>NC_132923.1:35335890-36627974 GCF_047675955.1 Chlorocebus sabaeus | reverse complement strand
CTCATGCCTATAATCCCAGCACTTTGGGAGGCCGAGGCAGGCAGATCACAAGGTCAGGAATTTAAGACCAGCCTGACCAGCATGGTGAAACCCTGTCTCTACTAAAAATACAAAAAATTAGCCGGGCATGGTGGTGGACGCCTGTAGTCCCAGCTACTCGGGAGGCTGAGGCAGGAGAATGGCTTGAACCGGGGAGGCAGAGGTTGCAGTGAGCCGAGATCGCACTATTGCACTCCAGTCTGGGCAACAGAGCGAGACTGCATCGAAAAAAAAAAAAAATTGAAGCTGAAACTTTGAGGTCATGTCAGATAAAATGCTAAGAAACAAGCTCATTCCACAAAGTATCTACATAGGACTTTATATCTACCCAGAGCCTAGTTTTTTCTGTAAAAGTTATATAAGAAGTTTTTTTCTAAATTCATATATGCTATAAAACCAATTTCAAACAGCATTTCTAATAGTATTTTCTATCATGAATAGGTTTTATAAAGGTATTCAATGAATAAGGCATTGTAGTATAATAATCACTTTATTTGATTTATATTCCTTAATCATAACCACCCACAAAATACATACTATTATTTATCACCATTTTATAGATAAGGGAAAGGAGGGACAGAGAGATTAAATAATTTGCTGTACTTATTAAGTTGTAGAGACAGAATGTGAACTCAGTCTGAGACCAAAGGCATACTTTTATATACTATGGTGACTGACCCTCTAATACTTGGATGTGCTTTTTTGTTTTTTAAATAATTTTTTGTAGAGATGAAGTCTTACTATGTTGGCTTGGCTGGTCTTGAACTCCTGGCCTCAAGCGATCCTCCCACTATGGCCTCTGAAAGTGCTGAGATTACCGGTGTGATCAGTCCATAGACATGCTTAAACATAGGCTTTACTGCAAAGACTATGGGTTTTGACTGAAATAAATCGTGGTTCATGTCTGAGCTCTGACAAGTTATGCAAGACAAGCCATACACTTAATATGTCAGAACCTGTGTTTCTTAATCTGTAAAATGAATACCTCCTTTTACAGATTAAATGAGATCTAAATGAGATAATACCTGTAAATCACCTAGCACAATGCCTGATATACTGTAGGTATTCAAGATTCTTTTACTGTTTTTACTTCTGTCATGAAATACAATTATTACAGTTATTAGGAAACATTTAATGCAAACCAGTTTTGACCTGCATTTTTCTTTCTTTTTTTTTTTTTTGAGACAGGGTCTCACTGTCACCTTGGCTGGAGTACAGAGGCGCGATCTCAGCTCACTGCAACTTCTACCGCCCTGGCTCAAGTGATCTCCCACTTTAGCCTCCCGAGTAGGTGGAACTACTGGCATGTGCCACCACACCTGGCTAATTTTTGTATTTTTTGTAGAGACAGCTTTCACCATGTTGCCCAGGCTGGTCTCAGACTTCTGGGCTCAACTGATCCGCCCACCTCAGCCTTCCAAAGTGCTGGAATTGCAGACCTGAGCCACCATGTCCAGCCCCTGCATTTGTCTTTTATGTTATTACACAGAGTTATGAAGAGATCATTCTCCCACAACAAATATTGTGGACTTTATTTATTGTTTTATAAATTCAACATAGAGTAAATGCTTAATATATGACAGGTGCTGGTATGGAGAAGCAGGAAATACAGTGAATAGAAGAAGGAAATTTGTATCATTTGTCAATAAATTGGTCTGATAAAATTTATGAGTGCTATTATAAAAGGTATATGCAAAATGGCATGAGAGTATAGTAGAGGGAAGGATTCAGTCTGCTTGGAAGACATATGAAACTTCACTGAAACTTATATTTTGAGTACTGTAAGATATGTAGAGGTTCTACAAATACAGAAGGGAGAAGAGGTGTTTAAAAAGAGGAATATTTGTTCAGTGAATGCATGAAAGAACAAGATTGAGACATGCAATAGTTTATTGCAGGAAATGTAGGTTGGGACCAGATTATGAGGGCTCTTTTATGTGAAGGAGTTTGGACTCTATCCTCTTTTGTAAGAAGTCAGTTAAACTTTACAAACAGGGCAAAGGACAGTGGCTCATGCTTGTAATCTCAGCACTTTGGGAGGCCTAGGTGAGAGGATCACTTGAGGGCAGGAGTTTGAGACCAGCATGGGCAATGAAGCAAGACCCAGTTCTACAAAAAATAAAAAAATCATGTGGTAGCATGCGCTTGTAGGTCCAGCTACTTGGGAGGCTGAGGCAGAAGGATTGCCTGAGCCCGGTAGGTTGAGGCTGCAGCGAGCCGTGATCACAGCACTGCACTCCAGCCTGGGTGACAGAGTCAGACTTGGTCTCAAAAAAACCCAAAAAAAAACAGAAACGGAAGAGATGTGATCAGACCTACGTCTTATTAAGACATCTGCTATATGGAGCCTAGATTAGAGTTGAGAGCGTCTGAAGCTTGCCCTCTTCAGTTAGGCAGAGTTATATGAGACTTGAACAGTAAATGTAGAACAAACATAATTAATATATATTTATATTCTCTGTAGCTTAAGCTTATAGTATGTGTAAACTTCTAAGACTGTAGGTTTACCAGGAACTGGTTGCAATTTCATGTTTAGAAAAGGTGTTGTTTAAAAAAACAAAACTATACAGCATTTGGATTCGAATATTGGAATCTTGTTCTCAAGGGAAAGTGGTAATCTAACATTAATTATTTAAACATAATCAGCAGCTAGAATTTTTTGAAGTTTGAAAAGCTTTGACAACAAAGGAAGACAAGTCATTCTACTGTAAAGGCACATGCACTCTAAGTTTATCACAGCACTATGCACAATAGCAGACATAGAATCAATCTAGATGCCCAACAGTGGTGAACTGGACATAAAAATACGGTACATATACACCCTGGAATACTATGCAGCTATAAAACAATGAGAACATGGCCTTTGCAGCAACATGGATGGAGCTGAAGGCCATTATTCTAAACAAATTAATGCAGGAACAGAAAACCAAATACTGCGTGTTCTCAGTTATAAGTAGGAGCTAAACATTGAGTACATATGGACACAAAGAAGGGGACACAGTAGACATTGAGGTCTATTTAAGGGTGCAGGGTTGGAGGGGAGTAAGGATTGAAAAATTACCTATTGGGCATTATGCTGATTACCTGGGTGACAAAATTATCTATACACCAAACCCCCATGACACACAATTTGCCCATGTAACAAACATGCATACCTACCTCTTACCTTCAATCTAAAATAAAAGTTGGGAAAAAAAAGAATGTTTAACAGTTCGTCAGACCACAAATCCATAAAAATTGCTCATTCTATGTTGTTTCGGTTAAATTATCTTCACATTAAATTTTTAAAAATTTAATCCAAATTTAATATAACTGAGTTGAAATCTGATTGTCAGCAAGGCCTCACTCCATCTGGTTGCTCTGGGAGAGCATCCATTCCTTTCCTCTTCCAGCTTCTGGCAGCTGCCAGTATTCCTTTGCTTGTGCCTGCATCACTCTAATATTCAAGGACAGCATCATCAAATCTCTCTCTGCTTCATCTTCATATTGCATTCTTCTCTTGTGTATCTGTATTCTCCTTTTGTTTTATTTATTTATTTATTTATTTATTTTATTTTTTTTTTTTTGAGACGGAGTCTCGCTCTGTCACCCAGGCTGGAGTGCAGTGGCACGATCTCGGCTCACTGCAAGCTCTGCCTCCGGGGTTCACGCCGTTCTCCTGCCTCAACCTCCCGAGTAGCTGGGACTACAGGCGCCCACCACCGCGCCTGGCTAATTTTTTGTATTTTTAGTAGAGATGGGGTTTCACCGTCTTAGCCAGGATGGTCTCAATCTCCTCCATCTCGTGATCTGCCCGCCTTGGCTTCCCAAAGTGCTGGGATTACAGGCGTGAGTCACGGTGCCCAGCATCCTCTTCTTTTTAAAAATATTTTTCCAGACCCGGTGCAGTGGCTCACATCTGTAATCCCAGCACTTTGAGGGGCCGAGGTGGGTGAATCACCTGAGGTCAGGAGTTCAAGACCACCCTGGCCAACATGGTGAAATCCCATCTCTACTAGAAATACAAAAATCAGCCAGGCATGGTGGTGAAAGTCTGTAATCCCAGCTAGTCGGGAGACTGAGGCAGGACAATTGCTTGAACCCAGGAGGCAGAGGTTGCAATGAGCTGAGATCACACCATTGCACTCCAGCCTGGGCAACAGAGCAAGACTCTATCTCAGAATATATATATTCCAGCTTTATTGAAGTGTTTATATATATACGTATTAAATATTTGATGGCTGATTTCCATCTGGAGAATTGTGTGATAACTGTATTTTTTTTAACTTGTATCCCCAATCTTCTTAGTTTTGAATCTTTACTAATGATTAGTGCCTATAGACCCTACCTGGCTTTTACACAAGTCTCTGTTCTTTGTAGAATATCTTTAACTGTTGTAAGTGGTGGGAAGTGACCATAACAGAATGAGGTAGAGCAGAATTGCGATTGTGGGGAAATGGGAGGGTGGGAAGGAGTAAGTCCATTTTTGCATGGCAGCACACATTGAAAGGAGATCTTAGAGATATTAAGTAGTTTTGTTTTCCAAATCAGTGCATTTCTGTAAAGAGTACAATAGTGCTGAACGATTTTTATCTGAATATTAGAATGCAAATAGGTTTTTATATTTGCATAGGTAAAGAAATACCTGAATACTCTTGGTTTTATTTGAATCTAGGAATGGAAATTTTGCAGCCTATGAAAGAACAAGTTAAAATGGATACTACTGTAACTTACGTACAGGTGATATTTTCTTAGTAAACAGTTACCTGACACCTTGAGGAAGAAAGAAAAGGAGAAACAATGAAAAGTTGTTTAACTTAGAATGTGATAGGATCCTGTAAGTTATAGAGAGTTGGTTAAATATTATTGAGCAAGATTTTGCTTTTTTCAAGCACTTAAGAGGGAACTAATTTAGGGGAGGCTATTGTTTCTTTCATAAAAATTGAGTTTATTATATCTGTAGTGTAAATTACTTTC
This sequence comes from Chlorocebus sabaeus, assembly GCF_047675955.1. NCBI lineage: Eukaryota > Metazoa > Chordata > Mammalia > Primates > Cercopithecidae > Chlorocebus > Chlorocebus sabaeus. The sequence continues at coordinate 36,622,979 of NC_132923.1, read as the reverse complement.
TACTCATTTCTTTCACTTACATAAAAAATGTTTTTGAATCTTCCACAAGATTATTATGGATTTCAAGTACAAGTATGGATTTCTTCTTGAGTACTGTATCTACTTCTGAGATAGAAAAGAATATGTACAAATACCAGTGTCAAAAGTCAATTGTGATGAATTTTGTCATTATTTAGCTTGTAATAATAGGTTATAGTTTTTTTTGTTTGTTTGTTTGTTTTTTTGAGACGGAGTCTCGCTCTGTCGTCCAGGCTGGAGTGCAGTGGCTGGATCTCAGCTCACTGCAAGCTCTGCCTACCGGGTTCACGCCATTCTCCTGCCTCCGCCTCCAGAGTAGCTGGGACTACAGGCGCCCGCCACCACGCCCGGCTAGTTTTTTGTATTTTTTAGTAGAGACGGGGTTTCACCGTGTCAGCCAGGATGGTCTCGATCTCCTGACCTCGTGATCCGCCCGTCTCGGCCTCCCAAAGTGCTGGGATTACAGGCTTGAGCCACCGCGCCTGGCCTTTTTTTTCTTTTTTGAGACGGAGTCTCGCTCTGTCGCCCAGGCTGGAGTGCAGTGGCGCGATCTCGGCTCACTGCAAGCTCCGCCTCCCGGGTTCACGCCATTCTCCTGCCTCGGCCTCCTGAGTAGCTGGGACTACAGGCGCCCGCCACCGCGCCCGGCTAATTTTTTGTATTTTTAGTAGAGACGGGGTTTCACCGTGGTCTCGATCTTCTCACCTTGTGATCCGCCCGCCTCGGCCTCGCAAAGTGTTGGGATTACAGGCGTGAGCCACCGCGCCCGGCTAGGTTATAGTTTTAAAGTTTCGGCATCATGGAAGATAATGGACAAAAAATTTCAACTGAGCTCAGCATTTCTGTATGTATTTACTTTTTTCTGTTGATTTACTTGGAAAAACCTTAAATGTTTGTTTTTTACCCTAATGTCTCTGACCAGTGTGTAATGTGACATATTTGCATAGCACTTTGTAACTTGTGTATTTTCATATATACTCTCATGTCATTAACCTCTAGTAGACTGATATTATTACCAAGGGAGTATAGTGTAAAATGTAGAGTAAAATGTAAATAAAGCTTACTCTAAAAATCATAACTTAGGAATTTAGCCCTTGTTTTTATAATAGAAGGAAAATTGACTTGTAGAACGTCTAAGATGCTAGGTAGTCTAAAATGTATATGAATTTTATTTTATTATTTATTTATTTATTTATTTATTTTTGAGACAGAGTCTTGCTGTGTTGCCCAGGCTGGAGTGTAGCGGTGGGATTTTGGCTTACTGCAACCTCTGCCTCCCGGGTTCAAGAAATTCTTGTGGCCTCAGCCTCCTGAGTAGCTGGGATTACAGGTGTGTGCCACCATGCCTGGCTAATTTTTGTATTTTTAGTAGAGACGGGTTTTCACCATGTTGACCAGGCTTGGCTCGAACTCCTGGCCTCAAGTGATCTGCTCACCTCAGCCTCCCAAAGTGCTGGGATTACAGACATGAGCCACTACACCCAGCCTGTATATGAATTTTAGTACTGTTTTAAAACATTGACTAAACATTTAGTTTTTTAGGACTTTTAGTGGCTGGAGACATATCAGCAAAATACAGATACTGTCTCAGAATGATAAGCTTTATACACAGACTGAAAAAGTATACAGACTATACATTGGTGAGCCACTGGAAGTAAGTCTGTAGTAATACTGATTTTAGGATTTACCTACAAGGATGTATTCTTCCCTCCCTCCCTCCTCCCTCCTCCCTCTTCCCTCCTCCCTCCCTCCCTCCTCCCTCCCTCCCTCCTCCCTCTTCCCTCCCTCCCTCCCTCCCTTCCTCCCTTCCTCCCTTCCTTCCTTCCTTCCTTCCCGCTGTGTTGCCTAGGCTGGAGTGCAGTGGCACAATCTCAGCTCACTGCAACCTCCGCCTCTTGGGTTCAAGCAATTCTCGTGCCTCAACCTCCTGAGTAGCTGGGATTACAGGTGCACACCACCACACCCAGCTAATTTTTTGTATTTTTGGTAGAGACAGGGTTTCACCATGTTGCCCAGGCTGGTCTTGAACTCCTAAGCTCAGGCAGTCCACCCGCCTCAGCCTCCCAAAGTGCTGGGATTACAGGTGTGAGCCACCACACCTGGCCTGTATTCTATTTTTGAAAAGATGAATATAAATTATTAGTATATGGTGTTTTGAATATTTTAGAACTGGGTATAGATCTGTAATGCAATTAATGAAGATATAAATAATGTATCAGTATCTCATTAATTTGGGGAGGGCGTGGGTAGTAAGTGTGCATTAATGAAGCATATACATTATGTAATGTATGTTTTCAAAATATTTAGACTTGTAAAGTAACTCATAATTGGCTGATAAAACCTTGTAAAGCAAGGATCTTTGGGAGGTGCTTTAATAAAAATGAAGGTAACTGGCATATCACATATATTTAAACTATAGATTTTAGTGTGTTTGAAAATCTTAAGAGTATAAAATAATTACTGAAAATATCTTTGAACATGAAATAAGCTAATATTTTTTGTATAAAATGCAAAAGTAAATTCTAACCAAGCCATCATCCAAACTCATTAAATCCAAATGAATAGTTTAGATGAATGAAATTTTCTTATATATTTTCCCCCAAGAGGTGAGAAGAGATTTAAAAATAATAAAACTCAACTTTATAAATATCAAACATCCAAAAATTTAGAGGAGATTTAGTGATTAGAAAGCAAGTTCAAGATCTATTAGGGTGACAAACAAAACTCTGAAATATTTTTTGTGCACAGGACTGTAAAGGATTTATAGAAGTACTAGCAATGTGATTGCTGTATCAAATCAGTGTGATTGTGATGTCTACACTCATACACAAAGATTATAATTATGTATCATTATAATAATTATGTAATAGTTGATTATTATACGTTATATTTTACTATATAGATATACTCAAAGTTTACAATTTACAAACTTATGTGGAACTTTTAGGAGAAAAAGTTTAAATTAGATTAATAGAATCGTGTGTGTTTGTGTGTGTGTGTGTGTGTGTGTGTGTGTGTGTGTTTCAGAACTGGAGGGGAGTGGGATGAAGAGAAGTTGGAAAATGGCTACAAAAATACCGTTGGGGGCCAGGCACGGTGGCTCATGCCTGTAATCCTGCCACTTTGGGAGGCCGAGGCGGGCGGATCACGAGGTCAGGAGATTGATATCAACCTGACCAACATGGTGAAACCCCGTCTCTACTAAAAATACAAAAAATTAGCCAGGCGTGGTGGCGGGTGCCTGTAATCCCAGCTACTCAGAAGGCGGAGGCAGGAGAATCTCTTGTTTTTCTAATGTTATCTTCTAGAATTTTTACGGTTTCAGGTCTTAGATTTAAGACCTTGATCCACCTTGAGTTGATTTTTGTATAAGGTGAGAGAGGAGGATCCAGTTTCATTTTTCTACATGTGGCTTGCCAGTTATCCCAGCACCATTCGTTGAATAGGGTGTCCTTTCCCCCCACTCTATGTTTTTGTTTGCTTTGTTGAAGAACAGTTGGCTGTAAGTATTTGGCTTTATTTCTGGGTTCTCTATTCTGTTCCATTGGTCTATGTGCCTATTTTTGTAACAGTACCATGCTGTTTTAGTGACTATGGCCTTATAGTATAATTTGAAGTCAGGTAAGGTGATACCTGATTTCACAGATTTGTTCTTTTTGCTTAGTCTTACTTTGGCTATGCAGGTTCTTTTTTGGTTCCATATGAATTTTAGGATTGTTTTCTAGTTCTGTGAAGAATGATGCTGGCATTTTGATGGGAATTGCATTGAATTTGTAGATTGCTTTTGGCAGTATGGTCATTTTCACAATATTGATTCTACCCATCCATGAGTGTGGGATGTATTTCCATTTATATGTGTCATGTATGATTTCTTTCAGCAGTGTTTTGTAGTTTTCCTTGTAGAGGTCTTTCACCTCCTGGGTTAGGTATATTCCTAAGTATTTTATTTTATTGGTTTGCACCTATTATAAAAGGGATTGAGTTGTTTATTTGATTCTCAGCTTGGTCACTGTTGGTGTATAGCAGAGCTACAGATTTGTATACATTACTTTTGTATCCTGAAACTTTGCTGAATTCATTTATCAGTTTTTTGGATGAGTCTTTAGGATTTTCTAAGTATATAATCATATTATCAGCAAACAGCCACAGTTTGACTTCCTTTTTATCAATTTGGATGCCTGATTATTTTCATTTTGAGTTTATTCTACTATTAGGCAGAATAGTAAGTTAAATTTTCATTCTTTATAGGTAATCTGTTGCAAATGATCATTTGTTTGCATATATTCTACTTTTCTTTTTTTTTTTTTTTTGAGACAAAGTCTCACTGTGTCACTCAGGCTGGAGTGCAGTGGTGCCACCATGGTTCACCGCAGCCTCGACTTTCCGGGCTCAAGTGATCCTCCAGCTTCAGCCTCCTGAGTAGCTGGGACTACAGGCATGCACCACCATGCCCAGATAATTTTTGTATTTTTTTAAGAGAGACACGGTTTTGCCATGTTGCATAGGCTGGCCTCTTAACTCCTGGACTCAAGTGATCTGCCTACCCCGGCACCTGGCCATATTCTACTTTTCAACTTTAAAAAACATACATTATAATAAATAGCATTAATAATAACTGTATTATTATGGTGAATGTTTATATTGATGTTTGGAAATGGAAATGCAAAATTTTCAAAGTATATCCTGGGTTAGAAGCTGACCTTTAAATTTTATTTTATTTTATTTTTTTTATTTTTTGAGACAGGGCCTCTCTTTGTTACTCAGGCTGGAATGCAGTGGTACACGATCTTGGCTTACTGCAGCTTTGACTTCCCGAACTCAAGGGATCCTTACTCCTCAGACCTCAATAGCTGGGACCACATGCACAGGCCACCACGCCCAGCTAATTTTTGTATTTTTTGTAGAGACAAGTTTTCACCATTTTGACCAGACTGATTTCTAACTCTGGAGTCAAGTGATCTGCACACCTGGGCCTCCCAAAGTGCTGGGTTTACAAGCCTGAGCCACCACACCTGGTCTCAATTTTCAACTTGAAAAGAAGTTAGAGCTTTGCTGTTATAATAGGGACATTATGGTCTTGTTTGCACAGAATAAACAAAAGACTTCCTTGAACAGATATGAAATCATTGTTTGACATTTTCCGGGAGAATTAGATACCTCTGCCAAATGTAAGTTGCTGGAAACTTATTCTCTTACATATAGAGGTAAAGGCACCAGAATGTCCTGGAATTTTACAATAGCATGTAGTGGGAGCCAGGGAGCCTGATATAAGCTATATAGGCTGATGTCTCCAGTTACTAGTAGTGACCTTGAATAAATCATCTACTTCTTTATTCACTATTTTCTTCATTTTAAAGTGAAGAAATTGTGTTAGATTATTTCTAAAACATATTACACCTCTAAAATGCTATAATTTTATATCACATTGGACAAAATTGAGATAGATGATTAAGAAGTCTATGTATTCTTTCCTCTAAGCTTGATCCTTTCTTTGTAATATTATTCGATTTTTGTCTCTGAAAGTGAAATTAAATGCTTAAGATCATTTTTTCCAATAATTATAATCTATATATATGTAATGGTGAATATACATATTTTAACATTAAAAATTTTATTCTTATATTCATGGTGCTGCATTGTTCGTGTTTGGAGCATATTCAGTTGAGGGTAGGAATTGCTGAATTTAGTAAGCTAGACTTAATGCTTTTAGGAATAGATCTCTGTAACTATGGTACTTAGCCTAATGTAGGTATGAAATAATGACTGTTGAATCTGTTTGAATATATTATATATATTATACTAATTAGGAGTTAAGGATCGTATCTCTACAACCATACCTAAACCATGGTAGCTTGGCTGTAGCAACCTGGTAGCTTGATAGCTTGGGTTGTGAGAGCTCTAAAGAGATAGACTATAAACAGGGTTCACATTTGAAAAAATTTAGGTAGAAGTTGTACTCATGGAAAAGATAGAGGTGGGGTGAAGAATAGACTAACAGAATGTCCTTAGAATCGGGAGGCTGAGGCAGGAGAATGGCGTAAACCCGGGAGGCGGAGCTTGCAGTGAGCTGAGATCGGCCACTGCACTCCAGCCTGGGCGACAGAGCGAGACTCCGTCTCAAAAAAAAAAAAAAGAATTAATCCAAAGAAATCTGATTTAGAGCCAAAGTTGTGAAGAAAGCCTGGTGAGGAATGCTATTATTTGATATATCCTCAATCTTTAATTTTTTAAAATGAGCTTTATTGAGTTATAATTTACATACAGTAAATGTACCCATTGAATAAAATGAACCATTGTACTCGTGAATTATAGATTTAAAAAAAAAATCTACAATTCAGTGAATTCTGATAAATTCAATCATATAACCACCACACAGTATTTCTACCACTACCAAAAATTCTTTGCTGTGTCTTTGCAGTCAACCCTCAACCCCAGCCCCTGTCTGTAGGTAACCATAAATTTGCATCTGTCAGTGTAGTTTAATTTTGCCTTTTCTAGAATTTTATATAAATGGAAAGATAAAGTATGCAGTATACTGTTTTGTTTAAATTTTTTGGCTTAGTATGTTTTTTACTTTTTTGGGGTGCAGTATTTTATTCCTTTTTATAGCTGAGCATTATTCCGTTGTGTGGATATACCACATAGGATCATTTATTCAAGTATCGGTGGGCATTTGGAGTATTTAATTTCTGATGTTACAAATAAAGCTCCTGTAAATATTCATGTACAAATATTGTTGTGAACATGCATTTGCAAATTTCTTGGGTACATCTAAGAGTGGAATTGCCAGGTCATATGGAAAGATTATGTTATCGTTTTCTTCCTTCTCTTCCTTCCCTTGCTTTTATCCCTCCCCTCCTCTCCTCTTCCCTTCCCTCTCCTACCCCCTTCTCCGTTTCCCTCCCCTCCCCTCCTTCCCTTTCTTCCCTTCCTTTCCTACCTTCCCTTTCTTACCTCTCTTTCTCCCCTTGGTTTCCTCTCCCCTCTGCTTCCCCTCCTCTCCCCTCCTCTTCTGTCCTCTCTCCTATCCTCTTTTTGTTTTTATTTGAGAGGGTCTTGCTCTGTTGCTCAGGCTAGAATACAGCAGTTCAATCGTAGCTCACTATAACCTCAAACCTCCTGGGCTCAAACCATCCTCCTGCCTCAGCTTCCTGAGTAGATGGAACTACATGCGTGTAGCACCAAGCCCAGCTAATTTTTTTATTTTTTTTTTGTAGAGATGGAGTCTCAATATGTTGCCCAGGCTGGTCTCAAGCTCTGGCCTTAAGTGATCCTCCAGCCTTAGCCTCCCAAAGTGCTGTTTTCTTTTAATAAGGAATTAATAAACTTTTTCAAAGTGGTTGTACCATTTTACAGTTTTCACTAGCAATGTTGAGGGCTCTTTGCTCTAAATCCCCTTTAATTCTTAGTTGTATCAGTTTTTAAAATTTAGCCAGTCTAATAGGTACATAGTGGTATCTCATTGCGGTCTGAATTTGTATTTCTCTAATGACTGTGATGTTGAACACCTTTTCCTATGCCTATTAGTCACTCATTTGTCTTTATTGATAAAATATCTTTTTTTTTTTTTTTTTGAGATGGAGTGTTACTCTTGTTGCCCACACTGGAGTACAATGGCGCAATCTTGGCTCCCTGCAGCCGCCATCTCCCGGGTTCAAGCGATTCTCCTGCCTCAGCCTCCTGAGTAGTTGGGATTACAGGCACCCGCGAGCATGCCCAGCTAATTTTTGTATTTTTAGTAGAGATGGGATTTCATCATGTTGGCCAGGCTATTCTTGAACTCCTGACCTCAGGTGATCTACCCACCTTGGCCTCCCAAAGTGCTGGGATTACAGGCGTGAGCCACTGCACCCGGCTGGTAAAATATCTTTTGCCTGTTTTTAAATTGGATTGTCAGTCTTTGATTTATTGTATTATTAAAGTTCTGTATATATTCTGGATATATTGTCAGATCCATGTATTGAGAATATTTTCTCCCATAATGTAGTTTGCCTTTCATGTTGTTTTATAGTATCTTTGGAAGAGCAGTCTTTGATTTATTATTGTTTTATTTTATTGAGGCAGAGTCTTGCTCTGCCACCCAGGCTGTAGTGTGGTGGCATAAACATGGCTCACTGCAGCCCTGACCTTCTGGGCTCAATTGATCCTCCTGCCTCAGCTTCTTGCATGCTGGGACCACAGGTGCATGCCACCATGCCTAGCTAATTTTTTGTAGAACTGGGGTTTCGCTTTGTTGTCCAGGCTGGTCTTGAATTTCTGGGCTCAAGTGATGCTTCTGCCTCAGCCTCTCAAAGTGCTGGGATCACAGGTGTGAGCCACTGCACCTGGCCCATTTTTTAATTTTAATGTGTCCAATTTATCAATTTTTTTCATTTATGGTTTGTGCTTTTTGCATCCTAAGAACTCTTGGCCTGTCTCTACATGATTACAGTTTTTTTCCTATGCTTTCTTATTGAATATTTATAGTTTCAGCTTTTGTAATGGCTATATGATCCATTTCTAGTTAATATTTGGTATGAGAAAGTTAGGGGTAGAGAGCTGTTTTTTAAAAAATGCATATATCTGGCGGGGCACAGTGGCTCTCGCCTGTAATCCCAGCACTTTGGGAGACTGAGGCAGGCGGATCATGAGGTCAGGAGATCGAGAGACCATCCTGGCCAACATGGTGAAACCCCGTCTCTACTAAAAATACAAAAATCAGCTGGGCATGGTGGTGTGTGCTTGTAATCCCAGCTACTTGGGAGGCTGAGACAAGAGATTTGCCTGAACCAGGGAGTCAGAGGTTTCAGTGAGCTGAGATCGTACCACTGCACTCTGGCCTGGTGATAGAGCGAGACTCCGTCTCAAAAATAAATAAATAAAAATAAATAAGTAAATAAAAATACATATATCTCATTATTCCAGTCCAGAACTATTTGTTGAAAAGACTGTCCCTTATTTTTGTACCATTGTCAAATATTGTTTGACAATATTTATGTGTGGTTTAATAGACTGAATATTTGTGCTCTTCCCTCTGTCCCCTGCCTCCCCAAATTCACATGTTGAAATCCTAACTCTCAGTATGATGGTGTTAAGAAGTAGGGCCTATGGGAGGTAATTAGGTCATGAAAGTGGAGCCCTCATGAATGAGATTAGTGCCTTTATAAAAAGAGACCCCAGAGAACTCTCTATTTTCTGCCATGTGAGGATACTATGAGAAGACAGACATCTGTGAACCCAGAAGAGAGGCCTCACTAGAACCCAGTGACGCCAGCACTCTGATCTTGGACTTCCAGCCTGCAGAACTGTGAGAAATAAATTGCTGTGTTTATGAGCCACCCAGGCTATGATACTTTGTTATAGCAGCCTAAGCTCATGAGACATATGGATCTAAATCTGGACTATATTCTGTTCCATTGATCTTTGCTTCTGTCCTCATGCCAATACCAGATTTTGTTTTTTTGTTTTGAGATGGTGTCTCACTCTGTTGCCCAGGCGGGAGTGCAGTGGTGCAATCTCAGCTCACTGCAACCTCCGCCTCCCGGGTTCAATCAATTCTCCTGCCTCAGCTTCCCGAGTAGCTGGGATTACAGGCGCCCGCCACCATGCCCGGCTAATTTTTTGTATTTTTAGTAGAGACGAGCTTTCACTATGTTGGCCAGGCTAGTCTCGAACTCCTGACCTCGTGATCTGCCTGCCTTGGCCTCCCAAAGTGCTGGGATTACAGGCGTGAGCCACCACGCCCAGCCACCAGTTTTGATTACTATAGTTTTATAATAAGTCTGGAAGTTTGGTAGCTTAAGGCTTTCAATTTTGTTTTTCTTTTTCAAAATTGTTTTGGTGGTCTAGGTCCTTTGTATTTCCATATGATTTTAAAATAAGCTTGCTTGGTTTTTGTTTGTTTGTTTGTTTACCAAAAAAGCCTACAGAGATTTTGTTCAGAATTGAATTGAATCTTCAGTTAAATGTATGACAAAGGATGTGATCTTCACTAGGAAAGCAGTCAGGTATTACACACTCTGCATTGTCCTTCCTTGAGTCCAAGTAAGATCTGGTAGATTTCTTTTTTTTTTTTTCTGAGATGGAGTCTTGCTCTGCTGCCAAGCTGGAGTGCAGTGGCGTGATCTCAGCTCACTGCAACCTCCGCCTCCCAAGTTCAAGCTATTCTCCTGCCTCAGCCTCCCGAGCAACTGGGACTACAGTTACAGCTGCATGCCACCATGCCCAGCTAATTTTTGTATTTTTAGTAGACACGAGATTTCGAGATTTCACCATGTTGGCCAGGATTGTCTCGATCTCTTGACCTCATGATCCGCCTGCCTCAGCCTCCCAAAGTGCTGGGATTACAGGTGTGAGCTACTGTGCTCGGCCAGGTAGATCATTTTTATGTCTACCACGGTAATGGTGGTTGATAGTATTCAGATTTTCTGTATTCTTACTGGGTTTTCTTTTTTGTTGTTATTTTATTAATTACTGAGAAAGGTAGGGTAAAAATCTATAATTATGACTGCATTTTACCTGTTTTCCCCTTTAGTTATGTTAGTTTTTGTGTTATGTATTTTGAAGGTATGTTATTAGGCACATATATATTTAAAATGATTATATTTTTCTAATGTATTGACCCTTTTATCATGACGAAATGTCCTTCTTTGATTCCAATAATAAATCTTATGTAACCCATTTTGGCTGGTATTAATAAAGTTTCTTTAATTTTTTTAGTCATTTTTCTCATGATGTGTCTTTTTTTTGTCCTTTTACTTTTTAACCTATATATGTCTTAATATTAAAAGTGAGTCTCCAGGAGTAATAATGAATTGCTTTAGGGAAAATATAGGGATTTTGAATTAGTATCATTGGGGGAAGTTGGGTGAAGGGTACATGTGAACTCTTGTACTATTTTTTAAACTATATGAGTCTAAAATTATTTTAAGTCTTAATAATTGCTTGTTGCTGCATTTTTAAGATAGCTTGCTTGAAATTCTTTTCTGACCATTGCAACAACTGTGTCATCTCTGCATTGTTGTCTGTTGGTTGTCCTTACTCATGCAAGCTGAGACCTTTTTTCTTTGTTGGTATAATAAATATACTTACTTTGGATTGTTTCCTGAACTTTTTGCATATTATATTTTGAGACTCTTTCCTATTTAAATCTTCTGTGTTAATGGACAGCCACTGGGGAGGGAGGAAGAGTACTGCTTCCTTGCAAACATTTGCCTTCTACAGGGCAGCAATGGTCAGCAGGGCTCTGTCCCACAGTTTCTGTGGCTGTAACCCCTAGTGGGAGGGGAAAGGGCCACCACCTCTGCTCTCATTGGTTCAAGATGAGGATGGTCAGTTAAGTTCTTTCTTGCTGATTACACAGTAACCAGTTGAAAAGATTTTGTTCTGAAAGACTCTTGCCTTCTCAGGCCTTTGGTTAGAGAAAGTATGTTTTTCTTGGGGCTTTTGTTGTTGTTGTTGTTCTATGCCTTTGAGCAGTTTCAGGTTGTGGGCTGCTGAAGCACCCAAAGTAGGTTACATCTGTAGCAAAAAAAATCTCTAGGGAATTCACTGCTGAGTCATCCCTCAAGATCTGATGTCTCTGGCCAATTTACCTTATTTTCTTCACCTTTCAGAGTCAGTAGTTGCTTTTTGTTTCCAATTCAAGGTTTTTTATTGTAATTAGCAGAAAGAATAAGGTGGAGTGTACTTATTACATCTTGTCTGGAAACAAGAAGTCTCTTGGTTTGTTTTTTTTTCTTTTTTTTATTTATTCTTTTTGGTGGCAGGTGGAGGAGAGACCTGCAGGCCCTGTCCCTTCTCCCTCTTGGTGTTTTTTAATGTACTAGTTTTCATATGTTGTTATCTTATTTATTTACCCTTTTTTTTTTTTGTTTTTCAGGCAAATGAAGATAAAATAATGTCCGCCAACCTAAAATACCTTTCCCTGGGAATTTTGGTCTTTCAGACTACCAGTTTGGTTCTAACAATGCGTTATTCTAGAACTTTAAAAGAAGAAGGACCTCGTTATCTATCTTCAACAGCAGTGGTTGTTGCTGAACTTTTGAAGATAATGGCCTGCATTTTATTAGTCTACAAAGACAGCAGTAGGTATCTAGGTTTTTTGTTTTTAATCAGTGCAGTTTATTTAGTTTACATATATATATATTGGTAACTACACATTTGCACTCTTGCATTGTGGAATGGCCTAGTGTGAAGAACATTTCAATATTTTAAAATTTTTCTTAAGACATTTTAAGTCTAGTAATAAAACCATTTTATTTTAATCTATATCATAATTCATATCTTCTGGTTAATTCTGTAAATATAAAATAGTTTCTTGCATTTATAATAATTTGAGAGTAAGAGTAAGTTTTATAAATCTGTTACTGTTAGAACTTTAGAAGAATCATAATTTTTTTACTAATGTAAACAACTATTTTATTTGCTTTATTGATTAGTCCAGCAGTGACTAATTTTATATAGTTTTAAAAAACAGTTCTATTGAGATAATTCATGAGCCATGTAATTTATGTGTTTAAAGTATTTTATTTAATTTTTTTGGTATATTTCAATTCTAATTTTTTAAACCTGTGGTAAAGTATATACATATAACATAAAATTTGCCATCTCAACTATTTGTAGTGTACACTTCATTGTCATTTCTTTTACAATGTTGTGCAACAATGACCACTATCCATTTCTAAAATGTTTTTAGCACTTTAAACCAAAACTTTGTAACTGTTAAGTAATAATCCCCATTCTCCCTTACTCACAGCCCTTAGTAACCTCTGATTCACTTTCTGGCTCTATGATTTGCCTATTTTAAATATTTCATGTAAGTAGAATCATACATTTGTCCTTTTAGGTCTGGTACTTAGCAAAATGTTTTCAAGATTTATTCATGTTTTAACATGTATCAGAACTGTATTCCTTTTTATGGCTGAATAACATTCTGTTGTGTGGACATAGCACATTTTGTTTATTCATCCATGTGTTGATGGACACTTAGGTTGTTTCTAACTTTTGGCTATTGTGAATAATACTGAAAAAAACTGAGTAATGCTTCGGTAGACATACAAGGATCTGTTTGAGTCCCTGTTTTCATTCCTTTGGGTATGTATTTAGGAGTGGAATTGCTGGGTCATACGGTAATTCTATGTTTAACTTTTTAAGGAATCATCAAACTGTTTTTCACAGCAACTGGACCATTTTACATCTCCACCAGCAAAGTACAAGGGTTCCTGTTTCTTCACATCTTCACCAGCACTTAATATTTTGTTGTTGTTTTTTTAAATAGCCATTCTAATAGGTGTAAAGTAGTACCTCACTGTGGTTTTGACTTGTGTTTCTCTAATAACTAATGATGATGAATTTTTATGGGTTTTTTTTTTTTTTGGCTTTTTGTGTCCATCCTTCCTCCCTCCCTCCCTCCCTCCTTCCCTTCCTTTCTTTCTTTTTGACTGAGTCTCACTATGTCGCCTAGGCTGGAGTACAATGGCACGATCTTGGCTCACTGTAACCTCCACCTCCCAGGTTCAAGTGATTCTCATGCCTCAGCCTCCCGAGTAGCTGTGATTACAGGGGCGTGCTACCAAACCTTGCTACTTTTTGTATTTTTAGTAGAGACAGGATTTCACCAGGTTGGCCAGGCTGGTCTCGAACTCCTGACCTCAGGTGATCCGCCTACCTCGGCCTCCCAAAGTGCTGGGATTATAGGTATGAACCACCACACCTGGTCCTTTTTGTGTATTTTCTTTCAAACTACATCTGACATGACTTGTTAAAAGATTGAATATGTGAAAGTCAGAAGAAAGGAGGGATCCAGTTTGAGGAATAATTGCTAGGTTTTTAGATTAAACTATTGGGTGAGTGGGTGCTGCAATTAATGATATATAGAAATAGGTTTGGGGGGAAATTAAAGCTGCTTTTTGCATCATATTAAGTTTCAGACAGCTATAAGCATTCCCATTGAGATGTCAAATAGTAGAGTCTATGCATATGGAATTCAAGAATTTGTCAGTTTACATTTTGCTTTGAAGCCAAGGACTGAATGAGATCACCTGGTGTATACTAGAAGAAGAGAAGGCCTAAGACTGAGCTCTGTTGCATTCCCAGTATTTAGAGGTCAGATTCCACAGGAGGAATCAGCAAATGAAGATTAAAGGAAAATAAAAAGATAAATGGAAACGTAATAGCGAAGCTGAGATAGTAGTGTTTTTGCCGCGAAGGTATAGATGAGCAGAAGTATTCACTGCATTTAACATTGTGGAGCCAAAGATATCTTTGACACAGACAGTTGCATTGTAGAAAGATGTGGTGAAAATGGTAAAACCAACTTTCAGTGAACCAAAGCATCTATAGACACACCATACAGAAAAATAGATTCCAGGTGAATTAAAGATTGACATTTAAAAAGCAAAACTTTATGACCTTACTATTGTGAATGATTTCAAACAACATACAAAAGGTACAAATAAGACATAAAAGAAAAAATAGATAATTTAGGGTATATTAAATTGAAAAACATGTGTAAATCAAATCAAGAAGACAAGTCACAAATTCAGAGAAGATATTTATATCACTTGTAACCACCAATAATTAATATCCAGAATTACAATTACTCCGACAACTCAATCACAGTTAATAGAAACTTAATAGAAAAGGGGGCAAGGGATATATACAGGTAATTCACAGAAGAAGAAACCTGCATGGCAGATACATATATAAAAAGATACTCAACTTCACTAGCGACCAAGGAAATCAGATTAAAACCACAGGACACAATTTCACTGCCCTCAAATTGGCAAATATAGAAAGTCTTAATACCAGGAATTGGTGATTATTTAAAAATTGAATTTAAAAATTAAAAAATAATCAGGTTCGGTGCACACCTATAGTCCCAGTTACTTGGGAGGCTGAGGCAGGAGGGTTGCTTAAATTTGGGAGTTGAGATCTAGCCTGGCTAACATAGCAAGACCCCCATCTCAAAAAATAAAATAACATAAAATTAAGGTAATATTTTAGTTTTCTTTTCTGGTAAAACTAAGAAAAAAACTTTTTGGTAACTTTTATCTTAGTTAAGAATTGTTCAATTATTATTTTGGGGTGAGGAGAGGTTGAGTACCAGGTAGTAATTTTAAAGTTTTTTTTTTATTTCAAAAAACTTTTCATAATCAAACTTTTCCTATTTTATATTGAGAGAAAAATTTGTCTAAAGTGTCATTATTGTTAAATAATTCTAGGGTTCCTTAGAATTAGAATAATTAGAATAATTCTAGGCACCTTAGAACCCTAATTCTAGGGTTCCTTAGAATTTCTCATTTTTTTGAGGAGTTTATGTATGTATCTCTAAAAGATCTTTGGCCATTTTTCGTGACTGATACCGTAAAATTGGTCAGTTCAAAGTTCATTTTCAATCCCTTTCTCCCTTTCTTGGCTCTAACGTGGAGGAAATAAAGGAAACGACTTCCCGGCTTCCTTGCAGCTTTGGATAGTTATGCAACACAATTCTGTTCAATGAGAACCAAGAAGATACCTGCTAAGCTACTGTTTCCTCTCCTTTTTTTGTGCTGCCTGAAACAAGAACCAGAGATGCAGCAGTACTTTGATGACTTTGTTGCAATAATCATATGTATAACAGATGAAAAGCATGAAGATTAAAAAGCCAAAATATATAGTTATATATGTTTTATATATCATTTTTTATATATATACGTGTGTGTGTGTGTGTGTATATTTATATATGGATCTTAGAATAGTGCTTAGCTGATATCACATACCAGGAACATTTTGGTTTCCAAAAATTGGACATATATTAAGATCTTTTTTATATATATATATATATATATATATATATATATATAACCATCCAGGAATTTTTTTATCAAGGTTATATCACAGAAATTTTTAAAACCTGTTATTCTACTCTAATGCAGTTATTTTGTTTTTCTGCTATGCCTTTTTTGTAAGTACCTCTCTTGGACATAATTTTAATAATTTGCCATATGAAGAGACACAGGCTTAATTTGTAGCAGCCTTGTATTAACAGGAAAGAGATAATCCTGCTCTCTCTTTGATAATCCACCTGAACCTAGAATATTCATTTCAGCCTGTTTATTGCCAGAATGGGCTGCAGTGGTTAGAGGATTTCCAACGCAGATACTGGAAGGTCTTTAAAAGATAATGCTGTATGAGAGATTCATGGAACCAAGAAAGAGTTGGTTCCTCATAACTCCGAAATCCTCTGGCCCCAGCTTTCTCTTTTTTTCCTCTCCTAGTTGATGGCACCTAGACCTGTTAGTGGCACCACGTTGAGTTTTCTTCAGTCTCAATGTCGCAGTCAGGGTGGGAGAAGTGGAAGAACAAGCCTTCTTCCAGACCACTGGTTGGCAGCCTGTGCTAGAGCTCATCTGGTTTGTTTTCAAGCCAGTGACAGTCACTTTTTTTTTTTTTTTTTTTTTTTTGAGATGGGCATCTTGTTCTTTAGCTCAGGCTGAAGTGCAGTTATGCAATCATAGCTTGCTGCTACTTCAAATTCCTGGGCTCAATTGATCCTCCTGCCTCAGCCTCCTGGATAGCTGGGACTACAGGTGCATGCCACAACACCCAGCTAATTAAAAACTTTTTTTATTTTTTATTTATTTTTTTATTTTAAGAGACAGGTTCTCATTATGTTGATCAAGCTGGTCTTGAACTCCTGGCCTCAAGCAATCCTCTCACTTTGACCTCCCAAGATGCTGGCTAATTACAGACGTGAGCCACTGTGCCCAGCCTGACAGTCACTTTTAGGAGTGGGTTCATTTGCTTCCAGGATCCACCTTCCCACTTAGAGTCCTTTGGCAACCCCAGGGACTTTTCCCCTCCTTTCACAGCTAGACACTGTGGCATCCTTTGCAACTTGCTTGGTGCAGGGTTGCCACAAACTTTCAATTTGGAAGAAAATGCAATATTTGAAAAGTGTAATAAAATGAAGCATAATTAAACGAGGTATGCTTACAGAGACTGTGCCTGGGTCCCTGAGTCTCTATAAAAGCTTTGGATCTGGACTCATCCTATGTGAGACAAATCCCTATGGGTTGAACTAGTGTTAGTTGGGTTTTCTGTTGTTTGCAACCAAACCCGTTCCCTAACTGATTTACCTTCTTTTTATGAATAAAATCTTTACAATTACTAATTGGCATGAATGGCTGATGATAAACAAAATGCACAAAATACAAGTTTTTATAACATTGCTATAATAAACTAAGAATACTTGGTTGACAAATTAAAACTGAGCTTTTGGCTGTCAGAAATAAGTGTTTGTATGTGTTTGTATATTATATATATGTAGATATATATAAGATAAATTTGATTATATATCAGAATAAAAGAATATAAGGTTTCTTAATACATTATAATATTTAACGTTTAAAAAATCAGCATCATAAAGATATATTTTAGTCCTAAAAGTATCTTGACATGTAGCTCAATTTTCTTTTTCTATAGGTGAGAAAATTGAGATCTTGAGAGCAGTTATGTAACTTATTCAGTTACTTAATTACTGATTTTTCTCATATTATTTTCTAGAATGTAATCTAAGAGCACTGAATCGAGTACTACATGATGAAATTCTTAATAAACCTATGGAAACACTTAAACTTGCTATTCCATCAGGGATCTATACTCTTCAGAATAATTTACTGTATGTGGCACTATCAAATCTAGATGCAGCTACTTATCAGGTACTTAAAATACATTTCTTTCTTTTTTAAAAAACCTTTTTTTCTTATACATAATAATTGTATATATTTATGGGGTACATGTGATATTTTGATACATGCATCCAACGTGTAATGATCAAATCAGGGTATTTAGGATATTCATCTCCGCAAACATTTATCATTTCTTTGTGTTGGGAACATTTCAGATCTTCTCTTCTAGTTATTTTGAAATTTTGAGTAAATTATCGTTAACCGTAGTCACCTTCCTATGCTAACACTAGAACTTATTCCTTCTATCTAACTCAATTTTTGTACCCATTAACCAATCTCTCTTTATTCCTCCCCCTGCCCTTTCCCATCCTCTGGTAGTTGTCATTCTACTCTCTATCTCCATGAAACCCCCCCATTTTTTTTCCTTTTTTTTTCTTTTTAGCTTCCACATGTGAGTGAAAATATGATATTTGTCTTTCTGTGCCTGGGTTGTTTCACTTAACATAATGACCTCCAGTTGCATCCTTGTTGTTGCAAATGACAGGATCTCATTCTTGTTATATCTGAGTAGTATTTCTTTATGCATTTATCCATTGATGGACACTTAGGTTGAGTTCATGTCTTAGCTATTGTGAACAATGCTGCAATAAATATAGGGCTAGAGGTATCCCTTTGATATACTGATTTCCTTTCCTTTGGATAAATACCCAGTAGTGGGATTGCTGGATTGTCTGGTAGTTCTATTTTAAGTTTTTTGAGAGTGCTTTGTAGTGTTTTCCATAGAGGCTGTACTAACTTACATTCTCAGCAGCAGTGTACAAGAGCTCCTTTTTCTCCACATACTCACCAGCACTGGTTATTTTTTGTCTTTTTGATAATAGTTATTCCAACAGGGGGTAGGATGATATATCACTATGGTCTTGATTTGCATTTCCCTGATGACTAGTGATGTTGAGCATTTTTTCATATACCTGTTGGCTACTTGTATGTCTTCTTTTGAGAAATGATTATTGAGGTCCTTTGCTCACTTTTTAATGGGATTATTTGTTCTTATGCTCTGGAGTTCTTTATATATTATGGATATTAGTTTCTCGTCAGATGATTATTACAAATATTTTCTCCCATTCTACAGATTGTCTCTTTATTGTTTTCTTTGCTTTGCAGAAGTTTTTTAGTTTAATATAGTTCCATTATTCTATTTTTGTTTTCATTGCCTGTGCTTTTTTTCTTATGTATTTATTTGTATATTTTTAAAAATATGGAACACTTCATGAATTTGTTTGTCATCCTTATGCAGGGGCCGTGTTAATCTTATCTGTATGATTCCAATTTTAGTATATGTGCTGCTGAAGCAAGCTCTGCCTGTGCTTTTGAAATAACAGCCATAAAATCTGCCCTGACCAATGTCCTGAAACATTTCTCCTCTGTTTTCTTCTAGTAGTCGTTTTATAGTTTTCAGTCTCATGTTTAAGTCTTTAATTCATTTTGAGTTGTTTTTTTGATATGGTGAGAGATGGGATCTAGTGTTCTTTTTCTTCATATTCATATCCAATTTTCTCAGCATCATTTATTGAAGAGGATGTCCTTTTTGTATTGTATGCTCCTGGCATCTTCATCAAAAATCAGTTGGCTGTAAACTTGTAAATGTATTTTGAGATTCTCTATGTTGTTCCATTGGTCTTTGTGCCTGTTATTAAACAAATTCCATAGTCTTGTATACTATAGCCTTGTAGTATATTTTGAAGTCATAGTTGATGCCTCTAGCTTTGTTCTTTTTGCTCAGGGTTGCTTTGGCTATTATTCAGGGTCTTTGTGGTTCCATGTGAATTTTAGGATTGTTTTTTTCTGTTTCTTTGAAAAGTGTCATTGGTATTTTTATGGGGATTGTCCTGAATCTATAGATCGTTTTTGGTAATACTGTGATTTTAACAATATTCTTTTAATCCACAAGCATGGGATATCTTCCCATTTGTGTCCTCTTCCATTTCTTTCATCCATGTTTTGTAGTTTTTCTTGTAGAGATCTTTTACTTCCTTCGTTAAATTTATTCCTAGAATTTTTTTTTTTTTTTTTTTGTAGCTATTGGAAATAAGGTTGCTTTCTTTATTTCTTTTTCAGTTAGCTTGTTAATTGGTTTATAGAAATGCTACTGATTTTCGTATGTTGATTTTGTATCCTGCAACAACTGAATTTGTTTATCAGCTCTTTAAGAGTTTTTTAATGGAATCTTTAGGGTCCTCTGTATATAAGATCATGTCATTTGCAAAGAGGGACAATTTGACTTCCTCTTTTCCAGTTTGGATGCCTTTTATTTCTCTCTTTTGCCCTATTTTGTTCCAGTTTTTAAAGGAAAGCCTTCCAGCTTTTCCCCATTCAGTATGATATTAGTTGTGTGTGTTTGTCATATATGGCCTTTATTATGTTGAGATATGTTCCTGGGAATATTTTAAATTTTATCAAATGCTTTTTCTGCATCTATTGAGATGATCATAAGGTTTTTATTCTTTATTCTGTTGATATGATGTATTACATTTATTGATTTTGCATATATGTTAAACCATCTTTGCATCCTTGGGATAAATCCTACTTGATTATGGTAAACAATCTTTTTTATGTGCTCTTGGAATCGATTTGCTAGTATTAATATTTAGTTCAGGATTTTTGGGTTCTCTATTGTTCTATTCAGGAATATTCAACTGTAGTTTTCTTTTTTGTTGTGTGCTTGTCTGGCTGTGGTATCAGGGTACTGCTGGCCTCAGAGGTACTCAGTTAGGAAGAATTCCCTTCATTTGATTTTTTTGGAATACTTTGAGGAGAATTGGTGTTAGTTCTTCTTTATAAGGTCAGTAGAATTCAGAAGTGAAGTTGTCCGGTCCTGGACTTTCCTTTTCTGGGAGGCTTTTTAAGTGCTGATTGAATCTTGTTACTTGTTATTGGTCTGTTTAGGTTTTTAATTTCTTCTTTGTTCAATCTTGGTAGGTTGTATGAGTCTAGGATTGATCCATGTCTTGTAGGTTTTTCAGTTTGCTAGTATGTAGTTGTTCATAATAGTCTCTAATGATCATTTGTATTTCTGTGGTATTGTCTGTACTGTCTCCTTTTTTGTTTATGATTTTATTTGGATCTTCCCTCTTTTTTTCTTGATTAGTTTGTAGTTTATTGATTTTACTTATTTTTTCACGAAACCAATTTTTCTTTTATTTCATCCTTCGTATTTTTGTTTAGTCTCTATTTCATTTAGTTCTGCCCTGATCTTTTGTTGTTGTTTGTTTGAGACAGTCTCACTTTGTTGCCCACACTGGAGTGCCATGGCACAGTCTTAGCTTACTGCAGCCTCAACCTCCTGGGCTCAAGAAATCCTCCCACCTCAGCCTCTGAATAGCTGAGAATGTAGGTGTGTGCTACCATGCCTGGTTAATTTTTTTTTTTTTTTGGTAGAGACAGGGTCTTATTATGTTGCCCAAGTTGGTCTTGAACTTCTGACCTCAAGTGATCCGCCTGGCCTCGCAAGGTGCTGGGATTATAGCTATGAGCCACCGTGCCTGGCCTGCCCATCTTTATTATTTCTTTCCTTCTTTTAGTTTTGGGTTTGGTTTTTTCTTGCTTTTCTAGCTTCTTGAGGAACATTCGGTTGTTTATGTGAATCTTTCTAATTTGTTGATGTAGGCATTTATTGCTGTAAACTTTTGTCACTGCTTTTACTGTATCTCATAGGTTTTGGTATGTTGTGTTCCAATTCATATTTGTTTTTAAGAAATTTTTCTAGACTGGGCACAGTGGCTCATTCCTGTAATCCCAGTACATCAGGAGGCCAAGGCGGGTGGATCAACTGAGGTCAGGAGTTTGAGACCAGCCTGGCCAACATGGTAAACACTGTCTCTACTAAAAATACAAAAATTAGCCAGGCATGGTGGCGGGTACCTGTAATCCCAGCTACTCAGGAGGCTGAGGTAGGAGAATTGCTTGAACCTAGGAGGCAGAGCTTGCCATGAGCTGAGATCACGCCATTGCACTCAATGGCGTGGGCAACAAGGTTGAAACTCCATCTAAAAAAAAAAAAGAAAAGGAAAAAAAGAAAATTTTCTGTTTTGGTCTGAGAAGATACTTGATATGACTTCAACTTTTAAAAATTTGTTGAGACTTGTGGCCTAATATATATTCTATTCTGGAGAATGCTGCATGTGCTGATAAGAAGCATGTACATTCTGCAACTGTTAGATGAAGTGTTTTGTGAATATCTGGGAGTTCCATTAGGTATAAAGTGTAGTTTAAATGCTCCAATTTTTTTTGTTGTTGATTTTCTTTCTAGATGATGTCTGTGCAATACTGAGAGTGGGGTTGTGAAGTCCCCAGTTGTTACTGTATTGGAGTCTATCTCTCTCTTTAGAGCTACCAATATTTGCTTAATATATCTAGGTGCTGCAGTGTTGGGTGTATATATATTTAGAATTGCTCTACAGTCTTGTTGAATTGATCCCTTTATCATTATATAATTACCTCTTCGTCTGTTTCTACCGTTTTTGACCTAAAGTCTATTTTACATAGGTATAGCTATTTCTGCTCATTTTTTGTTTCTGTTTGCAGGGAATATCTCTCTACCCCTTTATTTTCAGTTTATGTTTGTCTTTACAGGTGAACTGCATTTTTTGTAGGTAGTGTGTAGTTAACTTATGGTTTTTTAAGTCCGTTTTGCCAGTCCATATCTTTTATGTGGGAAATTTATTTACATTCACAGTTATTATTGATACATGGAGATTATTCCTGTCATTTTGTCAGTTGTTTTCTGGTTGGTTTTCTGTAGTGTTAATGTTTGACTCCTTTCTCTTTGTCATTTGTGTATCTGGTTTTCCAGTGAGTTTTATACTTTCATGTGTTTTTATCATGGTAGATACTGACTTTCAAGTGCAGGACTCCTGTAAGTACTTACTTTGTTTGTTTTTGAGACAAGATCTGGCTCTATCACCCAAGCTAGAGTGCAGGGGCACAGTCTCGGCTCACTGCAACTTCTACTTCCCAGGCTCAAACCATCTTCCCTCAGCCTCCCAAGTAGCTGGGACTACTGGTGCACACCACCATGCCCGGCTAACTTTCGTATTTTTTTAGAAACGAGGTTTCGTCATGTTTCCCAGTCTGGTCTCAAACTCCTGAGCTTAAGAGATCTGCCCGCCTCGGCCTCCCGAAGTGTTGGGATTACAGGCACCCGGCCTAAGCATTTCTTTTTATTTTTTCTTTTCTTTTCTTTTTTTTTTGAGACAGAGTCTCGCTCTGTCGCCCAGGCTGGAGTGCAGTGGCATGATCTTGGCTCACTGCAAGCTCCGCCTCCGGGTTCACGCCATTCTCCTGCCTCAGCCTTGGGAGTAGCTGGGACTACAGGCGCCTGCCACCACGCCCGGCTAATTATGTGTATTTTTAGTAGAGATGGGGTTTCACCGTGTTAGCCAGGATGGTCTCGATCTCCTGACCTCGTGATCCTCCCACCTTGGCCTCTCAAAGTGCTGGGATTACAGGCATGAGCCACAGCGCCTGGCCAGCATTTCTTATATGGCTGGTTTAGTGGTGATTAATTTCCTCAGTTTTTCCTTATCTAGGAAAGACTTTATCTTTCATTTTATTTTTTAAAATTTATTTACCTGTTTTTTAATTAAAAAAAATTTATATATATTTATTTTTTATTTTCTAAAAAAGAGATGTCTTGCTATGCTTCCCAGGCTGGAGTGCAGTGGCTGTTTACAGGCACAATTATGGTGCACTGCAGTATCAAACTCCTGGGCTCAACTTGTCCTCCTGCCTCATCCTTCAGGTAGCTAGACCTCAGTCACACTCTACCATGCCTGGCTTTGCATTCTTTTTTTTTTTTTTTTTTTTGATGTTGTGTTGCCCAGGCTGGAGTGCAGTGGTATGATCTCGGCTCACTACAACCTCTGCCTCCCAGGTTCAAGCGATTCTCCTGCCTCAGCCTCCTGAGTAACTGAGATTACAGGTGCACACCACCACGCCCTGCTAATTTTTGTATTTTTAATAGAGGCCGGGTTTCATGATGTTGGCCAGGCTGGTCTCGAACTCCTGACCTCAACTGATCCACCCGCCTCGGCCTCCAAAGCGCTGGGATTACAGGCATGAGCCACTGTGCCCAACTGGTTCTCAGTTTTTTCATTGTCAGTTTAGTATTCAGTTTTCTTGGTCTTCTAACTTATTTACCACTCATCCAAATGATTTCTAGCTTTCAAAATTTTATGTTTTGTCTCTTCTCTTATTCTCGTCTTTGTTGCTTTCCATTTAAAACAAAAGCCTTTAAAAATTCACCTTTTGGTCAGGTGCAGTGGCTTACGCCTGCAATCCTAGCACTTTGGGAGGCAGAGGTGGGTATATCACTTCAGCTCAGGAGTTCAAGACCAGTCTGGGCCCAGCTTGCATTCATTTTTTTAACAATAGTTTCACTGTGTATGGTATTTTTATCGGGCAGTGTTTTTTTCTTTCAGCATTTTGAATATATCATCTAATTCTCTCCTGGCCTATGATGTTTGTCTTAAAAAATCTGCTGTTAAGACTGATGGAGATTCCTTTATATGTAACTTGATGCTTGTCCTTGCTGTTTTTAGGATTCTCTTTGTCTTTTGACTTTTGATAGTTTGACTATAAAGTACTTTGGTGAAGATCTTTTTGGGTTGACTCTATTTAGGCTTTTTCATTCTTTTTTCTCTTTTTTTAATGTGACTGGCTTATGAAATTCTATATTCTGTTTCATCTAGTCTAACACTGAAGCTCTTGACTGGATTTTTTATTTCATTTATTGAATTCTTTAGTTCTATGATTTTTGTTTAGTTCTTTTTTATGATATCTCTTTGTTGAATACCTCATTTAGATGATGAATTGTTCTCCTATTTTGTTTATATTGTCCACTTATGTTCTCTTGTATCTCACTAAACTTTCTAGATATCATTATGTTGAATTATTTTCAGACCTTTCATATTTTCTTTTCATTGGGATGTGTTACTGGAGAATTATTGTGTCCCTTTGGAGGTGTCATATTTCCTTACTTTCTCATGTTTCTTGTGTCTTTACATTGATATCTTTGCATCTGGTATAACAATAACTTCTTCCAGTTTTGTAGATAGCTTTCATAGGGAAAGACATTTTCCTACAGATATATGCATAACGTTGGTTGGGTAGGGTGCTTTGGCTTTGATCCTGGGTGCATGCAATAATATGTAGTCTCTATATGATTTCTTTGGCTATAATCAATGTCAGTGGGATCTGTCTGGTTCCTCAGTGGCTTTGACTGAAGTTGTTAGTGGAGGCTGTGGCAAGGCTTTGCTGGGGATGGGGATGCCATGCAGGCTCCAGTGGTGGCAGTGATGGACCAGCTATGCTGGTTCTTGAGTCCCCAGGAGGTGTATGCAGATACTAGCAGTGGTAGGTTCAGGTGGCTGGGCCTTGGGCCTCCCAGCAGCTTGTTTTAGTGCTGCTGGAGGCAGCAGTGGGCTGGGCAGGCGGGTGGGTCTTTCAGTTCTTGAGTGGCATGTGTGGCATTGGCAGTAGCAGGAGCAGCAGTATGCCAATCTTGGGTCCCCAAGCGGTGTACATGAGTGCCATTGGTGAAAGCATAGGGCTGGGCAATCCAGTGTTCAGGTCCCCAGTTTGTGTGCATGGGTGGGTGCCAGCAGTGGTAGCAACAGGTTGTTCAGGTCAGTCGCTAGCCCCCAGGAGGCAGGCATGGGCAGTAAACAGAGCAGGCTCGTTTTTCAAGTCCCTGGAGGCCTGTACAAGCAGTGGTGGGTGGGGCAGGCTTTTCCTCAGGCCCCTGGATGGTCTGCACAGGTGCTGTCTGTGGCAGGTGGGGCAGGTTGATACCCAGGCTCCTAGATTGCATGCTTGTGTATCTGCAAGAGTGGCAGTGGCTGTGGAGATAATTTTGTCTTTGCTTGCCTGTTGCAACCTAATTTACAATAAGAAAGTTTAATTCATTTTGCATTATTGCCTAAAGTGTCCAAAGCTCTCTGGTACATAGTACAGATTCCTGAGACTGGCATTAACTGAAGCTTTAGATCCCAGTTCCCAGCCAGGTACAACCACCAGGCATGCTGCCATAGTCCTTAAAATACATTTCTAATAGTACTCTTAAGGAACAAACAAACAAGCAAACATTAATAATATTACTGTTTTCTTTTTCAGGTCACGTATCAGTTGAAAATTCTTACAACAGCATTATTTTCTGTGTCTATGCTTAGTAAAAAATTGGGTGTATACCAGTGGCTGTCCCTAGTAATTTTGATGACAGGAGTTGCTTTTGTACAGGTAACTATTCAAGATAAGTATATTTTTGTATCTTTATCGTGGTTTCAAAACCTTATTTATTTTGTGTGGAGAATATGGTTCTATTGCTTGTTGAAGCCAGCAAATGTTATTCACCACAACTAACATATGTTTTGAGGGCTTCCTTTATGTGACATACTACATTGGGAGTATAAGTAATACAGAGGAATTAATCAAAATAAAATTATATTACCTACATAAATGAACATTCTAATTAGGGAAATAAGACACTGCATTTTAAAGAAATGCAGTTGATTTTTGCTGGATATCTGTAGCATTTGAGATTATTAGCCACTCCCTTTTTATTTGTTATCAGCTTCACAATACTATTTTTTCCTGATTCTTTTATCTTTCTAATGATTCCTTGTTGGTTTTCTTCATAGGGATCTCTTCTGTGAGACTCCCTTTAAATACTGGGGTTGCTTGCAGGTTTGTTATTTCTTCTAAGGTATACCTTTATTTTTGGAGATTTCATCTATTCTGGGGGATGTGTTAATTTTAATTTTTTTTTTACTTTTAAAAAAAATTTATATAGAGACGGGGTCTCACTGTGTTTCCCAGGCTAGTCTCAAACTTCTGGGCTGAAGTGATCATTCTGCCTCAGCCTCCCAAAGTGTTAGATGTGAGCCACCGCACCTGGCCTTATTATTTATTATGATTATTATGATTTTTAGTCCTCAGTGATACTTGTTCTGATGGAAGGTTTTATTAATACTTATATCCTGATAATTCCTCAGTTCATGTCATCACTTTCCCTGAAGTGTGGTGTTCATGTCATGAATACATTTTTAATTTTTTTTTTGAGATGGAGTCTCGCTTTGTCCTAGGTTGGAAGGCAGTGGTACAATCTCAGCTCAATGCACCCTCCACCTCCCAGGTTCAAGCGATTCTCCTGCCTCAGCCTTCCAAGTAGCTGGGATTACAGGTGCCTGCCACCACGCCTGGCTAATTTTTTGTATTTTTTAGTAGAGATGGGCTTTCACTGTGTTGGCCAGGCTGGTCTCGAACTCTTGACCTCGTGATCCACCCGCCTCGGCCTCCTAAAGTGCTAGGATTACAGGCGTGAGCCAACGTGCCCAGGCTAATATTTTTAATATTTATTTTAAATGAGTATTACAAAAGTATAAGTGGCGTATCAAATTCCTATTTTCATAAATATTGCTTAGGGTAAGCTAAAGTAGGCATTGTTTCAAACAGTAAGGTATTTTAAATTAGAAAGTTATTAATAGTTCAGGTGGAACATGAGTTTGACAAAACCATGAAAATGATAGGCAAATAACTGAAGCTTCAGAAACACAGACCTATAGGATAAAGCTCAGAGTGATTAGTGTGACACACTGGACCTTCTGAAATGCACCTACAGTTCCAGACTCATTTCTGCTGCTGCATACTTCACACTCTGAATTGCTATAGCTGAGCTGCTTGTAGGGGCTATTTTGCACAACTGAGCCTTTATCCGTTCTTTCTCTTGTGCCTACAATGCCTTCTTCCCTTTCTTTGCCTGGCTAACTCCTACCTTTAAGACTCAGTTGAGGCATAACATCACAGGTATAACATTTATGCCTTCTTCTCTACCACCATAGTACTTTGTACGTATCTTTTCCAAAGTACTTATATTATAGGTAAATGCTCATTTGTATGTCTGTTTACCCCTACAACTTAAATTCCTAGAAGGCAGCAGCTGTGTTTCACTGCTCCTTCCATTCATAGTGCCTAATTAGCAAGACTCAAAACACAGTTTAAGATCAGGAAAAACAAATGATATTTGTTTTTACATGATTAGTTGTCAACTGATTTTATAGCCTGTAAGTACAGATGACTCCTGGGAAATCTTCAAGGATGATATTGGAGTTAAATTAGGTGTTGAAAGGTAATAATTATAATGAAATTTGCATACTGAGTACTTATGTGCCAGGTGCCCCACTTGGTGGTTATCCTTTATAATCTCATGTTATACCCAACTGTTTAAGGTAGATATATTATTCTTCCCAACTTACAAAGGAGTTATTGAGGCTCAGAGAGGTTAATGAAATTGCTTATGATCCCAATCTAGTAGTGGCAGAGCCAGAACCAAATCTCCTTAAAACTTTTCACTATTTGTGTTTCAGTAGGTTGGAAACAGCAGAAAAAGTATTACATAAAAGGTACGTTAAAAAAAAAATACAGATATTGATCTGTGGATAAGCACAAGATAAGTTAAGGAGTGATAGTAGTCTTTTTTGATTGGAACAAATAATTGACAAAGATACGGTGAGAGATGAAATTACAAAATACACATTGGTCCTAGATTATATGTGGTCTTCAGTATTGAGCCAGGAGGTTAGGCTTGACTGCTTTTGGCTGTAAGGCCTCACTGGAGAGTTGGAAGGGAGAGAGGCATATCAGAGAACTCCTATAGGCATGCAGGGCAGATTGATGGGGAGAAAGACTGAAGGAATGGAGAGGAATTAGAAAGCATGACAATGACCTAAACTGTCAGGTTAATGGGATTGGAATGTCCCACAGCAGTGATGTAAGAGTTGTTCCAAGGGAAGAATCAGTATGAGTGTTAGACTAATAAATATCAAAGAGAATGGAGAGCAAGGAGATTAAGAAACTTAAGTTTGAATAGTGGCATTTTTAATAGATACAAAGGTATCAAAAGGTATGTTTGCTTTGAAGAGGGATGGGTACATTTTAGTCACATTGGCTTTGAGAAGATAAGTTTCTGGATAGCAGCAACTGAAAATTTTGGACTTGAGCTCAGAAGAGATGCCAGTGCTTCTGTGAATCAGCTCTCCAGGGTAGAGGGGATTCCTATAAATACGCTGTAGCACTACACTGTCCAGTAGGGTAGCCACAAGCTATATGTAGCTATTTAAATTTAATTAGTTAAAATTAAATTAAAATTTCAGTTCCTTGGTCGCAATACCCACATTTCAAGTTCTCAGTAGCCACTTAAAGATAGTGATGACCCTATTGAGGGTGAAGATACAGAACATTTCCATCATCGAAAGGGTCTGTTGACTAGAATAAATATAAAGATTGGAGAAGAGAACACGGAAAAGAGCAGGTCATTTCAAGAGGTAAGGAATGAGTAGTCAGTAGTGTTAATTCTGTGGTGAAGGCAAGTTGAATAGAAAATGAACAATTTTATTATTAAAAATTAGTTAACATGTTGATTGAAAAGTCTTTGGTAGCTATGAAAAGTACAGTTTCAGAAGGAAAAATGGTTTTAAGAAGTTCAGCTACGTTGGATGTGATGGCTCACACACACCCACAATCCTAGCACTTTGGGAGGCCAAGGCAGGCAGATTGCTTGAGCCCAGGAGTTTGAGACCATCCTGGGCAACATGGCAAAACCCTGTCTCTACAAAAAATACAGAAATTAACTGAGTGTGATTGTGTGCAGCTGTAGTCCCAGCTACTGGGGAAGGTAAGGTGGATCACCTGAGCCCAGGGAGTTTGAGGCTGCAGTGAGCTGTTATCATGCACTGCACTCCAGTTGGGGTGACAGAGTGGGACCATGTCTCAAAAAAAGAAGTCCAGCTAATAGAAGATCAAACTGAGGAGGGAAGAAATAGATGCAAAAGAAAATTTAACAGTAGTTATAGGATATCAATTGATTAGATTAAGGGTAACATCTAAGCCGGGGGTACCATCCCTGGTGCAATGATCCTGGAGTCCCTTCCAACACATTTCATTTTCCAGTGTCTTGTACTCAGAGTTTTCCTTCACTGTCTGATGGACTATCTTTTCCTGACAGTGTTTGAGGTTCACCTCCCAACAGCTTCCCTTTATTATGCTTGATTTAGCACACCACTTTCCAGCTGATCTCTACTTTTGCTGATACAGCAGAGGGGATGTGAGATTCTCCTCCTTTCTTCTACCTATATTTGAGATGGTGCTTTTTAATAAATTAAACTTTAAGGAATTATCTCAAGGTAACATTGGTCTCTGTAAGAGATGAAATGGAAAATATTTATTATTTCTAAGGTACTTTTTGAAATTATAAGTTGTAATAGTAATATATTATCACTGTGAGGAAAAAAATCAAATGATTGTAAGGTTTTATGTTTAAAGCTCTCCTTTGCAATCCCAAAAATGATATTGGTTGCATTTTTAAGTTATGGTCTAAGAGTGGGCTCTCAATATGTTTATGTAAAATGTTATAGGAATTAAACTGCAATTTTCCTTTTCTTCTTATTTAGTGGCCCTCAGATTCTCAGCTTGACTCTAAGGAACTGTCAGCTGGTTCTCAGTTTGTAGGACTCATGGCAGTTCTCACAGCATGTTTTTCAAGTGGCTTTGCTGGGGTTTACTTTGAGAAAATCTTAAAAGAAACAAAACAATCAGTTTGGATAAGAAATATTCAGCTTGGTAAGTTTTAAATGTTTTCTCGTATTATTTTTAAAAGTGATTATATTGTTATATGTAGAGATGTCTATACGTCTTTAAATAAATGAGCCTTGCATAAAATCTGCTATTGATCCAAATATCTGGCAATGTTCTTGTCTTTTAAAACATTTTATTTTAAATGAACACCTTTTATTTAAGAATATGGAAAACTTAGATCTGTGACATAAAGGTATATGTAGCCCATTTCTGTCTTCACTATTTAGAGCCTTAGTAACTTTATCCTTGGTTGCCACTTCTTTCCCAGAAGGTTTTGCACATAACTTACATGTTTTATTCCTGGAAAGGATGATCAAGATAATTAAGGAAGTTTGAAATGATGATTTTTTTGTCCCTGTTTTAAGATCTTTTTTTTTTGAGATGGGATGTCGCTCTTTTTGCCCAGGCTGGAGTGCAGTGGCACGATCTGAGCTCACTGCTTGGGTTCAAGTGATTTTCTTGCCTCCGCCTCTAGAGTAGCTGGGACTACAGGTGCCCACCACCATGCCTAGCTAATTTTTGTATTTTTAGTAGAGATGGGGTTTTACCATGTTGGCCAGGCTGGTCTTGAACTCCTGACCTCAGGTGATCCACCCAAAAGCGCTATAGTCCCAAAGCGCGCTGGGACTATAGGCATGAGCCACCATGCCTGGCCTCTGTTTTAAAATCTTATGTGCCGTTTTATTTTAAAATGTTATGTTTTAGCTCTTAAATACTGCAGCATTTTTCTAACTGAAGGTAAATAGTTTAAAAGAAAAAAATCTCTTATATTGAAACCTTTGAACAAATATTTAAACTTCTTTTAGTATTATAATATTTAAATCCCCCTACGAAGATTCCAGCATTTAGTATTCCTGGCATACATTCATTTTGGATGATGTCATATAGAACTGCCCATGTGAAAAGCAGCTCATCTGCAAATCAACACATTCTATTTTAAGCTTTTGTCCTTGTGACTTTGAGGTTTACCTTTGAAACCACTATTTTTTTTTTTCTGTCCATATACCATTTTATACATGAGGAAACTAAAGTGCAGAGGTTAAATAACTTGCCCAAGCTCACATTACTGGTAAGTAGTGGACTCAGTATTTGAATCCAGGTAGTGTGGCTCTGTTGCACCATGTCTATCTTGATCAGCAGTCATACAGGCCCCTCTAGGCCCTAAATTGTCTGGACTCCTAATGGCCTGTATTTTATGTCAAATCTTCCAAATTTTATTACAGTTCATCCTTCCAGCTGTTTTCAAGTAATGTAATAACAGATTGCACCTTCATTTTAATCACATAGGATTTCTTTAAGTTTCTCTGCAAAATTTGTAGAAATGTGTCTTTTTTTTTTTCATAAGAACATTCAAGGTAAATATTTTTAAAGCAAAATTTTATTAGCTTCTTTCGTTTGTCTAGAGAAAGTAAGCTCACAGGCATGAAAAGCGTTAAGCAGTTTAATTCAATCTTTCAGAAATAATGTGTCTATAGCAGAGGGGTTAAGAATACTTAGTTTTGAAATCAGACCACTCAAATCCTGATTTCATCACTTACCACCTATGTGACCTTAGGGAAGTTACTTCTTTCTCTGCTTCACTTTCCTCATCTGCAAAATGTTCTAAATTTTACTACCTATCTCATATATTACTATGAGGATTAAATGAAATTACTACATGTGAAGTGTTTAGAATAAAGTGTCTAGGCCAGGTGTGGTGGCTCACACCTGTAATCCCAGCACTTTGGAAGGCTGAGGCTGGCGGATCACTTGAGGTCAGGAGTTCAAGACCAGCCTGGCCAACATGATGAGACCCCATTTCTACTAAAAATACAAAAATTAGCCAGGCATGGTGGTAGGCATCTGTAATCCCAGCTACTCTGGAGGCTGAGGCAGGACAATAGCTTGAACCTGGGAGGCAGAGGTTGCAGTGAGCCAAGAATAAAGTGTCTTACGTATAGTGAGCACTAATAAATGTCAACTATTTATATAAAATACAATATCAGAGAAAAAGAAATAATCAAGGTTTGTGTGATTTGCCTAAACTTTTCTTGAATTGTAAGATAAAAATGGAAGACATATCAGAATTCATGGTTCTAATGTGCTTCATGGATTTCTTATTATTTGGTGACCTCATAAGCTCTAATGCTCATAGAAAAAAAATGGTAACAGGCTTAACGTTTTTGAAAAGATACTTAAATAATTGCTTATCACAATTCAAAATTATAAGAACAAATTAAAACAATGTAATAGCATTTTTCAAACATCAAATTGTCAAAGATTAACATGATAAGATGCAATTTTAGCTAGAGAATAGAGAAGCAGGAACTCTATTACCTATTGTTCCTAGGAGTATAGATTGATATAACCATGTTGGATTTCAATTTGGGAATATTTGGTATATTTGCTAAAATTTTAAATATGTGTAGGCTGTAATGTAAGAATTCCAAGTCTGGATAAGGATCTATCCTATAAGAGCACAAAGATAAGTAGTGTGAGCACCAGTAGTGTGAGCTTGGGCAAGTTATGTAACCTCTTTATGCTTTAGTTTCTTCATCTATAAAATAGACATCTACCTCATAGTGTTGTATATTAGTTAACATACAGGAAGCACTTAGAATAATTCCTGTTACATGCTGATACATACATATTTGCTATTATAATCCATACAAAGGAATATTATGCAACTATTAGAATGCAGTAGACCTGTTCATGCTGACATGTATGACATGTATGTATCCTTCTATAATGTATACTTTTTTGGTAATTACGAAGTCTTACTTTCATAAATTAAAAAACTTTACTGGATGTGGTGGCTTGTGCTTCTAATCCCGGATACTTGGGAGGCTGAGATGGGAGGATTGCTTGAGAACCAGGAGTTTGAGATCTGAGCAACATAGTGAGACCCTGTTTCTTAAAAAAAAAAATATATATGTGTAAGGCTGGATGCGGTGGCTCACGCCTGTAATCCCAGCACTTTGAGAGGCTGAGGCAGGTGGATTGTTTGAGCTTAGGAATTGGAGACCAGACCGAGCAACACTACAAAACTCTGTACAGAAAACAATAACAACAACAAAAAAACAAAAATTAGCCAGGTGTGGTAGCATGTGCCCATGGTCCAAGCTACTTGGGAGGCTGAGGTGGGAGGATCACGTGAGTCCAAGAAGTCAAGGCTGCAGTGAGTTGTGATTGTGCCTCTGCACTCCAGCCTGCTGAGTGACAGAGTAAAATATT
Organism: Chlorocebus sabaeus; assembly: GCF_047675955.1. NCBI lineage: Eukaryota > Metazoa > Chordata > Mammalia > Primates > Cercopithecidae > Chlorocebus > Chlorocebus sabaeus. Next base: position 36,589,410 of record NC_132923.1, on the reverse strand, counting down.
GTCTCAAAATATACTATGTTATATATAAAACTCTTCTGATGGTGTTTTTTATATGTGTGTGTATATATATACACACACGTACATATTTTATATATATAATACCATCATATAAAATACCATCAGATGTGTTTTGGAAATTATATGCCAGCATTAATTTCATGTTTGAAATTAGACATTAAAAGGATAGAGCTGACTTAAATGGAATTTTAGAGCATTTCACATCCTTTTCACTTCCTTTCTATTGTGGAATACTTTGATTAGTTATGACTTCATTTTTAAAAATTGCTTTACCCTTGCACTCTTTAACTGCATATATTTCAAAGGCTACCCATAAAAAGCGGTCCCTGTCAGCATGAATTTCTTTATTTATAGCCTAGCAATGCTTCCGGGAATCTCTTATTCCAATAGTCATGTGATAGACTATGTTTTTGAGGGGAGATTCAATATGAACAAGACAGTTTCTGCTCTTACCAAGTTGACTTTCTCTAACAGTGAAGCTTCAGTAACACAGAATCTAATGTTTTCTATGACTGTTTCTTAGCTGTGATTTTTTGGATATTAATTATTAGTTATACTTTCAAAACAAAACTTTATTTATTTACTTTCTAGAGACAGTCTCGCTGTTTTGCTCAGACTGGAATGCAATGGTAGAATCATAGCTCACTGTAACCTCAAACTTCTGGGCTCAAGTGATCGTCCCACCTCAGCCACCTGATTAGCTAGGACTACAGGCGTGTACCACCACACCTAGCTAATTTTAACATTTTTTTGTAGAGATAGAGTCTTGCTTCATTGCCTGGGCGGGTCTTAAACTCCTGGGCTCAAATGATTCTCCTGCTTTGCCCTCCCATAGTGCTGGGATTTCAGGCGTGAGCCACTGTGCCCACTCTCGAAACTTCTTAATAAGGAAAAATGTTGTACTTCCTGCCTGAGCTTTTATATTTGTATGTACCAGTGTGAATATATGAAAATCTAGATCTAGCAAGAGGAAGGTGGAAGAACAATGATATATTCCAAATGTGAGCAATTTGCACATATTTGAATGGGCTAGCCATGTAATCATCTAATTTGTGCATTGTATTATTTTTGTGCTCCAAAGTTGATAATGTTTGTTATTTTTTATATTCTGTCTTTGTCTTTTTACATTTGTATGTCTTTGTCTTATAGTCATAAACTAAGTATACTTTTGTTAAGTATACAAAACCAAGTAAAGATTTAAAAAAAAATCTAATTTTGGCTGGGCGTGTGCCTCACACCTGTCACTCTGTGAGGCCGAGGCAGGTGGATCACGAGGTCAGGAGATCGAGACCATCCTGGCTAACACAGTGAAACCCCGTCTCTATTAAAAATACAAAAAATTAGCCAGGCATGGTGGCAAGCACCTGTAGTCCCAGCTATTCAGGAGGCTGAGGCAGGAGAATTGCTTGAACCTGGGAGGCGGAGGTTACAGTGAGCCGAGATCACACCACTGCACTCCAGCCTGGAACAGAGCAAGACTCCGTCTCAAAAAAAAAAAAAAGAAAGTAATCTAATTTTATCAAAAAGAAAAAGTTAAGTATAAAATTATTTAGAATGTCAGTGGAAAAAATATTTCTCTTCAGAAAAACTAAATGATATATCATGTAGACTTTACTTTTTTTTAGGTTTCTTTGGAAGTATATTTGGATTAATGGGTGTATACATTTATGATGGAGAACTGGTATCAAAGAATGGATTTTTTCAGGGATATAACCGACTGACCTGGATAGTAGTTGTTCTTCAGGTAAAGCATTTAAAGTCTTAGATTTAATGTTAATAAACTCTATTTTAATATAGAGAATCAAAGTAGCTCCTGATATGCTGATGTGAGGGGAAAAGGTCACTACTGTTAGTGCTCTCGTATCTAGTTTATTCAAGGAAGTTAGAATAGAAGTGATCTTAATGCTGTAATGAAATCTTATTTTGAAAAGGGATCTTTAATGAACTTTGTGGTATTTAAATGTAACATAATGAAAATACGGGTTTAAGAATAAAAGAGCTGAAGGTTAAGGCAAATATCACTTTGGATTTTTCTATAAGTCTTATCATTGTACAGGAAGTCTGGGTCAGCCATTAAGACCCAAGAAGCAGATCTGGATATTTAATTGTGACAATTCATAGCCTCATATTGTAGTTACATATTGGAAAACGTCTGTCAAATTCAGTTTATATATAGCTTGGAATTGTTCAAGGGTTGAGTAATTAATTACATCTTTAAAAAATACATATGGAGAATTTTAGAGGATATAAAAATGAAGACACAAGTCACTATCCTTAGAGCCTCCTATTCTTCTAGAGATATTTGAAGCCTAAGAAGCAAGGCTCCAGAAAGGAAGGTGAAGGTGGCAAAGAATAGTTGCGTTGTTTTTATTTTTATTTTTTTGAGACGGAGTCTCACTCTGTTGCCCGGGCTGGAGTGCAGTGGCCGGATCTTAGCTCACTGCAAGCTCCGCCTCCCGGGTTTATGCCATTCTCCTGCCTCAGCCTCCCAAGTAGCTGGGATTACAGGCGCCCGCCAACTCACCCGGCTAGTTTTTTTTTTGTGTATTTCTTAGTAGAGACGGGGTTTCACCGTGTTAGCCAGGATGGTCTTGATCTCCTGACCTCGTGATCCACCCATCTCGGCCTCCCAAAGTGCTGGGATTACAGACTTGAGCCACCGCGCCCGGCCAGGATAGTTGTGTTTTAAAAGCAGGTAGGATACTTCTGTTTTTATTTGTTTATTTGTTTATTTTTTTTGAGATGGAGTCTAGCTCTGTCACCAGGCTGGAGTGCAGTGGCGCGATCTTGTGTCACTGCAACCTCCTCTTCCCAGGTTCAAGTGATTCTCCTGCCTCAGCCTCCTGAGTAGCTGGGATTACAGGCATGTGCCACCACGCCCAGCTAATTTTTGTATTTTTAGTAGAGACGGGGTTTCATCATGTTAGCCAGGATGATCTTGATCTCCTGACCTCGTGATCCACCCACCTTGACCTCCCAAAGTGCTGGGATTACAGGCGTGAGCCACCGCGCCCAGCCGGATACTTCTATTTTTAAGGTAGCAGAAAAGGAGACAAGGATAAGTGAAAAATTGAAAAAAATAATTAAAAGAAAATTTGAAGCGGAGATAGGGTGAGTCAAGAGAGTTTATGTATGATGTATCTTATTCCAGCAAAGAGAAGAAGCCCCCTTCCCTTAAAAAGGGGCTGAAGATATGAGAAAAATAAAAAATGTTTGGTATAACTGGTATGAAGGATTCAATAGGGAGTAAACAGATGAATGACAACATTGCCAAAAAATATTGGGACTGAAACATTAATTTGTAGTAAACTCAACTGGCATAATTTATGACTTTCTGTAAATAAAGCTTCCATCATAGAAGAGGTGTTTTGAAAGTTGTTACAGTAGGTAACCCAGATTTGGAAAATGATAAGTAGTCTTTGGCAGAAAGCAGAACTGTGTAGTATAGTAAAACCTCATTATTAAAGTAGCTACAATTGGGAATTTGAGAGGGATTAGGTAGAAAGTTCTTTCTACAGTCTTAAAGAGCACAATTAAAATTGTGCCTTAGAAAACTTAATCTGACAGTAATAAAAGGTGGAATTGAAAGGGGAGAAACTATAGGAAAAAAGTCAAATTACGAGGCTATTGAAAGGCTGTAAAATGACCCTGATTACTAATTTTACTCAAAAGTAAAAATCTTTCACTATTTAAAGTGACCAGTCCTCTCACGTTTGTCCAAACAAGTGATGTTTAATTACTAAATTGAATAATGATAGACATTTTATTTGCAATATGGTCAAACTCCATTATAACAAACTGCAGATTATCCTGGTAGTTACTTTTATTAAATGCCTTTTGAAATAAGAGGGCTATTGAACAAAACCTGTAAGTCTATTTGTTGTGAAAGATGTTTAAAATCAATCCCTTACTATAATGGGATTGAATTTGTAGGACAAAAGCTTAAAGCTTTATTAAATAATGAAATTGTTTTGAAATGCAGTTTTAATGTGTGTTTTAAAAAATATTTTTTTAAAACTTCTGCAGGCACTTGGAGGCCTTGTAATAGCTGCTGTTATTAAGTATGCAGATAATATTTTAAAAGGATTTGCAACCTCTTTATCGATAATATTATCAACATTGATCTCCTATTTTTGGCTTCAAGATTTTGTGCCAACCAGGTAAAATATTCTTTTCTATTTTTTTAATCCCCAAAAGTATATAGAAAAATTAGAATTCTCCATAAGGTGGTCTGATAAATTTGAAGAAGCATTGAAATATAATTTTAAAAATTTATTTAACTATGTTTTAAAAATATTTCAAATTAAAGTCATGAAATAAAGTCTTCTTCTGAAAAGTTTTTTATACAAATTTGGCTGGCCATAATTTTCCCAATAAATAGATGTGAATATTTTCCCTGCAAAGTAAAAAAAAAGTGATATAAAAAAGTTAATAAGTCATATAAAGTCATAAAAATAAGTCATGTAATGACATTTTTAAAATACGGAATTTACATGACTTCCTTGAAGAAGACAGTTTATATAGAGAATGTGGCTCATGAAGAAACTCAATTAGGTGGTAGCAGGAAGAGCAGACTGGAAAGGAATTGCAGGAGGAGTTATAAGTGAGGAAGGAGACCCAGGACTCTCTAGTTTTATGGATGCTAAGGGAGGAGATAGCATCAGGAAAAATTGAGTGTAATGAATATCCATTACAGACAGCATTGAAAATTCTAGTATTTTGTTTAATTTATAATCCCAGACTAGTGGGAAGTTTTAATTGTTTCCAGGACACCACTCTTGGTTTTCCTCCAACTTTACTCTTCTCCTGATTTTCTCAACCTCTAAACTTTGGAATCTCCCAAGGATCTTTTATTTATTTATTACTTTATTATTTATATGTTTATATTTTTGAGACAGGATCTCAGTTTGTCACCCAGATTGCAGTGTAGTGGCATGGTCATAGCTCACTGCAGCTTCAAACCCCGGGGCTCAAGCAATCCTCCTGCCTCAGCCTCCCGGGTAGCTGGGACTACAGATGTGCTTTGTTGCCCAGGCTGATCTTGAACTTCTTACCTTAAGCAATCTTCCCACCTCTGCCTCTCAGAGTGGTGGGATTATAGTCATATGCCACTGCGCCGAACTCATTTGTGTTTTTGAGAATGAAATAGGATTATGGATGGAATTTGGCACTATAAAAATATAATATCCTTTTTATATTTTTATATTGAACATTGATGGTTTTAATTCTTTTCTAGCAATCTAGACAATAGGTCTGGAACATACATGTTGAGATTTGTAGTTCTTATGAGATAAAAATTTAAAAGCATTTCTGTTTTCAGCTTTGTATGGAAATGAATCACTTAGCTAGTGAGACTTAGACTAACAATGAACACTTATATCTTAATTTTGTAACCTTAATCGTATTCCCTGTTCATAAGATGAGGAAATCATATGCTTTAATGTACTTTGAGAATGTTTGCACCTTGCAGATTTTTAGATTTTACTTTAAAAATCATACCTTTTTTTTTTTTTTTTTTTTTAAAAAGAACCTTATGTAAGGCTGAGGTAATTAAATCTTTGAATTATGCAGAGAATAAACAAATAAATGAACAAGTAAGCCAACAGAGGGACAAAAGAGTAGTAGTTTGGCAATGAGATATATGCCTGCCTGTAAATTCATGTTTCTGAGGAAGTATATAAGGTTTGTTGGGTTGAAGATAGAAAGAGAAAAGACAATGATACTGCCATTATTGAATGAATGAATGAACGAACGAATGAATGAATGAATGAATATTTTGAGAATATGCTCAGGACACTCAGCCAGATGGAGAAGATGGATTCTTTTTCCTAAAATAGGTAACTAAGCCCTCTGTCTTTATGCATCTTACCTTTGTGGATAATACATTTTCAGTAATAAATCTAGTGACATTTTCTCAATCTTCATTCAATTCTATCCTAAATGTAATAATATATTTGCCTTTAGCCTCATTCCACCTCCTGAAACTGGGTTGTTTGTTTGTTTGGCTTCTCTGAAATGGTATGCCTATACTTGCCTTTCTGATTGTCCCTTTGGTAGCTTGTCAATCCTTGCTCCCTCTCTCGGCCATCTCATCCACTGCCATGTCATATCTGTCTTCTCTAGGAAGATAAGTTCAAATTTCACCTAAACTCTAGATCCCTTTATTCTATTGACTGTTAGACATCTCCATTGATACAATATCACTATTACCCACTTCCCTAAATTATTTTTCTTGTGCTTGTTATTTTGCTTATTGGTGTTACCATTCTTCCATTTAGGGTTGCTTATTCTTTTATCAAAAGTTTATTAAGTGTCTACTATGTGCCTGCTGGCCACCGTGCTAGCTCCTGGAAAAGGAGTGCATGAATGAGACACAATTTCTTGTCTTCAGGGTCATCAAGGTTTGGTGACCATCAAGTGATTGCAAAGACAGATGTGAATAAATGAATTATAACAGTATGATCGATGCAACAATGGAAGTATACATATAATAATTCTGTTAGAGGGGGCTCAGATCCTTGAAGTAATCATTACATTCTGATAGTTTTTTCCTAATATATATATTTTTTTCTGGGACAATTTTCTCTCTGAGAACCATCTAAAAATTGCTGGCTTGAGAAACAGGTGTTTCCTGACATTATTAGGTATTCAAGTAGATCTTGCTAAAGATATTATAGAAAGGATTCCTGCAGTGGATACAAAGGTAGACCATAGAATCTTTCAGTTGAGCATGAACTTTCAGTCCATGCCATTCCAAAGTTCCAGAAAGCTAAGAATAGTTCATAATGACTAATGAAGACAGTGTCTAGTAATTAATAATTACCAAATATTAATGTGGTAGCAATTTCTTCAAGATACATTATAGGATGTTTTATGTTATCCTAATAACTTTATATGTATAACTGCAAGTCTTTTGAAGAGTTAACCATTTGCATCAAGTCAAGTCTAGTTATTAATCATAACAGATAATTACTGAGCTCCCTGTATATGCTAGGCACTGTGGGTACCACAGTGAATGAAGAGCACGTAGTTGAGCAGGGGAGTGGACTTATGCATCATTTAATGGCAGTGTGGTAAGTGTTATGCTAGGGGAGTTCTGCCTAGGGGAGTGAGTCTTGGAGACATTAGACCTGAATTATGAATAAGGATTTTCTAAGAAGCAAAGAAACTGTGGACAGAAGGAATAGTATCTCTAAAGACACTGTCAAGAAGGTGTATGTTGTGTTCACTGAGTGGAGTGGCTGAATTATAGATTGGGTGGCATGAAGTGGGGAGGATGAGTTTGGAGGGACGATATTATGAAGGGCCTTTTAATAATGATTAGTAATTATTTTTCATTTACAGACAATTAAAAAAAAACAGGAGCATGGCTTTGGACTATTAGTAGAAACTTTAAATCCAAAACTAGCTTATGTCTCTATAATAGCATTTTTTAAAATGTACACATTAAAAGTTAAGATTGCACTTTGGGAGGCTGAGGCAGGCAGATCACTTGAGGTCAGGAGTTCAAGACCAGCCTGGCCAACATGGTGAAACCCTGTCTCTACTAAAAATACAAAAAATTAGCGGCGGGTGGTGGTGCACAGCGGTAATCCCAGCTACTTGGGAGGCTGAGGCAGGAGAATTGCTTGAACCTGGGAGGCGGAGGTTGCAGTGAGCCGAGATCACACCACCACACTCCAACCTGGGTGACAGAGGAGACTCCATCTCAAAAAAATAAATAAAAGTTAAGATTCAGGCCGGTCACAGTGGTTCATGCCTGTAATCACAGCATGTTGGGAGTCTGAGGCAGATTACTTGAGCCCAGGAGTTCAAGATCAGCTTGGGTAACAAAGTGAAACCTCGGCTCTACAAAAAATAGAAAAGTTAGCCAGGTGTGGTGGTTTGCACCTGTAGTCCCAGCTACTTAGGAGACTGAGCTGAGAGGATTGCTTGAACCCTGGAGGTCGAGGCTGCAGTGAGCCATGATGACAGCACTGCACTCCAGAGCCTGGGTGACAGAGTGAGACCCTGTCTTTAAAAAAAAAAAAAAAAAAAGTTAATATTTGTAGTCTAGTTCACATATCCAGTCTTCATTTCCAATGTATCGTAAGGTAGACTGTATCTATAGATACATAGGATAAAGAGGAAACCAAGAACTCCCTGCATTTAATGTAATTCCTTTTGTAAAGCATCCTATAAAAATTGGTCCTGAGTTTTGCTTATTACTATCTTGGATTTTAAACTAAACGTTACCTTGGTTTAACATGACAGAATAAAATTTTCCTTTCATATGTTCAACTGAAGAATTAAGATCTTTTGTTATTGAATGTATTGCATACAAAATCCCTATTAAGGTGAAATACAGAAGTTAAAATATCTTTGTTTTAGAAGACAGTATAGTGCAGTGGACGAGAGTACAGGCCGTAGAGTTAGACATACCTGAGTTTGAATCCTCTTGAAGTTATGGGGCTTTAGACAAGTTCTTTAAATTCTTTAAAACTGTTTCCTCATGTGTAAAAAGTGAATACTAGTACATCTTCATAGAGTTGCTGTGAGAACTCAATGAAATAATGCATATAAAGCACTTGGCCAGATACCTGGAATGTATAGGTACTCAAGATTTGTTAGCTGTGTTACTGGAACATTTTTCCCCAAATTATAATTGTTTTTATAGTAAAGAAATAGAACTTATTCTGCTTTTAATCTGATTTTCTCTTTTTTATTTTGTCTTCATCTTATTCAGTGTCTTTTTCCTTGGAGCCATCCTTGTAATAACAGCTACTTTTTTATATGGTTATGATCCCAAACCTGCAGGAAATCCCACTAAAGCATAGTTGTATACTATCTTTAACTGGTTTTTCACGATGGTGCACTAGGAATCTCGACATTAATCTTGCACAGAGGACTTCTACAGAGTCTGTGAAGATATCATCATGCTGAATCTGATCATACTGTTTTTTTTAAAGTTTAAGGATAAAATATGTGTATATGTAACAAAACACATTGCATCTAGAAATCAAAACTTGAAAGTATTTCCAGGGATTAGAATTAGAAGGAATATTAGAGAAAACTTGAAATCTGAGTTTAAAAAGATTTTACCTTTTTGATTGCTGCAGAAATGTCCTATGCACTCTTTGCAAGAGCACACAACAAATGTCAGATATCAATTTTTGCAAATTAGATTTAATGTTATTAAATGTTTTTATCTTACTCTTTCTGTACAGATATATCAAATCACATGAAATATTTAAAGTTTGAAAATTATAATTACCTATAAAGCTGTGAAAAAATAGAAGTATAATTTGAAAAAACATTTCACTTATCAGAGATTTTTATATTTATACAAAAGATTACTAAATGAAGGATGGCTAAATGTTTTTTGTTCAATTACATAAAAATTAATAAAGTAATATTCTGGGTCTGATTTGTCAGAGAATAAATATATCTAAATTTAATGTAGAGATACATACTATTTCTCCATATGAATTTTAAGATATTTTAGTGCTTCAAGACTGCTGAAAGCAATCCAGTTGCTCCTGTGCTAGCCAGAGAATTTTATAGTAATGGGAGGTTAGCCCCTAATCTCTTCATTGCATTTCATTTCTGTAAATCAGATTAAATCCTTAATATTATTTTAAATAAAAATTTGTAATTGCCATTAAATTTTCAAAATGTAATTTAAAAGGATTAAATACTCATTTAATAATTTGAAATAATTATTGTATCATATCTACATTTGGAGAGTTTTGAATTATCAAGCATATACTGTATATAGTTAGAAAGTTATTAAATGAACATTTTACTCATTGATCTGTAAAAACTTCTTTACAACTGTTGACAAAAAGAACATTCAAACAAATAATAGTACAGATGTCAGTGACTGAGACCAAAATGACTTTTCTTGGAGACATTCCAGATTGCCATATTACATTATTTTAAACAGCACTATAACTTTAAATCCAAAGCTGCTCGGAAGAATTTTTTAGGTCTCTCATAAGCCTGTTCTTCCCTGATCACACGAGTGGGAGAGGTAGCCAAATTTTGAATTCCCCTTCTGTGTTCCCACAAGAGCTGCTGAGAAGGCTGGGTGCAGTGACTCACGCCTGTAATCCCAGCACTTTGGGAGGCCGAGGCAGGTGGATCACAAGGTCAAGAGATTGAGACTAACCTGACCAACATGGTGAAACCCCGTCTCTACCAAAAATACAAAAATTAGCTGGGCATGGTGGTGCGTGCCTGTAATCCCAGCTACTTGGGAGGCTGAGGCAGGAGAATCGCTTGAACCCGGGAGGCAGAGGTTGCAGTAAGCAGAGATTGTGCCACTGGCACTCCAACTTGGGTGACAGAGTGAGACTCTGTCTCAAAAAAAAAAAAAAAAAAAAAAGCTACTGAGAAGGAGCCACCACTTTGCTTTAAAATAGTGGCTTTTTTTCCTTTTTAATGAACACTGGAGCTGAGGATGCAGATTACATGAGTTATTTAATAAGTTGGTTAAAGGGAGAGAGAATATATTATAAATGGTAAGATGATTTGGTAGGCAAAAATGCTTTCTATAATTTGAATATGGGTTTAATTTAATTATTAACTATAGACAGAATTACTTACTGAGTATAAGAAGTATTTTACTGGCTGGGCGCTGTGGCTCACGCCTGTAATCTCAGCAATTTGGGAGGCCGAGGTGGGTGGATCACAAGGTCAGGAATTCGAGACCAGCCTGGCCAGCATGGTGAAACCCCGTCTCTACCAATAATACAAAAATTAGCTGGGCATGGTGGTGCACGCCTGTAGTCCTAGCTACTTAGGAGGCTGAGGCAGGAGAATTTCTTGAACACACCAGTTGGAAGTTGCAGTGAGCCAAGATCGCTCCACTGCACTCCAGCCTGGATGACAGAGCAAGACTCTGTCTCACACACACACACAAAGGAAATATATATATATATATACACACACATACATACACACCCACAGTATGAATGAAAAAAGTAAAATACTTTTTTTTTTTTTTGAGACAGAGTCTCACTTTGTCGCCAGGCTAGAGTGCTGTGGCCCGATCTCGGCTCACGGCAACCTCCCACTCCCTGGTTCAAGGGATTCTCCTGCCTCAGCCCTTGAGTAGCTGGAATTACAGACGTGAGCCACTGTGCCCGGCCTACACTGTATATATTTTTAAAGACTGTTCTAATAGATATAAAAACTGTAAAAAATAAGTATTTTTATATAGCTCTCATGGATTCTATTAAACAGAATTTGACTCAAAAATACTATGTTACAAACTGTTGGGTACACTTGCCTAACGTGAACTGGCAGTGTTACCTTGCTTTTGTAGTAATAATCTACAGATTGCAGGGCTCATCAATTCCATCCAAAGTTTAAAAGCATTTAAAATTACCAAATCTTTAAAATCACTTTGGTGGTGATTCCAAATTGGTACCAAGCAAACTTTGTGGATTCCCAACATGATTTTCAGTAACCACCCTTTAGAATTTGCTTAATAAGTTCACCACATTTTGAACATGGTAGTTTTAGATTGCAATAATATTCAGACTTACATTATTACTTACTGCTACGTAAAATCTAAATCCTGCAAATGCACAGAATTCAAGATGAAATATGATTTATGTTTAGCGCACATTGAAGTATTGGTTGGGTACTTAAATGTATTAATGCAGTGTGCATTCACATTTAATCAGGTTTAGTCTGTTTCTATTTTAATAATTTAAAAAACTTATACAAGTAAATTAGATATTAGACATGTTAGTTACAGTGGTAACACATTTTTAGGTGTCAAAACGCAATTTTCAAAATTTCTAATGAAAGTTATAAAAATGTAAACAAGAATTGTAAAAATGGACAAAGTAGTCAAGTATATTTTCAAAGCACGATTTTATTAGGCAGGCATAATTTGTATTTTGCTTTTCTAGTGGGTTTGAAAATGTTTATTAGAGATTGGGCTGTGTGGTTTATAATTTTTAATTCATACATGAGAAGGTAGACCTGTGCCCTAGGATCATGTCACATATACAGATAATGCCATCTCCTTATGTGTGTGGTGTGTATTTTGATGACCTCCACAGGCCTTACTGTATCAAACTTTTATAATGATGACTCCCGTCATTATTTAAATTCCTATACTTTTTATTTGTTATCACGCAACTACTTTGTTCAATGTGAAAATGTGCTAACTCATGGGAGAAGAGTGCCAATCGATAGTTCTTTTAAAAATTAAGAATATGGTATTTGGGAAGAAAAGTTTGAAATGCAACAGATGGATGTTTCAACACGGCAGTATTATATTATCAATTCTTTAATAAGTGATTTTAGAGATGTTATAGGCTACTTTTATGGTGGAATATATAGTTTAGAGATGCAAAACTTAAATGTTTACATCAATTTATATTGAATGTCATAATTTCATGGAAGGAAAGGTAGCTTGATATTTAGATTCTAAGGAGATATAATCTGAAAGGAAACTGGTTATGTTCTCTACACTTACTGTAATACTGATTATTCTTACATATCAACTTATTGAACTTTTAAAATTTCATTGTACAGTCATTAAACTGAGTTGGGTTTTTTCTTAAAGGGTTTAGCATCGCTCATTTGATTTACACATTCACATTATAATATTTAATTATCATGGGTGAATACGTTACATAAAAAAGGTTTATAAAAGTTATTTATGCTATATTGAAAGTCATCTTATGAATCTCCAGGTTATTTAAAGTAGTTACAGGAGCAGAGAACAAGCACCTTTATCAAAATCTGGTCCTATGTGCCTTGCTTTACCAAATACCTGATTTTTCTGGAGGGTGTTCCTGTAATTCACAACTTTAGACACATGGGCAAAATTAGGATGTTTTAAGAATAAATACATTTCTATTTTTTTGGTTGTTTCAACATTAGCTCTTTAAATTCATTAACAAAATTAAAATAAGTATATTACAAAAGCATAAACATTTGTGAACAGTGCTTACTTAAAAAAATTGTGATACTATTGCTCCATCACTGAACTTTTTGAAACTAACAATTGTATAAAACTGTCAGTTTGTTGTTTCATTTGTAATTACAAAATATAATTTACTGTAATTTAAAAACTTTTTAAAATAATTTGGATCCTGACTTTGTCTATATCTGTATTTCATTTGTTTAGAAAGATTCTTTTGGGTTTGAGAATGTAATTTGTATATTTAAATTTTTTATGGACATAATTGAAAGGAATGTATAAACTGGTCTTTTGTTAAATGGCTTTTTAATTGATAAACTTCTCTTGTCATTTTTGGTATCCAGCTATTACCTATTTAATAGATTTATTGAAATAGATTATTTTCATAAAGAACTCTATACAAATCTTTTTCTATATTTCCTTATTTTCCTATTTACCTGTGTCTGTGACCTAACCTATGAATTTGTCTTCTCTCTTTATATATCAGAAATGAATTGCTGATCTTTTTCTCTAGCTCTGTAGTACCTCTATCACTATCACATGTGATCTTTCATCCTTTTCTCTAGCCCATACTGTAGCATGAAAGACTGGGTTGGCCAAGTGCAGCGGCTCCTTCCTGTAATTCCGACACTTTAGGAAGCCAAGGCAGAAGAATCGCTTGAGCCCCTGAATTTGAGGCCAGCCTGGGCAACATAGGGAGACCTTGTTTCTACAAAAAATCTTAAAAATAAAAGTAGCCAGGTATATTGGCATGCACCTGTGGGGCCAGCTTCTCAGGAGGCTGAGGCAGAAGGATTGCTTGAGCCCAGCAAGTTGATGCTGCAGTAAACCATGATGACACTACTGGACTCTCGCCTGAGTGACAGTGAGACTGTCTCAAAAAACAAAAACTGAAACAACAAAAAAAGAAATATTGGGTTTATTTAAACTAGTTAGAATTTATCTTTATGTTAATAACAGCCTAACATTTTTTGTTTTAAATATCTCTAGGCTAGCCTCAAGGTTAAGTAATTATAGAAGTTTGGTATATATTTTCTTCATAATTTGGATATAATTGCTTCAATTGTGACCGTCAATGGAATGCATGGAGATAAATTGTGATAATATACAGGATTTTAGTCCTGTCTATACTGCTGAGGTAACCTTACACAAAATACTTTGTAAAAAATCACTAAAGTGCCAGCATTTAAAAAATGTATATTTTTCTTTGGTAACCTCTCATGAAAAGCACTAACTAAAAATGTTTAATAATCTTTTTTGTATTACAGTACTTCTTTTGTTGGAAATATATCACAATCCTCAAGTTCCAGTGCTATGCAAAAATATAATCTGAATCTTATAGATAATACTACCTTTTTTTTTTTTTTTTTTTTTTTGAGATGGCATCTTGCTCTGTCACCTAGGCTGCAGTGGTGTGATCTTGGCTCACTGGAGGAACCTCCACCTCCTGGGTTCAAGCAATTCTGCCTCACCCTCCATAGTAATTGGGATTACAGGCCACGCCACCACGCCCAATTAGTTTTTCTGTTTTTAGTAGAGATGGGGTTTCACCATGTTGGCCAGGCTGGTCTCAAACTCCTGACCTCAGGTGATCTGCCTGCCTCGGCCTCACAAAGTGCTGGGTTTACAGGCATGAGCCACTGCACCCAGCCAATACTGCCTTTCAAAAGAGACTGATAGTGACCAGCATTAGTAATCATACTGGTGGGGGTGGGCTTTTTTGGGGGTTTTTTGTGGTTTTTTTTGAGACAAGGTCTTCCTCCCATCACCTAGGCTGGAGTGCGGTGACACAATCTTGGCTCACTGCAGCCTTGACAGAGCTCAAGCGATGCTCCCAGGAGCCTCAGTCCCCCAAGCAGCTGAGAATACAGGTGCGCACCACCATGCCCAGCTAATTTTTGTATTGTTTTGTAGAGGTGAGGTTTCGCCATGTTGCCCAGATTGGTCTCAAACTCTTGAGCTTCAGTGATCTGCCTGCCTTGGCCTCCCAAAGTGTTGGGATTACAGGCGTGAGCGACCACACCCAGCCCATACTGGTCTTTCTTACAGTTTTTAAAAAGAGAATTCCTTTAAGGCAGGACTGATTACATATACACTCTGGAAAAGAAAACAGCAAGGAAGAAATAAATTGCCCTCAATTACCAAAGATTTGAGCTTCTACTATGGCTGAGAGTGTTTTGGTCATTGCAAATTCTGGGGTTTCCCAAGTTCACCCTCAATTCTGGCTAGAAAGATAAAACTTACTGAAAGCTGTTATACTCACAGTCATATTTATTACAGAGAAAGGAAATAAAAATTAAAACCAGCCAAAGGAAGTGACACATAAAATAGAGTCTAGGAGTGGCCAAACTTGAGCCTGTTGGTGTCCTTTTCTTGTAGAGTCACGGAAGGTGTTATCTGCTCCTGACCACAATGTTTGACAGTACACACATAGTATTGCCATTCAGGGAAGCTCACCTAAGCTTTGGTGTCCAGATTTTTATTGTGGCTCTATTAGTTGGCATGGTTGATTTTTTTTGCCCATGTAGTTGTCCTCTCTTTCCCACGTCTGCCCCTCCCTGGAGATCTGGTTGACATCAAGACTTCAGGGCCTCACCAGAGGTTATCTCCTTAGCATAAACTGTCAAGTGTTGCCTGAGGAACCCACAATGAATAAAGATATTCCTATCATTGAGAACTCCCAAAGACTTACACCAGAGCTTTCTTTGGATGGGCCAAATTTCTTACTACACAAAGACCATTCATCTCTATACACATCCTTCTGAATTGATGAGGATGATACAATCAACAACAATTCTTTTCAGAGACTTTTAATTTTTTTTTTTTTTTTTTTTTTTTGAGATGGAGTCTCGCTCTGTCACCCAGGCTGGAGTTCAGTGGCGCAATCTCAGCTCACTGCAACCTCTGCCTCCTGGGTTCGAGCAATTCTTCTACCTCAGCCTCCCAAGTAGCTGGGATTACAGCTATCTACCACCACGCCCAGCTAATTTTTTTGTATTTTTAGTAAAGACAGGGTTTCACCACGTTGGCCAGGCTGGTCTCGAACTCCTGACCTCAGGTGATCTGCCTGCCTTGGCCTCCCAAAGTGCTGGGATTACAGGCATGAGCCACCACACCAAGCCCAGAGACTTTTAATTTATATTGTCATTTTTAATTTTAGAATATCTGTCAAATTATTCTGAACATGACATGAATCTAGTGTGGAAAAATGTTTATAATCAGATACTGTGTTAAGAACATATATATACATATACAGAGAGAGAGCACAGAATTGTCATTTAGTTTTCAGTTCTTTTTTTTTTTTTTTTGAGACGGAGTCTCGCTCTGTAGCCCAGGCTGGAGTGCAGTGGCCGGATCTCAGCTCACTGCAAGCTCCGCCTCCCGGGTTTACGCCATTCTCCTGCCTCAGCCTCCCGAGAAGCTGGGACTACAAACGCCCGCCACCTCGCCCGGCTAGTTTTTTGTATTTTTTAGTAGAGACGGGGTTTCACCGTGTTACCCAGGATGGTCTTGATCTCCTGACCTCGTGATCTGCTCGTCTCGGCCTCCCAAAGTGCTGGGATTACAGCCTTGAGCCACCGCGCCCGGCCTAGTTTTCAGTTCTTATGCATAATAACAACTTTATAAATGCTGGACTATTTTAAAGGACAAAATTAAAACATGGTTTATAAATGTTTTACCTGTACTGTATATTAATAAACAATTTTGAACTAATTTTAAATTAGGCATTACCTATCGCCATTATAAGGAAGAGCTAAAACCTGATGCCAATTGTAATTTTGGCTCACAGTAGGACTTCACGAGTGTTAGGATCACATTTTCCTCCCTTGGACCTGAGAATCAGGTGTTTTTCGTTTATGCATTTATTTTCATTCATTCATTTAGGATTTCTAAAATGTTAGAGGTAATTTGTTTAAAACAAATAACATGGTGTTCTTTTGGAAATATAGTTTATCTTAGATATACACTTTCCTCTTTTGAAAGGTAGAATTCACTGCAGGTTTAAAAGAATAATGAATGTTCTTAGAGTGTTTTGTGATAATCACTGAAAATTCACTTGTTAAAATATACTTAAAGCTTGTCCAACGCACGGCCCACAGGCTGCACGCAGCCCAGGATGACTTTGAATGTGGCCCGACACAAATTTGTAAACTTTCTTAAAACAGTATGAGATTTTTTTGCAATTTTTTTTAAGCTCATCAGCTATCATTAGTGTTACTGTATTTTATATGTGGCCCAAGACAATTCTTCTTCCAGGGTGACCCAGGGAAGCTGAAAGATTGGACACCCCAGCTTTAAATGTAGAGTATTTAAGACATTCAGTTAAACGTACTAAATCAGACTTGTGTGATTTAGACAGAAAATCTGTGTGTGTGTGTATGTGTGTGTGTTTGCTCTTTTAAAAGATAACACATGTACAAACATGATTTCTAATAATTGACGGTTTTTCCCTTTAGGCTAAAGTTTTATTCTGCTTGGATAGCAAATATAGCATTTTAAAATGATGATGCTAAGTGCTTTTTTAATATATGCATGCTGCTTCAATAGGTCTTTTAAATATAGCCAAGGCAGGGTAATATTTCCTGAGTGATGATAGAATTATAGAAAATCATGAAAGATGTGTGCCCATGTTTCATTTTATAACTTTAAAACCTGCCACTTATTTTGGATGTTATATATACATAATACCTCAAATTTCCATTATTTCATATTATTTTTCTCCATTTCCCTCATGTGTCAAGTTTCATTTTGTCTTCAATATTTTGTTTTTATGATATTGCCATTTTAATGGCTTCAATCATGCTATGACAAATTGTGCCAATTTAGCTTTAAAAAACTAATGGGCTACCTCCATGAACTCACACATGCGGCACTGTTAAAGAACTTTTTTTAAAATTAAATTTTCTCCAGCTTTTCATTTTGCAGCATACAAAAAAGTTGAAAGGCTGGTATACCACCTAAATCCAACCATTATTAACATTTTGCCACACTAGCTTTATCTCTGTGGGGACACTTTGCCCCTACATACTCCAGCATGCATGACTTAAGGATACGGACATCTTCTTAATTAACCTCAGTGCCATTATGGCACCTAAGAAAAATTAATACAGGTCACTTCATCTAAGTTCAAATTCAAATACAGTTGCCCCTCTGTAAATGTGGGGGATTGGTTCCGGAACCCCCACCTCGTGTATACCAAAATCTGGGTACACTCAAGTCCTTAGGGGGAAACCGCATATAAGAAAGTCAGCCCTCCCTATGGGCGGGTTTCACACCCCACAAATACTGTGTTTTCCATCTGCATTTGGCTGAAAAGAATCTGCATATAAATGGACCCACGCAGTTCACATCTGTTGTTCAGGAGTCAACTGTATTCCCAATTGTCTCAAAAATGATTTTTTTATAGCTTTTTTGTTTTGGAACCAGGGTAAAATCAAGGTTAATGCTTTGTATTTGACTGTCTCTTTTGGTCTAGAAGTCCCCTTCCTGCACCACCACCCACCCCTCAAGGGCTTTTTTATATCAAGAGACTGAACATGCTACCTCTAATGACTTTTCTCCCCGTGATAGTACTCTTTGAAGGACCAAAGTTACTTTGCTCCTATTATGTGGTTTGATTTGTTCCCTTTCTTTCTTTCATGTCCTTTGAACTGGAAGTTAAGTCTATAGGTTTGATTACCTTCAAGCTAAATGTATTGGGTAAAAATATTTCATAGATTTTATATTGTATCATATTAAAAGATACAGATAATCTCATTATTAATGTTGGTAATTATTTGGTTAAGATGATGACTACCCCATTGTAAAGGTTATTGTAAAGTTCTCCCTGTTGTAAAGGTCATTTTTTCACCCTTAGTAATCTATGGAGTAACGTTTTAGCACCAGGGGAATATTCTGTTTCCCAATGGCTTTAGCATCAGTTGATGATTCTTGACTGAATAATTTATTACACTGGGGTGCAAAATGGTGATTAATTTTTTTTTTAGTGCACTGAATTTCTTCTACATTTATATATTCTTTTTTTAAAATAAAAAAAGTTTATTTCCCTCCTGTTTCTCCAATACCCCTCTTTACAAAAAAAGACTATATCTTCATGAATTAAAAAAAAATTACTCAATATACTATAGCCAATCGGTCACAATTCTTTTTGATGCTCATATATATTGTGAGCCTGTAGCCCATGGAAATCCCAGCAAGCTAGCTCTTGTGTTTTCTAAACATGATCACATTAGTCTTTTAGTCCTTATTTGCTTCATGCACAATAAATCTGAGGCTTACCTTGTATTTGTCTTGTTCCAAATCTGGATTATCAGCTAATTCTCCAAGGAGCCCTATACCTTTTAAGAGGAGTGGGATTTATTTTATTTTTTCTTTGGAATCTTTCTAGCCAGTGAATGGAATTTATTATAGAATCCATTGTTACTGAGCTGTCATTTTTCTAGGCTATTTTAGTGGATGTAGCTAGGAAATAATACAATTTTAAAAGATCATGAATTCAAATGAATATTTACAGTTAATATTTAGCAACATGGCCAGGTGCAGTGGCTCATGCCTGTAATTCCAGCACTTCGGGAGTCTGAGGTGGGAGGATCACTTAAGGCCAGGGGTTCAAGACGAGCCTGGGCAACAGAGTGAGATCCTGTCTCTACAAAAAAATAAAAGATAAATTTTTTTCGAAAAGTTATATATGAAAAGCATACTCCGAAAAAGTCTAGCTGTCATACCTATCCCTCCATTCCTAACCATCTCTTATAAGTAATTATTATAAGTAATTATTTTCTTAGTTTTCCAATTTATCTTTCATGTGTTTCTTTTTAAAAAGCAAACAGATATGTATATTGCTATACTTAAACTGTGCCTCTTTCACAACATGGGGTCTTTATAAAATTTCTTTGGATGTTTAGAAAGGTTTGTATGTTCTAATTTGTACTGATAACATTTTATATAATGCATTTAGAGTCCCCAATTTGCTTTGGGCCTCTACTATTTAATTCAACACCTTTAAATGATGTTCTTTGACTCTTACCTAATTATCTATGTGACAGTCAGTGAATATATTATCTCTTCATATATTTTGTAATTATCTTATTTCTATTTGATTAGAACATAGAATATTTATACACTATTAAAATTTTTAAAAATATATATTTAATACCCTACTGATACTTACCTGAAGTCTCTCCAGTCAACTCTTGGCTGGATGAAGCTCTTCTGTAGAGTATTCAGGGAGGGCTTGTAAGTACTGCACAATATTCTCTGAGTTGTGACATGTTTACAATTTCTTCTGGAGCCTAGATACTTGAAGTATAGCTTGGCCACATAGAAAATCCTTGACAAACATTTCCTTTTCTTGAGTTTGTCTGAATTTGTGCTTCACTGTTGGGTTGCTTGATGTTACTAACAAGAAGTTGTGGCACCACTTGACTTTTTTCCCTTTTGGAAATGACATTTTGTTTGTTGTTGATTTTTACCTAGAGGCCCAGATAATTTTTTCTATATTATTTTATCTCGATCCTTTCTCATTTTTGTTCTCATAGCTGTTTTATTCCTCTTCTCTGTGTTTCTTACTTTTATTTGTATCTCTGTTACCCTGTGATTTAGTTTTCATTTTTAGATGATTTTATCTTTTCAGTATATTGCCTATGTTTGTTCAACTCTCATTTTACATCTTACTATTGAGTTTTAAAATTTTTATTTGCTGTGTTCTTTTATATGTGCAATTACTTATTTAATTATATTCATGTTGGAGTGTTGTATATTATTTGCCTCTGCTTCATATTTTCTAGAGGGTAGTATTTTCTATTGATTGAAAAGTTTTCTTTTCTTTTCTTTTTTTTTTTTGAGACTGAGTCTTGCTCTGTTGCTCAGGCTGGGGTGCAGTAGCCAGATCTCAGCTCACTGCAAGCTCCGCCTCCCGGGCTTAGGCCATTCTCCTGCCTCAGCCTCCCGAGTAGCTGGGACTACAGGCGCCCACCACCTCGCCCGGCTAGTGTTTTGTATTTTTTAGGAGAGACGGGGTTTCACCATGTTAGCCAGGATGGTCTTGATCTCCTGACCTCGTGATCCACCCGTCTCGGCCTCCCAAAGTGCTGGGATTACAGGCTTGAGCCACCGCGCCCGGCCGATTGAAAAGTTATCATTTTCTGTTTTTTATAATAGTCTTGTATGAATTTTTGGTGGCTTTTCAATTCATGATTAAATGTGTAGGATTTTCTTGAATAAGCAATAACAGGTGGTTCTATAGAATGGAGGGTAGAAGGGATGTGGGTGACTTACTCAGTTTTTCAGTTGAAGAGGACCCTCTTCTGTTAGCATGGTGAAGTGCAGTTTCTTTAATAAATTGTGCACAGTGGGGGTGGGATTTGGATTCTGTGATGCAATCTTGTTTCTTTAGGAATCTTACTTTTGGCCACTTGCCCTTCTTTCCAAGGAATCCCACTCCCTTTTCAAGGTGCCACATGAACTGTTTTCATGAACTTTCCAAACATTGGTTTCTGCTTGTTTCTAAGCCTGATTCTTGGCCTTCTCATTAATTTTCAAAACTTCCAGTATCCTTCCAAATAATTCCCTTTTGCTTACGTTGCGAGTACTAGTTTGTTAGCCAGTGTTTGTTTCTGTTGATCCTAACCAAATAACCCTAACTGACATATCAGTCTCTTAGCGCAAAGTTTGTGAATACGGTCATCCCTCCATATGAGGAGGGGAGTGGGAACTGGTTGTGGGACTTCCATGGATATCAAAATCAGTGGATGCTCAAGTCCCTTACATAAAATGGCATAGTATTTGGTTATCATCCTCCACATACATCATCTCTAGATTATTTATAGTACTTAATACCATGTAATGCTGTGTAGTCATACTGTATTTTTCACTTGTATTTCTCTTGTTGTTGTTTTGTGGGATTTTAAAAACATATTTTTATTCCGAGGATAGTTGAATCCACAGAAGGATACTGAGGGCCAGCTGTATTCACAACCCAAATCACATACAAAGCCACAAGTTCATACACAATAGGCCTATTAGAACAGGACTGATCTCTCTTGTTTATCATTGCAGCCTTTCTAGCACAAAGCCTGGGACATTCTGGACATTTAGTATGTGTTAAATTTCTTTTACTACATTATTTCCAACAGTATTTACTGCAATCTGCAATTACCTTCCTTTTGTTTTGTAACTCTGTCCTCCACTAGAATGTAAGCTCTATGCAGATAAATACTGTCTCATTTATTGATGTATCCCTGGCATCTAACAAAACACTGACAAACACAGGCACCCAGTAAATTTATTTTCAATGACTGAACAATAACCAGTTCATAAGGCTAGTAAAATTGGTATAGCTAGATGAAGTATGATTTTGAGGGGCTATGAAAATCAAAGTAACCACACAATAAATTATCAGCCCTCTACTTCCATTCAAAACAAGCTCCTGGGAATTGAATTATGAAATCTGTTATATTACTTTCTCTGAAGAACTTCAAATTGGATGTCAACTAAAAAGTTGCAGGCGAGGTGTGGTGGCTCAAACCTATAATCCCAGCACTTTTGGAGAAGCGAGTATCTCTTGAGGCCAGGTTTGAAACCAGCCTGGTCAACATAGCCAGACTCTGTCTTTACAAAAGAAAAATGAAAATTAGCCAGGCATAGTGGTATGCATTTGTAGTCCCAGATACTTGAGAGGCTAAGGCAGAAGGATCGTTTGAACCCAGGCATTCGAGGCTGCAGGGGGCCATGATGGCACCACTGCACTCCAGCCTGGGTGACAGAGTAAGACCCTGTCTCAAAAAATAGTAATAATAGGCCACACGTGGTGGCTCACACCTGTAATCCCAGCACTTTGGGAGGCTGAGGCGGGCAGATCACCTGAGGTCAGGAGTTCAAGCCTGGCCAACATGGTGAAATTCCATCTCTACTAAAAATAGAAAAAAAAATTAGCCAGGTGTGGTAATGGGGACCTGTAATCCCAGCTACTCGGGAGGCTAAGGCAGGAGAATCACTTGAACCTGGGAGCTGGAGGTTGCAGTGAGCCAAGATGGCACTATTGCACCGCAGCCTGGGTGACAAGAGCGAAACTCTGTCTCAAAAAAATAAATAAATAAATAAAGTTTCAACATGAGAATACATGTTTTAAAACAAATATACTAAATATACTTATTGACTGGAAAATAGAAGTATCTATCAGGCTATAAATTGCCTTTCTTCTCCCTTCCATGGAAATTAGTTTTTTTCCATTTTCAGTCAGTATGAAAATACAAGGAACAGGAAATTCAATCAAATTTACTTTTTAACATTTTATTTGGAAATAATTTCAAACTTACAGAAAAGCTGCAAAAAGAGTACAAAGAACTCATGCATTCGTTTACTCTGTTTTTCCTTTTACCCTATATGTTAGTGATTTATAGCTATGTAACAACCCCAAAGCTTAGTGGCTTACACCAAGTACTTTCATCTTACACTGTTTCTGAGTCAGGATTCCAGGAGTGGCTAAGCTGGGTGGTTCTAGCTCCGAGCCTCTCGTGAAGTTGTAGTCAGCTAAAGGCTTGACCAAGTTTGGAGGATCTACTTCCAAAGTGACTCACTCCGTGGCATTTGGTAGGAGGCTACATACAGTTCCTGGACAACTGGATCTCTCCATAGGCTGCTTGAATGTCCCGAAAACATGGAAGCAGGCTTCCCCAGGCTCCAAGCCCCAAAATGAATGAAAAAGAGACCTGCAAAGAAGAGGCAGTGCCTTTTATGACCTAGACTCTGAAGTCAATACTGTCACTTCTGTTTTGATCTATCAAGAGCCACGAAGCCTAGTCTACACTCAAGGGGAGGGGAATTAGAGTCCATCTCTTCCAGGGAGGAGTATCATTGAATCTGTGAACATATCTTAGAACTACCATACCTAGCTTCAGTACTTTTAAACATTTGCCATTTTGCTTGGTCCCTCTCTTTTCCCCACCTATATATACATACCCATACATGCTACTCCCTAACAATTTGAGAGTAGGGAGCATGTGTTGTATCCCTATCCCTTGTGTTTCGCTCTTAAACGATATTCTATTATACAACACGGTAGTTATCAATATCTAATTTTAACATTGTGATACTTTAAAGTCCACTTCCACTTGTTTAAATTGCCCTAACGATGTTCCCATCAAATTTATTTTTAAACAATACAGTAAAAACGTAGAGGGTTACAAAGTGTGACATCGGTCACATATACATATATATATATGTATGTATGTGTATATATATTTTTGGCAGGGAATAAAAAAAGGTCCCGGGTCTAGGGAGGTAAACAAGCGTGAGCTAGCTGAGTTCTAGCGGGGGTCCCTGAGCACCAAAAGGACAAGACAGTTTCTGAAACACTACCTTATCTTTATCTCTTAAGTTATCCATTACTTATGGAAAATGATTTCTTTTTTACTGTTCCCTTCGGTTCCTGTCCAGAACACAGCTGGAGATTGTGCTAATAGCTTAGGACGACGTCTGTTTCCGTGAGCAGGTAACAACTTTTTGAAACAAATTCCCTCATCTGCTGAAGAAGGGGGACAGTAACGGCCCCTATCGCCCAGAACCGTTGTGAGGATTTAGCTAGCTGGTGACGCCGACACATGGAGCTGTACAGGTAGCCAGCAGCACCCACATCCGCAGCTACTCTACCCGCTCGGCAACTGTAGAGCTGGCCGGCAGGCGAGCGGGCGGGGCGGCATCACGTGGACGGGGCGGGACGCGCTAGTCGGCTGATCGCACGATTGTGACGCGCCGCCGGAGGCAGGCCGGGCCCTCAAGATGGCGGCGGGCGCCAGGAGCGGCTCGGCCCGGCAGTAGTAGTGGGTCGGCACTAGCCGCTGGGGCCGGCCGCCCCGGGAGTGGCTGCAGCAGCGCCAGGAATCGAGGATGGTAAAATGACCCAGGGGAAGAAGAAGAAACGGGCCGCGAACCGCAGTATTATGCTGGCCAAGAAGATCATCATTAAGGACGGAGGCACGGTGAGCTGAGTTCCGCGCCGGCAAGCGTCCCTCGGGGCCCCCATCCGGTCTCTCCTTCAGACCCCAACACTGCCGTCTCTAGGCGCCCCGGTACCCCCCTGCCTTCCCCCACCCTGTTCCCGGTGCCGCTGCCTCTGGCTCGCGGACCCGCATGCCGCCGCTCCGGGAATCGTCCTCCCCTGCTCGGGCCTGCGGCGTCCGGGGCCCGTCCTCTTTCTCTCCCGCACCTGCCGCCCTCTGCTCCGGCCGCCTCTGCAGGCCCTGCGGCCTCGAACCCCACGTGCGCCTCCGCTGCGGCTCCCCCGGCGGCCCGCCCGACCGCCGCGCCCCTTGTCGCCGCAGCCTCGCCTCGCATCCGCCGCCAGGCCCCGCGGAGCCGTCGTCGCGCCTGTCAAGGGGCTGGGAACCATCCCTGCTTTCCCATATGTTGCTAACCGGGTGGCGTCTGGCACTGGGATCCCGCTGCGGCCCCGTAGTACGTTCGCTTTCTGTTTCCACGTCTGTGCGTCGGTGCTTTGGCTCTGGGCTGCTTACAGTAAACCCTGTCCCGAGGTGGGCTTCCCTCTCTTCCCGGAGTCGGAAGCGTGACGGCAGACACCTGGGGCCTACATTCGAACCCGCTAGTTTTCAAAGAAAAGTCATCACTCTGTGCCCTACGATCAAAAGTACTAGAATCAATCATGGCCTAAGGATCAGAGGAAGACACTTTGAAAGGAAGAAAGGTTTGCTTTTTAGAAACAGTTGTCATCACAGTAAACTTTGTGCAGTGTGCTGTAGTTAACCAGCAGGGGACGTAGGATTTTTAATTGAAAGAAAAAAAAAAAAAAAAACCCAAAACTATGCTTTTTATGCTAACATTTCTCAGTTGCTACACTCTGTCGTCTTTGTTGCATCTGCTGATACCGCGTTCTGAAATAGAATGGAAAGGTGATGTATGTTTCACTTACCTGAAGTGTGCAGAAATGGTTCCATTAATTCCATTTCTGTTTATATCTTATTGGAGCCCTGATCAACTGCTAGCACAGTACTAAATATGTATATAAGTAGGCCACCATTGAGGATTTGCTGAATTCAGCTGAAAAACGTAGCAAAATTGTATGACATTTCAGAACACGGCCCAGTCAATATGCGAAAGTTTAGAAAACTTGGGACATATGTAATGACTTCAGAATATATTTTTAGTTCAACTGTAACATTTATTACATGTTATAGCGTTGACATTTATTGAAAAAACAAACTTGGAAGTTCCTCAGGTTCTTTTTATTGAACTTCATTAATTAAAACATTACTTTAATTAGATCTGTTATGAAGAGTCATAGTTCTTTTGACCAAGTTAAGAACTATGTGGGGAGAAAAATACTGTTGTCTTTGTCGTCCTTTAGAAAGATACAGTATTTTACATTCTTCATAAAATCTACAAAATAGTGGAAATGAAGGATTGTATTTTGTAAGACCAAGTGATATTTAAGATCAGTATTTTTTGCAAAATGTAAGAAGGAAACTCTGATTAAGAAACACAGCTTCCTTTTCCTTGAAAAGTTCAGTTTTGTTACCTTTCTTTTGGGTTTTATTTGATTTACTTCACAGCAGATGCTTTCTTTCCAAATCCTGTGAGTTTTGGAAAGGATTGTTTTTGAACTTTCTTGTCCTGTTATTAAGGTTGTAATTAATTCTTAGCCTGCTTTGGGACACAAAATAAAATGTTTGCACCAGCAATAGGTTTCACATAGAACAAGGGAAGACTTTCCTTGAGGACTGTGAACATGGGGGCTATTATCTTTCTCATCTTTATACACTTAATATTTCATTATCTATTCTAAGAGCACTGGGCACCCCTTTAGAATAGGGGCTTTGTTTTTTATGTTTGAATCCCACAGGGCCTAGTATGTGAATTTTAAAGTGATAAAAACACTTACGCTTTGTACTAGCACAAAGATGAATTTTTATTGTAGTTTTGTCTATTCTTGTACATAATCAGAGGATATATTTCAATAAATGTCAGAGGAATATTTTGCATTATTTGTATTTTAATCCATCCCAGCTTTAAATTTAAAAAGTATAACTATTGCAATCATAGAAATTACTGTAAAGTGGTAGTTGCTTGTCTACCTCCCTACTTACAACAGGTCAGACTGCTATTATGAACTTTTTTTTTTTTTGAGACGGAGTCTCACTCTGTTGCCCAGGCTGGAGGAGTGCAGTGGCACGATCTCGTCTTACTGTAACCTCCGCCTCTTGGGTTCAAGTGATTCTCCTGCCTCAGCCTTCCGAGTAGCTGGGACTACAGGCACGTGCCACCACACCTGGCTAATTTTTTATATTTTCAGTAGAGATGGGGTTTCATCATATTGGCCAGGCTGGTCTTGAACTCCTGACCTCATGATTTACCCACCTAGGCCTCCCAAAGTGCAGGGATTACAGGTGTGAGCCACCGTGCCCGGACTGAACATTTTTTAAGAAAGGGAAAAAAATTGTCATTTGATATTCTGTTCTTGTGTGTTTTTTAGTTCATCGTATCATAGAATATTTTAGTACTATTGCCATTGACCTCAGAGTTTCAGAGTTTTTAGAAAGTTCCACCAATACGTAGATTCATTCAGTCAGATGTCTGAGGCTCTGTGGTCGGTACGTGACAGGTTGTGAACAGTATTTCACATACCTGGTCAATGGTACTGATTTGATCCCCTTCTAATTTCTTGTCAACAATGTTAATAAAATTCTTTCCTGTTGTCCTACTAATGACATATATGTAAGCCTATTTGGCCAGTTTAAACATTTATAAACAAAACTAGTAAGAGTTGTTAATGATTTATCTGAAAATTAGAGCAAATTTGTAGTTTTTAATGGTTGAAGAAATAAATCCTTCTGAATGAGCCAGATTAATCGTAAGTTACTAATTTTTTTTATTGAAATTGTTTTTCATTCAGCTGAATGAAAAGCCAGGCCAGGATAAAACTAACAAGTAGGCTACCTATGTGAGCAGACAAAATTAAGATAAATTACATTAAGGTGTGTGATTCTATATTCGGCGTTTTTAACCTGGGTCTGTTCACCCTGAAATTTTCAAAATTTTCTTTTGGCTATACATATTTTTTGGAAGAGTCCCAAAAAGTCCATACTTCCCAAAAGTTTAAGAGCAATTGTTCTGTTTGAAAACAGAGTGACTGAAGAATAAGTTCCACAGATTATATTCAGTAAATATTTAATCATATACTGTATACTACTTCACTGATGATAGTAACCATATTAGTGAATTTGCTTTTAAAGCATCCATATATAGAAATAGATTTTAGGCCAGGGGCAGTGGCTCACACCTGTAATCCCAGCACTTTGGGAGGCCAGCGTGGGCGGATCACTTGAGGGCAGGAGTCTGAGACTCGCCTGGCCAACATGGTAAAACCCCGTCTTTACCGAAATTACAAAAATGAGCCAGGTGTGGTGGTGTGCGCCTGTAATCCCAGCTACCTAGGAGGCCAAGGCATAGAGAATCACTTGAACCTGGGAGGCTGAAATTGCAGTGAGCTGAGATCATGCCACTGCATTCCAGCCTGGGTGATGGAGTGAAACTGTCTTTAAAAAAAAAAAAAGTTTTTAGTTACAAGTTTTAATGTATGTAACATTCAGTGTAGGTATTTAAGACAGCTGAAATAAAAATACCTTCTGACATTTTCGAATACTAGAATTTTGTTTTATTAAAGCATTATTACCACTTGTTTTTAAGCATAGCTGTTAAGGCTAAGAGCTGAAGAGTTATTTACATTATTCAAATTGAATTTTCCTTATCTTTTAAAATGCTCATTTTAAAATATGATCTTTATTGTTTTGTCAATACAATTGTGAGACTACATCTCTGACAAAGTGGAAAATGTATAGTTCTTTCAGAAGTTAATTGGTAAAATGACTTTACAGATTTGATAGAAAGTAAGGCATGTGTGAATTGCATGGTTGGAAGTACCTGAAAAAAGTAAAATTGATACATCATTTGAAAATGAAATGCATATCCCTGGATAAGCAGAGCACCAGATTTTTTTTTTTTTTTATTGGCATCCCTGATTTTCATTAAATAGGAATCAGCAACCATTTCAAAAGTGGGACCCAAGCTCTGACCTTCTGCACTCTTCACCTGCAAGGATGGCTGAAGTAGTGGCAGGAAAGCTCACAAGGATGTAGGACCTTTGTAGACCCAGAGAGTTGTTAAACAGCCTTTGGTTGCTAGCATGCGAGCAATGAGAAGGGCCTGTGGTGCTTTTCTTTTTCTTTCTTTCTTTCTTTTTTTTTTTTTTTTTTTTGAGACAGGGTTTTGCTCTTGTTGCCCAGGCTGGAGTGCAATGGCGCGATCTTGGCTCACTGCAACCTCCACCTCCCTGGTTCAAGCAATTCTTCTACCTCAGCCTCCTGAATAGCTGGGATTACAGGCATGTGCCATGTGCCATTATGCTCGGCTAATTTTTGTATTTTTTTAAATAGAAACAGGGTTTTACCATGTTGCCCAGGCTGGTCTCAAACTCTTGACTTCGGGTGATCCACCTGCCTCAGTCTTCCAAAGTGGGATTACAGGTGTGAGCCACTGCACCCAGCCCCGTGGTGCTTTTCAGAAAGCCTAGAAACATCAAGGTGTTTATATTGTCTTTGGCAGGTGTGTGGCAGGCAGCATCATGAATTACTTAACTTGAAGTTAGAAGACTTGCATACCAACATAATCAGACCATCTGCAGAAATTCTCCTACAGTTGAAATGTAACTCCTTTGCAGCTACTGAAAGTTTAAAGTTTAAGTAAAAAAAGAATAGCTTTCTTCAGGTAACATTCTGACAAGTCTGTATGATTTAAAAGTTTCAATTATAAAGAACTCTGGTTGTCTTTTAGCATTATTTTAAATTGAAAGTGTGAAAGTAACCGTTGACAGTTTCAGCCAGGGTACATCAAGAAGAGATGAATATGGATATAATATAGCTCTCAAAATTTCCAGTACTTTGTAACAAAGAAATATCCCTCCCATTGCCCTGCTTTTTTAAAAAAAAAAAATACATTTTTTTCCTTCCAGTCATGGGTAACTCAATGGAATGGTTCAGGAGGGACAAGTATATGCAGCATACCTGTCTTTTTCCATTCAAGTTTTACTTTATTTTTAAAATTTATTATTTTAAAAAATATTTCAATAGTTATGGGGTACAGGTGCGTTTTGGTTACATGGATACGTTTTTTAGTGGCGATTGCTGAGATTTTAGTGTACCTGTCACCTGACCAATGTATACTGCCCCAGTATATAGTCTTTTTTCCTTCTCAAGCTTCCCCCCATCCTCAAAGTCCATTCTATCACTCTTATGCCTTTGTGTCCTCATAGCTGAACTCTCACTTGTGAGTGAGAACATATGACATTTGGTTTTCCATTCCTGAATTACTCATTTAGAATAATGGCCTCCAGTTCCATCCAAGTTTCTGCAAAAGACAGTATTTCATTCCTTTTTATGGCCAAGTATTCAATGGTGTTCATGTACCACATTTTCTTTGTTTTTTTTTTTGTTTGTTTGTTTTTTGTTTTTTTTGTTTTTTTTTTTGAGACGGAGTCTGGCTCTGTGGCCCAGGCTGGAGTGCAGTGGCCGGATCTCAGCTCACTGCAAGCTCCGCCTCCCGGGTTTACGCCATTCTCCTGCCTCAGCCTCCCCAGTAGCTGGGACTACAGGCGCCCGCCATCTCGCCCAGCTAGTTTTTTGTATTTTTTTAGTGGAGACGAGGTTTCACCGGGTTAGCCAGGATGGTCTCGATCTCCTGACCTCGTGATCCGCCCGTCTCGGCCTCCCAAAGTGCTGGGATTACAGGCTTGAGCCACCGCGCCCGGCCGTACCACATTTTCTTTATCTGCTTGTTGGTCATTGGGCACTTGGGTTGGTACCATATCTTTGCAGTTGTGAATTGTGCTGCTGTAAACATGCATGTACATGTGTCTTTTTCATATAATGACTTCTTTTACTTTGGGTGGGTACCCAGTAGTGGGATTGCTGGATCAAACAGTAGTTCTACTTTTAGTTCTTTAAGGAATCCTCATACTGTTTTCCATAGTGGTTGTAGCAGTTTACATTCCCAACAGCAGTGTGAAAGTATTCACTTGTCACCACATCCACACCATCTATTATTTTTTGATTTTTAAATTATGGCCGTTCTTGCAGGAGTAAAGGATATCTCATTGTGGTTTTAATTTGCATTTCCCTGATAATTGGTGATTCTGAGCATCTTTTCATATGTTGGCTGATTTTATATCTTTTGAAAAATATCTATTCGTATCTTTTGCCTACTTTTGATGGGATTGTTTTTTTCTTGCTGATTTGAGTTCCTTGTAGATTCTGGATACTAGTCCTTTGTCAGATGCATAGTTCATAAATATTTTCTCCCACTCTATGGGTTGTCTGTTTACTCTGCTGATTTTTTTTTTTTTTTTTTTTTTTTGAGATGGAATTTTGCTCTTGTTCCCCAGGCTGGAGTGCAATGGAACTCCCTGCAACCTCTGCCTCCCAGGTTCAAGCCATTCTCCTGCCTCAGCCTCCCAAGTAGCTGGGATTACAGGCACACACCACCACGCCTGGCTAACATTTTTGTATTTTTAGTAGGGATGAGTTTTCACTATGTTGGCCAGGCTGGACTCAAACTAATGACCTCAGGTGATCCGCCCACCTTGGCCTCCCAAGGTGCTGAGATTACAGGCATGCCTGGCCAGCTATAAGTATTTTGCTTTATTTCTGGGTTATCTGTTGTGTTCCATTGATCTTCATGCCTGTTTTTATACCAGTACCATGCTGTTTTGTTAACTATAGCCTTTTGTATAATTTAAAGTTGGGTAATGTGATACCTCCAGATTTGTTTTTTGCTTAGTCTTGCTTTGGCTCTGTGGGCTCTTTTTTGGTTCCATATGAATTTTAGGATTGTTTTTTCTTGTTCTGTGAAGTATGATGCTGGTATTTTGATGGGAATTGCATTGAATCTATAGATTGTTTTGGTTAGTATGGTCATTTTCACAATGTAGATTCTTCCCATCCATGAGCATGGGATGTGTTTCCCTTTGCGTCATCTATGATTTCTTTTAACAGTGTTTTGTAGTTTTCCTTGTAAAGATCTTTCACTTCCTTGGTTAAGTATATTCCTAGGTGTTTTTTGTTTTGTTTTGTTTTTTTTGTTTTTTTGTTTTGCAGCTATTGTAAAAGGAATTGAGTTCTTGATTTGATTCTCAGCTTGGTTGTTCTTGGAATATAGCAGTGCTACTGATTTATGTCATTGATTTTGTATCCTGAGACTTTACTGAATTCGTTTATCAGATCTAGGAGCTTTTTGGATGAGTCATTAGGGTTTTCTAGGTATACGATCATATCATTGGCAAACCGTGACAGTTTGATTTCCTGTTTTCCAATTTGCATGCTCGTTATTCCTTTCTCTTGTCTGATTACTCTGGCTAGGACTTCTAAATTTTTTAATTACTATGGGTACAAAGTAGATATAGATATTTCTGGGGTACATCTGATATTTTGATACAAGCATATGTTGATACAGGTATACAGTGTATAATTCAGGGATACTGGGGTATCCATTACCTCAAACATATATCATTTCTTTGTGTTAGGAACATGCCAGTTCCACTTTTAGTTATTTTATTTTATTTTTTATTTTTTGAGACGGAGTCTCACTCTGTCACCCAGGCTGGAGTGCAGTGGCGCAATCTCAACTCACTGCAACCTCTGCCTCCCGGGTTCAAGCAATTCTGCCTCAGTCTCCTGAGTAGCTGGAAAACTACTGACCTCAGGTGATCCACCCACCTTGGCCTCCCAAGGTGCTGGGATTACAGGCATGCCTGGCCGGCTATAAGTATTTTGCTTTATTTTTGGGTTATCTGTTCTGTTCCATTGGTCTTCATGCCCATTTTTTTTTGGGATTACAGGTGTGCGCCACCACGCCTGGCTAATTTTTATATTTTTAGTAGAGACGGGGTTTCACCATGTTGGGCAGGATGGTCTCGAACTCCTGACCTCATGACCCGCCTGCCTCGGCCTCTCAAAGTGCTGGGATTACAGGCGTGAGCCACCGTGCCTGGCCTAGTTATTTTAAAATAGACAATAAATAATTTTTTACTATAGTCACACTGCTGTGTTCTTAAATACCAGATCTTACTCTTTTTTTTCTTTTCCTCACACTACACCTATTCCTTCTATCCAACTATATTTTTGCACCCACTTTATCCCTGCCTCCCTGCTATTTTCCCAGCCTCTGGTAACCATTCTAACTCCGTATCTCCATGAGATCAGCTTTTTAACTTTTTACTTCCTGCATGTGAGTGAGAATATGCAAAATTTGTCTTTCTGTGCCTGACTTATTTCACTGAACATAATGTCTTCCATTTCCATCCATGTTGTTGCAAATGACAGAATTTCATTCTTTTTATGGCTAAATAATATTGCATTGTATATATGTACATCATTTTCTCTCTCTTTTTTTAAATTAGAGATGAGATCTTGCTATGTTGCCCAGGCTGGTCTCAAACTCCTGGCCTCAAGTATTCCTCCTGCCTCAGCCTCCCAAAGTGCTGGGATTACAGGTGTGAGCCACTATGCCTGTCCTGTTTCTTCTTTTTTTTAAACCTCCTTTTTCTTTTCAGCACACAGACTTTTTAAAAATGTGTACCATACTTTCTTTGTCCATTCATCCATTTATGGACACTTAGGTTGATTCCAGATCTTGGCTGTTTTGAATAGTGCTACAATAGACATGGGAGTACAGATACCTCTTGTTTATATTGATTTCCTTTCTTTTGGATACATAACCAGGAGTGGGATTGCTGGATCATATGATAGTTCTATTTTTAGGTTTTTTAAAGGAACCTCCATACTGTTCTCCATAGTGGCTGGGGATTTACATGCTCACCAACAGTGCATGAGAGGTCCCCTTTCTTTACGTCCTCGCCAGCATTTGTTATTGCCTGTCTTTTGGATATAAGCCATTTTGACTGGGATGACATGATAGCTCATAATTTTGATTTGCGTTTGTTTGGTGCTCAATGATGGTTGAGCATTTTTTCATATACCTGTTGGTCATTTGTATGTCAATCTCTATTTAGGTCTTACACCCCTCTAAAAATCTATATATAGATTTTTGTTTTTATAGAACTTGTTTGAGCTCCGTATATATTCTGGTTATTAATGCCTTGTTACAGTGATAGTTTGCAAATATTTTCTCCCATTCTGTGGGTTTTCTCTTCGCTTTGTTGATCATTTCCTTTGCTGTGCAGCTTTTTAACTTCGTGTGTTCCTCCTTGTGCCTCTTTGCTTTGGTGGCCTGTGCTTTTCAGGTATTAGGAAATCTAGGCTGGGTGCGGTGACACACGCCTGTAATCCCAGTACTTTGGGAGGCTGAGGAGGGCGGATCACCTGAGGTCAGGAGTTTGAGACCAGCCTGGCCAACATAGTGAAACCCTGTCTCTACTAAAAATACAAAAATTAGCTGGGCGTGGTGGCAGGCACCTGTAATCCCAGTTACTTGGGAGGCTGAGGCAGGAGAATTGCTTGACCCTGCGAGGTGGAGGTTGCAGTGAGCTGAGATTGCACTACTGTACTCCAGCCTGGGTGACAGAGTGAGACTCTGGTGGAATATTTAGGGTTCTTCTAAAAAAAAATATATATATATATATATATATATTTGTTCAGACCGATGTCCTAGAATGTATTCCCAATGTTTTCTTCTAGTCATTTTGTGGTTTCAGGTCTTAGATTTAAGCCTTTAATCCATTTTGATTTGATTATTGTATATCACAAGAGATAGGGATATAATTTTATTCTTCTGTATATGGATATTCACTTTTCCCAGCACCATATAAGAGACTGTCCTTTTCCCAATGTATATTTTGGTGCTGTTGTCAAAAATGAGTTGACTGTAAATACATGGATTTATTTCTGGGTTCTCTGTTGTGTTCTATTGTCTATGTATCTGTTTTTATACCAGTACTGTGCTGTTTTGGTTACTATCACTTCATAGTATAATTTGAAGTGAAGTAATGTGATGCCTCCAGCCTTGTTTTTTTTTTTTTTTGGAGACAGTCTAGCTCTGCTGCCTAAGCTGGAGTGCAGTGGTGCAATCTTGGCTCACTGCAACCCCCACCTTCCTGGTTCAAGCGATTCTCCTGCCTCAGTCTGCTGAGTAACTGGGATTACACCACCATGCCCGGCTGATTTTTGTATTTTTAGTAGAGACGGGGTTTCACTCTGATGACCAGGCTGGTCTCGAACTCTTGACCTCAGGTGATCCGCCCGCCTTGGCTTCCCACAGTGTTGGGATTACAGGCGTGAGCCACTGTGCCCGGCTTCCAGCCTTGTTCTTTTTGCTCAGGATTGTTTTGGCTGTTCTGACTCTTGTGGTTCCATATAAGTTTTAGGATTTAAAAGAAAAAATTCTGTGAGGAATGTCATTTGTAGTTTGATAGTAACTGCATCGAATCTGTAGATTGCTTTTGGTAGTATTAAAATTTTGACAGTATTGATTCTTCCAATTTATGAACGTGAAATATCTTCCCATTTGTGTGTGTGTCCTCTTCAATTCCTGTCATCAATGTTCTGTAGTCTACATTATAGACATCTTTCACTTCTTTAAGTTTATTCTTAGGTATTTCATTTGTAGCTATTGTAAGTGGGATTACTTTCTTGGTTTCTTTTTCAGATATTTGCTGTTGGCATATAGAGATGGTACTGATTTTTGTATCCTGCAACTTTAATGAATTTGCTTCCATTCTGATAGTTTTTGGTGGAATATTTAGGGTTCTCTCTATATAAAGTCATGTCATCTGCAAAGAGGGACAAGTTTGATTTCCTCTTTTCTAATTTGGATGCCTTTTATTTCTTACTCTTGCCTAATTGCTCTAGTTGGTTCTTTCCAGTCAAGAGTGACGAAAGTGGGCATCTTTGTCTTGTTCCAGATCTTTGAGGAAAGGCTTTCAGGTTTTCCTTGTTCAGCATGATAGCTCTGTGTCTGTCATATATGGCTTTTATTGTATTGACGTATGTTCCTTCTATACCATTTTTTAGAGTTTTTGTCATGAATCAATGTTGAATTTTAGTAAATGCTTTTTCGCCATCAATTGAAATGATCATTTTTTTTTGGCTTCATTCTTTTGAAATGATGTTATCACCTTGATAGATTTATGTATGTTGGACTATCCTTGCATACCTGGATCCCACTTGAACATAATGAATGATTTTTTTTGTTTTTAATTTTTTTGAGACAGAGTTTCGCTCTTGTAACCCAGGCTGGAGTGCAATGGTGCAATCTTGGCTCACTGCAACTTCCACCTCCTGTGTTTAAGTGATTCTCCCACCTCAGCCTCCTGAGTAGCTGGGATTACAGGCATGCGCCACCACGCGTGGCTAATTTTGTATTTTTAGTGGAGACGGGGTTTCTCCACGTTGGTCAGGCTGGTCTCGAGCTCCTGACCTCAGGTCATCTGCCCACCTCGGCCTCCCAAAGTGCTGGGATTACAGGCGTGAGCCAGCGCGCCCAGCCAATGAATGACCTTTTCTTAAATCTCCTTCCTGAAGGAGGTTTGCTAGTATTTGTTGAGGATTTTTGCTTCAATGTTCATCAGAGATACTGTCCCATAGTTTATTTTGTTGTTCTCTATGCTAGTTTTAGGTAATTTTTCTCTTAAATAAACAAAGCATTTTCCTCCTAAAGTGCAAGAATGCTTATTGGAAAAGATATGGAAAATTCAGAATAGCATAGTAAACAATGTTATATCACTTAAAATCATTACCCAGTATAAATTTTATTTACATTGAGGTCAGTTTGTATTGTTTTTCAGAGTTGAAATTATCCTACCTATACAATTTTATATCCTACTTTGATTTTTAAAAAATTAGCATGCTTTAAGCCCTGAGAAGTTACACCAAGCTTTCTGATACTGTCTGGGTATATGTGGTGATGAACATGGCAAACAAAACAGGTTTAAAGCTTATCAAATCTGTGACCAATTTTTTTTTTTCCCCTAGAGTCTCACTGTGTCACCCAGGCTGGGGTGCAGTGGTGCAGTCTCAACTCACTGCAACCTCTGCCTCCCAGATTCAACCAATTCTCCTGCTTCAGCCTTTCTGAGTAGCTGGGATTATAGGCACACGCAACCACGCCCAGCTAATTTTTGTATTTTTAGTAAAAATGGCGTTTTGCCATGTTAGCCAGGCTGGTCTCGAACTCTTGACCTCAAGTAATCTGCCCCCCTCGGCCTCCCAAAGTGCTGGGATTACAGGCGTGAGCCACCATGCCTGGCCTCCTGTGGCCATTTTTTGACCTTGTATTACTGTACTTGTTCCATTTGATACCTCCTCCTTCCTGAAACTGCTCCATTGTCATCTGTGACACTGTATTCTCTTCATTCTCCTGATGTTTTTCTCACTGTTCCTTTTATCTTCCTCTTTTCTTTATCAAAGAAGAAAAAACTTCATTCTTTTCCTCTGCCTGCTACTTAAAATGTTGGCGCTTCTTGGGGTTCTGTCTTAGCTCACTGCTGTTTTCACATTTGACACTCCTGATAATCTCATCCACTCTGGTGGTTTCAGATAACACATTTGCTGCTAATTGTTTTAATCAGTGCTCAGAGACAATACAAATGTTTCAAGTAAAGAGGGCAGTTTTATAGATAGGACCTGAAGTAAAGCTGAGCCTCGTGGGGGAAAGTGCTGGGAAGCCACCAGCTTTAACTGCTAGACAACCAAGCTAAACACTTGGAAGTTGTTCTTGATTCTCTCTTCTGCTACTTATCAAACTCCTCCTAATTTCAAATCCTGAATCCTTAATCCGTTCCCTTCCCTCCAGCATTCGTACTGTGCCACTGTTTTATGCCCTCATCTCTTGTTTGAGCTGATTCAAATAGCTTCCTTTTAGATGCACTTTGCTCCTCCATTTTATCCTTTAGGAAATCACCGGAGTCATTAATACTGAAGTGATTCTTAAGACATCTCCGGCAGCAGTATAAACTTAATTTTGTATTTTCTTTCTCATGTATATCAAATCCCAAATCTCTTACATACTTTCCCTGGGGATTGTTCTGCTTTTGAACCATGTTGATAACGTGTTTATATTTTTGCCACTTGCTTCATTTATGGTTTTTTTTTTTTTTTTGGTTACATCTTTGCCAGAATAATCTTAAAACTTACATCTGATTGTGTCAGTCTTAATATCTTTTAGTGGCCCCCCCATAGCCTTCAGAATTAAATAGAGACTCCTTAGCATGGAAGCTGGTCTTTGAGTACCTGTAGCTCATCTTTCAGTACACCCAACATGCAGCCCATGCACTGGTTGTACTGAACTCGGTACATGAGACCCGTAATGCCTCAAGCCTTGGAACCTTTGTACAGGCTGAGCCGTCTTTCCCACCCTGTACCTCCGCCTGTCTAACTCTGTTGTGTCCTTTCAGACTTCCTCCTGGAAGTCTGATATTCCCATCTCCCAAGCTCCCTTGGACTCTATGTTCCAGCTGAATACTGTGCTTATGCTAATGAATTTCGTTGTTGCCTTGTCCCTCTGACTTTGAAGCCAGAGGCAGTGAGTACAGATGTTTGACACAGTGCCCAGTACATATATGTTCTTAATATTTGTTGACTATTGCATCGTTGTTATTGTTAATAATTATAGAATATATTGTTAACTTTTTAAAAAATCTTGTTTTTTATAGCCTCAAGGAATAGGTTCTCCTAGTGTTTATCATGCGGTTATCGTCATCTTTTTGGAGTTTTTTGCTTGGGGACTATTGACAGCACCCACCTTGGTGGTAAGTAATCTTTTAAATTATTTAACACTGACTCCAAAATCTCTTTTGTTTCAGTTTTGGAGGAAAATGTGGCCCTTTTTCCTCTGCATGGTTAATTCTCCCACCGGTATTGTTCAGTATTCACCAGTATCTTACTGGTTGTCTTTTCCAACCGTTAACTCTCCCTTACCTTTTTTTTTGGTGGAGGAGGGGGGCAGTGGCGTGGAGGTGTGTGAATTTGGACTTGTCACTGGACACGTTCAAGCAGAGGCCCTGTCACTACTCTGAGTAAAATGGAAGAGATTCTTAAACTGACAGGTTTAGAAAAGATGATGTCTGTGACCTGCATGACTCGGCATAATTACTTTGAGGTTCATTTATGCAGCTGTATTTTACAAAAACAAGTTTCTGTTCATGTGGGCTAAGTACCTAGAAGGGCTGTTCTTTAATAGATCTAAGCTGATTTTACCCAAATTCTCCCAGGTTTGAAACCTTAGAAAAGACCTCCCTGCCAGATCAAACAACTCAGAAGATAGCCAGTTTTCTTACATTAGTGTAGATAAGGGGAATGGAATGAGGGAAGGACTATCTATGGTAAATATCTATACCATCTTGAAAGGAGTAATTAGGATATGCTCTATATATAGTTTACCAAATCTTAGAGGAATAGAGTTTTAAAGTAATATACTATGTTTTCATGAGATTGTTCATATTATACAAAAAACGTTTTTATAAAAAAGGTTACTTAATAGAAAAGTTAAGTAGATTGACCTAGTCTAAGAATATTTACAGTGCCTATTTCTTGATATATTTATTGACAGCTGCGTAATCATTACTATCTACACATAAAATATTGATGTTTAACAGTTGCTCATGCCTGTAATCCCAGCATTTTGGGAGGCTGGGCAGGGGCGGATCGCTTGAACTCAGCAGTTGAGACCAGCCTGGGCAACATGGTGAAACCCTGTCTCTACAAAAAATGCAAAAATTAGTTGTGTGCGGTGGCATAGGTTTGTAGTTCTAGCTACTCGGGAGGCTAAGGTGGGAGAATCACTTGAGCCCAGGAGGCGGAGGTTGTAGTGACCCAATATCACGCCACTGCACTCCAACCTGGGCGACGGGAGTGAAACCTTGTCTCAAAAAAAAAAAAAAAAAAAAAAAAAAAAAAAATAGTCGGCCGCAGTGGCTCACGCCTGTAATCCCAGTACTTTGGGAGGTCAAGGCGGGAGGATCACAGGATCAAGAGATCGAGACCATCCTGGCCAACATGGTGAAACCCCAACATGGTGAAACCCCGTCTCTACTAAAAATACACAATTTAGCTGTGCATGGTGGTGTGCGCCTATTGTAAACCAAGGTACTTGGGAGGCTGAGGTAGGAGAATCTCTTGAACCCGGGAAGCGGAGGTTGCAGTGAGCAGAGATTGCGCCACTGTCCTCCAGCCTGGAGACAGAGTGAGACTCTGTCTCAAAAAAAAAAAGTCATTTTGAATATATAGAGCATATTTATGAGTATTGCTATAAAAAAATCAGAGGGTGTTTTGGTTTTTTTTTTTTTAGTTTACTAATTTCAGATAGAAATCTTTAAAAAATTAATTTACACATTTCCTGGCTTCGTAATCCAAGTAGAGTGATTTGGAACTTCCTCAGATGATGCAAGTTGTTTATGACATTCATAACTTCATTGAATTGTAATAGCCTGTTTGTTGTCAAGGGTTACTGAAGTGCTGTAATAACTTTGTGGACTCATGACTTTACATTAGCTTTCCTAGTGTGCCAGTATGCTTTTTATAAGTTGTCAATTTAACATATAAATCTGTCTGGTAGATCATCACTCCTACCATTTAAAGTACTTGAGCTTTGTAATAGTAAACAGTCCACGTGTATTTATGTTATGATGGATCCAGGCACAGTCCTTTAATGTATTCAAAGTGGACTATGTTAGGCACGGTCCTAACGTATTCCACTTTGAATACATTATCATTTTTAACCCTCACAACCACCTTATCAGTGAGATATTAGCCTCATAATACAGATGAGGAAGCCGGGGCTTAGAAAAGTTAAGCACTGTGATTGCTACTCTGACAGTAAGCTGCAGTGTTGGTATTTGCACCTAGGCTTCCTTGACTCCTCCAGTGGTCAGTCTTTTGGGGAATGCAGGTAGTAACTGGTTTGTACCGATGTTTTAGATAGTTGAGGTTATGAGGCAGCCCAACCATTAGCTAAGTAGGGTGATCAAAATGTGGATGAGCTGTTAGCAAGCTGTGAAAAAAAGCATTTTGTGATGTTTCCATAATTTGTTATCAGTATTTCAAGTGTATATAGCTATTTTTAAAATTTGCTTCTCGTTTACATTTTTTTAGGTATGTCATCTTCTGTGTAATTTTGGTACTTTTTTTTCTTAGTTGGACAAAGGGAGGCTATCTTTTTTAAGAACAAGGAAGGGTCCCCTTAATTAGAAAGGCTCGTTTATTCATTTTTCATAGACTAATGTTGTGCTTAATGTATTCCTTTTTTTTTTTTCTTGAGACGGAGTCTCGCTTTGTCACCAGGCTGGAGTGCAGAGGCACAATCTTGGCTTACTACAACCCCTGCCTCCCAGGTTCAAGCAATTCTCCTGCCTCAGCCTCCCTAGTAGCTGAGACTACAGGCACGTGCCACCATGCCCAGCTAATTTTTGTACTTTTAGTAGAGATGGGATTTCACCATGTTGACCAGAATGGTCTCGATCTCGTAACCTCGTGATCTGCCCGCCTTGGCCTCCCAAAGTG
The DNA here is from genome assembly GCF_047675955.1 of Chlorocebus sabaeus. Taxonomy (NCBI): domain Eukaryota; kingdom Metazoa; phylum Chordata; class Mammalia; order Primates; family Cercopithecidae; genus Chlorocebus; species Chlorocebus sabaeus. Next base: position 36,547,953 of record NC_132923.1, on the reverse strand, counting down.
CTGGCATTACAGGTGTGAGCCACTGTGCCTGGCCAATGTATTCTTATTATCTTTAATTTTTCTGTGTTTTCTTATTTTATTTTATTTATTTATTTTGAGACAGAGTCTCACTCTGTTGCCCAGGCTGGAGTGCAGTGGTGCAACCTTGGCTCACTGCAACCTCCACCTCCCAGGTTCAAGCAATTCTCCTGCGTTAGCCTCCTAAGTAGCTGGGACTATAGGCATGTGCCACCATGCCAGGCTAATTTTTGTATTTTTAGTAGAGACGGGGTTTCACCACGTTGGCCAGGCTCGTCTTGAACTCCTGACCTCAGGTGATCCCCCTGCCTCGGCCTCCCAAAGCGCTGGGATTATAGGCGTGAGCCACCATGTCCAGCCTGGCGTATCTACTTTTTAGAAGTTACCCTGTTACATATTTAGTATATGTCACTAATTAAGAACAATGTATTAATTCAGTATGGGCTTTTTTAAAAAGGTTTTACTCATTTCAAGGCTTTTTGCTTACAAATTTTGTTTTTTGTTATTGTTGCTTTTGTTGGCAGCCTTTCTTTTGGGCTCCAGTACTCCTCCCACTCTTCCCCAGGTGTGTAAAGAGGTGGGTTTCAGGGTAAAAGAAGGCTCTCCTCTTAAAAGTCTGTTAATCTTTAAACATTTCATTTCTGTTTTATGTGTTTTGAAACTGATTATAAATGGTGCATGCCACAAGAGTCAAAGTTTCTAACATTCATTTTAAAAGGAAATGAGGATGAAGACATAATTTAATTTGTATTTTAAGTCAGTATCTTTCATTTCCCCGTCCCTCCCTCAAAAGTTATAGTTTGTTTCAGCATTTCAGATTTCAAAGATATTCTTTAAAGTATTTTTTAAAATCAGATAACCAGTTTTAGACATATTAATTTTGAATGTCTGGCTTGGGATTTATCATAGCCTTAATTTCTTAATTTTAAAAACTAATGTGACATTTTAAGATAAAAAAAACTATGTTGCAATTATCTTTCACTTTTAAGCTCTTATAGAACAGTCAAAAAACAAAAGCTGTGTTTTATGGAAGACCTGCCAAGGGGAAGATGGTGAGCCTCTACCAACAAGGGGATTTAGCTAAAAAGAATTTTGTACTGACAAGTGTTTTTAAAGATTGAAGTCTAACACTTTTGAGAGGGTATGAATATATAGTTTGTCATAGTAGATGTTCTGTCAGAATCAGTGTTCATTGCTTGATTATGTAACATATTAGCTAAGTAATGAGAATGACAGTAGGTGTAAGGATCTGTAATGCCAAGGAGCGGATTTACCGTTTTTGTTTCTTTTTTTTTCATTGAGACGGAGTCTTAATCTGTCATCCAGGTTGGAGTGCAATGGCATGATCTCAGCTCACTGCAACCTCCGCCTCCAAGGTTCAAGAGATTCTCCTGCCTCAGCCTCCCCAGTAGCTGGAATTACAGGTGCGCGTCACCACACCCAGCTAATTATTTTTTTTATTATTTTTTTTGAGACAGAGTCTCACTCTGTCGCCTAGGCTGGAATGCAGTGTCGCTGTCTCGGCTCACTGCAACCTTCGCCTCCCAGGTTCAAGCAGTTCTCTGGCTCAGCCTCCCAAATAGGCGGGATTACAGGCACCTGCCACTATGCCCGGCTAATTTTTTTATTTTTGGTAGAGATAGGGTTTCACCATCTTGGTCAGGCTGGTCTTGAACTCCTTACCTTGTGATCCACCCACCTCGGCCTCCCAAAGTGCTGGGATTACAGGCGTGAGCCACCACCCCATCCAATTTTTTGTTTTTTAGTAGAGACGGGATTTCGCCTTGTTGGCCAGGGTGGTCTCAAACTCCTGACCTCAAATGATCCTCCCGCCTCGGCCTCCCAAAGTGCTGGGATTACGGGCATGAGCCACTGTGCCTGGCTGGCTTTACCCTTTTGACAAACCTATGGCTCTGGAAATAATAGGCCAGTGTATTTGATGATTCAAGCTGCTAGATGCACAGTCCATGTTACGGAACACTCAAAATCCACTAGCATTTCTTCTACCTAGATGGTTTCGTGTCCTTGGCTACAGAAACAGCCCCAAAGCGTTTAACATTTTAAGGATTATTTAGAAAAATGTTACATTTTCTCTGTTCACCTCTAAAGACCAGTGCTAAAGAATCCTGACATCAAAAATCTTTACAACATTTGAATTACTTGTTATATTTGTCTGTTAAAATTTTATTAGAAATTGTATGGCTGCAAAGGAGAAATTGCTTTGGAGAAGAAAGGTAGCAGAGGAACAGTTTGGAAGGGTTGGGGGTTGACTAGATAAAGAAAGGGAAGAAACATTCAAAATTGAAAGGATGTCATATATAAAATATGAATATTGGAAAGTGTAGAATATTTCAGAAACAGCAAGGAGAACAGATTGATTGGAATGGAATATAGCTTGGCAAAGTGAATCATTAGCGATAAGATCTAGCATAGTATAAAACTTCTTACAGACGTTTATAATGTTCTTCATTCTTTCTAACACCAAACCTGTTCTTCATACCTAGAAAGATTTGGCTTGCGGTAGGCCCTTTGTCATTATTGAAAGAAAAGCATAATACATTTGAGTCCCATAAAAAGTTTGAGATACTAGTTTAAGGAGTTTAAATCTTACCCTTTAGCACAAGGACTGGCAAAATATGGCTAGAGGACTAAATCTTTTTTGCACTCTTTTTTTTTTTGTAGTTGCTTCTGGTAGCTTTCTCTGTGTGTGTGTGTGTGTTTATATTCCTTTTCACAAGTATGTTGAATTGAACTTTTTCCTAATTGTCACTTATCATAAACTGCTACTTAGTTAATGCGTGCAGTAGAACTCTAAAAAGAACTAGGAGTTTCTCAAAGACCTCCCAATAATTCTTTTCAATTAGAGAGGGCCTGCCATTTTTCCTTTTTTATTTTTAAATAACATGTTTTATTTTTGTGGGTACATAGTAGGGTATTATATTTATGGGGTACATGAGATATTTTGATACGGGCATACAGATGTAATAATTACACCAGGGTAAATGGGGTATCCATCATTTCAAGCATTTATCGTTTCTTTGTGTTGTAAACAGTCCAATTTTAGGTTTTGTTTTGTTTTGTTTTGTTTTTTGTTTTTCTGAGACGGAGCCTTGCTCTGTCACCAGGCTGGAGTGCAATGGTGCAATCTTGGCTCACTGCAACCTCCGCCTCCTGGGTTCAAGTGATTCTTTTGTCTCAGCCTCCCAAGTAGCTGGGATTACAGGCATGAGCCTCCACACCCAGCTAATTTTTGTATTTTTAGTAGAGATGGGGTTTCACCATGTTGGTCAGGATGGTCTCGATCTCTTGACCTTGTGATCTGCCCGCCTCGGCCTCCCAAGGTGCTGGGATTACAGGTGTGAACCACCACGCCTGGCCCAATTTTAGTTATTTTAAAATGTAGAATAAATGATGGCTATAGTCAACCTGTTAGCCTATTAAGTAGTAGATCTTATTCTATTTTTTTGTGCCCACTAACCATCCCCTCCTTCCCCCATTACCCTTCCCAGCCTCTGGTAACCATCATTCTGCTCTATCGCCATCAGTTCAATTGTTGTAATTTTTAGCTCTCACAAATAAGTGAGAACATGTGAAGTTTCTCTTTTTGTGCCTGGCTTATTTCTCTTAACATAATGACCTCCAGTTCCATCCATATTGTTGCAAATGACAGGATCTCATTCTTTTTCTGTATGTATAAGTACCACATTTTCTTTATCCTTCCATTCATCTGTTGATGGACACTTAGATTGCTTCCGAACCTTAGCTATTAAGAATAGTGCTGCATACAGAAATTAGCCAGGCGTGGTGGTGCACGCTGTAATCCCAGCTACTCAGGAGGCTGAGGCAGGAGAATCACTTGGACCTTAGAGGCGGAGGTTGCAGTGAGCCGAGATAACGCCATCTCACTCCAGCCTGGGCGACAAGAGCGTAACTCCGTCTCAAACAAACAAAGGAATAGTGCTGCAGTAAACATAGGAGTACAGATATCTCTTTGATATACTGATTTCCTTTTTTTGAGGGTGGGCGGGGCGATATATACCTAGCAGTGAGATTGCTGGATCATATGGTAGCTCTATTTTTAGGTTTTTTGAGGAACCTTCCAACTGTTTTCCATAGTGATTGTACTAATTTACATTCCCACCAACAGTGTACGAGTGTTCCCTTTTCTCCACATCCTTGCCTATCTTTTGGATAAAAGCCATTTTTAACTGGGGTGAGATGATATTTCACTGTAGTTTTGATTTTCATTTCTCTGATGATCAGTGATGGTTGAGCATTTTTTCGTATACCTATTGGTCACTTGTATGTCTTCTTTTGAGAAATGTCTATTCAGTTCTTTTGCCCATTTTTAAAAATCAGATTATTAGATTCTTAGATTCTTTTCTGATAGAATAATTTGAGCCCCTTATACATTTTCATTATTAATCCCTTGTCAGATGGATAGTTTGCAGATGTTTTCTCCTATACTGTGGGTTGTCTCTTCACTTTCTTGTTTGCTTTGCTGTGCAGCTTTAAACTTGATGTGATCCTATTTGTCCGTTTTCACTTTGGCGGCCTGTGATCGTGGAGTATTATCAAGAAATCTTTGCCCAGTCCAGGGTCCTGGAGATCACATACTATTTTTATAAATAAAATTTTATTAGAACACAGTCAAACCCATTCATTTACATACAGTCTAAGACTTTTTTCATTTCTTCCCTAAGACAGGGTATCGCTCTGTTGCTGAAGATGGAGTGCAGTGGCATGATCTTGGCTCACTGCAACCTTAGCCCTCCGGGTTTAAGTGATTCTCCTGCCTCAGCCTCCCGAGTAGCTGGGATTGCAGGCACCCGCCATCATGCCTGGCTAATTTTTGTGTTTTTAGTAGAGATGAGGTTTCGCCATGTTGGCCAGGCTGGTCTCGAACTCCCACCTCAGGTGATCCATCCTCCTCTTCCTCCCGAAGTGTTGGGATTACAGGCGTGAGCCACCACACCTGGCCTCTAATTTTATTTTTACTTACAATGAGCACATTTTTGTTAAATTTCTTGCTATTGGCAGAAGAAGGATCACTGAAGAAAGGGGAGCAACTCTGATCCCTCCAAAGGTTCTTCTTGCAACATGTCAGAAAGTATATTTAGCATAGTGTTTCTTCTTAAAGGGAAAGCCTTCCCTACCTTTCTTGTTACCCACATTCCCATTCTCTATTGTTTTTACTGAGAGATAGCATTGGATAATGGAAGCATTAGTTTCTAAGTCAAACAGGAACTCAGTTGCCTCATCTGTAAAGTGATAATATTATCTAATTCACAATGTTGGGATTAAATAAGAGTACATATAGGCTGTAAAAATGGTAGCTGCTGTTTATTTTTCCAATTGCCTGGAATTGCCTTTTCAGTTGACGCATTCCAATGGTTCTCCTGCTGCCCACTGCAAAAAAAACGATACCACATGATTTGAGAACAAGCCTTGGAAAGGATAGAATAACTTGTTATACATTTTCATAGGTTGGGATTTTTTTCTTATTTTATAGAATCTTTCTTGATCTACTTTGTGGCAATTAAAAATTCCTTATTAATTTTCCCAATCTCCTATCCCAGATAATATATCCATCTGAAAGAGAAATATAAGTCAGTTATTTTGAGGAAGCATCATAGCATAGTGAGTAAAAGCATAGGCTTTCAAGTCTGATCTCCTAGGTTCAGTTTCAGCTTTGCCATTTACCTACTGAATGTAGTCTTAGACAAGATGTTTAACCTCTGCATATCAGTTTTCTGATAGGGTTGTTATGAGGGATTAAATGAGATAATATATGTAAAGTGCCCAATTTAGTGCCCTGTGACATAGTAAGTACCGTATAAATAGATGATTATTAATGGTCATATGCATGTCATGCAAATCTGAATATGTAAAATAGATTGTAGTATGAAAGGATGTTCAAAAAGGTAAATATGGAAATTTTATTAAGACTGAAATATAGCATGTGATTTTTATTTTGTTTTTTTTTCTTTAGGTATTACATGAAACCTTCCCTAAACATACATTTCTGATGAATGGCTTAATTCAAGGAGTAAAGGTAGGATCAGTCATACATATATATACATGCACACAGATGAACATACATAAATACTTATGTATCTATAACTATGCCAATATATGTTTGTTTATTGATTAACAACTTAATTTTTATAATTAGATGGAGTATATTGTGAGAGCTATCTTAATACTTTCTAGACTTGAGTTTTAAATTCGATCTAACTACAGTATCGCCAATTGTGTAAAATAATAAACCACATCATAACAGATTCCCTGTTTTTATGTTGGCATTTTAATTCCAGAGATCTCAATGATTTTGTAAGACTACAGATTGAAGAGGAAGAAAACTATACTCAAAACCCCCCATCAATACAAAACTGTATCAGTAGGGTAAAGAGTTAGTTATTATATGAATTCTTTGCTCTTTTTCTTTTTCTTTCTTTTTTTTTTTTTGGAGGCAGAGTCTCACACTGTCACCCAGGCTGGAGTGCAAGTGGCATGATCTCAGCTCACTGCAACCTCTCTACCTCCCAGGTTCAAGCGATTCTTCTGCCTCAACCTCTTTTTTTTTTTTTTTTTTTTTTTTTTTTTTGAGACGGAGTCTCGCTCTGTCGCCCAGGCTGGAGTGCAGTGGCCGGATCTCAGCTCACTGCAAGCTCCGTCTCCCGAGTTCATGCCATTCTCCTGCCTCAGCCTCCCGAGTAGCTGGGACTACAGGCGCCCGCCACCTCGCCCGGCTAGTTTTTTTGTAGTTTTAGTAGAGACGGGGTTTTACCGTGTTAGCCAGGATGGTCTCGATCTTCTGACCTCGTGATCCGCCCGTCTCGGCCTCCCAAAGTGCTGGGATTACAGGCTTGAGCCACCGCGCCCGGCATGCCTCAACCTCTTAAGTAGCTGGGACCACAGGCGTATGCCACCACACTCAGCTAATTTTTTGTATTTTTAGTAGAGACAGGGTTTTGCCATGTTGGCCAGGCTGGTCTCGAACTCCTGACCTAAGTGATCTGCCCTTGACCTCACAAAGTGTTGAGATTATTGGTGCAAGCCACCATGCCCCGCTCAGATTCTTTACTCTTGATTCAGTTTGACAAACAAATTTTCTAAACAGATAATTAGTCTGTTGATACACACACACACACACACACATGCACGAACATACATACATATGTATATATACATACATACACAGGAAATTAGCATATGGAATTGCTATTGTGGATTTATTGTGATTGAGAATTTATTAGAGAAGTTCGTATTTAATACCTACCTGGAGCCCTACAGATGATTTTAAACTGTCTTGGGAAATTTTAAAATTATGTATAAATAAGCAATTCATTATTTATTTAAAAGTTTGTGATATATTTACTTTAGAAGCAAAGTTGTTGAAAATTTTTCTATAGGAGTAAAATTATTTATTTTTGGTTCATGTTTGTAGATGTGTGGTTTTCATTTTTTTCATTTAATTCTTTTAGGGTTTGTTGTCATTCCTTAGTGCCCCGCTTATTGGTGCTCTTTCTGATGTTTGGGGCCGAAAATCCTTCTTGCTGCTAACAGTATTTTTCACATGTGCCCCAATTCCTTTAATGAAGATCAGCCCATGGTACGTGCACATTTGGATTATAGCAACTAAATATCACTTTCAGTTATTGTTTTCTTAATGTTCCTTTATTTCTTTCACTTGGGCAATCTTGGTTATGAGGTTTTAATTTTATTTTTCTAATACATTTATTCTTTCACACAGATAAGAAGGCTTCTAAAAATATAGTAGGTAATAGTTCATAAAGATTTTAGAAATAGATGACCCTGTTGGAGGCATCTAGACTTCTGGCTAACTTAATTTTGGATTCCAGAACCCAAATTTCAAAACAATATTTTAGGGACTGGATAGGATTGCTAACTTTTTTTCTTATATAGAATGTTAAAAAACAGATACAAAGTTTGTCATTATCTATATTAGTTAGGAATAGATTTTGTTACATATCAAAACCCAAAATAATAGTTGCTTAAAAATCAAGTTTATTTCTCTTTTCATGTGAAAAAACACCTGCAGTTGAGCAGTCTGGAGCTGGTGTGGCAGTTCCAGTGGAGCGGACTTTTTCTGTCTTGCTGTTCTTACATCCTTATCTCTCACCTCATTGAACAAAGTGGCTTCTTGAGCTCCAGCCATCAAGTCATACTACTGAGAGCAAGGTGGAAGGAGTTGCTAAGAAGAGCACATCGCCTTCTTTTAAGGAAACTTTACAGAATTCCCATCCCATCTCTGCTTGCATTTCTTTGGTCAGATTTCAGGGATATGCTGCTCCTAGTTACAAGAGGCTGGACTCAAGGCCACCTTGATTAAAATCAGTTTTTTTGTTTCATTCAGGAGGCAAGGGAAGGAAAGCTAACAAAAAGGGAATAATTGTCCTAAAGTCAGAGCCCAATTTGGTTGTAGATTTATTCTGACTAATGTTCTTTTTACTCCACTTAGTATTAATGTTAGTTAGTTCTACATCATGGATGGACTTTATTTCCATGGTGTTATCTACAACAGCCCACAGGTTTATGTGGGGCAGGATCTTCTTCTTGTAGATGAGGTACAACTCTAATAGACTAAGCCTTTGATGAAGGCCGCTCATGCACATGAAATCTTACCAAAGATTGAACATAGAATGAACAAAGAATTTGCTGTGTTAAGTGGTGTGTTAGAAAAATTTTAGTAGTCATAGTCTTGGTGAAATGATATTTTGAAAGTTCATTATGATCATATATGATTTTCAGAAACTAAACATCAGTATTACAATAGAAACTTCTTATTCCTAGCTAGATATTTTGGAATTATTTATAGCAAAATATAATTTGCTTTTTAAATATTTTGTTCACTCTTTATAGTAACTGTCTATTCTCAGTTTTATTAACACTGGACACTGCCATATAGGTTTTTTCTTCGTGAAACTGAGTTATTTATTTTGCCAGCATTTGAAAAGCTAAAGATAACTTATGGAAAACATTTAGTTACTATATAGAGGCTCAAGATAAATATGAAGAAACTTGTTCCTCAGTCTTGTTTACTGGATTTTGTTTTTTGTCTAGTGATGAAAAACAGTAATGGATGGATTATAATATACTTTAGTTTGCTGCTGTTTTTGGCAGTAAAAACAAAACCACTTAACAATTCAATAGTTGGTCAAAAGATTTGCCTGAATACATGATCTAATTTTAAGTATTCCTGTAGAGTAACTGAGCTGCTATTGAAGAGCTCCTTGTAGCCCTATGTTTTCATAATATCTGTGGCTTATGTTTATGGAAGAGTCAATCCATGAACTATCCTAGTAAGCTGTTGACTGACATGAGCTGCTCTTACTCTTAATTAACTTATAAAAATGAAAGATTAAAATAATGGTAATTGCTCTAACCATTTCTTGTTATCTTTCATTCCTAGGTGGTACTTTGCTGTTATCTCTGTTTCCGGGGTTTTTGCAGTGACTTTTTCTGTGGTATTTGCATACGTAGCAGATATAACTCAAGAGCATGAAAGAAGTATGGCTTATGGACTGGTATGTGTGTTTATTCTATACCTTTTGTACCTGCTGAGAAATGCCTTGTTTTTAAGGTAGATATAAGGAGTGCAAACCTTTGCATTATAAGATTTTTGCATAAAATATATTTTGTAATAAAATCATTCATTAGACTACATTTAAAATTTTTTTGTACTGTGAGGCTATGTAAGTTTTGATACTTTTCATTCAGGAGATATTTATAAGTCACATATCAGAATTGAAATTATAGTATATTTTACCTTGTAGAGTTCTTTTTAACAGCATCCTAAAAATAACAATTATTTAGTATGTCAAGAGTTTAAAAAAGTCACTACTCACTTAATGTCTAATCTAGAATACAACAGGCTAACATCTAGCTCAGGGATCTGCAAACCTTTTTTTTGTGGCTTTGTGGGCCACATATAGTCTCTGTTTCATTCTTTTGTTTTTGCATGTGTATTTATGTTGATCAACTCTTTAAGAACGTAAGAACCACTTAGCCAGATTTTAGCCATAGTGGTAGTTTGCCAACTCCTTAACACTCTTTTGGCAAACTAAATTATGGCAGTATTATCTGTCATCTATCAAATCTAGGAATTAAAGGAAAAAAGCCTACTAATAGAATGATTACTATAGGCACCATAATAGATCACTTCTGAATAGCCTGAAATAGGACAGTGATGCATTTCAGTAAATGTGAGACAAATACCTTTTGATAAATAAGGACCGAATATTGTGTTGGGCTGAATTAGTTTTAAAAGGGACTGATTTCTGATTCAAAGGACATTATAATGAAGAATCATAAGATTTATGGGAAGGAAAAACCTATAGAGAGAAACTTAGAAAAAGAACTAATGATTTCTGGCCTGTTTGGTGACTCACACCTGTAATCTCAGCACTTTGGGAAGCCAAAGCAGGCAGATCACTTGAGAGCAGGAGTTCGAGACCAGCCTGGCCAACATGGTGAAACCTTGTCTCTATTTAAAAAAAAAAAAAAAAAGTAAAAAGAAAAAGAACTAATAATTTCAGTTGTAAATTTGGAACATTAAATGATACGAGACTGGATAGCCAGGATTTTAAAAAAATCGTCTAATTAAGCTATGGTTTATATACCATAAAATTTATCCTTTTTGTGAGTATAGTTCAGTGAATTTTAGTAAATTTATACAGTTGTGCAAACAACACTGTAACCCAATTTGGGGTTTGTTTTTTGACTGAAATAATTTATTTTCCCATAGCCAAAGTTTTGAAATTAACAGTTTTCAATCTGGAGATTCTGTGTATTAAGACATGTTCTGGGAAAAAAAAAAAAAAAGGAAACTTAAATCTTCTAGAAATAATATGGATGCAGAAAAAACATGGGGAAGTGGCCGAGCACAGTGGCATGTGCCTGTAATACCACCGGTTTGGGAGACCAAGGCAGGAGGATTGCTTGAGGCCAGGAGTTTGAGGCTGCAGCTATGATCATGCCACTACCCTCCAGTCTGGAGTACAGAGCGAGACCTTGTGTCTTAAAAAAAAAAAAAGGTAGAGGGCCGAGTGCAGTGGCTTGTAATCCCAGCACTTTGGGAGGCTGAGGCAGGAGGATTGTTTGAGCCCAGGAGTTTGAGACTAGTCTGGGCAACAGAGTGAGACCCCATCTATACAGAAACTTTAAAAATTAGCCAGATGTGGTGGTGTGTGCCTGTAGTCCCAGCTACTTGGGAGGCTTAGGTGAGAGCATCACTTGAGCCTGAGAGGTTGAGGCTGCAGTGAGCTGTGATCGCACCACTGCACTCCAGCATGAGCCACAGAGTGAGACCTGTCTGAAAAAAAGAGGGTTGGGGGGTGTAGGGTGATCGTTTGGTCTTTTTTCTGAGCAGAAAGGAATGGCTACCAAGTGGGGAGAACTGAGGAGAAGGGAAATGACATGAAACAACTGTACTCTGACTTTTGCTCACTGTATCGCAAATGTGATCTCTGTAAGTGCCCTCAAATGTTTTCAGTGACCCTCATAGTGAGAACCATTATCCCTTTCCCCACACTTGTGCCAGAGCCCTGCTGAGATCTGGGTCCCTCTGAAACGACACCAGGGCTGCAATAACAAAATGACCACCACATGTGAATACATATATCTATATGTATGTGTGTGTGTGTGTGTATTTTTTTTGTTGTTTTGTTTTTTTGTTGAGATGGAGTCTTACTGTGTCACCCAGGCTGGAGTGCAGTGGTGCGATCTTGGCTCACTGCAACCTCCGCCTCCTAGGTTCAAATGATTCTCCTGCCTCAGCCTCCCAAGTAGCTGGGACTACAGGCACCCGCCACCATGCCATTAGTAGAGACAGGGTTTCGCCATATTGGCCAGGCTTGTCTTGAACTCCTGACCTTGTGATCCTCCTGCCTCAGCCTCCCAAAGTGTTGGGATTACAGACGTGAGCCACGGTGAATATATTAAATACTGTTTAAAAAACCACCACAACCCAGTTATAGAACAGTTCCCTCAGCCCTGTTTGCCATCTCTCCCCATGCTCCACCTATGACCCCAAGCAACCAACAATTTAGTTTCTGTCACCATGGTTTTGCCTTTTCTAGAAACTTCATATAAATTAAATAATACAAAACGTCTTTTGTGTCTAGCTTCTTTCACTTAGCATAATCTTTTGAGGTTTATTCATATTGATGCTGTAGATCAATAGGTTCTATTTTTCTCTTTTATTTTTTTGAGACAGGGTCCTGCTCTATCACCCAGGCTGGAGTGCAATGGCATGATCACGGCTCACGGAAGCCTTGGCTTCCTGGGCTCAAGCTATCCTCCTGCCTCAGCCTCCAAAGCAGCTAAGACCACAGGCGTGATCCACCATGCCCAGCTAATTTTTTTCTTCTTGAGACATGGTCTCACTCTCTTGCCCACGCTGGAGTGCAGTAGTGCCGTTACAGCTCACTGCAGCCTCTCTCTCCCTCTGCCTCCCTGCCTCCAGTGATTCTCCCACCTCAGCCTCCCGAGTAGCTGGGACGACTAATTTTTGTATGTTTTGTAGTGATGGAGTTTCACCATGTTGCCCAGGATGGTCTCAAACTCCTAAACTCAAGTGATCCACCCGTCTCAGCCTCCCAAAGTGCTGGAATTACAGGCGTGAGCCACTGCACCTGGCCAGCAGTTTTTTTGATTGCTGTGTAGTATATTCTTATCCATTCACAAGTTGATAGACATTTGATTGATAGCTAGATGTTTGAAATTACTATAATTTTATGTATTTGTTCAAATAGTTGACCTTTGAAAATTGAATTGCTTGCCTTAAGCAATAGAGTTGCAAGTAAGCATTCTTGTGAAGTTTAAGTTCTCCATCCAAAAGTCAAAAATGGCATAGAAACAGAATAAAATTCTAACATTAATCTCCAATTATGTTTTGAAAGAATATGATCCTTTTTCCTTTCCTTTCTGTTTCCTTTGTCCTTCCCTTCCCCCTCCCCTCCCTTCCCCTTTCCACTTTTCACTTTCACTTTCCCCTTTCTTTTTCACTTTCATTTTCTCCTTTCCCTTCCCTTTTCCCTTTCCTTTCCCTTCCCTTTTCCCTTTCCTTTCCCTTCCCTTTTCCCTTTCCTTTCCCTTCCCTTTTCCCTTTCCTTTCCCTTCCCTTTTCCCTTTCCTTTCCCCTCCCCTTTTCCCTTTCCTTTCCCCTCCCCTTTTCCCTTTCCTTTCCCTCCCCTTTTCCCTTTCCTTTCCCCTCCCCTTTTGCCTTTCCTTTCCCCTCCCCTTTTGCCTTTCCTTTCCCTCCCCTTTTCCCTTTCCTTTCCCTCCCCTTTTCCCTTTCCTTTCCCTTCCCTTTTCCCTTTCCTTTCCCTTCCCTTTTCCCTTTCCTTTCCCTTCCCCTTTTGCCTTTCCTTTCCCCTCCCCTTTTCCCTTTCCTTTCCCCTTCCCTTCTTTTTTCTTTTTCTTTCCTTTTCTTTTCCCTTCCCCTTTTCCTTACCTTTTCCCTTTTTTAACCCTTTCCTTCCCCTTTTCTCTTCCCTTTCCCCTTTTCCTTTCTCCTCCTCTCCTTTCCTCTTCTCTCCGCTCCTCTTCTTTCTCCTTTCTCTTTTCCTTTTCCCTTTGCTTTCCTTTCCTCTTTCCTTTCGAGACAGGGTGTTACTATGTTGCCCAGACTAGACTCACTCTTGGGATCAAGTGATCTCCCACCTCAGCCTCCTGAGTAGCTGGGAATATAGGCAGGTGCCTAAGAGTGCTGTTTTTAGGAAGTGTTACCTGCTGTCACATCTGCTAATTTGTAGGCTGTTGTCCAGTAGGCTAGAAATGTCTGAGGTTAACAGGTTTGCTCTGCTTGTGTCCTTTTCAACTTTAATCTTCATCTTCACCAGGCTTAAAAAATAGACTTCCTCAGAGTTTTAGAGATGTTCTTAATTTATCTATGATTTCATTCTTCCTAACCCTGCCAACTAAAAATATTACCAAGTTCAGTTTTGTTCCAGGGCTTAACGTATTGTTGATGAAAAGAGGAACCTCAAAGTCTTTAAGCTTTATTTCAGCTAGCCCTTCAGTATGTATCAAGATAAAAGTTCATTTAATTTTAATATTGGAAAAGTCACAATGAAATTGGATTTCCTTAGTGCAGTGGGTTTTAGACTCCTTTCACAGAGAGCCCTTAAGGGTTTATGGAGATGCCCTAAAGCAAGCTTGTCCAACCCGTGTCCCACAGCCTGCGCACATGGCCCAACAGAAATTCATAAGCTTGCTTAAAACATTATGCGATTTTTTTTTTCTTTAAGCTCATCAGCTATTGTTAGTGTTAGTGTATTTTATGTGTGGCCCAGGGAAGCCAAAAGATTGGACACCCCTCCCCTAAGGACTAGCAGGACTGGCAGTCACAGAGGGGCGTTTGTACAGTGCCCAGGCCCTCAACCTTTCCTCAACTAAAAGAGTTAAACAATTTAAATAGAGGTGGGGTCTTGCTCTGTTGCCCAGGCTGGTCACAGACTTCTGGCTTCAAGCAGTCCTCCCACCTTGGCCTCCCCAAGTGCTGAGATTACAGGCATGAACCACCACACCCAGTCTTCTTAAACAATCTGTTTTACTTATGAATTTGCCAATAGGATTTATTGGAACAGAGGGCTTCAAGGCTTAGAAGTTTGAAGACAGTGTCCTGAGAGGCTATCATTTATTTTTGAGATGGGGTCTCACTCTGTCACCATGGCTGGAGTGCAGTGGTGCTATCATGGCTCACTGCAACCTCCGCCTTTCTGGCTCAAAGGAATTATGCCACCTCAGCCTCTGAAGCAGCTGGGACTACAAGTGCACACCACCATGCTTAGCTAATTTTTCTTTTTTGTTTTTTTTTGTACAGACAGGATTTCTCCATGTTGCCCAGGCTGTTTTTTAGGCAAGAATCTAATTCTTTACTTTTCCTGTCAAAGGAGAGAGTATAAGAAAAGTGGGGCCAGGCTTGGTGTCTCATACCTGTACTCCTAGCACTTTCGGAGGCTGAGGTGGGAGGATCGCTTGAGCTCAGGAGTTCGAGACTAGCCTGGGCAACATAGTGAGACTTCCATCTCTGTAAAAAATACACAGAATTAGCTGGGCATGGTGGTGTGTGCCTGTAGCCCCATCAGGAGATCTTCGGGCAGGAAGATCTCTTGGGCCTGAGAGATCAATACTACTGTGAGCCATGATGGCACCACTGCACTCCAGCCTGGCGACAGAGCAAGACCCAGCTCCGCCCTCTTGCCCCCACAAAAGAAAAAAAGATAAATGACACAGGTAGGAAGAGAAAAGGGAGGGTATGCAACAGAAGTTCTGACATAAATCAAGATTATGAAAGGAGTTGTGTGGTGTTGAAGAAAAAAGGTAGCCTGACTAATCTCTATCTATCCTTAATTTATTGCAGGTTTCAGCAACATTTGCTGCAAGTTTAGTCACCAGTCCTGCAATTGGAGCTTATCTTGGACGAGTATATGGGGACAGCTTGGTGGTGGTCTTAGCTACGGCAATAGCTTTGCTAGATATTTGTTTTATCCTTGTTGCTGTGCCAGAGTCATTGCCTGAGAAGATGCGGCCAGCATCCTGGGGAGCACCCATTTCCTGGGAACAAGCTGACCCTTTTGCGGTAAGTTTATACCTTTTTCTTCTCCTTGATAAAAAAGTGCATGATTCAGTGCAGCATTCATATTTTGTTGTAGATATTTCTTTTGGGAAAACATCTTGGGTTTTTCTTTTAACATTTTGAAATGTTTTTCAGAATAGTTTGGGGAATATGAAATAAACTAAAAAGGACAACTAATTGTCCTCGCGTACACTGTCAAAAGGAATCTCTGCGTATTCCTAAGAACAGTTCAGTGGTTTTGACATAAAACCTTATATCAATCAGTCTTTTTCTTGTTCTAGTCCTTAAAAAAAGTCGGCCAAGATTCCATAGTGCTGCTCATCTGCATCACGGTGTTTCTCTCCTACCTACCGGAGGCAGGCCAATATTCCAGCTTTTTTCTATACCTCAGACAGGTAAATCCTCTTCCACTGAGGGGGACTTTTCCTTCATTGTCCAGTGCTTTATAAAAATACCGAATCTTGAGAGAACTATAATAGAAGTGGCCTTCAAAGATGAATATCATTGGGCTTGGCATAGTGGCCCACGCCTGTAATCTCAGCACTTTGGGAGGCCAAGGTGGGCAGATCACCTGAGGTGAGGAGATCGAGACCAGCCTGGCCAACATGGCAAAACCCTGTGTCTACTAAAAATACAAAAACTAGCCAGGCGTAATGGCGGGCACCTGTAATCCCAGCTACTTGGGAGGCTGAGGCAGGAGAATCACTTGAACCCGGGAGGCGGAGGCTGCAGTCAGCCGAGATTGCGCCATTGCACTCAGCCTGGGTAACAAGAGCAAAACTCTGTCTCAAAATTAAAAAAAAAAAAAAAAAAAAAGAATACCATTTAGTCCACTAGACTTAACCTCCTGTTCCATGTGGCTGATGTTCCTTGTGCATTTCTTATGGGAGTATTTGGTATATTAGGATTTTGGCTTATTTCTGTCTAAGAAAGATAGTTTTCCCTGTCCATATAGGTGGTTTGAGTTTATTTGTTGGTTGTAGAAGTGATGGGATGATTTAACCCCTTCACCTGCTCCAGCTTCTTTGTGATTTGGAGCATATGTAAGTAGAGCAACTAGCCAAAATGAGAGCAAAAACGAGTTTTTTTCTCCTTGACACTAGTCTCACTAGACAGAAATCAAGCCTTTAACCAATACATGTAAAATGCACAAAATACTGCAATATTTATTTGTAAAATGATTCTGAGTTCTTGATAAGTATCTCCAATGTAGTATATCCACACTGAGGGACCCACCATGGATAAGTAGGCATTTTTAGTATGTTAAGATTTGTTGTATTTCCTCTGAGGAATTCTTTGTTTATAAATGAATTACATTTATTTTTTTCTGGCCCATTTAATGTTAATGTACAAGTAGCTGCATTAGTTTTCTATCTGGTATACATTTGTATTCATTAATGTTACCTTTTCTGGAAACCCTTCTAGATAATGAAATTTTCACCAGAAAGTGTTGCAGCGTTTATAGCAGTCCTTGGCATTCTTTCCATTATTGCACAGGTGAGTTTCTTTTTTTAGTTAGAGCGATGTCGTAGAGTGAGCCTGGCTGGCCATCCAGACTAGGGCCTCATCTAGTGATGGTATCTTGGTGGAATCAACAAAGTCAGGAGTCTGAGGTTGATAGGTTCAGAAATTCAGTTTGTTTGTTGATCAAATTTTTGGGACTGACATATATTAATGTAGGATATATAAATGTGAAAGCTAGTTTATTGATGTATACTAGGATATATGCCTGGATGAAGTTAGAAGTTTCGTGTGTGTTAGTCTTTGTCCTATTTATTCACTCATTCAACAGATACTTATTGCATACCTACCGTGTGTCAGGCACTGGGGATACAACAGTGAACTTAACTAAATTCTTGCTCTTGTGGAGTTTACATTCTGGTGGGATAAGACAGAAAATAAAAACACCAATGTAAACATATCAGGTGTATTCAGAACAGACAAAAAAGCTAAGGGTCATATAGAGAGTGACTTGGGGAAAGGTCTTAAGGCACAGGGGGCATGGTTGAGAAGACTTTGCTAATGCAAGGTGACATTTGAGCAGAGACCCAAAGGTATGAGGAACAAGCTGTAGGATTGTCTGGAAGAAGAGAATTCTAAACAGTACAAACAAAATTCTCAGGAGAGACTGTAGCTGGCCTGTGTAAGAAACAACAGGGGGCCAGTGCGGCTCCAGTTGAGTGAACAGTTGAGAGCATTTTAGAAACTGAAGTCCAAGAGGTAGTGAGGGACCAGATCACGTGGGACTTGCAGGTCCTCATAAGACTTGAGTAAGATAGGAAGTCATTGGTGGGTTCTGAGCAGCAGAATGACATGAAAGTGTGTATCTTGGCAGCCCAGTTGGGAAACAGTTGTTGTGTGATGAATAAGATATTAATCAACACAGGAATTTGGATTTTCTGAGGAGATACTTCATCCTGGCTTCCAAACAATTTCTGTTTAACAATAAGAGTACCAGTTTTCTCTGGTGGCCTCCATAATTCCCCCACATCACAGAACGTCGTCCTCCTTTCTGTGAAAAAGCCCCGCCCCCTTTCTTGCTATTTGGCTTTCTGTTTCCGAGACTCTATGAAGATAATCTAGTCTAAGTTAATACTTTTTCTCACCTTAGATGTAATCTACTAGATTGCAACTTAATTTTATTCTAGGGTATTTTTAATTGATTCTTGGATGGTTCACCATTTTTCGAGTAGGGTTCCTTCTGCAGATCTCATGATTCATTCTGTTTTGGTGGGTTTAGCAACAAATTTCAAATTTAAATCCCATATGCCTCCCCAAAGCTTCTGCACATATATATACTTGGTGTTGAGTATTAGTACTATTTCTGGCTTCAGGTTTGTCCTGAGAATCATCAGTCTGGAAAAACAATGCATTTAAGTATTCATTCCTAGCCATGAGAAAAGTGCTTTTCAACTTTGGGGGAAAATATACTGTAGCCTTTATATAAAAATGGCTTTAAAAAAAGTTTTTGAGGTCAGGTGCGGTGGTTCATGTCTGCAGTCCCAGCACTTTGGGTGGCCAAGATGGGGGACCACTTGAGCCCAGGAGTTCAAGACCAGCTGAAGCAACTTGGCAAAACCCCATC
This sequence comes from Chlorocebus sabaeus, assembly GCF_047675955.1. NCBI lineage: Eukaryota > Metazoa > Chordata > Mammalia > Primates > Cercopithecidae > Chlorocebus > Chlorocebus sabaeus. The sequence continues at coordinate 36,529,243 of NC_132923.1, read as the reverse complement.
TCTACCAAAAAAAAAAAAAAAAGCCCAGTGTGGTGGTGTGTGCCTGTAATCCCAGCTACTCAGGAAGCTGAGATGGGAGGATTGCTTGATCCTGGGAGGTCGAGGGTACAGTGAGCCACAGTTGTGCCATGGTACTCCAGTATGGGCAACAGAATGAGACTGTGTCTCAAAAAAAAAAAAAAAAAGTGTAAGGAAAATACACAGTATGTGTAGAACTTGATGAATTATCAAAGATTAACCCAACCTTGCAACGGATGTGATCAGCCTGGTCATGAGTATCTTTTTCATATATTGCCGACGTTAGATTTGCTAACATTTTGTTTCAGATTTAGATGGAGAGAGCAGACTAATACTGTAATGGCACGTAAGAGATCGATAGCTATAAGGTCTTAGTTCTGTTTCTTACTTAAATGACCATGGGAGCTGTATGCATCTAATAAATTTAGTCAGTGACACTGCAGACCGAGTGATGAGTGCAAGGTGCTTTCGAGAGTATTTTTTCTCTGTTCAGCAGATGGCACCTGGCACTAGGTTACAAGATGAAAGACAGTCTCTGAGAGTGCAGAATCTGGCAGGGCAGACAGGTAAAGAAAGGAGAGGGATGTAGCTGGATTTGTATTGGAGAGATCAGTACAGCAGCAGAGACCTGACGACAGTAAGACCCAAAGGTGCAAGCAACCCTCCAACCACCACTGCTGATACAGCATGACAGTCACAGTCCGTGAGGAACAAGGTCCTTAAGTGACCATTTAGGTATCGGTGCTTATGTAGAAGTAAGAATTAACACTTTATATCATTATATATGAACTACTACATTATTACATGTGTAGCCTCAAAGGTAGAAGAATGATCTTGTATTCTCGTTTATGCAGAAATATACAATTGAGAATGACTTGTCCTCTGTTGACCTCCCAAACCACTGAAAAACCGATGTATTTCTCCTTCCTCTCCAGCGCAGGGAGCTGCTAATAGCTCTCCAGTTACGCCTGTTTGCTGCATTTCTTACCCATGTGCTTTTGTTCCTGCTATTCTTTCTGCCTCCCCTTCCTCCACCCTAAGTATCCCTTTTCTGGGTTCCCATGCTAATGTGGGCATATCTCTATCATTGTACAGAATACACTGTAGTAGAGATTTTATCTCTGTTTATTGCCTTACTTTGTCAGCTCTAGCGGACCTCTGAGTAGATCATGAGGTCAGGATTGTATCATATTCATTTTTGTCACCCTGGCACCCTGAATTGCCAGGAGGTGCTAAACTAAATGTCATTTTCATAATGTTTAAAAAAAAAAAACTTTAAAAATTAGTAGTAAGCACTTTAAAGTTGGGAAGTGTTATGTGAAATTATGGTTATGCACCTTCTCCCCCAAAATGATTAGATCTGGTAACTAGGTGTGGGCCAACCTTCCAGCGAGAGCCAAGTAGTTGCTGTCCCCTTTGGAACCTTTTCTTTCTGGTTTGCCGGCAGCTCTGTTGCTTCCTGGGCACCAGTAGGTATATGAGTTCCTAACACTTGCACTAAGTAAGTGTTTACATGAGAACATTGATATAGTTAGTTCTACACATTTCTTTTTTCTCTTGTGCTTTCCTATCCAGTCCTCTCTGTAGTGGGGGTGACTCCCACACTACACCTCCAGTCCAGTCCCTGAGCTCCTATGTGACACATTGGCTGGGTATCTCAGTCTTAGCATGGCCAAAATTAAAATCTGGGTTCCATCCCCTGCCTGCCACCCCTATGCTCCTCATCTCATTCAGTGGCTTTACCGCCACCTGGTTTTGGGGGCCAGAGAGGGACCTTAGCGACATTCATGAATCCTTTCTCCCTAGCCTACATTCAACCCATCAAATGATACTTCTATCACCTCTGTCTCCAAAATACATCTCGAATCAGAGCGATTCTGATATTCTCCATTAGTAGGAACCCAATCTGAGCCGTGGCCGTATCCTCCATCTGGTCTCTCTGCCTCCATCTTGCCTCACTATAGTTCATTCTGCACTTGGCAGAGTAATTTTTGTAAAATGGAAATTTAATCGTATCTTGCCTATTTAAAACTCACTCTCCTTTGCAACCAGAATAAAGTCTAGACTCCTCATTGTGTCATTTTCCTCCACTCTCCACATGGTTGAGTGTGTTCTGTTTCAGTCCAGGGCCTTTGCACTTGCTGTCAGCCTTGCTTGGGGTGTTCTCTTTCCCCAGATCTTCACATAACTACCGCTGTCCCCTTCTTCAACTCGCACTTCAGAAAGGCCTTCCCTGGATCCTGGTTTAAGCAGCATCTCCATCACGCTGCCCTATTTTATTTTGTTCATAGCAGCTACAACCTGGAATATCTTGTTAAATAAGCGGGCTCATGTCCATCTTTCCTCCACGAGAAGGTAGTCCTTGTGTGGATACTTTGGATACTTTGACTTACCCGTGTGTCTTCAGGCCAAGAATAAGAGTTGGTCTTATTAGGAATTTGGCAAATATTTGTTAACAGACTAACCAAAGTTGATGTTAGTGTTAGCTGTTTAATCAGCTGTGCCATCTTGCTTAAGTCATTTAACCTTTGGGACTCAGTGCTGTCATCTTCAAAATGAGAGTTAAATTAAGGGACACCAAAATTTTTTTCTGTTCAAGAACACTGTATATGTTAAGTATTTTGTTCCATTATTAATATTATTGAGTTGAGAATATTTTAACATTTAGAATTATGCATGTTTTCCATAAACACTTATTAAGAACTTACTGGGTGCTGGGGATATAAATGTAAATAAGATAAAAGTTCCTGCCTTCAAGAAGAAAATCAGTGTTCCCAGTTACAGTGTTATAAGTATCAGTGTCTTTTAGGGCTTTGGGTCATAAGATGGACTGTAGGGGAAGGAGTCCAAGAGGAGGTTTTCACGGCAGTGGGCCTGCTGCAGTAATTCTGCACATAGGATGTTACCCCAGGCAAGGGGGATTGGTGTATCTGAATTGTTTCCAATTTTAATGACTCATCTCATGGCCTTAAGAAAATATATTATTCTCCAGGCGCCGTGGCCCACGCCTGTATTCTCAGCACTTTGAGAGGCCAAAGTGGGTGAATCACGTGAGGTCAGGAGTTCGAGACCAGCCTGGCCAACATGGTGAAACCTCATCTCTGCTAAAAATGCAAAAAAAAAAAAAAAAAAAAAAAAAATTAGCTGGGCATGGTGGCACGTGCCTGTAATCTCAGCTACTTGGGAGGCTGAGGCAGGAGAATCACTTGAACCTAGGAGGTGGAGGTTGCAGTGAGCCAACATTGCACCATTTTACTCCAGCCTGGGCAACAAGAGCGAAACTCCATCTTGGGAAAAAAAGGGGGAAAAAAAAAGACTGGGCGCGGTGGCTCATGCCTGAGATCCCAGCACTTTGGGAGGCCGAGGCAGGTGAATCACAAGGTCAGGAGTTTGAAACCAGCCTGACCAATATAGTGAAACCCCATCTTTACTAAAAATACAAAAATTAGCAGGTGCGCTGGCGGGCGCCTGTAGTCCCAGCTTCTTGGGAAGCTGAGGCAGGAAAATTGCTTGAACCCCGGAGGCTGAGGTTGCAGTGAGCCGAGATCATGCCATTGCACTCCAGCCTGGGCAACAGAGCGAGACTCCATCTCTGGAAAAAAAAAAAAAAAGAAAAGAAAATATATTCTCCAGTTAATGTAATCTATAAAATGGAAATGGGGCTAATAATGCATTCTGAGCCTTTTTTATTGAACTGGGATTTATTCTTTGAGAACAGCTTTCCACAAAGGGAAAGATACTCATTTCTGTAGATAATTACTTACTGGCTAGATGCATTGGTTGAAGGGCTATGAAATGACTGCATTTTATAAGTACTTTTTGGTAATATGAATGATCTATGCTTGAGAAGTCTCAGCTTTCTTAGGCCAACATTTCTGAAAGAGCACGTGCTCCAGGGTACACGGCTGGCCCATGCCATCCTGTTCCCACTGAGCTGGGAGTTGATGCTCAGCCTTCTTCACTGCCCTGTCTCTTGGCTGAAGTGCCAGGGATTTCATCATAAGTGAAATCTATTTTTTAACAGCGTTTCCTCCTTGTAGTGCTCATCATCATCTCAGTGAATAATGAGAACAAATGTTTTCTGCTCTGTGAGTTCCTAGAGCCATATAAAGAATCCCAGCTTTTTAGATGAAAGTGGGATGTTCTTGAAAGTAGTTTCCCAGAAGTTCTTCAACTTTGCATTATAGTTCCCTGTTCTTCTGAGACAGTTGGAGGCCACAGAGCTTTGGGTATACTTACAGTTTCCTTTTTCATAATTAATTGAAAGCCAGTCTCTGATATATTCCACAAATAAAATCATTTTTAATTATTTCTAACCCTAATTTGAATCCTAATCATTTCTAATCTTTCTGATTCTTTTTTATAATATTGGCCGCCAGTTCCCACCCACAAGCCATGGGAAGCATGTGATTTACTACCTTAGAAGAAAGCAACATGATCACACAGATTGCATTTGATTGAGGGCAATAAAAATGGAAAATATTTAGCATACGTATCAGACTGGAAAATAATGGCTTTAGAGTGAAAGGGTGAACAAATTTTCTCTTTTTTTTTTTTTTTTGAGATTGTCTCTGTCACCTAGGCTGGAGTGCAGTGGTGTGATCATGGCTCCCTGCAGCCTCGACCTCCTGGGCTCGAGTGATCCTCTGGACTCAGCCTCCTGAGTAGCTGGGACCACAGGCGTGTGCCACCAGCCTGGCTAATTTTTCAACTTTTTGTAGAGATGTGGTCTCCCTGTGTTGTCCAGGCTGGTCTCAAACTCCTGGGTTCAAGCAGTCGTCCCACCTCAGTCCTCCAAAGTGCTGGGATTACAGACATGAGCCACTGTGCCTAGCCTAAATGTTTCTTTCAGTTGAAGTTTTTCTCAGCTAACTGCTGGCTCTGGGCAAGTTTCCTTTTCTGGTTTGGTTGCTGAAGAATGTAATTCTACAAGGGAGCCATGCCTTGTGGAACTCAATCTTATACTCACATGATTTAAGTGAGTCTTACAGAAGAAAGCTTTGAGTTCTAATTGCCCAAAATTCCTTCAAAGAGTCATTTGCTTTTCACTGGCATATTTGTGATTAAATTCTTAAATGGCCATCTTTCAATTTAAAGAATTCAAAACTTACATTTTATGGGTTTTAAAGTGTCAGCCCATCATAAAATAGTGACTTCCTGTATTATTTTTACTTCTTTGTCTATGGACTTACTAGCTATCTTATGTAATATATTAAAAACTTTAGTTAGAATAGCAAAAAAATATTTTCTAATGTTCCCAAATCACTGCTGAATTTCTGTTAACTTTGAAAGAAAAAGGAGGCACAAGAAAACCCACCCACTGATAATACTGTTATATTAACTCTGACTATTGCCAGGCACAATTCTAAGAACTTAATGTGAATATATCTCATTTAATTCACATGACAAGGTTTTGAAATGTGTGCTGTTATCCCCATTTGGAAAGAGACAAAAGTGAGCCTCAAAGTCAAGTGACTTGCTCAGAGCCACACAAAGCCAAGATTATGATCCAGGCTGTTCTTCTAAAGTCTGCTGTTAATTAGTATACTGTATTTCTCCCAAATCAAACTTATTTACTGTTTATAAAAGACATCATGGTTTCAACAATAGATTTACTTAGGTAAATAATATATGGGTAATCATTGTTCTATGTTAGTTTTTCTTTAGTTGTAGAAATAAGCATTTTAGACTAACTTGGACCTAAACAAGCTTTTAAGGCTATTACATAATGAGGATCTCCAAATCATTAGAACTTTTGACCCTTCCATTTTCAACTACTGATTTAAGTGGTCCTCAGTAGAAATGTACTGAATAGGAAGTTTTATCTTTCAGTTTTCTAACTCTCTCTCAGTCTGGATCTGTGTCAGCAGAGGTACTTTTCATCTGCTGATGTGACCTGGACCAATGATCTCAGACATATTCAGGGCAATTATTGCTGAAAATCAGCCAAATTGTAGAAAAGTACCAAGAGTCCTTTTATAATATAGATTGAAAGAAGTCACTTTTTAAAACTTTATTCCGATAAATCTTTTTTTTTTTTTTTCAGACCATAGTCTTGAGTTTACTTATGAGGTCAATTGGAAATAAGAACACCATTTTATTGGGTCTAGGATTTCAAATATTACAGTTGGCATGGTATGGCTTTGGTTCAGAACCTTGGTAAGTATATTTTAATATTAATAGTTTTAATTTTGGTGTTAGCCCTTCTGTTTTTATTTGCTTCTCAACTGAGCGGTAGACTGTAATCCGTCTCATACTATGCTTTTTATCTTTCAAAATGTGTCTAAGTGTGCCAATTGTATATATATTCTCCTAGAATGACTTGAGGATTAAAAAGGTGACCTTTTGTAGCAAAATGACAGGCTGAATTTTTGAATGAGATTATACAGCTTTTGAATCTTTAAGGAGCATTTAATCTAAATCAGTCTGTTACTAGGAAAAAGTATGTAATCCCACAGCAACAAGGCCCTGAACGTTATTTACATTTTTTGCTTTTCCAGTTAGGAAAAAGAAAGTTGTATAACCAGTGATCATTACTGATAGCAAACCAGAAGTGAAAACAATCCAGTTGTTTTGGTGCCAGCTTCATGCTGTGTCCCAGCTTTTCCTCCCAGTCGGATTTCCTGCAGGGGCGTTGAGTAGTGGTGCTTGTCAGGCTGCCCACGTAGTGTTATTGTGCTCAGGCATTACGGCACTGGACTCCATGGTTTGCACTAATATTTCAGACAGCTCACTGCCTCATCTCTGTTTGGACTTGGATAGGAGTAAGCATCAAGAGTGTGACTGTTTGTTTTCCAGACTAGCCTTTGCAAAGAGGTGCTCACAATTGGGATTACCTAAAACATTTCTTTTAAACATCAAGCCAGGAACATCCAAGTTACTTGTTCTTTACAATTGAAGGATTAGATCAAATCAGCAATATCTTCACACTGAATCACAAATCCATAAGAACTTTGCTAAAGACTTGTTGGCTTCATGTGTTTGGAAATATTTGATGATGTTTCTTCATCTGTATCATACATTATCCTCAATATAACCTCTCAGCTGCCTGTAGAAATAATACCCAGCACATTTTACAGTTTGGAACATGATACCCCGATTTTACATGACACCCTCACAGCACTCTTGTGAATTAAGTTGCTGCCTTTGTATACAGGGTTAGACTGTTAAGCGACTTGCCCATAGTCACCTAGTAAGCAAGTTCTGTTCTCCTTTTCTCTACAGCCATTTTACAGTAAGAATGAGTTAAGTATGTAGTTTGACTTTCAGGTACAGTGGAGAAGAAGTTACTGTTTTGGTTTTGCTGCTTTCATTGCAGGATGATGTGGGCTGCTGGGGCAGTAGCGGCCATGTCTAGCATCACCTTTCCTGCCGTCAGTGCACTTGTTTCGCGAACTGCTGATGCTGATCAACAGGGTGAGTTGATGGGAACCAGCAATAATTATTTAAAAGTACAGAATGTTCTAATCCTGTGTTCTGAATGTAAGTATATCTTCAGGGTAGAGAATTTTAAAATTGCTTTTGATATAAACAGGAAAAGCAGATTCTAGGGTATTTATCCTTAGGTAGATACATGTTCCCTTTTCTCTCACTTAGAATATGTGGCTTATCTGTTCTGTTCTTAGAAAATTTACTGATGAGACTGGGCATGGTGGCTCATACCTGTAATCCCAACACTTCAAGAGGCTGAGGTGGGCAGATTTGAGTTCAGGAGTTGGAGACCAGCCTGGACAACATAGGGAAGCCCCATCACTAAAATGCAAAAATTAGCTGGGCAGGGTGACGCACGCCTGTAGTCCCAGTTACTTGGGAGGCTGAGGTAGGAGGATCACTTGAGCCTCAGAGGCGGAGGTTGCAGTGAGCCAAAATCAGGCCACTGAACTCTAGCCTGGGCAACAGAGTGGGAGACCTTGAAAGACCTGTCTCAAAAAAATTTCCTGATGAAGGTTGGCCACAGAATATTAACTAAACATTAAGTTTTTGCTGTGTTGTGCTAGACACCTTGTGGGATATATTCATAGACCTTTTATGAATGTTGTCCCAGCTACTTGGGAAGCTGAGGCAGGAGGATTACTTGAGCTCAGGAGTTTGAAGCTAGCCCAGGCAACATAGCAAGACTCCCATCTCTAATAAAAAAAGAAAAATCTTACAGTTTCAGTCATCTAAAGATATGTAACATAGCAAACATTTTTAATGTCATATGCTTTTTTTTGTTGTTGGGAGCATTTAATTCTTGGGATGCCAACAGATGAGGAATAGTTCTTTGAAAAGGATGTTTTTTTCTAGTCATAAGGATAAAAGGGGCACTGCAAAACAGTGGCAGTTGTCACTTGGTTGATAAATGAGGAAGAAAAGGCCTATGGCCAAAGCAAGTTGCATTTTAAATTAGAGAAAAGATCCAAAAGAGAAACAAAAATGCTATAAAAACAGTGTTGCCAGGCATGGTGGCTCATGCTTATAATCCCAGCACTTTGGGAGGCCAGGGTGGATCACCTAAGGTCAGGAGTTCGAGATCAGCCTGGCCAACATGGTGAAACCTCGTCTCTACTAATAAAGTACAAAAAAGTTTAGCCAGGCGTGGTGGCATGCACCTGTAATCCCAGCTACTCAGGACGCTGAGGCAGGAGAATCACTTGAACCCTGGAGGTGGAGGTTGCAGTGAGCTGAGATCACACCATTGCCCTCCAGCCTGGGCTACAAGAGTTTAACTCCATCTCAAAAAAAAAAAAAAAAAACCAAAGTGTGATTTTGGCTGGGCACAGTGGCTCACGCCTGTAATCCCAACACTTTGGTAGGCTGAGGCAGGAGGATCACTTGAGTCCAGGAGTTCACCACCACCCTAGGCAACAAAGTGAGACCTCATCTCTACAAAAAGTACAAAAATTAGCCAGGCATTTGAGCCCAGGAAGTTGAGGCTGCAGTGAGCCAAGTTTGCGCCACTGCACTCCAGCTAGGGTAACCCCCCCCCTTTATTTTTGACTAAAAGGGGTCTTCAGTAGTTGCTCGGGGACAGAGAAATTTTAACATTCGTAGTTGTGAAATCGTGACTGCTTTGTAACCAGCCATGTGTTGAAGGCTGTAATCTAGGGCATAAAGTGGTTTTGCCCACTTGTTTCTATGTTAGACCTGTACACCGGTACATCCAGGCCCGTGTTTGCATAGGACAGCTTACTGCACTTCGTAGAGCTGATGGCTTCTAAATATTAATCGTTTCTAATGACATTGCTGTAAATTGCTAGTGTCTGATAAGAACCTTGATTTTAGATTAAGTGATTTCATATTTGTACTGGTTCTAGGGTAGGGGAAAAAATATGTAGTTTACTAAGTGATAATTTGTTTAAACAATGTAGGTGTTGTTCAAGGAATGATAACAGGAATTCGAGGATTATGCAATGGTCTGGGACCGGCCCTCTATGGATTCATTTTCTACATATTCCATGTGGAACTTAAAGAACTGCCAATAACAGGAACAGACTTGGGAACAAACACAAGCCCTCAGCACCACTTTGAACAGGTAATTCTCATTCACATGATCAAATTGTAGAGGTCATTTGGCTAGATTAAAAGATATTGGTTTTTGGTCATGAAAACTTTTATGTGAGATTCGGCCGGGCGCGGTGGCTCAAGCCTGTAATCCCAGCACTTTGGGAGGCCGAGACGGGTGGATCACGAGGTCAGGAGATCGAGACCATCCTGGCTAATATGGTGAAACCCCATCTCTACTAAAAAATACAAAAAAACTAGCTGGGCGAGGTGGCGGGCGCCTGTAGTCCCAGCTACTCGGGAGGCTGAGGCAGGAGAATGGCGTAAACCTGGGAGGCAGAGCTTGCAGTGAGCTAAGATCGGCCACTGCACTCCAGCCTGGGCAACAGAGCGAGACTCCGTCTCAAAAAAAAAAAAAAAAAAAAAAGAAAAAGAAAACTTTTATGTGAGATTCTATTTGAGACTGAATAAAATGCTTAAAAACCAGAGTTTAAGGGACTGTGTTCTTCTACATACCGCCTTGTGAAAATTGGCTGTGCGTATTTTTTTTCCGCTTGAGAATGAAAAATTTTAAACAACCTAATTTGTCAGTGGCATATGTAACAAACCATTTCTCTATACTACTAGTCTCTCTTTTGAAACTTTTCTAATGTCACAGTTCCGTATAACTGACTTTTCATACAAAAGGCAGGCTTATGTGCTGGTAAATACCTTTGTTCACTTGTTTGCTATATTTCCCTCAACTGAAAATTAATGCCAAACAGTGCTGATCATTTTGGCCAATATTAGCAGCTCATCAGTTTCCTGGCTTATTTAGTAGAGTCTGCACTAATCTTCCAACCCACTAAGACTACTTTTAAATAAAAGAATGTTTGTGGGCCATATACAAATTAAAACTGGCAGTGCAAGCTTCTGCTAAGAATGAATGTAATTTTGGGCTAAAACAAAGGTCTGTTTTTCTTGGTAACCTGTGTTTTTTTTACTTTCAGTCATTTGAAATTATAATTACCTTCTTGAAACAAAGAAGTGGTCATTTATTCTGCTACCATAGTAAATACTGTATGCTACCTGATTTTATATTTTAGTTTTTTTGTTGTTTTTGAGACAGTCTCACTCTGTCACACAGGCTGGAATGCAGTGGCACAATCTTGGCTCCCTGCAACCTCCACCTCCCGAGTTCAAGCAATTCTTGTAACATCAGCCTCCCGGGTAGCTGGGATTACAGGCATATGCCACCACGCCTGGCTACTTTTTTTTTGTATTTTTAGTAGAGACGAGGTTTCACCATGTTGGTCAGGCTGGTCTCGAACTCCTGACCTCAAGTGATGTGCCTGCCTCAGCCTCCCAAAGTGCTGGGATTACAGGCTTGAGCCATCACGCACAGCCTGATTTTGAGATCATTCTATAAATGTTTTCCCCTTGGACTAACAAATTAATCATAGAACATCTGTGTTCACATTTTGTGCTGAAAGTAATGATATAATATTTTTGCATAGTCTTATTTTGCCAGTTGTTATTCCCAGAATTTTATAGAGAATGTGATAGTATCTCTTTTCTCCTAAAAAGGGGATGCCTTTTATATTTATGGCTTTAATAAAGAGAAGAGCAATTAGCTTGTAATTCGTAAGTTAATACTAAAAGGTATGCAGTTTCTCCTTATGAGTAAAAGTACTTGTGTAAAAATCCTAATTACTTTATTCTTCCTCAGAATTCCATCATCCCTGGCCCTCCCTTCCTATTTGGAGCCTGTTCAGTACTGCTGGCTCTGCTTGTTGCCTTGTTTATTCCGGAACATACCAATTTAAGCTTAAGGTCCAGCAGTTGGAGAAAGCACTGTGGCAGTCACAGCCATCCTCATAGTACACAAGCGCCAGGAGAGGCCAAAGAACCTTTACTCCAGGACACAAATGTGTGACGACTGAAATCAGGAAGATTTTTCTATCAGCACCCAGGTCTTAGTTTTCACCTCTAGTTCTGGATATACATTCCATTTCCATCCACAGTGTACTTTAAGATTGTCTTAAGAACTGTATCTGCATGAACTCCGTGGGAACTAAAGGAAGTGGGAACTTAAAGAACCGGACAGTTTTCCAAAGATGTTACAATTTGTTTTGAAAAACCTTTTGTTTATTAGCACCAATTTCTTGCCACTAAGCTGTTTGTTTTATTATACATCCTTTAATTAAAAACTATATATGTAACTTCTTAGATATTAGCAAATGTCTCTGCTACCATTTCCTTAAGGTGTTGAGCTTTAACTATGCTGACTCAGTGAGACAGAGTAGGTAGTATGGTTGTGGACCTATTTGTTTTAACATTGTAAAATTTTGAGTCAGATTTTAATATTGTAAAATCTTGGGTCAAATAATTCAAAGCCTTAATGCAGATGCACTAAAACAAAGAAATGGTAAATGAATTGTTTGCATTTAAAAAAAACTCTTAAGAAAACTGTACTAAATCTGAATCATGTTTCAAGCTTGTTTGCAGTACTTTTAAACATTATTCACTACTGTTTTTGAAGTGAGAAAGTATCAGCCATTTAGAATTTAAATTGGGGTGTTTAGAGCCTGTAAATCTAAATGCTGGCTCAAATTTGTTCCCCAGCTACTTCTTATACCACTATTCTTTTAATGTTTGCATAATCATAAGCACCTCAACACTTGAATACATAATCTAAAAATTATATAGTAAAGCTGGTAGCCTTGAAAATGTCAATGTGATATCTATATGTAGATAAATATATATAGTGGCCTTTCAGGACTGTCACAGTAACACTTTATTTACAGAGCTAATGTTTGTCCTAAATTTTCAGGACCCTAGAGGAGAGCTTTATACAATTACTGATGTGAATTTCTCTAAAGTGTATATTTTTGTGTCCAGTTATATTATTTAAAAAAGTGTTACTTTGTAAAAATTGTATATAAAGTACTGTATAGTTTACACTGTTTTCATCTTGTGTGTGGTTATTGCTTAATGCTTTTTAAACTTGGAACACTCACTATGGTTAAATAAGGTCTTAAAAGAAATGTAAATATTCTGTTAATAAAGTTAAATATTTTAATGATTTTTTTTTAAAAAAAAGTCTTGATCTGTGAGTTCCTATAGGGCCTGTTTTGGCTTTGTTACCATACTCATTTTTACAGTAACAAATCAAAGCATTATTCATTCTTTGCATCCATTTCTTTTCCCTCACTAAAAAATACTCTTCAAGGAAGACAAGAGGAAAGAAACAAAAATGCAGTAAGTATGCAGATTAGCTTTGAAGTACTTGACTTTCAAAGTGTAGATGCTGTATAATAGTTTATTAACAAAGCTCAGAGTTTACAGAAATAACATTAAATGCAACACTTTTTGATTATTAACACATGTACAATTTTACACTGCAAAACAATTGCAACTAAAAGTTTAAGAGGTAGAGCAAAGAATTAGCACACTTGGAAGTCTATATACATTTAATACAAAAAAATTTGCAAGATGATAGCACGGTATCTTTTTGAAAATTCAACTTTCCTTGTGTATATATATGCAAAGAGATATCTATATTTAAAAAAAGAGAGCTACCTGTATGTCATGCATCACATCCAAAACCTGTCACAATATTTTATATATATTACATAGTATTTACAACAAAGCCCCTTCCAAAATCACCAAGAGGCTTCTTTCCAGAATAGCAAGTGCTTTCAAGTGACTGTACCAAGTATTCTCACTAATACGGTAGTATATTTTAATGGGGGGGCAGGGGGAGTATCACTGCCTAATATTAGTTACTGAATTTTCAGATTAGATCCATAGTTTAAGACACTTTCAATTGCCAGTAGTTTCAAGATACTGGCTTCATAAAAAAAATTAGCAAAGATTCTTACCATGGAACTCAGTAACATTATTATATCATTAGTATCTTGAAATGTTTCTTCATCTGTATAATAAAGTATTTGAAACTAATTTTAAAATTACCACATGAGCATTAGTACTTTACAAACATTGATTTGGAAGACTCTAGCGAATGCTACCAGGTATTGTTTGTCAATAAGAAAACAAAATGAGGCCCTATGATTCTGGGTGAATTTTAAAAAAATCAATTTTTCCAAAGGAACAATTCTTAAAACTTTTAGTTACAGGGAAGAGAAGAAAATTGTACCTTCTAACAGTTATTTGTTTTGCATAGTTTATTAACATTGAAATCAACCCAAGTTGATACTACAAAAATAAATGAATCATTCATGATATAGATTTAGTAGTAGTACCAAGTTTTAAAATTCCACTGATAGAGATTTAACTGCATAATAAAACTACAAATTGAGAAAAACTAGATGAGTATAAACATTTAGGAAGCACTAAAGTTTTAAAAAACTTTTCAGCTCAAATGACTAAAGCACTTAATCTGGTCACAAATACACTGTCCAAATTTTTTTAAGTATATCAAGTTTATTTGATTCATCAGTAGCAAATTTAAATGTTTCAAGGAAAATATGCTACGAAGGCTTAATTCATTTCAGTTATTTAAGGTAAATTTAGGACTTTTCCCTTTAAATGTCATCAATAATATAGATATCTCAGGAGGTAATCATTTTCCCTCAAAATTTTCAGGTGTCAAATTTAAAAGTTTTGCTTTACCAATGAAAGTGATAAAATGAATTAGCATTCTTTGGTTGCATACTATGAGGTTATGAGCAGGTTTTAGTTTACCCAGATTTTCAATATGATTGAAATCTCCCTTATAAGGATCAACTCTTTCCTTAGAACTGAATTTCTAAAGAATAGCTTAATAAAATACATATTATTCTATAAAACACCATGTTCACAAACCAAAAAATGTCATTTACTCACAAGCTTTACCAATCCCCAAGTACAAATCTGTTCCTATAAACTGCCATAAAAGATAGCAGTACTTAAAGGATCCAGTTCAACAGCTCAAGTAAAATTTGAAACTTGCTATTTTAGGATTTGATTCGTGTTGACGTATTTTTAAGCACCTGAGTTTCTAAAATATCAGTAAAAAGTAAAACATGACACTAGAATTAACTGTTTGGTAGCTGCCCAGGGAAATATGCTGAAGATGCCGAGGGGAGCACTGTGGGTTTGGAAGACACCTGTAATGCTCCTAAAGTGCCATCTCTCTGATGGTCTGCAAATGAGGACAAAAAGAAGTTAGTGGTATTCATTAAGTCTTCATACATTACATTTAATTAAACTAGAGAGTACAAAATCCAGAAATCCCTGCTCACCTGAATTACTAAATAGGTTCTGGCTGAGTCCGCGTAAAGGAATGCTATCTTCCCTTTTCTTCAGGTATTTGGATTCCAACCCTAAATTTTCACTACTTAAAAAGAAAATGGTAATTATTTAACAAAGTCTTTATTAATTTTGAAGGTTTATCTCATATATATACATATGCAAGATAATGTAACTAAGTTCTATTTATAGCTTAGCTTTGTTCAGAACACATTCTTCACTGGTTTCTTAAGCAAATGGTAATTTTATACATAAACCAAAGTATCCTCAGTAAATAGTAGATTATAATAAAATCTTAAGAGCTGGGATAAAGATGGTGGGAAAAATGAAAATTCTACAAGTGCTGTAAAAATTTAAATACTAGCACATAAGTGATACATGACAGAAAAATACATGCCTTGAGAATAATTTCTCAATTTCACCATTAATTAATTTCACCATTAATTTCTAACTCATATTTAAAATAAGATTTTTTTCCTTTGACCAAAAGCTCTTCAAAATTTTCTAGTGCTTCAAAGTAGTCATGACCAAATATTAATACACATTCCACAATAATAAATTCTGGTCAAATTAATACAAATGAGAAAATCGGAGGGTGAAAGAAGGGCATTTCTGTATGTTTCCCCTTTCTACCACTGCCATCTTTTCTAAATCTGTCCAGTGTTAACGGTTTCCCTAGTATTACTTGTAAAAAGTTAAAGGCTCTTGCAAAACAATGAGAATAAAACAGTCCTTAAAATTAAATGATGGCTGCTCTTGACCCAATTTTCAGAAAATAAGTGGGTGAATAGATTTTTTTTCTATTTTATTTTTTTCTTTAACGTTTGATACCTGGTGCCACTTTTTGCTAGCTGACAAAATAACCAGAAAAAAGTCAAAATCACTGAACAGTCCTAATTTTATGGACAGATAGTTATGTTTGACTTCATACTACAAATATGATTGTCATATTCTCTGCTAGTAAAACTGCTCTATAATTTTTTTTTTTTTTTTTTTTTTTGAGACAGGTTCTTGCTTTGTGGCTCAGTTTGGAGTGCAGTGACGTGACTGATCATAGCTTACTACAGACTCCAACTCCCAGGCTCAAGTGATCCCTCATCCTCCCAAGCAGATGGGACTACTACAAGCATGTACCACATTGTCTGGCTTTTTTTTTTTTTTTTCTTTTTTCTTTTGAGGCAGGGCCCCCAGGCTGCAGTGCAGTGGCAGGATCATGGCTCACTGCAGTCTCAAACCTCCCAGACTCAAGTGATCCTCCTGCCTCAGCCTCCTGAGTAGCTGGGACTATGGGTGTACGTACACCACTATGCCTGGCCTATGATGAATTAAATATACTAAACATTATGATATGCCACCATTAACAGGAATTCAAGGTACTCTCCCTGTGAACAAGTGAATTTTGATCTTTTTTAAAAATAGAGGCTCACAAATACTTTTTAAAATTATTTTTTCTATTTATTTTATTTTTTTGAGACAGAGTCTCTCGCTCTATTGCCCAGGATGGAATGCAGTGCTGCAACTGGCTCACTGCAACTTCTTGCCTCCTGGGTTGAAGCGATTCTCATGCCTCAGCCTCCTGAGTAACTGAGATTACAGGTGCCCACCACACCCGGCTAATTTTTGTATTTTTAGTAGAGATGGGATTTCACCATGTTGGCCAGGCTGGTCTTGAACTCCTGGCCTCAAGTGATCCACCCACCTTGGCCTCCCAAAGTGTTGGGATTACAGGCGTGAGACACTGTGACCAGCCACAAACATTATTAACTATTTTAACACATCATGATCCAATGAATAAAAGCTGAGAGCTGGGGATGGAACCCTCTGAGCTATGTTAGTAATTTAGTTTGTAATGTAGAACTGGGATGGTGATAGCTCATGATAATGAGTATTGGCAGATAGGCCTTAAAGTCATTAAATTTAATAAATAACTATATTAGTAATAATAAATTACAAACATGAAGTCTACCCAGAGAGAAAAGTTTGTATGAATGGTTTGATTTAACCACAAGTCACTGAATCAACAGACTTCACTATGTAAACCCTGTTTAAAACCTAGGGTCGCAAAATGGCGTTAAAGCTTATTTATGTTATCTATAGGAAAATCTCACAAACCTTTTTACTCATTCTCTGCATATTTCTAGCATATTAACTACCTGGTATTTTAGATTAGATTATACTGAAAGCAATACATCAGAAAAATGGAGAGCTTCCAGGGGCAGACATAGCCATATAAGAAAACAAAAACAGCTGACCATGAGGAATTTTAAAAAATTTCTGTGAATATATCTGAGAATATCTGAAAGACCAGTCTTCAGTTATGTAGGAAAATCTCTTTCAACAAACAAAATTTTACTATCTAAGCATATCCCACATTTAAAAAAATGAGTAGACTGTTGGAGGAGGAAACAGAAAAAATAGGAGAAATCTCTTTTTTATAGCTAAGAGTGATTCAACTTAAATTCCACTGATCAGTAACTTGCAATGCCTCAGGTAGACAGGTGGGTATCACAGCTCTCAAGCACTGAGAAAAATTCTTTAAGATGGCCTTCAAAATTATGTCATTAAGTACTTACTTTTCCTTATCAGTTGAGCAAGGCATACTAATAGTTGCTCCTGACTGAACGTCTCCTAGTGCTGCATTTGGTTTTGTAAACTGCAAATTAAACTGAACCTGTGAGAAGGAAAAACATCTCATGTAACTGAGTTATATAGAATTAGACAGTTTTGGGCAGAGGAGGGGTTTGAAACAGAGCCTTGCTCTGTTGCTTAGGCAGGAGTAGAGTGGCACAATCACGGCTCACTGCAGTCCCAATCTCCTGGGCTCAAGTGATCCTCCCACCTCAGCCTTACTTAGCTGAGACTACAGGTACACGCCACAAAGTCTGGCTAATTTTTTATTTCTTGTAGAGACGGGGTTTCACTATGTTGCCCAGGCGAGTCTCAAACTCCTTGTCTCAGCCTCCCCAAATCATGGGATTACAGGGATGAGCCACCATTCCCAGGGTGAATGAGACAGTTCTATATTGAGATGGGTGGTTAAATTTGTTTTCTGATAAATCTATACATAAAAATGCAGACTTTGGCTTAGTATGGTGGCTCATGCCTGCCTGTAATTCCAGCACTTTGGGTGGGTCACTTGAGTTCAGGAGTTTGAGACTAGCCTGGGCAACACAGACTCCATCTCTACTAAATAAATAAGCCAGGGGTGATGGCACGCATCTGTGGTCCCAGCTACTCTGGAAGCTGAAATGAGAGGACTGCTTGAGCCCAGGAGGTTGAGGGTGCAGTGAGCCAAAAACATGTCACTGCACTCCAGCCTGGTGACAGAATGAGATCTTGTCTCAAAAAAAAAACAAAAAAACCCCAAAAACAAACAAAAAAAACAAAACAAACAGTTTTCAACTATATTTTATAACACAAGCACATGCTATTGAAAAGAGTTAATAAAAGGAAGCCTAATTCTCTTTTTTCTTTTCTTTTTTTGAGACAGGATTTCACTTCTCTTGCCCAGGCTAATTTTTGTATTTTTCTGTAGAGATGGGATTTCACCATGTTACCCAAGCTGGTCTCAAACTCCTGGGCTCAAGGGATCCTCCCAGCTTGGCCTCCCAAAATGCTGAGACTACAGGCTCACATGAGCCACCTGCCCAGCCGAGAAGCCTACTTCTCTTTATGTAAAAAAGTAAATACCTGTCATACAAGCAAAATGAATTACAAAATGATTCTTTTACCAATTATTTTCAAACAAGAATATGAACATTAATACATTAAAATAAATGTTAGTGTTAAAAGTAACCAAGGATCACAATAATGCATTTACCTCATACATTCTGAAAATTCTTCCCCTTTCAAGACTTTCAAAGCCTATTTATTTAAGATTCTAAATGAGGGCTTGGAATCTGAATTTTAAAGTCGTCAAAAGTAATCAAGTATCTATGCAAAAATCCAAAATAAAGTAACGCATATAAGATGTAGTTTATTTAAAGTAATAATGTACTAAGGAATTCCTGTTATATCAGAAAGGTATAAATCTACAGGAAATCTATAAATATAAATTAATAAATCAAAGAAAAAATTCATGACTACTCTGATACAAAAAGAAAAGACATAAGAAAGTACACATCAGTTTTTGGTAAAACTCAAAATAGGAATAGATGGATACTAAATATGATCAAATTATAAAGATATATGCTACTTCACTTGGCTATCAAGGTTGAATACCATCAAGATACCAGTTCTCCCTACATTAATCTACCCGACACACAAATAGGATATTTTTAATCAAGAGAGCTGATTATAATATTCTTTATTTTTAGAAAACATGCAATAAGAGGGAGGCAAATTAAGAAAAGATACCAGTACTAATACTAATATAGCTTCTAGCCACCAATCATAAACAATTAGGAAACTGATCAAAATAAATGAAGAGAATATTCGCAGATACAAGACAATGCAGGCCTGTGATCTCCAAGATGTGATCCCTACAACTGATTCAAACTTTCTAACTGGCAACCCCTTCTTGACAGCAGATGCAGAGGGAGAACATAATTGCTAAATTAAGGAGATTAAGTTAGAGTTTAGGGAGATTGGACCGCTGGAGGTTGTAGGGCTGAATTCTGATGAGAAGGGAGCTATACAAAGAACAATTCCAGATACCTGCCTGTCAGTGTCCTTGAGTCTTTACTGTTCTAGGCGTATGCATAGGGTAAAACTCATCGAGGCTGGATAAATAAACGAGCATTTTTTTTTTCTGAGACAGAGTCTCGCTCTGTAGCCAGGGTGGAGTACAGTGGTGCAATCTCGGCTCACTGCAACCTCGGCCTCCCAGGTTCAAGAGATTCTCCTGCCTCAGCCTCTTGAGTAGCTGGTGGGACTACAGGCGTGCGCCACCATACCCAGCTAATTTTTGTATTTTTAGTAGAGATGGGGTTTCCCCATGTTGTCAGTATGGTCTCGAGCTCGACCTTGTGATCTGCTCGCCTCAGTCTCCCAAAGTGCTGGGATTACAGGCTTGAGCCACTGCATCCATCAATAAAGGAGCATTTCAAGCTTTGAAATACAGCTGAACTAACCCTCAAGTAGAAGTTACTTTAGATGCATGCTATTAATGCTAAAGAAAAAAACCAAAAATGCTCAAAGGAATCAAAGTGATCCACAAGTAACTTACATGCCTGCCACTCTTGAGCAGGCACAGTGGCTCACATCTGAAATTGTAGTGCTTTGGGAGGCAAAAGTGGGAGGATCACTTGAGGCCAGGAGTTCAAGACCAGCCTCAGCAACATAATGAGACTCCATCACTACAAAAAATTTTTTAAATTAGGTAGGTATGGGAGTGCACACCTGTAGTCCCAGATATATGGGAGGCTGTTAGGAGGATCACTTAAGCCCTGGAGTTTGGTTTTACAGTGAGTTATGATCACATCACTGCACTCCATACTGGGCAACAGAGCAAGACCCTGTCTCAAAAAAAACCAGCCTGCCATGCTTTAAAGAAATATAAAATCCAGACAATCAACAATGTAACACTCACAATGTTCCACTTATCAAAAATTACAAAGATCACAATAAGATGTCATACTCAGAAGAAAAATTAGCCAACAGAAACAGATTCAGAAATGGCAGAAATTATAGACCAGGGACACAAATGTAATTGTATAAGAACTTAATGGAAATAAAAAGTATGAGAAAAGTGAAGATATAAAAAAGAGTGCAATGAAAATTCTAGACACAAAATAGTCAATATATAAAATGAAAATTTCTCACTGGATAGATTAACAGCAAATTATATACTGCAGAAGAAAAGAAAAGACTAATAAACTTTAAGACACAGCATCAGAATCTACATAAAATGAAACAAATAATGAAATAAACTCAGTCTCCCTGGGACAGTATCATGTAATCAACCATGTGTAACTGGAGTACCAAGGAGGAACACCAAAAGAGAGAACAAAACAGAAAAAGAAATGTGAATAATGACTAGAATTTCCTAAACTGATAAAAACTACAAACCCACCTATTTAAGAACTTCACGAAAACCCGTTAGACATGATACACAAACTCCACACCAAAGCATAATTAACTTGTTGAAAATTAATGATAAAGAGAAAATTTAAAAGCACCCAGAGAAAAAGGTCACTTCATATAAAGGAAACATTATAAACATGACTACTGACATCTTGCCAGAAAGTATTCAATCCAGGCAACAATGGAATAACATCTTCAAAATACAGACAGGAAAAAAACTTGTCAACCTAAAGTTCTATATTCAGAGAAAATGAAGTCAAAATAACAACATTATGAGACAAAAGAAGAATTAATTCCCCACAGACCTGCATTGTAAGAAGCCTTAAAAATCTGTACTATAAGAGATCTTAGTTATTGAGGAGAAAGGAAAATACCAGACGAAAATTTAGATCTACATAAAGGAAAAAAGAGTGTAAATAGTAATGTATGGGTTAACCAAAGAGACTTTTCCTCATTGTTTAACGTCTTTTAAATATACTTGATTGTTTAAAGAAAAAAAAGTAGAGCTTATAACAAAGATAGAAGTAAAATTTTAACAACAGTAGCAAAAAGATAGGAAGAAATGGGAGTATATTATTGTAACGGTCTTACTTTACACGGGAAGTAGTAAAATATTTGAAGGTAGATGATGAAATTGTATATTGTAAACCAGAGTAAACACAAAGAAAATAAACAAAAGCCAAGAGTAAATATAAAATGAAAAACGAAATAAAATGCACAAAACTAACTGGAAAGAAGGCAGGAAAAAAGCAGAAAAGGGAGACAAGAAACAGGACATATAGAAAACAAATCATAATATGGAAAAACTTATGCATTACATTTTAAATTGTTTAAGAATGTCAGAATGGATAAAAATGAGTCAATTACAAATATCTAAAAGAAATCACATTTAAAGACACAGGCTGGAAAATAAAAAAAATAGAAAATGATACTTCATGTAAATACTAGGTATAAGAGAGCCAGAATACAATATTAATATCAAGGTAGATTCATTTTCTGCTGAGATATGAAAAAAGAAACTCCTAAGGATCAAAGAGTGAGGAAAATCCCTTTCTTTTCATTTTTCCCTATGTTCTTTCCTGCTCCAACCCCCAGGCTACTATATGGAAGCAGAAGTGCCAGAGTGGCAACAGTGGCAAGGTGGTAACTAAAACTTTGAAGGAGGGGAATCATTTTCCTACCAAAGGCACTGTGGTCTCATTAACAGGGGAAATATCCTCACTACTTTTCTCCTCTCTTTGTCCTCTTGCTGCTTGATAACAGATGCAGATACAATTACAGGAACTGCATAGCAGGGAAGGAGCCTGTATTTTCTAGCCAGAAAACCAGGAAGGGGGACCCTAAGGACATGGATAATTCTGAGGAAATCATGGAGAGAAAACTCAAGGGAGAAATCCTATAAGGTGGTATATAAACTCTTAGGCTCGCTTATGAGCTATACAAATCTGACCCTAATCAGCATACCAAAGGCTTTGGGAACTGACTATGGGGTTAACTACTGCCAAGGTCACAGAATAGCACATTTGAGACAGACCCAAACAGCATGACACGACAAAGTCTTTAAAACTTGAACTGACAGCCAGGCATGGTGGCTCACACATGTAATCCCAGCATTTTGGGAGGCTGAGGTGGGCGGATCACATGAGGCCAGGAGGTTGGGACCAGCCTGACCAACATGGTAAAACCCCATCTCTACTAAAAATACAAAAATTAGCTGGGCCTGCTGGTGCACATCTGTAATCCCAGCTACTTGGAAGGCTGAGGCACAAGAATTGCTTGAACCCAAAATTGCAGTGAGCCGAGATTGCGCCACTATCCTCCAGCCTGGGTGACAGAGTGAAACTCTGTCTTTAAAAAAAAATTGAACTGAAGAATCACAACCTAAAGAAGGCTAATCAGAACTTGAACCTAACAAGACTGTTTGCTTTGAAAAACAAAACAAAACAAAACAAAACAAAACAAAACAAAACAAAACACATTCTCCTTAGGATTTAAATAAGATCTGGGATCTCGTAATATTCTAATGTCCAGGATACAATCCAAAATCACTCAATAGAGAACTAGGGAAATGTAAGCAACTCATAAGGGAAAAGATAAACCATGAAGTGAACCCCAAGATGACACAATTACTGGAATTATCAGGAAACCACTTCAAATCACCCATTATAACCGTGCTCTAATAACACTGCTCAAATGTTCAAATGCATGTAAAAAAGTCTCAGCAAAAAAAAAAGAAAAGAAAAGAAAAGAAAATGAAATGGAAATTTTAGAACAGAAATAATCACTGAATGGGCTTGATAGTAGAATGGACAGAGAAAAGAGTAAACTTGAAGGCGGATCAACAGAAATAATCAAATCTGAAAAACAGAAAAAATAAGAATGGAAGAACAGAAAGTTGTGGACCCTTAGGAAAATAAAGATTTACATTCATGTCTTTTGAGTCCTAAAATAAAGAAGAATGTTCTGCAGAAAAAAATATTTGACTACATGGGAGGCTGAGGTGGGAAGACTGCTTGATCCTGGGAGGTCAAGGCTGCTGGGAGGTCAAGGCTGCCACGAGTTCTGTTCATGCCACTGCACTCCAGCCTGAGCTACAAAGCAAGACCCTGTCTCAAAAAAAAAAAAAAAAAAGAAGAAGAAATAATGGCTGAATACGTCAAAAATTTGGGAAAAGATTTATCAAGCTTAGTAAATCCCCAAAAGGTTAAAGTCAAATGAGTTCGAAATCCACGCCCAGACATATCATTGTTAAACTGCGAAAAACTAAAAAAATAAATAAATCTTAAAAGCAGGCAGAGAAAATGATGCACTAGTTATAGGAGAACGATTCAAATGTACTGCTAATTTCTCACTGGAAATCATGGAATCCTAAAAGAAGCAGAACAACAGTTTTAAAGTGCTTAAGGAAAAGGATTATGAATACAGAATGTTATATCCAGAGAAAATATCATTCAGGAAAGAAGGTAAAAGAAAGGCATTCCCAGGGGAAGAAAAAGAATTGACAGAAGACTTCCTCTAATAGAAATGCTAATGAATGTTCTATCATTCAGGGAAATTATACTGTAGAAGAACTTAGAATACCAGGAATGAAGGAAAAGAATAACAAGAACAACAGAAATGGTAAACACTGGGTAATATAATGAACTAGTCTTCTCCACTCCAGAGTTTGTTTGCTTTTTGTTTGTTTTGTTTTGTTTTTATTATACTTTAAGTTCTAGGGTACATGTGCACAATGTGCAGGTTTGTTACATATGTATACATGTGACATGTTGGTGTGCTGCACCCATTAACTCGTCATTTACATTAGGTATATCTCCTAATGCTATCCCTCCCCCTCCCCCCTCCCCACAATAGGCCCCGGTGTGTGATGTTCCCCTTCCTGTGTCCAAGTGATCTCATTGTTCAATTCCCACCTATGAGTGAGAACATGCGGTGTTTGGTTTTCTGTTCTTGGAGATAGTTTGCTGAGAATGATGGTTTCCAGTGGCATCCATGTCCCTACAAAGGACACAAACTCATCCTTTTTTATGGCTGCATAGTATTCCATGGTGTATATGTGCCACATTTTCTTAATCCAGTCTGTCACTGATGGACATTTGGGTTGATTCCAAGTCTTTGCTATTGTGTATAGTGCTGCAATAAACATACGTGTGCATGTGTCTTTATAGCAGCATGATTTATAATCCTTTGTGTATATACCCAGTAATGGGACGGCTGGGTCAAATGATATTTCTAGTTCTAGATCCTTGAGGAATCACCACAGTTTCCCACAATGGTTGAGACGGAGTCTCGCTGTGTCACCCAGACTAGACTGCAGAGTCACAATCTCGGCTCACTGCAACCTCCGCCTCCCGGGTTCAAGTGATTCGCCTGCCTGAGCCTTCTGAGTAGCCGAGACTACAGGCGCCCACCACCACGCCCAGCTAATTTTTTGTATTTTTAGTAGAGACGGGGTTTTACTGTGTTAACCAAGGTGGTCTCAATCTCCTGATCTTGTGATCTGCCTGCCTCAGCCTCCCAATGTGCTGGGATTGTGGTGTAAGGGACCACACCCAGCCCACTCCAGAGTTTTAAATATGTATAATGGATGATAGCAAAAATTTTAGATTGATAATGTTTCCAATGTATGTAAATATAATACATATGAAATATGAAAACATAAGGGGGGAAAAGGCAAAGGGACTGTATGGTGGCAAGGTATGTATATTCTACTTTAAGTGGTAAGATATTAATTCTACACACTATGAAAAATATGTATATTATAAATGCCTGGAGCAACCACTAAAATAAAAATCATACAAAGAGATATATTTAAAGAACACTATCTGAACAAAAACAGAACACTATTCTTTTTTTTTTTTTTTTGTGGGACCTCTCACTCTGTTGCCCAGGACAGAGCAGAATGGTGCAAACACGGCTCAGTGCCACCTTCACCTCCTGGGCTCGAGTGATTCTCCCACCTCCGCCTCCCCAGTAGCTGGGACCACAGGTGTATCTGACCATACCTGGCCAAAATAATATTTTCTAATTTCCCTCAAATCTTTCATATATCTTTCTGTTATAGATTTCTAGTTTAATTCCAGACTGGTTTAGAACTAAGGACATAGTCTATCTTGGATAGTGTTCCATATGTACTTGAAAAGAATAGCGCTGGATGTGGTGGCTCATACCTGTAATCCCCACACTCTGGGAGGCCAAGGCAGGCAGATCACTTGAGCCCAGGAGTTTGAGATCAGCATGGGAAACATGGCAAAACCCTGTCTCTCAAAAAAAATACAAAATTTAGCCAGGTGTGGCGGTGTGCACCTGTAGTCCCAACT
Source organism: Chlorocebus sabaeus (assembly GCF_047675955.1). NCBI lineage: Eukaryota > Metazoa > Chordata > Mammalia > Primates > Cercopithecidae > Chlorocebus > Chlorocebus sabaeus. The sequence goes on along the minus strand of NC_132923.1, from coordinate 36,503,666 downwards.
ACTCAGGAGACTGTGGTGGGAGAATCACATAAGCCCAGGAGATTGAGGCCGTAGGGAGCTGCGATCATGCTACCGCATCCCAGTCTGGGGGACACAGTGAGACCCCGTCTCAAAAAAAAAGAAAAGAAAAAGAAAAAAAATATTTTGAACTTAATGAAAATGAAAATACACATACCAAAATTTGTGAAATGCAGTTAAAGCAAGACTGAACAACATGTATAGCATTAAATGTTTAGATTAACATAAAACTCTTAGAACATAATCTTCTACCTTAAGAAAGTGAGAAAAGGAGCCAAACAAACTCAAAGCAGTTAGAAGGGAAAAAATGTTAAAGTGGAGAAATCAGTAAATTGAAAAACCAATGAAACTATAAGTCAGTTCCCTGAAAAGATCCATGAAACCGGTAACCTCTTACCAAACTGATTTTTCAAAGAAAAAAGGCAAAAATCACCATTGTAAGTAATGAAAGAGAGGATGTTACAACAGAGTCTATAGACATTAAAAAGATAATAATGGAATACTACAAACAACTCTTCACACATAGCTTAAAATTTAGATTAAATGATTTAATCCTGTGAAAGTCACAAACTATCGAAACTAGCCCAAGAAGTAATAAATAACCCAAATATTCTATAGCTATTGAAAAAAATTAATTCACAGCTGAAAAAAACCTCCGGCAAAAATATTTCCAGACCCAGATGATTTCACTGGAAAATTCTACCAAACATTTAAAGAAAATATAAAGCAACTCTATACAATATATGCCAGAAAATAAAAGAGAAGATACTTTCCTGCTTATTTTATGAGGCCAGCATTGTCCTGATTTAAATTTTTTAACGACAGTACATGAAAAGTAAACTACGGGCCAATATCCTTTATGAACATGGACACAAAATCAAACTATCAGAAAATTAACTCCAAACTGGGTGTGTGGGGGGGCTCATGCCTGTAATCCCAGCACTTTGGGAGGCCGAGGCAGGCATATTACTCACCTCTGACCTTGAGGTCAAAAGTTCAAGACCAGCCTGGCCAACATGACGAAACCCTGTCTCTATTAAAAATACAAAAATTAGCTGGTGCAGTGCCAGTCGCCTGTAGTCCCAGCTACTCGGGAGGCTGAGGCAGGAGAATTGCTGGAACCCAGGAGGCAGAGGTTGCAGGGAGCCGAGATCACGCCACTGCATTGCAGCCAGGGCGACAGAGAGAGACTCTATCTCCAAAAAAAAAAAAAAAAAGAAAAAAAAAAAGAAAAAGAAAAAGAATATTAACTCCAGCAATATATAAAAAGAATACATCATGACCAGGTGAAGTTTATCCCAAGAATGAAAGACTAATATAATCTTAAACAATCAATACAATCTGTTAACTGATAAAAGATAAGCCACATAACCATATCAACTGAAAAAGCATTTGACAAAATTTAACATCCATTCATGATAAAAGCTCTTAGCAAACTAGGAATAGAACTTCCTTATTCTGAAAAATGGCCATCTAGCAAAAACCTACAGCTAATATGCTTATGACGAAAGACTGAATGCTCTGCCCTGAAGCTCAGGAACAAGGCCAGAATGTCTGCTCTCACATTTATTTAAACTGCACTATAGGCTAGGCGCAGTGGCCTACACCTGTAATCCCAGCACTTTTTTGGAGGCCATGGCAGGTGGATCACTTGAGTTCAGGAGCTCAAGACCAGCCTGGGCAACATGGCAAAACCCTGTCTCTAACAAAATTACAAAAAATTAGCTGGGTACGGTGGCATGCGCCTGTGGTCCCAGCTACTAGGGAGGCTGAGGTAGGATGATCACCTGAGCCTGGGAGGCAGAAGTTGAAGTGAGCCAAGAGTGCGACACTGCACTCCAGGCTAGGTGACACTAAGACTCTGTCGCAAAAAAAAACATAAATAAAAATAAATTGTACTATCGGTTCCAGCCATTACAATAAGGCAAGAAGAATAAATAAAAAGCAACCACATTGGAAAGAAAGAAGTAAAACGGTCATTATTTTCAGATAACATAACTGTCTATGTGGAAAATCCTACAGAATTTACCAAAAACCACTAATGAGTGTAATAAATGAGTTTAGTAAGGTTTCAAGATACAAGATCAACATACAAAAATGACATTTCTACACATCAATATTCTGAAAAATACATTAATAAAATAATTATACCCACAATAGCATCTAGAAGAATTAAACACATAAGAATAAATTCAACAGAAGAAATTCAAGACTTATACACTGAAAACTACAAAACATTACTGAGAGGAAGTGAAGATCTAAATAAATGGAAAGACTCTTAATATTCATGGATTGGAAGATAAAAGACTGTCAAAACAGCATTTCTTTGAAAACTGACCTATAAATTCCTTGTACACCTATCAAAATCCAAACAAACCATTTTGCAGAAATTGACAAGGTGACCAAACATTTTTGTGAAAATGAAAAAGATCTAAAACAATTTTGAAAAGGAAGAATAGTCTGGAGATTTTCAACACTTTAAAGTCATAGTAATTAAGATGCTGTGATATTGGCACAGGATAGGTATAAAGATCAACAAAACAGAATTGAGAATCCTGAAATAAATCCTTACATGGTCAATTGATTTTTAACAAAGGTGCTTAGACAATTCAACAGAGAAAAAGACTTTTCATAAATGGTACTAAGAACTGCATATCCACAGCGGGGAGGAAAAATGAACTTAGATCCTTACTTCAAGCCATGCACACAAATTATTTCAAAATGGATCACAGATCTAAATGTAACAGCTAAAACCATAAAACTTGTAGAAAAAAACAAAGGAGATAATGTTTTCAACTTGTGGTTGGACAGAGTTCTTATATACAACTCCAAAAGCAAGATCCACAAAAGAAAAAAGTTTGATAAATTGCACTCCATCAAATATTAAAAACTTTTGTATTTCAAAAGACACATTAAGAAAATGAAAAGGGAAGCCACTGGGAGAAAATATTTGCTAATCATATATTTAATAAAGGACTTGTATCCAGAATATACAAAGAACTCTTACAATTCAATAAAAAGACAACCTTGTTTAGCGATGGTCAAAAGATTCAAATAGAAATATCACCAAAGTAAATATATTGATGTTAAATAAGCACATGAATAGAGATACTCAACTTCATTAGGTTTGAGGAAAATGCAAACTAAAATCACAATGAGGGGCCAGGTGTGGTGCCTGATGCCTATAATCCCAGCACTTTGGGAGGCCGAGGTGGGGGATCACTTGAGGTCAGGAGTTCAAAACCAGCCTGGCCAACATGGTGAAACTCTGTCTCTACTAAAAAATACAAAAATTAGCTGGACGTGGGGGCGTGCACCTGTAACCTCAGCTACCAGGGAGGCTGAGGCACAAGAATTGCTTGAACCCTGAAGGTGGAGGTTACAGTGAGCTGAGATTGCACCACTGCACTCCAGCCTGGGCAACAGTGCAAGACTCTGTCTCAATAAAAAAAAAAATAAATACATAAATAAAATCACAATGAGGTACTTCTATGCATGTATTAGAATGGCTAAAATTAAACAACTGACTATACCAACTGTTGGAAGGATGCAGAACAACCTGAACTCTCAGACTGCTGGTGGTAAACGGTAAAACCACTTTGGAAACATTTGGTAGTTTCTTAAAAATCAAACATATGCCACCAGTCACTCCATTCCTAGGTACTCACCCACAATAAATACAAAGACTTGCACACATATGTTCACAGCAGCTTAATCTGTAATATCCAAAAACTCAAAACAACTCAAATGTCCATCAACTGATGAATTGTGGCATATCAATGCAATGAAGTACTACTGAGCAATTAAAAGAAAAGAACTACTGATACACACAGCTTGGATGAACATCAAACATGGTATAGTGAGTGAAAAGGAAGGACACGGCCAGGCACGGTGGCTCACGCCTATAATTCCAGCACTTTGGGAGGTTGAGGTAGGCAGATAATTTGAGCCCAGGAATTCGAAACCAGCCTGAGCAACATGGCGAAACTCCATCTCTACAAAAAATGCAAAAAATGGTACCTGGGCATGGTAGCACACACCTGTAGTCCCAGCTACTCAGGAGGCTGAGATAGGAGGATCACCTGAGCCCAGGGAGGTCGAGGCTGCAATGAGCCATGATTGTGCCACTGCACTCCATCCTGGATGACAGAATGAGATCTTATCTCAAAAAAAAAAAAAAGAAAAGAAAAGAAAAGAAATTTTTAAAAAACTACATGTTGTATGATTCTACTCATATGAAATACAGAAAATCTAATTTTATAGTGACAGTTGATCAGTAGTTGCCTAGGGCGAGGAGGAGGAGTAGGGATAAACTGCAAACAGGCACTAGGGTACTTTTAGGGTAATGTAAATGTTCTACTATTGAACTGTGGTATAGTTTCACAACTCTATAAGCTGACTAAAATTACGGAACTAATCTTCAAGTGGAAGGATTTCATGGTATGTGAATTCTACCTTAATAGCCTTTAAATTTTTAAAAAGGAAGTGTAATGAAGAATAAAAACAAACCAAAAACAACAAAATAGCACATTAAAAACAACGGCAAACTAGTGTCCAGAATATGTAAAGAACACTTATAAAACCATTTTATAAATGTTAAACCTCCCAAACAAAAAAACAGATAAAAGAAAGAGCCAGGCACAATGATGCGTGCCTGTAGTCCCAGCTACTCAGGAGGCTGAGCCAGGAGGATCAGGTGAGCCCAGCAGTTCGAAGCCAGCCTGGGCAACACAGGGAGACTTCCATCACTAAAACAAACAAATGAAAAACAAAAAATGAATAAATAGGAGTTTTACAGAATAGGAAACATAACCTATAAATATATAAAAAGATGTTTCTCACTTTAATCAAGAAAATGTTAATTAACATCACAATAAGATACTATTTTAGTCACCAGATATGCAAAAATGCCTTTGACACAGTTACTTCTAACAATGTATCCTATAAACCTATTCGTACCAGGCCACCAAGATGTATGTACAAAAATATTTTCTGGAGCACTGCACGAGCATCTGGATTGAAAAAACCCTAATCATCCATAAACAGAGTATTAGTGAATTATAGTACATCCATATACTGGAATACTATGAAGTCATTAAAAAGAAACAAAAACTTACATTCTGATACACTGCAGTTACCTATTCCATAATGCCATAAATGAAAAAAGCAAGGCACAGAACAATTGGCAAGTACTATTTATGTTTATATATAAAAACACTCATACATTTGAATATATATACTTATACATGCACATACATATGGTCTTATATACGCTTTGAATATTTCTGGAATATATCACAAGAAATTCCTAACAGTATTTTTCTCTGAGAAGAGGACTGGGGATCACAGTAGGCACTTTTAGATAGTACATCCTCTTGTACCTTTGGAAGCTTCCCATACTTACACATTACTTTTAAAAACAGTTAATACCAAATAAATGAAAAATTAAACCTCTAGGTGAATTAGATGGTTAATCAAACTGAATAATGCTATCTGTAGACAAAATCTGTCTCTGAATACCCACTGTGGGCCAAACACTATCAAGACAAAGAAAGTGAGGCAACAGGGCCTTGGGCAGCCTCCAGTCACACACAAATGTTAGAGATCTATACTGGATGACACTGAGAGAGAACAAGCATTTCAGCACCTACAATTATAGAGTGTCAGGAGGATAAGAGATTCCTTCAGAGAAAATAAAAATGTAAAGGTTCCTGTAGAAACTCAAACACTAGAGAATGAAGCCAAAGGAGACCTTAGAGTAATTCAGAGTAATTTGTCAACAGGTCCACACTGGCCAACTGACAAGTTCATCACTGAGAATCAAGAGATGCCTAGGACCCAGGGAACCCAGGACCAGCCATCAGCCGCCACCAGTGGATGCTGGGAACAACCTTCAGCATCCACTCTGTGCTTGGGATGGGGGTTCCCCAAACCAGCTTAAAATAGTCTCTAGCTCTGCCTGCCCTATGGGAGCTGATAAACTGAGTCACATTTCCATTCTGTAGAAGACTTAGTGAAAAAGGACGGCTGTTTCTCCTCAGGTCAAGGGTTAGAATGAAAAACTAGAGCTCACTCAAAATAATGCTGTGTATTACTGTGTCTCCTCTCCACTCCACTACTACTTTGTAGTTCATGACCATTGTGTATGGCATTTCCAGACTTTGTTTCTTGGTCCTTAACAGTAAACAGAATTGTCTCCTTAAGCCTTTCAACTAGATTAAAAGAAAGAAGATAAATAATCATCTGGCCCCTTTCTCATTGTGGAAAATCCCTCACATACTTCTAAATCTCCTTGATGAAAGTTTGACCTTGAAGATGAAGAATTTAACCCAAGCTGGGCACAGAGGCTCACGCCTGTAATGCCACCACTTAGGAGGCCAAGGCGGTGGATCACTTGAGGTCAGGAGTTAGAGATCAGCCTGACCAACATGGTGAAACCCTGTCTCTACTAAAAATACAAAAATTAGCCAGGTGTGGTGGCGCACACCTGTAATCTCAGCTACTCAGGAGGCTGAGGCATGAGAATCGCTTGAACCTGGGAGGTGGAGGTTGCAGTGAGCTAAGATCATGCCACTGCACTCCAGCCTTGGTGAAAGAGTGAGGCTCTGTCACAAAAATAAATGAATAAATGAAAGAATGAATAAACAGTTTAGTTTAAAAGACATTACAATTTACTATCTACTGGTGTTTCACCACAAAATGTAAGCACCATAGGGTCAGGGGATTTGTCTTGTTCACTGCTGTCATCTCCTGCAACTAAAACTATGCCTGGACACAGCAGATAGGAGACATTCATTAAATACTTGTTCAATGAACGAATCTTTGGCTATCACTGTATTAAAAAATAAAAGAGAAAAAACAAGTAGTTTTGTGTATCTTGCTTTAAAATTGTCAAGTATTTGTTTATTTGTCAGAACAGCACAATCTTGTTAAATATTCTCACATATTCTTTAAGCATTATTTTGTTTCTTGCCAAATTTCTCATGTTATTTTACATTCCCACAGTTAAACATCTCCTTGAATGTATTCAGTCTTGACAGTAACATTTTAAGGCCATCAGGAAGATCACAGGTTCAATGTCAAAAATAAAAGGGTGATTTTTAAAAACTGTAATTCAAAAGTACATGTTTTAATCAACATAGCTGCTAGCACAAAACTACCTAGATCAATGATCACCAAAGTAGGTGGTGTTTGGTGCTTTAAAGTGGGTCTTTGAGTAGGAGAAGACAAAGTAGGCAGTAATTAGGACCATTCATTGAGGTCTGAGAATAAAATCTTACAACTTTCATTTACATCTATTTTTAGTCTCATTCTTTAATTTCTATTTTTGAATAATTTTATTATTAATAATATAATACTTATGGAGTACTTATCATGAATCAGGTACTATTCTAAGCAAATGCATTAATTCACTTAATAATCCAGTAAAGCAGAGAAAATTATCACTCCATTTTATAAGTGGGAAACTGAAGTGTAAGAATTGAATGCTGTTTGTTTTTCAGTGGCTTGATCAACTTCACATTGACAGAGGTAGGTTTTAAATCCTAACATCAGATTTCACTTTCTTAACCAATAATTACACGGCATATAATATAGTATTTCAGTAGCAAACGCATAAATTCACAAATAAATACACATTAATGTATTCGAGATGAGAGCGCAAATTGTTCTGTTTATTTTAGGGTTTTTTTCCCCTGTTAGGAATACATAATCAAAAGAATATGGAGATCATTGATACAGGAAACACTTAAAGTCTTGCTACTGTATTTAAGAATATATTTATTATAATGATTCCTCTGATTCCCCAAGACCTATAAGAATGGTAGTATTATTTTATAAGTCATCCTTAGTTCTGCCAAGTAGGCAACTGTCTCTAGTAGCACTTGTCCTCATTTTGGACATTATATATATATATTCCTGGAAAGTTGTTTAAAATAAAAAACAACTGTGAATTCACTTACAATTCTAAAGAAAAAAAATGATCCCAAGATGCAACCACACTTGAGTATACTGATACTGATAATAAAACAATAGCATTCCTTTGAACACACATATCTAATTCTCCTTAATAAGCAATGCAAGAAGAGCCAATGATATGCATCTAAGTACCCTTTACATAACAGTATTTCAGGCATAAAAACTCAGGCTTAATTCTCATTTCACTGAGAATTCTCCATAGCTCCTGGCGATAATAAGGCTTTGGCTAAAAAAAGCACATGCCTGAGCAACACAGCCAACTTATTTTTAGAGCAGCCCAGACCTAATTTGATAGAGTTTACAATACCAGTTTCAAAGTCCTCAATTTTATCTTTTATAAAATATTTTTTCATAAATGTTTGTCTCATTATTTAAGAAAAAATAAACCTGGACCTGAAGTTAGCAATGAAAATAAAAGCAGTGACTGATCTGGGTGGATTAAACTGTTGTGAAAACAAAATTATAATACATATAAAAACAATATATAAATATAAGATAATAACAATTAGGAAAAAGAACTCAAGTAGGTAGAAGAAAGCCTTAACAAATAAATCAAGGGTTGCGGGGACTGCTAGTCATATCTTATCTGAGATAATGTTGTCAGAACTAAATTTTAGAATTTTATTTAAGCCTGCCCTACTAGACCTTTAAATATATCTTATCTGAGATAATGTTGTCAGAACTAAATTTTAGAATTTTATTTAAGCCTGCCCTACCAGACCTTTAAATTCTAGCAATGGACTCCAAATCATAGCTAAGACTCCAACAGTATAAAGTCAGAAATCCTAGTCAGGCTTGAGAGCTGTAGGAGATACAAGTAGAAGAATGAGTAAAAATGGAAAGGCTGGCCAGGCATGGTGGCTCAGGCCTGCAATCCCAGCACTTTGGGAGGCCAAGGCAGGCGGATCACTTGAGGCCAGGAGTTCGAAACCAGCCTGGCGAACATGGTGAAACCTCACCTCTACTAAAATTGCAAAAAAATTAGCCAGGTGTAGTGGCGCATGCCTGTAACCCCAGCTATTCAGCAGGCTGAGGCACAAGAATCATTGAACCCAGGAGGCAGAGGTTGCAGTGAGTTGAGATTATACCACCGTACTCCAGCCTGGGCAACACAGCATGATTCTGCCTCCAAAAAAAAAAAACCAAAAAAAACAAACAAAAAGGAGAGGTTGAGTAGAAATAAGTGAGGTTTAAACAGATTGATGTCAAGATTTTATATATTACAGTGACTCAAGAAATATATAGTGCATATATTTCCTGTAGACATAGATACTAGATATTCAGTAATAAATTTATCTAATACACTACCTACTACTAAACAACTGACCAAAGAATACATAAACTTTTAAAAGATGTGAAATGTTTGTATGCTAATAGGTTGCTATATTTTTTCCCAGAACAAGTATTAGTTAATTTAGCTACCTTTGTTCCTGAACCAGGGTGGCTGGTATTTTTGGCAGATATCGAATGAGGGAAGGTATTCTGGAATGCAAATGCAGAGGAGACAGGATAACCAATCCCACAGGTTGGGTAAGTCAGTCTACCATCAACCTAAAAATAAAAACATAAAGATGATTAAAGATGAGAAATTAATTCTAAATATTATTTGTTCAGCAGGTGGCATTAGCATCTATTAAATAACTAATAATTAAGAACACTATCTCAGAGGCCAGTCTTGTTTATCACACCACAAAACTCTGCTTTATTATCTACCATGGAGCTACGATAACTTTGAACTAGAGGGCTTTTCAAAGCAGCTGTGCAAGCTTGGATAAAACAAACTACTGGGCCTACCTTTGTACTAAGTTAAAGCCAAGCTTCTGAACCAACTTGTTTCACTCTAAGTCTCCTAAAAAAGCAGGGAATGGGGGAGTCTGGAGATCAATAGACCAGTCAGAGATAAAATAAAAATAATTTTCTGTCAGACAGCACAAAAACAAAATTAGTGTTCTTAAATGGACTGAGACAATAATTGGTTTTGCCACTAATTTTCTTTTTTTTTTTTGAGACGGAGTCTTGCTCTGTCACCCGGGCTGGAGTGCAGTGGCCGGATCTCAGCTCACTGCAAGCTCCGCCTCCCGGGTTTACGCCATTCTCCTGCCTCAGCCTCCCGAGTAGCGGGGACTACAGGCGCCCGCCACCTCGCCCGGCTAGTTTTTTTTGTGTTTTTAGTAGAGGCGGGGTTTCACTGTGTTAGCCAGGATGGTCTCGATCTCCTGACCTCGTGATCCGCCCGTCTCGGCCTCCCAAAGTGCTGGGATTACAGGCTTGAGCCACCGCGCCCAGCCACTAATTTTCAATATACTGGTACCACACAGTAACCAATGTTATGAAAACAAAGTTTATTTTTATATTGAGGCCAGTGGTAACACAAATCTTGAGAAGCATTTGTGCACACTAACGGATGCATACAAAAAAACACCTTTCACACAGCTATTACCAGTCATTCAAATTTTAAGCCAGTCAAAAATTTTTTTTTAAGTTTGTAATTCAGCCCGAGGTACTTCTTTCTGCACCTTTCTCCAATTTAACAGCAATCTTTCCCCTTCTTTAGACATCCAGTACTCTGACTTACCAGAGTAGATTAGGTTACAAATTCAATTAGGAATCTGAAGTTTAAACCTTTTGCCAGTGTCCTGCAGCCAAACACCAGGAACCCATGTGTAGATATACAAGCTAGATTTATTGCTCCTTGCAACAAGGGAAACTGCTCACCATGAAGAAACATGGGTATCTCCAAAAGTGATACCATGGGTATCATCTTTTAAAGTTCCCTTAAAAGGGACTTATTTATTGGATTTAGGCACATGTTAGGTGATTTAAGAAAAAGTTTAAGTGGTGCTTTACTGTGGATTGGAAGCTACTGGGAAAAGGGGACAAATGTATGACTGGGTATCTGAATAAATCCTATCTAATAAGGCAAGAGGAATGTATTAAGGTCAAAGCTGTAATTAAAGCAGCAGCAGCCATTCATGTTAGCCAGGATATGAGGTTTATGGACTACATTTGTGATTCAGCAATGCTCATATTTTTTTGTGTTCAGGCATGATTATGAAACAGTCTTGTTTTTGTATTGACAGAGTCACAGAGTAACCTTGCCTGATGTTAATATTCCATGAAATTGTTGTGTTCAACAGGAGAGCCCCAAGGCCTATGTGTGGATGCTAGGCAAGCTCCTAGCAGCACCTAGGCCTAACTATCAGATAGTACCAAACCACCTCTGAATGTAAGAAGCTGCTTTTCTTATTCTCCCTTTTTTCTTTTTCTTTTTTCTTTTTGAGACAGAGTCTCACTCTGTCGCCCAAGGCTGGGGTACAGTGGCACGATCTTGGCTTGCGGCAACCTCTACCTCCTGGGTTCAAGCGGTTCTCCTGCCTCAGTTTCCCAAGTAGCTGGGATTATAGGCTTGCACCGCTGCACCCTGCTGAATTTTGTATTTTTAGTAGAGAGAGGGTTTCATCACGTTGCCCAGGCTGGTCTTGAACTCCTGACCTCAGGTGATCCACCCACCTCAGCCTCCCACCCAAAGTGCTGGGATTTCAGGCATGAGCCATCGTGCCCAGTCTTTTTTCTCAGGGGGGGGAAAAAAAAAAAGCAGGGCTGGGCACAGTGGCTCACACCTGTAATCCCAGCACTTTGAGAAGCTGAAATGGGAGGATTGCCTGAGCCCAGGAGGTCAAGGCTGCCATGAGCCATGATCCCACCACTGCACTCCAGCCTAGGCAACAAAGCGAGGCCTTGTCTCAAAAAAGAAAAAAATCCGGTAATGGGAACTAGAAAGCTTATATCTCATAACTAGTTTCTTGTAGAATCTAAAGGTGACAAGCCTGCTAATAGGACTTTTTTCTTTTTTACTTTCTTTTCTTTTTCTGATAGAATTCAGTTTATGCTTAAGCCTAAACCCTGAATTCTCTCTTCTCAAAGTCTCCTAAATGTTTTACATTGTGTGTTCTCAAGTTTTTCAGTATATTTGGTATTGTTTTAGTTAGCACTGAAAGATTTCAGTATCTAGTTAAGACTTATAAAGAAGTGTCCTCTTGAAACTCGGCCTCTTTGTTCAGAGCAAGTGTGCCTTTGTTCCACCTCCAGAGGCAACTTAATTTCAGTGCTAGTAATTGTAGGACTCCACTTTGTATTGGTACCAGCACCTTAAATCATGGAAACTTCCTAACAATCTGGAAATATTTTTGTTTCAGGAAATTCACTAAGATCATTCACATCTTGTTTTAAATCTTACCACATTCAGGTTAGGAGAAATTCCACTTCTGATTGTGTTGCTGCTAGAATGTGTAGGCGGAGTAGTAGAAGGTCCCAATACATCTTGCTTTCTCACTAGCTGATTTTCATTTAGTTCTTTATTTAACCACGTGATTACTTAAATAAAAGAACAAGAAGCAAGGTAAAGAATTTTCACTGTTTTTATTTTTCTAATCATCTTAAACATTTAAAAATTATATTAAGATTTTTTAATTATAAGTTTTTATAACTACCTGACATCACAGGAGAGCAATATAGGTTCACCTACATTTTTGTCATTAAAGTTTCTTATTTTAGAAACTGCCACATAGGACTCCTATTATATTACTCTCCAAAGCACATATTTCTACTAGTCAAGCAATTCTTTGAAAGACTTCACTTCTAGAATATCTTACAGTTTACTTAAAATTCACAATCTTATGTATGATACCCCGTAGTATAAACTGAGAAAATGTTAGTTAAAATCTTAATTTTATGTTTTGGTTTCAAATAATTCATATTGTTATCATTAGGTAAACATAGCAATTTAAAAAAGGAGTAATGAAGAATTTAAACAATAAATTACAGTCAACATTTTAAACAGTTTTAATTGTGGGTTACTGACATATGGGATATGGTTTTCTTTGTAAAGATGATTAACTCTTTTACTGGGCAGATGATATAAATTTATAGAAAAGGCATTAAGACATATTTAAAGCAGAAATTACTTATATATTGGACAATGTCTAGATTTATAATACCTACACTTTTATGAATTCAAATAAAATTTTCAGGTTAAGAATAAAACTATAGCCAAGCACAATGGCTAACACCTGTAAACCTAAACATAGCAATCTGGGAGGCCGAGGCGGGTGGATCACTTGAGCTCAGGAGTTTGAGACCAGCCTGGGCAACATGATAAAACCTTGTCTCTACAAAAAAAACCCCACAAAATTAGCTGAGTGTGCTAGTGCACACCTTAGTCCCAGCTACTTGGGGGGCTGAGGCGGGAGGATAACTTGAACCAAAGTGGTGGAGGCTGCAGTAAGCTGAGATCATGCCACTGCACTCCAGCCTGGGTGACAGAGTGAGACTGTGTCTCAAAAAAATAAAAGAATAAAACTACAAACCTAATTTACATTAACATGTAACATACTTACACTTTTCATTATTTTTTAGAAGTTGTTTGCTTTCTTCAAGTTTTTTAACTGTAGCTTCTAATTGTTCTTGTAATTTGCATACCTGAAATATATCAATCATCACAATAAGTCAAGCAAAACAAAGGTTAAATAAAAACTGAAGAATGTATTATTAACTAAATAAATGGTTACCACTAATATTATTAAATGAGAATAAAGGAATTAGCTCAATTATGTAATAAAATATTTACATGTGTATACAAACACAGACATATATGAGCATTCAAGGTATCTGAATCATAACTAACTTTCCAAACTGAAACAAGTTATTAACATCTACTGAATCTAGTCATGTTCTTTTGTTGAAAAAAAAGGCCACAGCCATTTGTTAATGTAACAAAGCATAAATTTTAAAAATAAATGAGGAAAAAATATAGTTACAACACAAAAATTTAAAGTATTAACTACCTCTTGCTCTTTAATTCGAAGAGACTGTTCAACATCTTGTAATTCCTTTTGTTCCTTTTGTAATTTTTCCTCCTTCTCAGCCAGGAGTTTTTCTTGCTGAATAGTAACTGTATTCTTCAATTTCAACTTACCCATTAAAGTTTTCAGATCCCCCTGTAACTTCTTGATAATTTCATTTGCCTATAAAAGAGCTTCATATGTATATTTCTATGTAATCCAATGACATATTATTCTATAAAATCTTTAAAACAAACCTTTAGAAGTTCTGCAGATAATGATTTTATTGTAGCTTCAAGTTTTCCTAGTTGTACTTGATTTTTCTCACCATTTTCTTCTAAAACCACCTGATATATTTTTTAAAAACATGAATAATTAGGGCATTTGTGTTTACTTATAAATGTGATCATAAATTTCTGAGAAAAATTTAAAAGTAGACCTTTTGTTCTTGGATTGTATCAAATGCTTCTTTTGTTCTTAAAACAAGCTGGTCCTTATCCTTGATTTCCTGTTCTAAAACTGCCACTTTTGTTTGTAGCTGATTAATATGCTTTTCTTTCTCGTGGCATTCAGCATCTAGTGTAGAATTCTCTCTTCTCAAAGAGAGGACTTCTTGCTTAGTCCGCTGCAGCTCCTAGAATGGAAAAAGAAAGAAATTATGCATTTATGCATTATGAAAAAGGGAAGTTGCCTTATCGGGTTATTTATAATTAAGATGTCTAATATATAAAAAAAAAATTTAATAATTTTAAAGTTTTAGTACAGATTTTTTTAAAAAACATGAATGTCTTTCTAATGGTATAGTAGCATATATCCAGAATAAAATTGTAAAATATTCTACTATCTGATTCAATCAGATCAAGGGAAAATAAAATAATTCTAATTTATGAATAAATTACAGTAACTTTAAAACTTTTAACAATAATTTTCTGATGTCTCCACAACTGATTCCGAGGGTAACCAAGGGTGAGAGCCACAATCTAGAATTAATATTTTTCTTTGTTGCTTACATGTACAGATTGTCTCTTAAAGGCTGATACTCTCCAGTTTATAATCTACCTTCTTCACGTATTACAAATATCTTTCCATGTCAATAAATGTTAACATTTCCAGATCTCTCTGTTCACTCTTTCAAGCCAAATAAACTACAATGGTTCATTAAAAATAGATTTTTAAAAAATCTACAACAGATCTCTTCCCAATCAGCTAATATTAACCCAAAGGCTGCTGGTATATGAAAGTCCAGGATATAGTATTCCTAGATAGTTTTAGTTCTCAACAAAAGTTTCCAAAAATGATTATATGGTATTGTGACTAGTGGTTTTAGGAGCACAAACTTTAGTTTCAAACAAAATTCAAATCCTGGCTCTTCTACTGTGTGATCTTGGTAATCACTGAAACTCCCTAAACTAAATCTCAGTTCCCTCATTTGTAAAACAGAAATAACAAATACTTAATAAATTATTTCATTTAACCTTCATAAAAATTCTTATGTAAAATGTCTAGCATTTTGGTTGGCACACAGTAAAACTCAATAAATGGTAGCAATTGTTATTTTTAGGGCACTACTGCCTAAAAATTCTAACTTAAAACAGATAACTGAATACTCAGTGGTTAAAAAAAAAAAAAAGATCCAAGAACTAACAATTTGCAAGTCTTATTAAAATCCTGGAGGAAATATTTTTATTAGATCATATAAAAATCAACATAATGAGGTTCTGTTTATATAATGACCAGTTCCAAGGCTGAGAATGATGAAATCAGAGCATTACACTGAAGCATTTAGACTACCAATGTACCATGAAGTTTCCAGTGCTTTACAACCAGTGTGAAGAGGGTATGCAGGAAAAACTGAAGACATCGATTGTTGGGGCAAAACAATATGAGGATCTGAACACAAAATTGGTCAAGCTTTAGAGCTTCTAAGCATGAGACTGGTAAAATAGAGTCTGAAGTCTTGTGAGCTGGAATTAACACTGGTAACTTTGGTATTTACATATAGACCAAAAAACCTACATATATTTTCTAATAATTCATATGACAATAATGTATAATGCTACAAAGCAGCCTGTAATCAATGCCGAAGCAACAACAAATGTGGCACTATAGCAAGATTCAAAAAATTTCTGTGGGGCTTAATACCTAGGTGATGAGTTGATAGGTGCAGCAAACCACCATGGCACATGTTTACCTATGCAACTAACCTGCACATTCTGTACATGTATCCCGGACCTTAAATAAAATAAATAAAATAAAAAATGACAATTTCTCTGTTGCCTGAAAGAACAAGATAGTACTAAAAACAGGCAAATAATAGATGAGTTCTAATCCTTGTTCTTCCACTCACTGGCTATGTGACCTTAGGCAACTTATTTAACCTTTCTGTACCTTAGTTTCATCATCTGTAAAATGGGGCTAGTAATAGTTCCTACCTTAAAGAATTGTCATAACAATAAAATGAGTTAATATATGTAAAGCACTTCAAACAGTACCTAACACAGAGAATGCTCCGTAAGGATTAACCATTATCTTTACCATTACCATTATTACTAGACACTGAATTTCATATAATTGTTTACGTTAAGAAGGCTGAGGAAAAAAAAAACCCAGTCCTGTCAACACAGTACCCTATGAAATACAGGTGCTGTGTTACTATTAAAAATACATTAATAAATCTGACAGCTGTGCCACTAATCTGCTCTCAAGACCCTAACTAAAAATATTCAAGTTTACCTCAGTTCTGTTATGAATTAGGCTTTTTATCAAATTTCAAATTCTCAATTTTCTTCGCATTGTCTGAATGGATTACCCTAACACCACAAGAGAACTCTACAGAGCATCCAGAGGAACACCACCCACACAAGTAACCACATTAAAATAACCAAATCAAAATGTTCTTTTAAACTGGGGGAGAAAAAAACCAACATTCAATACCTCTTCAACACCAGAAAGTTTTGCTTTAAGTTCTCTAATAGTGGAGTCTCCTTTATATTTTCTTTCAGTTAAGTCTTTATTAGCTGCTTCTAACTCAGACAGTCTGTTTTGTATCTGGTGGATATTTTGTTGATGGAGGATTTCTAAATCTTTTTTCTGTTGTTCATGCTGCCGTTGATATTGAACCTGTGCCTATTATATAATAAAAATATAGTCCAAAATTCAAAGAAAAAAATCAGAAATACAAATACAGAAAGATGTGAACAAAAAAAAATTATAATTTATTTTTTATTTTTATAAAATGAGCAAGGTTGGTTCATTAGTCCAAGTCACCTTTACCAACAATAAAATTTGAGCATGGTTATAACAGTGCAATATCTACTGCCTGTCTGAATCCTATCACAAATCTATCTTAGTACCATTTTTGTTAACGAACACTATCAAATCCTAAATATCTTTGGAAAATAAAGCACATTTTTGTGGTTACCAAAGTTATACATGCTCTTAAGGGCAAAAAGGAAACACAACCCATAATCACATCCAGAAATCACTCCTAATATTTAGGAGTACTCTCTTCCAATCATTTATATACTTATATTGACATCCACATAAACACACAATACACATATTAAATTTAATGAATATCAACCTATTTATACAATTTAATCACACTTTATTCCCTTAGCATTTGCACCTTCTCACATCATTAAAAATTTCTTTGTAAAGTCTTTAATAGCTACACAACATTCCATCCATGGCTACTCCATAATTCATTTAACTTCTGCCCTATTATGGACATTTAGTTTCCAATTTTTCACAATTATAAATAAAATGATGATTGATTTTTTTGTACAGACATACATCTAAAATTCAGATTATTTCTTTATGATCAATTATAGAATAAAGAATATAAACAAATATAAAGCTTGATATAAGTTCCAAAACTGTATCCCAGAGAAGTTATATCCATTCAAAATTCTTAGCACTAGTACAGGGGAGTGTCTCTCTCATAAAATACCTTAGGAATTTTTACATTACTACTTCAGGAATTTCCTCATTTTTAGAAAGCTGAAAAAGAGAGAAGGAGCAAAGAGAGATAAAATAGGAAGAAGTCCATATAAAACTGAAAATGCAATCTTGGAAGAAAACATTGAAGAAGCAATCAAGAAGAAAAATCAGAGCAAACTGGTAAAGATGCTAACTGTAACTGTCTAAGGAAGTAATCAAAGACACTAAAGACAATAGAGGCCAAAAGCAATGAAAATAAAGAACAGGTTTTTACTCCAGTGAACATCAGAACCTTGGAGATTTTTGTTTAAAAATAAAAGTGTGAGAACTAGGATTATAAAGTTTACATTTTCTACTTTGTTCACTTATGAATCATTTCAGTATTTTTAGAAAAAAAATACATTAAAAAATTTCCATTCTGGAGGAAAAAAAATAATCATTGGAGGAACAGTTTCAGAATAATAAAGTCCAACAGAAAAGGGAGAATTTGTAGAGGTGAAAGCAACATTTTTCAAAGGAATATTCTATAGAGGCTTAAATCAGAAAAGCACATAGTAGTTTTGGAAGAATATTACATGAGAAAAATGTTTTGGGAATGGAATTATAATGATATGAATGGGAAAACAAAAATTAATAAAAAATTCTATAAAGTGAAGAAATACAGAAGTCAGAATTAAGAAAATAATATGAGTAATAGAAGGAAGATGGGTGATTCTATACGTTGCTAGAACTTTCCTCACAGGAAAAACGCTTCTACAAAGAAATTAGTGTGGAAACAACATTACTCGGTATATTTTTTTAAATGGAGGTATAAAGAAAACATGAGAAATAAGTGTAAACATAAAGAAAAATTAAAAATGCAGGAATCAAATTTGCCTTTTTAAAATGCCGTAAAGATAACACAGGTTTAATGTCCACTTGAATAGGTAAGTGACAAATATAGATAATACATTATTCCCTATAACATTTGTAGAAACCATCAGTAATAACAGAAGGCAGTTTACCTGCCTCGACAGATTTCTATATAGTCACAAAATTGGCCTAATTTGAGTAACAGCACCCTATGGCAGTGGTTATCAAAGTATGGTCCTCTGAACAGAATAATCAGTATCAGTTAAGAACCTATCAGGAAATCGAGTTCTTGGACTCCACCCCTGACTAGCCATATCAAAGACTCTGGGGATGAAGCCCAGCAATCTGCATTCTAATGCACCCTTCAAATGATTCTCATGCACACTAATGTTTTACATTATCTATTAGCAGGAAGAGAAGAGTTGACCTGGTTTTAAAGTCCCAAAGGACTGCCTGACAATCCTATTAGAAAGTGCAATATAGAAATACAAACAAATCCTTCAGTCACTCTGGAGTTTTAAATAAATGCCCTTATGAAGAAACTTTTAAATCTAACTTATTTCCATGGACAACAGACAAGCAGTACTCCAAAATGAGGGAGGGATAGAGTGGAGTAGAGGTTGAAAAACTACTTATTGGGCACTATGTTCACTATTCGGATGATGAGTTCAATAGAAGCCCAAACTCTAGCATTATGAAACAAACTTGCACATGTACCCCTGAATCTAACAACAACATCAAGAAGAACAAGAAGAACACAACTTGCTTGAAAATCAAGCCAAAAAAAAAAAAAAAAAAAAAAAGGTAGTAAACAGAAATTAGTGAAATGGGGGAGGGGGGAAACAGTGCAGAATTAATTAATGAAATGAACAACTGGTTCTTCGAAAACACTAAACAATAGAAAAACCATGTAGTCGCATTAAACAAAACAAATTAAGAACATAAGAGAAATAATATGGAGATTTTAAAAATCACAAGACAATATGCACGATATTGTACTAATATATTTAAACACACAGGTAGCAGCCACGTACAATGGCACACACAAGTAGTCCCTGCTACTCTAGAGGAGCTGAGGCAGGAGAATTGCCTAAACCTAGGAGTCTGAGTACAGCCTGGGCAACATAGCAATACCTCATCTTCAAAAAAATAATAATAATAAATTTTAAAAATAACAACACATAGATGAAACACATGGCTTTTAAAGAAAATATAAATTAGCAAAACTCAAGAAAAAAGAGAAAATTTAAACAGACCAATAATCATGGAGAAAACTGGAAAAGAAAAAGATAAATGCTTCAACTAGGTGCGTGATCCAAATGGAGTTAAATGGCTAATTGTATCAGGCCCTCAAGGTACAGATTAATTCCCTGTTACTTCACTGTTTCAAAGAATAAAGAAAACTGAAAAATGTTCTTATTCATCTCATGAGGCTAGCATAATTCTAATACCATAGTCTATAACCCACAATTGCAATAAGCAAACTATGATGTGCAGGAAAAAGATAATCTCAGACCAAGGTCACTCATGAATATAAATACAAACATCCTGGGCCAGGCATGGGCACTTCAGGAGGCCAGGGCGGATGGATCATTTGAGGCCAGGAGATTGAGACCAGCCTGACCAACATAGTGAGACTCCATCTCTTAAAAAAAAAGAAAAAAAAAAAATTAGCTAGGCCTAGTGGCCTGTATCACTACTCCAAAGACTGAGGTGGGAGGATCGCTTAAGCCCCGAAGGTTGAGGATGCAGTGAGCTGTGACCACACCTCACTGCACTCCAGCCTGGGCAACAGAGCAAGACTCTGTCTCTAAAAACAAATAAATAAAAATACAAAAATCCCAAGTTAAATAATAGCAAATTGATACAATAGTTTATTAAAAATCACTATGACTATGTAAGTATTATTCTAAGAATGCGAAGATGATTCCACCTTTGGAAACCTATTGTTATAATTTATTACACTATTAAAGGGGAAAAATGACACAATTATTTGGTTAGATCCCAAAACTTATTTTATCTGACTTAGCACTCTTAGAATTAAAATTCTTAGGTAGCAAGTAAGAAAAGAAAACCTTCTCTCTCAAATGCAAAGCAAACATCATATTTAATGGTGAGATATTTTAGTTATTTACCAAAAAAGACTGGAACAAGATGAAAATTTCACTATTATTCAGTACTTTTCTGTACAAGAAAAAAAAAGGACACTAATCATAGGAAGAGAAAAAATTACTATTTTTTATAGTTTATATATCTACCTGGAAAACATAAAATAATCAATTTCAAAACTCTTAGAAACAGTATGTAAATTCAGTAAGGTGGTTGGATATGACATTAATATACACTACTGATAAACAATTATAAATTTAACCACAATGGTATTGGTAGGGAGTGGATGGTCTCATTTATGCAGTAAAAATCTGTAAAGTCCCTAGACAAAAACATTGTTTAACAAGGCTGCAAAAGAAAAAGAGAAAAGAGAAAAAGGGAGAGAGATAAAGAGTAAAAAAGTCTGTTTTCAACAAATAAGACCTTAATAAATGAAGAGCTATATCTCTCCACTGAACAAGAAAATGAGATTAGTTCTTAACAACAGTCCAAAGACAAGCCCAAGTACATAAAGAAATTTAGTATGTGATAAAGGTAGTACCGGGCACAGTGGCTCACGCCAGTAATCTCAGCACTTTGGGAAGCCAAGGAAGGAGGATCTCTTGAGGCCAGGAGTTCAAGACCAGCCTGGGCAACAGAGCGAAACCCCATCTCTACAAAAAAAAATTTTAAATCAGCCAGTGTGGTGACACATGCCTGTAGTCCCAGCTACTCGGGAGGCTGAGGCAGGAGAATGGTGTGAACCCAGGAGGTGGAGCTTGCAGTGAGCCAAGATCGCACCACTGCGCTCCAGCCTAGGAGAGAGCGTGGGACTCCATCTCAAAAAAAAATAAATAAATAAAAATAAAAAATAAAAATGCTTATCTTCACAAAAATTATAAGAAATATAAACTAAAACTAGTACTACCTTAAGATCAGGTGGCAAATATTAAGAATTAAGAAGGTAGCAGGGCACAGTGGCTCATGCCTATAATCCCAGCACTTTGGAAGGCCGAGGTGGGTAGATCACCTAAGGTTGGGAGTTCAAGACCAGCCTGACAAACATGGAGAAACCTCATTTCTACTAAAAATACAAAATTAGCTGGGCGTGGTGGCACATGCCTGTAATCCCAGCTACTCGGGAGGCTGAGCCAGGAGAATCGCTTGAACTCGGGAGGCGGAGGTTGCAGTGAGCCGAGATTGTGCCATTGCACTCCAGCCTGGGCAACAAAAGCAAAACTCCGTCTCAAAAAAAAAAAAAAAAAGAAAGAAAGAATTAAGAAGGTTCAAAACAAAGTCGAGAATATGGGGAAATAAGTATCCTTATACACTATCTTATCTTTGGTATTTCATTTGGTTTAACCTTTTTGGGTGGCAAATTTGCAGTGTCCATCAATATTTTATATAGGTATGTTGCAGTTTCACTTCTAGAAACTAAGAGTGCTTGTTGCAGTATTGCTTAAAATAACCAAAATTTTGAAGCATTTAAATGACCAACATTTGGGTAAGTAGTTAAATAATTTAAGTTAACCCAAAATGAATACTCTGCAGTTACTAAAAAGGAATATCTTAACTGATATAGAATGGTATCATATTAAGTGAAGAAAAAGTTATAATCAATATATCCAACAAGATCCCATTAGTATAGAACAAAACCAAAAACCCATATGGGCACATATACAAACAACATAATTTACAGTTATACGTTTATAAGCAAATATTTATAAATTGCATATTATTTACATATACATAGAGAAAAGTCTAAAAAAATACATCAAAATGTTTATAGATTATCTCTGGGTACTAAGACTTTGAAAGATAGAACTTTTATTTTCATTTTATATACTTCTGCAATGTTTGGAAAATTTAAAGCAAGCATTTATTACTTTCAAAATTAACAAAATGACCAACAGCAATAAAAGGTATTTTTTCAGTTTCCTTTAATGTTCTTACCTGCAAGGCTTTTTCCTTTTCATTTGTCAGTTCCTGAGAATGCTTGTTTGTCAACGCTGCTGTATGTGATGCCCATTCATTCCGTAACTTATCTAATTCTTGGTTTTTTTCTGCTAATGTCTACATTAGAGTTTAACACAAAACATTAACATAGTCTTCTTAATATGTAATACTTCTGATTAGAATATACCAATATTTACAAGGATATTAAAGAAAACAAAATTGTAGCTTTTCAAGACATATTCAAAGCCTTTTCCTACACAAAATTTTTTAATTTTAGGAAATCAACATCAGAATAAAAACAATCTTAGACCCAAAACGGCCCACAGGTCAAGATAAACTATCTTTTAATTAAAGCTTTTAATTCAGTCTCGCTCTTTACCACCCAATAAAGAGGGGTAGGGGGAAGCAAGTTGATTACAAGGAATAGTTCACTTACATATAAAACCCAGTAACATGGCCCTGTGGGCCACATTGTGCAGGGGTATTTTCTGCATGATGCCATGCAGATTATCAGATACCGATATGGTTAGGATGTCTGTCCCCTCCAAGTCTCATGTTCAAACATAATCCCCAACAGTGGAGGCAGGGCCTGTGGAAGGTGACTGGATCATAGGAACAGTCCCTCATGAATGGTTCAGTACCAATCCCTTGGTGGTAAGGGAGTTGTCATCCCGTTAGTTCATACGAGATCTGGTTGTTCAAAAGCATGTGGTACCTCCTTCCTCCCACTCTCACTATGTGACACACCTGCTCCTCTTTGCCTTTAGCCATGATTGTAAACTTCCTCAGGCCCCCATTAGAAGCCAAGCAGATGTTGGCGCCATGCTTGTACAGCCTACAGAACTATGAGCCAATTAAATTTATTTTCTTTATAAATTACCCGGCTTCAGATAGTTCTTTAAAGCAAAGCAAGAACAAGCTAAAACAGATACTCTGGCCTTCAATTTCATGGACTAGGGCAGAAATGTAGCTATGACTAAAATGATGCTAACCCTATCAGAGGAATTAATTCTATACACAGCAAAGAAAGGGAAAGGTTTAGAGCATAGGAACTGAAAAGTCATTTAGGCCAGAGGAATGAGGCGGTAAGTGGGGAGCGGAGAACCAGTATGTTACAGAAATATACACATGTTATTTAATGAAGACTCGAGGGAACATATCGGGGATACAGAAATGTTTGTGTAAAGTCAAGTATGTACAAGAGAAAGTATCAGATTAAGATAATTAAGTGGTAGCTGAAGGGTGGCAAAGAGGAAAGGAAATTCAATGGAAGCATGATTTGAAAGAAAATACATAAAAGCTTGGAACTGAGTCAAGGAAGCAATTCAGCGCCAATATCTGGATGACTTACAAAGACAAAATGAAATTCGAATTACCTTTTGTGTAAAGTCCAGTTGCCTAGTAACATCATCTAGTGATTGCATCAATGATAATTTTTCTTCCTATTCATAAAAATAATAAAATTACACAGTTTACAATGTAATCATCTATAGCCATGCTACTCAAAGTATAGCATCAGCATCATCCTGGAAGCCTGTTAGAAATGCAGATTCTTAGGCTCCATCTCAGACCTAAATCATTTTAACAAGATCCCCAGATAATTTAAAGTTTGAGATGCACTGATCTACAGCATTTGACTAGAAAGATTCTAAAAACTCAAGCAGCATCCCTATGTTGTTTCCTTGTGCCATATAGCACTTTGTAATTGTCAAGACATTTCCACGTATCTTATCTCATTTAAGATTGGCTACAGAGGGTAGCTATTTCCATACACGTCTACCAGCTGATGAAACCATGACAGAAGAGTTTAAGTGACCTGTCCAAAATCACACATGATTGGTAAAAACCCTGGGACCTAAGCTTCTCAATTCCTGGTCCAGATCCATCCCCACTATACCCTGACTAAATAAAAAACAGTAAAATAAATTCATTATATATCATAAAACTTTATTCAGAAAGCAAAAATTTATGGCACCGTATCACTTCAACAATTTATCAAAGATCATTGATACTTATTTTGTTAAAAGAATAACTTAAATTTAAAACTTACCTTGCTACATTTCAAACAGCCTGCTAGAAATTTCTTTATCTCCACATCATTTCCAGGTAAAAGTTTTAGTGAGAGGTGAGTAAGATGCTTAAAAGGATTTGTCTCTACCACATTTAAAAATGCAGGTGAGTTATCCAAAATAGCTGCTGGAGAAACTAACTGTAGCAAAAATCTGTGAAAAGAAAATGTTACATTATAACACACTTAGGAGATAGTGAAAATCTCTCACTGAATCAGAAGCTTCTCTACTTAGAAAGCTCAGGAAAGGGAGCACATTGAAATAATAGGGGCCAATATGAAAGGACTCCCAATCGTAAAAGATAAGATAAATTGGGCAAAAAAAAGATTGACTGAAACATAGTGACTATATAAAAGTCCATGAGTTCATGAGAAACAAATGAGAGAGAAAGCAAAAACTAAAAACAAAAATTCACTGAGTGCCAGAAAAGTAGACTACCAGCTCTTTACTCTAAAAAATTGACAATTTAAACGCAAGAATTAAGCATTTATCCTTTATGAATTTTCTGAGTAATCAAATAGCCCTAATTGCTGAGGAAAAGTTCTTCCTTATAATTATACTTAATATAGAAAAAATGATAGAAAAGTATCATTTTGTTCTTCCTAATGAAATAACTGATTCAATCGCCAACAGATAAAGCCAATAAGTAAAAGGTTGATGGTGAACTTTACAATAAAGGAATCAGGCATTAGCACCATACACACATACAATCTTAGTCTTCCCTTTTTCCAAGTTCATTATATAAAAACCAAATATTTGATGCTGTCAAATATTTCGGATAACTTTAGTGCCTCTGTCAAGACATGAAAATTAAGAAATATTTGATTTTAATCAAGATGCCTTAAAATCTGAGATTTAATGGAGACCTAACCCCAGTTCTAAAAATAAACAGGGATATTCATAATAAATGGAAAAGATTTTGCCATCAACTTGTGTTTCAAAGAAGAGTCTGTCTTGAATTAAATTTAATAATGTAGTGTTCTCATGCAACTTACCTTGGAATTTCTTTGGCATGTTCTTGAGTACATTGCTGAAGGAGATCTATAAATTTTTGTGGGAAAGCTAAGAAGTCTACCAGAAGGCCTTGCTGGAATTTTAAACTATACAGAAGAAAGGAAAAGAAATTTTTTAAAAATTTAATTACTTTGTTTTGGTTTTTGAGACAGAGTCTCGCTCTGTCACCCAGGCTGGAGTGCAGTGGTGCAATCTTGGCTCACTGCAACCTCTGCCTCCCAGGTTCAAGAGATTCTCCTGCCTTAGCTTCCTGAGTAGCTGGGATTACAGGCATGTGCCACCACACCCGGCTAATTTTTGTATTTTTAGTTAAGACAAGGTTTCACTATGTTGGTCAGACTAGTCTCGAACTCCTGACCTCATGATACGCCCTCTTTGGCCACCTAAAGTGCCAGGATTACAGGGGTGAGGCACCGCGCCCAGCCAATTACTATCTTTAATTATAATTAGCATCCTGAAGGATTCTTTTTTTTATTTACTAATCTTTGTTATAATCAAGAACTAAGCTAAGGAACTCTGATTTTCATAGAATTTATTCAATGGGAAAAAAAATCAATAAATTCAGCAAAAGCTTCAAACTTCACAAGTGTTTTAAGCAGAATTCTAATACCCCACAAAACGTTTATTTTCCAAAACACCCTAAGTAAATATAGTACAAATAGCCCAATATTCCCAAAGTAACTAAATCTAATATGTAGGTATGTGTTTAAAGAGAACAGTACCAATAAAACTTAGAAACTTATTCTTTCATTAAGTATAAGATCAGAAAAAAATTCAGTTACCTTTGAAAATCTTCCTCAGATATAACAAGGTTATATAAAAAAAATGGATCCGTGTCATCAGTCAGACGAATAACTAAGTCCTGAAAGAAAGTTTGTTGTTTTTAAATGTTTTTACTAGATCTGGCTTTTTAAGTAATTTATTCCTTCTCAGAAGTAAAAAAAAATCCAACAACATCAGTGTATCATAGTTATATTGCAGACAGCTTTGTTTTTTAGTGCTGCTGATTTTTTATTAGTCTTTACAGAGTTAGAATCTTAAATAGGGGTAGACATTCTGCTCTTTGAGAGCCACATAGAGGTGTGTAAAAGTTAAGTAAGTGCTAGGAGTTGAAAGTTTAGGAATATCCTCCTATCAGAGGCTTGGGGAAATTTAGACCCAGGCCTTGCTACACCATAACATGATGACAAAAATTTTCTTTACCACTGAACATACCACATTCAATTTTATTTTTAGTTTCTCTTAAAATTAACTGGTATAGCATTTCAAAAGTGGCAAATACATCAGCAGAACTGACAATAATCCACACTAGAAAAAAGAAAGCTTCTGTCTCTCAGAAGACAGGGGTATCAGGTAATACAGTGCCAGGCTTCTTCCAAACGGCCTATTCTCTCCTAAACCAGGTGGCCACTGACATGGAATCCCATCTGTTTTCAGTCTCAAATGAAGTAGGTATCTTTCATAAAGACCACTTTCCAGGTAGCTAAGTGTACATAGTGTGGGAGATCATCGTAACAGCTAGAGCTCACAAAAAGTACACCAAAATTATGTACCAGAGAACACTGGTGAAAGAAAAACAGCATTAGTTACAAGATGAGGTAAAACTAATAAAGAACTGGGCATTAAGGTTAATAACACATTTGAAATAAAATCTCTACTCATAGCTACTAAAGAAATGCTAAGATCCTAGAAAAATCTAAACCACTTATGCACAAAGCTAGAAAATGAAGAAGTATAGCAGGCATAAGGAATAACATGTAAGAAGTATAATACATAATCTCCACCCTGGAAAACTAGTAATTTAGGCACCTGCTCTGCCTCAGAATGCCTTGTTCTTAAGCAGCTTTTATTTAAGTACTTCCTGAAATTCACCCAGGCGGCTACTTAAAAAACCAAAGGTAATACTAATACTACTAGGTCCCTGAACGTGTTCAGGGAAAGCTATGACACACAGAAAACAGTGGTATATTTCAGTGTTTTTTTTTGACATGGGGTCTTGCTCTGTCGCCCAGTCTGGGTTGCAGTGGCACTATCACAGCTCACTGCAGCCTCAACCTCCCAGGCTCAAGTGATCCTTCCACCTCAGCCTCTCAAGTAGCTGGAACTACAGGAGTATGCCACCACCTTCAGCTAATTTGTGTATTTTTTTGTAGAGATGGGATTTCACCATGTTGCCTACATTGGTCTCAAACTCCTGGCTCAAGCAGTCTGGCTTCAGCCTTCTAAAGTGCTAGGATTACAGGTGTGAGGCACTGCCCTTGGCACAGATGCTGTATTTCTTAGTCCTCTGTTCCACTGGTCACCAACCTTTTTGGCACTAGAAACCAGTTTTGTAGAAGACAATTTTTCCAAGAACTGGGGGGGTGAAGGATGGTTTCAGGATGAAACTTCCACCTCAGATCAGGCATTAGATTCTCATAAGGAGCATACAGCTGAGATCCCTTGCATGTACAGTTCGCAATAGGGTTTACACTCCTATGAGACTCTAATGCCACCGCTGATCTGACAGGAGGCGGATCGTAGGAGGTAACGATCTCTTGCCCACCTGCCACTCACCTCCTGCTGTGCAGCCCGGCTCCTAACAGGCCACAGACCGTACCAGTAAGTGGCCAGGGGGTTGGGGACCCCTGCTCTATTCTATATCCTTAGTTCTGTTAATGACTCACACTTTTGAAGGTTACATGAGACTGATACTCTAAATGCCTCTCTTCAAAACGTAAAGTAAAAGAGTCACAAATATCTCCCTGTAGTATTTTGGTTTACTGTTTTTACATTTACACCATGAAATGCCAGTTCTACAAGGCAGCAGTGTGTGTGTGTGCGCGTGCGCACATATGACCAACAGCAATAAAAGACATTTTATGTGTACGTGTGTGTGTGTGTGTGTGTGTGTATGCAACGTATAAATGCACTGGGCAAATCTAAGGAGACTGTCACCCCAACCCCCAATTCTTCATGTATGTTTTAGAAATATATAGTATAGGCCAGATCACAAGGTCAAGAGATCAAGACCATCCTGGACAACACGGTGAAACCCCGTCTCCATTAAAAATACAAAAATTAGCTGGGTGTGGTGGTGCACGCCTGTAGTCCCAGCTACTCAGGAGGCTGAGGCAGGAGAATTGTTTGAACCCGGGAGGCGAGTGAACCGAGATCATGCCACGGCACTCCAGCCTGGCAACAGAGCAAGACTACATCTCAAAAAAAAACAAAAAAAGAAATACGTAGTATAATTATCCTCCAGTTGTTTTCTCAGTAGATTCTGCCATCCTTGATTTGCAACAGTTACAAAATAGCCCAAAATTTAAAAGCAAAATAAATGCAATAAAAGATGTCACATTCTTAAAGAACAAAACTAATTATCTACAATGTACCTAAATGATATTTCAAAAAAGAACTAAATACCAACCTTTCTGTGAACTGGATTAGAAACTGATTGTAGTTCAATGCTCATTCTTATACTTACTCTCCTGTATGAAAAGACATACCCAACCATCAGAAACATTCACATGAAATGAGTTATCACTATCATTTGTATTAACTAAAGTTTTCAGTCTTAAGCAACAAGACTTTCCACAGGTGTTCTCTAACTTACGAACAGAAGTTTGAAAAGCACACTGGATTTGAAGCTTAATGTCTTGTTGTTCCACTAGTGAGTAATCTAGCAGTGTTTAACCTAAAACTAAATTTTTCTCACTTGTAATACGGGGATATTGTGAGGAATAAATAAAATAAACACTGTGGAGAGCCTAGCACTAGCCTGATATATGACTTTGCTGCCCCGATTGTAAAATAACATCTACTGAAAGACAAACCATCAATTTAGTAACTTTTCAACTGTGAAATGTGGATGTTTTGAGGACTAAATGAGGTAACAACCTCGTATATCCTTACTGCCCTGATTCTAAAATAACATCTAGAAAGACAAACCACCAATTTAGTAACAACTTTTCACATTAAAAAATTACCATGTCAAGTGATTAAACTGATTTATGAGAGACTGATTCCATTTTAAAAACTTAGTATGTGGCCTGTCGCGGTGGCTCACATCTGTAATCCTGGCACTTTGGGTGGCTGAAGCAGGCAGATCACTAGAGGTCAAGAGTTGGAAACCAGCCTGTTCAACATGGCAAAACCTCATCTCTACAAAAAATACAAAAACTAGCCAGGAGTCGTGGCACCCACCTGTAGTCCCAGCTATTTGGGAAGCTGAGGTGGGAGAAATGCTGGAACCTGGTAGGCAGAGGCTGCAGTGAGCCAAGACTGCACCACCGCACACCAGGTCTGGGCAACAGAGTGAGACCCTGTCTCAAAAAAAAAAAAAATTAAAATTAAAACTTAATATGTGAAGTAATATTAGAATGCTTTGAATGTTTAAAATCAAGGAAATAACCTATTTCCTACACTTATGCATACAAAAACGTATTTTCACAGCCACGAATTAAATCTGCTTAATATATTCTTTATGTAATATAACCATAGAAGTACTATCAACAAGTTTATTACACCTATCCTTGAGTAAAGTAACTCTAAGCCCTGAGAGGGAGAGACCAGTGTTCCACATCCTATGCTGTATCTTAGAGAATCCAGAATTGGACAGAGGTATATAAGTGAAAGTGCTCATAAACATTAATCAAATAGAGCACAAATGTTTATATAATTCAGAAAATAAAGGGAGAAATTAGTAAAAAATATCTATGCACAAGTACTTCTCAAACTATTCTACCAGAATTAAATAACAATGGCTTTTCTTTGATGTGCAGATAGAAAAAAGTAAACTAACAAATAGAATTTGTTCAATTTTAAGTTTTTCTTCTAAGGACTACTTTTAAACCTTTTCCACACTATTGCTTATCTATTACACAGGTAAAAAGTATAAACAGCAATTGAGTATTGATAGAAAAATTTGGAAGCAGTTGATCAAGGCTAGATTCAACTGTTTAGATTTTTTAATGCTGACTTGTAATTTTATATGGGCTTAAAATGTGTCATTTTAGTTAAGTTTCTTGTTGAACATATGATTGGATGCTAAATCTCCATTTGTACAATAAGGTTAAATGTTACCTCATAACTTGTATCTGTTTTCTGAAAAGGAACAAGAAGCACTAGTTTACACCACAGAGAGGAAGAATTATTTTCAAAACAAGAGAATACACTGTTCCTATTTTTCTAGTATCTAAAGCAACATATGTGAAACAGATCAGAGTGTTACTCCAATTCCATTTAAGCTTTCCCGAGCTAGGCACACTGCCTCCCACCTGTAGTACTGGCTACTTCAGAGCCTGAGGCAGGAGGATAGCTTAAGCCCAGGGGTTCAAGTCCAGTCTGGACAACACAGCAAGATTAAGCTTTCTTGAGGGGGGAAAGAAAAACTCAGTTTCCTAACTTGTAAAATAAGAGGATTCAACTAGAAGGTTTGTGAGAACCTTTTTAGCTCTACATCATTATGTTTGGTTTTCATCTTCTGAAGTTTTCTCTAGTATAAATGCCATAGTGGTATGATACTGCAGTTGACGTTTAACTTTTTATGATGCTTTACGTTTATTTTTAGTTTACTTATTTATTTGTTTTTTGAGACAGTCTCGCTCTGTCGCCCAGGCTGGAGTGCAATGGTGTGATCTTGGCTCACTGCAACCTCCGTCTCCCAGGTTCAAACAATTCTCCTGCCTCAGCCTCCTGAGTAGCTTGGATTACAGGGGCACACCACTGCACCTGGCTAATTTTTGTATTTTTAGTAGAGATGGGGTTTTGCCGTGTTGGCCAGGCTGGTCTCAAACTCCTGACCTCAAGTGATCTGCCCACCTCAGCCTCCCAAAGTGATGGTATTACAGGCGTGAGCCACCGCACCTAGCAGGTGCTTTATGGTTTTAAAAGTCCTGTCATACTTCATACATCTGCAAAAAGTACAAGAAGAGTCCATTTATTAAAGTGTTCTTTACATAATCCTGGAAGAGTTACACTACTATGACAATTTACCAATCATATTAATGATATTGTTGCATATATGCCAAATGCCTATGTACATTAGATGAAAGAAAAAAGGGAAGGCCTATAAGTTAAACGTATTCCCCATGCTTAGTTAAAAAACATCCCTAGAAATATGTTATAGAAAAATACAAGCTTTCAGAGGATATGCTAACTAAAATCACAAATCTTATTTTTTCCCTTATAATGGAAATGTCATAAGAGCAATATAAAACAATAAAAACTCAATAAAATGTTATTTCTCATCTCAGTAGATGTCATACTCTGAACAAAGCATAAATCTACATAACATCCTCCCTGACATTAGATTTAGCTATGAGTTCTTTTAAATAAAAAGTATGCTAAACATCAGGCATGCTTTAGCAGAACTGGATTCTAGGCCATCTCTGCCACCCAGTAACTGTGACCTTAAACTATCAATCAAACAAATAAAAGGTACTTTAAGCTAGGTATTGTGCCAGGTGCTAGGGATACAAACAGAAATAAACATGGTCCAGGGGCCTGGCGCAGAGGCTCACATCCGTAATCCCAGCACTTTGGGAAGCTGAGGTGGGAGGATCGCTTGAGGCCAAGAGTTCAAGACCGGCATGGGCAACATAGTAAAACCCTATGTCTACAAAAAATTTCTAAAATGAGACAGGCATGGTGGTACATGCCTGTAGTTTCAGCTACTCTGAAGGCTGAAGCAGGAGGAGAGCTTAAGCCCGAGAGTTTGAGATTACAGTTAGCCACGATTATGCCACAACACTCTAGCCTGGGCAACAGAATGACAGCCTCTCTCTACAAAAAAAAAAAAAAAAAAGAAAAAAGAAAAGAAAAATAATTTTGGGGCATAGGATGACAGAAACAAAAAAAAAAACATAGTTTCTGTCCTCAAATTGAGATGAGATTAATGACTTTTCCCTAGATTTGCTTCTGATTGCATTTTAGGGAGGGAAGGGTTACCAACACTTACTGAGTACCTGCCAGGTATTTTACATATACCATCTTATTTAACAATAATCTTGGTAAGTAAATATTATCTGTTTTACAAAAGAAGAACTTAACGCCCAAATAATGGTTTAAGGTCACATTACAGAGCCCAAATGAAAACTCTGATCTTTCACCTACACCACACTAATACATGAACAATGGCAATTCATTTCAACTTAGGCAACTTTGAAGGGTCCCTATAGTGAAAGGATTTAAGACACACCTGAAAGTTATGAAAGAAAAAAGCATTTGAGGCACAAGGAACAGCAGGGGTAATAGTACAGAGTGAGTATCAGGCACATTCAGAAGGTAACAAGAATGCTTGTAAGACTTTTAT
Source organism: Chlorocebus sabaeus (assembly GCF_047675955.1). NCBI lineage: Eukaryota > Metazoa > Chordata > Mammalia > Primates > Cercopithecidae > Chlorocebus > Chlorocebus sabaeus. The sequence continues at coordinate 36,470,616 of NC_132923.1, read as the reverse complement.
ATTGGAGAGATAAGCTTAGGACACAAAATTGAAAAGGCAGATTAGTGTTAAATCATGGGCTTCAAAATTTTGCGTAATTTTCCGCCAGATGAAGTTCCCTGATCATTACCACTGTCCTCAACTGAATTTCCTTCTTCTCTGACTTTAGTGTACTTATATTACTTCATGCATTTGTCACACATTAACACCTAAAATTTAGTGAACATTTATTATGCTCTAGTCACTGTTATAAGCACTTTATATGTAATAATTCATTCCATTCTCATAATACCATGAAGTAGGTACTGTTATTACCATCAACTTAAAGATGAGACACAGAGAAGGAAATTGTACAAGATCAGTCAATAAGTGGCAGAACTGGGACTCAAACCCAGGCAATCTGGCTCCAGAGCCTGAATTCCTAATCTGTGCTATGGTGCCTGTCCAAGGAAAATCTTTTTATTTCCCCTATTAAAATGTGAGTTCCTTGAGGGACAGAATGAAAACAGGTTTTTGTTGGCTTTTGTTGTTGTTGGGGTTGGGGAGGGGGGTGCATATTTACAACCTCCACACCTAGGACAGTTCCTGAGACACAGTAGACATTTGCCAATATTTGTTGAGCTGAACTGGCCTCAAATACTCAACCAAGGCGTCTGGGCTGGGTGTGGTAGCTCACACCTATAATCCCTGCATTTTGGGAGGTTGGGGTGAGAGGATCACTTGAGCCCAGGTGTTCAAGACCAGCCTGGGCAATACAGGGAGACCCCGTCTCTGTTAAATTAACAAAAAAAAAAAACAACAGTCAGGCGTGGTGGTATGTGCCTGTAATTGCAGCTACTCAGGAGGCTAAGGTTGGGGGAACCCTTGGGTCCGGGAGGTCAAGGCCGCAGTAAGCTGTAATTGTGCTACCATACTCCAGTCTGGGCAACCGCGAGACTCTGTCTAGGAAAAAAAAAAAAAAAGAGAGAGAGTCTGGGTTGTTTTTCCTATAAGTCAAGGATCACCAAATTATTCTGTAAAGGGCCAGATAGCAAATATTTTAGGCTTTGCAGGCCATAAGGTCTCTGTCACAATTACTCATCTCTGCCCTTCCTGTGCAAAAGCAGCTACAATTTGTAAACAAATGAGCATGGTTGTGTTCCAAGAAAAGTTTATTTACGAAAACAGTGAGATATCTGGCCCATGTGCTCCAGTTTGCTGACCCCTATTATACAGATAATAGGAATATATTAAAGGTTTCTAAGCAGGGAAATTGAGTTTTAAGATTAACTGTGACGGCAACGTAACCAGAAAGAGACCATATAGGAGTTTCCATATTGAAACCAAAGTCATGGCCCCCTTTATCTTTCTATAATCATTCTAGAACAGTGTTGTCCAATGGAGATACAATGCAAGCCACAAATGTGAGCCAGATACATAATTTTAATTTTTTTCATTTTCTTTTCTTTTTTTTTTTCCTCAGAGACAGGGTCTCACTCTGTCACCCAGGCTGGAGTACAGTGGCGCAATCACAGCTCACTGTAACCTCAAGCTTAGGCTCAAGCAATCCTCCCGCCTTGGCCTCCTAAAGTGCTGGGACCACAGGTGTGAGCCACCACACCTAGCCTACTTTTAAATTTTCTAGAAGTCACATTTAAAAAAAACTTTTAAAAGCAGATGAATTAGTATATACTATATACTAATATATAATAGTATAACAATACATTATTACTGTTAATACATTGTATTTAACCTAATATACCCAAAAATATTGCCATTTAACACATAATATAAAAACTGAGATATTTTACATTCTTTTTTCATAGAAGTCTTAAAAATCCAACGTGCGTTTTCAAACGTAAAGCACAATTCAGATAAGCCCCATTTCAAGTGTCTAATAACCACATGTGGCCAGTGGTTACCATACTGGACAGCATTAAAAGAATGATCAACTAAACCTACAGCTCTCCATATGCAGCTGCTGGTTTTGGTACCATCTCCTCGATCGGCTTGCCACTGATTTTTGACCGAATTCTGAAATAATATGCACTACAGTTTGACATTACCGGCAACTCAATAAGGCAATGTCTTCATTTTTTATGTTACATTTACACATCACTTAGTTTTCACATACGATTTCACACCTGATCCTCATTACAAACACGTGAATACGCACGTTATATCAGTTTTACAAATGAGGAAAGAACGTTCAAAGAAAAGAGAGACAACTATTGAGTGTTGGAACTGAGAAAAAAAATTAAGTCTCCTGACCTCTGGTCCAATCTCTCTATTTACGCCCCAATAAAACCACCTCCTTAATCAAAGTTGAACTTCTCTGTGCGACTGGTCTTTATTTCCTCCAGTGATTGTAAACTCCATGAAGAAAAGGACTGTTTTTCCTGCACTGTATTCCCAGTGCCCAGCAAGGTGTTTTACAAGGAGCCAATACTTACTGAATGAATTAATTAATGACGTTTCTGATTTTCTCATGGTTAGTCGGTTAAATGTAATTTACTTTTTTTTAAAGCAACTGATGTGAAGAGCCAAAGTACGCCACCAAATTGGTAGGTTTTTAAAAGTTGAACCTTACTGCCAACATACTCTCAAAAGAGAACGGGGGCAAAAGGCTCCGAGCCAAGGCCTGAGTTCTAGCGCTGACCCTGCCATGAATAGGCTGTGAGCCCTCACGTAATAACTTCTCTGGGCCACAGTTCTTATCTGTCAAAAGGGAAGAGTAGGGCTATAATCCTCACGATTCCGTTCACAGCTAGGGTTTTTGACATTAACTTGAAGTGAGCCGGCTTCCTATTTCCTCACACCCCTCCTCCAGTCCCCTCTGCAACCGCCGACTTGGCGAGAGAGGTAACCACTGGGCCCTCTGGGTTCCCTATCCGCTTCCTGCGGGGGCCGACTCGACACCTAGGTGCAAGGCGGAGTCCACTGGCCGGAACCGCCATCTTTCCCCATTGGCCTGACCCCAACCGCCACCCGCGGGCACTGGATGACGCGCTCCTTACCTCTCCTCGCAGTCTTTGCATTTCACCTGCAACGGGACTAGTTGGTGGAACAGAACTTGGCTCATGTTGGCTCGCTGTCCCGGCTGGTGTGCGGAAAAGCCCAACAGGCCCGGCCCTCGGACCTAGCCCGAGAGGCGTCCGGGTCCTGATAGAGTTTGAGTTTGGCGCTCGGCTTCTGCGGAGGAGGCGGGGAGAGTGAAACGAGGGAAAGACGTAAGAGACTTGGCCCTCGCCAGCCACCATCGGATTCTTCCGGTTCTGTGGAGGATAAGGGGAAGACGGTTGTGGTAGTTCCGGGCGTTAACTTGTGTGGCGGGGGCTGAGGCAGCCATGTTTGTTAAGGGAAGGGGACCCGAAGGAAGCTGACAACTTTTCTTCTGGTTGCCGGGTGCTGGACAACCGAAGTGAGCCCTGAATTATGGCGACCTCCGCGTCGTCGCCGCACGCGACTGGTTTTCCAGCTGAGGGTAGATGCGGTTACTATGTGGAAAAGAAGAAACGGTTCTGCAGGATGGTGGTGGCCGCAGGGAAAAGATTTTGTGGTGAACACGCTGGAGCCGCGGAGGTGTGGTATCGCCCTACTCTCTCCAGAGTCGGAAATAAGTATCCTGGTCCTGTCGGTGCTGGAACCCGGCCCCTCCCCTCTTTGACAGGTTTCTGCTTGTGTCTCTCGGATCCTCCAGCTTTCACTTTAGTAAACCCAGTTTTGCCCTTGCCGACCGATTATGAGTTCTAGTGATGAGAAATGTTTTAGTTTACCACGCAGAGCGCCGGCAGTGACCCATTTATCTTGATCTTAACTCATGGTAATGCTAGGTTTTAATTTTACCCCAAGCTACCGCTCCGTCTCCCTGCTGGAAAGTGGTAGTTTAGAAAAAGCAGTGATTGAAGTCCCGAAGGTTTCACTAGTTGTGTTCTAATTGTTATTTCGTGAAAGAGAAGCACTTCTCGTGAATGCGGTTGGAAAAAACTTTCTTTTAAAAATTTAGACTTGAGGCCCGGCGCGGAGGCTCACGCCTGTAATCTCAGCACTTTCGAAGGCCGAGGCGGGCGGATGACTTGAGGTCAGGAGCTCGAGACCAGCCTGGCCAACACGGTGACATTTCTCTCTCTACTAAAAATAAGAAAATCAGCTGGGCGTGGTGGCGCGCGCCTGTAACCCCAGCTACTCAGGAGGCCGAGGCAGGAGAATCGCTTGAACCCAGGAGGTGGAGGTGGCAATAAGCCAAGATCACGCCACTGCATTCCAGCCTGGGTGACAGCCAGACTGAATCTCAAAAAAGAAAAAAAAAACATGTTTTTTTCGACTTACAGTTTTTAAGAATGCAACTTTGCTGGAATAGGAAGGAAAGATTTTTAAATATATACGAATTGACCTTTTACAACTGAGAACAAAGCATACAATTTTGTTTGATAATAGTTATGCATATAAATGTACTATAAAACATTGTATATTTGTATGTATGTATATTACTTTAGGATATATGTGAGATGGGAAAATAAAAACCAGAGGAGCAAAATGCTGATAGGAAGAGAGCATGTCTAATAGAACTATAAAGAATAAACCAAAGCGATCAGCATCTGATTTCATGCTTCTGAATGTCCAGTATTATTTGCATTATTTTATTTCTTAAGGAGTTTATTCTTCTAGACAATATCCAGTGCAGATCAGTCCCCTGACCCCCTTCATCTGCCACTCCCTATCGTAGTTATAGCCTACTTCCTATTTTGTTTTGACTGGCATTTACCAAAAGTGAAGCATACTGAAAAAAGGACATTCTTGTTATGGAATATGGGAGACGTGACTTGCTGTGGGAACTCTGAATTATGCCAATAGTCGTATTAACTGGTCTTGAGGGGACTGGCAAACATCCCTTGTTGAAGAATTAAAGTTATGATAGGAGAATGATTTAGACTCCACCTTATCCAGATATATGGAAGACGAATACAAATGGTGATGATAGTAGAATACGAATAAATCCTTACAAGCCGATCAGTATTCCTAGAGAGGAACGACATGTCGTCATTAGTCCCTTGAAGAGAGACTGCAAAACATCAAGTGGAAACACTTTTCATGACTACTATCTGGTTTTAAATTGTGGCTATCCTCCTGAATCTGTAATTTATGATATAACTGAATGTTGTGTTTCCATCTTTTTTTCTAAGTGTCATATGTAGCTGTGATGACACCACTTTAACTCATTTTTACGCAGTGGTTCTCGACAGGGACTGATTTTGTCCCCAGTGGACACTTGGTAAAATGAAGACATTTTGGTTGTCAAACTAAGGAGTATCACTGACATCTAATGGATAGAGACCAGAAATGCTGCTAAACCTCCTACAAATCATGGGACACCCCCTGCACTCACCCCCTCAAAAGAATCACCAGCCCAAAACATCAGTAGTGCCAAGATTCAGAATTCCTGTTTCTAAATTCAACTAATAAATTTTAAATGTGCTTTTTTTTTTCCTATGCTATGGTTAGGCTTTGGGGGTTAGAAGAGTCTTTTACATGGAGGTTAGGATTTAAAGCCAGCAATAAGGAAGAAATAATAACACAGTTTATTGAATATACAATATTTTCCAAAAAAATGAAAATTTCTTAGTTTTCCCATGAAATTCAGTGTGAACAGCTTCATGGACATGCTGAGAGGCACGTTCAAACAGAAATAAATTTTTAAAAGAATAATAACAACAGACACTTAGTCGCCACTTACTTTATGGCCAGCACTGTGCTAGGCAGTTTTGTTTAGTTTTTTTAACTATTAGCTCACTTAATTTGTTCAAACCTTAGGAGGTAAGACATATTTTTGTTCTCACCTTTCAGATGAGGCAGTAAGCCTACCTAACTAAGGTCATAGGGATCGTAGCCGGTAGATAGAGCTGGGTATCATACCTAGGCAGTCTGGCTGGCCTGTGTTCTTAACTGTTATACGATCCCTATTTATACAGATTCATGTGGAATATTGGGTAGAATTGCCAACATTACCAATTTTCCTTTTTTCCCAGTTCATATAGTCATGTGGCACATAATGACATTTCACTCAACAACAGACCACATATATGATAGTGGTCCCATAAGGTTATAATACTGTATTTTTACTGTACCTTTTCTATGTTTAGATATGTTTAGATACACAAATACTTATATTGTGTTACAATTGCCTACAGTATTTAGTATGGTAACATGCTGTACAGGTTTGCAGCCTAGTAGCAATAGGCTATACTATATGGGCTAGGTGTACAGTAGGCTATACTATCCAGGTTTGTGTTACTATACTGTATGATGTTTTCACAATGACAAAATCACCTAAAGATACATTTCTCAGAATGTATTCCCTGTCATTAAGTGATGTAACTTAGGAATGAGTAGGATGTAACTGATACTAAAAAGTTGCAAAGCCAGTAAAATATCATTGTTTCTAAGAAACTTTACATTTTAACATTCTAAAACCAGGATACATCTTAAAATCCATATGTCAATGGGCAGCATTTTCCAAAAAATGATAAGTCTGTGAGGCGATGCATGTTAATTAAGCTTGATTTAGCCATTGCACAATGTATACATATTTCAAAACATCATATTGTATTAAAACCATACATATATAATAGTGTATATTATTTTATTGCCATAAAAATCACAATTACTTTTGCACCAACCTAATATGTGATAAATATATGCAACTATTTGTCAATTAAAATAAAATGAAATAGGTAGCATTTTTTTCTTTCTTGGTTGTGCAGAAAATAGTCATGCATATAATAGTTGATGCTATCCTAGATTTCAGACACCATATGTAGGCCTTCTCTATAACCTGTTTGAAGCTATAGACCCTTGTTTGTCCAAAGCAGTATTTGTTCATATGTATTTAAGCCAGCTACACCGGAGAGTTTTTGTTAAACTCTTGGGACCTGATTTTGCCAACTTTTCATTATGTCCTTTTAAGGTTTCCTTACCTTGTTTTGAGATTGCAGAGACACTGAAGTTATATCTGGTATCTGTAAGCAATCAACTTGATATTTTATTTAAATAAATGTATCTCTTAATTTATTAGGAAGAAGATGCTCGGAAAAGAATCCTGTGTCCTTTAGATCCAAAACAGTAAGTATGGATCAGATACGGGGGTTTTTTTTTTGTGCTGGAAACAGTAATTGGCGCAAATCTCATTTGAAATAATTTTCTTTTTAAATTTAGCACAGTATATGAAGATCAACTAGCAAAGCATTTGAAAAAATGTAACTCAAGAGAGAAACCAAAACCTGTAAGTGTTTGATCAGTAAAATTGAATGGTGAAATGTGGTATGTAATGCCTTGGTAGATGCTGCACATGGAATGGACTTGTTTCATAGCTGAGGAACCCAAGCTCAGGAAATACAATTTTTTATTTAAAGAGATAGGGTCTCACTCTTTCACCAAGGCTGGAGTGCAGTGGCATGATCATAGCTCACTGCAGCCTTGAACTCCTGGACTCAAGCAATCCTCCCACCTCAGCCTCATGGGTAGCTGGCACTATAGGCAAATGACACCACACCTGGCTTATTTTTTTTATTTTTTTTATAGAGACAGGGTTCTCGCTGTGTTGCCCAGGCTGGTCTCGATCTGCTTGTGTCAAGCAATATTCCTGCCTCAGCCTCCCAAAGTGCTAGGATTATAGGCATGAGCCACCAAATCCAGCCAAGAAATACAAATATTTTTAAATTGGATAGTAGGCAAACCTGCCTGACTTTTGTTGCATAGTAGATATTTATTTATTACACTGTACAATAAGGGCTGCCGTGCGATCCAGGAAGAGACACCATTTCTGTCTTCCAAGGGTGCTTGGCATACAACCTCCCTTGAAAAGGTAGTCTGGGAAAAAAGGTAATCAGTGCCTCTGCTTCTAAGACTCGTAGAAAATTGAGAGACTTATGGGAGGATGTCTTGCAATAGCACCTCTCAGTTACTTTGACAAGATACTCCCATACATTTCCAAATGCCTGCCAATTGAGAACCACTGGGCCAGGTGGCATAAGTTTAGAAAGTGTTTTTACATTAAAATGGTGTAGAAGAAAAATGATGACCCTCACCACCACCACCTACTTAGGACATAGCCCCTCTAATACAAAGAGAGAACATTGGCTTTGTTTGCAAATATCTTCCTTACCTAAGTTCCAGGTTTCAGTTAAAGCAAGCAAGTTTAATAGGTGTTCTGAGAAAAGTTTGAGAGAATAAATAAATTTATTAAAAATGGAAACCCTTGGGGGAGTTTCACTGCATACCAGCACACAGTGGCAAGGAAATAGAGAAAAGCAGTGGAATGATGAGACAGAGAAAGAAATGCAAAGCAGTATTTATCTGGTTCACTATGTAGAGTAGGACACTTGGAACCCAGATAAAGGCATATCACTATTCTGCTTTACTTTGGAAAACTAGTGAGCAATGTTTAAAAATTTTGTATACTAATTAAAAGTTAGTTGGCTATAAATTTCTCCAGTATAAATAGTTTTCACATTTAAAAATCTACTCTACAACATAAGTTACCTGGAAAACTTTTGGCAACCATTTTAAACTAAGAGTACATCAAATTCTAATACTTAACAGCTAGTTTTCTATTATAGTTTTATTTCAGTTATCCAGTAAAACATTGTAATTCCTGCAGGCTTCACTCATTCCACTCAATCACCAGTTTCCATTGCTAGCAACACACATTCTGTGCATATAGGTAAAGCTAGCAACACACAAGCAGGATGTTACCTTTCTGCCTCTGTTACCTTTCTGCCTCCATGTAACAAAAGTCCATTTAACTACACATAACATAATGTTCCCAAGAATTATTTTCACTTTTGAAACGGGATTTGTAGAAACAGTACTGTTTCATTCATCTAGATCTACACCGTTCAGTATGCTAGCCACTAGCCACATATGACTATTTAAATTTGAATTAAAACTAAATAAAATTAAAAATCTAATGTGTCAGCCACACTAGCCATATTTCAGTGGCTACCATATTGGCCAGAGCAGATGTAGAACATTTCCATCATTGCAGAAAGTTCTGTTGGAAAGTGATAATACAGATCCTTACCTAGAATCTGTATTTCTGAAGCCAGACTAGAAAGATTTCATTATCTGTTTGTTTGTTTGTTTGTTTGTTTTAGAGACAGGGTCTTCCTATATTGCCCAGGCTGGTCTCAAATTCCTGGGTTCAAGAGATCCTTCTGCCTTGGCCTCCCAAAGTGCTAGGATTACAGGCCTGAGCTACTATGCCTGGCCTCATTATGTTAATTTAAATAACTAGTGTGATGGGACATTTATATTTTCAAGTTTTAATTAATATTTTAAAATATAAGAAATCAGACTTATTGTTATAATATGTATGTCTTTCTGGTTTTGGTCATGCTGCATGTCTGATAAGCAGCATTATGTAGTTAGTACTTTGCTGTTTTTGCTTTAGCACTATAAGACAAAATTGTTACAGTTCTAGTGTATACAGTCTAGGCTGTAAAACTTTTAATAAATGTTACAAATGAATTTCTTTAAACTGTAAGTGCGTATTCAGATAACCACCTCACTAGAATATAAGATCCATGAACACCTTTTTGTCTCTTTTGTTGTCTACTGTGGTGGAGTGCCCAATACCTAAAGCAAACTAGGGACTTGAGTAAGTACTCAATAATGATTTAATGAAGAAATGAAGGGAGGAAGGGAGGATGGCAGGTGCAGAGCAGGGGATAAAGGGAAGAATCAGTATTTTAGTTTAATGTTTGTGAGCTTCACATTATTAACAGTTCTTTTATGTTTTTGTTTTTGTTAAGGATTTCTATATTCAAGATATTAATGCAGGCTTAAAAGATGAAACAGAAATACTTGAACAATTAGTAAGTACATTGACTTAATATTTAATTTTAAAAGGTATTTATAAGCTCTTTTCATGATGTGAATAAGCCATGTTCTAATTTTTGTTTCAAGCAAATCTGTTTTTAATTTACAGTGCATTTTCCTATAGACTCAATATTGTTAGAGATGGTTAGTTCCCAGACTAGCTCATGCCCCATAGCAAAACAAGCTACAATATGGCCCTGAGTCCCCTTTGATTCTTGAACCCTTCTGAGCCTAGACTTGTTCTTGACCTTGAGGAAGTTAGGAGAATTAAAGTAGCACAGCAAAGACGGAGTAGAAATTTAGCAGTTGGACAATTCTGATGGCAGCTTAGGGAAAAGGCTTGATAGAGAGAAGAGCCTAAGCTGTCATGGGAATTGCCCAATTGGTAAACCTCTACTCAGTCTCTGTCATGCTACTTTAAAGCAATTTTTGGCTACATTATTTAGTTTTATTTTTGTATATAGGTTCCAATTTCTTCTCTATCTGAAGAGCAGTTGGAAAAGTTAATTAAGAAATTGAGAAAAGCAAGTGAAGGTAAGACTGCCTAAAGTTGCAAGTTCAATTGTTTTAGAGTAATTAGGTGGTATATGAGTTGATACCATTCTAGTTTAAAGTATGTTACTACTGTTGTTCAGAATCCTACAATTACATGTTTGGCTGCCTAAGCTGTTGTGCTTATATTTGGCACAGGTTTGAATTCTACACTTAAAGATCATATTATGTCCCATCCAGCATTACATGATGCACTTAATGACCCTAAAAATGGTGATTCTGCAACCAAGCACCTGAAACAGCAGGTATGTTTAGGCTATAGTAACTACTAAACATGGCCTTTGTTCATTTGTTGAAAGTGTTTTAAATGTAATTATTAATAAGATTTTATTTTGTTTACCTTTCAGGGTGCCAAATATTTCCATTTCAAAAAATACATAGAAACATATATAAAAAAATGAGGGCATGGATATGATTCTGAGTACCATATATTAAATATTTAAGAGCAAGAGAGAAAAATTTTAAGTAGAAATTATCAATGTAAAACATCTGCCTTACGTAGAAATTACCTTGCTCTTTTCCCATTTGAACAAAATGTGTTTGCTCTAGTTTATAAAATAATCTTGTGAAGTTTGCAGGCTTCTATTTTAGGTAACATTGAAAAATTAAAGTTACTTGGTCCGAGAAGATGCTTTGTTGAGTTTGGAGCAGGAAAGGGAAAATTATCTCATTGGGTTGATATTGCCTTAAAAGATGCTGAAAAAGTTCACTTCATCCTAGTAGAAAAGGTGACCACAAGATTCAAGGTAAGTGAAACCATTGCTCTATGTTAGTAACCAAATTTTGTTTTCATTTTTTGTATTCAGGAAAAAAGTGATAGAAACATTTCTTAAAAGAAAGGAAAGGAATTTTTTTAATCTGTTTGTTGTAGCTTTTTATTAGTTCCAATTGTATTGATAACTCAAACTGAAGGTGAATTTTTTTAGTCTAAGTTTTGATAGTCCATTGATCTGAATTTTTAAAATTATTTGCAGAGACAGGAAAATATATAGAAAGAGCCAAGCTCAAGCTAGGAGTTAAAAGTCTTGGGTTCTACTCCTATCTTTACCACTTGCCATTCATTCATTAAACAATTTTTGAGCATACTGCCAGGCCCCACCCAGGCTGAAGTACAGTGGCAGGACCTTGGCTCACTGCAGCCTTGACCTCCTCAGCTCATATAATCCTCCCATTTGAGCCTCATGAGTAGCTGGGACTACAGTCACGCACCACCATGCCCAGCTAATTTTTAAAAATTTTTAGTGGAGACAGGGTCTCACTTTGTTGCCCAGGCTGGTCTCGAACTCCTGGGCTCAAGCCCTCCTCCCACCTTAGCCTCCCGAAGTGCTGGGATTACAAGCGTGAGCCACTGTGCCCAGCCACTCTATTACTTATATTTAGAAAAGAGACCCAGGCAAATACATAAATTACTATAGTAAAGTGTTAAAATACGAGAAAGGTCTGCACAGAGTACAGCGTGGTTTCAAAGACGGGAGTGACAAGTTTTATTGCAGGGAAGAGATGGAGAATGACTACGCAGAGAAGGTGATGCTTGAACTAAATCTTGAAAGGTGAATTGGTGTTTGTTAAGAGAGTTTGAGAAGCATTCTAGGAAGCAAGAACAATGTAACCAAATACATGAAATAATGTGGAAACATTCCTGTTTAATGGGAGTACATGTTGCAAAGTAGAGTTCAGCAATGATGAGACTGGAGAGCATGGCTAGCCTATAGAAGATCTCATATTTTATGCTAAGGAAGGAGTTTGACTATGCTGCTGTCTGGTGGGGGTACAATAGAAAAAAGATTTAGTTCTTGGCTTTGAAGAAGCTTATGTCTAGTGGAGTAGACATATAAATATTTGTGTTCAGTATGCTAAGTGTGTTTTGATAGTGGTAAGTACCCAATCCTATGGGAGCATGAAGATAGAGCAGCAACTTCAGTCTAGTGTGGGTCATAGAAGTTTTCGTAGAAGTGACAGTTGAGATGAGATTGAAATAATATATAAGAGTTGGTAAAGTAGAAGGGAATTTTTCAAAGTTTATCCTAGCAGCACCATTAAAACTATATTAGAAGAGTCTGACACTTGAAGTAGAGAGATTAATAATAAAGATAATTTTTGTCCAACAATCCAAGTAAGAGAGAGGCCAGAGCTAAAGCTATTGCACTGGGATGGAGAGGAGAGCAACAGTATGAGAAATGTGAAGATGTTGGAAGCCACAAGAGTTGGTGATTTATTAGTAATTGAATATGAGAGATAAGGAGTAATTTTGGGTAGAATTTTTATGACTTAGGTGACTAAATGGTGTTCTTTCCTGAGATAAGGAATAAAGGGGGAGCAAGAGGAAGGAGGGTTTTGGAGACAGAAATAATGAGTTCAGTTCTGGATGTGCCCAGTTTGCTGGTGAAGTAGAGCTTTCTAGTTCACAGTTGAGTATGTGTCTGATGCTCATTGGAGAGGCCTGAGCCACAAATGTAGATCAGTAGGTCATGGGCACATAGGTATAGGTTAGAATGGTTGTGATCTTTCAGGAGAGCAAGAGGAGGAACAAACCAAAAATAGTATACGAAGAGTGACAAAGATAAAGGAGCTAGTAGACAATCTTACATAAATGACTTAAGATCTGTGAACTTCAGTTCCTTTGTCAGTGAATTGGGAATTTTTAGGGTTAAAGGAAATGATGTCTATGTTTACATAATTGATAAACATTTTCAAGTATTTTTTTAAAAGTGTAATATTTTGAAGTTCTCATCAAAGAATGTAGTCTTCATTTTTAAATATATTCTGTTGCTCTGAATTTTGAAAACAAAAATCTTTTTATTTTCATAAATCCTTTTTAAACGTAAGAAGTCATTATTACAATAATGTTCTGTTTGTGCAGGTGGATGGAAAACACAGAAAGAAAAATTCAGTGTTTGAAAGACTTCAAATTGATATTCAACACTTGTGTTTGAGTAAGTTGTGTAACTTTCCATTGCTCTACAACTAAATCATAACTGTTTCAAACTCTGAGGTTGCTTAGAAATCCAATCATGCAGAACGGTGCTTCAGAGAAAACAGTCAAATCAATCCATTGTTAATATAGAATGTTTTATATAGTGTTTAAATAGATGTAAATTGAATTAAGGTTGAGAATTTTTAAAATTTTCAGTATCAAATGGAAATGAAGTGTTAGGGAAGAGTTTAAAAGTTTTTTAATATGTACTTATGTTGTTTCTTTGTCCTGTTTAAATTTTTTTGAGTCCGTTCAAACTATAAACTAGCCTTCTGCCTGCAGTTAACATGACTTTACCTAAACCATTAAAGAAAATGAGGTATTTCTCTGCCTAGCTAATGTATAAAAGATACTTCCTAAAATTTTAAATTTTACAAGAGAAAAGAAGTCATCACTGTGGAATTCACATTCCATACACAAAACACACACAGACACATACACACACAAACACTCCTCAATCAACTTCTGTAGTGCCCTTTTTATACCTTTTCTATTTTTCAGATTATCCAAAGAAAATAATGCAAACATATCTTCACCTCTTCCATTCACTAATTTTAATCCAGCCATGAAAAGCAACCCAGCATTTGTATAGAAATCACTGTATTTAAAATTATTTAACTGAATATATTAACTTTCTGATATTATGAACCCTAAACAAGTTCTTATGTTATATGTTGTGTTCCATAAAGTGAGAATTTTTTCTTTGAGTCTCTTTCAGGCTAAAATTCAGAGACTCTAATTAGTTATTTCTTTTGGAAGGCCACAATAATATGTACTTTATTTCACTAGACAGTTAATTCTCATTTCCATTTCAGACAAGATTCCTGTGCTAAGAGAAGGAAAACTACCTGTGGTAGGAATTGGAAAGCATCTGTGTGGTATGGCAACAGGTATGTAAACATACTAATAGTGTTTACATTAATGCATTAAGTTTTGACCTAACCTGGCCCCAACCATTTCAGTGGCCTCTTCTGAATCGATATCTTATGTTTACAACTCATTAATCTTTATAGAGCACTGACTCTGTGCTTTATTAGATGCATAGCTTTCCTATTTATCTGCTCATTTTGGCCATTTTGCAGGATGAATTAAGAGTTTTGTATGTAAATACTGCATCACATTAGACTTTAAAGTTCTTTGGGTTAAATTTCAACCAGAAAAGGAAAATAAGACCATTTATGGAAACTGTATTTTTCCACCCAGAAGCTACTGATTTTTTGTAGAATAGTTCCTTAGGAAGAACTCAGAAACCTCTTCCATTAAAAGACTATTGTGTTTCAGGATTCTGGGGAAAAAGAAAAAAATAAATATTAGACAAAAAAAAAAATCTAAGATGTCTTGTCTTAGCACTTTGATCCATCAGATCTAGCATGGTAAAGTGGAAACAGCATGTGCTTTAGAATCAGATAGTCTAGCCTTCAGCTCTGTTGTGTAACCTTGTCAAATTACTTAACCTTTCTGAGCTTTGGTTACCTCATCTATAAAACAGAGATACTAATATATTAATAATTTACCGGGTTGCATGTAAAGTGTCTGGCACATAATAGTGCTCCATAAATGTTAATTATTGTTACATCATCTTCCTAACTTTTGCTAGTTTCATCATCTACCCATATGGGTAACTTGGAGTGTCCATAGATAATAGTCATATTGGCTGGAAGTGGCATTGAGTACTATATATTTGTGTTGGCCTTCATAGTTTTTAAGACTACAGTAATGTACAACATAACGATGATTTGGTCAGCAGTGGACTCATATATGACAGTGGTCCTATAAAATTATAGCATATTTTTACCGTACCTTTTCTATATTTAGATACACAAATACTTACCATTGTGTTACAGTCGCCTACGGTATTCAGTAACATGCTGTACAGGTTTGTAGCCTAGGAGCAATAGGCTGTGCCATACATCCTAGGTGTGTAGTAGGCTACACTATACCATCTAGGTCTGTGTAGTACACTCTGATGTTCCCACAATGATGAAATCGCCTAACGCATTTCTCAAAACATATACCAATGGTTAAGCAGTGCATGACTGTACTTTCACATACCTTATCTCATTTAAGCCTTATAAAAGTCTTCTAAAGTAAACCAGTTCCATCCTGGGGGTAGGAGGGAGTACACTCTTTTGACCTACAGTGGCCATTTCTCATGTTCCACGTAATTTTTTTACCCTTGATTCACTGTATCTGAATCCTCCTTTCATCTCTGCCGCAGTTGCTGCCCTTCTTGAAATTCCATTTTCTTCTCTTTTGCGATACTCTTATTTCCTGGTTCTTCCCCTACATCTATGCCATTCTTTCTGTTCATTTCACAGTCTCCTTCCACTTCTGTCCTTTAAATATTTAATATTCAGGCTAGGCACAGTGACTTATGCCTGGAAACCCAACACTGGAGTCTGAAGTGAGATGATTGCTTGAGGCTAGGAGTTCAAGATTAGCTTGGGCAACATAGCAAGACCCCATCTCTACAGAAAATTTAGAAATTTGCTGGGCATGATAGCTTGTGCATGTAGTCCCAGCTATTCAGGAGGCTGAGGTGGGAGAATCACTTGAGCCTAGGAGTCTGAGTCTGCAGTGAACTGGGATAGCGCCACTGCACTGCAGCCTGGGTGACAGAGCAAGATCCTATCTCAATTGGTCAATCAATCTCAGACCCATCTGCTACACAACTAATGTGTCTTTCTCTTTAAACTCTTCAGTACTTACTGATATAGTCCGAACTCTTTGACATAACGTTTTTGTCTCAATCTGGCTTCAGCCTTCCTCTCTTTTTTGCATTCCCTGTCTCCTACTTTGCTGTTCAGCAACATCAAACCCTGGGTGCTCTTCCATATACTGTACTATTTCTACTATATCTGGAATTTCACCCCCATTCACCCATTCACCCAAACAAAACAACTGGTCAGTTTTTACTCATCCTTCACCTCCGTTGTCACCACTTTCAGGGAGCTCCCTTAAATAAGATATGCCTCCTTGGTGTTATCATAATACCCTCTGCATAATTTTACCTTGTTGTATTTTAATTATCTGTTTATATATCTAATTCTTCCACCATGCTCTGAATTTTTTGAGTATATGGCATACTAGTACAATGCTTTCTATATAACAGGAACACAGTGAATATTGGAATGAATGAATAATCTTGGCTACCAATTTGCTGTGTTTCCTTGTCCCTTTCTGTGTATGTGGCTTTGTCCTTTAAGTTCTCTATGACAGATGAATTGAGATAAATTGCTAAAGCTCCTTCTAATTCTGAAATAACTTAATTCTTTTTTTTTTTTCTTTGAGATGGAGTCTCGCTCTGTCACCCAGGCTGGAGTGCAGTGGCGCAATCTCGCCTCACTGCAACCTCCACCTCCCAGGTTCAAGCGATTCTCCTGCCTCAGCCTCCCGAACTGCTGGGATTACAGGCTCGTGCCACCACGCCTGGCTAATTTTTGTATTTTTAGCAAAGATGGGATTTCACCATGTTAGCCAGGAAGGTCTCCATCTCCTGACCTCGTGATCTGCCCGCCTTGGCCTCCCAAAGTGCTGGAATTACAGGCGTGAGTCACTGCGGCTGGCCTGAAATAACTTAATTCTTTTAATAATTTATCTGGTTATTCACATTTCTGAAAATCACTTACTTAAGTCAGATATGAATAAAACAATGACTAAATGTATTTTGTCAGAAAATAATAGTTTATGAAATAATAGGTTAGCTATCACTTTCTCCAAAGAATGGGTTTCTAATGTTTGACTTAAATTCATATATTGAATTCAATTTACTAGTGAAATATCAGATCATTTAATAGTCACTTGTTTTATCTTAGGGTAATACATATTTTTAAAATATGTATATGTTTTTGATTGAACAGACACAACATGACAATCTAATGATTAAGACAGAAGATGTGGGTCCTACATTTGGGGTCTTTCCAATATTGTCAACAATGTAGGAGTTTTTGATGGGAAATAGCCATAGTCATCAAAAATCCATTTATTTAGTTTTAAAATATACTAAAATGTTTTCATTGTAATGTGGAGTACATCTCCCTCTTAAGTTTGTGTATATTAATCATTGCATCCTCAATGCTTCGCACATGAAAGGCATTCAGTAAATGTTTGTTAAATAAATGAATAAATACAGTTAGGCTACTCAGTGAGGCCTACTTTCCAGATTCTGTTCTGACTCCTCTTTCAACTCTTCAGTTCATCACTATTTGCTATGAGCCTTTTCAAGACAAGCATCTTGACTTAGCATCAACCTAAACAGATTTGTCTGCCCTTCCTTCCTCCTCCCTCCCTCCCTCTTCCTTTCTTCCCTCCCTCGCTCCCTCCCTTCCTTCCTTCCTTCTTTTTTTCCTTTCTTAAACTAGAATGTAAATGTAAGTGAATAAAGTTTTCCTGTACATGTCATTTCCTCAGCTAAGGTAGGAAAAGTGAGAGACAATTCAGGTAGCTGGGTAAAAGTTCTTCAGATTGTAGATCTTAAGCTTCAGATAGCTTTATTGGAAATTAGGCTTTACGCAGAATAAATCATTAAAGAAACAGAGAAGATAGTAAGAAGAGCAAATTTGAATGAAACTGATAATTCACCATATAATTATTACAAATATAAAGCTGAGTAGGTTTTTGCTGTTTCTATTGTTGGGTTTTTAAAAACAGTACTGCTTAATAAATGTAAAAAATATTTATTTTTAAAGATGATGTGGTTTCGGGGGGCCACATAATTGTGTTTGCAGATCTTGCATTACGATGTTTGATTGAAACCTATGCTGCCAGTTTTGAGGAAAGGAATGAAGAACCTTTAGCCAAACGCATAAAGAATGATAAAACAGAAAAAGAAATTTACACTTTGGCCAAGGAAGGAAATGAAAAAAATGTCCCAGAGAAGTGGAACCCTGTGGCTGGCATTGTTATTGCACTCTGTTGTCACCACAGGTGTGATTGGAGACATTATGTGGGCAAAGAATATTTCAGGGCTCTAGGCCTTGGAGCAGTGGAATTCCACTATTTCCAGCGAATGAGTAGTTGGGCAACTTGTGGGATGCGGAAAACATCTTTGGAAACCTCAAATAGTACCACAAAGAGACAAGATAATCAGAATGATGATAGTGAAGAGCATGATGATGGAGGATACAGAATCACAGATGATGGCGCTGATAGTTTGCCTGGGTAAGAGACTACTTTTGTAATGTATGACACTAAAGGAGAAATATTGTATTATACTGTACTTTAGATGACTATTATCAACAATTCATGAAAATGTATAATCTAATTTTAGAATAAGCTAAAATATACACATCTCTTATTGTGGTCATAAATATAATGTGTCTTGGAAGCATGGGATAAAGTACTTAGTACATTACGGGTTAGTTAACATTCTCTCAATAAATGGAAGTGACAAAAATAATTTTTTATAAACTTTTACAAAATTTTAACAATGTTTTGTGTGTGTTTATTCAATTTAGGCTTCTTAGTGTTGAAGAAAAGAAGAAAATAGGGCATCTTTGTAAATTGCTGATTGACCAAGGTCGAATCCAGTATTTGCAGCAGAAGGGATTCAGTCCTGCTTTGCAGTACTATACAGACCCTCTGGTGTCTTTGGAAAATGTTTTGTTAACTGCTTTACCAAATCATTCTTCATCACCAGAAACAACTGCTTAATGGAAAAGAAATTTGAGCATCATCTGTCTTCCACCAAAAAAATTTTTTAATTATATTTTTATATTAAAAAATATATACTTTAAATAGCAAATAATATGAACTTTAAAAAATGCTGTGGCCTCATTAAACTTTGGTAATAGCTTTTCTTTTTACTTCAGAAATCCAAACATTAGAGAATTCACCAAAGTAATCCTCTTTCGAAGGGCATCTTGAATTATATTATCCATCCGTATTTATGGAGATTGGTAAAGTAGTTGAACCGTTGACTTGGTGATCTGAAACATATATGTCAACACATAATTAGCATATTTCTGTTTGTATTAATTTTGGAAATTTATCTTCCTTTGATTTTATTTAAAATTTTTTATTTCTCAAGTTCAAGAGGTAGTGATTGATTGTAACAAGGGCCAATCTGAGAATTTGACTTATATGTGGACATTTTTCCCTACAGACCTGAAAAGCACAATTATGATTTTCTCAAATGCAAACAATTCAGAGATGTTCACAATTAATAAACACAATTAATGAAGTCACCTTCAAATTTCCAGAACCATACATGTATATATTGTCAGAATCTGTCCATGACAAACACAAAACTTAAGAGCTGTTTTCAAAGAAAAAAGATTATTTCACTTAATTATTTTGTTGGATAATTATCTAGTTAGAACTTCCAAAAAGATACTTACAAACATAATTCACAAATTTGAAATAACTTCTGGAGTTGATTAGCTATCTCATATCTTTTATCAGGTCATTTTTTACATATATAGGCACAAACAATATGTTCTCTTCTGTTTGGGAAAATAATTTGGAATAAAGTAGAAATTAGATAATGAAACTAAAAACCTCAAATTTAGGCCTTATTTAACACATGACTGGTTTCTATGCACAAGCAAATATTAAACCAAACATATGGTAGGACTGTTACTGTCTTCTGCATCTTATCCCTATTTTGTTTCTGCCTTTATTTGCAAAAATTATCTTAATTTATGGTACATTTGCCAAGACAAAGGTTCAGAATTACTAATTTTAGATATTATGATATTCTGAGGTAACTATTTTTATCCTGTAGTTCTATGATTACATGATTTGTAAATAAGAAGCCTAACCAATTTAAAATTCCTGACTTTAGTCTCATATATCTTGTCAGACTGCCTCGGTTCAAATTCCAACCCTACCATCTTTGAGTTGTGTGACCTTGGGCATGCCACTTAATCTCTTTGTGCCTCAATTTTCTCCTCTTAAAATGGGGATGATGATGATAACAATAATACCTACCTCACAAGGTTGTTGTGAGTATCAAATGAGATAACACAAGTAAAATGCATAGAACAGTTCCAAGCACAGAGTAATTCAATAAATATTAACTGGAAATAGTAGTGGTAGTAACTCGTGAATCTATTTTTAATAACATAATAGGCTTTGATTGTATTATCTCTTTAAGTCGTTAACTTTTTTTTCCTTGTTATAAGTTTTATGTCAAATACTATTAAGGTAAGGTAGTTTGTTTTTTAAGTTAGTTACCCATGTCCCCAATCAAGGGAACCTAAATGAAGATATTATATCATTAAATAATTAACCTTTTTTTATTGTGTCAAGCAATACTAATTTGTGTCATAAAATTTGTTTTGCATCATTCAACAATTTATGCCCAGAAATAAACAATATTCTACAACAGGCATAATCGCATTTATGTTTCATAAAATATTCATACACATCCAAGAATTATCATACGGAAACAGTTCTGTGGCCCATTTAGCTTAATGGTATGTTTCTGACAATGGTATCAAGTACTTTAACGGAAGATAAGTTTGTCCTTCAACATGCCAGTAGGTCAGGATTATTGTTTTCCTAACTGTTACTTTGTCTTCACATATCATGAGAAAGTGACTATGTGGGATATGCACACAGCTATTTCTTGTCCTGCACAATTTTCAGATTCAACAAACCTCTTCTTGAACTTTAGATTCACCTATACAATTACCACAACTTGCATGTTCCACAAGTGCATCAAATTTACTGCTAAGGGCCAGGTGCGGTGGGTTACGCCTGTAATCTCAGCACTTTGGGAGGCCAAGGCAGGTGAATCACCTGAGGTCAGGAGTTCGAGACCAGCCTGACCAATATGGTGAAACCCTGTCTCTACTAAAAATACAAAATTAGCTGGGCGTGGTGGCGCATACCTGTAATCTCAGCTACTCAGGAGGCTGAGGCAGGAGAATTGCTTAAACCTGGGAGGCAGAGGTTGCCAAGTGAGCCGAGATTGTGCCATTGCACTCCAGCCTGGGCAGCCAGAGAGAAACTCCTCAAAAGAAAAATGACTGCCAAAATTAGAAATCATCTGCCTCTACCACCTGATTCTACTCGCCAACCCATCTTCTGTACTTCAATCTCCATCTTAGCATCACCGTCTATCCAGTCGCTCTCTAAACCAAAAACATTCATTATAAACTCCCTTTTCTCATCTTCATTCAATTACCAATTCTGTCTCCTAATCGTCTTTTATGTATTCTCTCTCTGCTTTCCAAAACTAGGTCACAATTAGGACTTTTTTGCCTGTCTCCCCAATCTGTCTCCATGTATTGCATCTATGACCTTGCTACAATAAATCTAATCACCATTTTCTAAACATCCTCCACTGAATGTTAGTAAAAATTATTTCCTCCAGCTGAAAAACTCTGTCTTCTCGGTTATACTCATTTTTCAAACTAACTACTTGTTGCATTAAGTTGAACTAAAATCTGCCTTTTAAGTTAAAAACTCTTAACATTTTACAATTAGAAGACCATGATTTCTATTACTATTGTTTCATTGTTTTTATTAACAAATAATTGTGTACTTTGTCCTCTTCCCCTGATCTTGGTTTAGCTTAAAGCCCCTCCTTGATTAAAAAAAGTGGTGTAATTCAAAATTATGAGAGACTAAGTGATTGAAATCTCTATATCAAAACCTCACACTTCGTTGATTAAAATCTGTATTCTCAGCCAGACATGGTGGCATGCACTGATAGCCCCAGTTACTCCAGAGGCTGAGGTGGAATGATCTCTTCAGCCCAGGAGTTCAAGGCCAACAGTGAGCTATGATTGTGCCTTTGAATAGCCACTGCACTCCAGCCTGGGCAAAATGGGCAAAATAGTAAGACCTCATCTCTTTAAAAAACAAAACAAAACAAAACACTGTGTTATCTTAATATTTTTCATTCGTAGGTAATTTTTTTTTTTTTTTTCTATTTGTGGAATGACAGGGAAGATCAGTTCATGGTCAAACTGCTATGTGTGGCAAGCTGGTAGAATGAGGTAGCAAAGCTTTAAGAATCACATCTTCACTCACTTGGTTTTACTTCATATGCTTAGCCAAAGGATTTATTTCCTTCCCCCACTTGAAAAACTTTGAATATCTTTACAACCCCTCTCTCCATTTCACTTTTTTTCTTCCCACAATATTGACTAAGAGAACAGAATTTGACAGAAAACTTAAGATGGAATAAGAAATATATAAAGGAATTAATCAAAAGGCAGCAGTTAGTGATATACACATTACCAAAAAAGAACATTGAATCTGTGTTATATACAAATCTTATACCTGCTCTTCTCTGTGACTCTTGTATGTATGTGTGCATAAACTGAAGGCCGAATAATTCCCGTTCCTCTTCTTCATCTGTGCCTTCAATGGGAGGAAGTGATACTTCCAATTTCAGTGGGTTGTCTCTGAAGTTGACAAACCTAGCAGTTCATCAAAAAACAGTATTTTTATAGGTGTCATGGAAGTGTACATTTATTTCCCTGGAGAAAGGTCAAATGATAATATACTAAATTACTTTTTTAACTGGTTTCAATAATTGAACACCTTGGTGAGATGTGATATATCTCAAGAATCTATGGTTTTTTTTTTTCCTAAGAGAAAAAATACTAGCTTTAGACAACTTACTTTCAAAGCTTATAAAAGCAACTAGTTAGTCTAGTTGCACAGGCTGGAGTGTAGTGGCATCATCTGGACTCATGGCACCCTCCACCTCCTGGGTTCAAGTGATTCTAGTGTCTCAGCCTCCCAAGTAGCTGGTACTAGAGGCTCACACCCACGACACCCGGACATTTTTTGTATTTTTAGTAGAGAGAGGGTTTCACCCATATTGGGCAGGCTGGTCTTGAACTCCTGGCCTCAAGTGATCTGCCTGTCTCAGCCTCCTAAAGTGCTGGGATTACAGGCGTGAGCCACCGCACCCAGCCTACAGCATATATTTCATGCAATACAGCTTAACTTCTAAGAACAATGTTAACATATCTTAAATATAAAATTAGTGCTATGAACTTAGTTTTTTATATACCTTCATCTTACTTATCATTGTGTCTTCACCACCTAGTACAAGGCAGGTAGTTGCTCAACAAGTGAATAAATGAATTATTTGGTTATGGAAGTTTTGGGTTTTAGTGGGTATTCTCTTATTCTCAATTGTCAGAAGATTAAGCTTTGGAAGAAAAATGCTTGAGGGAGCTTTCAAGATGAGTTAAAACTTAAATGTCACATCTGAAACAGTAAAAAATCCTAGAAGAAATCTTAGGAAAAACTCTTCTGGACATTAGCCTAGGCAAAGAATTTATGATGAAGACCTCAAAAGCAAACACAACAAAACCAAAAATAGACAAATGAGATTTAATTAGAAAAACTTCTGCACAGCAAAAGAAATAATCAACAGAGTTAATAGACAACCTACAGAATGGGAAAAATATATGTAAATTATACATCTGACAAAGAACTAATATCCAGAATCTACAAAGAACTCAAACAACAAGAAAAAAAATAACCCCACAAGCGGGCAAAGGACATGAAAAGATATTTCTCAAAAGAAGAAATATAAGCAACCTAAAATAATCTAAAATAATTTTTAAAGAGAAAAAATACTTGACAGAGTTTTGATAGTACTTAGTAAAAAGTTATATCTAGTGGTTGTTTGTTTTTGTTTTTTGTTTTTAAGAAATAGTCTCTGTTTCCCAAGCTGGAGTGCAGTGTCGCAATCTTGGCTCACTGCAACCTCAAACTCCTGGGCTCAAGCGATCCTCCAGCCTCAGCCTCCCGAGTAGCTGTTATAGGCATGCACCACCACTCCCGACTAATATATCTGCTTTCTATCAGTAACATAATTGTGTCCATTTGTACTTATTTAGGAAATAAACACTTTTACGCTTTTGATTTTTATGTTGTGAATGAAGTTTTTTTAGCTGTATAATTTTCATGAATTTGTCACCAACAGAGGACCTGTAATTTTTTTTAGGTTGGTATTATAACATTTATTAAAATAATGCTGTGGGTTAATAGAAACAGCAAAGAACCAAAGAATTAAAAGGCAAGCTATGTAAAATCCCAACTAAAATCCAAAAATGTCTAATGTATTCATTCGTTAGCTAGCTAAAAGTCCAAAAAAGATGACACCTAATATAATAAAGTACTGCAAAACAATTGGCAATTTTCAGTTATCAAAATTGTGGATTTTGCATTTTGTATCCTTTTCTCAATCAAGAAAAAAATTCTTTTTGAATGTTATATAACATACTTGTAAAACAAGATAGAAAAATACACTATAAACTTGTAACAATGGCTGTAAATATTTTATCTTACATGTTTCTCATAGGCAATAGGTTGGTTATGGTACGTACATAGCATGAAACTAAGATGACAAAAATACATGTCAGCTGTACGATAACATACAAGTGACACTCCCATCTACCCATGCTAAAAAATTATATAATACTGTCAAAAAGAAGTCTTAAAACTACACATTTTAATAAGAAATTCAATAAAGAATGATAATACTGAGAACTAAGGCATTCAGAGATTTCAAGTCATGCTTTTTTCAGTTGATTCAAAATTTTGTCAACCAAGTTTTCTTTCTTTTTTTTTTTTTTTTTGAGACAGAGTCTCGCTCTGTGCCCCAGGCTGGAGTGCAATGGCGCAATCTCGGCTCACTGCAAGCTCCGCCTCCCGGGTTCACGCAATTCTCCTGCCTCAGCCTCCTGAGTAGCTGGGACTACAGGCGCCCACCACCGCGCCTGGCTAATTTTTTGTATTTTTAATAGAGACAGGGTTTCACCGTGGTCTCGATCTCCTGACCTTGTGATCCGCCCGCCTCGGCCTCCCAAAGTGCTGGGATTACAGGCGTGAGCCACCGCGCCCGGCGTCAACCAAGTTTTCTAAAGTTTGTTCAGAGCCAACATTACCATGTCACACATTTATTATTTCATACATTTACTTTCTTTCCCATAAAAGACCTTTGATAAACATCTAAAATGTAGGACATTTCTTAAAGCTGATAAATCCCAAACTGCTTTAGTTTTAAGGATTCTTTCTTGAATAGACCAGTGTTATATGAATCCTGTTCATCAAATTGTAGAATTTCAACATTGGAAAAGATTTTTTAAATATCCATTCATGTAAATAACAACTGAAATTTATTAATAACAATCTCTCTACATTACTTTTTTCTGCAGCCAGAAAGCAAGGTTTTTCAGTTTTGTGCCTACAACTTTTTACCTCAGATTTGCCATTTCTTCCATGCATACTGGAATATCTTGCAGTTTATTGTTGCTGAGAACAAGAGTGCCCAGATTTTTCATATTGCGGATTGTTTCAGGCAAGCGGGTTATTTCATTTCGTTGCAGCCATAATGTATGTAGATTTTGCATTCTGAAAAATTAAGGTTTCTGCAATTAATTACGTATAATATGAAAACATTGGTTTTGGAGTTTTAAAAAATAATTTTAAGAGGCAGGGGTCTCATCATGTTGCCTAGGATGGCCTTGAACTCCTGAGCTCAGGCTACCCTTCCACCTCAGCCTCCTAAAGTGCCAGGATTACAGGCGTGAGCCACTGCACCCAGCCTTTGGTTCTTATGTAAAAATCAAATGTCTTTTACAACATATGTAACCAGTATACTTACTGAGTTAACTGACATCACATTACCTGGTTATTAGAGAAACTGCATCAGGAAGTTCATCTCTACAGTACAATTCTTACATCGTATGGCAATAGAAATGAAATCAAATCAACATATTCTAGAATTCTTTCACTATTCTCATAGGATTTCTTGAAGAAGAACTGCTGTAAATGTTACCTAATCTGAGTTAGAGTCTTAAGAGAACAATCAAATGATTAATATGCCCATTTATAGCAAAGCAGTATGGATAACGCTTAACATCATGGACTCTGGGTCCAGGCTGCCTAGGTTCAAATCCTAGCTTGCCCACTTACTAACTTGAGCAAGTTAGCTAACATCTCTGTCATTAGTTTCTTCATCCGCTTGTAAAGTGCATAGAAGTGCTTGGCATATACTAAGCAAGGTGGTTATTGTGGCATATTCTTGTTAATTTCTCAAAGTCAGCCAGTTTTGGCCAGGCGTGGTGGCTCATGCATGTAATCCCAGAACTTTGGAAGGCAGAGGCAGATGGATCACTTGAAAAAAGCCAGTTTTTTCTTCTTCCCAAACCCTTTTACTTGGAACAAATGAAAATATTCTGTTAAAACAGTGTATTTCAAACTAGTTGGACCTATTGTGATTGATTATGCTCGAGATCCCATTTGTCTTGCTTAGTTTTTTTCATAAGAGGTTTCAAGACATTTATCATTAGCATAAAGAGTTATTTCTTTTACCTTTCTATAGTATCAGGAAGTTGTTCAAGTTTGTTGCTTCCCATGTCTAGCCACTCAAGGGCAGGCATGTTCAACACAGCAAGAGGGATTGTAGTAAAATGGTTCATACTCAGATCAAGGTGAGTAAGTTTTAGCAGATTGCTGAGCTGAAGAAGAAAGCAAAGTTTTTCAAAATAAATGCCCACAATGTAAACTACTAAAAGACTCACGTCGGTAAAGGCAATATTTCACATCCAGGAATGTTCACATTTTACTTGGGCTTTATTTAGTCATAGTAGTCCACAACAAATTAAAAATAAATATAAAGCTAAATAACCTCCAGGGAAGTGTAAAACTCTCATAGAAAGTTCACCTATTCAAAGAAAATTTATCTTTCATAATCACCAGGTTCCAGGGTTTATAGAATGTGCCTGGCAAAACCTTTTTTTCGCTGAGAGTAAGCACCCATTATCATGTTTTCCTTTGATCCAGTAGTTGAGAATTGTATGGGAAAACTCAAAATTTAACTTCCAAATAATAGTGGTGGAGGAAAGGGGTAGCTCATGCCTATAATCCTAGCATTTTGGTAGGCAAATTGGTAGTTAGGAGGATCACTTCAGTCCAGGAGTTTGAAACGAACCTGGGCAACATAGTGAGACCCTGTCTCTACAAAATAATTTAAAAATTAGCCGGGGATTTTGGCACAAGCCTTTGGTCTCAGCTACTTAGGAGGCTGAAGTGGGACAATTGCTTGGGCCCAGGAGGTTGAGGCTGCAGTGAGCCAGAATCAACACCACTGTACTCCAACCTGGGTGAAAGAGTGAGACCCTGTCTCAAAAAAAAGACTGGTTAATAGACTGTACAAAATCACATAGCTTTTATAATGATGGAGCCAACCCAGAAACAAAAACACATGAGTCAGAAATAAAATATTTATTGACCCTCTTGTATGTGTAAGAAATTATCCATGTTATCATTTTTATTGTATGCAAAGTGGTATAGTTTGGCTGTGTCCCCACCCAAATCTCATCTTGAATTGTAGCTCCCACAATTCCCATGTGTTGTGGGAGAGACCTGGTGGGAGACAATTGAATCATGGGGGTGGTTTCCCCCATACTGTTCTCATAGGAGTGAATAAGCCTCATGAGATCTGATAGTTTTATAAGGGGTTTCCCTTTGCACTTGGTTCTCATTCTCTCTTGCCACCATGTAAGACGTGCCTTTCGCCTTCTGCCATGATTGTGAGGTCTCCCCCAGCCACGTGAAACTGAGTCCATTAAACCTCTTTTTCTTTATTAATTACCCAGTCTTGAGTATGTCTTTATCAGCAGTGTGAGAACAGATTAATACACAAGGGTACACATTTCATTAAATTGAACTATTAGAAGATATAATGTATATGTAAATACTATGGGGTTTTTTTGTTTTTTTTTTTGTTTGTTTGTTTTTGAGACGGAGTCAAGCTCTGTCGCCCAGGCTGGAGTGCAGTGGCCGGATCTCAGCTCACTGCAAGCTCCGCCTCCCGGGTTTATGCCATTCTCCAGCCTCAGCCTCCCTAGTAGCTGGGACTACAGGCGCCCACCACCTCGCCTAGTTAGTTTTTTTGTATTTTTTTAGTAGAGACAAGGTTTCACCGTGTTAGCCAGGATGGTCTCCATCTCCTGACCTCGTGATCCGCCCGTCTCGGCCTCCCAAAGTGCTGGGATTACAGGCTTAGCCACCGTGCCCAGCCGTATATACTATGTTTTATTTGCAAGAGCAACAATTGTTAGTGACAAGTTTGCTGTTTTGGAAGAAAAGTCTGATATACTAATTAAGATAAAGTGGGAGAAGGGAATAGTCTATTTTATTTTATTATTTTTCTTAACTTTTATCTTGTAGAGTCATTGTTTTCAAAACCAAAGCCCCATGGAAACTTCTTCACTGATTCTAAGAGCATTAAATATTTTCAAAAAGTAATACAAATGTCTTTATTTTTATATGATCAATTTGGTTTGACCAATAACAAGATATCATACCAAATCAAAGTTTGAAGGCATTCCAGTCCCATTGCTATCACCACATTGTCTGTGCTTTATGATAACCATTTATTAATTCAAAAAGCATTTAAGTAATCACTACAACCTAGGCTCTGCCCTCAATTCTGAGACTATAATACAACTCTCACCCTGGTGTTTAAGGAGATCACAGTTTAACAAATGATGTCAGTACTGTGATAATAATAGAAGTATCTTTTACACTAAATCTTTCTCCAATTAAAAACCTGCATTATACTTATGGAAATGGTTTTCCCTAAATATTTTTTCTGAAATACATAGAATTTTCTCATTGGTTTTATTATTGTTAACAACCACACATTGAGAGTTCAACTACTGCAGATGGAAAATACAGTCATAAGCATTTATATCTTTCTAACCTCTTGTGGAAGATCACATATATCTCTGTTAACAGCCAGTTCTAGTTTCTCCAAGCTGGCACAATTACTTAGTTCCTTGGGGACAGTCTTGATTTTGTTGTAGCTAAGAATCAGTTCCTGAAGTCTAGTAAGCAGTCCTATAAAAAAATAATATACAATAGAGAGGAGTTGGATATAAAATAATGTTTATAGTTATTAAGGTGTTACAGCATAACTTACTTGCCAGTTTTGTATTGGCAAATTTGGAGTTCTTAGTTTCTTCCCTTTTCCCAGTCTGTGTCCTGTCCCTTCTTCAAACAAGGGACAAATTTAAACATGCAATAGGAAAAAAAAAATCCCAAACTATTTTCATTTTGTTTCATCTACACAAAATCCTGAGAAATTTTCTATTCAGATTTTTTTTCCCATTTGAAGAATCTTGTTTTGTTTACTGCCTTCAACCTGTTGAAGGCTATTGAAGCTATTCCTAAGAGAAATAGCTGAGCTGACAATACTGTATGGAGAATCTACAGGATATTTCCAAAGAGGCTTTTCTCTCATTGTAATCCTATCTTGAATCACCTCAGTAAATCCAAAAACTTGAATCCTCTAGAAGCTTCAATTTAGACTAAATGTTTAAAATTTCTCAAGGTTGAGGGCTGTATAAAGAGGTCTTTATTCCATGTATCCAAAAAAAATCTTAATAAAAAGTACATCTGCAGGTGGATAAAATAGCACAGGAATAAAAATAATCTTTCTTACCAATCCCTGGAGGTATCTCTGAAATTGTATTTCGAGACAAATCTAACACAATGAGGTTCTGGAATCTTCCAATGAATTCAGGTATTTTCAGCAAACCAGTTCTATGAAGTTGCCATTCCTGTAGTTGATTCAGTTTCAGCAGAGAAGAAGGGAGGGTCTACAGTAAAAGAAATGATAGTTGTTGTATATTACTTAAGTTGTTTTAGTATCACACCACCCTGAAATGTGATATTTGACTTATATAAGCACTTTGGAATATTTGGAATTTGTTTTCCTTAATGGGTTACTTTTCCAAGTGCTTTGTGTGACTTCCAAGTTTTAAGATCTTTACCTTTTTTTTTTTTTTTTTTTTTTTTTTTGGCTAAACCTTCAAACCCCAATCATGATAGAATAAACAGAAATATTTTGATCAATAATGTAGATACATAGCAGTATGTCCTGATGATTCTGTTATACAGTATAAGGCTTTCCCTAAGTACATATATGTTATTGAAAATGAGAGTATCCAAAAAAATCATTTCAATCAATAATTCAAACTGCTTTTCCACTTCTGTTTTGAAATATATGAATATTTTAAAAGATTTATTTTTTAATTTGAGAATTTTAAGAGTTTCAACTATTCTGAACCCTGTACCTTTTCCCTTTCAGCCTAAAATAGCCAATAGAGAATACAAAGGAGCTAACTCTGACAAACAGTGACATAAAACATAAAAATAAACACTGACCCAAGGGTTAGAAGCTCTTGTAAAAATTAGAGTATGGCTAGTATAATTAAACTGTGAGTTTGTGTGTAAGGGGGAGAAAGAATATGAGTTAGGTGGTAGACCCAATGAAAATACTAATATTTACATTCCGTAAAGTTTTAACTGAGTATTTCTTTGGAAAAGCAATATTATTTTTATTAGGCAGATGGTTATCTTTTTTATGGGAAATGAGAAGTTGCTATAAAACAGATTAATAGGAGAAATATTACAAGTGATTTAAGTTTAGGCAGGGTTGAAGCAAACTGAACTTTTGCAAAATAATTGTGAAGTTGTGTTTCTTTTCAGTTGCTCATGTTGCTCAAATTCATTTGGTGTATTATTAAAATTAGTTTCTAACTATTCTAGTCTCAATTACAGTCTCAGAATCATTCTCTCAACTGACTCACAAAATGCAAAATGTGGAAAATCAAATATTCTGTAAAAGCTTACCTTCCATTCCTCTTTTTCTATCTTCAAAATGACTCTTCCATCTTCCCTGGTGACCTTTTCTCTTAGCTTGGTTAAACTTACTCGTTCTTCCCAGATCCGCACTAGCCTAGGGGACCAGGAAATCATTTTAGTTCATAGACAATTACATAGGTGACATTCACTTTATATATATATATATATATATATTTTTTTTTTTTTTTCTTTTTTTTGAGATGGAGTTTTGCTCTTTTGCCCAGGCTGGAGTACAGTGGCCTGATCTTGGCTCACTGCAACCTCCACCTTCCAGTTTCAAGTGATTCTCCTGCCTCAGCCTCTCCAGGATTACAGGCACCCGCTAATTTTTTTTATTTTTAGTAGAGATGGGTTTTCACCATGTTGGCCAGGCTGGTCTCAAACTCCTGACCTTGTGATCCACCAGCTTCAGCCTCCCAAAGTGTTGGGATTCCAGGTGTGGGCCACTGCACCCAGCCACTTTTATATATATATTTTTAAATGACCAATCAAAAACAACCATTTGACTATTGGTACCTGGAAATCAGACAAGATCTTATTTTCCAAGAATTATAAATATGATTAGTACCACAAATGCCCTATTTTTAATTTTTTTAAGTATCATAACTCTATAAATTTTATTAATAATAACTTTTTTGAGATCTGATACACATACCATAAAAATTACTTTTTTCAGTACACAATTCAGTAAATTTTGGTATATTCACAGTTTGTGCAACTATCATCACTATCTCATACCAAAGCATTTTATCACTCAAAAAGGAAACTCCATACCCATTAGCAGTCACTCTCCATTCTTCCCTCTCATACCTCTTGGTAATCACTAATCTACTTTTTGTATATGGATTTTCCTATCCTGGACACTTTATTTAAATGGGACCATACAATATGTATCTTTTGTGTCTGCTGCTTTCACTTAGCATCATTTCTCTCAAAGTTCATCCATGCTGTAGCATGTATTAGTACTTCATTCTTTTTTATGGCAGAATGAGTCCACTGTATGGATCTAACACATTTTGTTTACCAATTCATCAACTGATGGACATTGGGTTAATTCCACTATTGGCTATTTGGAATAATGCTGCTATGAATATTGATGTGCAAATTTTTGTGTGCCCATGTTTTCAGTTTTCTTGGGTACATTCCTAGGAGTAGAATTGCTGAGTCATATGGTAACTTTATATTTAACATTTTTCTTTTTTTGAGACAAAATCTCGCTCTGTCATCCAGGCAGGAGTGCAGTGGCACCATCACGGCCCACTGTAGCATCAACCTCCCAGGCACAAGTGATCCTCCCACTTCAGCCTCCTGAGAAGCTGGAACTACAGGTATGCTCCACCATGCCCAGGTAATTTTTGTATTATTTGTGGAGGCAGGGTTTTGCCATGTTGCCCAGCCTGGTCTCAAACTCCTAAACTCAAGCAGTCTGCCTGCCTTGGCCTCCCAAAGTACTGGGATTACAGGCATGAATGACAGCACCTGGCTATGTTTAACATTTTCAGAAACTGCCAAGCTGTTTCCAAAATGGCTGCACCATTTTACATTCCCATCAGTGGCATATTAAGGTTCTGATTTCTTCACATCCTCACCAATATTTGCTATTGTCCCTGTTTTTTATTATAGTCATCTAGTGGGTGTGAATGGTATCTGATTGGGGGTTGTTTGCATTTTCCTGGTGAGTAATCAATAGATATTTAATAGGTTTTGTAATGGCTTACAAAGAATACAGTTCAACTTCAGAATTCAATTTCATCTTACTACATGTTAATTTTATCTAGTCTTTATTTTTTACATATAAAAATGTATAAAATATTTGTCATTCTGAAGCACATTCCTATTGATTTTTGATCTACTGCAAACATAAGAATGATCTCAAACTAGAAAAATGCAAACTAGAAACTGGAAAACCGGCCAGGCACGGTGGCTCATGCCTGTAATCCCAGCACTTTGGGATGCTAAGGCGGGTGGATCACCTGAGGTCAGGAGTTCGAAACCAGTCTGGCCAACATAGTGAAACCCCATCTCTACTAAGAATACAAAAATTAGCCGGGTGTGGTGATGCATGCCCGGAGTCCCTGCTACTAGGGAGGATGAGGCAGGAGAATTGCTTGACCCTGGGATGCGATTGTTGCAGTGAGCCAAGATTGTGCCACTGCACTCCAGCCTGGGGGACAGAGTGAGACTCTGTCTCAAAAAAAAAAAAAAAAGAAAAGAAAAGAAATGAAAACCTTTTGCAAAAAGCTATTTCTATCCCAGAAAATTATTCACGCATGAAAAAGAGAGTAAGTTTAGAATCGAACATTTTGAAATTTTAGCCCGTTAAAAGGATACATATTAAATATAAGCAGTCCTCAAAACATGAAGTTTAACTAATTTGAATATTTGTTTGCCAGAAATCTATTGACACCCGAGAGTTAATACATATTTTTAGCAGTTTTGCATATTGACTGATCTTCAGTAAGGATTTTATTTTGATGAACAGAAAGCCAAAAGTAAACAAAATGTTGAATTTGCTGTCTTTCCGTATTTGTAAAATACTTTGGGTTTGTAAAATACTTCTTTTAGTAGCTGTGTATTTTAATCTATCACTTGCCTAAAATTTAACTTATCTGCTAACAGGTGCCCTGTGGCAGTGGGATATGTGTGGGCTTCTGATCTAAACAACTAAGCTTCCCATAGATATGGATAACTAAAAAAAAATGTATAATGTCAGCTATTCAATTATATCACTTATATAAAAATAGAACTATTCAAACAATGGGCTTAATGGTTATTAATTAGTTATTACTAAGAAAGAAGTGAAATCAGAGCAAGATTTAGTAACAAGTAAATTAGGAATCTGATTCCTTGACCTTTAACTTAAGGAATTAATCAAGTAATCATTATAGCCAAGTACTAGACATTGGAGATAAAAAAGCTGTGTCCTTACTGAGTTGACAGTCAGGCTATTATTAGAAAAATCTATTTCCATCTCTGTAATGATCCCTAAATTCTTTCTGGTTCTGTATTTTTATGATCTAAGTCCAGAATGTACCATTTATTAATTTGGTTACCTTGGGCAAGACATCCCCCATCTGTGGGCTTACCTATAAAATGTGAGGTTATAATTAAATGATATCTGTGTATTTTCTAGCTCAAATATTCTATAATTCCTATGCAGTTTTTTCTAAAAAAAAAAAAAAAAAATTGAGACAGGCCATCACTATGTTGCCCAGTCTGCTCTTGAACAATCCTCCTGCTCAAGCAATCCTCCCGCCTCAGCCTCCCAAAGCACTGGGATTACAGGTGTGAAACTGCTTATTTTAATCTTGATATTCTTTCATGTCTCTAATTGAAATTTTATAACTCTTCTAAAACCCTTTTGAGGCAGCACGTGGTGGCTCACGCTTGTAATCCCAACACTTTGTGAGGCCAAAGCAGGTGGATCACTTGAGGTTAGGAGTTTGAGACCAGCCTGGCCAACGTGGTAAAACTGCATCTCCACTAAAAATACACAAATTAGATGGGCGTGGTGGTGTGCGCCTGTAATCCCAGCTACCTGGGAGGCTGAGGCAGGAGAATCACTTGAACCCAGGAAGCAGAGGTTGCAGTAAGCCAAGATTGTGCCACTACACGCCAGCCTAGGTGACAGGGTGAGACTCTGTCTCTAAAATAAAATAAAATAAAATAAAATAAAACCCTATTATTGTAGAATAAGGCCTTTTTCCAATATTGTCACACCAACTGTTACCTAAGTACTTGATTTTTTCAAGGAGCTTGGCATCAAAAGGGAGAAAGGACAATTTCTGTTTAAACTGTAGGTTTTTTTTTTCTTTCATTGTTTAGCTAAAGCTTTAGCCACTTTTAGCTGAAAGAAGAAGCATTAGATTACATTCTTACCCTTCTAACCCCTTGCCTGTGTACTGACCACTTTCAAATCTTCTGCTTCTTTTGTCTACTTCCTTGCTACTCAGTGTGATTTGCAGAACAGCAGCATTATTGTCTCCTGGGAGCTTGTTAGAAATCCAGACTCTTGGTCCTACTCCAGACTTACTAACCCAGAAGCTATTTTAATAAGATCCCTATGGGATTCCTACATAGACAAGTTTGAGAAACACTGCTCTATTTCAGAGCAGAGTAAAAAAGGAAGGACATTTCTTTGGGTTACCTTTGGTCAGTTTAAATTTTCTATGAATTTTCCAATTAGCCTTTTCTCTGGTAATCAGCTTCTCTGTCTCACTTTAAAAGGTCTCTCAGATTCTTACCATTTTGCATCAGTTATGGTTGTTTATTAATTTTTTCTTTTTTTTTTTTTTTTTTATGAGACAGTGTCTCACGCCCAGGCTGGAGTGCAGTGGGTGTGATTGTGACTTACTGCAGCCTTGATCTCCAGGGCTCAGTCGATCCTCTCGCCTCACCCCTCTGCCTCCCAAGTAACGGGGACTACAGGTGCATGCCACCATGCCCAGCTAACTTTTTGTTTTAGAGATAAGGTCTTGCTATGTTGCCCAGTCTGGTCTCAAACTCCTTGGGCTCAAGAGATCCTCCTACCTCAGCCTGCCAAAGTGCTCGGATTACAGGCACAAGCCACCATATCTGGCAAATTATTTATTTAGTCATATTACAGGTTTTAAACCTAACCTTTGATC
This sequence comes from Chlorocebus sabaeus, assembly GCF_047675955.1. Lineage (NCBI taxonomy): Eukaryota > Metazoa > Chordata > Mammalia > Primates > Cercopithecidae > Chlorocebus > Chlorocebus sabaeus. The sequence goes on along the minus strand of NC_132923.1, from coordinate 36,434,994 downwards.
TCTATATAATTTACTTTTGAAGTAGTTTATACTTAATTTTAACCATAATCCAAGCTTTATAATACTGTACAATGATTTTACAATGAAATTGTTTTAAGATTAAGGGAAAGGTGCTTTGAAAAACATTACACAAATTCCATGCAATGTTTCTAAAAGTAGAAGCTGATTTTCGTCTACTTTCAGAGATTACATTTTGCTAAGAGAGAATCCTCCTTCCTAGTCATAAAATAGATGATGCCAAAAAAAGAACAAGCAGTAAGGCAGTAAGGGTGGGCAAGACTGCACACTCATTATTCTTATATAGAGAACTTCTGACATTTCTGAATTAAGTGATTCTTAATTAATGACAAAGATCCCTTTTATCAAAACTTTAGTCAGGCTCCTCATCCTCTTCTTGACCAGGCTTGACCTTGGGCTTCCCTCTCTATCCTTGTAGAATCCACCTTGAACACGAATCTTGCTATATCTGCACACTTACTAAAAACTAAGTGGGAAAAATTATTCCTCCCTGTCCAGATCTTTTGCTTTTACAGATATTTAGCAACACAAGTCATTGCTTATCAGTAGCTTCTTGTCCCCCACCCTTGTTTACTGGAAGAATACCAATTGATTCCAAGTCCAGGTGTTTACAAAGTAATCCAGGTGATATGGTTTGGCTGTGTCCCCACCCAAATCTCATCTTGAATTGTGGCTTCCATAATTCCCACGTGTTGTGGGAGGGTCCCAGTGGGAGATAATTGAATCATGGGGGCAGTTTCCCTTATACTGTTCTCATGGTAATGAGTAAGTTTCCCAAGATCTGATGGTTTTATAAGAGGTTTCTCTCCCTCCCTCCCTCCCTCCCTCTCTCTCTCTCTCTTTCTCTCTTTCTCTCTTTCTCTCTTTCTTTCTTTCTTTCTTTCTCTTTCTTTCTTTCTTTCTTTCTTTCTTTCTTTTCTTTCTTTCTCTCTTTCTCTCTCTCTTTCTTTCTCTTTCTCTCTTTCTTTCTTTTCTTTCTCTCTTTCTCTCTCTCTTTCTCTCTTTCTCTCTTTCTCTCTTTCTCTCTTTCTCTCTTTCTCTCTTTCTTTCTTTCTTTCTTTCTTTCTTTCTTTCTTTCTTCTCTCTCTCTCTCTTTCTCTCTTTTTTTTTTTTTGAGACTGAGTCTTGCTCTGTCACCCAGGCTGGAGTGCAGTGGCGAGATCTTGGCTCACTGCAAGCTCTGCCTCCTGGGTTCAGGCCATTCTCCTGCCTCAGCCTCCCGGGTAGCTGGGACTACACACGCCCGCCAGGATGCCCGGCTAATTTTTTTTGTATTTTTAGTAGAGTCGGGGTTTCACCGTGTTAGCCAGGAAGGTCTCAATCTCCTGACCTCGTGATCTGCCCACCTTGGCCTCCCAAAGTGCTGGGATTACAGGTGTGAGCCACCACGCCCGGCCGTCTCTCTTTCTTTCTTTCTTTCCTTCTTTCCTTCTTTCCTTCTTTCCTTCTTTCCTTCTTTCCTTCTCTTTCCTTCTCTTTCCTTCTCTTTCCTTCTCTTTCCTTCTCTTTCCTTCTCTTTCCTTCTCTTTCCTTCTCTTTCCTTCTCTTTCCTTCTCTTTCCTTCTCTTTCCTTCTCTTTCCTTCTCTTTCCTTCTCTTTCCTTCTCTTTCCTTCTCTTTCCTTCTCTTTCCTTCTCTTTCCTTCTCTTTCCTTCCTCTCCTTCCTTCCTTCCTTCCTTCCTTCCTTCCTTCCTTCCTTCCTTCCTTCCTTCCTTCCTTCCTTCCTTTCTTTCTTTCTTTCTTTCTTTCTTTCTTTCTTTCTTTCTTTCTTTCTTTCTTTCTTTCTTTCTTTCTTTCTTTCTTTTCTTTCTTTTGATGGACTTTCACTCTTGTTGCCCAGCCTGGAGTGCAATGGTGCAGTCTTGGCCCACTGCAACCTCTGCCTCCCGGGTTCAATCAATTCTCCTGCCTCAGGGTCCCAACTAGCTGGAATTACAGGCACACACCACCACTCATGGCTAATTTTTTTGTATTTAGTAGAGACGGGGTTTTACCATATTGGTCAGACTGGTCTAAAACTCCTGACCTCAGGTGATCCACCCACGTCAGCCCCACAAAGTGCTGGGATTACAGGTATGAGTCACCATGCCTGGCTGAGGATTCCCCTTTCGTTTGGTTCTCATTCTCTCTTTGCCGACTGCCATGTAAGATGTCCCTTTGCTCTTCCTATGTCTTCCACGATTGTGAGGCCTCCCCAGCCATGTGGAACTATGAGTCAATTAAACCTCTTTACTTTATAAATTACCCAGTCTCAGGTATGTCTTTATCAGTAGTGTGAAAATGGACTAAAATAGTAAATTGGTACCAGTAGAGTGGGGCACTGCTGTAAAGATACCCAAAAATGTGGAAGTGCTTTGGAACTGGGTAACAGGCAGAGGTTGGAACAGCTGGATGGCTCAGAAGAAGAAAGGAAAATGTGGGAAAGTTTGGAACTTCCTAGAGACTTGTTCAATGGCTTTGACCAAAATGCTGATAATGATTTGGACAATGAAATCCAGGCTGAGGTGATCGCAGATGGAGATGAGGAACTTGTTGGGAACTGGAATAAAGGTGACTCTTGCTATGTTTTAGCAAAGAGAATGGCAGCATTTTGCCCCTGCCCTAGAAATCTGTGGAACTTTGAACTTAAAGAAGTTCCACTATCTGGTGGAAGACATTTCTAAACAGCAAAGCATTCAAGAGGTGACTTGGGTGCTGTTAAAAGCATTCCGTTTTAAAACGGAAACAGAGCATAAAAGTTCAGAAAATTTGCAGCCTGAGGATGTGATAGAAAAAGAAAAAAACATTTTCTGAGGAGAAATTCAAGCTGGCTGCAGAAATTCGCATAAGTAATGAGGAGCCTAATGTTAATTGCCAAGACAATGGTCTTATAAGAGGTTTACCCTTTCACTTGGTTCTCATTCTCTCTTGCCAGCTGCCATGTAAGATGTCCCTTTGCTCTTCCTTCATCTTCCACCATGATTGTGAGGCCTCCCCAGCCTTGTGGAACTATGAGTCAGTTAAGCCTCTTTCCTTTATAAATTACCCAGTCTCAGGTATGTCTTTATCAGCAGCATGAAAATGGACTAATACACTAGGGATGAATCTTAATTTGTCTAAACCAATCAGTGTCATTCCCCTAGAAGGTAACTGGGTTAGATGTGTACAACTGATCCAATTCTGGCCAATGAGAGGTGAAGGAGAGGTTTGTTGGGAACCCTCTGTGAAAGATTTCCTTACTCTTAAAGAAGAAATAGAAAAAAATAGTTTCTACTTTTCTGAAAACTATCCTGTAACATTGAAGGAAGCTAATCTGAGGATCAAACTGACACAGGGATTAACAGTGGAAGGTGAAAAAAAAAAGTTGACTTTTAAAAGATGTTGAGGCTTTGCATTGACTATCTTCAGAACAGCCTCACTTCCCTATCACTTAAGCCATCTTTAGTTGAATTTTCTGTTATTTGCTAACTGACATTGGCAAATAACATTTGCCTCATGGCTGGGCATGGTGGCCCAATGCCTGTAATCCCAGCATTTTGGGAGGCTGAGGTGGGTGGATCCCCTGAGGTCAGGAGTTCAAGACCAGCCTGGCCAACATGGTGAAACCCCATCTCAACTAAGAATACAAAAATTAGCCGGGTGTGGTGGCATGTGCCTGTAATCCCAGCTACTTGGGAGGCTGAGGCAGAGAGAATCACTTGAATCTGGGACGTGGAGGTTGCAGTGAGCTGAGATCATTCCATTGCACTCCAGCCTGGGCAACATAGTGAGACTCCATTTCAAAAATAATAATGATAATAATAGAAAGAGACAATGAATGAGAATTGTACGGAACTATATGAATCTATAAGGAAAGGGACTATTTTTGCAGGATTAGTATAATACTTTTGGGAGACATCCAATCAGGAAAGTAGGTAAGATAAAATGAAGGCAGAGGAAATGAGAGTCAAATAAATATAGCCCAGATCAAGGAATCAAGTGATCGAGCAGCTCTGGCTAGAACACATGACTATTCAAATAAATGAGAATCTCCTGTACCTTCTACTGCCAAATGTTGTTTTAGATCCTAGGGCATGTTAATGCTGAACATACAATCCTGAAAATTACACTTTATGATACTAGTCAAACTTTGATGAATGTTAAACAGAGTACTATGAGGGTATAAGATAGCTACTATTTTCACATTTGTATTTTTTGTGACTCCTATCACATAGACAAATTTAATTGAGTCAGCTGTTTTCTTTAAGTATATTTTGAGTTTTCAGTAAATGAAATTCTATATCAAATTCAATAATAAGGCATTTAGAATGCTCTTCTTTATGGTGATGATAATGTTAATTTCACTAATTCAAAATAATAAATATGTTTTAGCATACTTGTGTTGAAATTCCTTCTCTCGCTTCAGGTCTTCATTGTGTTTCTTTATTCTTTTTTCCCAAACTTCCTTTACAGCATTGACAGCCCCAGTACAAACCACATTTTCTGTCATGATTTCTCCACATTGTCATAGAGTCACCACCTTCATTAGGTTTTGAAAAGCTGATTCACAGATACCATTTCAGAAAGGACCTAATTGTATCAGAGAAAAAAGCAATGTTTCAGACTGTTCATTGAGTACCATAATGATCATAACAGCTAATATTTATAGAGCACATTCCATGCTCCAAAAACTATTTTATATACTTTACATGCCATATCATACTTAAAAAGTCTCATAAAATACTGTAATATAGGTACTTTTATTGACTAATACATAGATGAGAAAATTAAGCTTTAAAGAAGATGAACAATTTTCTTGGGGTCTCATATCTAATATATGATTCCTTTGTTACTATATAGTTCACAATAATGAAAAACTGCGACTAGTCTTCATGTCCAAATATAGGGAAAATGGCTAAATAATGGAGATTTTTAAAAAGACTGGGATCTTGAGACATCAATCTAATCAGGACACCATGTGCACAAGTGGAAATTCAGTTAAATGATAACATATAGGGATTGTTTCCTTTTGTGTAAAATAAATTGCAAATGGACAGATGCAGTATTAAGGATTTTGACCTGAATCTCAGAAATGAGAGGAAAATACTCAATAATAGGAGAATGGTTATGTAAATTATGGTAGGTACATTTTTATGGAATATCCTATGGCCTTAAAATAATCGTATTGATTTTTTACCAAATTAGCAATAATCAAAGAATTTGATTCACAATTATTTGAATTATTTCCTTTCAAATTCAGGAATACAAAGACGTCCACAATCACTTCTATTCAATGTTGTAGGAAAACCATAATGGAAGTAAAGTAAATAGAAAGTAATGTAGTTGGAAAAGAAAGCAATAAAATTTGCAACAACATAGGGAAACAGACACTTATCTGCATCAGGGGTGATATTATTATATTCTGCATGGAGAGAAACTTGGTAATATTTGTCAAACTCACAAATGCTCATCCACACTTCTAGCAATTTATCTGAAGTTATTCGCAGTGTTTTTCATAACAGCAAAATATTGGAAACAATCTAACATTTCATCAGTAAACTATAGTCTACCCGTATCATGGGAAATTATATAGCTCAAAAAAAGGAAAAGTATCTTATATATTCATATGCCATGATCTCCAAAATATATAGCTATCCCACAGTTTATCCATTCTAATGAATGTGAATATTTGGGTCCCAGAGCTTTGCTATTATAAGCAATGCTTTTTCTAAAATTATTGTTTTTATCTTCTTGGTGTTCAAGTGGAATTATTTCTATTGGGTACATATCTAGAATTAGAATTGCTGGATCATAGTGTATGTAAATGTTCCAATTTATAAGACAGAGCCAAATTGTTTTCCAAATTGATTGTGCCCATTTATACTCTTACTACCACTGTATAAGGGTCACCACTGATATACATCCACTGCTGCATAAAGCAATATCCCAGGGTGGTCATAATCTGTACTTCCCTGATGATTAAGTCTTCCAAGTTAATATACAAAGGTTGTCCAGTTAAAGAAAAGACAAAATCCTGAGTATTGTTTATGAGAGGCACACCTAAAAAAATAGAGATAGAGAAAAGTGGACAGTACAAGAACAGGAAAAGATCCACTCCTAGGTGTATACCCACAAGAAATGAAAACATACGTTCTCACAAAATCCTTTATATGAATGTTGATGGAAACAGTATTCATAATAGGTAAAAAGTGGTAACAACACAAATGGCCATCTACTGATAAATGGATAAACAAGATGTGGTATATCCATACAATGGAATGTTATTTAGCCATAAAAATTAATGAAGTATAGATATATGCCACAGCATAAATAAACTTTTAATAAAATTATGCTAAGTGAAAGAAGTGAGGCACAAAAGACCACATATATGATCTCATTTATATGAAATGTCCAGAATAGGCAAATCTATAGATTCAAAAAGTAGCTTTACGGTACCCAGGAGATTTGTAGAGGGGGAAATAGGGAGTGACTGCTAACTGTACAGTTTTTTGGGTGATGAAAATATTCTAGAATTAGTGGTGATGATTGTACAACTCTTCAATAAAACTACCAAGCTGTACACTGAAAGAGAGAATTTATATATGAATTATATTTCAATTAACTTTTTCTTTTTTTATATCTTCATTTCTTTCCTTTCTTCCTTCCTCCTTCCCTCCCTCTGTCCTTTTCTTCTTTCCTTCTTTGCTCTTTTGAGACAGCGTCTCACTCTATCACCCAGGCTTGAATACATTGGCGGGATATGACTCACTGCAGCCTTGATCCCTGGGCTTAAGTGATCCTCCTGCCTCAGCCTCTCAGGTAGCTAGAAGCATAGGCATGTGCCACCATGTCTGGCTAATCAGTTACATTTTTTCAGATATACTATGCAAACACTAAGCAGAAGAAGGCTATATCAATATATTAATAGCAGACAAAATGGACTTTAGGCACAAATACTTTATAGATATAAAAGATCAATCATAGCATAATAAAAGATTCAATCCACAAGAAATATAAAACAACTTTAAATTATATGCCTCTAATAACATGGCTTCCAAATACAAAGGAAAATTGACAGAACTAAAGGGAAAAATCAAGGAATCCAGAATTGAAGTGGGAGATTTTAACCATTCTTTCAGCAATTGATTGCACGAGCAGTTTAAAACTTAGGAAGAATACTGAAGATGTGAACCACACAATGAATAAACTTACTTAAATGATAAATAAAGAACTATATCCTACAATGACAGAATACATTATGCTTTAAAAAACACATGGAAGAGTCACAGAAAAAAAATCTCATATTGGAGTCATACAGCAAGTCTCAGTCAATTTCAAGGGATTAAAGTAGCATAAAGTTTTTTTTCTAATCAAAATATAAACTTGCTAGAAATCAATAATGAAAAGATACCTGGGAAAAAAAAGCCTATATTATTTCAGCTAAAGAAACATGCTTTTTAAAATTTCTTTCCTTTTTTTTTTTTTTTTTTTTTTTTTTGAGACATGGTCTTGTTCTGTTGCATAGGCTGGAGTGCAGAGGTGCAATCTCAGCTCACTGCAGCTTCAAACTCCAGGACTTAAGTAGTCCTCCTGTGTCAGCCTTCCAAGTAGCTGGGACTACAGATGTGTGCAACCATGCCCCAGCTGTTTTTTTTTTTTTATTTATTTTATTTTTTGTAAAGACAGGGGTCTTGCTATGTTGCCCAGGCTGGTCTCAGACTCCTGGGCTCAAATGATCCTCCCACCTCAGCCTCCCAAAGTGCTGGGATTACAGGCGTGAGCTACTGCATCCATACACGAAACACACTTCTAAATAACCTATAGTCAAAGAAGCTATCATCATAAAATTAGAAGGCATTTTGAACTGAATTAACAAAAATACCACAAATCAAAATGTTTGCAATACAGGTAATGTAGTAGAGGGAAATTTCTAGCCTTAAGTATACATTTTAGAAGAAATTAGGCTAAAAAATTTACATCCATCTCAAGAAGCCAGATAATGCAAAACAAACACAAAGAAAACAGAAGAAAGGGAATATTATAGATAAGCACATACATGTATAAAATTTTAAAATGACACAATAGAATATAATAACAATAATCTAAAATCTCTCCACAAACAAAATGCTGGTCCTAGAGATGCCTTCAATGGCAAATTCTACCAAGCATTTGAGGGGTAAAAATAACACTAATCATAGCATGAACTCTTCCTGAGAACAGAAAAGAAATACTCCCCAATTCAGATTATGAGATTAGCATACCCTTGATACCAAACCCTAAGAATGGTAATTCTAGAAAGAAAAATACAGGCTAATCTCACTAGCAAATATATTATGGAGAAAAGTCCTAAACCATATACTGGCAAACCATATCTGGCAATGTAGGAGAAAGAAAATACTGGCCAGGCGCAGTGGCTCACGCATGTAATTCCAGCACTTTGGGAGGCCAAGGTGGGCAGATCACTTGAGGTCAGGCATTCAAGACCAGCCTGGACAACATGGTGAAACCCTGTCTCTACTAAAAAAAAAAATACAACAAAGGCCAGGTGTAGTGGCTCATGCCTGTAATCCTAGCACTTTGAGAGGCCAAGGCAGGCAGATTGCATGAACTCAGGAGTTCGAGACCAGCATAGGCAACACAGTGAAACCCCGTCTCTACTAAAATACAAAAAAATTAGGAGGTTGCAGCCAGCCAAGATCATGCCACTGCACTCCAGCCTGGGTGATGCAGCGAGAATCTGTCTCCAAAAAAAAAAGAAAAGAAAAGAAAAAATACAAAAATTAGCCAGGTGTGGTGGCATGCATCTGTAATCCCAGCTACTTGGGAGGCTGAAGTGGGAGAATCGCTTGAACCCAAGAGGCAGAGGTTGCAGTAAGCTGAGATGGCAGCACTGCGCTCCCACCTGGGCAACAGAGCCAGACTCTGTCTCAAAACAAACAAACAAAAAAAGAAGACACATTATAGCCATGTTGGGTTTATTCCAGAGATTAAGGTTTGTTTGCTTACCTTTGTTTGAGAAATCAATTAATGTAATATTCTGAAGTAATAGACTAGAAGAGAAAAAAATATGATTATTCCAATAGATGTAGAAAATTATTAAAATTTAATATCATGTGATTAAAAACAAGTCTTTTTTTTTTTTTTTTTTGAGGCGGAGTCTTGCTCTGTCGCCAAGGCTGGAGTGCAGTGGCACTATCTCGGCTCACTGCAAGCTCCGCCTCCTGGGTTCACGCCATTCTCCTGCCTCAGCCTCCCAAGTAGCTGGGACTACAGGCGCCTGCCACCACGCCCGGCTAATTTTTTTGCATTTTTAGTAGAGATGGGGTTTCACCGTGTTAGCCAGGATGGTCTCAACAAGTCTTAACATACTATAAGTAGAAGATAATTTCTTTAACCTAACCAAGTATATCTAACAAAAATCTGCAGCAATCATACTTGATAGTGTAACATTGAAAGCCCTTCATTTAAAATTAGAAAAAGATGTCTGCTGTCACTACTTCCATTCAATACTGTATGATGGCTCTACCCTTTGCATAAAAGCAAGAAAAAGAAATAAAAGGCTTAAAATTTGAAAAGGAATAAAAAACAAAAGGACATTTTTCATGAGTACAATTATGAACTAGAAAATCCAAGAGAATCTACAACTAAATATATAGAATTTAGCAAGATTTCTGGCAAGTCAATATTTTGAAAAATCAAGTATGTGTCCTATATTCCAGCAGAAAATTGATATTAAATTCTTAAAATATACTGTTTTTTGTTTTTGTTTTTTTTGAGATGGAGTCTCGCTCTGTCACCCAGGCTGGAGCGCAGTGGCACAATCTCAGCTTACTGCAAGCTCTGCCTCCTGGTTTCATGCCATTCTCCTACCTCAGCCTCCTGAGTAGCTGGGACTACAGGTGCCCACCACCATGCCTGGCTAATTTTTTTGTATTTTTTTAGTAGAGACGGGATTTCACCATGTTAGCCAGGCTGGTCTCAATCTCCTGACCTCGTGATCCACCCTCTTCAGCCTCCCAAAGTGCTGAGATTACAGGCGTGAGCCACTGCACCTGGCCAAAAATATACTATTTTCAATAGCATAAAAATCAAATTCTTAACAATAAACAGGATGTGTAAAACCTCCACACAGAAAACTAAAAATTGGAGTGAAATTAAAGAAGACCTAAATAAATGAAGAGATATACATCATATTCATTGATTGAAAGACTCAATCTGTAAAAATGTCAATTTTCCCCACATTGAACTATAATCAGTCTCAATACAAATTTCATTTGGAGAAGGAGAGGAGCAACTTGACAATCAGTTTCTAATTTTTAATGACAGTTGTTAAGATACAAAATAGCCCAGACAGGCTTGCCAAAGAAAACTGGAGTGGGAGGATTTATTCTACATTCATCAAGATCTCTTTTAAAGCTATAGTACTAGATAATGTTATTGGTGGAACAGACAAACATATCAGTGTACCTGAATAAGGAACCCCAGAAACAGACTCATATACACATAGGCACTGCAGAACATTGTGTATCGGGAGAACCTGCCCCCAATATTTCAATGTAGGTTTTTTCTATTTTCCCTAAGTGTCAGCCAGTCTGAGAAATAAAGAGAAAGAGTACAAAGACAGGAATTTTACAGCTGGGCCGCCGGGGGTGACATCACATATCGGTAGGTCTGTGATACCCACCTGAGCTGCAAAACCAGCAGGTTTTTATTAAGGACTTCAAAAGGGGAGGGGATGTACGAACAGTGAGTAGGTCACAAAGATCACATGCTTCTGAGGCTAATAAAGATCACAAGGCAAAGGGCAAAGCAAAGATCACAAGGCAAAGGGCAAAATCAAAAACTCCTGATAAGGGTCTATATTCAGCTGTGCATGTATTGTCTTGATAAACATCTTAAACAACAGAAAACAGGGTTTGAGAGCAGATAACTGGTCTGACCTCAAATTCACCAGGGTGGGGTTTTTCCCCACCCTAATGAGCCTGAGGGTACTGCGGGAGACGAGGGTGTATTTCAGTCCTTATCTCAACTGCATAAGACAGACACTCCCAGAGTGGCCGTTTATAGACCTCCCCACAGGAATGCATTCTTTTTTAGGGTCTTAATACTATATTCCTTACTAGGAACAGAATTTAGTGATATCTCTACTACTTGCACGTCCATTTATAGGCTCTCTGCAAGAAGAAAAATATGGCTCTATTCTTCCCGTCCCTCAGGCAGTCAGACCATATGGTTGTCTTCCCTCATTCCCTGAGAAATCACTGTTATTCTGTCCCTTTTCAAGGTGCACTGGTTTCATATTGTTCAAACACACATTTTACAATCAAGTTGTACAACAGTGGTCCTGAGGTGACGTACATTCTCAGCTTATGAAGATAACAAGATTAAGAGATTAAAGTAAGACAGGCGTAAGAAATTATAAGAGTATTATTTGGGAACTGATAAATGTCCAGGAAAGCTTCACAATTTATGTTCAGAGATTGAAGTAAAGACAGGCATAAGAAATTATAAGAGTATTATTAGGGAAGTGATAAATGTCCATGAAATCTTCACAATTTATGTTCCTCTGCCACGGTTCCAGCTGGTCACTCCATTTGGGGTCCCTGACTTCCTGCAACAATTGTAGAATTTTTTTTTTTTTCAGACAGGGTCTGGTTCTGTTGCCCAAGCTGGAGAGCAGTGGCATGATCTTGGCTCACTGCAACCTCCACCTCCTGGGATCAAGCCATTCTCCCACCTCAGCCTCCCAAGTAGCTGGGACTACAGGCGCACACCATGACACCCAGCTAATTTATGTATTTTTTGTAGAGATGAGGTATTACCATGTTGCCCAGGCTGGTCTTGAACTCCTGGGCTCAAGTAATCTGCCTTCCTTGGCCTCCCAAAGTGCTGGGATTACAGGTGTGAGCCACCACACCTGGCCATGGAAACAATTTTTTAAGATAAATTATATTGGGACAGTTGAATATCTGTATATTACCAAAATTAATTCCATGTGAATTATAGATCTAAAAGTGAAAGTAGAAAAATAAAACATTTAGGTGACAATATAGGACTTATCTTGATGTCCTTAAAGTAGAGAACACTTTTTAAAACAGAATACAAAGCATATCCATAAAGGAAAAGATTGTTATATAGTTTGAATATATGTTCCCACCAAATCTCATGTTGAACTGTAATCCCCAGCGTTGGAGGTGGGGCTAGGTAGGAGGTGACTGGATCAAGGAGGAGGATCCCTCATGGCATGGTGCTGTCCTTGAAACAGTGAGTTCCTGCAAGATCTGGTTCTTTAAGTGTGTGGCACCTCCACTGGCTCCCTCTTTTGCTCCTGCTCTGGTCTTGTGGGATGCAGGCTTCCCCCTTCGCCTTCCACCAGGATTGAAAGCTCCCTGGGGCTTCACAAGGCCAACCAGATGCCAGCACCATGCTTCCTGTAAAGCCTGCAGGACCATGAGCCAATTAAACCTCTTTTCTTTATAATTTACCCAGTTTCAGGTATTTATTTGTTTGTTTTGTGGGTTTTTTTTTTTTTTTCTTGAGACAGGCCCTTACTCTGCTACCAAGGCTGGAGTGTTGTGGCACAATCATGGCTTATGGTAGCCTTGATTTCCTGGGGCCCCTCTGCCTCAGCCTTCAGAATAGTTGGGACTACAGGAGAGAAACAGTGTGCCAGCCTTTTTTTTTTTTTTTTTTTTTTTTAATTTTTTGTAGTGACAGGATCTCTCCACATTCTCTGGGCTGGTCTTGAACTGGGCTCAAGTGAACCACCTGCATTGGCCTCCAGAAGTGCTAGTGTTAGGATCACAGACATGAGCTGCTGTGCCTGGCCAGGTATTTCTTTTTTCTTTTTTTTTTTTGAGACGAAGTCTCACTCTGTCGCCTGGGCTGGAGTGCAGTGCTGCGATCTCGGCTCACTGCAAGCTCCGCCTTCTGGGTTCACACCATTCTCCTGCCTCAGCCTCCTGCGTAGCTGGGACTATAGGCTCCTGCCACTGCGCCTGGCTAATTTTTTGTATTTTTAGTAGAAACAGGGTTTCACCATGGTCTCGATCTCCTGACCTCGTGATCTGCCTGCCTCGGCCTTCCAAAGTGCTGGGATTACAGGTGAGAGCCACCGTGCCTGGCCCTGGCCAGGTATTTCTTTATAGCAATGCAAGAACAGCCTAACACAGATTGATAAAGTGGGCTACATTACAATTAAGAACTTATTGAAAGACATCACTTAGAAAATAAAAGGGATACCATGTACATTAGTGGGGGAAGATATTGGCAATATTTGTAACCACCAATGGACTACATCTAGATTATATAACAAACCCCTAAAAATCAACTGAAAAAGGCAACAAAAAATACAATTGAACAGGAAATTTTCAAACAATAAAATCCAAATGGTAGAACTTGCCCTGTGGATAAAAAAAAAATCCAGCTGACCAAAAACATATGAAGTTGTGCTCCACCTTAATAAAAACATAATAAGATACCAATGAACATCTGTCAGAGTGGCTAAAATTCAAAAGGCTGACTATACCAAGTGTTGACGAGAATTTGACTTACAGAAATCCTCACGCATTCCTGGTATATTGGTGAAATTGTAAATTAGTATTAACTATTTTGAAATACTTATGTACTAATATTGAAGATAAGCACAGCTTATGATCCAGCAATTCCATTCAAAGGTATATACCTAGAGGAAGGGTGTGTCTCCACCAGGAAACATGAATAAGGCTGTTCCCAGCAATGTTTTTCAAGATAGTTAAAAAAATTAAAAATGAAGTAAAACAATGTTTTAAAAGCAATAGCTGGGCATGATGGCTCATGCCTGTAATCCCAGCAGTTTGGGAGGCTGAGGTGGGTGGACTGCTTGAGGTCAGGAGTTCGAGACCAGCCTGACCAACATGGTGAAACCCCACCTCTACTAAAAAAATATAAAATTAGCTGGGTGTGGTGGCACATGCCTGTAATCCCAGCTACTTGGGAGGCTTGAGGCAGGAGAATCACTTGAACCCGGGAGGCAGAGGTTGTAGTGAGCTGAGATCACACCATTGCACTCCAGACCAGGCAACAAGAATGAAATTGTCTTAAAAAAAAAAAAAAAAAAAAGAAAAGCAATGGCAGTAGTCATCCATTTAATTATAAAAATAGCTAGAATTAAGGGGGAAAAACTGTGTGACATTGGAGATATGGTGAAAAGATGAAATTTCTTCTCCCAATAAGCAAAAAGAAAGGCAGTCAGAAATTGTGTTGAGGAAGACACTGTACAAGAAAACCACAGTCTATATATAAAGCCAACAAAATGTGGCATGATTTTTTAGCAACTACTGAAGTGCAGGAAAGGAGAATCTATTTTAACATTCTTCTTTGGTACAATGAATACGACATTGATACTGAGAAGGAAATGTTGGCTCTACAGAAAACAGAAATTACATAGTAAAGCCTATGTATTGGTCTTAAACTTTTGAAATAAATTAATCTATAAAAAAGTAAGGAAGACTTATTGAGGGTTACAGAACAGAATATTAATGCCTTATATCTTGAAAACATAAAAGTGACAGTACTTTTAACAGAATGTGGAAGAAGGAAATGAGGAAAATAAGTAAATGATAGGAACACCGATATCCACATCTTCAAAGTGGGGAATCAACAGATACTGTCCGTACCTGATGGAACAAGAAATAAAGATTAAAGTATTTGCTTAAAGTTATTAAGGTAATCAAGAGAGAAGCTAAAAATAGGGATAAAACCCTATGGCAGTGTAAGGGAACTTAATCCCCACCTCTTACAATGAAGCTCCACAGACAATGTTTAAAGTTGGTTAAAAATAGCATGCAATTGTCTTTGAAAAAGAAATATGGAGATAAGCACTGAAAACTGAATTCCAAAATGGTTAAAATGATTACTTCTAGAGAGGGCTGGTGATAGAGAGGAATTGGATAGATAATATTGCTTTTCATTATTAACCTCTTCTAAATTATTGATTTTTTAAACTAATATTATGTAGTATATATGTGTGTGAGACAGACAAAGAACTTTATTACAGAAAAAAGTTTAAAATTTCAAGATTAAAAAATAATTGGCATAGGCAGGAAATTGTTGAGAAAATCTCTAAGTAAGGCATGCTGAATTTACTCAGGAACAGAATGCGAGATCTCTTTGCTGTGAAGAAACCTTGGGATACATATGCTGGTAATCCAACTTCCTGAGCGTATCGCAATCAATTTACAGTTTATTGTCTCTGATTTAAGAAAGTTTGAAGTTTCTGCTAAATACTCAAATAATAAAAATATTTTTAAAATCCCAAGTATCTACACTTATACATGTATTTTACTAGACATGCAAAACGATTCATCCATCTGCTAATTCAATTCCTCATTTGCCATTAAATGTTGCTAATCCATCAGTTTTCCTATAACGATCAATTTTCCCTAGGGAAACACAAGTCAACAATGATGTATTTCTCCCTCCAGCACAGAATTGTGCTCTCTGCTTTGATTATTACCATAACAGAAAAAAGCACATAGTGTGGCAAGTGAGGTAAGCATAGCAAAAGAATCGCAGAATTGTTTCTTACTTCTGTGGAAATCTATCTTCCAGAGGAGCACAGTTATACGAGTGACCATGAACACACCGCAGAAAACTTTTAAATTCTATTCCAGTTCATTTGGACATTCCGACCAATACAGACACAGTAGAGGTATCAGCAGCAATCTATTTATATGTGAAGAATAAAGGAAAAATACTTTTGAAAAATACTCACCATTGTCAAATACTTACCAATATCGGTGGATGCTGAAGCTCACGTAACCAAAGTTAGTGACTATCAGTTAAGAGTAGATTGCAGGTGGAAATTATTTTCAATGTGGCTCCAAATGATTAAAATCCCCAGTCAGCTGTAACCAAGTGAAATGTAATGTCAGCCTAGTTCTAATTTTAGTTCATGGACAAAGCTGAGAATAGAAAGAATCACATGAGGCTTCTTTGCGAAGGATCAGCTGATAATGTATGTGAGTGCATTCTGTGGACTGCAAAACTATACTACAGACATTATAAAACTATCAGGCATAACTATTTCTAAGATCCTGAAAAATAATGCCTATTCAAACTCCTTCTGCTTTTCACAACTTAATCATTTCACAGAATTTAATGCATCTATTCCATCCAAGCAGAGAAACTTGGAATATGTTGATGTATGCCATAACAAAAATTATACCCAGTAGGCCGGGCGCGGTGGCTCAAGCCTGTAATCCCAGCACTTTGGGAGGCCGAGACGGGCGGATCACGAGGTCAGGAGATCAAGACCATCCTGGCTAACCCGGTGAAACCCCGTCTCTACTAAAAAATACAAAAAAAAATCTAGCCGGGCGAGGTGGCGGGCGCCTGTAGTCCCAGCTACTCGGGAGGCTGAGGCAGGAGAATGGCGTGAACCCGGGAGGCGGAGCTTGCAGTGAGCTGAGATCCAGCCACTGCACTCCAGCCTGGGCGACAGAGCGAAACTCCGCCTCAAAAAAAAAAAAAAAAAAAAAAAAAAAAAAAAAAAAAAAAATTATACCCAGTAAACCATAGATCTGCATAAGTTTGAGCTAAAGACCCAGATGCTTTAGAAAAAGAAAAAATAAAGGTGTGGATAAGCACGAGTAACAGAGGAGCCCCAAACTTCTGCTGTACCTGGGCTTCAAATTAAATTACCTCTCACTTCGATCTCTTCAGTTTTCATAGATAGGACTTAATTCCAGGTTCTTAAAAAATAAACTATATCTTTATTTTGAATTTATAATATATACACATGGAACAAAATTCAAAAGCTCAATCTCCACTGTCTCCATCCCCCACACCTTCCACCATCCCTGCCTCCAGTAGGGAGGTTCTCTTCAAGTTCTCTTCTCTGAAGGCAACCACTATTGCCAGTTCCTTGTGTACCCTTACAAAGATGGTCTGTGAATTTACAAGCTTAAATATACCTATATCCCTTAAAAGTAACACAGATGTAAGGCATGAACACCTACAAAAATGGTAGCATACTATATACATTGTTCTACACTGTCTTTTCTTCACTTAGGATATCTTGGAAACTGTTTCATATTAGTATATTTAGAGCAGCGTCATTCTTTTTAATGGCCACATAGTAGTTTAGCATGTAGGTGGGTCATAATTTATGTAGTCATTTGGACATCTCAGCAATATTGGTGCTTTAAAAATTTATGCCTGATTATCTCACAGAAATTCTCTAACACTTCTGTAATGAATTAAGTTCTAAGAGTTGTGGGACTGCTCAAGATCACAGAAAGAATAAAGAAGCCATGGCCACAACTGAAACTCTAACTTCCCTGTCCCAAGAGTGTACACCACCCAACACATACGGAGTGCTGGGATATGTTCATAAGTAAAAATCAAGATCTCACACCTGTAGTCCCAGCACTTTGAGAGGCCAAGACGGTAGGATCACTTGAGCCCAGGAGCTGGAGACCAGCCTGAGCAACAGAGCGAGACGCTGTCTCTTCCAAAAAAAAAAAGTTAAAGTAGCCAGGCATGGTGGTCCTGTCTCCATAAAAAGAAAAAAAAAAGAAAACGACAACTAGCCAGGTGTAGTGGTGTGTTCCTGTAGTCTCAGCTACTTGGGAGACTGAGGTGGGAGGATATTTCGAGCCAGGGAGGTCAAGCTGTGATGGTGCCACTGCACTCCAGCCTGGGCAACAGAGCCTTCCTTGTCTGAAGGAAAAAAAAAAAAAAAGAGAGAGAGAGAGAGATCCAGGGGGTTTTGATTCAGTTAAAAAGAACAATATATTGTTACCTTGGAGAAAATTTAGATTTCTTTCTGCCTTGGCACTACCTACAATTAAATTTTAATTTGACAGTATTTCTAGAGAACTCACAAATTTCAAGGCATCTCTCTTCTCCTTCCCTTATCTACCTCTTATTTCCCATCCCCATGGAGTGACTTACACTAAAGAAATGTCAGGGAGGACAGAGAAAGTGAATAGATGCCTGAGCTATTTATGAGGCAAATTAGCCAGAATTTTGGTGTCTTTAGAGGGATGTAGAAAGTGAATGCGAAGGAGGAGACAGGCACTACATAATGAATATCTATCTGTCATTTATAACTGTCCAAAATCTTTTGAATACCTTCCACATTTTTATAATCCCCCACATCATGAATCCTACCTTTCCAAGTTAGAATTTGAAGGAGGAAAAAAATCCCAGCCTCCGTTGCTACTGGAATGGGGTATGTGACTAATTTTACACACTACTAAGTTTCCACTAATTATATACAACAACAAAGGGCTCTGTTGGGTGACTCATGTCGCTAGTGTCCATTTTTGCTGGCATGGGTGGCAGCAAAGACAGTATATTCTGGGGTTTGTTTTGGCAGCAAGAATTGCCTAACCTCAGCAGATGTAGCTGGTTCTGGGGTCAGCAGCAGCAACCCCCTTACTAGGCAAGTACTGTAATGTAGTTCTGGAATTCTGACAAAGGCTACAACATGGATGATTCTTGAGGACATTATGGTAAGTAAGCCAGTTACAAAAGGACAAATAAAAAAAATTATGGAGATAGATGGTGGTGATGGTTGCACATTATTATGAATGTGTTTAATACCACTGAACCGTACACTTAAAAATGGTCAAGATGGTAAATTTAATGTCATGTGTATTTTACCACATAGAATACACTCTATGTTGTTCTCACAATGGCAAAATCACCAACTGAGGCTTTTCTCAGAAGGTATCCCCATCATTAAGTGGTGAATGACAATATTCTGGATATTAATCTCTTATTAGATACAGTACTTGCAAATATTTTATCCCATTCTGTGGGTTGCCTTTTTACTCTCTTAATAGTGTCTTTTGATGCACAAATTTAAAAAATTTTATGATATCCAGTCTATGTTTTTTTAAGAGATAGGGTCTCACTCTGTTTCCCAGGCTGAAATGCAGTGGTGCAATCGTAGCTCACTGTAACCTCAAACCCCAGCCTCGAGGAATCCTCCCACTTCTGCCTCCCAAAGTACTGAGATTACAGGCCTGATCCACTTCACCCAGTCTATTTTTTTTTCTTTTGTGGCCTATGCTTTTGGTGTCTTATCCAATAAATCATTGCCAAATCTAATGTTGTGCAGCTTTTCACCTATGTTTACTTCTTAGAGTTTTATAGTTTTGGATCTTACATTTAGGTCTTTGATCTGTTTTGAGTTAATTTTTATACATGATATTGGGTAAGGGTCTGTCTTAGTCTGCTCAGGCTGCTATTAAAAAATTTTTTGAAATAGGTAGTTTGGACTGGGCATGGTGGCTCACGCCTGTAATCCCAGCACTTTGGGAGGCCGAGGCGGGTGGATCACGAAGTCAGGAGATCGAGACCATCTTTGCTAACACAGTGAAACCCCGTCTGTACTAAAAATACAAAAAAATTAGCCAGGCGTGGCGGCGGGCGCTTGTAGTCCCAGCTACTCAGGAGGCTGAGGCAGGAGAAAGATGTGAACCCAGGAGGCGGAGCTTGCAGTGAGCCGAGATCGCGCCACTGCACTCCAGCCTGGGTGACAGGGCGGGACTCGTCTCAAAAAAAAAAAAAGAAAGAAAGAAATAGGTAGTTTGTTTGCCTGTTTCCCCAACGCCTCCCCCAAGTCCCTGGTAACCATCATATTCTCTACTTCTATGAGTTCAATTTTTTTAGATCCCACATATAAGTGAAATTAAGTGGTATATTTGTGTTTCTGTTCCTGGCTTATTTCACTTAATATAATGTCTTCCACATTTATTCATGTTGTTGCTAGTGACAGAATTTCTTCCTTTTTCAAGGCCGAATAACACTCCATTGTGTATATATGCATTTTCTTTATCCATTCATCTATTGATGAACACTTAGGTTCATTTCATCTTGGCTAGTGTGAATAATGCTGCAATAAGCATCAGGGTACAGGTATCTGTTTGACATACTGATTGCCTTTACTTTGGATATGTACTTAGTACTGGGATTAATGAATCCTATAGTAGTTTTTTAATTTTTAATTTTTTTAGTAACCTCCATACTGTTTTTTACACAGGCTGTACTAATTTACATTCCCACCAACAATGTGCAAGGGTCTCCTTTTCTCCACATCCTCTCCAGCACGTGTTATCTTTTGTCTTTTTGATAACAGTCATTCTAACAGGTGTGAGGTGATAGCTCACTGTGATTTTAATTAGCATTTCTCTGAGGATTGTTGATTTGGGGTACTTTTTCATGTACCTGTTGGATATTTTTATGTCTTCTTTGGAGAAATGTCTACTCAGATCCTTGGCCAATTTTTAAATTGGGTTCTTTGTTTTCTCATTGCTGAGTTGTTTGAGTTTCTTTTTTTTTTATTATTATTATATTAACCCCTTATCGGATGTATGATTTGCAGATAGGTTGTCTCTTCACTCTGTTGATTGTGTCCTCAACCATGCAAGAGATTTTTAGTTTGATGTACTCCCATTTGTCAATGTTTGTTTTTGTTGCTTGTGCTTCTGGATTTGTATCAAAAAAAATATCATTGCCCAGATGAATGTCATGGAGCTTTTCTTCTATGGTTTCTTCTAGTGGTTTTACAGTTTTAGGTCTTATATTTAAGTCTTTAATTCATTTATAGTTTATTTTTTAATGTAGCATGAAATATTAGTTTTATTCCCCTGCATATGGATATCCAGTTGTCCCAACACCATTGAGTGAAGAGAGTGTTCTTTGCTACATTGTGTGTTCTTGGCACCTTTGTCAAAAATCAGTTGAATATTGGCTAGGCATATTGGCTCATTCCTGTGATCCAAGCACATTGCGAGACTGAGATGTGTGGACTGCTTGAGGTCAGGAGTTTGAAACCAACCTGGGCAACATAGCAAGCCCCTGCCTCTACAAAAAAAATATAAAAAGTTTTAATTAGCTGGGCATGATGGGGCACACCTGTAATCTTAGCTATTCAGGAAGGTGAGGCAGGAGGATCCTTTGAGCCCAAGAGCTCAAGGCTGCAGTAGGCTATGATAGCATCACTGCATTTCAGCCTGGGTGACAAAGGGAGACCCTGTCTCAAAACAAATAAACAAAACATCAATTGACCATAAATGTATGAATTTATTTCTGGGCTCTCTATTCTGTTCTATTAGTCTGTGTCTGTTTTTATGCCAGTACCACACTGTTTTACCTATTTGTATTTGAGAGACAGGGTCTCACTGTGTTGCCCAGGCTGGCGTTGAACTCCTGGGCTCCAGCAATCCTCCTGTCTTAGCCTCCCTAGCAGCTGGGACTACAGGCATGTGCCTTTGCACCTGGCTATCATGCTGTTTTCTTGCAGCTTTTTTTGAGGCAGGATCCCACTGTGTTGCCCAGGATAGAGTGCAGTGGTACAATCAGAACTCTTTGCAGCCTAGACCTCCCAGGCCCAAGCAATCCTCCCACCTTAGTCTCCTGAGTAGCTGGGGTCATAGGCACACACAACCATACCCAGCATTTTAAAACTTTTTTGCAGAGACAGGTTCTGCCTGTGCTGCCCAGGCTGGTCTTGAACTCCTGGGCTCAAGCAATCCTCCTTCCTCAGCCTCCCAAAGTGTTGTGATTATAGGCATGGGTCACTGTGTCCAGCCTTATCATGCTGTTTTGATTACTGTAGCGGTGTGGTATATTTTGAAGTCAGGTAGTGTCAACATCCCAGCTTTGTTCTTTTTGTTCAAGATTGCTTTGGCTATTTGAAGTCTTTTGCGGTTCCACACAAACTTTAGGATTGTTTATTCTATTTCTGTGAAAACTGTCATTAGGATTTTGATAGAGATTGCATTGAATCTGTAGATCACTTTGGGTAGTATGGACACTTGAACAATATTAATTCTTCCAATCTATGAACATGGGATATCTTTTCATTTATGTCTTCAATTTTTTTCATCAATGTTTTATAGTTTGCAGTGGACAGATCTTTCGCCTCTGTAGTTGAATTTATTTCTAAGTTTTTTTTTCTTTCTAGCTATTGTAAAAGTTTTTTCATTTCCTTTTTGGATAGTGTTACCGGGGGTCCTTGCTCTCAGAGCTCCCAAGATGGTGGCGGGCCACTTCTAAGATGGTGGCAAACCTCGTGTTCTCTGACCTGGGGTTCTTGGTCTCAGGGATTCCAAGGAATGGAATCTTGGGCCATGTGGTGTTATAGGCTCTATTAGAAGCCGTGGGTCATGGATGAGAACCGTGGAACCCAGTGACTAGTGTTCAGCTCAATTAGGATGAACCCAGGCACTTAGCCCTGCAGGAAAAATAGCAAGCCTTTAGCCCAATAGGGAGCAGCAATGGGCGCCTCGCTAGATCAGGAGCACATCGGACACCCTGCTGGATCCCGAGGGATGGAAATCAGCAGCGGGTCTGGGACGGCGGCAAACAGCAGTGGTGGACGGCCAGCGAAAGCTCAGCTGGAGCCATAACAAACAGGTACCAGAAGAGTGCAGTTGCAAGATTTAACAGAGTGAAAACAGAGCTCCCATATAAGAGGAGGGGACCCAAAGGGGGTTGCCTTTGCCAGCTCAAATGCCTGGGTTTATATCCTGATCCTTGTCCCTCCCGCTGTGCTCTCAGGCAATAGATGATTGGCTATTTCTTTACCTCCTGTTTTTGCCTAATTAGCATTTTAGTGAGCTCTCTGATTGGTCAGGTGTGGGCTAAGTTGCAAGCCCTGTTTTTAAAGGTAGATGTGGTCACCTTCCTAGCTAGGCTTAGGGATTCTTAGTCGGCCTAGGAAATCCAGCTAGTCCTGTCTCTCAATAGTTTGTTGTTAGTGTATAGAAACACAACTGATTTTTGTATGTTAATTTTATATCCTGCAAGTTTACTGACTTTGTTTATTAGTTCTAACAGTTTTGTTTTGTTTTTTTTGGTGGAGTCTTTAGTTTTTTAATATATAAGGTCATGTCATCTGTAAACGGACAATTTAACATTTTCCTTTCCAATTTGTATGCCTTTTATTTCTTTATCTGGCCTAATTGCTTTGGCTAAAACTTACAGTATATTGAGTAGAAGTGACAGGTGTGGGCATCTGATATGGTTTGGCTGTGTCCCCACCCAAATCTCATATGAAATTGTAATTAGAATTGTAATCCCCACATGTCAAGGGAGGGACTTGGTGGGAGGCGATTGGATCATGGGGGAGGTTTCCCCCATGCTGTTCTTGTAATAATGAGTGAGTTCTCACAAGATCTGGTTGTTTGGTAAGTGTCTGGTGCTTCTCCCTTCTTGCTCTCTCTCTTGCCTGCTGCCACGTAAGATAAGCTTTGCTTCCCCTTTGTCTTCTGCTATGATTGTAAGTTTCCTGAGGCCTCTCCAGCCATGAAGAACTGTGCATCAGTTGAGCCTCTTTTGGTAGTATCTTTATAGCAGTGAGAGAACAGATTAATACAGCATACTTGTCTTATTCCTGATCTTATAGAAAAAACTTTCCAGTTTTCACCATTGAGTATAATGTTGGCTGTGGGTTTGTCACATCTGATCTTTCTTGTGTTGAGGTACATTCCTTCTATATCTGATTTGCTGAGTTTTTAAAATGAAAGGATGCTGAATTGTGTCAAATATTTTTTTACATCTATTGAAATGATCAAATAGTTCTTTTAGTGTGTTAACGTGGTATATCACATTTATAGATTCGTGTACATTGATCCATCCTTACATCTGAGATACAATGGGTAGTTTCTTTTTCTTTTCCTTTTTTTTTTTTTTGAGACAGAGTCTCACCCAGGCTGGAGTGCAGTGGTGTGATCACGCACCGCAACCTCCACCTCCTGGGCCCAAGTGGTCCTCTGACCTCAGCCTCCTGAGGAGCTGGGACTACAGGCATGCACCACCATGCCCAACTAATTTCTTTTTTTGTATTTTTGATAGAGTTGGGGTTTCACTATGTTGCCCAGGCTGGTCTCAAACTCCTGAGCTTAAGCAATCCATCAGCCTCAGCCTTCAGAATGCTGGGATTACAGGCATAAGCCACTGTACCCAGCCAAGACTGGACAATTTCTAAATGATAGAATTTATTGCTCATAGTTCTGGAGGCTGGGAAGTCCCAGATCAAGGCACCAGCAGATTTGGTGTTTGGTGAGGGTGTATTCCTCACAGGTAGTACTTTCTCCCTGTATCCTCATAGGTGAAACAAGCTCCTTCAGGGCCTCTTTTATAAGGGCACTAATCCCATTTACGAAGGCAATGTCCTTATGATCTAATTATCTCCCCAAAGCCCCACTTCTTAATACCTCACCTTGGGGATTAGGTTTCAACATATGAATTAATTGCGGGGACACAACATTCAGACCATAGCAGGGTCCTACTTCATTCTTTTGTATTCTTCATTCTAGTGTTCCCAGCACCACTTGCTGAAAAGACTGTCCTTTCCGCTTTCACAAGAGTATGAATCGTCTTGGCACCCTTGTCAGAAAGACATTTGACCATATATGTGAGGGTTTATTTCTGGGCCTCTATTCTATTCCATTGGTCTTTATGTCTGTCTTTATGCCAGTACTACACTGTTGTGAACACCCGTATTCTTTTATGTGGAAATCTTCCAGGTAAGGTTGGGTGGATGGAGGTGTGTGTGTCTGTGTGTCTATGCAAGGAAAACTCTTCAATAACAGACTGTACGCTTGCCGAATGTTAATGGGTCATTCTTCTCTGTATTTGGAGATTTATATTAGAAAGTTATGGCTACTTCCTAACTTGCACCACTTGGTCTCACAAAACAGAGACTATTTCTAAGGAGAAGTGGGAAATGCTGGTGGACACCCAATGTCTTTCCCCTGGACCTTAAACTCTGATTCCAATCAGTCGCATATGACTTCTGCTGCATTTGCCCAGTTTCAATCTTTTTTTTTTTTTTTTTTTTTTTCTGAGACAGAGTCTCGCTCTGTTACCCAGGCTGGAGTGCAGTGGTGCCATCTGGGCTCACTGCAACCTTCAACTCCTGGGTTCAAGCGATTTTCCTGCCTCAGCCTCCCAAGTAGCTGGGATTACAGGCACCCACCATGCCCAGCTAATTTTTGTATTTTTTAGCAGAGATAGTGTTTCACCATGTTGGCCAGGCTAGTCTCAAACTCCTGACCTCAGGTGATCTGCCCACCTCAGCCTCCCAAAGTGCTGGGATTACAGGCATAAGCCCAGCCCAGTTTCAATCTTTTAAATATTTAAGTTAGTAAAATTGCTAAGAAAAATTGTTCATTTTAAGTGCAAATTATTCCCTTTTCTTTTTTCTATTATTAAATATGTATTTTATGAATAAAAAGTTAAGGTTTTTAACTAGGAATTAAAATGTACTTCTGATTTTTAGGCTTGTTTTGTGCCAGTTGTCATTTTTCACACACACACATGCACACACCCCACCATCACCACCACCACCACCACCATTTCTGTAAACCAATCAACAGTGGAGACACTAGAGACTATTATGTGAAAACCGTTTATTCTATAGCCTACTGGGAATTGGCTAGAAGTTAGACGGACATTGGAAATGACTTTTAAATCTTCACTTGAGAAGAAGCATGCCATGAGTCTAAATAACCAATGTCATTTAGCAAACAAAATACAAGTGAACAAAACACAATTTCTCTGATGAATGAAGTGGTTGCCATAGTTTTTCCCAATATGTAAAGATAGTTCTCATAAGAAATATACCACCTAAGCAGTAGTGATCAGAATATTATGCAAACTTATTGGGGGTAATTTATATTCCAAATCAGAAGAATAGAAGACATCAAAGTCTTTCTTCAAAAGAAAAACAAAACAAAACAAAAAACAAGACTGTGTCAAATGATACAGAAATGGCACTGGCTTCCTATATGTTGACTGAGATACTTTTTACTGCAGAGCAAATTAAAAAGATATGCTCACCCCACTTTTATTTTTATGCACTACTTTTAGTTCTGTGGAAATGAAAGCTATACTGAATTTAAAACTTTTTACACACATAATCCTGTGCAAATTTTGTAATCCTTTGTTTGACAGATATTAACCCAACTTTCTAATATATTTTGTATATGTTTCTTTTTGTTTGAGACAAAGTCTCACTCTGTCACTCAGGCTGGAGGGCAGTGGTGCAATCACAGTTCACTGCAGCTTCCACCTCCTGGGCACAGGTGATCTCACCTCAGCTTCCCAGGTAGCTGGGACCACAGGCGTGCACCACCATGCCCGGCTAACTTTTTGTGTGTGTGTATATATATACATATTTTTTTTTTGTAGAGATGACGTTTTACCATGTTGCCCACATTGGATATTTTGTATACATTTCAAAAGGCAACTACAAAAATTGGTTTTTCATATTTCTACAAATATTGTACAGAATGTTTAATATCTTGTAAATATGGAAGCTGTGACAAATTTTTGTATTTAGAAAGTATGACAATCTGAAAATCAACATTTTACAGAAATGACACCATTCTGTTGAAACTGGAGTATACTGCACTTATATATCATTATTTCTAATATACACCTAAGTATTAGAGAAATTAGTGCACTAAAGGACAGTGGTGGTTTTTAAAAATGATATCTTTGCTGTGGCAAGTTTGTCCTGCTCTGACCAAAGCAACATTTGAACCAACAGGCCCTTCTAATCTTACGCCAGCAGCACAATGGGATCGAGGCCAGGTTCTTGTGCAATTTGTGAAACCTTTGGTTTGCAGAGTTGTTAGCGTAGTCGCTTGGCTCATCAGTTCTGAGCATTTGAATACCTAATGTTTCAAACTGTTAGTCCTGTTCTGATTTATATTCATCCCTGCCATTCCTATTAACTTAATTACACCTGCCCACAACTTAATTTACTTGCCTTTGTTACTACAGTTTGAACTCCAGCTACATTTTTCTAAGAAATTAAATTGCTAGGTTTTTATAGCTGACTGCACTCTTCCAACTTCTCTACAGACTTTATGGTCTTTTTGGACTTTGCTTTTTAGCACATGTTGGGAACTGTTAATGAAGTTTTCTTGCAGCACACTTGAAGTTAAATAGCTTTTTCCAAGTTTAATACAGTTTGATGGCTCTTCTTGGGGTGTAGATGGGTGGGGGCACTTGCATTGCCCGTTGGAGGAGACTCTGCCTTCTGCTCAGCCAAAAATCAGTGTGAATCCCTTTCTTTGACTGTTCCATCTTTCTCCATACCAAACCTAAATTCTTGATCTTCCACCTGTTCTCATTTCTTCTGTCCTATCTCTTGTTAAGACTCACAACAGCTGTTCCCCATGCTTTGCGTTGTAACATTCCACATGGTACTCCATAAAAGCCTGATATAGATGACCTCTCTATAACAGAACTGCAATTATTCTTGTCATGCTTCAGTTCTTTCTGTGGCTCTCCTCTGGAGTGTCTCCAAATTCTCCTGCTCAGTTTTGGCAAGCTGGCCTAGAGTTCTCTTACAGGGTCTGGCTAGCATATTAATTTGCTTGTGGTTAAAAGCCTTTGTGCTCAGTACTGAGACAATCACATAATGAATTTTCATTTCCATTTTATTCTGAACTTGCAAACTTCAGAGATTCATGCTATCTTCAGTGTTTAAATGGTAATGCCTTTTGTAAAATAAAGGATGCTGCAGGCCAGGCACGGTGGCGCATGCCTGTAATCCCAGCGCTTTGTGAGGCGGAGACAGGCAGATCACTTGAGGCCAGGAGTTCAAGACCAACCTGGCCAACACGGCGAAACCCCGTCTCTGCTAAAAATAGAAAAATTGGCCAGGCATGATGATGCATGCCTGTAATCCCAGCTACTCGGGAGTCTGAGGAATGAGCATTGTTTGAACCCAGGAGATGGAGGTTGCAGAGAGCGGAGCCAAGATCACGCCACTGCACTCTAGTCGGGGTGACAGAGTGAGACTTTGCCTCAAAAAAATTTTAAAAAGCCTGTGGTTATTTTGATGGGATAGCAAGGATAACATGAATCATGTTAGGTTTGGCATAAATAGTTCATAGTTGACCTAGTCTGTCTGACTGTCTGAGGTGAGTCATCTGATGACCTTGACATGCTAAAGCATTGGAATGAATGTCTATAGATCGGACAGAGGTGGGTTCAGAGAACTATTTAGGAGACATCTGGGTGGGAGTTGTGGCCAACAATGATGACAGGTGAGCAGTGGGGAAAAAAGCCAGGATTGCAAGGAGTTAAAGATCACCCATTCAAGAAGTCTGGCAGAAGGAGCAACCCAGGAAATGTATTCATTTAGTGGCAGTCAGAGGTAACAATATAAGAAAAGCATTCTGAGTCTTCTTTTAGGCAAACTGAAATTTGCCATTAGAGAAGAAGGGAGTTCTTTGTTTTTTGTTTGTTTTAGGGACTATTTAAAAAATAAGAACATTTCTGTCTTATGAGTTAAGGCAGCACTATCCAATAGAATTTTCTGTGTTGATGGAAATAGTCTACATCTGTGCTATCCAAGTATGGCGCTATAAGCCACATGTAGCTATTTAAATTTAAATTTAAATTAATTAGTGTGACTACTGAGCAATTGAAACGTGGCTAGTATATCTGAGTTGAATTTTGATTAATTAAAATTAAAATTAAAATTTAAATAGCTACATGTGGCTGGAGGCTACCGCATTAGACAGCTCAGAGTTCAAGTTTTACTAACAAGACTAGCAGATTAATGTCAAAATATTAATGTCTTGAAACAATAAAAGTGTATTATTCAACTGTATCACATCCAAACCGATCAGTGCTAGGGTGTAGGAAGGACAGCATTCTGCTCTGTCTAGTCATTTGGAACACTGGCTCCTTCTATCTTGTGTGGTGCCATCTTCAACCCTGAAGGGTGCATGTTGGAGGGGAAGAGACAGAATGTGAAGAATCTCTTGAGAAGTGTTATGGGCCATGTCTGGAAATGGCCTACATTACTTCAACCCATATACCCATATGCTAATAGTTACAAATAAATGACATGGCCCTACCTAACTGCAGGCTGAAAGAAAAGGAGCCAGGTTTATGGACACATAACATTACCCTGACAAACTGAAATTTGCAGAGTTCTGGGATCAGTCTCTAATACCTCCTCCATAAGGAAATGGAAATACATTTTAATCAGTGTGCTAAGGGAGTAAATCTGGTTCAGTTCTGGATGTGAGGAAGAGACTGAAGGATCAAAGTGGGGCATTGGGGGTTCAATATGGGGCAGGGATCAGGAGGAAGAGATGGAATAAATAATAGAGGGCAGAAAAAAGTTGGTATTTGCTGATGGAGAACCACTTCTAGGAAAGAGAAACAAAAAGAAACAAAGTGTGAGAATAGAAATTTTGAGGTGAAAACGAGAGAAATTCAAGGTTCTTAGGTTAAATCACTTTGTCTGCTCTGAGGTTATTTGCTTATTATGACAAGCCTTTGGAAGATGTTTGGATAGGTGCTTAAAATTAGAAGAAAAGACCCAAACAGGTACTGTAAAGAATGCCTTGGGCATGCATTGTAGAATTTGGAAGGTATTTGTTTCAGACTAATCTGGTAATCCAGATATTTCACAGAAAGTGTCATGTAAATTCAAATATGTATCTTCTTTTTCTCTTGATAAATATCCCTATGGTAAGCCATGGAGTTCTGTTAATCTTCTGTTTGACCAAATAACTAGGCTTGGAAATTTTAACTTAACCTTTTTCCTTTTACCACAATTAAGGTGCCAGTATAAGAGTAGAGCATTAAAGCTAGTAAGTATATTAACATGCAACCATTTTAAGAAAAATCAGATGAATAGAGAATACTGAAACTAGTAATTCGTATTTTGACAGCATCAGTTGAACTGTCAGCACAGCATGAAGTTTGAGAGTAGAATTATTTCTCAAATTAACATTGAACTTAAACTGGGAAGAAAATACAAATATTCTTTGTTGGAGAAATTATAAAATCTTGCAATTGCAACAAACAGCCTCACAGTTTAGTAGTATCTTGTGTATTTGCCTTCTACTCCCTACTCTACTGCTACCTCAGCTTCCTCTCTATCCATGTCATTAAAGAACTCTCTTAGAAAAATTCATAATTGAACATGAACTGAGATGGGATGGGGTGGGAAGGCAATGCCTTACTTTACATAGTTGATTTCCTTTTTAATCTGCCCAGAAAAAAATTCTCCCAGATTCCCATTCTCGATTCATGTAGTTGAATGAGGATGGCTGACTCCTAGGCTCCAAAGGTGACCATAAGACTCAAGTGTGGACAGAGTATTCTATTCTGCCCACAATGACAGGCACATGAACCAAGAAAGACAAATCAAAAGCTGTCCTGGATATGTGTGTGTGTGTGTGTATGTGTGTGTGTGTGCGTGTGTGTATGTGTGTGTATATATATATATACATATATATATATAGAGAGAGAGAGAGAGAGCGAGTCTTGCTCTGTTGCCCAGGCTGGAGTGCAATGGCACAATCTCAGCTCATGGTATGGGTAGATGTTTAATGTTTGAATGTATAATAAATGCATACAATGGAATACTATGCAGGCATTTATTTATTTATTTATTTTGAGACAGAGTCTCACTCTATCACCCAGGCTGGAGTGCAGTGGCACGATCTCGGCTCACTGCAACCTCCGCCTCTGGTTCAAGCAATTCTCCTGCCTCAGCCTCCTGAGTAGCTGGGACTACAGGTGCCTGACACCATGCCTGGCTGATTTTTGTATTTTCAATAGAGATGAGGTTTCACCATATTGTCCAGGCTGGTCTTGAACTCCTGACCTTGTGATCCACCTGCCTTGGCCTCCCAAAGTGGTAGGATTACAGGCGTGAGCCACCACACCCAGCCTATGCAGCCATTTAAAGCATGATAATGTGGAATTGTTTATTGACATGTAAGGTTACCCATAATATAATGTTATATTTTAAAAATCAAATAATAAAATAGTAGATATACTATGATCCTGTTTCAATAAAAAAGAATAGCCATATATACAGATACATACATCAAAATGTTAATAGTGGTAAGATTATGAATGATTTTTTATTTTATTGGTTAACTCTTTGTATTATCTGAAATTTTACAATAACAGCATTTATTTGACCTATTTTTTTTTTTTTTTTTTTTTTTAGAGACCAGGTCTCACTCTGTCACCCACACCGGAGGATAGTGACACAATGACAGCTCACTACAGCTTTGAACTCCTGGGCTCAATTGATCCTCCTGTCTCAGCTTCCTGAGTAGATGGGACTACAGATGCACACCACCACACATGGCTAAGTTTTTTTTTTTTTGGAGACAAAGTGTTGCTCTGTCGCCTAGGCTGGAGTGCAATGGTATGATCTCTGCTCACTGTAACCTCCACCTCTCGGGCTCAAGCAATTCTCCTGCCTCAGCCTCCCAAGTAGCTGGGACTACAGGCATGCGTCGCAAGGCCCAGGTAATTTTTTGTATTTTTACAAAACCATTGAGACGGGATTTCACCATGTTGGCCAGGGTGGTCTTGAACTCCTGACCTCAGGTGATCTGCCCGCCTTGGCCTTCCAAAGTGCTGGAATTACAGGCGTGAGCCACCAGGCTAATTTTTAAAAAAAAAATTTTTGAGATGGGATCTCACTATGCTGCCCAGGCTGGTCTCAAATTCCTGGCCTCAAGTGATCCTCCTGCTTTGGCCTCTCCTATAACTGGGGTTACAATTACAAGTCATCACACCTGGCTGATTTATTCTTTCCTGATTTTAAAATTATTTCCATTTTGAGAAAAACCAAGTAGATACTAAAACAACCTTTTTTCTGTCACAAAACTTCACTTAAACAACTAATTTTGGCATACAGTTTTCAACTGGACAATATTAGAAACAACATGGATTTCCTAATGCAAATTGAAATGTTGGATACATTAATCTTGATGCTATTTCTGATTAAAGTAGACCTTTAGCAAAATGATCATTATCAAACCTTCATTTCTATATAAAATGTCTTATTTTTTATATCCATAATTACTATTAGACTCTTCCTTCTCCTCTTATTTACATTCTTACCCAGGATATGAAGAATGGAATAGACCTTAATTTCTTATCCTATTTTTTAGCTAAAAGTTAACTTTTTGCTAAAAGTTAAAAGGAAGTAGATTTCTGAAATTAAAAAAAAAAAAAAGAAATGTCAGTGGCTGCTACCTTTAAAGTACCTTCCTTACATGAGGGAAGTTTGCAAAGGTGAAGGTCTTTCCCAAGAAAATACCGAACCATTACCAAAAATCTAAAAGTATATCCATTTTAAACAAACACCTTTAATAGACTGGTTATAAAACTATAATTGGACATTTTTAAGGCCAGTTTATACTTTTCCCTTTTCAAAGACATTAATTAATATAAATAAGACATTTACAGATGATGTTCTCTATACAGAGCAAGAATATACTCTTGGATATCTCCGAAGAGAAGTATAATTGCACTTATTTTATACAACAATTAGCATAACAGGGAAATGGGAAATATTTTTGCATATAAATTCCGTTTCTTAAGTATAATTAAAAAGTATCATTAAGAGTCAGTTAAAAAAAATAGGGCATATACTGTCTGTATATGGCTACCTGTCTTTTAGTAACATTAATTTTGTTTTTTTGTTTTTGAGACAGTCTTGCTCTGTTGCCCAAGCTGAAGTGTAATGGCACGATCTCAGCTCACTGCAACCTCCACCTCCCAGGTTCAAGCGATTCTCCTGCTTCGGCCTCCCGAGTAGCTGGGATTATAGGCACCCACCACCACACCTGGCTAATTTTTGTATTTTTAGTAGAGGCGGGGTTTCACCATCTTGGCCAGGCTGGTCTCAAACTCCTAACCTCAGGTGATCTGCCCGCCTCGGCCTCCCAAAGTGCCAGGATTACAGGCGTGAGCCACCGCACCCTGCCTAATTTTGTTAATCTTGCCAGTTTCAAGTCATTGACACAAAAATGTCAGCACCATATTAAGAAGTCACACTCTGGTCTATAAAATGTGACAGCCCCAGGAGAACCATTACCCCATTATTCATTTTCAGTAAAAAGTCTAATATAACAGTGACAAATATTGTACCTTAGATCCTTAATCATACGATACAAATCATTTACAATACAAATTGTAAAGATGAACATGTGCTGGCACAGCTAGGGTTTACATACTCTTTGGAAGCTCAAAAAGTTCAAGAACGTCTTATCGGTCTTCATTTCAGATCTAGTAGCATAAAAGCCGGGTTTTCTAAGTAGGATTTCCACAAATTAGAGAAGCGTGACATTGTAGCACCATCAATAACTCTGTGATCAGCTGACCAGCTCACATTCACTATCTGTGCCTTATATACTTCTCCTTTCTGGTTAAATCGGGGAATGGCCTAGAAATGAAAAAAAGAAAAAAAAAACAAAGAGTAAACCCTCACTTGCTCAAAGCTCAAGCTCTAACAATGGTGTAAGATCAAGCAAACCCTTCTTCCTACAGTAGAGAAAAAAATGGGCATCCCCAATGACTTTTGAAAATGCTGATTCCTACTCTTCCCATCTTCGAGTATGTGCCTGGAGCTTTCAGAAGTTCTCCAAGGTACTTCCTATCCCTTGTACAATTCCTGTACCTACATTCATTAACTTTCATCTCAGATTTCAAATATTTAATAATTTTTTACTGTATACCCACTATGTGCCAAGTACTCTTCTGGGTTCTGGGGAGAGACAGACAATTAAATAAGGCTTCCTCACTGAAGGCAGTGAGGAAACAAGCCATTCTCAAGCTCCCCTGACCATTGAGTTGGCCAGGAAGAAGACAGAGGACAACAACATGCTTGTGTTCTTCGTGGATGTTAAAGCTAGTAAGCACCAGATCAAACAGGCTGTGAAGAAGCTCTATGACACTGATGGGGCCAAGGTCAACACTGGTCAGGCCTGATGGAGAGAGGAAGGCATATATTCTGTTGGCTCCTGATTACAATGCTTTGGATGTTGCCAACAAAATTGGGATCACCTAAAATGAGCCCAGCTGGCTAATTCTAAATATGTATCTTTTCACTGTTAAAAAAAAAAAAAAAGGATAGACAAAATATAAGCCCCAACTTATTATTAGATTCAATAGACATAAAATCATGCTGTCAAACTACTCTAAAAGTTTCTAAGCCCTACTCTGTTTTTCTATACTGATCTCCTCATGGCTGGGATACAACAGTCACAGCCAGATGTGGATCCCTGATGACACTAAGTAGCATCTGTGTAAAGCCATGTAGGCCACTGCAACTACTTGTCTTTGATTCTGAATGAGATGAGAAGCCCTTAGAAGTGTCTGAGCAGATTGGCCATTCACTGAAAGAGGACGACTTTAGGAGGAGCAGGTCTGATGGGGGGGGCAGTGGGGAAACGAGCAGGAGCTCAGTTTTAGACATGCTAAAATTCAAGATGCCTTTACACATCCAAGCAAGATATAAGAGTTTAAAGCTCAAAAGTGAGGTCTGGTCTAGAGATATAAACCTGGGAGTCATCAGTGTATAAATGGTATTGAAAGATCAGATAAAGAAAAGGGGTGAGAACTGAATCCTGGGGTGCTTCAATGTGTAGAGATTGGGAACATTAGGAGGTATGGGTAAAGGAGACTTAGAGAGAATAGGCAGTGACAAAGGAGGAAAACCAAAATGGCCAGGTATGCTGCAAGTCAACATTAAGAATGTTTTCCAAAGAGGTTGGATTGATCAATCATCTCAAGGTCAACTAGTAGGTCAAGGAAAACAAATACTGAGAATTGAGTAACATGGAAGGCTTAATGACTTAAATAATTGAGCAAGAAGGAATTAAATTCTATAATGAAAACAAAATAGCAAAGGAAAGATGATACAAAGGGAGAAAGGAATTAAATACTATTTGTCCCTATCCAACAAATATTATTTTAAGTGATGAATAAGATTTCTTCTCTCAGAACTATGTTTCATGGCTTGAAGAAACTAGGATAAAATGATTTTGTAAAAATATATCTATTGAACAGATATTTATAAATCAAATATTCTTTTGTTCATAGCAGCATTATTCATGAGAGCCAAAAAATGGAAATAATCAAAATATTCACTGACGGATGAATGGATAAACAAAACACGGTATATATTTATATAAAATAGTATATTATTTACCCTTAAAAATTAATGAAATTCTGATACATGCTACAACATGAATGAACCCTGAGCCAGATACAAAAGGACAAATACTGTATTGATTCCACTTACATGAGGTACCTAGAATAGTCCAATTAATCCATAGAGACAGAAAATAGAATGGTGGTTACCAAAGGCTTGGGAAATGGAGAGATTATTCAGTAAATGCAGAGTTTCAGTTTGGGATAATGAAAAAGTTCTGGAGACAGATGTGGTGATGGTGGCAAACAATGTAAATGTACTTAAGCCACTGAACAATATACTTAAAAATGGTTTAAATGGTCAAGTTATGTTTATATATTTTACAGTTATATACATATACACATATAATTCAGAGGATAAATCTCTTTAAGGAAAGAGAACACAAAATTTTGTCAAACAGGTATAATGGTTTGGAAACTTCAGGAAGCCAGAATTTTTTGAGAATCAAATGTTGAATTCTTGTTGGAAAACAGAATGAGTGATAGAAGTTATCACTCAGAGAACTCCTGATTTGGAAAGAATAGTGACATACTGTGTGTTTTTGGTTTTTTCTCCCTAACTCCTCTGCTTGCCAGAAGGGTAAGTCGATGCCAGAAAGGGGGAACGACTTAGATGCTAATTTACTATCTGCTAGAAAGCAAATCAAAGGCTGAAGGGAAGCATTTGTAAGGGTTCCAACATGCAAGGAATAAACTCATGAGGACAAGTCCCACAGACGTTCAACATGGAAGCATTGTAAGTACAGAAAAGAAAGGCTCTTCTTAAAATACACTCTCCTTAATGTAGTGACAATGACATTTAATAAACATGGTATTGAAGTGGTATCCAGGAGCATATTTGCCTCAGTGGTCCTCAACCCTGAATTAATGGGGGTACCCAAGTCCCATCCCCCAAAATTCCAATTCAGTTGGTAGAGGGGAAGCTTGGCCATAATTTTTTTTTCAAGCTCCCATATGATTCTAACATGTAGCCAGGGTTAAGAATCATTGCAACCCTTATTCTAAGTCCGTGTCTTCTAAACCACTGTCACCTATCACCTTTTCGTACTCATTTGGGTTCCTGTTCAAAATTTAAGTTCTGAGGGTTCCACCCCTAAGGTAAAGAAATCTGCACTTTTAACTAACACTCCCAATGATTCCTGAGCAAAGAATGCTCTAAATGAGTCTCACTTTGTTTAAAATAACATTTTGAATTAGTTTTCTATTATTCTTTGGTATAATGAAATGAAGATATTTTGATAGAAGTAGACTGGCTATATTTGTGATTATTCATAAAGACTCAATATCTGTGCCTGGCATAATCCACAATGGTTGATCCATACAGAAACAACCCAGATCGCCACCATTTATTACACATAGAGGTAGCCACCAGAAGTGCAGGCCTAGCTCTTAGGAAGAAATAATAGGTTTTTGGATTCCTGGGCAAGATGGCCGAACAGGAACAGCTCCGGTCTGCAGCTCCCAGTGAGACCAAGGCAGAAGATGGGTGATTTCTGCATTTCCAACTGAGGTACCCAGTTCGACTCATTGGGACTGGTTAGACAGTGGGTGCAGCCCATGGAGTGCCAGTGGAAGCAGGATGGGGCGTCACCTCACTTGGGAAGTGCAAGGGGTCAGGGAACTACCTCCTAGCCAAGGGAAGCCATGAGGGACCCTGCTGTAAGAGATGATGCTATCCAGCCCAGATACTGTGCTTTTCCCATGGTCTTTGCATCCCACAGACCAGGATATTCCCTCGGATGCCTACACCACAAGGGCCCTGAGTTTCAAGCACAAAACTGGGAGGCTGTTTGGGCAGACACCAGGCTAGTTGCCTTTTTTTTTTTTTTTTTTTTTCATACCCCAGTGGTGCCTGGAACACCAGTGAGACAGAACTGTACACTACCCTGGAAAGGTGGCTGAAGCCAAGGAGCCAAGTGGTCTTGCTCAGTGGATTCCACCCCCACAGAGCCCAGCAGGCTAAGATCTGCTGGCTTGAAATTCTCGCTGCCAGCACAGCAGTCTGAAGTCAACCTGGGACGCTCGAGCTTGGTGGGCAGAGGGGCATCCACCATTACTGAGGCTTGAGTAGGTGGTTTTCCCCTCACAGTGTAAACAAAGCCACAGGGAAGTTTGAACTGGGCAGAGCCCACAGAAGCTCGCAAAGCCACTGTTAAACAGACTGTCTCTCTAGATTCCTCCTCTCTGGTCAGGCATCTCTGAAAGAAAGGCAGCAGCCTCAGTCAGGTGCTTATAGATAAAACTCCCATCTCCCCGGGACAGAGCACCTGGGGGAAGAGGCGGCTATGGGCACAGCTTCAGCAGAATTAAACCTTCCTGCCTGCCGGCTGTAAAAAGAGCAGTGGATCTCCCAGCGCAGCACTTGAGTTCTGCTAAGGGACAGACTGCCTCCTCAAGTGGGTCCCTGACCCCATTCCTCCTGACGGGGAGACACCTCCCAGCAGGGGTTGACAGACAACTCATACAGGAGAGCTCTCGCTGGCATCTGGCAGGTGCCCCTCTGGGATGAAGCTTCCAGAGGAAAGAGCAGGCAGCAATCTTTGCTGTTCTACAGCCTCCACTGGTGATACCCAGGCAAACAGGGTCTGAAGTGGACCCCCAGCAAACTCCAGCAGATCTGCAGAAGAGGGGCCTGACTGTTAGAAGGAAAACTAACAAACAGAA
Source organism: Chlorocebus sabaeus (assembly GCF_047675955.1). Classification (NCBI taxonomy): domain Eukaryota; kingdom Metazoa; phylum Chordata; class Mammalia; order Primates; family Cercopithecidae; genus Chlorocebus; species Chlorocebus sabaeus. The sequence goes on along the minus strand of NC_132923.1, from coordinate 36,397,351 downwards.
AGCAATAGCATCAACATCAACAAAACGGACGACCATGCAAAAACTCCATCCGAAGGTCACCAACAGCAAAGACCAAAGGTAGATAAATCCACAAAGATGAGGAAAAACCAGTGCAAAAAGGCTGAAAATACCAAAAACCAGAACGCCTCTTCTCCTCCAAAGGATCACAACTCCTTGCCAGCAAGAGAACAAAACTGGACGGAGAATGAGTTTGATGAATTGACACAAGTAGGCTTCAGAAGATGGGTAATAACAAACTCCTCCGAGCTAGGGGAGCATGTTCTAACCCATGCAAGGAAGCTAAGATCCTTGATAAAAGGTTAGAGGAACTGCTAACTAGAATAACCAGTTTAGAGAAGAACATAAATGACCTGATGGAGCTGAAAAACACAGCACAAGAACTTTGTGAAGCATACACAAGTATCAGTAGCTGAATCGATCAAGCGGAAGAAAGGATATCAGAGATTGAAGATCAACTTAATGAAATAAAGCGTGAAGACAAGCTTAGAGAAAAAAGAATGAGAAGGAACAAACAAAACCTCCAAGAAATATGAGACTATGTGAAAAAGACCAAAACTGCATTTGATTGGTGTACCTGAAAGTGATAGGGAAAATGGAACCAAGTTGGAAAACACACTTCAGTATACTATTCAGGAAAACTTCCCCAACTTAGCAAGACAGGCCAACATTCAAATTCAGGAAATACAGAAAACACTACAAAGATATTCCTCGAGAAGAGCAACCCCAAGACCCATAATCGTCAGATTCACCAAGGTTGAAATGAAGGAAAAAATTGTTGAGGGCAACCAGAGAGAAAGGTCGGGTTACCCACAAAGGGAAGCCCATCAGACTAACAGTGGATCTCTCTGCAGAAACTCTACAAGCCAGAAGAGAGTGGGGGCCAATATTCAACATTCTTAAAGAAAAGAATTTTCAACCCAGAATTTCATATCCAGCCAAATTAAGCTTCATAAGTGAATGAGAAATAAAATCTTTTACAGACAAGCAAATGTTGAGGAATTTTGTCACCACCAGGCCTGCCTTATAAGAGCTTCTGAAGGAAGCACTAAATAGGGAAAGGAAAAACCAGTACCAGCCACTGCAAAAGCAACCCAAAATGTAAAGACCATCGACACTATGAAGAAACTGCATCAACTAACGGGCAAAATAACCAGCTATCATCATAATGACAGGATCAAATTTGCACATAACAATATTAACTTCAAATGTAAATGGCCTAAATGCCCCAATTAAAAGACAAAGACTGGCAAATTGGATAAAGAGTCAAGACCCATCGACGTTCTGTATTCAGGAGATCCATCTCATGTGCAAAGATACACATAGGCTCAAAATGAAGGGATGGAGGAAGATTTACCAAGCAAATGGAAAGCAAAAAAAAAAAAAAAAAAAAAAAAAAAGGCGGGGGTTGCAATCCTAGTCTCTGATAAAACAGACCTTAAACCAACACAGATAAAAAAGACAAAGAAGGGCATTACATAATGTTAAAGGGATCAATGCAACAAGAAGAGCTAACTATCCTAAATATATATGGACCCAATACAGGAGCACCCAGATTCATAAAGCAAGTTCTTAGAGACCTGCAAAGAGACTGAGACTCCCACACAATAATAGTGGGACACTTTAACACCCCACTGTCAATATTAGACAGATTAACCAGACAGAAAATTAACATGGACCTTCAGGACTTGAACTCAGCTCTGGACCAAGTGGACCTAATAGACATCTACAGAACTCTCCACCCCAAATCAACAGAATATATATTCTTCTCAGCACCACATCGCACTTATTCTAAAATCGAACACACAATTGGAAGTAAAACTCTCCTCAGCAAATGCAAAAGAATGGAAACAATAACAAGCAGTCTCTCAAACCACAGTGCAATCAAATTAGAACTCAGGATTAAGAAACTCACTCAAAACCACACAACTACATGGAAACCAAACAACCTGCTCCTGAATGACTGCTGGGTAAATAACGAAATGAAGGCAGAAATAAAGATGTTCTTTGAAACCAATGAGAACAAAGACACAACGTACCAGAATCTCTGAGACACAGCTAAAGCATGTGTAGAGGGAAATTTATAGCACTAAATGTCCACAGAAGAAAGTGGGAAAAATCTAAAATCAACACCCTAAAATCAAATTTAAAAGAATTAGAGAAGCAAGAGCAAACACATTCAAAAGCTAGCAGAAGACAAGAAATAACCAAGATCAGGGAAGAACTGAAGGAGATAGAGACACAAAAAACCCTTCAAAAAAATCAATGAATCCAGGAGCTGTTTTTTTTTTTTTTTTTTTTGAAAAGATTAACAAAATAGATAGACCGCTAGCTGGATTAATAAAGAACAAAAGAGAGAAGAATCAAATAGACACAATAAAAAATGATAAAGAGGATATCACCACTGATCCCACAGAAATACAAACTACCATCAGAGAATACTATAAACATCTCTTCACACATAAACTAGAAAATCTAGAAGAAATGGATAAATTGCTGGATGCATACACTCTCCCAAGACTAAATCAGGAAAAAGTTGACTCCCTGAATAGACCAATAACAAGTTCTGAAATTGAGGTAGTAATTAACAGCCTACCAACCAAAAAAAGCCCAGGACCAGAGAGATTAACAGCCAAATTCTACCAGAGGTACAAAGAGGAGCTGATACCATTTCTTCTGAAACTATTACAAACAATAGAAAAAGAGGGAATCCTCCCTCACTCATTTTATGAGGCCAGCATCATCCTGATACCAAAAGCTGGCAGAGACACACACACAAAGAAAATTTCAGGCCAATATCCCTGATGAACACTGATGCAAAAATCCTCAACAAAATACTGGCAAACCAAATCCAGCAGCACATTACAAAGCTTATCCATCACAATCAAGTAAGCTTCATCCCTGGGATGCAAGGCTGGTTCAACATATGCAAATCAATAAACGTAATCCATTACACAAAGAACCAATGACAAAAACCACATGATTATCTCAATTGATGCAGAAAAGGCCTTTGATAAAATTCAACACCGCTTCATGCTAAAAACACTCAATAAACTAGGTATTGATGGAACATATCTCAAAATAATAAGAGCTATTTATGATAAACCCACAGCCAATATCATACTGAAAGGGCAAAAGCTGGAAGCACTCCCTTTGAAAATCGGCACAAGACAAGGATGCCCTCTCTCTTATCACTCCTATTCAACATAGTATTGGAAGTTGTGGCCAGGGCAATCAAGCAAGAGAAAGAAATAAAGCGTATTCTATAGGAAGAGAGGAAGTCAAATTAACTCTGTCTGCAGATGACATGATTGTATATTTAGAAAACCCCATCAGTTCCGTCCAAAATCTCCTTAAGCTGATAAGCAACTTCAGCAAAGTCTCAGGATACAAAATCAATGTGCAAAAATCACAGCATTCCTATACATCAATAACAGACAAACAGTGAGCCAAATCATGAGGAAACTCCCATTCACAATTGCTACAAAGAGAATAAAATACCTAGGAATACAACTTACAAGGGATGTGAGGAACCTCTTCCAGGAGAACTACAAACCACTGCTCAAAGAAATACAAGGGGACACAAACAAATGGAAAAACATTCCATGCTCATGGATAGGAAGAATCAATATTGTGAAAATGGCCAAACTGCCCAAAGTCATTTATAGATTCAATTCTATTCCATCAAGCGACCACTAACTTTCTTCACAGAATTAGAAAAAACTACTTTAAATTTCACATGGAACCAAAAAAGAGTCCACATAGCCAAGATAATCCTAAACAAAAAGAACGAAGCTGGAGGTATCATGCTACCTGATCTCAAACTATACTACAAGGCTACAGTAACCAAAACAGCATGGTACTGGTACCAAAATAGAGAGATAAACCAATGGAACTGAACAGAGGCCTCAGAAATAACACCACACATCTACAACCCGTCTGATCTCTGACAAACCTGATGAAAACAAGAAATGGGGAAAGGATTCCCTATTTAATAAATGGTGTTGGGACAATTGGCTAGCCATATGCAGAAAACTGAAACTGGACCCCTTCCTTACACCTTATACAAAAATTAACTCAAGATGGATTAAAGACTGAAATGTAAGACCTAAAACCATAAAAACCCTAGAGGAAAACCTATTCAGGACATAGGCATGGGCAAAGACTTCATGACTAAAACACCAAAAGCAATTGTAACAAAAGCCAAAATTGACAAATCAGATCTAATTAAACTAAAGAGCTTCTGCACAGCAAAAGAAACTATCATCAGAGAGAACAGGCAACCTATAGAATGGGAGAACAATTTTGTAATCTATCCATCTGACAAATGGCTAATATCCAGAATCTACAAGGAACTTAAACAAATTTACATGAAAAAAAACACCCCATCTTAAAGTGGGCAAAGGATATGAACAGGCACTTTTCAAAAGAAGACATTTATGTAGCCAACAAACATATGAAAAAAAGTTCATCATCACTGGCCATTAGAGAAATGCAAATCAAAACTACAATGAAATACCACGCCAGTTACAATGGTGATCATTAAAAAGGCAGGAAATAACAGGTGCTGGAGAGAATGTGGATAAACAGAAACGCTTTTACATTGTTGGTGGGAGTGTAAATGAGTTCAACCATTGTGGAAGACAGTGTGGTGATTCCTGAAGGCTCTAGAACCAGAAATACCATTTGACCCAGAAACACCATTTGACCCAGCAATCCCATTACTGAGTATATACCCAAAGGATTATAAATCATGCTACTATAAAGACACATGAACACGTATGTTTACCGCAGCACTATTCACAATAGCAAAGACTTGGAACCAACCCAAATGCCCATCAATGTTAGACTGGATAAAGAAAATGTGGCACATAGACACCATGGAATACTATGCAGCCACAAAAAGGAGTGAGCTCATGTCCTTTGCAGGGACATGGATGAAGCTGGAAACCATCATTCTCAGCAAACTAACACGGGAACAGAAAACCAAACACTTCATGTTCTCACTCATAAGTGGGAGTTGAACAATGAGAACACAAGGACAGAGGATGGGGAACATCACACACTGGGGACCTGTCACATGGTGGGGGGCTAGGGAAGGGATAGCATTAGGAGAAATAATGTAGATGACGGCGGGTTGATGGGTGCAGCAAACCATCCTGGCATGTGTATACTTATGTAACAAACCTGCACATTCTGCACATGTATCCCAGAACTTAAAGTAAAAAAAAAAAAAAAAGAAAGAAAAAAGAAATAATGGACTTTCTAAGGCAAACTCAGAAACTTAAACCTACAAAATGAGGGGGAAACCTTAGAAATGGTTACTCTTCATTGTGTTGAGTCCCTGAATTTGCTTAAACTCGATTTTTCAGTTATCTAATACATGTACCTTAATTGATCCAAGGGCCCCAATGGCTACTTCAGGTGGCAATATCACTGGTTTGGTATAGGTACCACCAATCTATGTAAAAAAAAAAAAAAAAAAAAAAAAAAGGAGAGTATTACAAGTTAGGATTTTTCAGGGAACAAATGCCAAGTGACATTTTCTATTTTTAATTAAGCATATGATCAGAAACTTAAGCAATGGTTTATGTATGTCAACATTATTACTCACTGATCCAATGTTGGAAAGAGTAAATGTTCCTCCTGTAAGATCAGTGGTGCTGAGCTGACCCACAGAGCCCAATTTCTGGAGGCGGTTCAGTTCAGTGGCGATGTCAAATATAGAGCAGATCTGAACATTTTTCACATTAGGGACAATCAAACCCTGCTCAGTATCCATTGCTATCCCAATATTATGAGAAGCCTAAAAAATAAAAAATTATACAGTAGGGCTTTTAATGAATAAGCTAACAGCAAAGAAAGGATCAACCTTCACTGTCATCTAGAAACCACTACCAAAACTCATTTTTACCAAATTGGTAGCGATTTAAAAGAAATAATTTAAAAATAATTGTTAAAAGATTTTTTGGGCCAGGTGCAGTGGCTCACGCCTGTAATCCTAGCACTCTGGGAGGCCAAGGTGGCTGGATTACCTGAGGTAATGAGTTCAAGACCAGCCTGGCCAACATGGTGAAACCCCATCTCTACTAAAAATACAAAAATTAGCAAGGTGGCACAGGCCTGTGATCCCAGCTACTCAGGAGGCTGAGGCATGAGAATCGCTCAAACCCGGGAGGTGGAGGTTGCAGTGGGCCGAGATTGTACCACTGTACTCTAGCCTGGGAGACAGAGTAAGACTCTGTCTAAAAAAAGATAATGTTTTTGTTGATAAGAATGTAGGCAATAAGCTATTTCCCAACACTGTCAGTGCAAATGTAACTGGTACAGGTTGAGCATCCCTAGTTCAAATATCTGAAATCTGAAATGCTCCAACATCTGAAACTTTTGAGGGCTGAAATGTCATGTCATGTAGCCAATTTCCTTGAAAACTGATTTATCACCCTGAGTCAAGATCCATCTTCAGAATTCTCTATACTGACAAATACAGAAATGTAAAGTTTTTATTTTCGATTTATTGGATGGATTAAGTATCTCAGCATTCCTTACTATATGATAAAATACATATATAATAAAAAGTATATTCAATATTTTGTCCTTAAACATTATGCTGCATAGTTGTTGAAACAGTTCTCATTTTGTAATATTTAACCATATCAGAGCCCATCAATTAAAAAAAAAAAAAAAAACAGAAAAATGCAGCCATTGTTCTGGCAGGGCATAGTGGCTCGTGCCTATAATCCCAACACTTTGGGAGACTGATGCAGAAGGATTGCTTGAGGCCAGGAGTTCAAGACCAGCCTGGGCAACGTAGCAAGACTCCATCACTACAAAAAAAATTTTTTTAATTAGCTGAGTATTATGGCACATGCCTGTAGTCTCAACTACTTGGGAGGCTGAGGTGGGAGGATCATTTGACCCCAAGAGTTTTAGGTTACAATAAGCTATGATTATGCATGGGTGACAGAGCAAAACCCTGTGTCAAAAAAAGAAAAAAAGAAAACTGTGTGGCCGGGCACAGTGGCTCGTGCCTGTAATCCCAGCACTTTGGGAGGCTGAGGCGGGTGGATCACAAGGTCAGGAGATCAAGACCAGCCTGGCTAACACAGTGAAACCCTGTCTCTACTAAAAATACAAAAAGAAATTAGTTGGGTGTGGTGGCGGGCGCCTGTAGTCCCAGCTACCCGAGAGGCTGAGGCAGGAGAATGGTGTGAACCCAGGAGGCGGAGCTTGCAGTGAGCCGAGATCACGCCACTGCACTCCAGCCTGGGCTACAGAGCAAGACTCCGTCTCAAAAAAAGAAAAAAAAAAATTGTTTCATGTATAAAAATGTTAAAAATATTGTATAAAATTACCCTTAGGCTATGTGTATGAGGGGTAAATGAAACATAAGTGAATTTCATGTTTGGACTTGGGTCCTATCCTCAAGATCTCTCCTTTGTATATGCAAATATCCCATAATCCAAAAAAAAATCTTAAATCCAAAACACTTCTGGTCCCAAGCATTTCAGGTAACGGATACTTAACCTGTATAGACTTTTTGGAGAACATATGACAATATGTACCAACATTTATAAAAATTTGTGTTAAGGAACTAAATGCAGAAGTATGTAGGGATACGCAGGGATGTTGAGTACACACTGTTTATTAGTTTGAGAAACTGCAAATAATCATAATGTTTATAAACAGGTCACTGGCTAAATAAATAACAAAGCTATATGTGTTGACACATAATGATGTTTACAATATAGTAAACGAAAAAGAAGAGGCTGGGCACAGTGGCTCATGCCTGTAACCCAGCACTTTGGGAGGCTGAGGTGGGTGAATCACTGGAGCCCAGGAGTCAGAGACCAGCCTGGGCAACATGGCAAGACCCCATTTCTACAAAAAAAAAAAAACCAAAATTAGCTGGGCATGGTGGCAGGTGCCTGTAGTCCCAGCTACTCAGAAGGCTGAGGTGGGAGGTGGAGGCTGCCGTGAGGTGATGATTGCACCACAGCATAGATATTCTCTATGGGAATACTTTAGACAGGCAACAGAGTGAGACCCTGTCTCAAAAACAAAACAAAACAAAAGAAACAGAAAAAAAGCAAGTTAAAGAAAATATTAACAATTCTATATCTTGTAAAAAGTATGTGAAAATGAAATCCTAGAAAGATGTATATCTCAACATAAACAGTGAGTTATCTTAGGGTCATGGAATTGAGGGTAAACATCTTTGTTTTCTTTTTTCTTTTCTTTCTTTTTTTTTTATTTTTGACAAAGGCAGGGTTTCACTTTGTCACCTAGGCTGGAGTGCAGTGGCATGATCACAACTCACTGCAACCTCCATCTCCTAGGTATCATGATTCTCCTGCCTCAGCCTCCCAAGTAGCTAAAACTATAAGTATGCACTACCATGCCTGGCTAATTTTTTTTTTCTGTAGAGATGGGGGCCTCCTCACTTTGTTGCCCATGCTGGTCTCGAATTCCTGGGCTCAAGCCATCCTCCTACCTCTGTCCCCTAAAGTGCTGGGATTATAGGCAGGAGCCACCACACCCAGCCAACATCATGATTTTCTTGCCCGAAATTTTTGTGATAAGTATATACTTAATCAGGAGATATTAAAATTAAAATTAATACAGCTGGCTGTATTAACCATATGGGAGCTGACCTCCCAGAATATCTAAGCTTACTTTCTGGTTGTACATTTCTTTTCTTTTTTTCTTTTTAATTCTCTTTTTGAAATAGAGTTTTGCTCTTGTCGCCCACGCTGGAGTGCAGTGGCACAATCTTGGCTCGCTGCAACCTCTGCCTCCTGGGTTCAAACAATTCTCCCACCTCAGCCTCCTGAGTAGTTGGGACTATAGGTGCTGGCCACCACACCTGGCCAATTTTTGTATTTTTAGCAGAGACAGGGTTTCACCATGTTGGCCAGGCTGGTCTCAAACTCCTGACCTTACATAATCCACCTGCCTTGGCCTCCCAAAGTACTGGGATTACAGGCATGAGCCACTGTGCCCAGCCTCTGGCTGTACACGTCTAAAGATAAGTAAACTTAAGGAAAAGCATCTCCAAAAGAGTTCTCGGTCTTAAGAAACTTTCACTGCTCACAGAAGAGTTTACTCAAATTGAATTCAAACTTTTATTACTTTTCTCACTTAAATTATTCTTAATCTTAAAATTCAAGGAATTTGCCAGGTGTAGTGGTTCATGCCTGTAATCCCAGCACTTTGGGAGGCTGAGGCAGGAGGATTGCTTGAGACCAGAAGTTCAACACCAGCCTGGGCAACATAATGAGACCACGTCTCTACAAAAAACTTAAAAATTAGTTGGGCATAGTGGCGCATGCCTATAGTCCCAGCTACACAGGAGGCTGGGGCAGAAGGATTGCTTGGGCCTGAGAGGTCGAGGTTGCAGTGAGCCACGATCATAGCACTGCACTCCAAACTGGTGACAGGGTGAGACTCTGCCAAGAATAATAATAATAATAATAAAACAATAATAATAATAAAAAAATTAAAATTCCAGGAATTCAATTTTGAAAGACTTGCTTCTTTTTGAGAGGGTAAGTAGAGCGGGTAACATAATCTGCCATACAGCTATATTTCCATTATTTTAAGCAGAAAACAAAAAAAAAGCTTAAAAATGGTTTTAAGAATCTCCATATCTAAACAGTATTATTAAACACAAAAACAACAACAAAGAATTAGACTTAAGTTTAATGTTTTACCCCATACCTTTAATTCTAGTCTAAAAAAGATCACTATTTAAAGTACAATAGAAGTTTCTCTAACCTACAAGCACATTTGCCCCATCTTCTATTAACAATAATAACATTTTCTGCGTAGCCAACCTTATATGTTATATTCTGGCAGTTTTCATCCACAGAAGCATTAAGGATAGGAAACTGTAGTAATCCCAAGGAAGCAGCCTGTTTAACAGAAAAAGAATGCAATTTTAGCACTTTTAACTCAGAAAGGATAGGGAATTTGAAACAATAAGAGGTATAAAAGGAGGGAGAGAGTGAACTCTTATTTATGCTGAGTTTAATTTCAAGTCTACATGTATCTAGTCACATTATTGCCAATGTTACCTTCAAGCAGTGTAGAACTAGGTCACCCTAATCATTAAAGAATGAAAGATAGTCAGGTAGCTTGTAAACATCAAGGAGATTTTCAAAATAATGATGCAGACCAGCCAAAGTTCCAAAGAAAACGCCTAAATTCTAGGTGATCTCCTCACTGACATGTTGAATCGTAAGATTTCCATGAGAAGTAAACCTATGGTTCAAAACTAGGAATCAAAACACAAAAAAGCAGGTAAGCTATTTCCGTGTGTGGAAAGAACACGTAATGAGGATTTCAAAGCACACTGACCATTAGATGCCAATTTGCTACTTGGTGTCCTTGGCCAGCTGAAGGGCAGAGATGGCCTGAACATTTACTTTACAGTTCAAGTCTCACTGAATAGCATTTACATTTTCCCTCTCTGCCGCCTTCTCCCTTTCTTTTTCCTTTTGTCATTTACTACCATTTCTCTCCTATCTATATTCAGATTTCCCTAACTGTATCCAAATGTTCTTGATATCTGTTCCCCTGCCCATTCGGGATCTAATAATCAAGTTTCATACCTTACATGTGGTGGTCATGCATTGTATTAAATTTAAAAGATAGCAAAATAAAAATGCTTAAGATCATTCTTAAAAACAATTCCCTTCCCCACTGCCCTTTTCTGGTCCCTGTTAAAGTTCTTTACATGCATTGTGTTATTTTTCTCAGTGCATCAGGGGTCTTCATGGAAAAAAATCAAATTCTTGAACTAGAGAGTTAAGAAAAAAGTTTAAATATATAGAGACATTTCACAGTCATTAATTTAGTTAGGACAGGTTAAGAGAGTAGATGAACTGAAGAAAAATACAACGAAAAGAACTGCTATGAGTTCCTTAATTTTTATGACTTGGAAGTTTTTTTCTTGTTTGTTTTTGAGACAGGGTCTTGCTTTGTCACCCAGGCTGGAGTGCAGTGGCATGATCTCAGCTCACTGTAGCCTCAACCTCCTTGGTTTGAGTGATCCTCCTGCCTCAGCCTCCCGAGTAGCTGGGACTACAGGTGTGTGCCACCATGCCCAGGTAACTTTTGTATTTTTTGTAGAGATGGGGTTTCACCATTCTGCCCAAGCTGTTCTTGAACTCCTGAGCTCAAGCAATCTGCCTGCCTTGAGAGAACCCTTTCTTAGAAAAAAAAAAAAAAAAGGGAGATAAAGGAGAACAGTTTCTGCCTCATGAGGCTCAGCACCCAGTAAGTGAGTAAGTGAAGAGAAAACTGAGTAAGCACTCACAATGCACTGAGATAAGTAACAGTGGGAAACAAGAGTATTTAATTCAAATAGTGACAGCCACAGAAGGAGTCTGTACCTGACCACAATTTGGGATTTATTTGCAGGTGTTTGATGGAGAAGAAGGGGTACTTTGAGTGGAATTGTGTATTCTAGCAATTATGGGTAGCTTCATATGAGGGAGTGAGATAAGAACAGAGAGGCAGGCAGCAGAGACTTACAACACATTTGTATGCCACACTAAGGAGTATGGAAATTATCCTAAAGGCAATGAAAGGGAACCACTGAAAAGAATCAGAGAATATTACAATAATTTGATTTACAGAAGACCAGTCTTGGTGCAGTGTAGAGAAAGGACTGAACATGCTCGCATTAGAGACATCAGTATGTCCTTCAGAGTAGAACAGACCAGAATCTGAAAGAGCTTCTCCAACTGTTAGCTATAAGTCCTTAACAAGTTTCTCAACCTCTCTGAGCCCCAATTTCCTTAAATGGAAAGTGGGGATAGTAATATTTACATGTCAGGGTTACTTGAGAATTAAGAGATAATGTATACAGCATGCTTAATACGGAGCTGGGCACATGGTAACTGCTGCACAGTCACTAATGTGAGCTAGACTGTAAGCTGCTCAAGGTCAGCTGATGATCTTACTCCATTTTATACTGGTCCCAAGGCTTAGCACTAGAAATGATTCCCAGGAGCCTCAATATAAGTTTGTTGAATAAATGAAAATAAATATTAAATATATGTCAGTGATATTGCAAAATTAATATCAAGTCTCATTTTAGTTCAAACCAGGACTTGGCTGGAGTGATCCTTTTAGGATTAAAGGCTTTACTTAACTGGCAGAATTGTCTCTACCTAGCTCAAAGATAAGTAGCTAAAAATATGATATAGACATTTCAATTTTATAATTTCCTATTAAACAAAGAAATGGCACATTTTCTAACTATTTGATGTTGTGAAAAGTAATATTTTTATTCAAGGTCACAGTCAACACATTGTATGTTGGCAAAGCAAAATTTAAATGTCCTACTTGGGGGGCCGGATGCGGTGGCTCACGCCTGGAATTCCAGCACTTTGGGAGTCCGAGGTGGGTGTGGATCACCTGAGGTCAGGAGTTCGAGACCAGCCTGACCTACATGGTGAAACCACGTCTCTACTAAAAATACAAAATTAGCCAGGCATGGTGGCAGGTGCCTGTATTCCCAGCTACTTGGGAGGCTGAGGCAAGAGAATTATTTGAACCCGGGAGGCAGAGGTTGCAGTGAGCCGAGTTCGCGCCATTGCACTCCAGCCTGGTTGACAAGAGCAAAACTCTGTCTCAAAAAAACAAACAAACAAATAAATGTCCTACTCAAGCTTTGTTTGAAATGAATGAAATCTCACCTTTAAGAAGAAAGGCATAAAGGAGAGTTTAATTCCACGAGCAAAAGCAATGGGTTTTAATTCTTCTCGGAGCTTAACCAGTTCAGTAAGGTCAACCTCATCACAATAACCAAAATGAGGTATCTTCAGGGCTGCAGACATAGTCTTGACCATTGCTTTTTGAAAGCCTGAAAAGCATTCAATTATTATTCATTTATTTAAATTCTTAAATCTCTTCATCCTTTTTTTTTTTAAAGAAACTAAAATGGAAGGTTCTCTAATGTCCTTTACTCTCTCAGCTAAACCCTTCTTCTTACTACTCTCTTCATTTTTTTTTTTTTAAAGAAACTAAAATGAAGGTTCTCTAATGTCCTTTACTCTCTCAGTTAAACCCTTCTTCTTACTACTCTCTTCATTACGTTACCTTACATTGAAAGTCACTAATTTCAAAGCTGGAACATTGACTGCATCATGACACTCAGTGGCAAATGCAATAACATAGCAGGTAACTGCTTTAAATGCTGTGTTAGATAAAACATTCAAAAGAATGCAAGCCATGTATTTCCCTAACAGTTTTCCTGCAAAGCCACTCTTCTGGAAGTTAATCATTCCAAGAGTTTATACATAACAAATCAGAACTAGTTATTTTGAAAGCTAACTACAAACAGTGAATGTTTAAAATATCCTGTGTGTCTTCAAACAGAGCAATTATCAGTATACAAGTTTATACTTTAAGAAACCTGCTAACGTATTCCTCTTCAGAAGTTAATGGTGCACATAAATTGGAAGTGTTTCCCGGAAAAGCTGTTATTTCATCATTTAAAAATTATGGCCAGGCACGGTGAGTGGCTCATGCCTGTAATCTCTGCACTTTGGGAGTCCGAGGAGGGTGGATCACCTGAGGTCAGGAGTTTGAGACCAGCCCGGCCAACATGATGAAACCCTGTTTCTACTAAAAATACAAAAAATTAGCTGAGCATGGTGGCATGCACCTGTAATCCCAGATACTCAGGAGGCTGAGGCAGGAGAATCGCTTGAACCTGAAAGGCAGAGGCTGCAGTGAGCTGAGATCGTGCCACTGCACTCCAGTCTGGGCAACAAGAGCAAAAATCCGTATCAAAAACCAAAAAAATAAAAAAATAAATTATATGCTGACTGAGGTTGAACTTTCCCTTCAGTAAGACTTGAAAACACCATATTATATACGTTTACTGAGGTAGCTTCCCCCAAAATAAATGAACTATTGCCTTATATTATTGTTATTATTATCATTACCTTTTATGGGTTCTGTTTTGTCTTTGCCTGTGAATACTGGAGGTTTTGATACTGGTATAGGAATAGTCATGTCTTTTGGCTTTGGTGGAGGTGGCATAATTTCAGCTTTTGGTGAAGGAGGTAATATAGCTCCTGTCTGCTTTTCCAAATAGTTGAGGATATCTTCTTTAAGTATTCTGCCATCTTTTCCTGAGCCAACAACTTCACTCAGCTTAATCTAAAAAATGATATATTTTAATGCCAAAAATACAACTACTTAAAAATATCATTAAAGTTTCAAAATGGAATTTGATCAGTTGACGGTAAAATATATCTGTCCAATAAACTAGTAAAAAGAAATAACCTTTTCATTTTCTACTTAAGTAATCATTTATTACTTTGTATACATGGTTCACATGTGCATGTGATAACCAACGGGTATCTATATTATATATAATCTAGAGCTATTTATGAAAACTTACTTTTTAAAACAAAATTTTGTAGAGACAGGGTCTCACTCTGTTGCCCTGGCTGGTCTTGAACTCCTAGCCTCAAGCCATCCTCTCAACTCAGCCTCCCAAATGTGCTGGAATTACAGGCGTGAGCCACTTTGCCCAGCTGAAAACTTACATTTTTATACTCAAGTATTTTAAAATCTCTTGCATAATTCTTACTCGACCTTTTCTATTCTTGGGGACTACATAAGAAGAGGGAGAGCTGAGAATTTAAGAGAAACTAAATGCTCTACCAAATTTAGACCAATGTTTCTGACGTTGGCTATCAGTTAAAAACGTAACAGCTTAGATGATCATAATACAAAAGCTCTCTCAAATGTTATTTTTCTAGTAGTTGCTTTGGAAAGATCAGTACAAAACATTTAATTCTATTTAAATACAAATAAACATAAGAGCTTGGAATGATCTCCTCACATATAGTATGTATTAATTTCTTAGGAATAGGCCCCATTTCATTTGTATTAGGGCATCTCTAAGGATGTCTAAAATAATAAAGGACTTTACTAAGGCAAACACTAAGTGTGTAACAAATGGACTATGAAAATTTAAACAAATAATTTTTAGGCAGTTACAAACAACTGTAAATGCCACTGGTTCTTAATTTTAAACAACCTCAATTCAGAAATATGCACACTGAAAGAAAAAAGATGATTTCTGATAACTAAATCCAATATTTAATCTTTAGTAATCACACAAGCATTCTACCCAAGTATCCTATCCACATCTTGAGGGAGTGTTTTAGGAAAGCGAAATCATACATTTCTTCTATATATTCCTTTCTATATTATTAAGAAAAAAATTATTAAAATGCTTTATAGATTTCAAAGCGATATGTTAAATCATTATTTCATCGGATGCCCTTAATAACCTAGTGTTCCATGTTACTATATCTATTTTCTGCTATGCCAAATGGTCTTCATACTTAAACACGTTTAAGGGTTACATAAAATTTCATCAAGGATACATAACATAATTTGACTTTGAACATGTATGCATCTTCTAATTTTTGGCTATATAAAATACAAGGAAGAATGTATCCTAGATTATTTTCTGGGAATTGTTCCCCTGTGGCAGGATAACTGGCTGAAAGAATATGAACATTTTAATGACTCTATTACATATTTCACAAAATATAAACTTTTATTTTTTTCCCACAGCAACCTTAGTTTTCTCAAAAAGAGACCAAAAAAAAAGTCTCATTGTGGGGCACAGTGGAAAGTATTCAGGCTTCAGAACCAGAAAGATTTGTGTTCAAATTCCTAGTTCAGTTTACTTGGTTTTAGATAAGTTAATCAACCTTCCTGCAGGGTCCTTGTGAGGATTACAGATAATGTGTCTACAGTGTCTGGCACATATGTCCTCCAATAATGGAGGCAATGATTGTTGAGGCTGTATGTAACGTCTAAGAGCACAGGTTTTGGAGTGATATAGACTCACTTTCGAATCCTGGCTCTGTTGCTGTGTTAGCTGTGTGACCTTAGACTAGTTGCTTAAACCCTCCAAGTCTTAAAACAGCTCCTTATCTTACGGGGTTAAATGAGAATATGTAAATACCTATCCCAGTGCCAGGGAGCCACCCTGCCTGGTATTCCACCTTCCATTCAGTCAATGACTGGCAGAGGAAGTACAAAAGGCGGGCCTCCTTGCCTCAAAGCAGTAATTCTGTGGTTCTCCCCTTCACCTTCAGATCAGGCCGGAGTCTTTCTTTTTTTCCTTAGGACCATGGCAAGCTTTGGGACAGGCCAGATGCTTGATACCATAACCATGTCTGGCCAGTTTCCCTTCTCTTCCCTTTCTTATCCTGCCTCCTTCATTCCCTTTACAGGTTTTCCCTCCTTCAAATTCCTATCTCGTGCTGCGCCTCTAGAATACCTGACCTAAGACTTGGTATTTACAAGTGCTCAATAAATGGTAACTCTTACTGTTATTAGGCTCCAAGAAAGAATAATAAAATCACAGTGCTCAATTGACAGTAAGTAATAAGTTTACAACTTCTCTTTTCTCCCATGTATTTTTATGCAACTATCATTTTTCAGTAGCAAATATTTTCATGTTTCCTTAATTTCACTGAGCCATTTCATCATGGGATAGTTGGCTAATTTTTCAGAGATACAAATGTACACTTTCTATACAATCTCAGACTTAAATATTAAGAGAACTTACATTGTTTTCCATTGCCAGACGGCGAACTGCAGGAGTTGCCAGTGTTTTTCGGCCCTTTATCTCTTGGTGTGTATGTTCATCATGGGACACTGCAGGAGTTTCAACAACATCTTCTTCTGAATCTGGTAACAAGGTAAAACTTAACTTCAGTTGAATTTTTTTTTTTAAATCTTAGTGGCCTATAATATCTAAATAAATTCAAGTTATTGTCTAAATATATAGAAGTTGAACTACTTCAGAACAGGAAAACACAACTATCCTAATGGTATGGGTTGAGTGGGGGCATATGTGTGCTGGTACCTGGTACTTTTTAATTATTAGTATCTGGTGGATATGTCACTCCTGTTGAAATAATATAGCAGCTACAAGTTAAAAAAAGAGAGTTTTCCTCAAGAAATTTTAAAATGTGTTTGGATAGGTGCAGTGGCTCATGCCTGCAATCCCAGCAATTTGGGAGGTCAAGGCAGGAAGATCACCTGAGCCCAGGCATTCAAGACTAGCTGTGGCAACATAAAGAGATCCCATCTGTACAAAAAATTTAAAAATTAGCTGAGCTTGGTGGCACACGCCTGTGGTCCCAGCTACTTGGGAGACCAAGGTGGGAGGATTGCTTGAGCCCAGGAGGTCAAGGCAGCAGTGAGCTTGCATCACTGCACTCCAGCCTGGATGACAGTGAGATCCTGTCTCAAAAAAAAAAAAAAAAATTGTATTTTAAACATTTTTCTAATAAGATTCTCATTAATATTTACAAACAGCATGGAATAAGGATCAAATGTAAGATAAATTACATGAAAGAATGGGCTGGGCACAATGGTTCACACCTGTAATCCCAATACTCTAGCAGGCCAAGGTGGGTGGATCACTTACTTGAGCCTAGGAGTTTAAGACCAGCCTGGGCAATAAAGTGAGACTCCCTGTCTCTACAAGTGAATGTTAAAAATTAGCTGGGTACGATAGCACACATCTGTGGTCCCAGCTACACAGGAAGCTGGGGAGGGAGAATCACTTAAGCCCAGGAAATCAAGCCTGCAGTGAGCCATGTTGGCACCTCTGCACTCTAGGTTGGCTCAAAAAGTGAGACCCAGTCTCAAAAAAATCCGCACCAGACAAGAATCATAAAATCTTTGACAATCTTAAACACTTTCGTGAGATGACATAGTATTTAAAAGTTTGCTCTGCTTTGAGTAGTTTAAGAAATGCGTGGTGGCTGGGCATGGTTGCTCACACCTGTAATCCCAACACTTTGGGAGGTAAAGGCGGGAGAATTGCTTGAGGCCAGGAGTTCCAGAACAGCCAGGGCAACATAGGGAGACCCTCTCTCTACAAAAAATTTAAAAATTAGCCAGGTGTGGTGGGGTGTGCCTGTATTCCCAGCTACTCAAGACGCTGAAGTGGGAGGATCACTTGGGCCCAAGAGGTCAAGGCTGCAATGAGTCATGATCGCACAACTGCACTCCAGCCTGGATGACAAACCAAGGCTGCCTCAAAAAGAAAAAAAAAAAAAAAAAAGGAAAGAAAAAAGAACTGCTATGGCTAATGCTAACTTGGTTGTTTTATTCTCTAGTTCTGGATTCTTGTAATTAGAAAAAGCATCTCAGGCTACTAGCATATATTTCTGCAAGCAAAAGAAAAATGTTTTTGAGAGCATTTAATTGTCAAATTCTGCTGTTAGGAAATCAGTGATGTATATATATAGCAGAATCTGAATTGGTAGATTAAAGACTGACAGAACTTCTGAAAATGAACAGACAACTGAATTTGCTTTGACAGTTTTGACATTCATTTCTAGGTAAATAAAAATCTTCTACGATTACAACTGTGATAAGACAGTCTATTCATTCCTCTTTACTAGTCTATGAATTGGCCCAGTGGAGCTACAAAGAAATTCTCCTAAAGGTGAGGAAGGGAAGAGAAAAAAACCCCAAAACTTGTATTGAGCACCTATTATGTGTCAAATACTGTGCTGCATATGCAGTATCTTAATTTACTTTTCATTCCAACTGTTTAAGATAGGTGTTATTAACCCTATTTTACAGACATTTTAAAAAGTGAGGTTTGACTGAACGGATTGGCTCAAGGTCAGACACCTAATAAATCTAATTGCTGAATTCAGTCCTGGGGCTGACTCAGTCTGTGCTGTTTCCATTAGTTCACGGACCGAGTAAATTTTCTTTCTGGTCAAAGTAGCTAGAATACAACTCCTATCGTTCAAGGCATAATTTTGTTGAATTTTCAGAATCCCTGTATATTCCCTACATTGGTTAAAGTCATTGGAGAAATGAGTAAGAAAGATTAGCATGAGGAACTAAGATCCAAAGGAAAATCAGAGGATTCAATGGTAGGAACCCCAATATGGTAGGAACTCCAATGCTAACTTGGATAATGCATATTTGCTGAAGACAAGGTATAAATATCCAAATATATTCATATACAAAAATTATGACATTATTTCCAAAAGACCAAGTAATTTATTGCTACTCACCTTTCTGGAAAACATTTTGTGATACATTAACTATAAAGTACTACCCTTTTAGAGTAAGTTGGGTGTAAATATGAGTGACAAACTTACTTGTGAGAAGTCACTCATGTATTACTTCTAATAGTCATGTAGTTGTCGGAAGAACGCTGTCTCTTAACCAAGTAATAAAATACCACCTTACTACACAGCACTTTAAATAATCTTCAAAGTGTTTTATTTTTTGCTTTTTTATTATTATTTTTTTTAAATACAGACAGTGTCTCACTACATTGCCCAGGCTCGTCTTGAACTTCTGGCTTCAAGTGATCCTCCTGCCTTGTCCTCCTTCAGTGTTTTTACACATATTTTTCCTCTGATTACAAAAAGGTTATGAGTATGCAGGACAGATTTCTTAAAGTTACCAATGTAGAAACGGACTCTAAGGGGGATGAAGTTGACCAAACTTGAATTTCACAAGTCTCCCCAATTGATATGACTTTCGTGTTTCTAGCATTACAGTCTAATATGTGAGATTTTAGCCTTTGATGATTGATCTTCAGTTAGGGAATTAGAGTACAGTTAAAGCTTTAACTAATTTTAAGAAACAGCAAACAAACTCTGGTAAGTAAGCATTTTTTCTTATGAAGCCTGTCAATTTAGTGTTAAGGTAATTCCTCGTAGAAAGCAAATTTATAATAAAACCACATTATTTCAGGTTAACTAAATAAAAGAATAATATGAATTGATAAAAGTAAAACTGTGAAACTGCAATATTCTTAGGTATTTCTAAGAACAACATTAAGTGATCCAATTAATTCACTCAGCTAGGAGAAATTCTTTTAAGGAAAATGCTTTGAAATACTAAAGTATTCAAGTGTGTTTGGAAGACCTTTCTTCATTCAATTTATATTTCAACCAAATGTTTATAAATTGAAAATTAAGGACATCCAAACTAGACATTTCATTGCATTGTCTTTTTCACTTCAAATTATTAAAACAGTGAATTCAATCAATTTAATCTACAATAGGCTGTACAAAATGAACAGTTATAGCTACCAAGAGCACCTACTATGCCTAGCATTGAACCATGCAATTTATGTTACTGAATGTAATTTAGTTAGATGATACACTGCATTCTTGGAATGGTTTTATGTCAAAGAGCTTTTCTTTAAAACATTTTATACTAATCCTGGTAAACATTTCAATATTATAAAATCTATGCATTTATAAACTAAACTGTGTTGCTGCAGTAGAATTTTGTAAATATGCATATGTACAGTGTTAGAAAGTAAGTCCCATTGCTTTAGATGCAAAATGAAGCGGATATCCATCCTCTCTGAACTAAATTATCAGTGTAACAAAGTGGTTAGGAGCATGGGCTTTCACATTAAACAGAGCTGAGGTCAAATCCTAGCTCCACCACTTAGTAGCTATGTAATCATAGGCAGGTAATTTAACCTCTGAGTCTCAATGGTCCATGTGTCAAAAGCAGATATTACATTTGTTAAATGAGATGTATATATAGTATTAGCACAGAGAAACCAATCAACAATATATGTTGATGTTAAGGGGTAAATGCAATATAATGGCAGAATAATTAATTAGTTTTATAAAGTATTCCTCTAAAGCTCACGTCCCTCTTTCTCCTCCTTTCACTGCCCCATGGTACCTCTCAATTAGGTATAGTAATTCTCCACTTATCTGGTGGTAGAGCATCCTGGCAACTTCATCTTAACAAAGCTTCCTGGCCCAGAGTACCTAAAATAGGTGCCACACAGCCTCAGCATTAAAACCACGCACTTGACCCAGAGGAAAGGGATTTAGACTGTTCATCAGCTCCTATTTGCCACTGTTAGCAAATACTTCTTAACAAACTTGGTTATATGTCTTCTCAGAAAGGAAGGTGGGTGATGACCTGGCACAATGACAATCTAAACGGCTGAAAAACTAAAAATCAAACGCAGAATTGTATTGTTTATAGTACAACGGTGAATGTTCATGTCTTTGCATAATCAAAAAAGCTTATTCAATATCCTCACTTTAAGAAGTAACATATATGAAGTTTTAAAAACAAAATTAATGATTTCTCTGAAAAAAAAGTTTTTGAAAAGTTTTGGTACAAAGAGCTTTAGTTGTTTAGAAAAGTGAGGAATCATTTTACGGTATTAAATAAATAGAGGGTACAGAAAGCATCTGTCACCATATCAGCTGTAAAGACAACTCCAGGTAACACAATTTAAACTGAGTTGGTTTTAGTTTTGTTTTGGTTTTGAGACAGGGTTTCCTCTGTTTGAGTAGACAGGACTACAAGGGTATACTACCACGCCCATCTAATTTTTTTGTTTGTTTTGTGTGTGTATTTTTTTAAGAAACTGGGTCTTGCTCTGTCCCTTGGCTAGAATGCAGTGGCACAATTATAGCTCAATGCAGCCTCAAACTCCTGGGTTCAAGTGATCCTCCCACCTCAGCCTCCTGTAGAGCTGGGACTACAGGTGTGCTCCACCACACTTGGCTAATTTTTAAAAATTTTTGTAGAGATGAGGTTTTGCTGTGTTGCCCAGGCTAGTCTCAAACTCCTGGCTTCAAATCAGCCTCCTACTTGGGCCTCCCAAAGTGCTGGAACTACAGGCATGAGTGACTGCACATGGTCTAAACCAAGTTTACAGTCGACAAGGCACTGAAACATGGAATAGCTTTGATATAATGGTGATAATGTTAAGTAACTAAAAAAAAAAAAAAAAATTAAGTCACTGGATTTCAACTTGCAATTTTTAAAATAATATATACCTTCTTATATGTCACAGATACAAGTTGGCATAAGTGAGTCCAATAAACTGTTTTTAAGTAGAGGTCTGTCTATAGTCAAAGCACTCATAGATAGAACTTGGAGGTCACAAATACAGTTTCCCTCACCAAAATTACCATGACCCTCCAGCTTTGAAAAGCAGACTATGACTATGTTACAAAAGACAGTACTATAGAATGTAATTAGCATTACAAGATAGGACTTAATTTCCAATACTACTATTAAGATGTCTAGTCCTGATCTCTTCTACCCTTCATGGCTCTATGCTATAATAATTTTCCACCTGTAAAATGTTAATAATATAATTTATACTTCTAGAAGACTTTTGTTAGTTTTTTATATAATTGGTTTTACCAGCATTAAGACAGGAAAAACATAAATTCAATATTACTACAAATTCTTGCTTAAGAAAATATATACATAAAATATTTAGAAATCTTTCTCATTTCCACAATTAAAATGAAGCATATATAAATTTCTCTCATTAAACTGAATGTAATGTTCTATAGGCCTGCTTATTTGATACATGGGCTTATGCTTCATAGTTTATTCTTACAATAAAAATGTAAAAAACAAGTCCAAATGTAAAAGCAAAAAGGTACAGATGTGAAATAAAACTAGCATGCAAGATAATTGTTTAGAACATATTATGAATGGCAAATGAAATAGAATGGCTAGCAAGTTATCAGTTGTTTATGTAGAATATTGTCAGATAATTTCTACTGTAAACATAACCTATCCGATGCCATTAATTTTGTTCTAAGCTTTATTGAGATACAGCTGACACACAATAAACTGCACATACATAAAATATAAAGCCTGAGGTTCAGCGCAGTGGCTCACGCCTATAATCCCAGGACTTTGGGAGGCCAAGGCAGGTGGATCACAAGGTCAGGAGATCGAGACTATCCTGGCCAACATGGTGAAACCCTGTCTCTACTAAAAACACAAAAATTAGCTGGGTGTGGTGGTGTGCGCCTGCCTGTAATCCCAGCTACTCGGGAGGCTGAGGCAGGAGATTCACTTAAACCAGAGAGTTGGAGGTTGCAGTGAGCCAATATCATGCCACTGCACTCCAGCCTGGCAACAGAGTGAGACTCTGTCTCGAAAAAAAACAACAAAAAACAAAACAAACAAAAAAATATATATATATAAAATCTGATAAGCTTTGAAATATGTATATACTCATAAAACATCACCATAATCAAGATAATGAACACGTCTACCACTTCCAGAAGTTTCCTCGTACCCCTTGGTAATCCCTCCTTCCCAACCCTTCCTACCCTGCATACTCCATCACCAGGCAACCACTCATTGGTTTTCTGTCATTACAGATTAGTTTGGATTTTGTAAAATTTTATGTACATGGAATCATATAGCATGTTTTCTTTTGAGGGGTGGGGTCTGGCTTCTTTCACTCAGCATAATTTCTTTAAGATTTATCATGTTATAGAGAATATCAATTTTTGTGAAAAAAATTCTCCAGAAAAAAACAGGCCCCCACAAAATGTACTGTGATTTTGTAGTTTGCTATACCCAGACTTATTAAGTTGGATCTTACTTGAGATGTCAAAACAAACTAAAAACAAAACCAGCACCAGGTGTAGTGGCTCATGCCTATAATCCCAGCAATTTGGGAGGCGGAGGCAGGCAGATCACTTGAGCCCAGTTCACGACCAGCCTGGCCAACATGGTGAAACCTCATCTCTACTAAAAATACAAAAATTAGCCCGGTGTGGTGGCACATGCCTGTAATCCCAGCTTCTCGGGTAGCTGAGGCAAGTGAATCGCTTGAACCCAGGAGGCAGAGGTTGCAGTGAGCTGAGATGGTGCCACTGCACTCCAGCCTGGGAGACAGAATGAGACTTCATCTCAAAAAAAAGAAAAATAAAAAAATCAAAAGGCCAATTAGCTGGGCATGATGGAGTCCTAACTACTCGGGAAGTTAAGGTGCGAGGACTGCTTGTGCCCAGGAATTCAAGGCTGTAATGAGCTATGATCATGCTACTGCACTCTAGCTTGTACAACAGAGCAAGACTCCGTGTCAAAAAACAAAACAAAACAAAACAAATAAACTCCGACTGTTTACTTGTTCATATAAATAACTTGCTTTTTTAGATGGCTTAAATTGGTATCTAATCTGGTTTCCAGCTTGGGCATTCTAATTTCATGACATCCATAGTACTGTTCGGCATCCTTACTTGTCTCAGTTTACGCCAAGAATAAAACACTCTTTCCTTTCTAAATCTGAATCCAAAAAAAAAAAAAAAATCTGTGTTTATTTCAGGTAATTCTAAAGGTGAATTTTTTGTTTTGTTTTGTTTTTCTTTAAACTTCTCTAAATCACAAAAGCATGCCTTTTTTTTTTTTTTTTTTTTTGAGACAGGGCCCTGCTGTCACCCAGGCTAGAGTGCAGTGGCATTAACAGAGCTCACTAGCTCACTGCAGCCTCTACCTCCTGGGCTCAAGTGATCCTCTCACCTCAGCCTCCCAAGTAGCTGGGACCACAGGTGCACACCACCACACCTGGCTAATTTTTTTATTTTTTGTAGAGATGAGGTCTTGTTATGTTACCCGGGCTGGTCTCAAACTCCTGGGCTCAAGTGATCCTCCCACCTTAACAATCTCCCAAAATGTTAAGATTACTGGCATGAGCCACTGTGCCTAGCCAATTCTTTCAAAAGAAATTTAGAATCAAAGTAATACGAAGCACCCCTAATGCCCACATTATAGCCTCTTACTCATTCTATACTAATACTTAAAGGAACAAGAGCCCCTGAAGAAATGAATGATTCCAGGTGTGGGTGGGAAAAGTATGAGGTGAATCCCAGAACATCTTTTGTGCCAAAAGCAAGGAAGCTTTTAAAAGTTAACAGGACCGTGTTAATAGAACACATAGGAGCCAGCTTGAAGGGGTCACCACTATAACGGGTTTGAGCATCCAGAAGAATAATGACTGTAATCGATTAAACACATGAAATCAGTTGATATACAGTCATGCATTGCTTAATGACAGGAGTATGTTCTGAGAAATGCATTGCTAGGTGATTTCACAATTATCCAAACTTGAGTGTGCACTTACACAAATCTAGATGGTGTAGCCTACTACACATGTAGGCTATATGAAATAGCCCATTGCTCCCAGGTCACAAACCTGTGGAGCATGTTATTGTCCTGGATATTGTAGGTGACTGTAACACAATAGTAAATATTTGTGTATTTAAACATATGTAAACATAAAAGAAGTATAGTAAAGATGTGTTATCATCTTATGGTACCACTGTTGTATATGCAGTCTGTTGTTGACCATAACATCATTATGCGACATGTGACCATACACTCAAACACACACTGAGAATGCTGGAAAAATTAGTATCACCATTTGAAGTGACTACTAAAGGAACTCCTTACTTCCAGAACCAGTAAAGGGAAAGAATTAAGCATTTATTTTCTTTCCAGTAAGAACTGTATTTCATACAGTTAGCATACAGATAGCCCCAACACAGATAGCCCCCACTGATACAGGAGAAAGGTCCACTTGACAGAAGAATGCCAGCTAAAAATGTTAAAGGAATGACAGAATCCCAAAATCATCATTCTATGACCACTAAAGTAATTATTGACTTAGGAAGGATCTCAAATGATATTCGAACCTACTTATTTAGTGTCAAAGCTAACACTACATACATAATTTTCTGGTTACAAAAGGGGAAAACACAACTCTACAATAGAGGGGTAGGGGTATCATTATCCTAGTTCCGTGTTTAAACTTAGCATCACTATGGCAGTCATCAGATGTTAAGTGTATCCTGATGTGAAGCAACATGAAGTACACAACATGATCTATGATGTGTTCCACCCAAAATATTTAACTTGAATTCAGCCTCTATTTTTTAATTTTATTTATTTGTTTCGTTTTGTTTTGTTTTTGTTTTTTCTTTTGTTTGTTTTTGAGCTAGAGTCTCACTCTGTTGCCCAGGCTGGAGTGCAGTGGCACAATCTTGGCTTACCACAACCTCTGCCTCCAGAATTCAAGCAATTGTCCTGTCTCAGCCTCCCGAGTGAGATTACAGGCATGTGCCCCCACACCCGGCTAATTTTTGTATTTTTAGTAGACATGGGGTTTCACTATGTTGGCCAGCCAGGCTGGTCTCAAACTCCTGACCGCAAGTGATTCACCCACCCTGGTCTCCCAAAGTGCTGGAATTACAGGTGTGAGTCACTGAGCCCAGCCTGAATTCAGCCTTTAAAACTTACTTCCAGCTTATAGGAAATATAAGGACTAGAGGAACAAGTTAAATAACACCACAATGCAACAAGACAAATCCAAAAAGTCTGACATTCTGCAAAACAAAGGCAATCTCTTCAAATCAGTATCATGAAACAAAAGTAGAAGAGGATAAACTAGACTAAAAGAGACTTAAGAGATATAACATCTAGGTACAATGTATGGGCCTATATTGGATCCTAGTTTAAAAAAAAAATCAATTGAAATATCAAGGACATTTTGGGGATAATTCAGGAAATCTACATATGGTCTGTCGATCATATAAAATGGAAATAGGCCAATCGTGGTCGCTCATGCCTGTTATTCCAGCACTTTAGGAGGCTGCGGCCAGCAGATCACTTGCGGTCAGGAGTTCAAGACCAGCCTGGCCAATATGGTGAAACCCCATCTCTATAAAAAAATACAAATATTAGCCAGTGGTGCACACCTGTAGTCCCAGTTACTCAGGAGGCTGAGATGGGAGAGTCACTTGAACCTGGGAGGTGGAGGTTGCAGTGAGCCAAGATCACACCACTGTACTCCAGCCTGGGCGACAGAGCAAGACTCCGTCTCAAACAAACAAAAAAATAAAATTGAAATGTACTGTCATGAAAACATAGATGAACAAAGCAAACAGATTGGACTACAGCATATACAATATATTATTTTGGTTAAAAAAATACCTACATGTACACATATGACCTAGAAAAATGTCTGGAATGATATACACGAATGTGTTGAGTGTGATTTGTGAACATTACGATTTTTCTTGTTGTTTTGGTTTTCTGTATTTTAGAACTTTCTGCAATGCACCCCTCCAGCTTTTATAATAATAAAAAGTAGTAGGAGGAAGCCTTCAATAAATCATCTTCTAGCTTTTAGAGGCAACATGTCATAGCAGAAAATATTCTGGACAAGGACTCAGGACATCTAAGTTCTAACTTTGGTCCTGTCACCAACCATTTTGCAAACTGTCCAACCTTTCTTTTTTTTTTTTTTTTTAAGAGATGGAGTCTTGCTCTGTTGCCAGGCTGGAGTGCAGTGGCACGATCTTGGCTTACTGCAACCTGCGCCTCCCGGTTCAAGAGATTCTCCTGCCTCAGCCTCCCAAGTAGCTGGGACTACAGGCACACACCACCATGCCAGGCTAATTTTTGTATTTTTACTAGAGACAGGGTTTCACCACGTTGGCCAGGACGATCTTGATCTCTTGACCTTGTGATCCACCCGCCTCGGCCTCCCAAAGTGCTGGGATTATAGGCGTGAGGCACCGAGCCCAGCCTGTCCAACCTTTCCAGTTGGGTTTAGTTTCTTCATCTGCTAAACTGGAATACTTCACAGAATAATAAATGTAAAAAATTTTATAAATTATACGATGTGATTCTGGAAAAAAAAAAAGATTGTAATATTAGTTATTGTTCTACAGACTGCAGAACTAAGTGTCAGCCAGTCACTGTAATTCAATTACTCCTTCTAGACTTCTGAATTACACTGGGGTATCTTATCTCAGCACTTCCAAGGTGGGAATGCTGGCCTAGGAGTTCTGTTACAGAACCTATTGTTCTTGCAGCCCCTAGTATCAAAACTGATTCCTAGATGATAAAACTTTGGTATACTACAACAGTGCTGTAAGGAACTTCTGAGTTAGCCAGCCAGCTGCCTACTACTACTGGGACTGCCAACTGTTTTAGCTTTCCTCTGTAACATTCTCATGATGAATTACCTTCTGACAGGACATCTACCACTTGTTAAGTCCCATGGTTGCTGCTGCTTCTAAATGCTGGTATCTTTGCTTTCATTTTAATTTTCCTTCTTTTCTCTTCAACTTCTCCTGAAAAACTTTATAACCATCCCCAACAAGAGTGCTTTTTTTTTTTTCTTTTTTTTTCTTTTTGTATCAGTGGCAAACAGAGCAATCCATTATATTAGATTTCATCTTTAGATACTCCAATTTTTGTTCTTAGTGGCCAGTATTTATAGCCTGAATCTTTAATTACTGAGAGAGCTGGTTGCCTCTTTGAACACTAAGGTCTCCAGAAGGCAGGACTTCAGGTAAATGAAGTGTTACTGTACACATTTTTAACATGGCAACTGGCCAAAAGATAATCATGACTCACAGAGAACCTTTTCAATTTTCCTGATTTGGGCTTCCAAAACTCCAGCTCAAATCCTGTAAGTTATTAAAAGTCCATCCCCAACCTTCTTACCCCTCCAAAAGGAGTAACATCACTGACTTATGTGGAACAGTGCATAACGCCACCTGAATGTTTCAGTCATTCCCCAGAGGAGAAAGGATGGGACATCCTCCACCTTTTTTGCAACATCTCATCTCTTCCTTTTGCTATTGCCTTTTCCCTCCACCTTTGGTTTTGTCTTATCCTACAATTCAGATTTCTATTTTGTGTTGAACTTGCTGCCTTTTTTCAAACTGAAAAGATTACATTTCCCCAAGAGCCAAAAATAAATAGGAATAGTAAAAAACAAAAAACAAAGATCACTTTTAATTGGGACCCAATGACAAAAAGAGACCAATAATCAATTTGGTAAAATAGATTAACAGACTTACAATACCTTTTAAAGCTTCCGTTTCTATGTCTACTAATGGCTTCCCCACATAGGCAATATCGTCTAGATTATAATAGAGTTTTTTAATGACTCCATCATAACGACTAGTGATGGTAACAGAAGCTTTATCACTTTGAACTTCACAGATGCTATCAAACTGAGACACTGTATCTCCTTCTTTTACATACCTAAAAGAAAAAGAAAGGAGACACTTTTACATAAACAATCATAAGTAGAGATCATGTTAAGGATGTAAATGCCATGCTAAGCTAGATCAGTATTCATCTAGCCCAGCATTTACTTTCAGATGGTGTACTAAGAAATGTTTCGGAGAAGACTATAATGACTTCCAGAGTCTCTTCAATGTATCTCCAAGAAATACTCAAAAAAATTTCAAGCAATCCATAGTCTATAATCCAAAAATTTAATTAAACTCTCAGGTTTTCTGTCTGACCCATTTATTAGAAAAATAAGTTCTAAAAATACATTTTTAAAGTGGTATTTCCTTCTATTGTCTTACATTACCCTTTTCCAAACTTTAAGGGATGCCCAATACTTCCAGAAGCAAGTTTAAAAATTGATGTCCTCAATACATATCCTTTGTAATTTCGTGAATTTTAGATGTGAGTTCTCCCAGTCTTTCTTTCTAAAATTATTTTAGCCTGTTCTTATATAAAGTCCTTCTAACCCCATAATCATTTTAGGTATACTTTACAGGCTTTTCTAGAGAGTCTTAGCAAATAAAACAGGAAGAATGGGACCAAACCTGAAATAATACATCTAATTTTGATTCTAATGGCATTCTTAATGTCTCTAGCACTTATTTCTGACTTATTGCCAGCAACAGATCATTGTTGTCATTCTTGCTTCTTGTCTTCCTATCCTAACCAGTCCGCAGTCTATGATAAAACAGCACCTATGACATAGAAAGCAGGTTTAAAAGCACATACTTTCACTTCCAGAATGATGGATTAAAGACTTCTGAAAATCTGCTCTTCCATATGAACAACACAGTGACAAAAGTTGTTAAAAATCTATTTTTTCAGAATTTTGGAAATTAGAAAAAAAGGCTTGCAACAACTAAGAAGGATGTATTCAGGAAAAATGGCTGAGTTTTGTAGTATTTTAACTTGCCCAATTTCCATCCTCCTTTCCCTAGCACAGCAGGAGCCAAATCAGCAGCCTCGCAGCCACTGTAAGGGGAATACTAGGTTTGGATCACCACAAAAAGCAAAATCCCTGGAAAACTGGCACTACAGATGGTCTCTGACTTTTATAATTTTTCAACTTTATGATGGTGTAAAAACAATATGCCTTCAGTAGAAACAGTAATTTGAGCACCCATACAACCCTTCTGTTTTTCATTTTCAGTATTCAATAAACGGCATAAGATATTTAACAGTTCTTTATAAAATACACTTTGTATTAGATGACTTTGCCCAAATGTGGGCTAAGGTACGTGTTCCAAGCATGTTTAAGGTAGGCTAGGCTAAACATTTTCAACTTAAGACATTTCAGTTTTGATGGGTTTATGACTTATCCCCATCATAAGTCAAGGAGCATCTGGGTGGTTGTTGTTGGTAGAGACAGGGTCTTGCTATGTTGCCCCGGCTAGTCTGGAACTCCTGGCCTCAAGCAATACTCCCATCTGGGCCTCCCAAAGTGTTGGGATAACAGGCATGAGCCACCACACCTGGCCACATCTGTATTTTGTTTTATTTGTAACTTTTTGTTTGTAACTTTAAAAAAAATCCTATCTGATTTACAAGACAACCACATTACAGCAATACTTATAAAACTGTGTTGATGTGCTTTATGATGTTTAAAAATGAAATACTTTCAATGTGGAATGACAATTATTTGTTTTGTTTTGTTTTTTGAGACAAGCTCTTGCTCTGTTGCCCAGACTGGAGTGCAGTGGTGCAATCTCGGCTCACTGCAACCTCTGCATCCTGGGCTCAAGCCATCCTCTCACCTCAGCCTCCCAAGTAGCTGGCACTACAGGCCTGTGCCACCATGCTGGGCTAATGGAATAATAATTCTAAAAAAAGAAAACAGGAATACATATGACAAATAGCAAAAGGAAGGAAGAGGCGATAGAGCTATATTGGAGCAAAGTCTTTGTATTCCATTAAGTTTCTACTAATCCAAATTATAGTGTTTTAAATTAACATGTTAGTTGTAATCCTCAGGGCAACCACAAAGAAAATAACTTTAAAATATACACTAAAAAGTTTACATACTCCAATAAAAAGGCAAAGATTGGCAGAATAGATTCTAAAAAAATGCTCCAACTTTATGCTAAGAAATATAATTTAAATTGAAGAACACAAATGGTAAAAAGTAAAAGGATCGAAAAAGATATGTCACACAAGGCCAGGTGTGATGGCTAGCCTGTAATCTCAGGAGTCTGAGACCAGCCTGGGCTACAAAGCAAGACCCTGTCTCTCAAAAAAAAAAAAAAAAAGAGAAAGCAAGCAAGCTAGAGTGGCTATACTATCAGACAAAATAGACTTTAAGACAAAAGAACATATAACATCTAAACTTGTTTTAGAAGTTTGTCAAAGGATTTGTGAAATGTAAGTATTTTTTTTCTTTTTCCATACATTTGCTCCCACAAATTCTAAGAATAAATGAAGTTTTATTTAACCTTACCCAAAACCACACTACCTTCTGTTAAATTATGCTTCCTTACATATTCAAATTTCTATTCTCAGGCTCCATTTTATAGATTAGAATTCTGCCCTTTAGCATTTTACCAAGGGCAACACAATACGTATTTTTTCCTTATTTATGGACATTGTTTGAAATGCCTGTTCCTCAGTGCTGTAAAGAAATAGCACTTGAACATAAATGTAATTTACTCAGCAAGGCCATTTTTACTTCCTGCAGAAAGAGTACACTCAACAGCAGTTTTGCCACAAGAGTACACCGAACAAAGGAGACAGGGTCATTTACAACCTGACGCATCCAACCTGCTGCTGTGTCCGATTTCCATTGGTCGGAACGGGACCTCACATTCTGTATTTGTCCTGATTGGCTAGCAACTTAGAACTTTTTAAAAGAGGCAAAGGTAGAGGAGAACAAAGGAAGGAGGAAGTAACTTGTGGAATGCTGAGAAAGGTAAAAACACCTTCAAATAAGGAAGAGGAACAGGCTATGACCTAATGCTTGCTTGGGCCAGTATAAGCATGCCAGGGCAAATATTTAGGCTAAATTATACGAGCTAAGAACATAAAGGACATCAATTTCTTTATCACGGCTAGCAGATATTTAAGAATGTTAGCACAGGTCTTTGAATAAATTTTGCTTCTTAGAGAAATTACTATTTATTCCTAATTAAATGAGGAAGAACGTCTTTGAAGAGGAACCTCTACTTTACTTTTTACAATATTAAGTTAGGAAAAAAAAAACAGAATTCAAGAAAGCTCTTAATATTTCTTAAAGAACTTCTGAAAAACTAATCAAATGATTAGTTTCTCATTAAAAGAGCTTTAAGAATTTTATTAGAAATAAAATGATTTCCCCTTCTAAGAGCTGTAAGCCCTATACTAAGCACAAGGGTATAGAGAATAAGAGGTAGAAATTAAGAAATGGTTTTTTAAAACAATCAAAAAAGGCTGGGTGCAGTGGCTCATGCCTGTAATCCAAACACTTTGGAAGGCCCAGGTGGGAAGATCACTTGAGGCCAAGAGTTCAAGACCAGCATGGTCAACATAGTAAGACCCTATCTCTACCAAAAAAAAAAAAAAAAAATCTATAAAGATTTTTTACTACTATCTTGGTCTTGAAAAGGAGGTATTATCAAATGCATTTCTTATACATGACATTATTTTGATCCTTTCAACGCTCCAAAGGTTGGCAGAGCAAGTACTGTTATCCACATATGACACATTAAGAGACCAAGTGAGTCACAGGTAGGACAGCTAATAAGTTTCAAGATCAGACTCTTATGATTTGAAGTCCATTGCTATTTCCATAATCCCACAATGCCAACAGAGACATAACCGTAAGGTATGTTTATGTTATTACAGTTCTCTTCTAACTTACAAAGCAATAACAATAAGTAAAGAATGTTTAAAGAATGTTTGAAGTAAAGAAGTAAAAAACAAGTAAATAACAAGAAAAGAATGTTCAGGTGGTTGAACCGGATTCTTAAAAGGATCTTTAATGGTATAAATCTAAGGTGGAAAGTATTCTATTTACTCATCTTAACTGCCACTTCTAACAACCTCTAAAACTGAGTCCGGTACCCAGAGGTGTTTCTATTTTTCCAGAAGGTGAAATAAAGAAATGGGGTAGAGGATGAAAGGGTTTTGTTTCTTTCAGGCCCTTTTTTGGATAATTTTTCAATGTTTCAAAATTTATTTTTCAATTCGTGATTTCTGGTAAAATATTTTCATCTCTTCTAAACATGCAAGTAAACTGTATCAGGTAATGGTAAGTCAAACATATATTCTTACTAAAGTCATTTTCAGTACAGTGAAGAGAGCTCAGACTACCTGACAGTTTTAAATCACATTGAATAAAGTACCTTGATGTATGACAAATTCCTTCACCACTATATCATCAACACAAGGTAATTCTACCTTATTGCTTTTAAAAATGCATTATGTGTTTATAAAGACGTTTCTCAATTTAGATTCCAACTATCCATTAAATAAATAAAAATAAAAATAGTTATTTTTACTCAAATTATTTTTAAATTTACTTAAGAGATTTTTTCAGATTCACTTACCATTCTTTAACAGTTACTTCTCTAATCCCTTCTCCAATGTCTGAGAGCTTGAACTGAACAACTTGTCCACGGAGAGCTTCAAAGACAAATGAGAAACGATCTCATTAAGTATGTAACATATTACTAATATATACTTTCACATCTAAAATCAGAGAATGTTCTCAGGCAGAGGCAGAAATTCTTCCATCTTACAGACAGAAAAAACAGCATTTTATAATTTTTAAGAGCATAACCATTATTCATAACCATCAGAGATTTAAATAAATTATTTTACAACACAGACCTCCTGGCACTGCCACAGAACTTACATTTTCCAACTTCCAAAATGGTCTGTTATAGGGCTATAAAAGGCCCCACTAACAAATTAATTAAATTTTGAAACAATGTAATGAATAGAAAATAGAACAAAGATATACAAAGAGAAACCCAGCTAGATATCCTTGTTTTAAGTTATAAAACTATAGTAACATGAACAGATTTCTTTTGAATTTATATAACTATTCTTTCTCATTCTTAATGGCTAAAAATCAGGCAGTTCTATATCTAGCAAACTTGATGGAAACTTGTTTGTCCAAACGTATGTTCTGCCAACTTATCCCTAAGTCGTCTCTTTCCTCTTCCCATTTTTTACTCCTTTTCAAATTTCTACCCATCCCTCCTTTTTTAGAGACAGAGTCTCACTATGTTCCCCAGGCTGGAGTGCAGAGGACATTCACAGGTGCATAAATGCATACTACAGCCTCAAACTCCTGGGCTCAAGCAATCCTCCTCCCTCCATCTCCTGAGGAAGCTGGGACCACCCACCACACCTGGCTTCTATACCCTCTTTGTAATACTTAGATGCCAGTGATACTGTATAGTAATTATTCTCAAAAGAGAAAAGTATTTCTGGTCATTTGAAAGCATGTATGGACCCTCCCACTTTTCCAGGTTAACAAATGGCTCTGAACCTATTCAGGAATGCTCCTGTATCTTTAGACTGCTGTTAACCATATTTGCTTATAAAACATATAACAAATTAATTAGGGTTGTAAAATTTTCTTAAATATGAGGAGTTAAATTGGTAATAAAAACTAAAAAATACATTTTGGTTATGGAGGTATTAGGTACCTCTTACTTCCTCTCTAGCAAGTTGGGTCCTCTCACAGCTTGCTAACTGGAGTATAACCTGGCAACTTTCTGAATGGTTTAGCATTAAGAATCAAAAGCATTAAAAAAAAATTTTTTTTAATCAACATTCTTGATTCCATAAGTAATTCCACTTGCTAAAAAATGGTTACTATAGGGTCATAATGACGAACTGGAAATCAATCTAAGTAACACAAAAACAAGAAAATACACTATGGCACCTCTATACAAAGCAATATGCAAGGAACAGCATGAAAATGTGATGGTTTATGGCAAGGTTAAAGAACAAACAGTTCTCCATAGCCAAAGATACAGTATATGGCAAGAAATCAGCCCAGATTTGAAAGACTTTGTGCACCATGCTAAAATATTTGAACTTCATCCTAAAGGTGATCAGGACCCAGTGGTAAGTTAACATGGTCATAAATTCTTTACAGCTGTTCCCATCAGGAAGTGGAGTCTATTTTACCAGTTCTTAAATCTGTGCTGGGCTGTGACTTGCTTTGACAAATAGAATATAACAGAAGTGAAGTGTGCAGGTTCGTGAGGCTAGGCCTCAAAAGTCCACACAGCTTCTCCCTTCTCCCTTTTGGAATGCTGCCCTAAAATCCTCATGGAAGGACGTCGATCTAGTCTACTGGAGGATGAGACATCAGGAAAAGGAGAC
Organism: Chlorocebus sabaeus; assembly: GCF_047675955.1. Classification (NCBI taxonomy): domain Eukaryota; kingdom Metazoa; phylum Chordata; class Mammalia; order Primates; family Cercopithecidae; genus Chlorocebus; species Chlorocebus sabaeus. Next base: position 36,362,086 of record NC_132923.1, on the reverse strand, counting down.
ATGAGGTGCCCCTTCTGAAACCCAGCATGAATTGTCAGACACATGACAGAGACCATCTTGGATCTTCCAGCCCAAATGATCCTCTAGTCAAATACAGCCATATTAGGGAACCCGGGCGTAACCAGCAAGGAAATCACCCAGCCAACCCACGGAATCCTGAGAAATGATCAGTCCTTGTTGCTTTAAGCCACTTAGTTGTGGGATTGTTTGTTATTCAGCAATAATTAACTGATATGGAATCCTATTTATAATATCAGATCGGCAACTTTAGGAGGTCTATAATTTTAGAAGAAAAAAATCTCTGGCAGGAGTGTGGTAGAAGGGGTCAGGGAGTGGGTGGCAGAGGCAAAACAAGGCAGGGGAAGCAGGAGGCTACTTCAGGTAAGAAGCAGAAGTATAGAATTTATTAATTTATTATTTTTTAGAGACAGGGTCTCACTCTGTTGCCCAGGCTGGAGTGCAGTGGCACAATCAGCCCATGATAACTTCAAGTTCCTGGGCTCAAGTAATCCTCCCACCTCAGCTAGGACTAGCAGCTGACTACAAGTGCATACCACTACACCCAAGTAATTTTTTAAAATTTTTTGTAGAGATGAGATCTCACTTTTTTGTGGCCCAGGCTGGTCTCGAACTCCTGGCCTCAAGCAAGCCTCCTGCCTCAGCTTCCCAAAGTGTTGGGATTACAGGTGTGAGACACTTTGCCTAGCACAGAAGTATGTGATTTATATATTTATATACTTTTCAAAGCTGTTTGAAAAGAAGGCAGATTTAAGAAATATGTAAGATGTAAAATTAATAGGTTTTGATCATCAATCTGATGTGAGACTAGAGTCAGGATGACTCTAGGTTTCTAGCTTTTCTTCCTCCCTCCCTTCCTCCCTCCCTCCCTCCCTCAGGATGACTCTAGGTTTCCTTCTTTCCTTCCTTCCTTCCTCCCTCCCTTCCTTCCTTCCTTCATTCCCTCCCTCCCTCCCTTTTCCTTCCTTCCTTCCTTCCTTCCTTTCCTCCCTTCGTCCCTCCCTCCCGATGACTCTAGGTTTCTAGCTTCCCTCCCCTCCCCTTCCCTCCTGGTCCCGTCCCTTCTCTTCCCATCCCTTCCCTTCCCTTCCTCCTCCTCCTTCTCTTTTTTTTTTTCTTTTGTTTCCCCTCCCCTCCCCTCTCCTTCCTTCCTTCCTTCCTTCCTCCCTCCCTCCCTCCCTCCCTCTCCCCCTCCTTCTCCCCTCCCCTCCCAACTGTTAGCAGTTGGTGAGAAATCTGAGCTACTGCTACAGATTCAGAAGTGTTCAATGAGGTGAGAGTTGAAGGCATGTGTGTAGATGTAGTACAAGAAGAGAGGGCAAAGGATGGGATCCTATTAGAAACTGAAGTTTAAAACAGGAGCAGAAGAAGAGAAACCTTAATAAGTGTCCAGAGAAAGCAGTATTAGTATATGTAAGCAGTATTAGCACACTTAAGCTGTATTCGAATATGTAAATATTTTACATATTCTAATTTATTTAATCCACCCAAGTAAAAGGATCTTTGTTTTGTGTACTGATATATACCAAGCACCTAGAGCAGTGCCTTGGAACACAGGTGATCAATAAATATTCGTTGTTGAACGAATGAATTCTCACAAGAATACAATTAGCTAAATACCATGATTACTCCCATTTCCCAGATGGTGAAACTTGCTCAAAGGTACACCGCTAGTAATTTGTAGACCTGGAATCCAAGTAGCCTGGAACTGGTGTATCCAGGAACCCAAAGCTCCTAAGTGTTTACAGACTGGACCAGGAAGTTGAAGTATTTACTTGAATGACCTCTATTTTCTCTGGGAAGTAACAAAAAAAGATCAACTTTAAAAAATGGAAATGTTTGTAAAAGTAGTGAAGGTAAAGTTTACATATCTTAGGCTATAGTGGATGACATAGAAAAAGCACGGAAGATGGCTGGGAACAGTGGCTCACACCTGTAATCCCATCACTTTGAGAGGCGAGACCCTGTCTCAAAAAAAAAAAAAAAAAGAAAGAAAGAAAGAAAAGGCATGGAAGGCTGGGTGCAGGGCTCATGCCTGTAATCCCGGCACTTCGAGAGGCAGAGGCGGGAGGATCTCTTGAATCCAGGAGTTTTAGACCAGCCTGGACACTGTGACAACACCCTGATAAATAAATAAATTAGCCAGGTGTAGTGATGCACTCCTGTAGTCCCATCTACTCAGGAGGTTGAGGCAGGAGGATCATTTGAGCCCATGAGTTTGAGGTTACAGTGAGCTATGATTGTGCCACTGCACTCCAGCCTGGGCAACAGAGTGAGATTCTGTCTCCAAAAAAAAAAAAAAAAAGAGCATGGAAAGGCTGACTTGGGGTCTGCCTGGAATTCCCCCATTTTTCATTGCCAGCATGAACTAAGCTCCCATGTATCTGTCAAAAACTTAATGGTATAACAAAAGTCTATGGTTCTTTATCAGGGTTCTAAATAGAACATCGGGGAAAAAACAGTTCTTATGCCCTTGCCAAATCTAATACTTAATCCTTCAAGTTCTTTACAGAGGGTAGAAAAAGCTGGGGGAAAAGTAAGTAAATGGTAAAAGTCAGGGAATTTTCTATTTAGGACTAAATCAGGCTGGTTTCATCACACCATGTTCACATGATAGATTAAGTGCTTCTTTCAACAAACAATACCACAATATGTACAACAACACAAAGATACTTCTATTGTCAACAATTTACCTTGACTGAGAAAGTCATATCAATGCTGACTATTGCACTTAGATGAGCCAGATGATAAACAGATGGCCCAACACAACCCATTCCCAACATTATAAAGACACAAGTGCTGGGTGAGATAAGTTAATGCCTGCAATCCCAGCTCTTTAAGAAGCTGAGGCAGGAGGATCACTTGAGCCGAGGAGTTCAGGTAATAGTGAGCTGTGATTGCACCACTGCACTCCAACCTGGGCAACAGAGTGAGATCCTGTCTCTAAAAAAAAATTTTCTTTTAAAAAGGGGTACCGGTGTTAAGGATAGTATATAAAAAGGAGGGATGAGAAAAAAGAAAGTGAGAATTGGGAAAATGTGGGGAGATGGGAAGGGCCCAGCTAGAAATACAGAGTCAACTTTTTTTTGGTTTAAAAAGTCTCAATCAACTACTAAAACATATTACTGAATGAGGTACAAAACATTATTTTATACATGTTATTTTGAAATCATACTTACCAGCAGTTGTTTTCAGGAAGTGATGTGGATGACTATACTTGAATGAAGGATAACCAAAGAAACACACATAATTTGGCTTCAAAACATGAACATTACCACATGTTTGAAAATAGCGAACACAAATCTACAGATGAGAAAACAAAAAGTAAAACCATTTATAAACGATCACACTGGCTTATCTCTAAGTATAAACTGAATTTCAATTCTATTCTAAAAGTAGAACCATTATCACAATAGAAATATGATATCCTTAGATTTAGATTTGTTACATTTATGATCCTTGCTCAAAATTCCTTCTGAAAGTAAAGACATTTTAACAGTGTATTCTGATGTATAAATACGTCAGCTTATATGTATGCTTCAATCATTGGACTTCCTGAACTAAAACTACTAAAAAATTCTAAAGTAACAGTTAGCATCTAAAAACAATGAAACACTTGTATAGTATGATACCCTCAAGTTTACTTATGGTAACTTATAGATGACTCTTTAGCATTCACTATTTTACATATACCTTAGTATAATATTATTTAAAAACCTCTTATAGAAATCAGTAGGCCCAAAAGTATTCAACTCTATATATTAAAACCTAAGTGTCTGAAAGGTATTGTGTGTGTGTGTGTGTGTGTGTGTATGTGTGTGTGTATTTGAGACAGGGTCTCACTCTGTTGCCCGGGCTGGAGTGCAGTGGTACAATCACAGCTCACTGAAGCCTTGACCTTCTAGGCTCAAGGGCTCCTCCTGCCTCAGTCTTGCAAGTATCTGGGACCACAGGTGCATGCCACCCCACCCAATTAATTTTGTTTATTATTTGTAGAGATAAGGTATCACTATATTGCCCAGGCTGGACTTGAAGTTCTGAGCTCAAGCAATCTTCCTGTCTCAGCCTCCCAAAGTGCTAGAATTACAGGTGCAAGCCACCATGCCGGGCCATAATATCTTATTTTGAAAGTTAATATTTTAATGCTATTAATACCTAACTACATCACACTGTAAACATAAACTACAGACATGTATTTACTTATTTAATTTTAAAACCCTGAGCTTACTTCTCTGCAGAAATTTCTAACCTTCTTAGTATAGGAATACTGATAAGTGAAACTTATTCATGTATGTAACAGAGTCACTTTTACTTAAAAAAAAAAATCATGTACATTAGTGGTGATTAGCTCTTAAAGGCTATGTTATAATAAACATTATATAGTACAGTTATGCTTTAATACATATTTATAAACTAGAATTTTTGTTTTATTCTGATAGCAAATAACATAAAATTAAAAGTTTGGTTTACTGACAAGAACAATACATTTAAATTCTTATGTTTTACTTTAAATTTCAAGCTATTACTGATTTCTGAAGGCAAAGAAAAACTGAAGATCCCTTTCCTAAAACATAAATAATCTTAAATCATTCATCTTAACTTTAGAGATCACCCTAAATCAACTAATCTTTATAATATCTACATTTTATTCTTATTAACATTAATATTCAGGAAATACAAAGCCTAACTAAAATAATTAAAATTGATAGCTTAAAACTAGAAGACAATGAAAGAATTCTCTTTCCCAAACATTTCCATTTTGTTTGTCCTTGCTTTCTCCTTCAGCTCCCATAATCCTGACTCTTGGTCAATAATCAAATCAGAGGAGTGAATCAACCTGTTTCATCAGACATAAAACTTAGGGACAATAAAAGGAAAGTTTTGAAGTATATAGATCCACCTTAATTTAAATAAAATTGTTGATATTTTTAAAACGTTTGAAAGAAAATTAAACTATTAGAAGGTCTTACCTTCAACAACAACACAACTCCAGTTGAGCTATTCATGGATGAGGGGCAGTACAAACTGCCAAGCTTAACATTTATCGAGTGCCTCCCAAGTGCTGAGTACTTTCAAAGCCTTTTCAGACAGACCAGGCATGGTGGCTCTTGCCTGTAATCCCAGCACTTTGGGAGGCTGAGGTGAGTGGATCGCTTGAGGTCAACAGTTCAAGACCAGCCTAGCCAATGTGGCGAGACACCCTCTTTACTAAAAATACAAAAATTAGCTGGACATAGTGGTGGCACACACCTGTAGTCCCAGCTACTCGGGAGGCTGAAGCAAAAGAATCGCTTGAACCTGGGAGGTGGAGGTTGCAATGAGCCAAGATCACACCACTGCACTTCAGCCTAGGTGATAGGAGAGACCTTGTCTCCAAAAAAAAGAAAAAGGAAAACCAGTCTTTTCAGACATCATCTTTTTTGTTGCTGGTTTTTATTTTGAGATGGAGTTTTGTTCTGTCACCCAGGCTGGAGTGCAGTGGCAAGATCTCAGCTTACTGCAACCTCTGCCTCCCAGGTTTAAGCGATTCTTGTGCCTCAGCCTCCCAAGTAGCTGGGACTACAGGCATGTGCCACCATGTCCAGCTAAACTTTTTTTTTTGTATTTTAGTAGAGACGGGGTTTCATTATGTTGCCCAGGGTGGTCTCGAACTCCTCAGCTCAGGCAATCCGCCCACCTTGGCCTCTCAAAGGACTAGGATTACAGGCATGAGCCATGATGGCTGACCCAGACATCATTTTTATGTCTTACAATTTCCCTGTGGAACATACACGTTAGCCCTCTTCAACACACAGGAAACTGACGGGAAAGGTGAAGTAATTTGTCCAAAGTCACACAGCAAATAAGTGGAACAATCAAGCTCTGAAGCTAAGTAAATTTGATGTCAAAGACCCTAGAAGTAGGAGAAATAATCCCTAATTTCAAAGAGTTTACAACCTATGTGAGAAAATAAACACACACACACACACACAAACATACTCAAGCATGGCCATGCATGCTCTAACTTTTTGTAATAAGAGACATAGCCTTCTTCAATATAATCCATAGGTTCACACACACACAAAAAAAGGCACAGGCAGTAAGTGATAAAGGAGTTTAAGTAGGCTGGGCATGGTGGTTCATGCCTGTAATCTCATTGCACTCCAGCCTAGGCAACAAGAGCGAAACTCCGTCTCAAAAAAAAAAAAAAAAGGAGTTTAAGTAAAGGGGTCTGGTGGGTTTTTTTTCACATTAGTGTGACCTGGGAAGGCTTCTTGGGGGAAGATTTAAGCTGCACTGTGCATAATAAGCCTCCATAATAAAAGAGCAGAAGGGCACTTTTAAGGCAGAGGAAACAGCATAAATAAACTACAGCAGAAATTTACTTAGCATATCTGCTGGGACACTGAGCAGCTTGATTTGGTTTGACCAAAGGTATAAAAGAGCAGTGGAAACAGCTCAAGGAGGAAATGGTTGATGACTATAATGTCAGTATAAGGAGTCTTAACTCATACATTATGGGTTATTGAAGAAAAAGGATTAGGATATTAGTAGTGGTTTACTGAATAGATTACAACAGATAAAATCCGGAGAGAAAGGGAGAAGTCAAGAAACTATTACATACCAAAATTATCAAAAAAGGATCTTTTTTTAAAAAAGAAACTATTACTGTATTCCTCTCTTATCTCCTTATGGGCAGTGGACACGTTCAAGACCCCCCAAATAGTGAATCCTACATATTCTACATATACCATGTTTTTCCTATACATACATACCTATGATAAAGTTTAATTTATAAATCAGACACAGTAAGAGAGTAATAACAGTAACATAATAAAAGAGAAAAATTATGATAATATACTTTAATAAAGGTTTTATGAATGTGGTCTCTCTCTCAAAATATCTTACTGTACTGTGCTCACCTATTTTCAGACTGCAGTCGACCGTGGGTAACTGAGACCACAGGTAAGAAGGGGAGAGTACTGTGTAGTATCTGAGACGCAAAGCAACAGGCTCCTGACTGAGGTAATTAACAGTAGAAAAAGAAAAAAAGCAACAAAAGTACCATAGGCAGTATATGATTAATATAATAGCAATTGAATGGCTATGAGGAGAAGGCTAAAAGCACAGTGAAGCTGCTGAATAGATGGATTAACAGGCAACAGGAAAGAGGAGAAAAAATAATTTTTCAAGCTAGAATTCTAAATTTTTTTTCTAGAAACAGACTATTAGACTAGTAAATTATATTTTTTAATTTTCTTCAAAGACAGAGTTGGCTGGGCGCAGTGGCTCACGCCTGTAATACCATCTCAAAAAATAATAATAAAATAAAGACAGGGTCTCACTTTTTTGCCCAGGATGGTCTTAAACTCCTGGGCTCAAGCAATCCTCCTGTCTCAGTCTCCCAGAATGCTGGGATTACAGGTGTGAGTCACCACACCCAGCTAGACTAGTAAATTAAGCATAAGGATTTAAACCTCCAATTTTAAAAAGGCATGCTTATAGAATTACCAGTTTTATATATTTTATATTTGAAGCAATTCTAAATTCATGTACGAACAATACTAAAGACACCTAATTCTATGGGGACCATCTGTACCAATTTGCCTGAGGTGACACCCAATTCACCCCTAGTAATTCAAGGCAATTATTAATAACACCATTTTCATTCTCAAATATATCCTGGTTGAACAACTACACATGTAGTCTAACTCTTAATGCAATTGTTTGACTAAAATAGGTCTTTCCTTGATTTTAAAAAATAATTCAGCCAGGTGTAGTGGCTCATGCCCATAATCCCAACATTTTGGGAGGTCAAAGTGGAAGGATCACTTGAGCCCAGGAGTTCAAGACCATTCTGGGCAACGTAGTGAGACCTTGTTTACTAAAAATCAAAATAATTAGCCGGGTGTGGTGGTGAATGCCTGTAGTCCCAGCTACTTGGGAGGCTGAGGAAGGAGGACCACTTAAGCCCAGGCGGTAAAGGCTACAGTGAGCCAAGATCATGCCACCACACTCCAGCCTGGGCAACAGAGCAAGAACCTGTCTCAAAAATAATAATGAATAAAATAAAAAATTAGGCCAGGCACAGTGGCTCATGCCCATAATCCCAACACTTTGGGAGACTGAGGCAGGCAGATCATGAGATCAAGAGATCAAGACCATCCTAGCCAACATGGTGAAACCCCATCTCTATTAAAAATACAAAAATTAGCTGGGTGTGGTGGCATGTGCCTGTAGACCCAGCTACTCAGGAGGCTGAGGCAGGAGAATCCCTTGAACCCGGGAGGCGGAGGTTGCAGTGAGCTGATACTGCGCCACTGCATTCTAGCCTGGCAACAGAGTGAGACTCCGTCTCAAAAAACATAAAAATAAAAAATTAATAATTCAATATCACAACCAGGACAGAAAAACATAAAGGGAAATAAAACCATTCACCAAAGTAGCATATTAAGGAAATATTTAATAATAATTCAATAGGCAGCTGTTGAGCACTCCTAAAGTCAGACATTGTACTGGACTTGGAAATGCAAAGCTAAATAAGATGCAATATATAGTTCCTGAATTCAAATTGCTTACACTTTACTACAGGAAAACAGACACAACAGAAAAATTCCAAATGGCATGATTAATCAAGAGTCAAATGCATGATGTCCTAGGGAAATGTAAAACACAACATTATAAAGCTATTTTAATAATTTACTACAGGAGTAAGAGCTGTTTTTGCTTACAACTTTTTACAAAAGTTTAAAAGCCTGACTTTTTTCTACTGAGTCGTTTAAAAAATATTTATGAGCACCTACAATGTGCCAGGCACTTGGGATTGTACAGACAACAAAACAGATGCAATTTCTTCCCTTATAGAATGCACAGTCCAGTGAAAGGTAAAGGTAAACAGGTGATTATAACACGTGCTATAATGAAGGAAATAGAGTGTGTTAAGGGAACCTAGCTGGAGAAAGTTATGTTGAAGTAAGACCTGAGGGATGAGTAGGAGTAACCCAGGGGATGAGGTATGTTGCGATGAGGCCACAGGGGAGTAAGGCAAGAGTCTTTAAAGCAGAGGAAATACAAGTGCAAAGGTCTGGAGTAAAGGTCTGGAGTTGAGAGAGAAAGCACAGTGTGTGTGCAATTAACTCAAGTTGTTCAACAGAGTTCTAGTGTAGTTTAGTGTGGAATAAGGGTGGAGAAGTGTCAGAGTTGGGGGTGGAATGGGTAGATTTTGGTAAGGAATGAGGTCTAAGAGACTAGAAAGGTCCAGATCATAAATTGCCTCATAGTCATTTGAATTTTGGACATTTTGCTGAAGGCAGTTTTAAGCAAGAAAATGACATTATCAAATGTCTCTTACTTTATAAGATCACTCTGGCTACACTATGGAGAATGGGTTGGAAAAATGACAAGACCACTGGAGGCATATAATCCAGTTAAGAAGGGCCAAGACATCTCCAGTTGAGGGCAGGGTGAAAAAATCATGACTAGATTTCTTCAGAGAGAATTACAGGCTCAAATCAAGAGAAACTGGGCCAGGGCAGTGGCTCATGCCTGTAATCCCAGGACTTTGGGAGGCCAAGGTGGGAGGATGACCTGATTCAGGAATTCAAGACCAGCCTGGCCAACATGGCAAAACCCCGTCTCTACTAAAATTACAAAAATTAACCAGGCATGGTGGTGCGTGCCTGTAGTCCCAGCTACTTGGGAGGCTGAGGCAGGAGAATCGCTTGAACCCAGGAGGTGGAGGTTGCATTAAGCCGAGATTGCACCACTGCACTCCAGCCTGGGCAACAGATCAAGACTCCTCCCAAAAAAACAAAAACAAAAACAAAAATTAAGAGACACTGGTTTGAGGGTTCAGTTCTAGAGCCTGGAGAGTCTGACGTGCTTTGAAGCTTTATGGCAGACATTGTGAGAAGACTAAAGACAAGCTTTTCTGCTGGGCATGATGGCTTACACTGTAATCCCAGCACTTTGGGAGGCCAAGGCAGGCAGATCACTTGAGGTCAGGAGTTCGAGACCAGCCTGGCCAACATGGTGAAACCCCGACTCTACCAAAAATACAAAAATTAGCTGGGCATGATGGCATGTGCCTGTAGTCCTAGCTATTTGGGAGGCTGAGGCAGAAGAATCACTTGAACCTGGGAGGCGGAGGTTGCAGTGAGCCAAGATTGCACCACTACACTCCAGCCTGGGTGACAGAGAGAGACTTCATCTCAAAAAAAAAAAAAAAAAAAAAAAAAAGAACAAAACAAACAAACAAAAAAACACACAAGTGTTTCTAAGCTCCCTTGTGCTAGCAGTGGCCATGTAACACTGTTCCGGTCAATGAGACTGGAACCTCGTCCTCTTCCTCCTTCCTGCCTTGAACATAAAAAAAGAAGTTGTAGCAGCCCTCTTGTAAACAGTAGGAAAAGGACAAATGAACTACTAGGGAAATGATGACACTGATAATCGTAAGCCACTTAACGCGAGCTGATATCTAATTGGGGATGCTCTGTATTCACGGATAATTTCCTATTTATTGGTTAGGTTTTTACTTGCAGCTGGAAAACATCATATACATATGAAACTGGAGATTTCCAGGACAGTAGGATATACGGGTTTGGAGTAGACCTGGTTGGAAGACTGGGGAACTTTAGAACTCATCAGCATAGATGGTTACTATATCCAAAGAGTGGATGGGATAACCCAGAAAGTGGGAAAAGTGCAGAGGGCCAAAGTCAGAGCCCTTTAGAAACAGCAATATTTAAAAGGTTGGTAGGGAAAGAGGATATTGGGATGAAGTGGCCAAATATGAAGAAAGAATAATATTGGGAGACTGGTGTCACAGAAAACAAGAATGGAAAGCTCTAGAAAGAAGAGAGACCAATATATGTAAGTGTTGCTGAGAAGAGCTCTCTTCTCCTAGTTATCTCTTACTTATCCTTCTTAAATCTCAAGTCATATAGTATCCTCTGGTAACTCCTCTGACCCTCAAGTCCGCCATAGGTGTCTACTCCTGTGTGTTCCTGTAGTTCTAGGCACTTGTTTCATCACAGTACTTCTCATGCTGGGTTGTAATTTCTTAATATCTATCTCCCTCTCCTTTGTCCTCCACGACAAGGTTGTAATCTCTTGAGAAGGAAGATATGATGTCTATTTCATATTTGTATCTCCAGTGCCTAACACAGTACCTGGTACATAGCAGGCTCTTGAAAGTTTTTGTAAGATCGGGGTCACCAAGGCAGGAACATCTAGGGAAAGGGAGAGGGGGCAGGAAGAAGAAATACTAAGCAAATAGGGTGAAATAATATCATTACCGGGATGTGTCAGTGCTTGGTGCTAAGACTGGGAGAAAGAGAGGGAAGTGCAGGGGAGACGGTGGTGGGTCACAGCCTTGGTGACAAAAGGGTAGGAATGGTATGTGGTGCGGATGTAGAAGTACAAGCCAAAAGAGTGAAGTACAAGCCGCTCAGTTATTCGGAAGCAGGGCCCCCTGGTGATATTCTATAACTTGAACGGCCTCTTCCTCTACACATTGTAAATTCCTTGAGGGCAGGGGTCGTGTTACCAGTGTTTGGCATACTGTGGGTACGCAATAAATGCTAAACGAATATATCTCTGGATCCACAGCGCCTATCACCAATGCCTGGCATCTGGAAGGGGCTCAATGAAACGCCAGCTGGGCCTCGGGGTACAGATGGAGCAGGAGGACGGCTGAGTCGCTGCAGAAGCGCTTCCAGGTAAGGGGAGGGAGTGGGTCTCCACTCCAGACTAGTCGACTGGCTCCGTTCTCCGCCCTTTATTTTGCATGCATCCCTTCACCTCTCCATCACGCGTGCCCTGGACGCCTGGCACCGGAGGAGAACGAAACACACCACTCCTGGATGACTCCGGACAAATCACTCCTTCCCGGCCTCAGATCTGCCCAAACCCGCTTACCAGCTTCCCCGCATTCCTGCTCCAGGTTCTCAGCATACGGACTGCAGCCATCTTACCCCGGAAATGACAGCTGCGCCGCAAACCCGAGAGACTCTCCGCGGCGCGACCTATCAGAAGATGGGAGACGCGCCTCCCCCTGGGCGACCAATAGGGAGGGAAGAAACGAGCCTCCTACCCAACAGCCAACCAGGGAGTAGGGCGGGGCCTGAGCTAAAGTCTAAGGTTGGGGACCCCGCGGGGAGGGAAAAGAGCCTGGGGGATGGAGGCGGGGCAGAGGGCAGCCCAAATTTAACACTGCTGTGTAAATACGGATGCACCAAAGATAATCTTTTTAGTGTATGTGATGGGGGAAATAGAGAGTGTTAAGGAAACACAAAGGAAAGGTACTTACCTCAAGAAAATTATGTTGCAGTAGGACCTGAGGGATGAGGTGGAAAACATTTCCCCTTCTTCATCTTGTAATGCAACCGCCTGAAGTACAGAAAATAGAATATTTCTATACGTTGTAGCAAGGCTCTGGACAACTAGTTGTTTCACAAGTCCATACAGCAGTACTTTCCAATGACTGCCTTTGTTTTACTCCCATTTAGTGTTTTTGATTACCAAAATTGTCTAATCAATTTTTTTCATGAAAGATGAACATTACCTAATGTCTAAAATAAACATGTTACCATCTTTCTTTTTACAGACTGCTGTCAGATGCAGCTAACTAACATACGCAATACATGTCACAGACATACGATCTTGATTTACTTGTCTCTTGAAGAAATGTCAAATTCGGGTCAAGCAGAACTGGTAAAGAAAAGATCAGAACTTTCTTTTAAAAGGCAATCTTCCTCAGAGCAACTAAGAAACCAATTTCTGGAAATGTCCAGGATGACATTAGTCTGTTATTGCTTCTTACATGGGAATGAAAATCTGCACAGATGTCTAAGGAATTACAGAGAAAAAAACTGGAACAAATACATTTTAAATCCTCAACATTGAAGATTAGTGGTTATGAAACAAAATCTCTGGTATTTCACAACTTCATTGTTTAATATGACCCAAACACTTTTTCTTCTCATTTGCCATTTTATGTATTACACACCTACACACATACACACACAAAATCACTGCAAACAATAAATCTTATTATCTTTTCTGTTTGTTTGTTTGGCAGAGATAGGGTCTCTTGGGCCAGGTGTGGTGGCTCATGCCCATAATTCCAGCACTTTGGGAGGCTGAGGCAGGCAAATGGCTTCAGCTCAGAAGTTCAAGATGGGATCTCGTTCAGCTCAGAAGTTCAAGATGGGATCTCAGAAGTTCAAGATGTTGCCAGGCTGGTCTCAAAGTCCTGGTCTCAAGCGGCGATCTTCCCATCTCAGCCTCCCAAAGTCCTAGGATTACAGGCATGAGTCACTGGGCCCGGCCTAAATAGTTATCTTTATCAGAAAATCTAGACTAGTCAAAAGAATTTCAAGTTTTTACATTTCCTTAAAAATGTTTATAGACATTATCAATGTATTTGATAATCCCACAAGCATGTGTTTGTATAAAAAGCAGTGGCAGTTGTACCTTTGAAGTGAATCATCTCCCTTCCAAGGTGCTGCTATATAACTTTCTTCCTCCTGATTTCCTTTTTAACTATACCTGCTCCTCAGAAGATAACTAGTTTATTTTCCTTTACTGTCTTTTTATGTCAATGGATTCTTGCTTCTGTATTCAGTATGTGTCCTTATCTTTCATTCCAGCATCTGGAAAGAAATACACCATCTATTCCCTAGTTAATTCTTTTATTCGAGTTTGAAAGCAACAAAGACCCCATTTCTTCTCTTTTTTTAAATTTAAAAATGACCAGTTATGACCCACCAATTCCACTCCTGGATAGCTATGTAAGAGAAATGACAACAGTGTTCACACAAAGACTTGTATAGGAATAATCATAACAGCATAATAGCCAAAATCTAGAAACAGCCCAGATGTCCAGTAACAGGTGAATAAACAAAATGTGGCACATCCATATACTGAAATATTATTCATCCTTAAAAATGACTGAATTAGCAATAATTGCTATGACATGGATGAATGTGAAAAAAATATGATAATTAAAAGAATGCAAGCACAAAAAGTCACATATTACATGATTCCATTTCAATTAAATGTCCAGAAAATGTTGATTTATAGAGATGAAAAACAGATAGTTTTAGTTTATATTAATTACATAATGAGATTATATTAGTATTATTAATTAATAAGGTTAGAATTAGAAAACAAATTAGTCTGGGGCTAGAGATGGAAGGGGTAGTGATTGCAGAGCCAAGAGAGATTTTCTTTGTGTGTGGTGATGAAAGTTTCCTCTTGCCAGTTTGTGGCAATGATTGCATAATTCAAAAATCTTTGAAGTATACACTTAAGACAAGTGAATTTTATGGTATGTAAAGTATACCATAATAAAGCTGTTAAAACTGTGTTACATGGAAGAATAATGAACATATGAATAAAAACAAATACATAAGGCTGGGCGCGGTGGCTCATGCCTGTAATCCCAGCACGTTGGGAGGTGAAGGTGGGTGACGAGGTCAGGAGTTTGAGGCCAGCCTGGCCAACATAGTGAAACCCCGTCTCTACTAAAAATACAAAAATTAGCCAGGAATGGTGGCACGCGCCTGTCGTCCTAGCTAATTTGGAGGCTGACGCAGGAGAATTGCTTGAATGTGGGAGGCAGAGGAGGTTGCAGTGAGCTGAGATTGTGCCACTGCACTCCAGCCTGGGCAACAGAGCAAGACTCCATCTCAAAAAAAACAAAACAAAACAAATACATACATCACATAATAATATAACAAAAACTCTTGAACCTACCACTCAACTTTAAGAAATAGAACCTACGGAAAAACACATCATGTAGGTTGTCTAAAAATAAAATACATTCTAAACTACAAAAAAAAAGAAATAGAATCTTTCCTGTTAGTGAAGATCACTGTCTGCTCCTTCCTTTACCTCTCCCCTCCATAAGCGTTACCTTAAATTGTGTTTATCATTCCCTCGTTTCTTTCAGAATTGATCACATATACATATATGGATGGATGCCTAGCAACATATTTTTACTTTTGCTTGTTTTTAAGTCTCATAAAAATGGTATCAAACTGTATATATTTTTCTGTAACTAATGTTTCCGACATGATTTATTTATCCATTCTCTACTGAGTGGATATTTGTGCTGTTTCTAGTTCTTTGCTGTTACCATCAGTGCTGTTATGAACATTCTTGATCATTTCTCCTGGTGCATGTTCTAGAGTTTCTTTAGCACAGTGCTTCTCAGACCTAAATGAGCATTCATAGCAACTGGGTATCTTGTTAACATGCAGATTCTAATTCAGTAAATGTGGGTAGACCTGACATTCTGCATTGCTAACAAGCTCCAGGTGATACAAATGCTATTGTTTAGCCAACTACACTTTGATTAGTAAGCTCAGGATAAATACTTAAAAATTGAATTGTTGAAACGGGGATTATGTTTATCTTCAAGTTTACTCTAGATAATATGAAATTGCTTTCCAGTGTGATTGTACAAACTACATGCCTAGCTGTATGTTTATTGTTCCTCATGTGATATTGTCAGATTTAAAATCTTCCCCCAATTTAGTAATTATAAAATGGTGTTGTAATCTTAATTTGAATTTCCCTGATTATTAATAAAGTTGAGCATGTTTCTACATGTTTATTAGCCATTCTTAGAGTGCTTGCTCAATTGTTGGTATTTCGAAGATGGGTTGTCTATGTTACTTTCTATAAATGTGGGACGGAATAAGATGAAACAATTTATCGTTAAGAAAATGACTGTGGGACTGGTACGGTGGCCCTGTAAACCCAGCACTTTGGAAGGCCAAGGTGGGAGGATCACCTGAGCCCAGGAGTTTGTGACCAGTTTGGACAACATGGCAAAACCCCATCTCTACAAAAAATTAGCTGGGGGTGGTGGAGCGTGCCTGTAGTCCTAAGAGACTGAGGCGAGAGGATCACTTGAGCTCTGGAGCTCGAGGCTGCAGTGAGTTATGATTGCATCACTGCACTCCAGCCTAGACAACAGGGCAAGACCCTGTCTCAAAAAAAAAAAAAAAAAAAAGAACATGACTGTGGCTTCATTAAATTGACACCCTGCTCTATTCAGTGGAATTCTCCAGAAAGAGTGAAGTTTACCAAAATGCAACATGCTAATTAATGAAGGTCTTAAATTACTTGTTTGGCTCCTGGGTGTGACTTGACTGGTGTAGAAAAATCTGAGGATGACCTTCTGAATTCTGAGTGGTCAGGAGATAAATGTAGCCTAGAGTCAGCCCCTGCATTGACCATTACCCCAAAATGTACCAACATGTGCTTGCCTGAGCTACTGTAGTTTAACTATTTATGAATTTTGAGGACTTTTCATAGCTTAAGTATTTAAATGTCATTACTTATTTAGAAACGGTTTCAATATATGCTTAGTCAACCATGTTAATATAGACTTGTATGTATTGTATATAATATCGATATATATTTTGTTTAATATGGATAGTTTGTATTTGTAGTGATTCATTAAGAGTTTGAATTATATATAGATCTGCCTCTTTTTTGCCTATCATGGGCAAGTTTCAGTTTTCTTAGGTACAAGATGAGACTGACATTGATAATACCTTCCCTACCATCTTCAATATACTTTCAGGGATATTTTGAGGATCAAAGGAATTCAAGTATCTTGATACTACTTTGCATGATGAAAGAGTCTATATAAATATAGTATTAATATATTGGATGACTCATCAAGAAGACAAATAACAAATGTTGGCAAGGGTATAGGGAAAATGAAACCCTTGTATGTACACTGTTGGTGGCAATACTTGTACACTGGTACAGTTTCATGGCTGAACAATACTTCACTGTATGTATTCTTTATTTTTGCTTGTGAAAATATAAGTTCCTCAAAAAATTAAAAATAGAACTACCATATGATTCAGCAATTCCTCTGTGAGCATAAACCCAAGGGAAATGAAATCAATAACTTGTAAAGGTATCTGTAGCATTATTCACAATAGCTAGGCTATGCGAACAACCTAAGTGTCTATTGATGAATGCATCAACAAAGGAAGTGTGGTTTATGTAAAAAAGAAAAAAATTTAAAATAAAATAAAATGCTTGTCCATGCTTTTCGCCCATTTTCCCTCTATAATGTATCTTTTTCTTGTTGATTAGTTTAGGAGTTCCTTATATATTCTGGATTCTTCTAATCCTTTTAATTTACAGGTGTTGCTAATACTTTCTTCCAGTTTGTGACATGTCTTTGCCTGCTTGTTTGAAAGCGTCCTTTGATGCACAGAGTTTTTAATTTTAATGTAGTTAAAATATATTCATCTTGTCTTTTTTTGAGGTAAGGCTTCACTCTGTCACCCAGACTGGAATGCAGAGTCATAATTACAGCTCACTACAGCCTTGAACTCGCGGACTCCAGCAGTCCTCTTGCCTCTGCCTTCCTAGTAGCTGAGACTACAGGTGCACACCACCACATGCAACTAAGTTTTTTAAAAAACTGTTTTGTAGAGACGGGGTCTCACCATGCTGCCCAGGCTGGTCTCAAACTTGTGGGATCAAGCGATCCTCCCACCTTGGCCTCCCAAAATGCTGGAATTTCAGGCTTGAGCCACCGTTCACAGGCCAAAAGTATTTATCTTTTATTTATAATTAGTGCTTTTTATGTCTTGAGAAATACATCCCACCTAGTGCAGTAGCTGATGCCTGTAATCCCAACACTCTGGGAGGCCGAAGCAAGTGGATTGCTTGAGTCCAGGAGTTCAAGACCAGCCTGCGCAGCATGGCAAGACCCCATCTCTACAAAAAGTACAAAAATTAGCTAGGCGTGGTGGCACATGCCTGTAGTCTCAGCTACTCTGGAGGCTGAGGTGGGAGGATTGCTTGAGCTTGGGTGGTTGAAGCTGTAGTGAGCCATAATTATGCCACTGCACTCCAGCCTATGTGACAGAGCAAGACCCTGTCTCCAAAAATAAAAAAAGGAAAAAGAAATACTTTACAATCCAAAGGTCCTAAAGGTAGTCTGTTATATTTCCTTTACATGTCTTTTCTTTTGCAATTTTAAAAATTGAAATAGCAATCACATACCTTAAATTCACCCTTTAAAAGTGTAAAATTTAGTGATTTTTGGTATATTCAAAGTTCTGCAACTATTACCACTAATTCCAGAACATTTACATCACCCCTCGCCAAAATAAACCTCACACCCATTAGCAATCACTTCCCATTCTGAATGTACCCCCACAGCCCTTGATAACCACTAATCTACACTGTCTCCATAAATCTGCCTATTCTAGACATTTCATAAACCTGGAATGATACAATATGTGGTCTCTTGTGACTGGCTTCTTCAGTTAGCTTCTTTCACTTATGTTCTCAAGGTTCATCTATATTACAGCATGTATCGTATCAGTACTTCATTCTTTTTCATGGCTGAACAATACTTCATTGTATGGATATACTTTATTTTTTGTTTATATACCTATCAGTTGATAGACATTGTTAAGAATAAAAATAAAAGTAGGCCAAGCATGGTGGCTCACACCTGTAATCTCAGCAGTTTGGGAGGCTGAGGCGGGAGAATCACTTGAGCCCAGGAGTTGGAGACCAGCCTGAGCAACATGGCAAAACCCTGTCTCTACCAAAAATATGAAAATCAGCAAGGCATGGTGGCATGTGCCTATAGTCTCAGCTACTCGGGAGGCAGAGGTGGGAGGATTGTGTGAGCCCCAGGAGGTCAAGGTTGCCGTGAGCCGTGATCACATCACTGCACTCCAGCCTGGGTAACAGAGTGAGACCCCGTCTCCTGTCTCAATAAACAAATAAAAATAGAGCCACAGTTTAGATCTCTCAAGGCCAAACCACCCAATGTAACTAAAACTTAATCCATCCTGATTTCCCCTAACCCTAAAGATAAACAAAACATAAAGGTAAGCTTTTTGTATCAGTATGATTTCATGAAATTAAACTAATCAGCTATGATAAATCAGCTTAAACAGCTCAACATGTCTTTAAAAAAATGACAAGCAGTCATGAAAAAAGTTACAATGTTGCTTCCTGTATGCTCTATAAACTGTGCTGTAATTGCTATAAAATGAGACCTGGCTGGGCTAGGTGTCTCATGCCTGTAATCTCAGCAATTTTGGAGGCCAAAACAAGAATATTGCTTGAGGCCAGGAGTTCAAGACCAGCCTGGGCTGTTAACATAGCAAGACCCTGTTTCTATTTATATAAATTTAAATTTTTTTTTAAATTGAGACTTCATGCCATTTTCCAGTTTGAGGTCTTTCCAGTTTGCAAACTGTCTTACATGCACAATGAACTCTCAAAGTTATAACTCGATCTAATTTTGACATTTGTGTTGTTTCCACTTTTTGGATCATGAATAATGCTGCCATGAACATTCATGTACAAGCTTGTGTGGGGACATGTTTTCATTTCTCTTCTGTGAATATCTAGGAGTAGAACTGCTATTTAGGTTACATGGTAATACTATGCTTAACTTTTTGAGGAACTGCCAGAATATTTTCAAAAGGGGCTGCAACAACATTACATTTGCACTAGCACAATGTATGAAGGTTTTGGTTTCTTCACATCCTTACCAACAGTGGTTATTGCCTGTCTTTTTTATTACAGCCATCCTGGTGGATGAGAAGTAGTATTTCATGGTGATTTTGATGTGCATTCCCTTAATAATTAATGACACTGAGCAACTTTTCATGTGCTTATTGGCCATTTGTTTATCTTCTTTGCAGAAATGTCTATTTAAATCCTTTGCTTGTGTCTTTTTGTTTATAACTTTTTTTTTTTTTTTTTTTTTTTTTTTTTTGAGACAGGGTGGTCTTGCTCTGTCGTCCAGGCTGGAGTTCAGTGTTGCAATCATAGCTCACTGCAGCTTCCAGCTTGTGGGCTCATGCTCAAGCAGTCCTCCTGCCTCAGCCTCCCAAGTAGCTGGGACGATAGGCACATGTTAACATGCCTGGCTAATTTATTATTTTTTGTAGAGGCAGGGTCTTACTATGTTGCCCAGGCTAGTCTTGAATTTCTGGGCCCAAATGACCCATGTGCTCAGGCTTTTGCTTAACTTTTAAGAGTTCTTTGTATATTCTGGATCCTAGACTCTTACTAAATAAAAGATTTATCTATCTATCTATCTATCTATCTATCTATCTATCTATCTATTTTTTTATTGTTTAAAATTTTTTGTAGAGACAGGGGTCTCTCTATGGTGCTCAGGCTGGTCTCAAACTCCTGGCCCCAAGGGATTCTCCTGCCCTGGCCTCCCAAAATGCCAGGAATACAGGGATGAGCTACCACACCTGGCCCACATATATGATTTTAAAATATTTTCTCCCATTCTGTGGTTTGTCCTCCCACTTTCTTCATAGTATCCTCTTGCTAATAAATTTGGTATAAACAAAAATAAAATAGTCTCTGAAGCACAAAAGTTTTTAATTTCAATTAAATTGAAGTTCAATTTATCTAATTTTTTCTATAGCTGCTTGGGCTTTTGGTATCATAACACAGAAAAAAAATGTGCTAATCCAAAGTCATGACAAAATACATCTAAGCTTTATTCTAAGAGTTTTATACACACTTTCAGGTCTTACATTTAGGTCTTTGATCCATTTCGAGTTAATTTTTGCATATGGTGTGAAACACTTAAGTCTTTAAATCATCTTGAAATGTTTTTTTGTGTATGGTGTAAGATAGAAATTCAATTTCATTTTTTCCTCGTAGTTAACCCATCATTCCAGTGCCATAAATGGGAGTTCCTCTTTTCCCACGAATCTGCCATAGAAAATCTGTTTCCAGGTTCTGAGTAGTCTACTTGTCTGTCACCATCTCAGTTTCACATGATCTTACTTGAGCTTTATAGAAATTCTGGATTTATATGGGACAAGTAGGCTCCACCTCATTCATTTGTAAGTTATTCTTGCCCTTTTGGTCTTTCATATAAATTTGAGAATCAGTATGTCAGGATCCTTTAAAAAGTCGTGGTATGCATCTGATTGGAATTTCATTGAAATGGTATTTTCAATAACATGTCTAAATGTTCCTTTTGGGTTTTCTATGTAGGCAGTCACATCATTAAGATGACGTCATAACTAAGGTGTTGTTTTTGCCTGTCCTATCTTGTGTCTTTTTTCTTTCTTGTAGACTCTGGTAGGACTTCTACCATCTCTTTTAAAAAAGCCATAATAGTGGGCATTCTTATCTGGTTAATAATCTTAAAAGGAAGGAGCCTAATATTTTACTACTAAACATGATGTTTGCTTGACTCCCAGTAGGGCTGAAAAAAGAAATGAAGTTTGCTGTTGAATTTTTGAGATGCCATTTGTTATGGTTTGGCTCTGTGTCCCCACCCAAATCTCTTGTCAAGTTGTAATCCCCAAATGTCAGGGGAGAGACCAGGTAGGAGGTGATTGGATCATGGGGAAATCCCTTGCTGTTCTTGTGATAGTATGTTCTCATGAGATCTGGTTGTTTAAAAGTGTGTGGCAATCCCCCTACCTTGCCCCCACCTCCTCTCTCTCTCTCCTGCCACCATGTAAGTACATGCCTTGCTTCTCCTTTGCCTTCTGCTATGATTATAAGTTTTCTGAGGCCTCACCAGTCATGCAGAACTGTGAGTCAATTAAATCTCTTTTCTTTATAAATTACCCAGTTTCAGGTAGTTCTTTATAGCAATGTGAAAATGGACTAATATACCATTAGTAACACTAAGGCAGTTTTATCCCTAGGTTTGCTTGATTTTGTTTCATCATAAATGGATTTTTTTTCCCCCCAAAACCTTTTTCTGCATCTATTGGTGTGATCTTAGGTTTTTGATACATCGGCATATTTTTCCAATTTTAAATTGATCTTCAATCCCAACTTGGTTACGATGTGTTGTATTTTACAAACATTGTTGAATTTGGTTGTAAATATTTTGACTGAGACTAGTGCATCTAAATTATAAATAAAGTTGACCTTTAATTTTTCTTCCCCAAGTTGTCTTTGGTTTTAGCAACAAGATCATACTAGCCTTAAAAAATGAACTGGAGAGGTATATGTCTTTTTCATATTACCTGGAAGAGTTTATATGAATTCAGAATGGTCTGCTCCTAGAAAATTTGGTACATTCGGCCAGTAACACCCTCTGGACCACCTTCCTGCCTCACTCTCCTCTTAACTATTAGTTCAGTTAAATTTAATGGTGATAGTACAAATAGGGCTTTCTATTAATATGATACTTCTCCTTCCAGTTCTTTTAATCACGTTTTTAATTGTCTCATTTATGTCATAAAGTCTTAAAGTTTTTACAGTTTGTTTCAACCAAGATCCAGATTACTACCATCTTTTTTTTTTTTTTTCCATGCAATCTATTTGTTGAAGAAAATGGGTTTATTTCTTCTAGAGTCAGTTTTGCTAAGTGGTATTTTTCAATAAATTTGTATATGTTATCTAAATTTTCAAGTTAATTGGCAGAAAGTTGTACGGAGTATTCCCCTGCTTTAAAACAAATCTCTGCTGCGTCTATACTTATGTGCTCTGTTTTCTAATATTGCTTATTTGCACCTTTTTTCCTTCATCAGTCTTGTCATTTTATCAGTTTTTAAAATAAAGAGTCAACTTTGTTTTGTAATTTTAAAATTTCTGCTTTAATATTTAATATCTCATCTTTCTTTGGATTTATATTCCAAATTTTTTTACTTTTTTTTTTTTTTTTTGAGACGGAGTCTCATTCTGTTGCCCAGGCTGGAGTACAGTGGTGTGGTCTTGGCTCATCACAACCTCTGCCTCCCGGGTTCAAGCGATTCTCCTGCCTCAGCCTCATGAGTAGCTAGCTGGGATTACAGGCACCTGCCACCACACCTGGCTAATTTTTGTATTTTTAGTAGAGATAGGGTTTCCCCCTATTGGCCAGGCTGGTCTTGAACTCATGACCTCATGATCTGCCTGCCTTGGCCTCCCAAAGTGCCGGGATTACAGGCATGAGCCACTGCAGCTGGCTCCAGTTCTTTTAACTTCTTAAAAGTCATTTTACTTATTAATTTTCAGCCTTTCTCTTTTCCTTTTTTTCGTTTTTTTTTGTTTTTGTTTTTTTTTGTTTTTTTGCGATGGAGTCTTGCTTTTTTGCCCAGGCTGGAGTGCACTGGTACAACCTTGGCTCACTGCAACCTCCACCGCCCAGATTCAAGCAATCCTCCCACTTCAGCCTCCCGAGTAGCTGGGACTACAGGTGTGCACCACCACACCCAGCTAATTTTTGTATTTTTAGTAGACACGGGGTTTTCCCACATTGGCCAGGCTGGTCTCAAACTCCTGACCTCAAGTGATCGGCCCACCTCAGCCTCCCAAAGTGCTAGGATTACAGGCATGAGCCACTGTACTTGGCCCTTTCTCTTTTTCTAATAGTAATATTTAGTGACATAAACTTCTGTTAATTACGTACTAGTTTCATTACATTCATAGATTTTGATTCATAGAACTTTCACTCTTAAGTATTTTTATAATTTTCTATTATTTATTCTTTTATCCACGTATTATATAGAAGTGTTATACATTTTTTTAGTTGTTGTTTTAGTTGTCTTTTTTAGAATTAATTTCTAACATAATTGCCATTTTGGTCAGGGAATAAACTGTATGATACAAAATCTTTGGATTTTTTTTTTTAACTTGCTTTATAGCTTTGTCTTTTTTTTTTTTTTTTTTGAGACAGGGTGTCACTCTGTCACCCAGGCTGTACTACAGTGTCATGGTCATGGTTCACCGCAGCCTCAACCTCAGCCTCCTGGGCTTGTGATCCTCCCACCTCAGCCTCCCAAGCAGCTGCAACCATAAGTGCATGCCATCACACCTGGCTAATTTTTTTGTGATTTTTGTAGAGACAGGGTCTCACTATGTTGCTCAGGCTGGTCTTGAACTCCTGGGCTCAAGTGATTCTCCTGCCTTGGCCTCCCAAAGTGCTAGGATTACAGGCCCACCTAACCTTGTCATTCTTTATAAAAATTTCATGAGTTCTGGAGGAAAACATGTAATACATAATAATTGAAGGTTTTATATATATATATATATTATATATGTATATATGTAAATGACCAATTATGTATGTATATAATTGCCCTTAGATCAAGTTTATTAGTTGTTTTGTTTATTAGTTGTCTTGTCTTTCCTAAATTTTCATTTGCTTGATCTATAAATAATTGAGCTAAAATTTCACAATATGGTAGTGGATTTACCAGTTTCTTCAATTTCTGACTTACATACTTTGAAGCTATTTATTACACACAAAGGTTTGAATAACTATTTTCCTGGGGAACACAATTTTTATTATTTTGTAGTGACTGTTTTTGGTCAATGATAATGCTTTTTGTATTAAAGTCTAATTTAATACAAAATATAGGTATACCACTAATATAGGCATACCACCTTTCTTTTTGTTGGCATTTATATGGTGTATCTTTTCCGTCTTTTTATTTGCAACCCCTCACCATCCTTAATGTTTTTGGTGCATCTCGTGTAAATGGCACTTTTTTTCAACCAATCTCTGGCTTTTTCATTTTTTAAATTTGTGGGTATGTGTCTTCCAACAATCTCTGGCTTTTCATCAGAAAGTGTATTTACTTTCATTGCTACTATTGATATCTATTAATTTATTTATATTTTGTTACTTTAGTGTTTCCTTTTCATCTTTTTTTTTTTTTTTTTAAATGCTCATTATGGTATTAGGTTTTTGTTCATTTAATCTGTATTTTCCCATTAGTCCATTTTTTCCTTTGGCTGGATTAGAAGTTATACACTTACATGGTTATCCTTGAAACTTTACCTTGTGTACTTATATTAAAGTCTTGAATTATGTCAACTCTATTAATTGATATCCTAACTGCAAAGAGAGACCTTAGAATTCTTTAACTTTGTCATCCACCTCTCATCTTACGTACTTTTGTTGTCTGGTGTTATTTCATGTGATGTTTGCTTAGATTCAACTATGTGTTTACATTTTCTTTGCCCATCACTTCTTAGACTCTCCTTCTGAAGTAATTTTTCTTTCTGAAGTACATCCTTTAGAACTTCCTTTAGAAAGTGTAGATAGATGTTAAATTCATTTTCCATGTATCTGGAAATTATTTTATTTCTGTACTTTAATTCTTGAAAGATGATTTTGCTGAGTACTCAATTCTAGGTTGATGGTTATTTTCTGTCAGCATTCTGAATATACAATTCTACTCTTTCTGACTTCCATTGTTTTATTGAGGAATCAGTTATTGGTCTGTCATTTGTCATTAAAATAACCCAGGATTTAACCCAACTCTGCCACTTTATTGTTCTGTCATCTTGGCATGTCACTTCCAATTCCCTAGGCCTCAGTCCTTCATTGACCAAAGAGAGATAAGAACACCAACCTCACAGCTTTGTTATGTACATTAAGACAGATCATGTATATGAAGGCACTACATAAGTGCTTATTATTACCACAGTGAGCTCATCTCTACATTATATTACTGTCTTGTTCTTTTCCCCCTACCACTGGAAGTAGTTAGAATGGGGCAAATGGGTCATAGCAAGGAATTCATAGCCAAAATTAGAAATAAAAAGGCAAGGCTTCTTCTGGGAAGGTTCAGTTTCTGTAATAGGAATCAAAGATGTGTTGTGGGAAGTCAGAGACCTTGAAAAGAGGGACCGGCTGGAGTCACAGCAGAGGAACAAAAATTGTGAAGATTTCATGGACCTTTATAAGTTCCCAAATAGTACTTTTATAATTTCTTATGCCTGTCTTTACTTTAATCTCTTAATCCTGTTATCTTCGTAAGCTAAGGAGGAACATCACCTCAGGACCACTGTGATAATTGTGTTAACTGTACAAATTGATTGTAAAACATGTGTGTTTGAACAATATGAAATCAGTGCACCTTGAAAAAGAACAGAATAACAGCAATTTTTAGGGAACAAGGGAAGACATCTATAAGGTCTGCCTGCCTGCGGGGTCAGGCAAAAAGAACCATATTTTTCTTCTTGCAGAGAGCCATAAATGGATGTGCAAGTAGGAGAGATATTGCTAAATTCTTTTCCTAGCAAGGAATATTAATATCAGTACCCTGGGAAAGGAATGCATTCCTGGGGGGAGGTCTATAAACGGCCGCTCTAGGAATGTCTGTCTTATGCAGTTGAGGTAAGGACTGAGAGATGCCCTGGTCTCCTGCAGTACCTTCAGGCTTACTAGGGTGGGGAAAAACTCTGCCCTGGTAAATTTGTGGTCAGACCAGTTCTCTGCTCTTGAACCCTGTTTTCTGTTATTTAAGATATTTATCAAGACAATACATGCACCACTGAACATAGACCCTTATCAGCAGTTCTGCTTTTGCCCTTTGCCTTGTGATCTTTGTTGGACCCTTAACAGTAGTTCTGCTTTTGCCTTTTGTCCTGTTCCCTCAGAAGGATGTGATCTTTGTTAGGCCCTTACTAGTAGTTCTGCTTTTTGCCTTTTGAAGCATGTGATCTTTGTACCTACTCCCTGTTCTTACACTCCCTCCCCTTTTGAAACCCTTAATAAAAATTTGCTGGTCTGAGACTCAGGCGGGCATCACGGTCCTACCAATATGTGATGTCACCCCCGGCAGCCCAGCTGTAAAATTCATCTCTTTATACTGTCTCTCTTTATTTCTCAGTTGGCCGACACTTATGGAAAATAGAAAGAACCTACGTTGAAATATTGGGGGCGGGTTTCCCCAATAAAGATGTCAGATGGGGTATAGCTTTTTTATATTCCATCCCTACCATCATTGCCTTACTTCAACTTCTCATTATCTCTTGCTGGATAATTGCATCATTGGTGTTTCTCCCTTCAGGCTCTTAAGCCTCTTATTTACCCTCCTCATACTGCCAAAGCCTTCATTCTAAAATGCAAATATTATTACTTCTCTGATTAATATTTTATGGCAAATTCCAGATTTGGTTAAGTACATAGTCTGTGTGTTCCCTAAAACATTCTCTGTCGCAAAGCAGCACAGTGTTGGTGTTCACATCAGACCACCCAGGTTCACATCTTAGTCTTCTAGTTAAAATTGTGTGATCTTGCAGCAAATGGTTTAACACAGGAAGCTGTAAAACAGTAAAAACAGTAAGTACTTTATCATGTTGTGAATGCATGCAGTGCACAACACCTAAGTGCTCAATAAATGTTGCCTGTTATTGTTAGAGAATATTATTAATATATTGCAATTGTCCCCATAATAAACTGTAAATAGACACAGTACATGTTTATTATTATTACTGAGGATGACATTGTAATTGATTACGTCTCAGTCTCTCCATTATACCTCCAATAACTTCGGGGGTAGAAGCTGACTTACTCTTTTTTGCTTCCCTAGAGGTTTACATGTTATTTGGTACTCAATTATGTAGGAACTGAGCCACAGGCAGAACCGAGAAGCTGGCTGTTGCTTCTGCCCTCGCCTGAGGTGAACTGTCAGCTGCACTGTTCCTCGGAGGCAAGAGCTCACACTCACTCTCAAGCAAAATGGCATAACTTTAGCTTTTCAGAGTATTGAACTAGTGATTCTGCCCTGCCTGCCCCTCAAATAAATGGTGTGTCACCCTAGAAACAAAGATAACACACTCCGCATACACAAACACGCAGCGAGGAACGAAAGGTTAAGACTATCAATGGAACAGGGCGCACACACTTCGAGAGACAGGTATAGTGAAGGGAAAGCCAACCAGAGAGAAGGTGGTCGGTGCATCGCAGGGTCCCGATCTTGCATCTTCAGCTCTAAAAGTCGGCATCTCGGGGTATGCCAGGATCCTCGAGAAAACAGATATAAACACATATTTACCCACAAAACAGAGATAAAGCACAAGCCTGCGGCATAACTGGAGGAATTATCTTACAGTTTAGACTTTCTGCAACCTGCAGATTTTGCTGTGTCCAAAGCACAAGTCTTTCAGGGCTCCTGGGCACCTTTGCCACAGTCACCTCACCTCTCCTACAGCTTCCTCGCCCTGACCGCGGTGTTCCCGGCTCGGCGCCTTTAAGCCGAGCTATGCGCATGCGCACCGACTGCAGACCTGGGCGAACCCAGGGGTTCGTTTCTGCTGACTCCGGTGTCCCGAGAGGCGCCGCTTCTTCCGCTTTTTCGCCAGGATCCTGCAGCCCCAGGCGTGAACCGAGATTTCTGAACTACTGGGCGGGAGCCAACGTCTCTTCTTTCTCCCGCTCCGGCGGAGGCTTTGTCGCTGCGGGCTGGGCCCCAGGGTGCCCCCCATGGCGGGGCCGCGGTTTGAGGTCGATGGCAGCATCATGGAAGGGGTGAGTGCAGAGCGAAGCGGCCGGGGCTGCAGCCAGACTAAGGAGGGCAGCTCTCTCCACCGGTGTGCTTACGTCTCTTCTCCCTGTACCCCACCCTTTGTAGGGCGGCCAGATCCTGAGAGTCTCTACGGCCTTGAGCTGTCTCCTGGGCCTCCCCTTGCGGGTGCAGAAGATCCGAGCCGGCCGGAGCACGCCAGGCCTGAGGTAAATCTGGCTGGAGGGAGACTTGGGCTGTGAAGTTGGGGGATGCGGGGTGGGGGGGTCGGGCTGACGGGCTGGGGCATCGGGAGTCCGAGTGGTAGAACCCAGAAGGTCCCGGACGCAGGTATGGGCGATCCAGGGCGGGGACGCTCTGCCTGGGCGGTGGCCTGGGTTGTAAGATCTTGAAAGCCTCGAGGGGTGAGTTTATAAATGGTTTCGAGTTTTCTCTGTTTGGCTAAAATAGTCTCATTTGCTAAAGAGCTAGCTTTTAAAATGTTTTCCCACCTCACCAGGCATTCCAAATATCCGAATAGCACGTATGAGCGGGCAAGATAGATAGGGCAGAAATACTTGTGAGGCCAGAGGAAACCCTATTTTTTTAACTAGTGCATTCTGTGCTGCTGCCAGTTTTAGAATCATAAAACAGTAAAGGATCCTGAGATGTGTTATTCCAGCTTTCATTCATACCTCCAGAGAGCTGTTACGACCAGAATTATCTGTTGTGGAGAGGGAAACACCTTGACACTTGACCTTATTTCTTCTGTCTGGGTAGCTGGGCATGCCACTAGTTGAGTTTCAGGTACATGCACCTGTTAGAAGAGGACCCAGGTTTGAAGCCGCACTGATTGCTTTGTATGTATTCTGTATTTATTACATTTTAATAAATCGGCGAGCTCAGTCTTTTGTCTACAGTTTTGAAATTACCAAAAGGCAATTACTGATGTATGTTAATGTTAATTGCCTTTGTCATAGTTGTTTGCAGCCCTCCAGTTCACCAACAGGGGAATCCAATTCATTAGGCTGTAGGTGTTGCATTAGTTTGCTAAGGCTGCCATAACAAAATGCCACACACGGAGTGGGGCTTAAACAACAGAAATTTATTTCCACACAGTTCTGGAGGCTGGAAATCCAAGACCAAGGTCCTGACAAGGTTAGTTTCCTCTGAGAGCCATGAGAAAAGGATCTGCTCCAGGCCTGTGTTTTTGCCTCTCCACATGGTGGTTCCTCTGTGCACCTTACCCCTAGCGTCTCTGTATGTCCTAGTTTTTCCTTTTTCTTTTTTAAAATAAGGTCACCAGTAAGATTGTATGATGGCCTTATTTTAACTTAATTATCTCTTTAAAGGCTCTATCTCCAAATATAGTCATATTCTGAGATGTGGAGGGTTAGAGTCTCAGCATATGAATTTAGGGGGGACACAGTTCAGCCCATACAGGCACCATAGATTATTCAGTCAAGTGCAAGCGAGACTGGTGGCGCTGAAATAACTATTAGTTTTCTTCTTTTGCACACTTCTAATTTGCAACAATATATCAGGGTATGCATTTATAGTTAGAAATAACTGGTCTTTAAGGAAGTGTTAAAATGATACCTACTAGCAGGTGGTCTAGGTGCGTAAAAACCCAAAAGGAAGCTGACACTGAAGATGTGGCACTTACTGTGGTTAGACCTTGCTGTTTTCTTGCCATTGCAGTTTTATAAATTTGTCATAAAATGTGGGGATATAGGCAGTCTGAATGCACACGTTTTGATGCAGTATTATGACCTGAAGGCCTCAACATTTATCTGGACTGGAAATGATTCGAGATTTGTGTGATGGGCGACTGGAGGGGGCAGAAATTGGCTCAACAGAAATAACCTTTACACCAGAGAAGATCAAAGGTGGAATCCACACAGCAGATACCAAGACAGCAGGGTATGTATCACTTAATATTCCATTTAAGTAACCTGGATTTAAGTCCAGGTTTTGCCACTTTCTGGGCAAGTTGCTTAATGTCTATGAGCTTGTTTCCCTACTTTTATGTTTTATTTTTTTGAGACAAGGTATCCCTCTTGCCCAGGCCGAGGTGCAGTGGTACAATCACTGCTCACTGTAAGCTGTAACTCCTGGGCCCAACAGGTCCTCCCACCTCAGCCTCCTGAGTAGCTGGGACCATAGGCACACACCACCATGCCCAGCTAATTTTTGTATTGTTTGAAGAGACAAGGTTTCGCCATGTTTTTCAGCTGGTCTTGAATTCCTGAACTCAAGCAATCCACCCACATTGGCTTCCCAAAGTTTGGGGATTACAAATGTGAGCCACCACACCTGTCCAATAAATATTTATTGAATTAATGAAATTCATTATTACTGATAGAGATATCCCAGTTGAATACTTAAGCATCATTGTGTAAGTAAGTTAAAGATCTGTCTTTTAGTAGGTAGGAGCCTATGTCGAATTCCCTTTCAAATTACTTATGAATATGATTGCTTTCACTTAACTTTAGAGAAGGGAGATAATGGCTCATTCAGAAACAACCAGGCCAAGTGCGGTGGCTCATGCCTATAGTCCCAGCACTTTGGGAGGCAGAGGTGGGTGGATCACTTGAGCTCATGAATTTGAGACCAGCCTGGGCAACATGGCAAAACCCCATCTCTACAAAAAAAAAAAATATATATATATATATACACACACACACACACACACACACACACACACAAACACACATGTATATACACCTATATATACACACATAGATACACACATACACACACACACACACACATATATAAATTAACTGGGCATGGTAGTACATGCCAGTAGTCCCATCTACTTGGGAAGCTGAGGCTTGAGCCTCGGAGGTAGAAGGTGCAGTGAGCTGAGATTGTGCCACTGCACTCCAGCCTGGGTAATGGAAGGAAACCCTGTCTCAAAGAAAAGCTAATGACCAAATGTTTCACTTTATAACATTCATCATGTTACATAACTATTTCTTGTGATTTCTCACATTATTTGACTATAAGGACCAAACAAGCAAGTAAAGCAAGCATTACTTCACTAAAACTTTTCCATGTGAAATATTTAGCTGTTAGTCTTTTTTTTTTTTTTTTTTTTTTGGTCTCCCAGGCTGGAGTGCAATGGCATGATCATGGCTCACTGTAGCCTTGACCTCTCGGGCTCAGGCGATCCTCCCAAAGTGCTGAGAGTACAGGTGTGCACCACAATGCCTGGTTAATTTTTTAATTTTTTGTACAGATGGATTCTCACTATGTTGCCCAGACTGGTTTTGAACTCCTGGGCTCAAGTGATCATCCCACCTGCATCTCCCAAAGTGCTGGGATACAGGCATGAACCACCACACCCAGCCAAGCTGTCACTCTTTATAAAGTATTATTCTTTTATTTTTATCTTATTTATTATACTTTAAGTTCTGGATACTTGTCCTGAATGTGCGGGTTTATCACATATGTACACATGTACCATGGTGGTTTGCTGCACCCATCAACCGGTCATCTAGGTTTTAAGCCTTGCATGCATTAGGTATTTGTCCTAGTGCTCTCCCTCCCCTTGCCCCCCACCCTGCAACAAGCCCCGGTGTGTGATTTTCCCTTCCCTGCGTCCATGTGTTCTCATTGTTCAGCTCCCACTTATGAGTGAAAACATGCAGCATTTGGTTTTCTGTTCCTGTATTAGCTTACTGAGAATGATGGTTTCCGCTTCATCCATGTCCCTGCATAGGACATGAACTCATTCTCTTTTATGGCTGCGTAAAATATTATTCTATCATATGAACTCCACAATGATAGGAACTATATCTTAACTTTATACCTGGAACAGTACCTTGTTATATAGTAACAACTCATATATAATCAATTCAGACCTTGACTATTTTGAAAGCATTTTCATAAACTGCTAGTTTCAAGAATTCTTTTGTAAAACTTTTGAAGAAGGTTTTATTTTAAATTTTTTTTCTTTTTTACTTTTTTGTAATATAAAGAAAAGTATCAGAACTTACCCAAGGTCACACAGCTAATGTGTTTAGTTGAAGATTCAGACCCAAGTTTGGTTATCATTTAACGCTGTTTTTTTCTATGGTGAAATACGGTCTTTCTTTAAAATTCAGGATTTTACTATTCAGACACTAAAATGGTTTTTAACTAGAAACTCAGTGGCATATACCTGCCTTCACAGTTGTCTGTGCTTCAATTAGTAGTGATGAACAATAATATAACTTATTTAAGAGTTTGAAAAGAAAATGCAGAAAAGAAAATGAAAATAAGCCCCTTCTGCCTTCTTCTTAGGAGTGTGTGCCTCTTGATGCAGGTCTCAATGCCGTGTGTTCTCTTTGCTGCTTCTCCATCAGAACTTCATTTGAAAGGTGGAACTAATGCTGAAATGGCACCACAGATTGATTATACAGTGATGGTAAGGGCTTTTGTTGTTGACAAACTAAGATCTCATACATGCTTCTGAGTCTCCATTCTCTATTTAAATATATCTTGAGTGTTTTTTTGTGAGTTTCTTGTTTATCTCTTCATGGTTTCTTTTTTCTTCTTTATCTCTTCATGGCGTCTTTTCTTTCTTTCTTTTTGTTTTTGAGACAGTGCTGTCGCCAAGGCTGGAGTATGGTTGCATGATCACAGCTCACTGCAGACTCAACCTCCTGAGCTTAAACAGTCCTCCTATCGTGACCTCCTAAGTAGCTGGGACTACAGACACACACCCAGCCAATTTTTAAAAAATTGTTTTATAGAGTCGATGTCTCACTGTGTTGCCCAGGCTGGTCTTAAACTCCTGAGCTCAAAGGATCCTCCCACCTCAGCCTCCCAAATATGTCTAGTTCTGTTGCAGTAGGGGGTGGGGAATTATGTTTACTTTAAGTTTGTTGTTATATCTTAGAATAGTGTTTATAGTGAATTTTTTTTTTAAAAAAACTCAGGTGTAGTGGCTCACACCTGTTATCCTAGCACTCTGAGAAGCTGAGGTAGGCAGATCCCTTGAGCTCAGGAGTTCAAGACCAGCGTGGGCAACATGGTGAAATCCCATCTCTACAAAAAAAAATAAATAAATAAAAAACAAAAAACACCACACACAGAAAATTAGCCAGGCATGGTGGTGCACACCTGTCCAAGCTACTCAGGAGGCTGAGGTGGGAGGATCACTTGAGGCTGGGAGGTCGAGTTTGCAGTGAGCTATGTTGGCACTTCATCCTGGGTGATAAAGCAAGATGCTGTCTTAAAAAAAAACAAAACTTTAAAAAAACAAAACAAAACAAAAAACACCTTGAGTGTGATAGAAATTATATCAATTGTGATGTGTTATTTTATAAATACAAGTATTATGATTTGGAGGAAAACTCAAACTTTTTTTTCCATTAAGCCCCTTCCATTCTAGGATCAAACATTTAAAAAATGATTTAAAAAATACTGGCATGCTCATATAACTAGTGGGAGAGAAAAGTGCTATAATCTTTTTTTTTCTTCCAGATTTTTTAAAGTGTAATTTTCAATTGAATCCATCCTTTTTAACATGCAGTTCTGTGATTTTTGACAGTGATATGATTCACAGTTATGAACCATCTACCACAATCAAAATGTAGAATAGTTCCATTATTCTAAAAAATTCCCTTATACATTTTTGTAATCAGTCCTGAGTCTCAGCCCCTGGCAACTGCTGATCTGTTTTCTGTCATCGTTTTGCCTTTTGTTCAGAATGTCATATAAGGAATAATACTGTATGTAGGCTTTGAGTCTGGGTTTTTTGCTCTCCATAATACATTTGAGATTCATCCATGTTGCTTATATCTGCAATGAAAACTTGAGTTGGGTTCTCATATATGGATGTACCAGTTTGTGTATCCATTCATCTGTTGAAAGGCATTTGGGTGTTTCCAGATTTTGGCAATTATAAATTAAGTTACTGTTAACGTTCATATGCAAGTTTTTGTGTGATTGTACATTTTCATTTCTCTTGGGTAAGGTTGTTACAATAAGCAAATGTCTAACTTTATAATACATAGCCAGGTTATTTTAGCTTCCAAAGTGGCCACTTTTTGCATTATTACCAGTACTATATGAGAGTTCCAGCTGAAGTGGGCACAGTGGTCCCAGCTCTTTAATACTTCGTAGGCTGAGGTGGGAGGATCTCTTGAGCTTAAGCTGGAGTCTAGCCTGGGTAACATAGCGAGACCCCGTCTCTAAAATAAAAATAAATATCAAATAGAGGGTTCCAGCTGTTCTGTATCCATCCTAGCACTTGATATTTTCAGGTTTTTATTTGTTAAGCTTTTTCTGCCTTTAAAAAAACCCACAAAACAAGGTTAATAACATGCATACCTCTTGGATACATAAGAGACAACCCAGAGAAATAAGTAAATCTCTAGAGTAAATCTCAAAGAGTTGCCTTAGACATCAGGCTTAAACACCATCTTTCTCTGAAATATTGCCATTCTAATAGATGGTATAATCTTTTTAAAGTCAGTTTGATGGGATGTATAATAAAAATTAATCTCTCCCCACCTAGTAATTTGACTTCAAGGAAACTACTCTAATTCAATATTGCAAAATGCAGCTAAAGATAAATGTTAAAGGTATTTGAACAGAGCATTATACACTGTAATTATCATTATATAAGATAGATCATTACCTAATAATGAAAAATTGGAGAACGTTAAGTAAATTAGGCTAGGATGCCATGGAGTCATTCAGATTTTGTTTAGGAATAATTTCATGATGTCAGGAAAATGCATAAGTTTATAATGTTAAAGCATTGTCTGTGGAATGAGATTTCAACTGTATAAAAAATTGAGATGGCAGAATGGAATGCTCTTCACCAATACCCCCTCATTTCTTAAATGTACTATATTGAGACGCGTTAGGAAGTATTGGCCCTTGGAGTAGAATAACCACTGATACCAAGTATCCTAAGTTCTAGTTTTTTTCATTAGATAGGCTTGCACAGCTCTGATTAAATAAATGTCAAACTTTTATATTTAGCTACATATCAGTTTTTTTCATTTGAAAAAATGGAACTAGCCTACATATTCTTATAACACTGTTTACCTATAGCATCCAATTACTAGCCAGCAAAGCACTTTTGTTTAATAAATACACTTGTTAAATTAGTGAATATTGCTGATTAACCTAATGATAAAAACTGATTTTTTTCAGGTCTTCAAGCCAATTGTTGAAAAATTTGGTTTCAGATTTAATTGTGACATTAAAACAAGGTAAGTTGCTTATTTCTTAAATGTTAGGATCTATTACTTATGCTAAAAATAGTGGAAAAGTTAGACGCTTAGAGAACTGTCTTTCTGGTACCCACTTAATACATTGCATCTCTTGTAAGAAATAATTGTACTTTGAGGCTTAAAAATAATGAACAGCAGGGGCATGGGGACTTGAGAACAGCTACACATGATGGTTATTTATTTCTAGGGAAAATATTTTCAAGGGAATTTTCACACCGAGGTACCCTCATATCTAGTGTTATTTCATGACCTAGCACAGCTGAAGTGCTCACTATGTGTAGACAACTGGACTAAACACTAAGGGGTCATAAAACGAATTCTCTTCCACAATGTGATCCGAATTGTTTTCCTAAGAAACACATTGGGCATTCAGGTTATTTCTCTTTAACGCTTCCCTTCTGCCACATAATCACTAGGCCGTATTTCTTGGTATGACATTTAAGTGCTTTGAAGTCTTGCCCTAACTTTTCTAACTTCTTCATCCCTCTCCTCCTTTCAACATGTTATATATTCTAACAATATGTTTGCTTGTTATTCCTTAAATATGCTTTGTGCCTTTGGACTTCTGTGTCTTTGTTCATGTTATTCTTCCCCTGCTCTCCCAAAAGTTAGAAATCCTATGTTTTTTTCAACGTGAAACTTACACTTCTTTATGAACTCTGATTGTGCCTCAATCAGAATTCATATTTGTACCTATGTTGTAACCTTTCTTATAGCCTGACTTGTATTCTAGTAGATAGTGTGTGGAGCCATCTCCCTACCAGATGTTGAGCTCTTTGAGGGGAGGAGTACTGTCTTCTCACCATCTGCTGTAGAACAGATGACACCAATTAATTGAATTAAAACTTTTTAAGTGTTTTGCTACTTAAATATTTATCATCTATTTATTTGAGTACCTACTATGTGCCAGACATTGTTTTAGGCACAGGAAAACAGCGGGAATGATATAGGTAAGTCTAGCCCTCAAGGAGCTTATATTCTACAACAGCACTGCCAAATAGAACTTTCTGCATTGAGGGAAATGTCCCATATCTGTGCTGTCCAACATGGTGGTCACTAGCCAAATGTGACTATTAAGCACTTAAAATATGGCTAATGCAGCTGGGGAGCTGATTTTTAAATTTTATTTAATTTTAATAGTTTCACATATCTCAAGGCTACCATATTGTACAGACAAAATTTTGTTTTTTAATGTGTAAAATTTTACAAAATACAGATCTAAAATATTTAGACCTTTCCATGGATTACATGTTTGGATATCATTGACATGTCATTTTATTGTAATATTGAGCTTTGTTTTTGTCATGCAATCAGTTTATGTGGGCATTTGTTATACTTTTCATAGGGGATATTACCCAAAAGGGGGTGGTGAAGTGATCGTTCGAATGTCACCAGTTAAACAGTTGAACCCTATAAATTTAACTGACCGTGGCTGTGTGACTAAGATATATGGAAGAGCTTTTGTTGCTGGTGTTTTGCCATTTAAAGTAAGTTGTCTAGATGTTCTCAGAAATAAAATATATGTGTGTCTTGATAAGTATTATGTCAATTAAATTTTGAAATTATTGAGAGAACTTAACATTTTTTTAAAGAAAGAAATCATGTCCTTTGTGGCAATATGACTGCAGCTGGAGGCCATTATCCTAAGCAAATTAATGTAGGAACAGAAAACCAAATACCACATGTTCTCATAAGTGGAAGCTACACATTGAATACACATGGACATAAAGATGGGAACACTGGGGACTGCTAATGGGAGGAGGGTGGAAGGGGAGTGAGGGTTGAAACACTGTCAGGTACTGTGTTCACTACCTAGGTGATGGGATCATTAACATACCAGATCTCAGCGACATGTAATTTACCCATGTAACAAACCTGCACATGTACCTCCTGAACCTAAAACAAAAGATGAAACATATATTAATGGATACATTAATTAACAAAAATAAAGTTAATTTGCTTAAGCGTTTTTAAAAATTCAGTGCTCTCTTGAAAATCAAGTTATTAAATAATGCATGTAAAAGCAACCAATTATTTTATATGTCTTTGAAGTCTTGAAAACAATTTTCCGAATAATTAGTAATTGTTTTATTGTATTTTTCTGTCTTGCTAAAATAGGTAGCAAAAGATATGGCGGCGGCAGCAGTTAGATGCATCAGAAAGGAGATCCGGGATTTGTATGTTAACATCCAGCCTGTTCAAGAACCCAAAGACCAAGCATTTGGCAATGGAAATGGAATAATGTGAGACAATACTTTTTCCTACACATTAGTTGAGAGCCCTAAAATAATTCTCATTAAATTAAAGATTTGTAGGGTTTCTTGCTTAAGTTTATAGTTTTAAGAAGTTTCAATTTATGTATGTATGTATATATTTATTTATTTTCGAGGCAGAGTCTCGCTCTGTCGCCCAGGCTGGAGTGCAGTGGCACCATCTCAGCTCACTTCTAGCTCTGCCTTCCAGGTTCACACCATTCTTCTGCTTCAACCTCCCAAGTAGCTGGGACTACAGGCGCCCACCAACACAACACGCCTAGCTAATTTTTTGTATTTTTGGTAGAGACGGGGTTTCACCGTGTTAGTCAGGATGGTCTTGATCTCCTAACCTCGTGATCTGCCTGCCTCCGCCTCCCAAAGTGCTGGGATTACAGGCATGAAACACTGCGCCCGGCCTCAATTTGTATTTTTAAGGACATTCCTACCTAAAACACCAGTATGATAAATTAAGACAATTATTCTGAATTTGTTCTGAGGATGACTTGCCTTTTATTACATTGTTACATTAAACTTAAATGTTTACTCAGAAGTTAAGGCTTTAAAGCTAGTCCTATGAGAATATTTCCAGTTGCATGAAATACTTTAAATGTGAAATCAATTCACAAATAAATATAGCAAAGAGCTTTTTAAAAACAGACTAGAGGCCAGGCACTGTGGCTTACGCCTGTAGTCCCAGCACTTTGGGAGGCTGAGGCGGGTAGATCACAAGGTCCAGATATCAAGACCATCCTGGCCAACATGGTGAAACCCCGTCTCTACTAAAAATACAAAAATTAGCTGGGCGTGGTGGTGCACACCTGTAGTCCCAGCTACTTGGGAGGCTGAGGCAGGAGAATCCCTTAGACCACCTGGGAGGCAGAGGTTGCAGTGAGCTGAGATCACGCCCCTGCACTCCAGCCTGGCGACAAAGCGAAACTCCATCTCAGAAAAAAACAAAAACAGACTAGAACTATTATGTTAATTCAGTTAGGAGTTGTAGATTTAAGTATTGGTACAATTTCTTTAACTGATGTTTTTGAAGTATAAAAGTACCATTTTTGGATATTTAAGTTTCAAATCCTCTCATTCAGAATTTCCATTAAAAGGTTTAAAGTAAATGTTTGCTCTACTTATGATAATACTGTCTAAAAACCGTAGAACAATACCCAAGTCTCTGCATAATGACCTTTTTATTTAAGATGATTCTGAAACACTTTATAATACTGTGTGCCTGTGAAATGGTACTGCTTAGTGCTAGTGACATGGTAACTTGTTGGGGGGCATGGTAGACATTTCTTAACCTGTGAACTAGAATCTGGTGTGACTTCTGGTCAAGTGGTAAAGGATACTAGTGGTCTGATTAAGATAGACAATGTTAATCATGCCACCCTATATGAAGAATTTTTACTTTTGCAATTTGCTGCCCAGATTTTGTTCTGCCTATTTAATAGCCATTGTTCTCCTGTGTTGTATTTGCATAAATTTAGAATATTTACAGTAAAGGTAGTAATAACTTTGTTTCTTGCATAGAATTATTGCTGAGACCTCCACTGGCTGTTTGTTTGCTGGATCATCGCTTGGTAAACGAGGTAAGATAAATGAAGGGGGTCCATAGTTCCCAATGCTACTGGAAAATTCTTTCATCTGTCAGGATTGGAATGTTATAGAATGATGAAGGACAAGTTTAAAAGGATGTAGTTAATTGATTCTCTTTTAGAGTCAATTACACTTTCAGACTTTGAGTCTTTCTCCCACCTTTATACTTTGAAAAATTTCAAACTTATGGAAAAGTTGAATGACTAGTTCAACTAGTCATCCATACAGCCTTCTCTTAGATTCACTAGTTACGAACATTTAGTTTGTTGTGTATATTTCTGAGCCATTTCAATGTAAGTTGCAGGTGCCGTGTCTCACCCCTGAATACTGCAGCACATATGTCCAAAGAACAATAAGTACATAATTTTTTTTTTTTTTTTTGAGATGGAGTCTCGCTCTGTCGCCCAGGCTGGAGTGCAGTGGCCGGATCTCAGCTCACTGCAAGCTCCACCTCCCGGGTTCATGCCATTCTCCTGCCTCAGCCTCCCGAGTAGCTGGGACTACAGGCGCCCGCCACCTCACCCGGCTAGTTTTTTGTATTTTTTTAGTAGAGATGGGGTTTCACCGTGTTAGCCAGGCTGGTCTCGATCTCCTGACCTCGTGATCTGCTCGTCTCGGCCTCCCAAAGTGCTGGGATTACAGGCTTGAGCCACTGCGCCCAGCCAGTACATAATTATAATACCATTTTTACACCTGAAGAATTTGTCTGTTTTATTCTGACACACCAGATAGCTTCATACATAATGAATTGTTTCCAAAATATTATTTAGAGCGATGTGGGATTTTTTTTTTTTTTGAACACATAGCATTTGTTTCTCAAGTCTCTTTAGTCCCTCTTTTAATATAGAATCCTCCCATTACCTTTTTTTTTTTTGCTCATTTCATGATGCTGACATTTTTAAGAGTCCAGGCCACTTTCTCAGTTTCCCACAATTTAAATTTGTCTGATTGTCTCATGATATATTCAGATTAAACATTTTTATTAAGAATACTACATAGGTGATTTTGTGTACATTCCACTGTATCACAGCAGGGGCACATGATGTTAGTTTCTCCTTTATTGGTGAGGTTGAATGTGATCACTTGGTTAAGGAAGTGTGTCCTGCAGATCTGTCTGCTATGAAGGTTCCTTTTACCTTTATAATTAACTAGTGATCCAAGACTTTGAGGCCATCTGATTACCTTGCTCCCATAACAGCTTTCATCCAGTGGTTTTAACATCTATTGATGATTCTTCTCTGCATCAGTTATTACATTGGTGATTTCAAAATTTTGAATATTTTTGTGAAAGGGAAATTTAAGGTTTGGCATATTAGAGAGAGAAGATACTTACATGCATGTGTTTGTTAATATTTAAACTTTTACCAACCAGGCAACTTTTAGGTGAACTTCTAGTTGTTTGTGTGGTCATTGATTGCTTTATTCCTACTTTGTAGCATCTTTAAAAATGCTTACCAAGCTGGGCACAGTGGTACACACCTGTAATCCTAGCACTTTGGGAGACTGAGGTGGGAAGATCACTGAGACCAGAAGTTCAAGACTATCCTGGGCAACATAGTGAGACCTTGTCTTTGCAAAATAAATAAACAAATAAAAATGTTTACCCTAGCTATGCTGTGTAGCCACATTATTAGTACTATATGCAAAAAAAAAATTAGGAATTCCTCAGTTTGCTCAGTTGGTAAATCTAGAACTAGTTGGACATCAAATCTGATAAAATAAACAAAATCACCATTTCCAGTTGAACTCATACATAAATGAATTCTGTCTAAAACTGTGCTATTCAAATTGTGGTTGGCAGACAGGCAAACTTGTCAGCATCAACTGGGAGTTTGTTAGAAATACAGATTTTGGGGCCTACCTGACGTATTGAATTAGAATCTGTGGGAGTGGGGCCAAGGAATCCATTTTAACAAACTTTCCAGGTACTTTTAATGTATACTGAAGTTAGAGAAATAGTGATCTAAAATATGTATTTGGCATATACTAATTACGTATTAGGTGCAGTGAGGAATCATTGTGGATATTGAGCCACTCCATGCACTATCTACAACAGTCTTTAAAAGCAAAGAGAATACAAATATAAAACGGAGACTAGGAGCAGACATATTACAAGCAATAAGTACTTAGCAGGCATTGGGAGAAGTGTGAGTTTGTTTGTATCACTGGTTACCAAATGTGCCAGGTACTGTGTACTAGGGATTCAGAAGTGATAGCTATGATTCCTGCCTCCTGGCTTATTCTGACAGAGGAAACAGACCAGTTCTATGATAGTGGTATCCCCAGGGTACCCTAGGAACACAGGATAAGAAAAGTGAATCCTTCTGGGGACTGCTTGACCCCAAATCTGGCTTCTGCCATTTAATGGTCCTCCAGTGGGTTCTGTGGGTAAATTGAAGTTGGCTGGATAGAAAAGTGAGAGCTAAGGAGGAAGGACAAAGAAATTTGACATACAAAAGTATTCTGGGTGAGGCGGCATGCAGCTGTAGTCCAGGCTGCTCGGGAGGCTGAAGCAGGATGATTGCTTGAGCCAGGAGTTTGACAGCAGCCTGGCCAACATGGCAAGATCCCATCTCTTAAAAACTTTTTTTTTTTAAAAATTAGCCCCACATGGTGGCTCACACCTATAGTCCCAGCTGCTCAGGAGGCTGAAGCGGGAGGATTACTTGATCCTAAGAAGTTCAAGGCTGCAATGAGCTATGATTGCACCACTGCATTTCAGCCTGGGTAACAGAGTGAGACCCTGTCACCAAAAAAAAAGTGTTCTGTGTTTGAGTGAGCAACTGCAAGTGGATAATAGGCCTGGGTAGGGGAATGGAGAGAGATGACAACAGAAAGGTCAACAGGCCAGATTCTGAAAGGCTATATGTTATATCTAGGAGTTTACATTTAATCCTGAAATATAAAGCGTTTAAGGAGGGATGTGATATGAGAGTTTTTGAAAGATAATTCAGAGAAGTAGACGAAAGCCATACTGGAGGTGGGAACATAAGAGTTTGTTATAATTCAGGTCAGAATGGTAAGGGCCTGCGCCAAGGAATGCTGGGCTAGGGAGGTGAGTATTTGCAAAGATGAATGGACAGTATTTGGTGGCCAGTTGGATATGGGAAGTGAGGAAGGCAGTGTAAAGTATGATTTTCCAGATGTCTGGCTTAGGTAACTGGATATCTTTACCTCTTGTGAATATAGGAATATAGGGGGTAGAGTTAGTTTGCCAGGGTGGATGATAATTTTAAATGTGCTGCACTGAGATTGATCATGAAGGGATCATTACTTTATCAGTAATACATGGGATTTTTTACCAGGCCTGAAAAGAATTTTCTAATATTCTGTCAGCATTTTTTTTCTCACTTTATTACATGAAACAACTTGTACTTTGAAGTTGTCTTTGGATAAAACACTTGTAGAGTTCACAGTACTTATTTTTAGACTTAGGGTGTTAGGAGAGAATAAAGGAGGGAGCAACATGCCTGCTGAGATTGACTGACTCCTCCTGGTATCCTTCCTTGTTTCCTGTCATGGACATCAGTCAAATGAGATGTTGTTAGCAAATGCAAAAGTAACTTGTGGTCTTCTCAGTCTAGCTTGTCTGCATATTAAGGATCTCAGAGAGAATATCATGACCTCCTTTATCCAGATCCCATTTCATTTCTGATTTAAATTAACTAGAAAACTACTGGATTTAGGGGATGGGCGTGGTAGCTCATGCCTGTAATCCCAGCACTTTGGGAGGCCAAGGTGAGCAGATCACTTGAGCCCGAGCACTCAAGACCAATCTGGGCAACATGGCAAAACCCTATCTCTACAAAAAATACAAAAATTACCTGAGCATGGTGGCATGTGCTTGTAGTCCCAGCTACTCCAAAGGCTGAGGCAGGAGGCGGGAGGATCACTTGAGCCCAG
This sequence comes from Chlorocebus sabaeus, assembly GCF_047675955.1. Classification (NCBI taxonomy): domain Eukaryota; kingdom Metazoa; phylum Chordata; class Mammalia; order Primates; family Cercopithecidae; genus Chlorocebus; species Chlorocebus sabaeus. The sequence goes on along the minus strand of NC_132923.1, from coordinate 36,318,871 downwards.
GAGGTGTAGGTTGCAGTGAGCCGCGATCACGCCACGGCACTCCAACCTGGGTGGCAGAGCAAGATCCTGTCTCAAAAAACAAAACAAAACTACCAGACCTTGAATCCTAATTTCTCAGGGTTATTACCAGAAGGAACATTGGCTGCTTGTCAACACCACCATAGGTGTTAGAGGTAGGAAGTTGTAACTAGTGATGCCTTTATCATTGTCTCAGTTACTAAAACCATTTTGATCTTAGTTTTCTTATTTGTTGAGCAAGAAGATTAACCTGGAGAATCTCCAAAATCCTTCTAACGATAACATTCTTCAATTTTATTTTAAAAAGGTGAGGTTTTGTTTCGTCTGAGAAAATCTCGCTGTTTTAGACTGAGGCAGTGTGTTATGATAGAGAGCACTAAACTGAGAGTGAGAAGACCTAAATTTTAGTCCCATGTCCTGTCATTATCATGCATAGTGACTCTGGGCTTTCCTTGTCTGAAAAATGATACTGGACCATGATCATGATCTATGTTTAAGGATCCCTTCCAACTTTAAGTGATTACATTATAGACAGAACATGTCTTGTCTTTCCATTGTTGAGTATCTGTGTGATCTTTCATTACTCTTGTCTTACAGTTATATTCTTTACCATGGGAGTAAAATAATCTGCTAAAATGAATTGTGCCTCTGGTTAATCAATCTCTATTTCCTTTGTATAGAAATTGCCTCACTTATAGCAAGCATCTTCCTTCCTTCCCTAAGTGTATGTGGTAATTCAGGGCATTTCTCTGTTTGTTTTTTGTTTTTTGTTTTTTTGAGATCGAATCTTGCTTTGTCGCCCAGGCTGGAGTGCAGTGGCATGATCTTGGCTCACCACAACCTCTGCCTCCCAGGTTCAAGTGATTCTCATCCCTCAGACTCCCAAGTAGCTAAAACTATAATCGCACGCAACCATGCCTGGCTAATTTTTGTATTTTTACTAGAGATGGGGTTTCAGCATGTTGGCCAGGCTGGTCTTGAATTCCTGGTCTCAAGTGATCTGCCCGCCTCGACCTCCCAAAGTGCTGGGATTATAGGCATGAGCCACCGCGCCTGGCCTAAATATTCTAAATTTTTAAAAAATCCAAAATCTGGTGGCCGGGCGCGGTGGCTCAAGCCTGTAATCCCAGCACTTTGGGAGGCTGAGACGGGCGGATCACGAGGTCAGGAGATCGAGACCATCCTGGCTAACATGGTGAAACCCCGTCTCTACTAAAAAATACAAAAAACTAGCCGGGCGAGGTGGCGGGTGCCTGTAGTCCCAGCTACTCGGGAGGCTGAGGCAGGACAATGGCGTACTGCACTCCAGTCTGAGCCAGAGCGAGACTCCGTCTCAAAAAAAAAAAAAAAAAGAAAATCCAAAATCTGAAACCTTCTAGTCCCAAGCATTTTGGAAAAGGGTTACTCAACCTGTGTTATTATTAATAGCTTTTTATGTACTAATCTGGGTAAAAGATGCTTTATAAATATTATCTCTAATTTCTATAACAACTTTGCAACATAGTTATTATCATCTCCATCTTCTAGAAGAGGAAACGGCAGTGGCTAATAAGTCAAGATTCATAGCACATGTTTCAAACTGTTTCATTCAGTCACGTAAATACTTGACCAATTGATAATATAAAGAAGGTAATTTATTAATATGACTACTATAAAGAAAAATAGAGTTGCTGGACATGGCGGCATATTCCTGGAATTCTAACACTTTGGGAGGCTGAAGCGGGAGGATCACTTGAGTTCAGGAGTTCGAGACCAGTCTGGGCAACGTAGTGAGACCTAGTCTCTAAACAATAAAAAAGATAAAGAAGACAAGAAAAACAAAGAAAAATAGAGTTAAAATTCTACAATTTCCACCTTGGGGAAAATGTTAGATATAATCCAGTAAATTTGCAAATATAAAATAGAAACAAAACTAACCACATTTTCATTTTTTATAAGACATTTTCATTTGCAGCCAATAATTTTTTCATTTAGAGTAAATACTTTAAAATAATAATGTGGAATTCTACTACTTCTGACAGACTTATTTTGTATTCAGTGTTGTACCAAAGATTTGGGATATGTATGGAGAGATAGGAAGTAGGGCAAGAGGGTAAATATTCTGACTTATATTTAAAATAAGCTAATACCTGTTCAAATCTTAGAGGAAATAAAACTCTAAAATATTTGATCTGATAATGTTATATGCTCTTTTTTACATAAAGTATAATTTCCTGACTTTTAAAACATTCTTTAATTCTTTTTTTGTTTGAGATGGAGTCTCGCTGTGTCACCCAGTCTGAAGTGCAGTGGCGTAATCTCGGTTTACTGCAACCTCCACCTCCCAGGTTCAAGTGATTCCCTTGCCTTAGCCTCCCAAGCATCTGGGATTACAGGCATGCACCACCACACCTGGCTAAATTTTGCATTTTTAGTAGAGACAGGATTTTGCCATTTTGGCCATGCTGGTCTCAAACTCCTGACCTCAAGTGATCCACCCACCTCGGCTTCCCAAAGCACTGGGATTATAGGCATGAGCCACCGCACTGGGCCAAATTATTTAATTCTGATGGAATTAACCTGTAGACTAATTGTAACACACACGCTTTTCTGGGATTTGGGAGGGGAGTTTGTCTGTTTGTTTGTTTGGTAGATGGCATCTCGCTATGTTGCCCAGGCCAGCCTTGAACTCCTGGCCTCAAGTGATCCTCCCACCTTAGCTTCTAAAGTCCTGGGATTACAGGCATGAGCCACCATGCCTGGCTGCAAGTTTTAAACTTTGAAATTGAGGCATAGCATTATAGGGTCATAACTTATTTGTAAACTGGCTTTATACAGTAGTACATTTTAAATAGGACCAACGCAGCCTATATTTTCCTCCGCTAGTACATTTAAAGGTATAAATATTTTCAGTGTTTGCGTATCCCAAACACTGAGAATATTAAATAACTAAAGATCTTGGCCTGGCGCGGTGGCTCAAGCCTGTAATCCCAGCACTTTGGGAGGCCGAGGCGGGTGGATCACGAGGTCAGGAGATCGAGACCATCCTGGCTAACACGGTGAAACCCCGTCTCTACTAAAAATACAAAAAACTAGCCGGGCGAGGTGGCGGGCGCCTGTAGTCCCAGCTACTCGGAGGCTGAGGCGGGAGAATGGCGTGGGCCCGGGAGGCGGAGCTTGCAGTGGCCGAGATCGTGCCACTGCACTCCAGCCTGGGCGACAGAGTGAGACTCTGTCTCAAAAAAAAAAAAACAAACAAACAAAAAAAAAAAAAACTAAAGATCTTATTCTAAAAGGTGCACTGAGTGGGTTTTTGAGGCCTAAAAATTGTATACCAGTGCTAACTGGGATATGTCAAACTTTTTGTCTCTTAGTAGTTAATTTAGTGTGTGTTTGTTTTTTTAATGTTGTGCTTACCTTTAGGTGTAAATGCAGACAAAGTTGGAATTGAAGCTGCTGAAATGCTATTAGCAAATCTTAGACATGGTGGTACTGTGGACGAGTATCTACAAGACCAGGTAATGACACATTTAGGTTAAAAACCCTCTAACCTGCTAGATTTGAATATGTGGTAATTAGATTGAATATCAATTTAAATAATTGACTTTCAGACACTAATTAGCAAGTCCTACTTCAGTAATTTAAAAAAATATTCTGGGATTTGTAGTCCTCAAATTTCAGCCCTCATTTTACTTTAGCTTTGCCTATCTACAGTGTTTTGCACAATTGATCACTCCTTCCTTCTTGAAGTATTTTCTTCCCTTGGTTTCTGAAGTGTTGTCATTTTCCTACCTCACTGGCCATACATTCTAGTTTCCTTTGCTAGATTATTGTTTTCATCTTCTCAACACTTTTTTTTTTTTTTTTTTTTTGGTGAAGACAGAGTCTTGCTATGTTGCCCAGACTGGTCTCAAACTTCTGGTCTCAAGTGATCCTCCTGCCTCAGCCTCCTGAGTAGCTAGGTCTACAGGCACATGCTGTCATGCCTAGCTAATTTAAAACTTTTTTTTGTGTTAATTTTTATAGAAACGAGGTCTCAGTATGTTGACCAGGCTAATCTTAAACTCTGGCGCCCAAGTGATTCTCCCACTTTAGCCTCCCAGAGTTTTGAGATTAAGGGCCATGAGCCACTGTGCCCGGCCAACTTCTAAATTTTGATGAGCCCCTGGACTTTGGCTTATACTTGTTTTCTTTTTCTGTAGTTGCTCCCTCTCTTAGTTTGTCCGGTCTCATGGCTTAAGTATCGTCTTTATGCTGACAACTCTCAATTTTATATCCGAAGCCCAGGCCTTTCTCCTTAACTCCTTGCTCATAATATCCCTTATGCCTGTCAGTACCTCCACTTGGACATGTCGCAGACCTCTCAAACGTAGCATGTTCACTCACAGTGAGAAATTATATTGAATATTTCCAAATATCTTTTTTATGGTCTTTTATGTTTATAGATTTTCCTTCTACCATACTTTTGTCTCCTTCATCCCAAATCAGTAGTGTCCACATTTAGAAATATATTCCTCGAGATTTCTTGACCTGTTTCTTAAGACAGTTTCTGTTATTTCTAATCTCTTCCTTCTTGCTCAGGTCTACTTTAAACTCCCAATAAACTCCCAGTATTAGTCTGTCTATTCAGCTGTTAAAATGTAATTTTAGAGAGTAGAATAAACATAGTATTATATATACCAACTTGCAGAGATGGTTGGTCTAAGTATATATATTAATATATACTATAATTAATATACTTAATGTTCTATATTTTACTTGTAAATATTAATTTTAAAAATTCAATGTTGAGAGCTGCTACCAAGCCTTTTTGTACCACTCACAGACTTAGGGTAACATAGGTTTTCTGTCATCTTCTGAGTACTTCTGGAAACCTAAAGAAATATAAATTATTGTTTAGCAATTTTTATTTCTAGTAGTATTTTTATTATGGGCAGCAGTGGAATTATAACTATGTGAGATTTTTGTTTGTTCTTTTTTAAATAGCTGATTGTTTTCATGGCATTAGCCAATGGAGTTTCCAGAATAAAAACAGGACCAGTTACACTCCATACACAAACCGCTATACATTTTGCTGAACAAATAGCAAAGGTGAGTATTCTATCACAAAGGGAAATTGATATTTAGATTTTTATTTTAGCCAATTTTGCGTTAAATTTTAATAAATAGGAAACTTAATAGTAATCATAATTGCTCTCCCTGTTTCCTGTTTGACAGGCACTGAGCTAATTTAGCAATTTATCTCACCTGTCTTCCTCAGCATAACTATTTATTTTAGGTGGCTATTTATTATTATTCCCATTATAAATATGAGTAAAGTGAGGCAGAGAGATTCATTACACTGTTCAAGGCCACATGGATTTTTAATGGCAGAGCTGAGCTTTGAGCAAACCTGGGAAAGCATACTGCAAAGCCCATGTTATAATCACTGTGTGGTACTGCCTTACAGAGTAAGTAAAGATGTTTTGTTGTGAACTATGATATCAAATCACAAGGGATTCATAGTTGGCTATAAAAAATTTCTATAAAATTTTAGACATTTTATTTTCGTGATTCTATTGGTAGACTAGAATATTTGTGGAAACTCTACTACTCACTGTCCTCTGAAATTTAGTAGAGTTGACATACAGTTTTTAATGAAGAAGGATTTATCATTGTATGAGCTCATATTCATACCTTTCTTAGAGGATTCTTTTTTTTTTCTTTTTCTTTTCTTTTTCTTTTGTTTTTTGAGACAGGGTCTCGCTCTGTTGCCCAGGCTGGAGTGCAATGGCATGATCTCGGCTCACTGCAACCTCTGCCTCCCAGGCTCAAGTGATTCTCCTGCCTCAGCCTTCCAAGTAGCTGGGATTACAGGCACATGCCACCACACCCAGCTAATTTTTGTATTTTTTGTAGAGACAAGGTTTCGCCATGTTGCTCAGGCTGGTCTCAAACTTCATAGCTCCAGGCGATCTGCCTGCCTTGGCCTCCCAAAGTGCTGGGATTACAGGTGTGAGCCACCGTGCTTGGCCTGGATTGTTAATTGAAAGAAACAATAGGTATATTTCATCATGAAACTAATGTAATTTCTTTATAGGAAACAGAGGGGAAAAGCCTTCTCATAATTTCCCCTTGCCGGTAAAACCACTGTTGACATTTGGGTGTTTTCCTCTTCTCCAAAATTGTTTCTCTTTGTATTTTTTGCAGTTAATGCATACAGCTTCATTTCTTGCTTCTTTCAGTAACATGTAGCATATTTCCCATTTTGCTTATTCTTTATAATGTAATTTTATAATGAAATATAAAATTTATAACAATTTTATGAGGGAAGGTGCTAATCTTAAGCATTTTTATTATTATTTTTGAGACAGAGTCTCACACTGTTCCCCAGGCTGGATTGCAGTGGCACAAACCTCCTGGGCTCTCAAATGATCCTCCCACCTCAGCCTCCCATGTAGCTGGGGCTACAGGAGCATGCCACCATACCTGGCTAATTTTTCGATGTCTTATAGAGATGGGGTCTTGCCACATTGCCCAGGCTGATCTTGAACTCCTGGGCTCAAGCAATCCTCCAACCTTGATCTCCCAAGGTACTAGGATTACAGGTGTGAGCCAGCATGCACAGCCCTAGCCTTAAGCATTTTTTAAAATGACAAAAGTAACATACTAATTTTAAAAATTAGTCATTACAGAAGTGTCCCAAACACAAAACCACTGTTGCTGCCCTACTCCTATTTGTATGATGATCCTTTTTCTTTTCTCTTTTTTTTTCTTAAGATAGAGTCTTGCTCTGTTAGCCCAGGTTGGAGTGCAGTGGCACGATCTTGGCTCATGGCAACCTCTGCCTCCCAGGTTCAAGTGGTTCTCATGCCTCAGCCTCCAGACTAGCTGGGATTACAGGCATGTGCCACCACGTCCAGCTAATTTTTGTACTTTTCAGCAGAGACAGGGTTTCACTATGTTGACTAGGCTGGTCTCCAACTCCTGGCCTCAAGAGATCTGCCTGCCTCAGCCTTCCTAAGTGCAGGGATTACAGGCATGAGCCACTGCGCCTGGACTCTTTTTTTTCTTTTGAGAGATAGGGTCTTGTTCCGTTGCCCAGGCTGGATTGCAGTGGCAGTATCATAGCTCACTGCAGCCCTGAATTCCTGGGCTCAAGTGATCCTTTCATCTTAGCCTATCAAGTAGCTAGGACTGCAGGTGTGCACCACCACACCCTGCTTTTTTTTTTTTTTTTTGGAGACGGATCTCCCTGTGTTGCCCAGGCTGGTCCTGAACTCCTGGGCTCAAGTGATCCTTCCACCTCAGCTTCCCAGAGTGCCGTGATTACAGCTGAGAGCTGCTGCACCCAGTTTGATTCTTAATTATGTATACTTTTAATTGTTATTAAGAAACATAGGTAAGTGTTTGCTGAATTGTAGGAAAGACTAATGGGAATTAAAGGCAAATTGTATTTGATGTCAAGAGTGTGAACTCTATTTTTTTGTTATTCTACTTATGCTGTATTTATAACTGTTACTTGTCTGTCTCTCCTTATAGATTGATCTCCTTAATAGCAGAGATCTGGTTTTATTCATTATATTCTTTACTTTTTACAATACTTTACATGTAGTAGACACTTAGTTGTTATTTGAAATGTATGCATAACGGAAAGTGCTATGAACCTGCATATAGCTCGTCTCTTGCTCAGCTTTTTTGTGTATAACTGGGTGACTTGGGGCAAGTTTCTTATCTTTCTTTGTCTCAATGTAAATAGTTATCTGTAAAATCAGACTTCAGCTAGATAAGGCCTGCTATGCTCCTTTCAGGTCTACATATTTGTAGTTTTAAGTAGGTTTATGTATAGGCTAGAAATGATTTTCATAGCTGCTACTTGTGTTTCATATTTACATAATGTTTGTAATTAGAAAAATATATAAATGCATACATGTATATTACTAATTAAATAATTTGGTTATCTAGCTCAGAATTCAGCATTTATTCATTCAACAGTAATTTCAAATGTCCACTCTGTGTCAGTACATTACCACAAAATGCCGAAAGTGAAAGAATTTGTGAACATTACTGTTCATTCAGTAAGGCCCCAGAGTGATGGTTTCCAAATTGTACTTCCAAGAATCCTAAGATTTTAGGCATATTTGAAATCCTTTTGCCACAAACTTAACCTATTTAATTGTTTTGATTTTTTTTTTTTTTAAGACGTTGATGGGAGTTGTGGGGAGTCTTCCTGTGTTGCCCAGGCTGGCCTCCTGAGCTCAAGTGTCCTTCCACCTCAGAATAGCTGGGATTATAGGTGTGCACCACTGCACCTGGCTAGTTATTTTGATTCTGAATTTAGTTTTGTTAAAATGAATCTCATTTGCTTTAAAAATAATGATGTTTTCAAAATACAGTGATATAGGCCAGACACAATGGCTCATGCCTGTAATCCCAGCACTTTAGGAAGCTGACGCAGGTGGATTACTTCAGCCTAGGAATTTGAGACCAGCCTGGCAACAAAATGAGACCCTGTCTCTACAACAAAATTAATTAAAACTTAGCCAGGCATGGTGACGTGTGCCTGTGGTCCCAGCTACACTGGAGGCTGAGGCAGGAGGATCCTTTGAATCCAGGAAGTTGGGGCTGCAGTGAGCCGTGTTCATGCCACTGCACTGCAGCCTAGGTGACAGAGCAAGACTCTGTCTCATAAACAAAAAACAAACATACAAAAAATACAATGATACAGATAAAATATTTCAAAGCCAACTTTAGTTACCAAGTGAAAAATGTGATGTTAAGCCCCTTACATTAAAGATGAAGGAAGATGTTAATCACCACCACCGCCCCTCCTCCCCACATACCTTCTCTGAACAGGATCTTTTGAATGATATATTAGGGAAGTAAATTAGCAAGAAAAAATGTAAAGAAATTAAAGGGTAATTTGTTACTTGACAAGATAAAAGTAGAGATGTTTTAGAAAAATTTTAGGGTGTAGGGAATACAGATGCATTGTAATTACCAGTTGAAGTTTCAAAGTTGATATTTACCTAAGCTGCATATCTGAGCTTTCTGATGCAGTATGTATGAAAGGGGCCTAGGCATATATATTTGGACAAAACTCACGGGTATGTATACCTCTGAATAAGATCCCTGGTTGTACAATGAAATGTGTTATCTTTAGGCTATTGAATTTCTCATGAATCATTTGATCTTTGTGTCTCTGTAGGTTTTTTCAATAAAATGGGCTTGACATTAACTCTCTGCCTACGTAAGTTGGAGTTGTGGGCTCTTTCTCCGTCTCTCTTTGTATTACTTATATACTCCTCTTTTGATTTCAGGCTAAATTTATTGTGAAGAAATCAGAAGATGAAGAAGATGCCTCTAAAGATACTTACATTATTGAATGCCAAGGAATTGGGATGACAAATCCAAATCTATAGAGTATTTGCCTCTTAAATGATACCTCATTGATGTATTGCACTATTTCATAAATACTATAAAATAATGACTAGGAAGTAACTTATTAAAGGATCTGACTTAAATTTGAAGATGAAGTACAGTGTTCTGGTTTGCTGAGAATGCTTCATCAAACTAATGTCACTTTGAATATCTCCTGAGAGATGGACAATGAAGTATCAATCAGGTGGTGGATATGTGTGATAGCTGATTTCAATATTGAAGTATTGAAATAAAATATTCTTTACACCTGAAGTAAATACGTTTTTCTTTTTTATGTAATAAATTAAATCAGGGATATATATTTGATCTGTAATTTGGGTATAATTCTAATCTCTGCTGAAATCACATCTGAAGTATAATGAGGCAACTTTATGCAAATGTACTTGCTGTGACAACAATAACATTTTTTCCTTTTTTTTTTTTTGAGACAGAGTCTCGCTCTGTTGCCCAGGCTGGGGTGCTCTGCAACCTCCACCCCCCAGGTTCAAGCGATTCTACTGCCTCAGCCTCCTGAGTAGCTAGGATTACAGGCGCACACCACCATGCCCGGCTAATTTTTGTATTTTTAGTAGAGACAGGGTTTCACCATGTTGGTCAGTCTGGTTTTGAACTCCTGACCTCGTGATCTGCCCGCCTTGGCCTCCCAAAGTGGTGGGATTACAGGCGTGAGCCGGCGCACCCAGCAACAATAACATTTAATAGGCATTGTCTCATTCTAATGATATATACCTTCTACCTAGCGGGCACTTTGTACATATTTATCTTTTATTTTTTTATTTATTTTGAGACAGAGTCTCACTCTGTCGCCAGGCTGGAATGCAGTGACGCGATCTTGGCTCACTGCAACCTCTGCCTTCTGGGTTCAAACGATTCTCCTGCCTCCTGAGTAGCTGGGATTACAGGCACGCACCACCATTCCCAGATAATTTTTGTATTTTTGGTAGAGACAGGGTTTCACCATGTTGGGTAGGATGGTCTCTATCTCTTGACCTCGTGATCCACCCACCTCGGCCTCCCAAAGTGCTGGGATTACAGGCATGAGCCACAGAGCCTGGCTGTAAATATTTATTGAATTTGAATCTGTTGAATATGTTTTGGAAGCCAAACAAGTAAAATTTTAACCTTAGTAGGTTTCACAGATTCATTCCCAGATATGTTTTTGTTTGGCTTGTGGTATTAACAAATAACTGAGTGTCTTTCGAATGGAATGTGCTTTCATCATTCTCTGTTACCTTACACCCAACATGCTTCCACATTTAGATGTTTTCCTGTTCCCAGAGCAGTTGAGGTTGTGACTCGAAACCAGTTTGGTATGTCAGCTCAATGTGTTGTACTACAATATAGTGCATAATTCATTAAAACTTGGGTCTATCTTGGACCTTTTCTCATGGTGATTAAAACACAGTCCAAGATACAGATCCAGAGGATGCTCTATAATACATTCAGAAAGTCCTGAATTAGTCTGTGCAGAACAGTAAAATGAAACAAGTTGTTCCACGTACATAGTCATTATTCTTACCATTGTCTGTGGTATCTCTGACCTTGGACAGTTGGGCTCAATTTGCTTTCATGATGATGATAGTGTTACTTGCTGTTTATGTTTTCACACAGTGGGTAAGTTTTCTAAGTTACTCATTTCTGTAATAAGCTATGAGATATCTTTCTATTTCAGAGTAAAGGTTTTTTAGAGTAATACTACACTTGTTCGAGGGATTGTGATAAATTTGGGGGTCTTCAGACTGAAATGATTTCTGTGCTTCTGATGAGGTGTGCCAGCAGTGTTAAGGAGGTAGGCTGGAGTGCAGAGATTTTGCCTCTGGGAGTGAGAGATTTAAGTTCAACAGTGTACATGGTGAGTTTATGATTAATCTTGGCTTGGATGTGTCCTTATTGAGTCTCAGCGATAAGTCCTACAAGTGACTTGAATGTCCATTTTCCCAAAAACTTCTATTCTTACATCTGTTCTTTATCTAAAATTCCATTTCAGTATGTTTGTTTGTTTTAAACTACCAAATGCAAGTAGTTCTGTTGATTTGACACTCTGTAGAACAGTCTTTTAAGAATATTCTTTAAACCAGTGGCCTTCAAACAAGTGTATTCCTACCACTTGAGTTTTACAAAGCTTTGCCATGAGATTCAGATTTTGCAGATGTCAGTAGTTTTTAGAGAATTGGTTTCCAAATTTTGCTACTTAAATGTGTACTTTCTCCTAAAATTGAGTTGCTTAAAGTCAAGGTAGGTCTTTGAAGTTTCCTTTTAGCATCTTTTTCACAATTGCCATTCTTCCTTTTCATATAAGAAGTTTATTTTTTACCAGTCTTAGTGCATTTTCCCAGAGTTATAAGAAAATCTTCAGGGTACCACATAAAGGGGCATTTTGAAATATTAGTCTCTGAAAAGCCCACTCAAACTAAGATATGAACCTGCATCTTATTTGTGTATTTTGTATGATTTTAAATAAGGAGGAGAACGCTTCATTGATATGAATATTTATTTATTCAGTGTTTCAATAGATAAACATTACATCTCTAAATAAAATTTTTTCTGATTACTAGGAGAACCATTTTTCTTTAATTGCCAAAAGGCTATTAGAATGTTTAAATCTTTTTCTTCTAAACTTTGGGAGTTTACTACTTAGTAAAAGTTACTTCATTGCTCTCTATTCATCCCTACCATGTGCAATGTGCTCTAGCTTGTATGATCTATCTTATATTATTGTATAGTTTACACAATTATTAATACATATATAGATGGTGTTTTTTGTTTTGTTTTGTTTTGTTTTTTGAGACGGAGTCTTGCTTTGTTGCCAGGCTGGAGTGCAGTGGTGCGATCTCAGCTCACTGCAACCTCTGCCTCCCAGGTTCAAGCGATTCTCCTGCCTCAGCCTCCCAAGTAGCTGGGATTACAGGTGCTCACAACCATGCTCAGCTAATTTTTTTGTATTTTTAGTAGAGACAGGGTTTCACCTTGTTGGCCAGGATAGTCTCTATCTCTTGACTTAGTGATCTGCCTGCCTCTGCCTCCCAAAGTGCTGGAATTACAGGTGTGAGCCACTGTGCCTGGCCTTAATACATACTTTTTAAGTCCTACACTTGGCTTGATCAACTTTTTGCTGTATGTTTTCATTGAACTCTGTGTCATCCCCGCAATTAACAATATTTATACATGATATATAATCTAATTTTTAAAAGCATTAATCTCAAAATATTTTCAATAAATTTTTATTTTTAGTGTTTAATATTTCAAAATGTGTATTTGTTATACTCAATTGTATAATATTGTAACTGTCAGAAGAAATTCTTTAATTTTTAAGAATCTTCGACTGGGCATGGTGGCTCAAGCCTGTAATCCCAGCACTTTGGGAGGTTGAGTCAGGCAGATCACCTGAGGGCAGGAGTTCGAGACCAGCCTGGCCAACATGGTGAAACCCCGTCTCTACTAAAAATACAAAAATTAGCCGGGCATGGTGACACGTGCCTGTAATCCCAGCTACTCGGGAGACTGAAGCAGGGAGAATTGCTTTAATCAGGGATGCAGAGATTGCAGTGAGCCGAGATCATGCCACTGCACTCCAGCCTGGGTGACAGAGCAAGACTTGGAGGGAAAAAAAAAAAAAAAGTCCAGGCAGGGTGGTTTACGCCTGTAATCCCAGCACTTTGGAAGGCTGAGGCGGGTGGATCACCTGAAGTCAGGAGTTTGAGACCAGCCTGGCTAATGTGGGGAAACCCCGTCTCTACTGTCTCTACTAAAAATGCAAAAAATAGCTGGGCATGGTGACTGGTGCCTGTAATCCCAGCTACTCAGGAGGCTGAGGCAGGAGAATCGCTTGAACCCAGGAGGCAGAGGTTGCAGTGGGCTGAGATCACACCACTCCATCCTGGGCAACAGAGCAAGACTCCATCTCAAAAAAAAAATCTTCACTGAAAAATTTTAAATAATGCAGATTAATACATAAAGATATACTAATATAACTGTGGGGAAAAAAATTAGCTAGTTGACTAAAATTTTAAAAAACGATACCTTTGTGGGAGAAGTGGAATTTTTTTTTTTAATTTGAGATAATAGATATCAAACAGCCACTCCAGTAAATACATTTGAGAGTGATGTCATTATTTAATTTATTTTTTTTAATTTTTTGAGGCAGTATTTTGCTTTGTTGCCCAGAGTGAGTGCCTGGCATGAGTTCAAGGCTCACTGCAGCCTCGACCTCTGGGGCTCAGGTGATTCTCCCACCTCAGCCTCCTGAGTAGCTGGGACTGCAGGCACATGCCACCATGCCCAGCTAACTTTTTGTATTTTTTTGTAGAAACGGGGTTTCACAATGTTCACCAAGCTGGTTTCCAACTCCTGTGTTCAAGCCACCCACGTTGACCTCTCAGAGTGCTAGGATTACAGGCGTGAGCCACTGTGCCCTGCCTGATTTTATTTAAAAATGAAAATATAACATGGAAATTAGATCATTTGCTATAGCTGTTGAAACTTATGATGAAAAATTTATGTCAACTTAAAAATGTATATGGATAATAGTGTTTTAAAATTCTTTTTAGGAGGTTTATGACCATAATATTTGATGAGAACCGCATTCAATTATGATGAGAAAAGTAGAGTTGTTAATTCAATACCCTGTTTTTCTACAAATACAATGCTGTTCAGTAGAATCTCTGCAGTGATGGAAATGTGCTGTATCTTCACTGTCCAATAAGGAACCCACTAGCCATATGTGGCTCTTGAACCTTGAAAAGTGGCTAGTGTAGGCCGGGCACGGTGGCTCACGCCTATAGTCCCAGCACTTTGGGAGGCCAAGTCGGGTGGATCATGAGGTCAGGGGTTCGAGACCAGCCTGGCCAACATAGTGAAACCCCATCTCTACTAAAAATACAAAAAATTAGCTGGGCATGGTGGTGGCACCTGTAATCCCAGTTACTCAGGAGGCTGAGACAGGAGAATGGCTTGAACCCAGGAGGCAGAGGTTGCAGTGAGCTGAGATCACACCATTGCACTCCAGCCTGGGCAACACAGCAAGACTCCATCTCAAAAAAAATAAAATAAAAGTGGCTAGTGTAACTGAGAGAATGAATTCTAATTTTATTTAATTGTAATTTAAATAGCCACGTGTATCTAGTGGCTATTGTACTCAACAGTGCAAATCTAGAAATTATTATAGATCTTTGTCTTTATTATTTTTTACTTGTATTTTTTAAACTTTTAGGTTCAAGGGTACATGTGCAGGTTTGTTATAGGTAAACTCAGGTCATAGGGATTTGTTGCACAGGTTATTTCATTGCCCAGGTACTAAGCCTAGTATTACTCAATAGTTATTTTTTCTGATCCTCTCCCTCCTCCCAACCTCCACCATCAAGTAGGCCCCAGTGTGTGTTGTTCCCCTCTTTGTGTCCCAGTGTTCTCATCATTTAGCTCTCACTTATAAGTGAGAATATGCAGTATTTGGTTTTCTCTTCCTGTATTAGTTTGCTAAGAATAGTGGCCTCCAGGTCCACAAAGAACATGATTTGTTCTTTTTTATGGCTGCATAGTATTCCATGGTATATATGTACCACATTTTCTTTATCCAGTCTGCCATTGATGGGCATTTAGGTTGATTCCATGTCTTTGCTATTGTGAAGAGTGCTGCAATGAACAATTTTTGAATTTTATATCTTCTTCTATGCCATCATCTCTCTGTAATAGGTACTGAGAAGGAATCTTTCAGGAAAATCATTTGGAGTAGATGTTTGGCATTTAGTCATTTCCACATTGATGAGACCTATGCCCTACTCCACAGGAGAAAGCAGAATTGTAGTGAACTTTTCCAGTATCTCTTTTGGGCTACTTGTTCTTCAAAGGAGGGAGAGGAGTCCATAATCTGGTTGGTGAAAGCCTGACTTCCATCAGGAGACAGCCCCCTTCACTCCCTGCAACTGCTGCACTTCCTGCAGCAAGGAGAGTAAGAAGGCTGGGTCTCCCGCCCACCTTCCCCCCATGCTCCTTCATGAAAACACACTTGTACACGGAATTTTTTAGACAGACCTGTGATCCTTTAGGCGGTGGCAGGGCAAGTTTACTCAGGATCTGCCTTGAAAATCTTCTCCACTGACTGGGGCTAAGCCTAAATTTAAGGGGAGGCAGTAGGTGGCTCTACTTTGACTTCAGGTCCTAGCTCTCTTGTTTCCCAATCTAGCTTTACCAGAGAGCCTCTGTTTTCAAAGTTATTTGTTCCTTGTATCTGTTCTTTTTTCTTTTCTTTTTTTTTTTATGGAGTCTCACTCTGTCACCCAGGCTGGAGTGCAGTGGCATGATCTCGGCTCACTGCAACCTCTGCCTCCTGGGTTCAAGCAATTCCTCTACCTCAGCCTCCTAACTGGGATTACAGGCATGCACCACCATGCCTGGCTAATTTTTGTATTTTTGGTAGAGACGGGTTTTCACAATGTTGGCCAGGCTGGTCTCGAACTCCTTACCTCAGTGATGCACCTGCCTCGGCCTCCCAAAGTGCTGGGATTACAGGCATGAAGCCACCATGCCCGGCCCTCCTTGTATCTATTCTTTATTGATTAGAACCTAGAAGAAAGGAGGCGATTTTACTGCTAGTATAAAACATAAAGTGTCTTTTTAGGAAGAATAATTGTGAAAACATTGTTTTGGTGATCATTAAAATAATCAGACTCTTGTAGTGGTGGTGTTGATGGGGGTGGTGATGGTTGGTGGTTTCTTTTGGTTTGCTCTTTCCTTCACAGTAGAAAATTAGTGTGACATTTGGTTTGTGTCTGGGTTTTAATGTGTGCTGCTTCTGCAGCTCTGAGATGGAGCTGATCGGTAGGTGTGCATGATGTGTTTTTTTCAGTGATTCCTCTGGGCACAGAGGCATTTCCTAAAGGAGAGAAGGGGAGGGGGAAAAACACTCAGGGGCTCCTTACTACAAAGTTAATAAAAAATCCAAGTAAAGTCAGATTAAAATGAACATTAAAAGCAGTAGTGAAAGGGAAAGACTTGGTCTTTGTAGATGTTAATTGGGTAGGGCCGGGCAGATATCCCATCACCTGGTGGAGATTTCAAATGACCATTCTCTCTTTTACCAGTAGTACCACCTTTTTCTTTCCTATCCTGACCCTAGCCAATGTCTTCTCTCGGCAGCAATGTGCTACCTTCCATTTAATACAGATGCTCCTCAACTTAGATGGGGTTATGTCCCAATAAACGCATCGTAAATTGAAAATAAGTCAAAAATGCATTTAATATACCTAACCTACTGAACATCATAGCTTAGCCTAGCCTACCTTAAACATACTCAGAACACTTACATCAGCTTACAGTTTGGCAAAATCAGCTACTTTATAATAGCGTTGAATAACCTCATGTAATTTATTGAATACCGTACTAAAAGTGAAAAACAGAATGGTATGTTGGTTGGTTGCCCTTGTGATTGTGTAACTGACAGAGCTGTGGCTTGTTGCTGCTGCCCAGCATCATGAGAGATATTGGACCATATATCACTAGCTGGAGGAAAAGGTAAAAATTCAAAATCTGAAGTGTGCTTTCCATTGAATATATATCGCTTTTGCACCACTGTGAAGTAAAAAATTGTAAGTTAGACCATTGTAAGTTAGGGACTGCGTGTATATCCAAAGGTCACGCACTATACAACAGCTGTGCAGGATATCCCTAAGAGGACAGAACCTTCTGGACCACCTTGTAAATAAAGCTCAGTGACTTAAAGCCATTGGTGGCCAAGTACATGCAAAGCACCCACAGTGGCCTGTAAGCGTTTAGAGAAATTGGAGTTCAGGAAGTGGAACCACTGGGGCAACAATTTCTGAGGCATAGGTGGGTCTGTCCTACCAAATCATTCATGGGGCTTATTTTGAGTTTTCTGCTATGTGTTTCATTGGTCCCCAAAGTCAGTCATGACCAAAATCCTGATTTTGATATTTCACTGGTTTTATGCCAGTGAATCAGTCATGGTTCAGTCAAGAAAACAGAAACCGGCCGGGCGCGGTGGCTCAAGCCTGTAATTCCAGCACTTTGGGAGGTCAAGACGGGCAGATCACGAGGTCAGGAGATCGAGACCATCCTGGCTAACATGGTGAAACCCCGTCTCTACTAAAAAATACAAAAAAAATAGCTGGGTGAGGTGGCAGGCGCCTGTAGTCCCAGCTACTCAGGAGGCTGAGGCAGGAGAATGGCATAAACCCAGGACGCCAAGCTTGCAGTGAGCTGAGATCCGGCCACTGCACTCCAGCCTGGGCGACAGAGCGAGACTCTGTCTCACAAAAAAAAAAAAAAGAAAACAGAAACCACATCTGTTATTGCAAACAAAGGTGGGATCCTATGTGGGAAACTGTTATGTAGTTGTTGGAAGGTTGAAAGAGGAATGAGAAGACACTGAGATAACCAAAGAGTAGTAAGTGCAAGCAGTTAACGCCCTCAGGGCTGGGGAAATAAAAGGTAAGAGTAGTGTTATCAGAGTGCAACCTGGCAGGTGCCCATGTGGTTTAGGTGGCATGACCCAGTTGGTGAGGGAGCACAGCGGGGCTAGTATTTCTGCTGTCAAGGGAGCACAGCAAGGGTGCTGCCAGGGCCGAAATGGTGCTAAAAGAAGCTCAGTGCCACAATTTGCTGCTGCTGCTACTGTGGAAGCAATTCTGACAAGAACTGGAAGCAGGGAAAGTCCTTTCTCCCTTTCTTCCTCTCTCTTTCAAAGCTCCACTCAGGGTTTTCTTTTTGCAGAACCTAATCAGAAACCAAGTGGCAAGGGAGTCTGGAAATTATACTTTGCCCACCCAAACATGACCAAGTTTTGAAAGGTGTGCTTGAAGCTGAGAGACAGTAAATAGCCAACAGCATCTATCCTTTTGGTCACTCAGCATGAATTTGTGCTTCTATCTTATGATAATGATAGTATCTTACTGCTTTTGCTTAGCAAGGTACAACTGTCTTTTTTACAGACATTTCCATCCTCTTGCTAAAGAAGAGGGCCCAAAGTTCCAGGAGTCACTATATCCATACCTGGGTAATGTCTGTTTTATGTAATCTCACCTAAATATTCTAACGGACTAAATTGTAGATAACAGTCCTGGTGTAAAATAAAGGGGGACAATGAAGAGGAGGGGGAAAGTAAATACATGTCAATATATGCATAGTAAGCAAGGAAGAAAATGACATAATTATTACAGTCCTGTGTAGTCATATCTGCTGTATAGTCTGTTTCCTTTGCCATCAGGTGGCCCCGCAGCCAGTCAGAATTCTTTTCTGGTGGAGCTGATCCAGAACTTCACTTCCAAAGGGTCTAAATCTTAGTGTCTGTTTATGTGTTGCTATGGTTTTGCCTCAACTTTTGTTACTGAATTTGATAGTACCCAGAAGCACCTTAGAGAATGTCTTGGGCTCTAAACATAGTCTGCCGTATCTTCATTACTGTAGCAGCCACTCAATTTATCCTTAGTAATTGGGAGCAGTTGCCCTGGCAAAAACAATGATCCCTCTTTTGTTCGTTATTTCAACAGCATGGAAGTCTCATCTTCCAATTCAGTGGAGCCATTGTTGTGACCTCTGATGAAAGCATTCCTCCTTTGAGAGCTAAAACTTCTAAACCAGCAGCAATCAAAGTTGCGGAAAGGAAAAGACAATTTTGCTGGTTGGTAGTTAATGGTAATCGTGGAGGAACCACTCCCACTTCCACTCCTTGATCCCTGTATTCTGGCTGTGGAAGAAAGAGTACCCTATATTATTTAATCTCTGTTTCCAAGAATTCCCTACATCCTATAGGATAAAGCCCTAACCTTTCAGAGTGTTCTCTCTCAACTGGCACTGTAACAGAAACTTCAGTAAGCTGTTTCATCAGCCCTGCTGCTTCTGAGAGATGTCACGCATGGCAAGACCAATGAACTGTGGGCATGAGCTCATTGGTAAACTCCTTTAGCTGAGAAATGAGTTCCTTAATCACAAACAGTATTGTGTAGCACACCCATAAGCCCATAGATCATCATTATATTCAACTGTTGATACATAACAAATTACCACCAAATTTAGTAGCGTAAAACAATAATTAAGCCAGGCGCGGTGGCTCACACCTGTAATCCCAGCACTTTAGGAGGCCGAGGCAGTGGATCACCTGAGGTCAGGAGTTTGAAACTAACCTGGCCAACATGGTGAAAACCCGTCTCTACTAAAAATACAAAAAAAATTAGCTGGTCATGGTGGCAGACCCCTGTAATCCCAGCTGCTTGGAAGGCTGAGGCAGGAGAATTGCTTGAACCTGGGAGGCAGAGGTTGCAGTGAGACAAGACCGCACTGGTTCACTCCAGCCTGGGCAACAAGAACAAAACTTTGTCTCAAAAATAAAATAAAATTATTATTTCACAATTTCTGTTGATCAATCCAGGAGCAACATAGCTAGGTGGTTTTAGCTCGTGGTATCTCATGAAGTTGCAACTAAGCCACTGGGCAGAGCTGCAGTCCTCTCAATTACTTGAATGGCGTTGAAGGATCCGCTTCTAACTTCACTCACATGGTCATTGGCAGGCTTCAGTTCCTCGAAGGTTGATGAATTGAGAGCTTCAGTTTCTTGAATGCACATGGGTCTTTCCATAGGCTTTCTCACAATATGGCAGCTTGCTTCCTCTAGTACAAGTGATATATATATATAGAGAGAGAGAGAGAGAGAGAGAGAGAGAGACCAAAAAGACCTTCTCACAACAAGGCAGCTTGCTTCGTCTAGTATAAGTGATGAGAGAGAAAGAGAGACCAAAATGGAAACCAAAGTCTTTTTTTTTTTTTTTTTTTTTTTTTTTTTGAGATGGAGTCTTGCTCTGTTGCCAGGCTGGAGTGTAGTGGCATGATCTTGGCTCACTGCAGCCTCCACCTCCCGGATTCAAGCGATTCTGCTGCCTCAGGCTCCCGTGTAGCTGGGATTACAGGCGCACCACCATGCCCAGCTAATTTTTGTATTTTTAGTGCAGATGGTATTTCACCATGTTGGCAGGATGGTCTCAATCTCCTGACTTTGTGATCCACCTGCCTTGACCTCCCTAAGTGCTGGGATTACAGGTGTGAGCCACCATGCCTGGCCCCAAAGTCTTTTTAAACCTAATCTCAAAAGTGATATTCCGTCACATCCACCATATTCTAATAATTAGAAGCAAGCCACTAGTCCAACTTGTACTTAAGGGGATGGGATTACTTAAAGGCACGAATAGCAGGAGGTGGAGATCACTGGGGGCCATTTTAGAGCCTGCCTACAACAGTTGTACTGGAAGACGCACAGACCACTGGGGTTTTGGAATTGATAATTCTTTTCAGAAACAGATCTTGGTTTTCTACTGGGCCCTGGTAGAGACTAAACTTCTGGTCATAGGACATCTGGAGACCACACCCTGAACTACCCATGATGAACTGGACGTTTTCTGAACCACCAAGATAGAACATTGGTTGAAGACATCAGCAATTCAACATCAAGTGAAAATGGTATGAAGGAGATTCAGTGCAAACAGATCCTGAAGTCCTGAAGAGGTAAATGTGTTGCATGAGAGGTGGCATGGTTTCCTACAGCACCTATTCCTGCTACAGTGCCATCTCTCTACTAACTCATTGTGGGGAGTTCCCAGTCACCAGCTGACTGAGGAAGAAAAAGCTAAGGCCTGGTTTACAGATGGTTTTGTCCAATATATCTGGCATCAACTGGATGCAGATGGCTGCAGCATTATAACCCCATTCAGGGATGGCCTAGTAAAAGAGTGGTGATGGAAAATTCTCCCAGTGGGCAGAACTCTGAGCAATACGTTTAGTTGTCCACTCTGTGTAGATTAAGAGATGGTCAGAAGTACACATATTCTGATTCATGGACAGGGACTGAGAGTTTGGTTGAAATGTTGGGAACTCAGAAAAAAGGTTTTGGTAGATTGGTGACAAAGGTCACCAAAGGTTAGAGGAAGAGATAGGTGGACGACACTTTCAGGATAGAGTATAGAGTGGAAAAAAAAAATGTCCCACATGAATACTCAGCAAAGGGGATCCACTATAGAAGAGAATTTCAGTAATCAGGTGGATAGAATGACCTGCTCTGTGGATGTGTCAGCCTCTTTCTGCAGTTACCTTAATGCTTGCTCAGTGGCCCAGTGGAAGGGATCAAGATTATGCATGGGCTCAACATGTACTTCCCTCACCAAGCTTGGTGTGGCTATGCCCATTGCTAAGTGTCTACCTTGTCAACAGCAGAGACTGAGATGGAGCCCTCTACACAGGATTTTTCCCCGGGAAAGGGGAGACGACTACCTCTTGGCAGGTTGACCACAATGGAGGAGGTAGCCGTTTGTCCTCTCTGAATAGCTTTATTCAGGATATAGATTTGTCTTCCCTGACCACAATGCTTCTGCCAATGTGGCTATCTGGGTACTAATGGGTGTTTTTATACAATATTGCTTCTGACCAAGGAGCTCATTTTTAAGTCGTCCTTATATAAGGACAAAGCAGATCTCTAAAAAAAAAAAAAAAAAAAAAAAAAAAGGAAGATAATATATCAACATGTTAAAAGTAGTTGTCAAATGGGCATCAGAGTAATATAAGTATTTTACTTTTTTATTTTGCAAATTATCGTGTGCCTGGAAAAATAAAATACAAAGGCAATTCAAGATAGTTTTTTTTTTTTTTTTTTTGAGACGGAGTCTCGCTCTGTCTCAGTTTCCCTAAGAAAACTTAGTTCAGTTTCCCTAAGAAAAGATTGCTTGGCTGGGTGTAAAGGCTCACGCCTATAATTTCAACACTTTGGGAGGCTGAGGCGGGCAGATCATTTGAGGTCAGGAGTTCAAGACTAGCCTGGCCAACATAGTGATATCCTGTCTCTACTAACAATACAAAAATTAATTGGGCATGGTGGCACATACTTGTAATCCCAACTATTTGGGAGGCTGAGATGGGAGGATTGCTTGAACCCAGGAGGCGGAGGTTGCAGTGAGCTGAGATTACACTGTTGCACTCCAACCTGGGTGAAAGAGCAAGACTCCATATCAAAAAAAAGAAAAGATTGCTTGAGGCTACTCTGATATTTACTTATTTATTTCAGAGATGGAGTCTTGCTGTGTTGCTCAGGCTAGAGTACAATTGCATAATCATAGCTCACTGCAGCCTCAAACTCCTAGCCTCAAGTGAACCTTGCATCTCAGCCTCCCAAGTAGCTGGTATTACAGGTGCATGCCACCACCGCAACTAATTTAAAAGAAAATTTTTTTTGTAGGGATGGAATCTTGCTATGTTGCCCAGGTTAGTCTTGAACTCCAGGCCTCAAACTATCCTGCCGCCTCGGCCTCCCAAAGGGCTGGGATTACAGGCGTGCCTCACAACACCCAACTGATTTTAATTACGATTTCAATTCTATTATTTTTAAACCACTCAGGCAAAGGCTATTTCAGCCTCACCCATAAGGATAGGGATATTGCTCTATCATCTCAGTGATCCTCAAACTTCAGTGTAATAAGCATCTTCAGGGAGATATAAAAATCTGTTTCCTCCTCTCCCCCAGGAAATTCTGAGTGGGAAATTATGGGTGGGACCTGGGTAGGAATCTGTGTATTTATAAAAAGACCTCCAAGTGAGTGCCTCTGGTTTAAATGGTCCACAGAGACCCTTTAAGGACCACTGCTCTAGATTTACAGACGGCTCCACGGCTGGGAAAAATTGAAGAATTCAAGTAAGGCTTGGAAAGAAACGGGTGCTAGTTATTCTGTTGTCAATAGAATCAGATTCCAGAAACACAAGGAGAAGGACAACTCCAAATCTTTTTTGCCTTTGATTAGCATTGATTCAAATTGTAGCACGTCACTGCACTCACATTACCAATCTAGGTAGGCAGAGCAGCTCTCTGTCTGCATGCGAAAAGCCGCACAACATAATGGGTGCTGGTATCAGATTACTCTTTCAGTAGCATATCACAGCTGCCTCCAAAGCCAGCGGAGACAAATAGATCTGAGTTTGAATACCAGCTTCACCACTTTTTAGGTTTTGACTTTAGGTGGGTTTTTCATGAGAATAACAGTTAGCTATTACAGAAGTATGACCTGAGTTGAATTAGTTAATCATTTTATTTTGCCTTGTTTTACTAAGATAATCTGAGCCTACAGTATACTTATTTTAGACTTCAGTTCCTTCTTGAAATAAAGAGGACTGCAGTCTAAAATTTTTCATATATGATAGGAGGATCCTATTTCTCAAGCAAAAACACTCAGATATTTTCAGAGAACATACAATCACAATGTTGAGAAAAAAGCCATTAAAATAACTGCTTTATCAGAAAAAAATATAATACTTAGTATATTCCTAAATTAAATAATGTCTGATAAGACAGTAATTACTTCAGGGAAAATGAGTCTACACAGGAAGCTGTAGGGTCTCCCAAACTAAGGGCAATCTTTGGACCTGCCCCTAAGAGCTGCCTGATCAGGCAGATTAGTGAGTGTCCTCAGTGGACTTTCTGTCTTGGAAAAATCATGTCCAGTGATGAGAAACCGGAGTTCTGTCACACTGTGACCCTGAAGTTAACGGCCCCCGAGTGGGGTATGTGAAGAGTGTGAATGATGCTAAATTCCTAAGGAGCCTTTGAGCCGAAATAGGGCGTGATATCTCATCTCACATCTGATGTGTCTCAGATTTCCCTCTTCTCTGTCACCATGAGAGAATATAAAGGGGAAAGATTTTCCTATCAAAGACCTGGAGCCTGGATTCCTGCCTTTTCCCACCTTCTCTCACTCTTTCTGGCACTCACTTTGTCCACTCCAACGCATTGTTTAGGTTTATGTAGAAAACTGGCCTTCGTCGCAGAGTGGGGATTCTGAAGTACAAACATTTGAGATTTTTTTTTTTTTCCCTCAGGTGAACTTCAGATTATTCAGTTGGCTTCACATCGTGTTTTTTTGTTTTTTGTTTTTTTTTTTTGAGACGGAGTCTCGCTCTGTCGCCCAGGCTGGAGTGCAGTGGCCGGATCTCAGCTCACTGCAAGCTCCGCCCCCGGGTTCCCGCCATTCTCCTGCCTCAGCCTCCGGAGTAGCGGGACTACAGGTGCCCGCCACCTCGCCCGGCTAGTTTTTTGCATTTTTTAGTAGAGACGGGGTTTCACCGTGTTAGCCAGGATGGTCTCGATCTTCTGACCTCGTGATCCGCCCGTCTCAGCCTCCCAAAGTGCTGGGATTACGGGCTTGAGCCACCGCGCCCGGCGGCTTCACATAGTTATTAAAGCCCCAAGTTATGCACACTCACTGAAAGAACTTGTAGGTTTAAAGTACTACATAGACTCTTCTTGGCATTCCGTTTAGCTCTTAGGTCTCTGATATGGTTTGGATCTGTGTCCCCACCCAAATCTTATCTGGAATCTTAATCCCCAATGTTGGAGGTGGGGCCTGGTGGGAGGTGATTGGATCATGAGGGTGGATCCTTCCTGATTGGTTTTGCACCCTCACCGTGGCACCGTCTTCATGATAGTGAGTTCTCGTAAGATCTAGTTGTTGAAAAGTGTGTACCACCTCCCTCCTCTCTCTCTATTCCTCCTGCTCTGGCCGTGTCAAGTGCTCGCTACCCCTTTGTCTTCTGCTATGATTCTAACTTTCCTGAGGCTTCCCCAGAAGCCTAGCAGATGCCAGCATCATGCTTACTGTACAGCCTGTGGAACTGTGAGCCAATTAAACCCCTTTGTAAATTACCCAGTATCAGGCATTTCTTTATAGCAGTGTGAGAACAGACTAATGCAGTCCTATAATAAGGACCTTGCCGTTGGGGTTATAGTTACTCCAAATGGCCCTTCCCTCGTTTCTGTACTGGGGAACTTTCTGTTCCTTGGAGGACTGTTTTCCTTACCCTGATAAGTGACAGACAACATCACTGAATAGAGAAGAAACAGAGTAAGTAAACCTGATCCCAAAAAAGTCAACGAAAAGGCCAAGAATGAAGACCAAAGGAAATGAAAGATCTACCCTCAAGTCACATGGTAGGAAAAAGTTCACAAAGTCAGAACTCATAGAGCAGTTACAGGTTAAACTAGGCGAGCACTCAGGAAGCCAGGAGCATCACAGAGAGGAAGACTTTGAAACCAAGCCCAGGTCTCCCATAGAAAGGCGTAGTGTTCTCTTTTCTCTGTCTTGCTGAATTCTTCTTGTGTGAGGGACCCCAATGACTGACTTACCCACACAGGCTGGTCCAATGCAAGGCCTGAAAACTCACCTCGCCTTCTATGAGAGAACATGATTCTATCCTGTTATGATTCAGATCTATACTCTGACTATTGGCAAAAGCTGCACTGATATTTCCTCTTTAGTTTGGCTGATGTATCTTCTTTTCCTTTACTAGAGATACTGCCTTTTCTTTCATTCCTGCATTACCCGTAAAGATCTTGGATAGTCTATTTTCCCCTGTATCCTTATTTTTGTTCTTTCTGTCAGGCAATGTCTTCCTAGTTGAGCTCCTTTGTAACTGAGCTGTTGTCACGCTTACATTTTTACACTGTGCAGCTATTTTGGCTGTTCTTTCTTTTTTCTTGAGACAGGATCTCACTGTATCACCTAGGCTGGAGTGCAGAGGTGAACCCATGGTTCACTGTAGCTCCACCTGTCAAGCTAAAGCAATTCTTCCACTTCAGCCTCTTTTGCAGATACAAAACATTTTTTGTAGAGAGAGGGTCTTACTATGTTGCCCAGGCTGGTCTTGAACTGCTGGCCTCAAGCAATCCTCCTGCCTCAGGCTCCCAAAGTGCTGGGATTACAGGCATGAGCCACTGTGCCATCTTATTTTGGTTATTCTCTTAAAGTTTCCCCCTATTTTCTCTTGCAGGCATTTTTCTGTAACGCATCACAACTTCATTCCTTGTTTCTCTCTCATTATCAGTCCTTTTGGACAAAGTAGAGATCCTCAGCAATTCTCTTCGCTCAAATACGTCCATAGTCTTTTCAACATGACAACCATCCAATTTGAGAAACATTTTATTGTCTTGCATTGGAACGGTATATTTCAAACTGCATGTTCTCTACAATTTTTTTTTTTTTTTTTGCAATAGAATCTTGCTGCCACCCAGGCTGGAGCGCAGTGACATGAACATGGCTCATTGCAGCCTTGACTTCCTGGGTTCAAACAGTCCTTCCACCTCAGCCTCCTGAGTAGCTAGTACTACAGGTATACGCCACTGTATTAGTCAGGGTTCTCTAGCGGGACAGAGCTAATAGGATATATGTATATACGAAAGGGAGTTTATTAAGGAGAATTGACTCACACGGCCATAAGGTAAAGTCCCACGATAGGCCGTCTGCAGGTTGAGGAGCAAGGAAGCCAGTGATGGATCAGTCCCAAAACCAAGTTCCAAAACCTCACAGGTAGGGAAGCCGACAGTGCCGCCTTCAGTCTGTGGCTGAAGGCCTGGAGCCCCTGGCAAACCATTAGTGTAAGCCCAAGAGTACAAAAGCCAGGAACTTGGAGTCTGATGTCTGAGGACAGGAAGTGTCCAGCACAGGAGAAAGATGAAGATCAAAAGACTTAGCAAGTCGGCTCCTTCCACCTTCTTCTGCCTGCTTTATTCTAGATGCACTGGCAGCTGATTAGATGATTGTCCACTCAGATTGAAGGTGGGTCTGCCTCTCCCAGCCCACTGACTCAAATGTTACTTTCCTTTGGCAACACCCTCACAGACACACCCAGGAACAATACTTTGCATCCTTCAATCCAATCAGATTGACACTCAATATTAACCATCAAAACCACCATGCCAGTTAATTAAAACAAAATTCTTTTTTGTAGAGATGGAGTCTCACTGTGTTGCCCAGGCTGTAAAAGAAGTTT
This sequence comes from Chlorocebus sabaeus, assembly GCF_047675955.1. Taxonomy (NCBI): domain Eukaryota; kingdom Metazoa; phylum Chordata; class Mammalia; order Primates; family Cercopithecidae; genus Chlorocebus; species Chlorocebus sabaeus. The sequence goes on along the minus strand of NC_132923.1, from coordinate 36,291,652 downwards.
TAAAATTTCATTTTTTCTAACTCAATGATTATTTTGAAAATTAATAAAATTAATATAAGTATATTTAGGACCATCTGAGTGCCCATTTTATAGCCAAGTACTGTCACAAAATTTCAGTATTCCAAGTTGCACATGTAATTGTAGAAACATCAACGAAAACAGGGGGTAGACTTGATAGGTAACTGATGAAGTTGAACTAAGTGGAGGCTGAATGACATCACAGTGTATTGTACAGATGAATGTTTTTCAGTGATTCAAATATAGAGAACTAATGGGGGAAGTGAGTCAACACAGCACAAACAGTAAAAATTTGCCAAACTAAATGAATGTACCAGACCAATCAGTATTGTTTAGTTTAAACCAAATCACAGATCAGTGACGTTAAAGTAATTAATTTGAATTTTATTTATTTTATGGATTTATTACAATTAATTTATAAAAATTTTAAATGCTTTTTCGTTGAATGAGTTATACACATCAGGAATTTAAGTGTTTTCTATTTGTAGATATTTCTATAACATTATAATAAAAGCAATTTGTCAGGCTTCTGCTTCCAGCCAAGATGGATTAACAGGATTTCGTGGTACCCTCCTGTTTGGGACAATTTAAAAAGTGAGCAAAATATATGGAACAACACTTTTCAAGATATTAGACATCAAGCAATGAGGGGTAGTGTTCCCTGAGATATGGGAAGCAAACACATATCCCCCCTCTGATTGTCAGGATAAACTTGAGTTTCCCCTCTCATGGCACAGGGAGGGGACACTCAAGTCAGAGCCTGGTAAACTCCTTGAGTTAAGGATGTTGACTGGAACCTTGAGGAAACCTAGGTGGCTAAAATTCTTACACAGAGAAGTCCAGAGACCTTCAGAGGGTTTCCCTCAAAAATTTAGCAGATTAGTGAAGAATGCACGCACATGAGGAAACTACCTGAGGCTCTGAAAGAATCACTCAAGAGAATTTCTTTTTTAAACCTCAGTAGTGCTGGAGCACCCAAGAGGATTAGAGGGAATAATGGTGCTTGCCCAGGGCTAGAAATGTGCCTCTCCACTGACCACTCTCATCCCCCAGCCAAGTTAGAAAACCCCATAATTCATGGGGAATTGTGTAGAGTACTCAGTATAGCCATGCCCCAGAAGTGGGGAATAATTAGCTCTAGAATAAATGCTGATCTGGGCTTAGCTAACAAATTCAACAGACAGATTTAAAAAGGCCAAACTATTTCATAGTAATTTAACTTTGGCCCAGAACCAACTTCAATGATATTTATAGAATAAAAAAATTAATCCCCACAAGGTAAAAAACACAATGTCTGACATCCAATCAAAAATTAGCAGGCAATCAAATGATGCAGGAAAATATGGCCCATAATTATAAGAAAATTAAATCAATAGAAACTCATCCAGAATTGACAAAGATGCAAAAATTATCAAATGGCATTAAAATAGTCATTATGCCTGTATTCCATATGTTCAAAAAGTTAATGGAAAGATTGAACATGTTAATTAGAGACATAGAAGATATAAAAAGGATCCAAATAGATTTTAGAGATGAAAACTATAATACTTGAGATGGAAAATACACTGATGGGATTAAAGACAAATTAGACACTGTGGAAGAGAACATTAGTAAACTTATAGACATAGCAATAGAAATAATCCACAATGAAAAACACAGAAAAAAATAAATTTTAAAAAGTAAACAGAATATCATAAACTGTGGGGCAACTTTAACTGGTTTACTATACAGACAGTCCCTGACTTACAATTTTTCAACTTTACAATGGTGCAAAAGTGATACTTATTCAGTAGAAACTGTACTTTGAGTACCCACACAACCATTCTGTATTTTACTTTCAGTAGAGTACCTAACAAATTACATGAGATGTTCAACACTTTATTATAGAAAATAATAAAATATTAGATGATTTTGCTGAACTGTAGGCTAATGTAAGTGTTCTGAGCCTGTCTAAGACAGGCTAGGCCAAGCCATGATGTTTGGTATGTTATGTGTATTGAGTGCATTTTTGACATGAGATTTTCAACTTACAATGGGTTTATTGGGACATAATCCCATCTTCAGTTGAGGAGAACTTGTGTATGTGATTGGGCACCCTAAAGGAAGGGGGATAGAAAAGTACTTGAAGAAATAATGACAACGTACTTCTTAATTTGGTACAAAATATAAACCCACAATTCTAAGAAATTTCAATAAATCCCATGTGCAAGAAGCAGAAAGAAAACTATACCAGTTTGGGCAACTATAAACTGCCCAAAACCAGTGACAAAAAGAAAATCTTAAAAGCAGCCAGAAAAAGAAGACATGCTACATACAGAAAAACAAAGATAAGGAGGACAGCATATTTCTCTCAGAAACAATGCAAGCAAGAAGACTAGAGAAAACATCTTTAAAGTACTGAAAGAAAAAAATTATAAATAAAATTACAAATAAGAATATTTTCTAAAAATGGAGATAAAACACTTTTTTAGACTTACAAAAGCTGAAAGAACTAACCGCCAATAGACCTGTACTACAAGAAATCTTAAAGGAGGTCCCTCATGCGGAAGGAAAATGATAACAAGGAAACCTGGAACTACACAAGGGAAGAACAACAGAAATGCTAACTCTGTTGGTAAATACATACTTGCTTTTTCTTATTACTTAGAGCCCTTTAAAAGAGAATGAACTATTGAGGTTGGGCACAGTGGCTTACACCTGTATTCCCAACACTTTGGGAGGCCGAAGTAGGTGGATCACCTGTGGTCAGGAATTCAAGACCAGCCTGGCCAACATGGCATAATACAAAAATGAGCTGGATGTGTTGGCACACATCTGTAATTCCAGCTATTCAGGAGGCTGAGGCACGAAAATTGCTTGAACTCAGGAGGCAGAGGTTGCAGTGAACCGAGATCACACCACTGCACTCCAGCCTGGGTGACAGAGCGAGACTCTGTCTCAGAAACAAACAAACAAACAAATTAAAAATAACTAAATAAAAGAGAATGGACTGTTGAAACAAAAATAAAGTGTAGTGTAGAGTTTATATAGATGTGAACTGCATGACAACAGTAGCACAAAGGCTGGGAAGAGAAAAATGATAGTATACTATAGTAAGTTTCTTATACTGTAAAGTAGTATAATTGGTTCTGCTTCTGTAATTGTGCTTTGACTGATATAGGTTCTATGAAAAACCTGTTGGGATTTTGAATGGGATTGTGTTAAATCTATAGATCCATTTGGAATCTCCCTATTCATAAACATGGTATGTCTCTCTGTTTACTTATGTCTTCTTTAAAGTCTTCTAATAAAGTATTATTATTTTTTCCATAAAGGACTTATACTTCTTTTGCTGTTCCTAGTTACTTTATATTTTTGTTACTACTAAAAATGTCTTTTTATTTATTTTTGAGACAGGGTCTCACTCTGTCACCCAGGCTGGAGTGCAATGTGACCATGGCTCACTGCAGCCTTGACTTCCTGGACTCAAGTGATCCTCCCGCTTCAGCCTTCCAAGTAGCTGGGACCACAGGCACATGCCACTATGCCTGGCTAATTTTAAAATGTTTTGTAGAGACAGGTTCTTGCTATGTTGCCAGGGCTGATCTCAGACTCCTGGGCTCAAGTGATCCTCCCACCTCGACCTCCCAAAGTGCTGGGATTTCAAGCAAACAGTTTTTTAAAAAATAGATTTTATTTTAGTTTTAGTCTTAGTCTTAGGTTCCCAGCAAAATTTCATGGAAGGTGCGGAGATTTTCTGTATACTCCTCACTCCCACATATACGCAGTCATCTCTGTGTGATGGCTAATTTTATATGTCAACTTGACTAGGCTAAGGGATGACCAGATAGCTGGTAAAATATTATTTCTGGGTGTATCAGTGAGGGAGTTTCTGGAAGAGATTAACATTTGAATCAGTATACTGAGCAAAGAATATCAGATTGACTAATGTGGGTGGGCATGAGCCAACCCACTGAGGGCCCAAATGGAACAAAATGGCAAAGGAACAGCAAATTATTTCTCTCTCCCCTTGAGCTTTTCAACTTTTCTAATTCTCCAGTTTGCAGACAGCATACCATGAGACTTCTTGCCCTCAGGTCATTGAATGAGTGAGTCCCATAATAAATCTTCTCATATATATACAAGGGTTTTTCTTTTCTTTTTTTTTTTTTTTTTTGAGACGAAGTCTCACTCTGTCGCCCGGGCTGGAGTGTAGTGGCGCGATCTTGGCTCACTGCAAGCTCCGCCTCCCGGGTTCACGCCATTCTCCTGCCTCAGCCTCCCGAGTAGCTGGGACTACAGGCGCCGCCACCACGCCTGGCTAATTTTTTTGTATTTTCAGTAGAGACGGGGTTTCACCGTGTTCGCCAGAATGGTCTCGATCTCCTGACCTCGTGATCCGCCCGCCTCGACCTCTCAAAGTGCTGGGATTACAGGCGTGAGCCACAGCGCCCGGCCTATGAGGGTTTTTCTAGAGGAATAGAATTAATGGGATATGCATAGAATCAATGGGTTACATATATATATGTAGGTATATATATGTATATCCCATTGATTCTATTCCTCTTGAGAACTCTGATTGGTACACTCCCCATAGCAGCATCCTGCAGCAGAGTGACACATTTGTTACAATTAATGAACCTACAGTTATACATTATTAGCATCCTAAGTCTGTTGTTTATGTTAAGATTCATTCTTGGTATTGTACATTTCATGGGTTTTGACAGATGTATAAGACATGTGTCCACTATGATGGTTTTTGCAGGTAGTGACTAGTTAGGGTCAGTGTCACAGGTGGTAAAGGTGTTTACCAAGACAGTCATAGGTAAAGAAAGGCATATTTGTTAGAGAGAGTATGAAAATATGCTGCAAGGATGCAATGGGCACCGCAGCAGAGAAGGGGCTGTCTGCAAAGAGGCAGGTGCTAGAGGGAAGTTTTATTGGGAAGTTTTATAGTGCTGAATGGGGCTACATGCAGAACCAATCATTGTGCCAGTAGTTGAGGTCACTGTGCCGAGGAGGATTGTTGTGTCCTCATGTTGTTGTGATTAGTCATCTCTCAGAACAATTGTTCATTGTTCTTCCTCACCTGGGGTTCTTGCCTTTTGTTGCTTACTCCTCAGGACTCCACAATGGTATCATACAGAATAGTTTCACTGCCCTAAAATTCCTCCGTGCTCCACCCATTCATCTCTCCCTCCTTCACCCAACCCCAGTCTCTGGTCACCACTGATCATTTTCTTGTCTCCATAGTTTTTCCTTTTTCAGAATGTCTTTTTCAAAAGCTATACTGTATAATTCCAATACAGTATAGCTTTTTCCGACTGGCTTCTTTCACTTACTGAAATGCATTTAAGTTTCTAGACGTACCGAAGTTTTATTTATCCATTTACCTACTGAAGGACGTTTTGCTTGTTTTTGCTTGTTTCCAAGCTTTGGCAATTATTAATAGAGATGCTATAAATACCCATGTACAGGGTTTTATGTGAACAGAAGTTTTCAACTCCTTTGGGTAGATATCAAGAATGTGATTACTGAATCATGTGGTAAGAGTATGTTTAGTTTTGTAAGAAACTGCCAAATTGTTTTCCAAAGTGGCTGTGCCATTTGCATTCCCACCAGTCGTGTCTGGAGTTCCCGTTGTTGCACATCCTTGTCATTATTTGATGTTGTAGGTGTTTTGGATTTTGGCCATTCTAAAAGATATGTAGTGGCTGGATATGTCTTTTTAAAATGTCACATTTCTAACTTTTTGTTGCTGTTGTGTATCAATTTTGTGTATTAATCTTATAATCAACACATTTGCCATACTGTTACTAATTCTAATCATTTGTAGATTCTTCTGTATCTTCTATTTAGGTAATCATATCATATCATGTCATATCATATCATACCATACAGATGTGAGGGAATGGTGGTTTTGTTTCTTCCTTTGTAATCCTTATACCATTATGTTTCAAGCAATTTTCTGTTGAAAAAGAGGATTTTCAGACATACTTTGAAGGAATTTGGCTACAATATGGGTAATATCAAGTTTGAGACTTCCATTGTAAAGTTTGATTTTTGCCCCTTCTCTTATGAGCTAAGAGAAGTTTAATTTTCTTCCTCTTCTCACTTCCCCTTTATTGGAAGTTGAATTCTACTTAATCCTAATTTCTCTTCTTTTTCAGAAGTTAATTACAATGTTCTTCCCCAAGGGTTTTATTTTAAGGTAAATGTCAGCCAAAATGATGAGGTTAGGTGCAACCTTCATCTTTGTGTTTCTGAGGTTCAAAGAGCTCTTAAAAGCCATGTGATCAACTCTAGAAAAGACCTAGAAGTTGGTAGAAACTCAAAATATGTTTATTCAACTGATGTCATACAATTACTAGGGAATACACATTCTTTTTAAGTAAACATGGACATATATGAAAATTGACCATATACTTATTCATATAACAAATTCTTAAAAGTTTTCAAAGAATGAATACTAAATAGAACACGTTTAGTGACATTAATGCATTTAAGTTAGAAATCAGTAACAAAAAGATACCTTTAAAATGCTATACATTCAGAAATTAATCCATGGATTAAAGAGAAAATCACAATATAAATTAGAAAATACTTATAACTGAATGATAATAAAGACTGCATAAGTAAACACTTGTGGGAGGCAGCCAGAACACTACTTAAGAGAGACATGAAAAGATGGCTTGATCACATTATCATCATGGAAATGAAAATGAAAATCCCAATGAGATACCATATTGTACTTATTAGAAGCTGGCAAAAGTTTTTTCTTTTAGGAGACAAGGTTTCACTCTGTGGCTCAGACTGGAGTGCAGTGATATGATCATGGCTCACTGCAGCCTCACACTACTGGGCTCAGGTGATCCTCTCACCTCAACTTCCCAGGTAGCTTGGGATTACAGGTGTATGGCATCATGCCCTGCTAATTTTTATTTTTATTTTTTTTGTAGAGATGGAGTCTCTCTATGTTGACCATCATGGTTCTGAACTCCTGGGCTCAAGTAGTCCTCCTGCTGACATAGGATTCTTTCAGTGCCACTTTGCCACCTGGAAAACTCTGTGGCTGGCAGCTCCTCTGCCTGAATTTCACTTGTGACTGCAAGGGGATGTTACAGTGTGTCATAACTCTGGCTCAGGGAGTCCCAAGGTCTGGGCCCTGAGAAGGATTGCAGCTCTTCCCCTGTGGTCCGGCAAATGGGAGCATATCACTGCCTGCCATTCAGTGGGCTGGCCAGGAACATGCTTCAGCTCATTCATGTTACAGCTCATTCGGTCCTACCACCTTGCTCTGGCCTGAGGCTCCTGGGCTGGCCTGGCCCTGCCACTGCTTCTTATCATGTGGGGTGGCTGCCCAGTGCCAGCAGAGCACTGAGGGCTATGGTGTTAGAGCTCCTTTTGCACCCAGCGTTTGGTGGGTCCCAGGTTCTTGTCCCACATCCAAGAAGAATGAGGTTATAGGCACAACCAGAGAGTAAGCAAGGTGGAGAAGAGTTTTATTGAGCAACAGACCAACTCTCAACAGAAGAGAGGACCAAAAGTGGGTAGCCCCTATCTGAAGGCAGGGTAATCCCAATGTGTGGCTGAGTCTGGGGTTTTTATGGGCTCAGAGTTGGGGAGTGTGTCCTGATTTGTCCATGAGTGGGCCTGGATAAAACACCATTTGATTGGCTAAAAGGCATCGAGGAAGTTCTCACTCCAGATTATGGACTGTATGCAGAACTAGCAGCCCAGTTTTCAGCCTTCCAGCTGTCTTTGGTTTGAAGGTTGGGTTTCACTAGAGACCAACCCCTATCTGCCTAGGAATTTGTCTGCCTCCTGCTACTATCAATGCCTCCGCCTCCCAAGTAGCTGGGATTACAGATGCCCACCACCACACCTGGCTAATTTTTTTGTAAGAGACAAAGTACTCAGGCTGGTCTTAAACTCCTGGGCTCAAGTGATCCTCCCACCTTGACTTCCCAATGTGCTGGGATTACAGACCTAAGCCATTATGCCTGGCCAAGTTTAAAATCTGTAGTGTTTTAAAATCTATAGTGTTTGCAAGAATATGGAACAATAGGAACCCTTGCGTGCTGTTGGTGGAAGTGTAAGCTAGTCTATCACTTTGGAACAAAGGTTGATATTACTCAGGAAATTTGAAGATGTACATGTCCATAACCTAAAATTCCTTTCCTTCACATATAAACTATGCCAAACTCTTGTATGCATGCATCAGAATATATTTACAAGAATATTTACAGGAATATTATTAGAAATAGCCTAAAAATTGCAAGCAATTGAAATGTGTATTGATAGAAGAATGGCTAAAGAAAGGTAGGTGTTGTCACATAATGGAATATTATACAGCAGTGAAAAGGAATAATCAATGTCTTACTGCTACATGGGCAAATATCAAAGCAAATTTGAACTGAGAAGTTAAGTCACAAAACACACAATCAGTGTAATTCCCTTCATGAAAATTTCAAAAGCATGCAAAACTATATGTTTATTTTATTGGGGTACAATAAATTGATTCTAAGACTATGGGAGAATTCAATATCTAGAAAAGCAATCACTCTGGGGTAGAAGGAGTGAAAAGCAAGCTGTCAAAAAAGGGCACAAGAAGAAATGTGGCAAAATAAAGTCATAGAATATGCACAATTAAAACCACAAAAGGCAGAAAAAGAGTAAAAGACAAATACTTACAAAAAAAGTAAAAGAGTAAAAGACACAATAGGAATAAGGAACAAGGGCAAAAAATAGAAAACAGTAACAAAAGAGGTAGATATTAATTTAACAATATCAAGAATCATTTTGAATATCAATGGTCTAAATGCACCAATTAAAGGACAAAGAGTGTCAGAAAGGATAAGAAACAATTTTGAATTATATTTTGTCCACAAGAAACCCACTTTAAATACAAAGACATATGTATTAAAAGTAAATGATAAGAAAGATATACCATGCTGACACTAATAAGAAGAAAGCAGGAATCACTATATCAATTTCAGATAGAGGAGAATTCAAAGCAAGGAAAGTTATCAGGGATAAAGAGTGGCATTACATAATTATAAAGGAGTCAATTCTTTAAGAAGAAATAATCCTTAATGTGTATGTGCCTAAAAACAGAGCAGCAAAACACGTGAGCCAAAAAAGGGCATAAAGTAGGTTTCCCAAGTGCTAGTAATGTTTTATGATGTAAGCTGGGTGATAGGTATATGAAACGTTGTCTTATATAAAATATACCTGTAAATCATATATACCATTTTGTGAGTGCTATGGTCTGAATGGTGTTATTCCCCCAAATTCCTGTGTTGGAACCTAATACCCAATATGATAGTATTAAGAGGTGAGACATTTAGAAAGTGATTAGGTCATGAGGGGATCTGCTCTTATGAATGGGACTAGTGCCCATATAAAAGAGCCTTGAGAAAAGAGAACTTGTTTTGCTCCTTCTATTATTTGAGGACACATAGAAGATACCATCTTCTATGGTGGAAAGGAGCCTTCATCAGGTACTGAATTTACTGGCACCTTTATCTTGAACTTCCCAACCTCCAGAACTGCAAACAGTAAATTTATGTTGTTTATGAATTACAAATTCACGTTGTTTATAAATATACTGGTTGAAGATATTTTGTTATAGCAACTAGAACAGATTAAGAGAGCATGTATGCTGTATGTGTATATGTATATATATATCTTATATTATACATATGTCTTTATATAATATTAATATTTTATAATGTATTTCACAACATAGAAAAAAATTGCTCTGGTAGCTCCATGGAAAGTGTCTCTCCTCTTTAACAGAGTCAGGGAGACATGTAAAGATGCTGACACAGTATTGATAAAATGCACACATCTTTTGAAATAGAATTTAGGACTTTTGAATTAACTGGATGCAGCAGGTTAAAGAAAAAGAAAAAAAGATTATTCAATTTTCAAGCTTGTAAGACTATACATTTTTATAATTCATAGAAAAATTCTGGAAAGCTAACTAGACACTAGAAACAGTGATGCCTTCAGTGGGTCACTGAAACAGGGTCTAGATAGGTGAGAGAGGGAAGCATGCTTTTCACTGTCTCTTTTGAATTCTGAACTATGTTCATGCATTATCTATCCAAGAAATGAAAAAAACAAGAAAATAGAAAAATAAGATTTGTATGTAACTCAGATTTGCCTGTTCTGATATAATAGAAAAGTTTTGTAGTAGCAATATTATTACAGCAATGAGTCCACTCACGTTTTCAGAATCTGATGCTGAATTAGGCTAAATAGCATGTTTGGTATCATTTGGGTGTTTGCCCTCTCCAAATATCATGTTGAAGTATAATTCCCAGCCAGGCATGGTGGCTCATGCCTGTAATCTCAGCACTTTGGGAGACCAAGGCAGGTGGATCACGAGGTCAGGGGTTCAAGACTAGCCTGGCCAACATGATGAAACCCCATCTCTACTGAAAATACAAAAATTCGCCAGGCATGGTGGTGCACACCTGTAATCCTAGCTACTCAGGAGGCTGAAGCGGGAGAACGGCTTGAACCCAGGAGGCAGAGGTTGTGGTGAGCTGAGATTGCGCCACTGTCCTCAAGCCTGGGTGACAGAGCGAGACTCTGTCTCAAGGAAAAAAAAAAAGTAATTCCCAGTGTTGGAGGTGAGGCCTGGTGGGAGATGTTTGGGTGATGGGATGGATTCCTCATGATGGCTTGGTGCTGTCCTCATGGTAATGAGTGAGTTCTTGCTCTGAGTTCATATGAAATCTGGTTAAGAGAGTGGGGTGCCTCCTCCCTCTCTTGCTGCTACTCTTGCCATGTGATTTGCCTGCTCCCCCTTTGCCTTCAGCCATGATTGGAAGCTTCTTGAGGCCTCACCAGAAGCAGATGCCAGCACTATGTTTCATGTACAACCTGCAGAACCATGAGCTAATTAAATTTCTTTTGTTTATAGATTACCCAGTCTCAGGTATTCCTTTATAGCAATGCAAGAATAGAGTAACACAGAAAATTGATACCAAGAAGTGGGGCATTGCTATAAAGATACCTGAAAATGTAGAAGCAGCTTTAAAACTGGATAATGGGTAGAGGTTGTGAGAGTTTGGACATTTTGGAAGATAGGAAGATCAGGGAAAGTTTGGAACTCCTTAGAGACTGGTTAAATCGTTGTGACCAAATGCTGATAGAAATATGGACAGTGAAGCAGGCTGATAAGGTCTCAGATGGAAATGAAGAAGTTATTGAGAATTGGAGTAAAGGTCACCTGTGTTACACCCTAGCAAATAACTTGGCTGTACTGTGTTCATGTCCTAAGGAAGTTTGAACTTAGGAGTGATGACTTGGGGTATCTGGAAGATGAAATTTGTAAGCAGCAAAGTGTTCAAGATGTGGCCTGGCTCATTGTAACTGCGTGTAATCAGATGTAGAAGCAAAGGAATTACTTAAAGCTGGAACTTACATTTAAAAGGAAAGCAGGGTGTAAAAGTTTAGAAAATTTGCAACCTGGACCTGTGCTAGAGAAAGAATCCAAGCATGCTGTGGAATGACCACTTGCTAGAGAGATTTGTGTGACTAAAAGGGTGCCAAGTGCTGATATCCAAGACAATGGGAAAAGGGCTTAAAGGCATTTCAGAGATCTTCCAGGCAGCTCCTCCCATCACAGGCCCAGAGGCCTAAGGAGGAAGGACTGATTTCAGGGGCCAGACCCAGGGCCTCGCTGCCCTGTTCAGCATCAGAGCACTGCTCCCACATCCCAGCTGCTTCAGCTCCAGCTGCAGCTCAAAGGGCACGAGGTACAGCTCAGGCCACTGCTCCAGGGGGAACAAGCTGTAAGCCTTGGTAGCTTCCACAGGGTGTTAAGCCTGCAGGTGCACAGAATGCAGGAGTGAAGGATATTTGGCAGCTTCCACCTGGAACTCAAAGGGTGTATAGAAAAACCCGGGTGCCCAGGTGGAAGGCTACCATGGGGGTGAGCCCCCACAGACAGATACTCTACTAAGGCAGTGCTAAGAGGAAATTAATTAGAGTCCCCACATAGAGTGTTCACTGGAGCACTGACTAGTGGGGCTGTGGGAAGAGGGCTACTGCCCTCTAGACCCCAGAATGGTATAGCCACTGACTTGCATCCTGAACCTGGAAAAGCCACAGGCACTCAACTTCAACCTCTGAGAGTAGCCTTGGGGACTGTACCCTGCAAAGTCACAGGGGTGGAGCTTCCCAAAGCCTTGGGAGCCCATCCCTTGCACCAGCGTGCCCTGGATGTGGGACAGGGAGTCAAAGGAGATTATGTTGGAACTTTAAGATTTGATGTCTGTCCTGCTGCATTTCAGACGTGTGGGGCCTGCAGCCCCTTCCTTTTAGCTGGTTTCTCCCCTTTGGATTGAGAATGTCTACCCAATGCTTGTACCCCCATTGTGTCTTGGAAGTAAAGAAATTGCTTTGGATTCTACAAGCTTCTAGGTAGAAGGCATTTGACTTGATGAGACTTTGAACTTTGGACTTTTGATTTAGTTGATGCTGGAATGTATTAAGACTGGGGGACTATGAGGAAGGGTGATTGTATTTTGCAATGTGAGAAGGACAAGGGATTTAAGAGGCCATGAATGGAATGACAGAGTTTGGATATTTGTCCCCGTTAAATATCATGTTGAAATGTAATCCACAACATTGGAGGAGGGGCCTGGTGGGAGGTGTTTGAGTCATGGGGGCAGATCCGTTATGAAGGGCTTGGTGCTGTCCCCACAATGACGAGAGAGTTGTCGCTCAGTTCATGAGAGATCTGGTTGTTTACGAGTGTGGTGTCTCCCCCAGCTCTTCCTCCCATTCTCCCCTTTTGCCTTCTGCCGTGACTGGAAGCTTCCTGAGGCCCTTACCAGAGGCAGATGTGGGTGCCACGCTTCTTGCATAATCTGCATAACTATGAGCCAACTAAATTTGTTTTCTTTGTAAATGAACTAGTCTCAATGCAAGAATGAACTAACACACGAATCTTTTGTGTTTATCCTAGGCTAGGATGGAAGTGAGAGTTGACTGCCCTCTGGTCAAGGACTGACTCCTGCTGAGGTAAAACATGGCTGCTAGGCTTCCCCTTCAGTAGGGCGGTAAGTGGGCAATGACCATGATTGACATGTTTGATATAACAGCACAAACAAACCGTAAACTACTCCCTGGCTGATCCTGGCGGCTGCAGCAACCCCATTTTAAAAACGTACAGTGTGGTTGATCTTTGACACTCCCTCATGCCCTTTTTGTGTCTTTTCTTACCAGCATCCTCTGCTGTACCTAATCCTACACACGTGAGCTAGTCCTCAACTAGCTGCAAAGTGATAAAGCCTTAAATTATTAACCCTCCAAAGGGATTCTCTGTGTGTGTGTGTGTGTGTGTGTGTGTGTGTGTGTGTGAGAGAGAGAGAGAGAGAGAGAGAGAGTGTGAGTATATGTTTAAGAGATAGGAGTCTAGCTATGTTGCCCAGGCTGCAACTCCTGGCTTTGAACTCCTGGTCCCTCAAGTGATCCTCCCACCTTAGCCTCCTGAATAGGGATTCTTTGTTTTCATCAGGAATCCTAAAAATCAGAAAGCCCTCAAAACTAAAATAAAAAAAAAAAAAAAAAAAAGACTCTAATTGTGAACTTTCTTTTTTTTTGAGAGGGAGTCTTGCTCTGTCTCCCAGGCTGGAGTGCAGTGTCGCAATCTAGGCCCACTACAAGCTCCGCCTCCCGGGTTCACGCCTTTCTCCTGCCTCAGCCTCCTGAGTAGCTGGGACTACAGGCACCTGCCACCACGCCCAGCTAATTTTTTGTATTTTTTTAGTAGAGATGGGGTTTCACCATGTTAGCCAGGATGGTGTGTATCTCCTGACCTTGTGATCCGCCTGCCTCGGCCTCCCAAAGTGCTGGGATTACAGGCGTGAGCCACCATGCCCAGCCTAATTGCAAGCTTTCTAATGCTTATGTCTTTTACATTATGCTCTTTGACTAATTACTAATGCTGATCCTGCCTCTTGTTTTACAAAGTCATTTATATAATATGCAATTGTGATTATTGTTCCACTTAATTTTTATTCATACCATTCCTCATTTTGTAACATATTTATGGTGACTTAAAATAAACACGGACCATAAAATGGTAAACTACAAATAAGGAATTAAAAATCAGGCCCAGAGAAATAAAAACTACAGTAGAAATCATGACCAGGCATAAAAGTATGCAAATGAACCCCTAGATTTGAGTTTCAAATTTGGCCTAGGATTCCTAGTGAAAGTGAAAAGAGAGACATGATATGTTACTAGTTATTCTCACCTTGACTTCCTTTCCAATACCTCCCAAACCCTCCCCTCCCCAAGCCCTCTATTTCCTTAGTGGAGTATATAGCTTTTCCTAACACAACGCCCTAGAACAAACTTCTCACATGGCGCTATAAGCTTTTATTATCATCACTAATTCTACCTATCTTTGCATAATAAAGGGCACAAAGCCAAAAAATAATAATAATAAGGTGTAGTTGAATCAAAATTGAGCTAATGGTTAACTTGTGCACTGAGTGTATAGGAAACAGTGAGTGTAAATGACAAGACTAAAGAGAGCTGTGTATTTGTTTAGCAATTTATAGCTCAGTAGCAAATAACTAGGGATTTAAGAATCCTCGTTTGTGTGCTTTGGAAATATCATGGAATCACCTAGTAAAATTGCATCATTTTTTGGTTCATATGAAAATAGTTGAAATGATGTTCACTTGGTAATTCTGTTTGCTGAACTTTGTGATTCATGTATTATTTCATAGTGGATTTAAATTGCTCTGCTCTCTACATAACTAAATATCTTCATTTAATGGGCCACTGGGGAAATAATAGTAGTTTCTAAGGAAAAGTTTTGTTCAGAATGTTTATTATGAACTTGGATGAAGAGAGGGTATATTGGTTAAAACGGTAATCAACATGAAGTTAGCAGAGTTAATTCAAAGAATAAATGACAGACTCTGGGTCTCATTCCATCTTGGACCCTGTAAATGAACACATCACAGAGGATCTGAAACATGCTACAATCCAGCCTGTCTGTGGGATTTTGCTGGGCCACTTTCTGTTCTAAGCCTCTGTTCTTTGCCTGCTCTATGACTCCCCTGGATCTGCCCCTCTCATATCAGGATTAACTGCAGGCATTCTTTCTTACTGACCTATTTGGACCTACTTTCCCAGCTAGGTCCTTGGCACTGTATCCTGGAGATAATCTGTGGTCAGCTTTTGGCTCCACACCCCGAAGCTTTGTGGAACGGGGGTGCTCCTGCCTTCCCTTGCTCCCGAGAGCTTGACTCAGCTTGGCCTATTTGACCATGGTTCCTCACAGTATGTGAGTGTGTGGGAGTGTGAGCATTCTTTATCTCCTTTGTGTGTTGACTGGAGTGTAAGAGGGAGGAAACTGAAATGCTACTCAGAGTTGTTTATTTATTTATTTTGAGATAGGGTCTCACTCTGTTGTCCAGGCTAGAGTATGGTGGCATGATTGAAGCTCACTGCAACCTTGACCTCCTAGGCTTAAGCAATCCTGCCGCCTCCGCAGCTAGCTTGTTCCATCACACCTGGCTTATTTATTTATTTATCTATCTATTTATTTATTTATTTATTTTATAGGGACAGGGGTTCCCGATACTGCCCAGGCTGGTCTCAAACTCCTGAGCTCAAGCAATTCTTCTACATTGGCCTCCCAAAGTGCTGTCATTTCAGGCCTAAGCCACTGTGCCAGCCCAGAGTTGTTTAACAAAACAAAAAAAAACTTAAAGGTGTATTCAGTCATTCAATCATTCCTCATTCATTCATTGCCCATTGTGTGCCCAGCAGTAAGAATGCAGAGGTAAACATGACAAACACTCTCTTCACAAAAGTTGAATTAATATCAAAGGAAGAAATAATTTTAAGGTGGCTATTTTGGGGTGTGATTTATTTACCATTTAGTCACACAGTGAACACCGTTGACTGGACCTTTAGGCAAGAATGACATGACGAAGATGGTGTGTCCTTAACAGCAGCTATTAATGGGTCTCCACAGTTGTTCTCATACTGGGGATTTTGCTGCTCCATGAGATATTCAGCAATATCTGGAGACATTTTTGGATTCACAACTGTGAAAGTTCTATATAGTGGTTAGAAGTCAGGGATGCTGCTAAACATCCTACAATGCACAGGAGAGTCCCCTATAATGAAGAATAATAATTCTTTATTATGATGTTTTGGGTGTATAGAGTCCAAAATATCAGTAGTATTAGGATTGAGAATCTCTGGCTAGTGCATATATACATATGTATTGCTGTATATGTTAATCTGAATGTTTCTGAGAAAGCAACTATCAGGAAAACTGCCTTTAAGTTGATATCTATTATTATTATTTTATTTTTAATAGCTGGCATTAATTGATCACTTACTATAGGCCAAGTGTTACGGTAAACACTTTAAATTGATCACCTAATTTAATCATCAAAACCGAATAAGGTGGATGTTATTATTTGCTCTATTTTAGAGATGGGCAAACAGGTGTGGTGGGATTAAGAAACTTGCCCAAGACCTGATTGATAGTAAATACCAGAGCAGGGAGTTGAACCCAGGAAGTCTGACTCCTCACTCTTTACCACCACCGTTTGTCTAACTTCTCTAACTCGGATGCCAGGCTCTCCCTTCAGCTGTTTCTTAGCTCATTGGAAATTGCTTTAGAATCCTCTATTGGTTATAGGCATCTGTTGGAAGCCTGAGGGGAAAGACAGGTTGACATAATGATATGGAAATCAACACAAATTTGGGAAAAAATGATTTCACATTTTAAAACATCAACATCTAGTTTATATGAGTAATGGTTTTCCCACATGATTGTGCAGCTGACAAATTAATCCGACCCAATTAAACAGAATCAACCAACACTGTTAGTCATATCTAATTCAGCTACGGTTGTGTTGATGCAGAATAAACCATAGTACTACAAACAGCAGAAGCAAGCTAATAGGCTCTGATGTATTCAGCTTTCATTATTTTATACTTTATTATTTTGGCTTTACTTTTCATTACTTTACACTTCTGCTTTTCTAAGAACTTCCAGGCAGTTTCTGATTAAAAAAAAAAAAAAAAAAAAGGATTGGATTGCACTTTTCACCAAAGTTGGAGTTTTCTGAAGGCAAAGCAGTAGCCCACTGTCATCCATACCTTTACTTGCATTGCAGTGTCTGAACACTCCTCGACTGTAATTTGATCTAGTTCCTGAACCCTATAATCTAACTGATAGAGGGTAACTGAACACCATGTCTGCCCATGTGATAGGGTGGAATCCTTCTGTCCTTCTCACCTGAGTACAACAGGCTTGTGCCACCCAGAAGAATGAAAAGGTAACTCAGAATATGTGGGGTCCTTATAGCCCAGGTGGATATCCTTATGAAGAAGTATGGGCGTCACAAATCACAGGTTAGTGGGAAGTGGGTGTTGTTCTGGTCCCAGTAATTTTCTGAAATGACTTGCTCTGATGAATACGTATGTGTGTGCCCATAGAGCTGGCTGTTTTGTTTTCAGAAAGAGTAACTTATGGGGTGGTATAGTAGCCCACACCTGTAATCCTAGCACTTTGGGAGGCTGAGGCAGGAGGATTGGTTGAACCCAGGAGTTCAAGACCAGCTTGGGCAACATAGCAAAACCCTGTCTTCACCAAAAAAAAAAAAAAAAAAAAAAAAAAAAAAAAAAAAAAAAATTAGCCATGCATGGTAGTGTGTTCCTGTAGTCCTAGCTACTCAGCAGACTGAGGTGGGAGACTTGCTTGAGCCCAGGAGATTGAGGCTGCAGTGACCCATGATTGCACCACTGCACTCCAGCCTGGGCAATGGAGGGAGACCCTGTTTCAAAAAAACAAATAAGTAAGAGTAACTTACCTGGAATTCATATCTGTTTGGCTGACCGTGAGTGGAAAATGCCTTTGTAGGCAGGGCCAATAACAGTCTCTAGTGGGTTAAATGTTAAGGATGTTGACTTTCTTTTCCTTCCTTCCTTCCTTCCTTCCTTCCTTCCTTCCTTCCTTCCTTCCTTCCTTCCTTCCTTCTTCTATTATCATCTAATTGATAATAAGGGAGGTTGAGGTAAAAATATTTTTAGGGGTAAGCATCCTTTTTCCTGCTTGTTATCAAAACTGATATATCATCTTTCTCTCATACAGCTTAATAAGTCTCACAGACACTTTCATTAGTAACTTATCTGAATTCCTGGAGTGGTAGATGGTTGTCTGGTGGGGTTTCTATTTGTTTGTTTTGTCTCTCTTGTCCTTTAGAAGTCACAGAGAGGTTAGCTATCTCAAAAATTCGTGACTGGTCAATAGTTTAGATCAGTAGCATAGCTTTATGTTTTAGAATCTTCAGAAAGGCTTTCAGAGGATCCACCGTTATTCACCCTGCTTCCAGAAATGTTTTATGCTACGGCCTGCAAACCCTGCTTGACACTAGAAGTACTTATAATCCAATCTGAATGATAATGTTGTGATAGTAGCAGCTACCTCTTACTGATTGCAATGTGCTAAGCTCAGTACTGGCTGCCTTAAATTGTAATCTCTCCATTCATCTTTGTAATATCTTATTTATTTGTTTATTTAGAAATAGGATCTCACTCTGTTGCCCAGCCTGAAGTGCAGTGGTGCAATCTCGGCTCACTGAAACCTCCACTCCCCAGGTTCAAGTGATTCTCCTGCCTCAACCTCCCAAGTACCTGGGATAGCAGGCATGTGCCACCATGCTGAGCTAATTTTTGTATTTTTAGTAGAGATGGGGTTTCGCCATGTTGGCCAGGCTGGTCTTGAACTCCTGACCTCAGGTGATCCGTCTGCCACTGCTTCCCAAAGTGCTGGGATTACTGGCATGAGCCACCATGCCCAGCCAGCTCTTTTATTTATACCCAATATATGGAGGGGAAAAGTGAAGTTTACATTAAAATAATACAGGTTGGATTGAGCCACACAGCTGATAAGAAAGTAGCTTAACTGGAATTTAAATGCAGGTTGGCAGATATCAAGTTCTTGACTTTGTGTCAAAAAGAAAAAAAAAAAAAGTAAAAAGATTATTAGTTTTATTTGCCACAAATGGAAGATCAGGGAATCTGGAGGCACAGGTTTGTGTTGTAACACTCCAAATGCCTCAGCACAATGGTAGAAACTCTCCATTATTTGTGTGTGTGTGGGTGTGTGTGTGTGTGTGTGTGGGGTTGTTTTTTTGAGACAAGGTCTCATTGTGTCACCTAGGCTGGAGTGGAGTGAGGTGATCTTGGCTCACTGGAACCTTGGCCTTCCAGGCTCAAGTGATCCTCCCACGTCAGCTCCTCAAGTAGCTGGGACTATAGCCAGGCCACGACATCTGGTTAATTTTTGTATTTTTGATAGAGATAGTGTTTTACCATGTTGCCCAGGCTGGTCTCAAACTCCTAAACTCAAGTGATCCACCCACCTGGGCTTCCCAAAGTGCTGGGATTACAGGTGTGAGTGACTGCGCCTGGCCTGCTTTTCTGGTTTGAAAATCCCAAACTTCTTTTCTTTCATACTTTTCTCCAGTCACACTGGATTACTCATTGTACCCCAGGTACGCCTCGCATTTTTATGTAACAAATCTGGCAATGGTTTAATACATCCAAGGCACTGTATATTGGGGAAGTTTAAAGAAGAATAAACATTGCATAGTCTAGTGGGGATGGCACTTGTGGGCTGAGATGCTGTATTGCAGACATTAGTATGATGAGCACTCCCCAAGAGAGGTACAGCTAAAACTCTGTAGGAACACAGAAGAGGAAGTGATTACGTGTGACAAAAGTAGCATGTGAGCTGGTTCTTGACTAAGAGAATTTTAGCAGGTAGAGATCGTGGAAAGCGCATTCTAGGCATTCTAGACATTCCCAAAGCTATGGCCTGGGAAGTGTTAACTTGTAAAGCGCATGATATGTCCAGGGAAGAGCTACAGTGTGTGGAAGAGGACTGGCATCACATTGAACATGGTCAAAGACAGGCTTGCAAGGTGGTGAGGTACAGATGGCCAAGGGCCTCAAATTTCTGATAAGGAATGTGGATTTTGTTCTACAGGCCTAGACACCATTAAAATCTAAAGACTTACCAAAGCCTCCATCTACCCTGATCTTCCTTGACTCCCCTAAGAACGCTCACATCACTAGCACCTGATGTTTCCTATACCTGGAAAAATGTTTCCCCAAATATCTGCACAGCCCATTCCTTTGTTTCCTGCAGGTCTTTGCCGAAATAATACTTTAGCAGAAAGATTCCCCTGTCTACCCTGTGTAAGATGGTACCCCCTTGCCCTGTATCCTTGAACTCAGTTTTATTTTTCTCACAGTCCTTATCACTATCTGGTATATTCTTTGTTTACCATTCTTCCCTCCCTCTTTCTCTCTCTCTGACCTGAAATACAAACTGCTTAAGGCAGGAATTATTTTGTTTTATTTTTTATTTTTGTTTTATTTTATTTATTTATTTTTTATTAATTATATGTTTTATTCATTGCTATATTTACAGCATCAAGAACAGGGCATGGTACAAAGAAGGTGCTCGGTATATATTTGTTCAATTAATGAATTAATTAAAATTTGAATTTCCAGCCTCCAAAGCCCCTTGGAATACTTACATGTTAGCAAATTTTTAAAGGCGACATGCAAAAGATTTATCTGGATTGTATGTTAACAAATGAGGAATACTGGTATTCTCCTTCAGATGTAATTATGCAAATAATCCTCAGATCACATGTTTAAAACAATAAAGTGTGTCCCTTAGGACTCTTAGGTAGCTAGTTATGGACAATAAAACTCAAACAGGCCCATAGAAAAGGAGAATCTTGTGGTTCACAAAATAAAAAAATTGCAGGTGTAGTTCTTCCATCATGTATCGGTTGACCTAGGGATGTAACCAAATCCTATTTCTATCCCTCTCTCTGCTCGACCTTTCATGGCTAGATTTATCCTTGTATTCTACTTGGTGGCAAAATGGCAGCTACAATTCTAGATGTTACCTTTGCTCCCCACACCATCCATCAGAAAAGAACAGTGATTTTGAAGTTGATGTGTGGCACAGAGTTTGGGATTCACTCTCTCTCTCTTTGGCTCAAACTGTGTCCCTTCTTCATTCCCACCTCAGTCATTGTGACCAGTGTCAGGGGTGGACAATGCTGATTGGCCAAGCCATCCAGGGCCCACCACTAGAGCTGAGGTGGATGAGTGAGGTTAATATGACCACAACCATGTGGTTGAGGAGTGAATGTTTCAAAGGAAAATTTAGGGTGCTGTTGGAGAAAGAATAGGAACATGCATCCTAGGGAGGCAGCCAACACAAGACCTAGCTTTGGGTATTCTCTTTCAGGTAGTTGACATTATTTGTTCCCCAGACTGGTGGTGATGGACCACAGCTGTGTGGAGCCGTTTCTAAGCTCAGTTAGGTGATATTTTTGTTCCCCCTTTTTTTCTGTAGATATTTCAAATACTCACTGCGCTCCACAAATCCCCTACCTTGTCCTACTCCTTAGCAGATGATCTCGATGCTAATTCATACAGAAAATAGAATTAGACAAGTATACCATTTCTACCACCTGACCATCCAATTCACAAACTCATTTACATCTGTGCTCATTCATACCTAGTCCCTTGTAATCTTGAGAGTTGGAATGAGCAGACTATCCTCTGTGGGCCTGCCACGTTTTTTTGTAAGAGAAAAATGTTAGAGGAAGACAATTATACTCATTTGGTTAAGTATTGCCTTTAGCAGCCAGGCATGGTGGCTCATGCTGCTTTCCCTCAATCTTCCAGTGTGCTCAAAGATATCAGACTTAAAACAAAACAAAACATTCTCTTGGTTCTTCAACACTCTCGTGACCCTGCTCTTTTATTTTCCCTTCTCATCCAAACCTCTTTTTGTATATATACATATCTTTGCCATTTATTTTTAAAAATCTTATTCAAAATACTAAAATAATACAGTTTCAGATAATAAAAAAAAAATACTGCAATAAAACAATTTGGAGATATTTCCATTGTACTTCCCTTCCTTATTAGGAAAGTACACTGTCCACCTGAGAGACAGGATGGATGGCCTTCTTCCAGCTCTACACAAAGCACAAGCCCACTGGCTCACCTGGGCCCTGCTTAACATATATTATGTTTTCTAAAGAGTTGTGGGGACACTTGTAAGTCAACCATGGTTCAAATCACATATTTACATATTGATCAGTTCTTTATGATAGACAGACACAAATGAAATATAGTAAATAATTTCCAGTTGCCATAAAAAACAAAAACAAAGGAAAACAAGCGTGGAGGAAAAAAGGTCATTGTACACAAATATACCTTACGTATACAAACAACTTCATTCAGGTATAATTTTAATTTACAATACCTAGATACAATATTATTTAAGTGATAATGGCCCCTAAGATTTATTCAAATTTACTATAAAATAATAAATGAAGTAAACAAATGTGATATAATTTTAAACTCTGCTCAATGCTTGAAACCTTAGAGATACCCATGCTACCATCAATTGCTAACTAAAGGCAACTGTACATGTATGTAATATTTTACCACAGTTTCCACTTCTAAATTTAATATAGTAATTCAAACCAAAAAAATAGTATCTCTGTAACATTTTATCTATGTCCACTGCAAACTGCAGAATCTATGTTGCAAGATTTCTTGACACATTTAATGTTTTACCTAAAATTGTGGTCAGATTGAGCAATATCATTATCCTACATTATGTTTAAATTATCTAAAAATATCCAAAGCAGTTTTCTTGGAAGGAAAAAAAATATTACTCAAATGCAAAGCATTATCACACATATCCTTGTACATTACAGTTTGGGACTACAAAAAAATGTGTGGTTAAAAAATAGTATTTGAATGGCAGAGAATGAATATGAGTCAGTAATAGACATGTTACAATTTAGTTACAAGTTTGGGAACTTTTAAAAGTAGCATCACTAATACTTCCAGAAGAAGCATCATAAATCTAAAACAATAAAAACTAACAGTGTAAATATAAGGTAATGCTTAACTCGCATTTTGGACACCTGATTAAACTCAGCTCTAAAAGTACAGATAAAACATTATATACTTCTTGTTTGTGACATTTAATTTCCAAAGCACCAAGGCAAAACAGAGACCCACCTCTCATTTAAGTACCAATTGCCTATGTCAAACATATGCACAATATCATATAAAAAGTCAAGCAAATAAAATTACATAATAAGCAAACTCAAATCACAGGACTTTAAAAAATATAATTATTGGTAATCTTCAAAGAAGACATTGCCTCATTAACATTGTGATCTAGGCAATGGTATTCCACTGTTTTGAAACAAAGGCCATCACGCCATTTCCTGCTTTGAACCAGAAGAAAAATCTTCCTTTTGTTGTGATATGTAATGTAGACAATAGCAATGCAAAAAGCAAAATTAATAAGATGAAAAAAGAAATGGCTGTCTTCCTCTTCTATATTTGAGGATGGCATCTTAAAAGATTTCACTGACTGTTCAATTTCCATGTAATCCCTGTTTACTTCCAAGGTGTCATCAGACTCGTCGTCGTCCCTGGGGTCCGTGGTCCAGTCATTGTCTGGTTCTCCGTAATCGCCACTGTCCAGAGTGTCTTTGGCTGTGGATGGAGAACTGTTCAGCATGAGAAGATCCCCCTTCTCTATGCTAGGATCTTCATTGTTATCAGCTTCCTCTTGAGACAGAGGTGTAGGCGAGGGATGAGGAGCCACAGATGCTCCTCCACTTTTCCCAGTACTCGTTGTGGGAGGGAGGGTGGTACTGACTTGGGAAATAGAAGGTTTGGTTTGTTTTTCATGTGTTAAAGCATTCACATTTGGGGTAGAAATAACTGAGTTGAGTACAGTTTGGCTCAGTGAATCAGTCCGTGATACAACACTGGATAGAGTGGCAGACAGGAGCAGGAGCGCCAAGACCAGCAGCCGCACCAGCCCCGCAAGGGCTTGGATGGCCGACCCGGGCAGCGGTTTTGCTTGTGCGGGTTTCCTCATCCTCCTCAGGGCAGCAGCGACGATAACGGACTCTTCTTTCTTTTCTTTCTTTCTTTTTTTTTTTTTTTTAAGATGTATTCTCACCCTATTGCCCAAGCTGGAGAGCAGTAGCATGATCTTGACTCACTGCAACCTCCGCCTCCTGGGTTCAAGCAATTCTCCTGCCTCAACCTCCCAAATAGCTGGGATTACAGGTGTGTGCAACCATACCCGCCTAATTTTTGTATTTTTAGTAGAGACGGGGTTTCATCATTTTGGCCAGGCTGCTCTTGAACTCCTGACCTCAGGAGATCCTTCTGCCTTGGCCTCCCAAAGTGCTAGAATTACAGGTGTAAGCCACCACACCCACCCCCAAGCTTCTTAAAAGTGTTGTTTTTGGCTGGATGTGGTGGTTCACACCTGTAATCCCAGCACTTAACAGAGGCCAAGGTGAGAGGATTCCTTGAGCCTAGGAGTTTGAGACCAGCCTGGGGAACATAATGAGATTCATCTCTACAAAAAAATGTTAAAATTAGTTAGCTGTGGTGGTGCACGCCTGTAGTCCCAGCTGTTTAGGAGACTGAGGTGGGAGGATCACTTAAGCCTGGGAGGTTGAGGCTGCAGCAAGCTATGATTGTGCCACTGCACTCCTGCCTGAATGCAGTGACAATAAGATCCTGTCTCAGAAAAAAAGAAAAAAGGAATATGATCAGCCTCACATTCCTCACCTTCCAGTCACTTCTCAAACTACTTCAGTCTTCATCATTTGCTGTTAGTTGACTAGTTAATGAGGTCAATAAGTTTAATTAATTAAACCATTTAGTTAACAAGGTAAAATATTTGCGGGGTAACCACTATGTGCCAGGTACTGTTCTAGGCTTTGAGCAGTGACAAAATTGGCAGAAACTCTTGCTGAGTGGAATTTGTAATCCAGTGACGAGACAATGAACAAAATAATAAGTAAAATATCCAGCATGTTAGAAAATAATAAGTGCTATGGAGAAAAACCAATCAAGGAAGGAAGATGGGGAGTGCTGGAAGGGAGTGTGGGGTTAGATCTTGAAAGGTTGGTGGTCTGAAACACACAGGACTGGGAAAAAAAAAAAAAAAGGAGAGTGGTCAAGGAAGGTCTCACTGTGAAGATGATGTTTGAGCAAAGAAGGTGAGTTAGTGAGCCCTTGGCAGAGGGAACAGCAAGGGTAAGAACCCTCGTATGGAAGTGTCTGGAATGTCCAAGGAACTGCAAAGGCCAATATCGCTGGAGTCAATAGGAATATGGGGTACAGTGATAAGAGATGGAGTTGGAGAGGTAACGGGGGACTATGTTACTTAGAGCCTTACATGCCATTCTAAAGATTTTGGCTTTTGGCCAGGTGTGGTGGCTCACGCCTGTAATCCCAGCACTTTGGGAGGCCGAGGCAGGTGGATCTCTTGAGGTCAAGAATTTGAGACCAGCCTGGCCAACATGGTGAAACCCCGCCTCTACTAAAAATACAAAAAAATTAGCCAGGCATGGTGGCACATGCCTGTAATGCCAACTACTTGGGAGGCCAAGGCAAGAGAATCGCTTGAACCTGGGAGGCAGAGGTTGCAGTGAGCTGAGATTGCACCACTGCACTCCAGCCTGGGTGACAGAGCGAGACTCTGTCTCAAGAAAACACAACAATAGATTTTGGCTTTTGTTCTGAATGATTTCACTCCAAATGATTTGGGGTATTATTAAAGAGTTTTTGAGCCAAGAAGTGATATGACCTTATTTAGCATTCTAAAGAGATCCCTCTGGCTCCTCTGAGAGAAGCCAGCTAGGAGATTCTTGCAATTATTCAGAGATGATGGTGGCTTGGATATGGCACTTGCTGGAGAACTGTTCCAGTTCTGAATATATTTTGAATAGAGGTAACAGAGGATTGCTATAAATTAGATGTGGTATAGAATGAAGAGGGGAGTCAAGGATAAATCCAATGTTTTTGGCCTAAGCCACCAAAAAGGTAGAGTTGTCATCAACTGAGATGAGCAAGATTGCATGAGGGCCAAGTTTTAGAGGAAAGATCAGGAATTTGTTTTGGGGCAAACTAAGTTTGAAATGTCTTTTGGTCACTTAAGTTAAAATGTCGAGTATACAGTTAAATATATGTCAGGAGATCAGTAGAGAGGTCAGGGTTGGAGATAAACATTTGCAAGTAAACATATAGATCACACTTAAAAGTCATGTGACTAGATGACATCACAAAGGGAATGGCTGAGATAGAGAAGTGTATATAGGTTCTGAGTCCTTGGCACTCCAATTTTAAAAAGCCCCAAAAATTAGGAGAGAGTCTGAAAAAGCAGCAGCCCATGAGACAGAAGGGAAACAAAAAAACCAGGATCTATGACGTCATGAAAGCCAATTAAGGAAAGTGCTCGGAGGAGGAGGAGGAAGCAAACAACGGGGTTAAATAGTGCCAGGTGTGGTGGCCCATGCCTGTAATCCCAGTACTTTGGGAGGCTAAGGCAAGAGGATCATTTGAGTCTAGGAGTTTGAGACCAGTTTATTGTCCCACAGCAACATAGGGAGACCCCATCTCTATGCCTGTGGTACCAGCTACCTGGGAGGATGAGGTGGGAGGAGCGGTTGAGGCTGCAGTGAGCCATGAGTGTGCCACTGCACTCCAGCTTTGGCAACAGAGCGAGACCCTGTTTCAATCAATCAATCAATGCTAGTAATAGGGCCCGTAAGATGAAGACTAAGAATTGACCATTGAATTTAGCATCTTGTGGATCACTGGTGACCTTGACAAGAATAGTTCTGGTGGAATGGTGGGTACAGAGCTTGATTAGAGTGTGTTGAAGACACAATGAGAGGAGAAGGATCAGAGACAGAGAAGATAGAAAAATTTTGAGGAGGTTTTGCATGAAAGGCAACAGAAAAACTACATTCTATTTGAGAAAACTAAAGACAATTGTTCTTTCTGATTTTGATTTTCTGTTACCTTTGACACTGTATACTCCCTTCCCCTTGGCTTCCAAGACTTCCACCTGCCAATATCTGCATCTTTGTGCCTAAGGTCTTTTGAATCCTGCAGGCACCAAAGGAAATGCTCAGAAATTACCAACCCTAGGAGCAGCCCTCCACCAATGGGTGATGGGAGTTGGTGGATAAATATCACAGCTCCTGTAGGGATAATTCTGAGACTCATGGTTTTATATCACACCAAGCCAGTGGTAGCTAGGCTTGAGGACACACCCTCTGTTAGTTGCCTTTACTTCCTTGTCCCATTTCTTCACTTCCCAGATGGTTTCCTTGTACATCCCAAATAAATTACTTGCACTTGAATTCTTATTTCAAAATCTGCTTCTTGGGGAAGCAGATTTAAATTAATTTAAATCTTAATTTAATTTAAATTAAATTAAGACACTGTGTATTTAGATTTAATCTAAAACTTAATAAAGCTCAAATGCACCATGCTACACAATAAATACTAACTTTCAGTTTATAATTAGCATATTTGCAATTAAAGACCCCTTCTTAAATAATTTTGGGGAAATGCAACAAGGTCTTTAGAAAACGGAAAGACTGAGAAAGCTTCCTTTTGCAAGTAATTCCTAGCCTTCTTTTCTTTTTCTACCTGTGATAAATAAGAAATATGTATTTGATCTTTGTCCCCAGTTCCTGACATGGAACTTCTAAAACCCTTGGAATTTCCCAAATGATAGGGGCGATAGTGTTACTATAGGTAGGCAGATATGAGCAGGGCACGAGAGGCCTCCCTACCCACCACCCAACCAGGAACATCAGGTGCCCATCAGATGATGGTCATGCAGTTGATAACTTTCTCTCTAAATAATTGTTTATTAGCCAGTGCCAGGGAAAGGCAGTCTCCCAATAGATAGAAAACACCTGAAACTAGTGACTAGCTGCTTCCAGGTGAGATATCAGAAGTTGGGTGGGTGGGCTCAAGCATGCACATTAAGAGGCAAAATGGTGGAGTTTAAACCCTCGACTGGTAAGGGAAAAATGCTTCAAATGAGCATGGGCACAATGTCAGTAAACACAATGTCAGTGCATGCAGTCCCTCGCTAGTGCTGGCAGGCCATTGTGCATGCGGACAGCCCACCCCAAGGGAAGAATCAGGGAGAAGGACGCAACCCTCTGGAAGCATGTCATTGTATAAGACCCCAGGCCAAAGGTCTAACAGGGCATGGTGTTTGACTCTCTCACGTCGCCCACTTGGCCCTCTTCCAAATGTACTTTACTTTCTTTCATTCCTGCCTAAAACTTTTCAATAAACTTTCACTCCTACTCTAAAACTTGTCTTGGTCTTTCACTCTGCCTTATGCCACCTTGGTCAAATTATTTCTTCTGAGAAGGCAAGAATTGAGATTACTATCTACCTGTATGAATTCGACACCAGTAACACCCTTTGGTGCCGCATGACTTAGACATGCTCCCTAGTGGTAAAAATAGGAGCATCTTTTGTTATTCATAATAAGTCTCTTCCAACCATACTATGGTGACTTTTGGGGAACCCCTCAATAGCTTCAGGATAGGGGCTGATTGCCAGAGCAATTAACTTTGTGAAACTTTCAGCCCCCGCTCAGGACTTCTGGGGAGGAGAGCGAGAGATGCTGGAGACAGAGTCCTATCACTGATGGCCAGTGATTTATCAACCATGCCTACATAGTGGAACTGCCATAAAACCCCTTAAATGACAAAGTTTGAAGAGCTTCTGAGTTGGTGAACACATGAAGGTGCTGGGAGGGTGGTGTGCACACAGGGCGTGGAAGCTTTGTGCCCCTTCCTCCATACCCTTCCTTATGCCTCTTCCATTTGGCTGTTCCTGATTTGAACTCTTTATAATAACTTGGTAATTGTAAGTAAAATACTTTCCTGAGTTCAGTGGCCATTCTAGCAAATTACTGAATCTGAGGAAGGGGTTGTGGAAAACCCCGACTTATGGGTGATTGGTGATGATGATGAAAAGAATAAAACTCTGGAAAATATTTGAAGAGATTTATTCTGAGCCAAATCTGAGGACCAGGACCCATGACATAGCCCCAGGGAGGTCCTGAGAACACGTGCCCGAGGTGGTCAGACTATAGCTTGATTTTATATGTTTTAGGGAGATGTAAAACATCAATCAATACATGTAAGATGTACACTGGTTTGGTCTGGAAAGGCGGGGCAACTTGTAGGGAGAGGGATATCCTAGGTCATAGGTAGATTCAAAGATTGTCTGATTGGCAATTGGTTGAAAAAGCTAAGTTATTATCTAAAGACCTGGAATCAGGATGGGTGCAGTGGCTCACGCCTGTAATCCTAGCACTTTGGAAGGCCGAGGTGGGCGGATCACTTGAGGTCGGGAGTTGGAGACCAGCCTGACCAACATGGAGAAACTCCATCTCAACTAAGAATACAAAATTAGCCAGGTGTGGTGGCGCATGCCTGTAATCCCAGCTACTAGGGAGACTGAGGCTGGAGAATCGCTTGAACCCGGGAGGCAGAGGTTGCGGTGAAGCAAGATCGTGCCATTGCACTCCAGCCTGGGCAACAAGGGTGAAACTCCGTCTAAAAAAAAAAAAAACAAAAAACCTGGAATCAATAGAAAAGAGTGTCTGGGTTAAGATAAGGGATTGTGGAGAACAAGGTTTTTGTCGTGTAGAGGAAGCCTCCAGGTAGCAGGCTTCAGAGAGAATACATTGTACATGTTTTTTTTCATCAGACTTAAAAAAGGTACCAGACTCTTAGTTAATTCTCTCCTGGATCAGGGAAAAGACCTAGAAAGGGGGAGAAGATTCTCTACAGAAAGTAGATTTTCCCCACAATAGACAGCTTTGCAGGACCATTTCAAAATATGTCGAAGAAATATATTTGGGGGTAAAATACTTTGATTCCTTTCAAGGTTAGCTATCTGTCATGTTGGTATCTTATTGCTACAAAGAGTCTATTTTGTCAGTCTTTAGGTCTCTGTTTTAAAATTAATACTGGTCAGTTGTGCCTGAATTCCAAAGGGAGGAGGGTATAATGAGGCATGTTTGGTCCCCTCCTTTTCCATCATAGCCTGATCTAGTTTTTCAGGTTAACTATGGAATGACTTTGAGTGAGAGGAGGGGTCTATTCAGTTTGTTGGGGGGCTTAGAATTTTATTTTTGGTAACCTGGGAACTTACAACTGGCATCTGAAGTGACACAGTCTTGTGGTACTGAGACTTTAACTTGTGAGATCGGATGCTAACTCCATGTAAATAGTGTCAGGTAACTGCAGGTAACTTCTTTGCCCATGCCAACTCGGTGTTCTACAATTAAGTTGAACTATAGGAAACTCAATTGATGTGGGCAGAGAATTGGAGAATTGTTTGGTATGGAAAATTCCTACACATTTGATACTGGAAATGTGAGTAGAAACAGTAGAGAACTACCAAAAACTAAATTATTTTTAAAAGTACCTTTTTTCCTGCATTTTGATGGCATTAGCACACTATGAGCATTGCTGAATGTGAGGCTGAGAGCAAAAGTCTGATTTCATACCAGGTATGTCAAATTTTGCATCTGTAATCTCTAATCAAATAAAGTCTAGGAAATTATTAATTACATAGTAATACTTAGGGCTCATAAGTGATTTTCCTTTTAAAATACTTCGTGAATGTTAATTATGCAACCTAGAATCTATAAGGCAGACAGATTATTTTATGGTCAGAGTAGTTGTTTAACTTCTCTTGAGAGAATGATTTCTCCCAATACAACACACTCAATTACTATTAAAATACGAAACTTCTTTATAAGTAGATGAAGATTACTGAATACTCCCTCTTTAATGTAGCTAAAGATATACTTTCCTTTTTCTACTGCTAAAGAACCTAAAAATGTTACACTGTACTTGCAAAATTACTTGAGAGGCTGAGAATGGTGGCTCAAACCTGTAATCCCAGCACTGTCCAGGTGGGAAGACTGCTTGAGCCTGGGAAATTGAGACCAGTCTGGGCAAGACCAGCCTGGGTAACATAGCAAGACCCTGTCTCTACAAAAACAAACAAACAAACAAACAAAACAAAAAAGAAAACAATAAACTGGGTGCAGTGGCGTGTGCCTGTAGTCCCAGGTACCTGGGGGCTGAGGTGGGAGGATCACTTTATCCCAGGAGGTAGAGGTTGCAGTAAGCCGAGATTGTACCACTGCACTCCAGCCTGGGTGACAGAGCAAGACTCCATCTCCACATCGACAACTGATTTATCCCAAGGTAGGACCTTAAGGCACTTATAATGACTCAATGGTTTATGTGCTTTTTTTTCCCTTTTGACAGTGAAATGTGCCATGAAAGACACCTATGGTTGCTTTATCATTAGAGGCAAATGTAGACATGAGTGCCGTGATTTTGCAAAACCAATTGATTTCTGCACAAAACTAAATGCCAACTGTTATATGTAGAAGTTTGAAATAAAAATCAGCATCCCTGAAAAGTAAAGCACAGTGAGTACAAGGATTAGTAATAAATAAAACTAAATTACCAACCAAAAAAAAAAAAAAAAAAAGACTCCATCTCAAGAAAATATAAATAAAAATAAATAAAATAAATAAAAATTACTTGAGAGACAGCCCATTAAAGTTGTAGAGAATCTTGCACCAGGAGTTGGTTCTTGATATTTTATCACCTCTGTATCTCAGTGTCTCAGTTTTGGTGTCTTTTGAGAAAAGAAAGCTCGTTTGGAGCTGCTGCTTATCACTCTTCTAAGAATACCTCTTTCTTTACCCACATCAAGAATACCTTTTTCTTTACCTACATCTTAAGGCGTTGATATTCTCCATGGCTAATTCCACTTTTCTTCATCTCTCATTTCATACTCTCTTCCTTGGAGAAAATTTTTATTTGGAAGAGATAGACATAATGTTTACTAGGCTCTGAATACTGACCTAAACACTTTACAAACAAACTGGTTTCATTTTTATGATGTTATGAGGTAGGTACTCTTATTATCCTCATTTTATAGACTAGGAAACTGAAGCACAGAGAGGTTAATCATTTCTCCAAGTAACCAGTAAGTGGAGAGATCAGGACTTGGACTCAGTCTGCCTCTAGAGGACATTCGCTTCCTCACGTCACTATGCTTATCTTGTCTTTTCCGCAATGTAGATTACATCTAATCTTTGGAGAATCTGAAACCTGTCAGTGAAGCCCATCTGCCTCTCCTGAGCATGGAATCCACATATTAAAGTGCTTAACATGTATTTCCATCTCATTGTCCAGCAAATACTTCAAATTCTCGATAGCACAGCTGAGTTCATTTTTCCTCCCATGAATAGCCTGTACTTCTGTTTTAGAAAATGGCATCACCAGCCGGTCAGTGAAAGAGTTACAATTCTGGGAGTTATTTTTGGCCTTCATTTCCCCCTTAACTTTTACCTACGTCTGTGTTGCCTATCCTGTCAATTGTATTTCCTACAGATGTCTTGAATTTGGCTTTCTATGCCTATTGTCATCTACCCTTATCATTTCTTTCCTGAATGACCAAGTAGCAGGGGTTCCAGTTTGTGCATAAACCATGCCCAGCATTGTGCTTCATACATAGTTGGTTACATCTGATGAACTGGTAAAGAAGCCCCTCTGTCTTAGTCTATTTTGTGTTGCTAAAGTAGAATACTTGGCACTAGGTAATTTATAAAGAACAGAGATTTATTTCTTACAGTCCTGAAGGCTGGGAAGTCCAAGGGCAAGGGCCTTCTTGCTGCATCATCCCATGGTGAAAAGTAGAAGGAGAAAGAGAGCATGAAAGAGAGAGAGAGAGAGAGAGAGAGAGAGAGAACTAAGTCATCTTTTCATCAGGAACTGTATTAGTCCATCCTCACACTGCTATAAAGACTGGATAATCTATGAAGAAACGAGGTTTAATTGACTCACAGTTCCACAGGCTTAACAGGAATGATGACTGAGAGGCCTCAGGAAACTTACAATCATGGTGGAAAGGAAGGGGGAAGCAAGTACATGCTTCACATGACAGCATGTGGGTCTGGGTTCACAAGGCCCCAGCATTCAGAGTTGGGGATGTGTAAGACAAGGCAACAGAGGCAGCCAGACTTGGCAATGACTTCATATCACATACTAACCATAGGCAGTGGACACCTAGGTAACTCTTCCCAGGATACCTTCTTGAAATTATGAAGGGAAGAACTGACTAAAATAAATAAGCCCTCCCCACTGACCTTTAAAGGACCTCACTGACCTTTAAAGGACCTAACAGTGGAAGAATTCCAACTGGACCACAGTTCTTGAGACCTACCTGCAGATCAAAACACAAATGAAAGTTTTGCAGCTCTTGGCTATTGCAGAGGTTCAGGGGAAGGGATGATGTTTGCCAAGGAGACAAAATTGGAAGAATTCAGGATACATCATGAAGGCAGAGAGGCAAATCACGTGGAGTGACTGGATGTGGCGGTTAGATTAAAGGTGGGTTTTTTTTTTTTTCGGAGACAGCTCTGTCGCCTAGGCTAGAGTGTAGTGGCATGATCTCAGCTCACTGCAACCTCTGCCTCCTAGATTCAAACGAATCTTCTGCCTTAGCCTCCAAGTATCTGGGATTACAAGTACTCACCACCATGCCCGGCTAATTTTTGTGTTTTTAATAGAGACGGGATTTCGCCATGCTGGCCAGGTTGGTCTCGAACTCCTGACCTCCAGTGATCCACCCAGCTCACCCTCCCTAAGTGCTGGGATTACAGGTGTGAGCCACTGTGCCCGGCCAAAGGTGACTTTTAGCTTGGAGTTGGCTTAAGCAATTGGATGAATGATGGTAGTATGTACTGACCTGGCGAAGTCTGGAGGAGGAAGAGGTTTAGGGACAGAAATCAAAGTTCTGCCCAGGAACAGTTAAAGTGATAGGAAAGAGCTTGGAAAATCAGCAGTCTTCTTGTCAAATTTTATGTGTGTGTGTCTTCCCTGCCAGCAAGCGGGTAATATTTGGTTAATGATGCTCCATGAACTAAAGTCACTTTCAGAGAAATGCTTTAAATGGCACTGATGAGCTGAAGTCCATTAGGAAAACCTACCAAGCAAACTGTCCCAGAGCACCAGGAAAGGCACCATGATACATAGACAGATAGAGCATGTTAGATAAGAATTACATCTCCACATTGGTGAATGGTTTTTCACTTAAGAGATGAGCAAGGCTGGGATTGGCTGCCCCTCTGGGGACCCAGAGCACATGTCATGTAGTGCTGCTCTGATTTTTTTCTTTTTATTCCATAAACCTTAAGGACAATTAACTTGCCCTCTACGATGTAAAATAATCAAATCATTCACATTAATTTATTATTTCTAAAAGTTTTTAAAGAAGGTTTTCAGAAATTGACTTCTTACATACACCAAATTCCTTTTGTTAGTTAATTAGAATATATTTTTAAAGCGTAATTCTTTTTCTTTTTTTTTTTTCTTTTGAGACGGAGATTCACTCTTGTTGCCCAGGCTGGAGTGCAATGGTGCAGTCTTGGCCCACTGCAACCTCCGCCTCCCGGGTTCAAGTGATTCTCCTGCCTCAGCCTCCCTAGTAGCTGGGATTACAGGCGCCTGTCACTGCGACCGGCTAATTTTTGTATTTTTAGTAGAGACGGTGTTTCGCCGTGTTGGCCAAGCTGGTCTCCAACTCCTGACATCAGGTGATCCACCTGCCTTGGCCTCCCAAAGTGCTATAATTATAGGCATGAGCCACCACGCCTGGCCTAAAGTGTAATTCTTATATATTCCAGTTTTTTACATTTGCTTAGGGTCCTTTTACTCAAAATAGTTACAATTTAGAAGTTATCTATATTATCTTATCCACATTTATTGCCAACACAGGCAAATTAAATTTCATGAATCTTAGACAGTTCTTCCCATTAAGTACTTAATCATGTTCTGCAAAAACCGGGCAAGTTGTATTTTGTCTTTTTAATGGTGAAAGGTAAAAAGAAAGAATGAAACACGCTATTGTGGGCCTTTGTCTACGTTCCCATTGTAATTCTGATTTTGGGGGGATTCATGGAGTAAAGTCCAATCTATTTACAATTAGTTAAACAATTTTGCAGGCTCTTTCTGTCAATTTTAAAAATCCCTGCCTAAGACCCGGCGCGGTGGCTCACGCCTGTAATCCCAGCACTTGGGGAGGCTGAGGCAGGTGGATCATGAGGTTAGGAGATTGAGACCATCCTGGCTAATGCAGTGAAACCCTGTCTCTACTAAAAATACAAAAAAATTAGCCGGGCATGGTGGTGGGCGCCTATAGTCCCAGCTACTTGGGAGGCTGAGGCAGGAGAATGGTGTGAACCCGGGAGGCGGAGCTTGCAGTGAGCCGAGATCACGCCACTACACTCCAGCCTGGGCGATAGAGCGAGACTCCATCTCAAAAAAGAAAAAACAAACAAACAAACAAACAAAATCCCTGCCTGGGGATTTTAGGCTTTTCCTCATTCGTATACAGTTGACCCTTGAGCAACATGGATTTGAACTGCACAGGTTCACTTGTACATGGATTATTTTCAGTAAATATAGGAAAATCTTTGGAGATTTGTGATAATTTGGGAAAATCTTGCTTTTCTTCTTGCCTACTTTATCATAAGAATACAACATATATATAACATATAGTATACAAAATCTGTGTTAATCACCTGTTTATGTTATGGACAAGGCTTCTGGTAAACAGTAGACTGTTAACTTTTGGTTGTATGTGGATATGCAACTGTGCTCCTAACCCCTGTGTTGTTTAAGGGTCAACTGTATTTCATTTTGGTGCCCCATTGCCCTCTGGATAAAGTCCACATTTTTGGACTAACTTACCAAGATCCTTCTTCCTCTTCTCTTTTATACTCTGGGATGGAGTCAAATGGAGCTGCTTCAAATCCTGAACTGGCCTTTCTCTCTACTGTTTCCTGGCCTGTGTGTATACACTGTTCCCTGGCCTGTGTGTATACACTGTTCCCTCTGCCTGGGGTTCTCTTGTGTGTCTTCCTCCTTCCACGTACCCTCCCGCCTTGATCTCTCTACTGTTTGGCTACCTCCCCCTAGCTGACTCCTATTCAACCTTCAAATCTATGCAAGGATTCTGCAGGGAACCCTTTCCTCATGCCTCAGGTCTGATGCAGCCCACACAGGCCTCTGCTCTGTGCTCACTTCAGCCTAGCATGTATCTTGCTTATGGAACCTGATTGCTCATCTATAACCTTTTCTAGAATGTAACTTCCTTAAGAATAGAACTCTGCCTTATTCTCAGTTGCAAGCCTAGCACCTAGCACAGAGCCAGGCAAATAGTAGATAGTAAATTTTTACTGAATGAATGTAAACACAAATATAAAGAAAATGTATATTTGATGTTATGGAAATAAAACATAGGTATGAAGAGAAATATTTTACCTAAAATATATACATTTTAGGGTAAGTAGACATTATTTTTATGTATGTGTTACATTATTCACATCGCTGTTATCCTACATTAACAAATACAGGTCTACTACTTTAGATATCATTTGAAGATTAACATAGACTCCATGTAGGAAGGCTTGGTATGTGGAAGATATGAAGTGTGATTTTTGTTCTCCCATGGGAATCAATGCAATTATTGATGTTAATAACAAGAACAACCATTAATAATATGTTCAATACATATATAGTATTTTTGGTTGAAAAAATGGAAACCAAAGGTCTCCTGTTTATTGAAAACATAATTTTCTTCTAGAGTTTCTACACAGGACTAGGCATCAGAAAACATATATTCCAAAATGTGTCAAGGGTCACCATGGAAACCACAGGGCACAACATTTGTGTCCCAGGCTTCTGGAACACTAAGGACCGAAAGAACGTGAGTGAGAGCAGGGGAATTTAGGAATCCGTTGAGGATGCCTGAATGGGTTTGTTGGCCCTGATCACTCTCCAGAGACAGGCATATGGTCACAGGCAATCAGAAATGAAAAAGGACATTAATTTGTACCCTGTGGAGTTGTCTTCGGTTGATAAAAAGGACTTCTCTGTGAGTGTATATTTTAATTATGCTATTAACTGGGAGTCAATTAAATTACAATACCTAGATCCAAATAGTTGTATTCATTTGAGACTTATGAAAATTAGATTTTGGAAACAAGTTAGTATTTCTTAATCTATGCTTAATATTACTAAATATTTGTATTTATTAATACAAATGCTAGGCTGTATTTGTACAGCATCATATTTGTACACAGTGTCTAGCATCACAGCATGAAACTCACATTTAATTTTACTGTTATTCTTGTGAGTTAGAAATTATTATAATTTCTATTTAATATCAGAGGAAACTGAGTCCGAAACAATGCATACAGGTGGTGGGAGAGAGATGCCTGAAACCCAGGCTTCTGATTACAAATCTAGCATTTTTTCACTACTCCAGGCTGCAAAGGAACTGATTTGTGAATCCAGGTGATTCACATGAGTTCATCTCCTCACATTTTAATTACTCATTTATTTATCCATTCTCCAAATATACACTGAGCATGTGTTTTCTGTGTTTCCTCATTTATAAAATGGAAATAATAATATACCTACCTGATAGGCAACCAATGTGAGAACTGAGATATAAACTACTGTGCTTGGTTTTAGATGAAACCGAACTATTAACCACTATTATTTTCCTGCTAGAAATATGTAGAGTAGAAACATTATTAAATGTGAACATGGAAGTGAACATTCAAAACTTTAGATTATGGCTGGGTGCGGTGGCTCATGCCTGTTATTCCAGCACTTTGAGAGGCCCAGGCGGGCAGATCATGAGGTCAGGAGTTCGAGACCAGCCTGGCCAACATAGTGAAACCCCGTCTCTACTAAAAATACAAAAAACAGCCGGGTGTGGTGGCAGGCGCCTGTAGTCCCAGATACTCGGGAGGCTGAGGCAGGAGAATTGATTGAGCCCAGGAGGCGGAGCTTGCAGTGAGCCAAGATCTCACCACTGGACTCCAGCCTGGGTGACAACGCAAGACTCCATCTCAAAAACAAAACAAAACAAAACAAAACAAAAAACCTTTAGATTACAATATGTAGCTCACTAATATTTCTCAGCATGGCTATGATGGTGATGGTTGGAGAGGAGTGGTGTGGGAAATATTATCTATTTTTGGAGTAAAAATGTTCACTTATTTTTTCTGTAAAAAGAGTATGAATGGTGTAGGTGCCGCGGCTCCCACTTGCAATCCCAGCACTTTGGGAGGTCAAGACAAGAGAAACTGGCTCTAGCTGAGGACTTCAAGACAAGCTTGGGCAACATAGTGGGACCCTGTCTCTACAAAAAAATCAAACAATTAGCCAAGTGCAGTGGCTCATGTCTGTAGTCCCAGCTACTCTGGAGCCTGAGATGTGAGAATCACTCAAGCTCAGGAGGTTGAGATTGCAGTGACCTGTGATGGTGTCACTGCACTCCAGCCTGGGTGACACAGTGAGACTCTGTCTCAAAAAAAAAAAAAAAAAAAAAAGAGTAGTAATGACAAATAAATATAGATGGATAAATTCTGTAAAATTTAAAAAATGTATTGAGTTGTTAACTTGTTTGGTAAGTATAGCAAATGGACAATAAATTAACTACTCTGAAGTATATTGACCTCAT
The DNA here is from genome assembly GCF_047675955.1 of Chlorocebus sabaeus. NCBI lineage: Eukaryota > Metazoa > Chordata > Mammalia > Primates > Cercopithecidae > Chlorocebus > Chlorocebus sabaeus. The sequence continues at coordinate 36,253,099 of NC_132923.1, read as the reverse complement.
GGAACTTTCTTTTACCTTCTAAAACTGTACCATTCTTTATTGACTGCATTAGTCAAGAAGAAGATGAATATTGAATTGACTTGTTTTATTGTGAACATTAATGTTCACTATACCAGTATTTCTTAAACTGTATTTTGTAGAATGCTGGTATGCCATTAATAAATCACAGGGTTGAAAACAATTCAAATTTCTATAGAAGCCACACAAGAACAATAGCAATGGCAGAAAATGCACCATCTTATATTGTTTCATTTGGAGATTATTTCAATATTTCCTCTAAATATCTTGAAGAAAATAGTTGTAGATACTATGCATACATTATTATTGACACTTTATGGCTAAAGTGTAATAATCTATAAGTTAAACAATGTAATTTAAGCTAACTAGGGAAAAATTAGGAAAAGGTTGTTGATATTACAGCAAATAATGAATACTGTTCTTATTTCCACCAGTTATGTGACTTTGGGAAATCAGTTACTGACTGTGGACCTCCTTCTCTTTTTTTCTCTTTTGTTTTGCCATATATCCGTTTATAAAGGAAATATTTTGTAGAAGCCTTGAGTGCTCATCCACTGCCTTCCACTCCCACCCCCATATTGGGCTTGTGCTAAATCCCTTGAGTTGGATGGAGTCTGTTTGAAAACTGGAACTAGCTGATCTCCCAGGTCCCTTCTGGTTTTTACTTCTTTGATTTTGGTTTGGAATTCTTAAACAGGCATTGGTGATTTGTCTGATACAGAATGTGGCTGGGTTAGGCTAAGGTCTTATCATTAGTGGGCAGGCTTCTGGAACAGAACCGTTTCTGAGTCACGCTGTTTATTTTTGGTATTCTGGTTCTACTGTAATAACTTTTTTATTATATGTATTTTACTAAAAGCTGTTTTAAATTATTTTTGGGATCAAAAAATTGTCAAAATACGTATATGAATAAATAATTCAAATTACCTTGAATATCAAATCACTCAGCAGCACAGATTTCTACTACGTGTTTCATACTTAATCTGAAAATTAATTTCCAGAAATAATTCGAAGTATGTATTCTATATTTTCTTTACATTCTTTGGTAACTTTGTATCACTATTGAATAAACAACTAAACGAGTATGTTCTAATGATACATTCTAATAAGAAATTATGATAATTTTAAAAGAATACACTATGTAAACCACATAGCTGTCAGGCCTTTGACAATCTTGAGCTCATTTTTCCTTGCCCTCTTCCAGCAAGAAAGAATATTTTCCACCAGGCGCAGTGGCTCATGCCTGTAATCCCAGCACTTTGGGAGGGCGAGATGGGCGGATCACGAGGTCGAGAGATCGAGACCATCCTGGCCAACATGGCAAAACCCTGTCTCTACTAAAAATACAAAAATTAGTTGGGTGTGGTGGTGCATACCTGTAGTCCCAGCTACTCGGGAGGCTGAGGCAGGCAAATTGCTTGAACCTGGGAGGCAGAGGTTGCAGTGAGCCGAGATTGTGCCACTGCACTCCAGCCTGGTGAAAGAGGGAGACTCCATCTCCAAAAAAAAAAAAAAAAAAAAAAAAAAGAATATTTTCCTTTTCTTTTTCTTGAAGCTAAATGATAAAATTTAATTCTTTTATGTTTTTCATTTCTTTTGCTCACATCTGAATCTTCCATCCATTCTTTTTTCTTTTTTCAGAACTGGCCACACCAGTTTATCACTAGTCTGCATTCAGCATTCAGTTCTGGGACCCACTTTATAAGAAATTGGACAAATTGGCAGAGACTGGACTGAGGGGCTTGAAGCCATATAATATAAGACAATGTTGAAGAAAATGGAGATATTTGTCTGGGGAAGACTAAGGAGAAAAGAAAGGTGGTCAAGGAAACTGTCTTTGCGTTTTTGAAGAGCTGTCATAAGTAAGGGTGATCAGAGGTCCTGCAGCCTCCAGGCAGAATTAGAACTAGTGGCTTTTGACATAATTTAGAGCTGCCTCCAGCAGTGAGTTTTCTAGAACTGCAGCATACAAGCATGGGTTGCAGGAGTTAGATTTAAATTTTGTCGTTTTCAGGGTGAGTGCAGTGGCTCATATCTGTAATTCTGGCACTTTGGGATCCTGAGGCGGGAGGATTACTTGAGGTCAGCAGTTTGAGACCAGCCTGGCCAACATAGTGAAATCCTGTCTCTACCAAAAATACGAAAATTAGCTGGGCATGGTGGCACATGCGCCTGTAGTCCCAGCTACTCCAGAGGCTGTGGCAGTAGAATCGCTTGAACCCGAGAGGTGGAGGTTGCAGTGAGCCCAGATGGTGCCACTGCACTCCAGCCTGGCGACAGAGCAAGACTCCGTCTCAAGAAAAAAAAAAAAGTTGTTGTTTTCAAACTCGACACTTTTGACACCTGCTGAATTTCTGTGTGTAGTATTACCTTCCTTTTGTGCAGTTGAGCGATATTTAAAATCCCTTAGTATTTCCTTTATATGTGAAATGCCTTCTTTATTGTTTCTTTAAAGTTCATTCCTTAAATTTATATCAAGCTGGGTGGTTGGAAAAGCTTCTTCTATTATCTTCCCTCATAGACTGTAAAAGTATGCCTTTATTATGAAACTACAACCAACAGGAACTTTGACCTCATGGTAATTGAGAGAATAAAGTGTTTTATGATCTCATTAGAACCTTGTTATGTATTATGTGTGTGCTGTGTGTACATTATCTATTTCATATTTTTCTTGTAGAATTTTCTATACCATTTAGAATGGCTTAGAGAGATTTGATTATACTGACACTTTCCTTCCATGCAATTTTGTTGTTGTTTGTTTGAGACAGGGTCTCACTCTGTCACCCAGAGACACTGCATTGCTGGAGTGCAGTGGCATAATCATGTAATCACTGCTCACTGAAACCTCTGCCTCCCAGTTCAAGCGATTCTCCTGCCTCAGCCTCCTGAGTAGCTGGGATTACAGGCGTCAGCCACCACATCTGGCTAATTTTATTTTATTTTTTTGAGACAGAGTCTCTTTCTGTCACCCAGGCTAGAGTGCAGTGGCACGATCTTGGCTCACTGCAACCTCCTGAGTAGCTGGGATTACAGGCATGTGCCACCACACCCAGCTAAGTTTTGTAATTTTTTTTTTTGAAACAGAGTTTTGCTCTTGTCACCCAGGCTGGAGCGCAATGAGGCGATCTCGGCTCACTGCAACCTCTGCCTCACAGGTTCAAGCGATTCTCCTGCCTCAGCTTCCCTAGTAGCTGGGATTACAGGTGTGTGCCACCACGCCTGGCTAATTTTTTTTGCATTATTAGTAGAGTCGGAGTTTTACCATGTTGACCATGTTGGTTTTACCATGTTGGTCTTGGACCTCTGCTCTCAGGTGAACCGCCTGACTCAGCCTCACAAAGTGCTGGGATTACAGGCGTGAGCCACTGCACCCAGCCAACTTTTGTATTTTTTTTTAGTAGAGGCGAAGTTTCGCCATGTTGACCAGGATGGTCTCAAACTCCTGACCTCAGGTGATCCGCAGGCCTTGGCCTTCCAAAGTGCTGTAATTATAGGTGTGAGCCACCATGCCCAGCCCCAAGCAATATTTTAAAAAACATTACTTACAGAGTTTTATTATCTTTGTAAAAATGCTAAGGAAAAATAAACATTTTCATTTGAACTTAAGGACTTGTATTTGTTAGGTGATAATTCATTCCTCATGATCAAAATTTTAAGCAGAAGAGTTATATAAAAAAGATTTTTGTAAAGGATCATTTTGGAAAATAACAAGAAGGTGTTCAATTATATCTGGCTTCACCGAAAGTGTAGACTGGAGTTCTTTTCATTAGACTATTTACTTTGTGAAATTAAAAGTTCATGAATTGGATGAGAACTCTAACTTCTATTTCTAATGCCCTTTTTCTAACACAAAACTCGTGAAAAATAGTTGGGGAATTTGAATTTAGATTCGGGAAGAATTTTAAATCAGAATCTTTGGATTTATTTAGCCTTTTAAACAACGTGGGTAAGTTTATTGAAAGATTCATATACTTCATTTTTCTCTATCTTTCATATAATAAATACTAGATTTTTTTTTTTTCAATAAAATAATTTGAGGCCGGGCGCGGTGGCTCAGCCTGTAATCCCAGTGCTGTGGAAGGCCAAGGCAGGGTGGATTGCTTGTACTCAGGAGTTGAAGACCATGGCCAACATGGCAAAACCCGGTCTCTACAAAAAATACAAAAATTAGCCGGGCATGGTTGAGCAAGCCTGTAGACCCAACAATTTGGGAGGCTGAGGCACGAGAATCGCTTGAACCCGAGAGATGGAGGTTGCAGTGAGCAGAGATTGGGCCACTGCAGTCCAGCCTGGGTGATAGGGCGAGACAGTGTCTCAAACAAAGAAAACACACATTTAAAAAAACCCCACTAACAAAAACTGGAATTGGCTCTCGAAGGGCTCGCTCCCTCGGTCAGCTCTGCACGGGTGCGCTCCCTTTCTCCCTAGAGGTCAACGCACTACTGCGAAGGAAAAGGCCGCCACAAGTTTCTTGCCGTTTCTGGAGGGAGCACTCAGAGCGCATGCTCTTCGGATAGTGGGTCTGTAGCGCCATTTTCGTATGGAAGGGACGGCACGCTGAGCGTTCAAGTTGTTCAAACAGTATCTGGAGCCTCGCAGAGACAAGTCAAGGGCCTCTTTTAGCGGGACTCCTGCCTGGAGCGCTTCAGCTGAGACTATGTAAAGAAATTCCTTTGTGTTAACCTTCTCCTTGGACCAGTGGACTCTGCTCTGTCACCTATTCCCTCCGCCCCCGCCCAGGCTTGCTCTGCGGTCTCGCCCCGCCCCTCCGGGACCCGAGCTCTGTAAAGATTAGGCATTTGTGATGCTTTTGCGCTCACAGTGGCGGCCCAGTTGAGAGGGCGCGGAGAACCAGATGGGAAACTTTTTTTCCCGTGAGAACAAAGTACAAGTTATATCAGAGTCTGGTATGTGTAGAGGAAACCAATACATGTACTGTGAGCTAGGAGCTGGGGCTTCTTTTTCAACTGTATTTTTTATAAAGATGCAGACCCTCTCAGTGTTGGGCGTGGGCGGTGGTTGAAATGTTAGCTAGAGGCGAGGCAGGGCATGGAGATCTGAGGTTTTTACGTGTGTGTGTGTGTGCGCGCGCGCGCGCTGCAAGAGTTTAGAAGAGCATGGCTGAGTGGGCGAGAAAGAAAGAGAATGAGAGAGAGAGAAAAAAGAAATCTGGAGTGGGACAAGACTTAGTGGGTGCCGAAAAGAAAGGGGGCGCCGGCGCATCCTAGCCTCCGAGGCAGCGACAGAGCCCTTGGCGTTGTCCACTTCCAACCCCGCCGTTTCATTCATTAGTTTCTGGCCTAGAGGCCCCGCCCGCTCCCCTGGGCCGAGGGCCCCATTTCCTGAACAGCAATTGGTGGACGGCAACAAAGCCTTAGCAACCGGCTCCTAGTGACCCGCGGGGTGCCTGGTAACTGGGGCTGCTGCGGAGAAAGGAGCCGGGCTGTCCCTTTAAGGGATGGCCGCGGAGTCCTGAAAGTGGAGGGGGCTGAGGGAGGGCGGGGAGGAAGGTCTGGGGGCGGACCCAGGGGGAGGAGGAGGAGGAAGAGTAACTGCTGAAAGGAGGTGGCGAAGGAGGAGCCGGAGCAGCTGCTGCCAGCCCGCGGGCACTGAAGTCCTGCAGGCAGCCGCTCGAGTAGCCACAGGCGCGATCGAGACCAGACGTCTCCTCCTCCATGATCACTTTGGAAGCCGGGGGAAGACTTTGCCCTGCCGTGAGAGCTGGTCTGCGTTTCCCAGGCGCGGCGACGGCGGAGCAGCAGCTGCAGCAGCCGGGTCCAAATAGGAGCGGCCACAGCCAGGGGCGTGTGCGCCCCGCGCGGAGCGGGCTCGGGTTCCCCTCGGAATGTCCCCGGGGCGCCCGGCGCGCTGACCCCGAAGCCGCCTCCGCCTTCGGCGCCTGCTGCCTCCCTCGGCCAGGCTTGGTGTTCGGGACTGTGAGCTTCCTGGCTCCTGGGCAGTGGGGAAGCCCCCGGAGGCGAGTGACCTCAGCTGGCCACGACCCAGCCCTCCCCAGTGCGTATCTCGCTTAAGATGGCAGCGGAGTCAGGGGAACTAATCGGGGCTTGTGAGTTCATGAAAGGTGAGGAGCAGCCGCCCCGCATCTTCCAACGCTCTTTTGCCCCCAACTCTTCACTTCCCGCGCCACTGTCCCCACCTTCTCCTGAGGCTGCCAGTGTCCTGCAGCCGCTGCGCGCGCTCTCGTCCCCTCTCGGGACTCTCCTTTCTCCGAGGACCCCCTGCTTCCGGCTTCTCTTTCTTGTGTCCCTTGCTCCCTCTGCAGTTCCCTCGGATGGCTTCTCGGCCTCGTAATGGGACAGCACCGGCTTCTGCCCGGACTCCGGCACTCAGCAGTTCATGGGGAGCCTGCTCCGGTTGCTCACCGGTCGCCTTTTTTCCACCATCGCAGGCTTCGGTTTTCGGGACACCCCCAACCACACCCCCTAAGTCTCTCTCCGTTCCTCTTTTTCAAATCTCCGAAGCCGCATGGGGGAGGCTCACCTCTTCCCCTTCTCGCAGCTGCTGAGGTCTGGAGATTTGGGAACCAAACTTGCACCTCCAGTTCTGCGGGTACCCCCCTCTCCTGGCTACTCCGCTGGCCTGAAACAAGGGAAATGTGGGTGCTCTGCACCCCCCTGAGTTCCTCGGTCAGGTCTTCCTGTTGCCTAACTGTTGTGCTCTTGAGTCTCTAGCTTTCTGGGAGAGATGAGGTTTCTGCAAGAATTCCACGTGTTGATGGGGTCTTTAAATTGAATCCTTCGTATGTTATCACCCCCCTTCACTTCCACTTCCCTACTTCTCATATGTTTTTTCTGTCTTTTAAACTTGTCTTTCAGATCGGTTATATTTTGCTACTTTAAGGAATAGACCAAAAAGCACAGTAAATACCCACTATTTCTCCATCGATGAGGAGCTGGTCTATGAAAAGTAAGTTTCTGTTTTGTTTTGTTTTTTTCTCTTGGCCATTCAGCTTGTTCTTTGACGAGGAAACACTATGCACTTTTAGTCATTTTCCCCCAGTGATTTGAGTAACAATCCCAATGTTTTAAGGCTCGGGTGCCTGGGGAGAAGTTCAGGGAAAATTGACAGAATTTGAACCTTTCAACACCTCAGTTCTTTTAGACATCTATCTGTTTCAGTTCTTCCAGACATCTATCTGTTTCAGTTCTTCCTACCACCACAACAAACAGCAACTGGAGATTCCTAACACTCCCCAGAGTAGGACCAGGGAGACACACTATCATTGCCAGACTCTGTAATTGGCCTGTGAATCAGTCACTAAGTATTTATGGAGTGGCCATAGGGTACAGGGCAGTGCATGTATTACAGGTGCTTGAGCTTTATAGTTTACAAGGCTTCTGTTCTATCTCAGGATGTTTTTGTTTGTGCAGCTCTTTTTCAGAAAGTGGGACACATTAACTGCAGGGAGCTGTATCAGAGTCACATCTATGACTAACATTTTATCTGACATATTATTGATTCTTTTATTTGGGCACCCCAAACTTTTTGATATTATTTTCTTTGCTTCTGATGAAATGATGTAGCAGTCCTGATTTATTGTCTTTGACTACTTTGCTTCTGTGGGATTAGGATTTGAGAGTGTGAAATAAAATTAGGGAACTGTTTTCTGTAAAAGACCACTAATCTACAGGAAAAAGATATCTTAATACTTTAGGTATAGCAAAACATTAATTGAACAGAGATAAATCTTTATTCAATATAAGTATCAGATAATAAGAAATAAGGCTGAATTGACTTGGTTATGTACTTTTATGAAAAGAGCTGGTGTTTCAGAGGAGTCTAATATATTCTATTTTAAATTTTTAAATTTCCTTTCTTGTTATCTTTACCAAATGTGCAGATAAATGAACATAGTTAAATGAATCATAATTAGCTTCCTTGGACTTGTGTTGTTAGAAAGGTTATTGGCAGTTCTACCTAAGGATGTGTGGGTACTACCAGGTCTTCGAAGAGTAAGTGTTCTGGACCTTCAACAGCATATCTTTTATTTGGGGGAAAACAATCTTTGTCACTTCATCATAGAGGTTCTTGAAATTGAGGTCTGCGACATTTCTCTTAGTGGTGCTGGGAGGAGGATGCTTCTTGAATGGCTGAAGTAAGAGTGGGAATGAAAGAGCCCTTTGCTGCTGCTCATGAATGCCCAGAGTTGCTGAGGCAAAGAAGTCTGAGTCTCTGGTGTCAGATTACAGCTCTGCTTCTAGACAGAATGGAGTTATGTGCGGCTGTGTACCTGGATGATGTCACTGCCAGCAGTGTTTATTGAGTGTTCACTCTGTTGTTGGGAATGTGCATTGTTGTACCTCTGTTTTTGTGATTTTAGGGTTTGGGGGTCTCTCATGAGTCTGAGAGTGGGAATGGTGTATATGTCATTATGTTCAATTCTATAGTTAACTCACATGCCAGAGGTTGTTAATATGTTAATATGTCATTGAATGAGCTCTAGCCATGGAGATCTGAGTCACTTCTCTTGGGATTGGTAGGTGATAGATCTAGCAGAAAATTAAGCCAACTAAACACTGTGCATGATGGCTTTTTGATTTTAGTATTGATAGATGAGGAAAATGTTTAATGTGATTTTCATGTTGGTATTTTGGGATAGGCCTACAAATCACATTCCTCTTATAGTCTACTGTTTTTCTGGTATTTTACAAGGAAAGACTTGCTGGAGAAACCATCCAATTTATATTGTGAGTTTGAATTGACATTTGAAATATGATGAGGACTCCAGCCTGGGCAGAGTGTGTACTTTTCTTAGTTTGAACTTACCCTTCTGTGCCACAGTAATGGCTGTGGCTCTGAAACCTCCAACTCCATCTTTTTTGTTACCCCGACATATTACATGATGCTAGGTGATGTAGAGAATAAAACAATGTTGAATGCACATGTTACCTTCGAAGAGCTCCAAGCCTGTAGGGAAAATAACAGGACTGCAGTTTGAGGTATAGGAAAGTATCTGCCAAAAGAGAAGTACAATCTCTATGCTAGGAGAGGAATTCACAGGGGGGTGGGGGCACATCTGGTGGAGGAGTTCAGCAAAGGCTTCGTGGAAGAGTTAAGATTGGCTTGAAGGATGAACAAGGTCTTATCAGGCAGAGATGTGAGAGGAGGGATCTTAGAAAACAGCAAGTGTGAGGAGGGGAGAGCCTTGGGACGTGTGTTCAGGGAACAGTAAGTCCTCCAGTTTGCCTGGTGTGTATTCAGGGAACATGTAGGGCATGGAGAATGTGAAGTTGAAAGGTTGGCTGGGGACAGAATGAATGTCAGGCTGAGAAACCTGCAGTTTCTTTGGTACACCATGGGACTCTTGAGGGATTTGGGGCAGCCATGGTATGACTTCATCTGTGCTGATTACAAATAATGGGAATCATTTATTGAGCATTTAAATGTATGCCATATACTGTTCTAGGTGCTCGTAACTATTAATTCATTTTGTTTTCACAGCAATTCTATGAGGCAGGCACTATTATCCTTATTGTACAAAAAGGCATAGAGAGGCTGGGTCACTTGCCCAAGGTCACAGAAGTAAAAGTAGCAGAGCTGGAGTTTGAAACCAAGTCATCTAGTTGCAGAGGACATATATCCTTCTCAAAAAATTAATACAGTAGCATCACTTAAGATGGGTTGTTGAGGAGATAAGAGCCTACTTAAAAAAATTCAGAGGGTATCAGGCATGGTGGCCCTCGCCTGTAATCACAGCAATTTGGGAGGCCGAGGCAGGTGGATCACGAGGCCAGAAATTCAAGACCAGCCTGGCCAATGTGGTGAAACCCCGTCTCTACTAAAAATACAAAAATTAGCTGGGCATGGTGGCACATTCCTATAATCCCAGCAACTCCGGAGGCTGATGCAGAAGTGCTTGAACCAGGATCCGGGAGGCGGAGGTTGCAGTGAACTGAGATCACACCACTGCACTCCAGCCTGGGCTACAGAGCAAGATATGTCAAAAAAAAAAAAAAAAAAAAAAAAAAGAAATTCAGGAGGAAGAAACAAGTATCTGGATTAGGATGGTAACAATGGTGATAGACAGAAGGGATCTTAAGCCATGTGACCTGGCAACACAGGAGGGTGGGGTGGAAGGGTGCTGAGGAAAAAGGGGAGTCAAAGAAGTCCTTAAGACGGCTTGGGTTGTGGTGAGCCTGCTGGAGCTCTTAACTGAAATAAGGAAGGAGGGTGGAATAATTGGCTTTGGTGGGAAGATCAGGCATTCCATTTTGGTCAGATCGAATTTAAGAAATTTAAGGGATATTTATATCACTGTTAGATATCACATATATTTGAAGTTCTTAAATTTGGTAATTTTCCCAAAGAGACAATAAAGCTGAGAGAATGATGTGATTTCTGGGAAGATAGAGAAGGCCTCAAGGTCTGTATTTCACAGGTAGGGCCAGGATGAGAGGAGCAAGGGAGGGTGGAAGTATGCAACAAAGAGGTGGACAAACACTGAAAGGGAGAGGAGAAAGGGACAAGGACTGACTCCATCTCGTCAGCTCCACGCTGGGGAAGTATAGAATGAGAGAGACTGCAAAGCCCCTAGAAGGACCTCTAGTAACCTGGGCTCTGTCTGGAGGATGTCCTACGGTGGGAAAGATCTTGACTGTCACATCATAATGTGCATGTCTCTGAGGAGAGGAATATATTTATATTCATTATCACACAGGACTTTGTACTGTGTAATTATTTGCTGAATGTTTAAATTAAATGCTGCTTTTCCAGCTGGGTGTGCTTGTAGTCCCAGCTACTTTTGAGGCTGAGGTGACAGGATTGCTTGAGGCCCACAGTTGAACTGAAAAGCCAGCCTGCCAGCCTGAGCAACATAGTGAGACCCCATCTCTTAAAAAAAAAAAAAAAAAAAAGAAAGAAATGCTGCTTTTCTGGCTAAATTATCACCTTAGAAGCGATTGTTTTTGAATCAGGAAGTAGACTCTTTAAATATTAGGCTGTGGATATTTTGGGCACAGCTGTGTTTTGTGCAGATGTTTCTTTAGTTATGAAGGGAGGACAGCATTCCATGATTGAAATGTCAACCTTCTGAGATGCTGGTGGAGAAAATTTAATGAGGTGGCCTCATGAGGTAGGGCTATTAAGAGTGAACGTTTGAATTATCTGCTTGATTTTTTAAAACAGAACTTATTACTATAAACGCCTGAGCAGATTTAATAAAATGAGGATGATACGAAATCATACTTTGTCCTTGGGTTATGATTTCACAGGTCAGAGTTAAAATCAGAGTACAGGCTAACACACTAGTGGTACAAAAATAACTCCACAAAAAGGGAGCCTTTCAAAGAAGATTTATCTGCATGTGATTAAACTACAAATAACATACAACTCCCTGGAAAGGCTTGTTCTTTGGTATTGGAATTGGGCCCTGTAATCCAAATAGACACTTAGTTTTTCTTTTTCTTTTTCTTTTCTTTTCTTTTTTTTATTGTACTTTAAGTTCTAGGGTACATGTGTATAATGTGCAGGTTTGTTACATATGTATACATGTGCCATGTTGGTGTGCTGTACCCATTAACTCATCATTTATATTAGGTATATCTCCTAATGCTATCCCTTCCCCCTCCCCCAACCCCACAACAGGCCCCGGTGTGTGTGATGTTCCCCTTCCTGTGTCCAAGTGATCTCATTGTTTAATTTCCACCTATGAGTGAGAACATGCGGTGTTTGGTTTTCTGTCCTTGTGATAGTTTGCTGAGAATGATGGTTTCCAGCTTCATCCACGTCCCTACAAAGGACATGAACTCATCCTTTTTTACAGCTGCATAGTATTCCATGGTGTATATGTGCCACATTTTCTTAATCCAGTCTATCATTGATGGACATTGGGGTTGATTCCAAGTCTTTGTGAAGAGTGCCGCAATAAACATATGTGTGCATGTCGACACTTACTTTTAATAACTTGGCTCACTTTTTGTGTGGCTAAAAGGTTAGTGAAATCAAATATATTAATTGTTATGACATCTGTGTGCCCCTCCTAGTGCTGGTCATGGGTGTAGGGTTGGATGTTGATGGCATAGAAAGCTAGTTTGCTGGGAAGGATAGTGTATAGGGTCTTCATTTTCAGCCTGTCCATTGTCATTTCTTCTCTTTTTGAGTTGTGAAGGAAAGGTATTGAAAATGCAGGAAAGAGCTCTTTAGGGAGAAACTCTAGGGACTGAATTTTAAGCAGTTTCTGAAGTGACTTAAAGGATTTCACCAAATGTTTTAGCATGTTAAGAATGAGCAGCCTCTAATGAGAACTAATTAGCTAAATGGAAGATTTAAATAATTTAAAACATTCAATTTTCATTTAAACTTAATTACAGCAGCCTGATATTAATGTATCCAGGAAGTTTTGGATAAATAATTTATAGAAAAATGATTTCTTTTATCTTGTCTATAGCATAGTTTTGAGTTAAAATGTGAACATAGAACATTTTTGAGAGAAGTATGGAAAAACTGCTCTTGCCTAGAAATATTTGTGGGAATGAGTATTTAGGTTAGAGGTAGGTCAGGAGAAACCCTTTTGGTTTTTAAATTTTTATTTCAAATTAAATGTGTAGCAAGTAGGATAATTTAATGGAAGGTTGAATGCCACTATATACACACATACACATATATATGATCTTATAGAGTCTTACGGTCATCATTTAGAACCTCAGTTCTCATTATAAATTATTATGATGTAGACAGAAGAGGAGATTTGGTTGAATCTTGAGACAAATTTCATTGTGGGAATAATAATAATAAAGCCATAGCAGCAACAGCAGCAGTAGCAGCAACAGCAGCAGTAGCAGCAGCAGCAGCAGCAGCAACAGCAACAGCAGCTAACACGTGTAGCCCTGTGCCAGGCAGTGTTCTAAGTGGTTTACACACACACATTAACTCAATTAATCCTCAGAACAAGCCTAGGAGTTAGATACTGTTATTATCACTACTTAACAAAGGAGGAAACAGAGGCCCAGAAAGGGAAGTATATTGCCTAAGGTCACTGAGCTGGTAAGGCAGAGCAGGGATGTAAGCCAGAGGCAGTCTGCCCTGGAGTCCAGGCATTTCCCAGTTGGCCTGAGACTGAGGCCAATGGGGAGGGTGTGGGACACCTTTGCCCCTTCCTGACAGACTTGATCCCTCTAACTTGGGTGGTGACAGCTCTTGGGGGAAATGCGCCACTGACAGTATATGCACAAACTATGACCAGTCCTATCTGGGAATGTGTGATGGTAATTTAAAAAATTTTCTTTATAATTTCACTTTTAGGGGGTGTAATTTTGCCTTTTTTTTTTTTTCTATCAGTGCACTACCAAAAAGAAAGAGAGGAAAGAAATTGAGTTAATTGTAGGACATGTGAAAACGAAAGCAGCCTAGTTTTTATAAGCCTAAGATAACTGCTTTTGTAGACTGTCTGGTGAAGTGTTCTGGCTGCTTACCTGGTATAACTTAACGTGAATTTTTTTTTTTTAATGGTATTCTCCAAAAAAACCCTTAGAAAACTGTTTAGTTTTTAAAAGATGGTAGTTTATAGTTTCTTCCCCCCTTTTTCTTCTCTTCATCCAAACCTTGGAAAAGTACAATTGTTCAGGGCTGCTTTTTTTCACCTTCTTTTTTTTTTTTTGAGTTGGAGTCTCACTCTGTTGCCCAGGCTGGAGTGCAGTGGTGTGATTTCGGCTCACTGCAACCTCCGCCTCCTGGGTTCAACTGATCCTCGTGCCTCAGCCTCCTGAGTAGCTGGGATTACAGGCACGCATGACCACACCCAGCTATTGTTTTTTTTTTTTTTGTATTTTTAGAAGAGATGAGGCTTCACCATGTTGGCCAGGATAGTCTTGATCTCCTGACCTCGTGATCTGCCTGCCTCAGCCTCCCAAAGTGCTGGGATTACAGGCGTGAATCACCGTGCCTAGCCTTTTTCACCTTCTGTTTTGTGCATATGACAGCCAATGTTATGATGTAGTATATGTTAAGAGGAAGTAGATATATTTGTGTACATTCACAGTTAGTTCTTTTTTTTTTTTTGAGACAGGGTCTTGCTCTGTCACCCAGGCTGGAGTGCAGTGGGGCAATCTCGGCTCACTGCAACCTCCACCTCCTGGGTTCAAGCGATTCTCCCACCTCAGCCTCCCAAATAGCTGGGATTATGGGTGCATGCCACCATGCCTCGCTAATTTTTGTATTTTTTGTAGAGACAGGGTTTCACCATGTGGGCCAAGCTGGTCTTGAACTCCTGGCCTTAAGTGATCTGCCTGCCGCGGCCTCCCAAAGTGCTGGGATTACAGGCATGAGCCACCGCGCCTGGCCCACAGTTCTTAATTCTGTAATCCAGGGGAATCAAATTTACCTTCTAGATATTGATTTATTTAAATATCTGCTGTTTTGACCTCTTAGGCATTCGGTGTAGAGTTGATCTCTAATCTTCATAATGATAAATTATTACTCTGTTCCTTCAGTTTGCTTGAGATAAGGCTGTGAAAACATGAAATTTAGCGAAGGTGCTAAGGAGAGTTATCTTAACAGGGCTGCTCGTAATCATGCAGCCTGAGAGAGAGCTCCAAGTGGGCTGCGGGAGATCCCAGTGGGGAGCTGTCAGCCTTCCAAGTTCTTTCTGGCCAGGTCACCACAGGGCGGCTTCATTATTTTGTTTGAAGTAGATTCCTAAGACATCAGATGTTCTCATTTGTAAGTTCATAAACACATTCCCAAGCCAGAAGTAAATGACTTTTACTTAGCCACAGCTCAGTACACCTTTGTGCTTAAAAAAAAAATAAAAACAAAAACAAAAAAACAAGAACAAAAACCTCAAAAACAAAAACACAAAAAAGCCTCACAAAACTCTTGACACATTTTTATGGGAAGTGAAAAGCATAACTTAAAACTTTCCTAAGTGGTTTAAAATTGCTATACAAGAAACTTAGTATTTAGATGGGATAGATTTTGATGCGCTAATGCTTTGGAGATATGTATATGTAAAGAAGGAAGTGGAAACACATACAGTACAGGATAATACATGACCAAAACTGCAAATGTATGTGTTAGGAGTTCAAGAAAGGAAGAGATTATTGCTACCCAGGGTGATAAGCACTGAGCTAGTTTTTGAAGGGTGTGTAATAGCAAAGAGTACATTTTATGATCTCTCTGAAGACCAGTACTACCTGTTTTTGTGCACCATTGTCCCAACACCTAGCACTGTGCCTGGCATAGATATGGGGCTCTAGTAATTTTAGTTGAATGAATGAATGAGTGAGTGAGTGAATGAAGAAGAAAGGAAAGAAAAAGATTTCAGGCAGAGTCTGGAGAAAAGGCACAAGAGGTGTTTGGGAATAGCAAGATTCTGTTAGAGGAGGTGTAATAATATTTGAATGGAGAGGAGTCACAGGTCACAGCAGCAGTCACTTAGTTGGGGACTGGATTGTGGAAAACTGTTTTGATGTCAGTAAGTTGTGCTTGCTTGTAAATGGCAGAGAGTGACCAGGGCTCTACTTTAGGACGAGTGCTGCCATCGCTCGAAGGTGGGGTCAGTTAGGCTATGGCAGAATTGGATTAGGGTTGTAGCAGTGGGGAACAGAAAGGCCAGATGGGGAGAGGCTAGAAAGAATCGATTGACTAGATTTGGGACTGACCAGATGAGGGTAGGGAGGAGGAAGCAAAGGTGAATTCAAAGTTTCTGGCTTGGCTGACTGGGAGAGAGTGACACCTTTAAGTAGGTGAGGTGTGTAAATCAGAAGGAAACTGCCTTTTTGCTATTCTGTTTTGTTTTGAGGATTGGAGATAGGAAGCAAAAAGGGGATCACTATAATGGAGTCTTTGTCTTTTGTGATCTTTAAGCAGAAAATAGACCGTGCCTGTCCTGGATATTTAAAATGTGGGGAGGTAAGTGGCACAACTGATCTCAAGTTCCTTTCTGGCTTTGTGATTTGAGCTGAATTTTTTATACTTAATTGTGAAATTAATTGTGTCTTAGGTTTTTTTTTTTTAATTTTTCAAAGAATATTGCTTTTTTACAATGAAGAAATTCAAACCTACAGTGCTTTAAATTTTTAATTGACATAATTTTGTATATGCAGTTTTAAATGCTAATATTTTTCAATCATACATGAGCATTGTAAACCAATGCCATTTTTCAAAATCACCATAAATGTCTCTATATGAATAATATTTCAGGGAAAGGATATACCATACTGTATTGAACATTTTCCTCTCTTTGATCATTTTGGTTGTTTCCTATGTCTTGTCATTTTAAGTTGTTCCAATTCACATTACTGAGGCAAAGTAGAGCTGTGAATAATTCTTTTTAAAGCTTTAGTTTCAATTTACTTAAAAAAAAGTGGTTTGTTTTAATCAACGAAATACTTCCAGGAGCACCAAAGAATTTTATGTGGATTGAGAGTCATCAAAATTATTGCTCTATTTATTCAAAATATGTAGCATTCCCAGTTCTTGACACTTGAAAATGAAGCAGCATTGTTGCCTGAGGTAAATACCCGGGGTTCTTCATCTCACCGAAGAAGATTAACAATAGGGACAGGTGAGTGGGTTAAGGAGCAGAAAGTTTAATAGGCAGAAGAAAGGAGAGAGGAGAGCAGCTCTCTCTTTCTTGTGAGACACAGGAGTCCAAAAAGGAAAGGTGAGCCTGCAGCTGACTGCAACAGGTTTTATAGTGTGGCTTGGGGAAGCGGTGTCTGATTTACATAGGGCCCGTAGATTGGTTCAACCAGGTGTGACGTTTACGTAGTGGGAGGGGAAGGCTGGTCACCCCACCCCAATGTTACTATGCAAGTAGACTTTCCCCTCCGCCAGTGCCATCTTGTCTGCTGCTCACTGTACGTGTGGCTGGCAAAAAGAGAAGATGGAGCTGCCATTTTGAAAATGCTTAGTCCTAGGTAGTAATATTCCTACTGGCACAACTGCCGACATTCACCCGTGCAAGTTTCCAGCTTGCTTGTTTACGTGGGCAGCTCTATTTTACAGGCTGCTCTTTGGTAGAAGAGAAAATGATTTTACGTCTGCTTTTCATTAAAAGGACAACCTTACCGAGGTCTCCCGTACCCTCACTACCTGCCTAAATAATTTCTTTTTAACTCCTATATCAAAAACATCTGGTAAATGATCACAATTATTTGTTGTTGACACTGAATTCCTTTATAAGAAATACTTTGTGTAAACTATAAATTTGAATAAGCTATCTCCTTTGTTGTTAATTTAATTTTTTGGTCTTAAATATGTTCATATCCCAGTGACAAACTGAAGAATTTGCCGGTTTAGAGTTTTTTTTTTTTTTTTTTTTAATAAAATTTAATTTTCTTTTGGGAACCGGAAAAGGTAGTTTATTTCAAATTTGGTCCCCATGATTGATGTACTTTAATACATTTATTCAGTTTTGTGTGTCTGGAAATGTGGCATTTCAGTGAGACAACTTCTACGGAGAATTGGAAAATTACATTCTGAAATATCAAAGTTTTATACTTTAAATAATTTATGGAAACCTTTCTAAAATGAATATACATTTCTACCTTCTTAAGGAATTTACTGGCCAGGCCCAGTGGCTCAAGCCTGTAATTCCACGCTTTGGGAGGCCAAGGTGGGCAGATCGCTGGAGCAACATGCTGAAACCCTGTCTCTACAAAAAATACAAAAATTAGCCAGGCATGTTCCACATGCCTGTAGTCCCAGCTCCTCTGGAGGCTGAGGTGGGAGGATCACTTGAGCTCAGGAGGTCGAGGCTTCAGTGAACCATGAGCATGCCACTGCACTCAGCCTGGGTGACAGATCAAGACCCTGTCACACACAAAAAATAATTTATTGATCGCAATTTACTTTTTTTCTGTCATACACAGACTTCATCATTATGGATGATCATCATTTTTATTTTTTATTTTTGAGATGGAGTCTCGCTGTGTTTGCCAGGCTGGAGTGCAGTGGCGCAATCTCAGCTCACTGTAACCTCTGCCTCCCAGGTTCAAGTGATTCTCCTGCCTCAGACTCCCTAGTAGTTGGGACTACAGGTGCACGCCACCATGCCCAGCTAATTTTTGTATTTTGTTTTTTTAGTAGAGACAGAGTTTCACCATGTTGGCCAGGAGGGTCTCAATCTCTTGACCTCGTGAACCACCTGCCTCGGCCTCCCAAAGTGCTGGGATTACAGGCATGAGCTGTTGCCCCCGGCCCTGTGATCCTCACCCCAACTTTTAGAGTAATTATTTTCCTTTTGAGAGCCTCAGTCCCTTTATGAAATGTGAGAGTTAGCCTTTTATGTATGGTAGAATCACTCATCATTCTGTTTTCTAACAAAGCTTTGCATGTGCTGTCTGTATAGCTCTCCTGCCTTCAGTACTAGCCTTTGAATAATGGGGTTAATTTATACTGCTGAGAATGTTTCTGTGGGAGTGAATTTTAATTTTCCCAGTGCATTCCTGAAGAAGTCTTTTGTTTTCATTAATCTGAGTCTCGAAGGGAGTTTTTATTAATTGACTTTCTCTAACGAGAGATGTTAGAATTACAGACCCTGATACTGAAAGGGTTCTTGATACCATCTGGTCTGTTGTTTGACTTTAAGGCAAAGTGAAAGCACTCACCCATTTTACAGAAACAGCAGCTGCCACCTGACCTGACTGGTATTTGCCTCGGGTTAAGAAGGTAATAAGTGGAGAATGGTTCCTCACACTCTGGTGTTGTAAACCTGAACTTTCTTAGAAACCTGGACAATACATCAAGGGACAGGATTGATAGTTGATATTGGAGTTGTCTCCTTCCTTTATGATCTCAACAAATGTCAAACTTTTTGCAGATGAGTAAGTAATAAGGATGTCAAGTTTCCTAATACATGTAGCTGCTTTCTAGTCTGTGGATTTGCTTTCTGGCTGTGCAGAAAACAGTGAATTTCAGGGAAAAAGCTGTGTTCTTTTCCTTCCCCAAAGAGGAGACACCCTAAGGGAAATGTCTTCTGTACCCAGACCCAATGCACTGAGAGGACAGATAGAACAGAGTACATCAAATAGGGCAAGTAGACCTTGAGAAACATTTGAGCAGTTGAATGGCTTTGTCCAATAAGGATAACTAGAGTCGTAGACTCTGTAGACTATATAATGGCTAGAACTGTGATATATGATGTTACATAAGAGCTGGAAAGCACGTTAGGAGCCATCTAATTCAGTGGCTTCATTTGATAGATGAGGACGTGGAGTCCCAGAGAGGCTGCAACACCAGCTTAGGGATAGTGAGTGACCAAATTGGGACTGGAACCTTTTGGTACCCAGTAATCTTTAGTTCTACATGAGACTGCTTCGTGCGTGGGAAGCTTGTTAGATGTGCAGCCACTCTTCCCCAAGAAGTTGGCATCAGTGTGACTGTGGGTGGTTATGCTAAAGGGCTTGAGCAAAAACTCAGACTAGTGCCCTCATCTGAGGTTGGTATTCGTTATGCTTTAAGACCTTTTTAAAATGTGATCGTTATGAATTCAGCCATAATGATCACATCTCATACAGAAACTTTATCATCTGACTGGAGGGGTGCTGATAGTATTCTAGTGATAGGGAAACTGTTAGGTAATGTGCAGCCCAGAGGCATTGCTGATCAATTTCAACAAAATTTTACACACACACATGCACACACATGCACGCACACACACACGATCTCATTGTGTTTTGGAGGATACTGTTCTCTTAGCATTTATCACATTGTAATATTTTTACCTGTCTTCTCAGAAGATAGTGAGCTCCTTGTGGATAGGGACTGGTGACCAGTAGGCTTTTAGTAACTATTTGAGTGAGCAAGTGAATGAAGAGACAAAAAATGTCAGCAGTGCTGGTAAAACATTGAAAGGTTGGCATGCCTTATAATGATCTGATAGAATTTATTCATCCTATTTTTAAAGCAGTTAATTTTTTTTGTATTGCAAGTACTCTGTGATGAATATGCTAACTTGTAATGCCTTGCTCAGAATAGGTAGTCATAAATCTTGTAGAATAAATGGGTAATTCTTAGAATGTAGCTTATCTTTTTGCTGAGGAGTTGGGAATTTTCACATGAAGCTTCTAATGTATAGAATAAGGTATAACAATACTTCAAACAATGATTCCTCTGGGAATTGACTCACTTAAATTATAGTTTATTAGAAAAACCGAAGACAAAATAATGGTACATCATAAACTTCATAAATCTTGTGAGAAGAGATACACATGTTGAGTATGATAGCAAGGCTTCTAGGCCTAGCTTCTATGTCCCTTCAAATTTGTAGGACCAGCACCTGTGGGGTGGTGGGTGATCCTACCCTTGTGAATGTTTGCTGTGATACTTGGGCTCCTGTTTCTTTGTTCTCCTGGTAAGGAGATGAACCTCCTTCCTCCTCCACTTGCACGACTCCAAATGCTCCAATTTTTTAGTTTCTTTCCTGTCAAAACAGAAAAGGGTTTGATTTTAGCTATTTACACTGACTGAATAAAAGATGGATGGACCGATTTTCACTTAATAGTGCATGAGTTTCATTCTAGGCCTTGACTCGTAATTTGCCAACCTTCTTAGAAGAAATCTGCAAATAGGTGGAGAGAATCATTTGTTCGTTTGTTCATTCATTTGGAGATGAAGCCATGGGTACCCTGAAATAATAAAATGTCCATGTTTTTCCCTGGCCACATGAGACCAAAAGACAAAGTGGGGACCCTTGCTTGGCTGTGGCTCTGGAGGCCTTTTCCTAGGAAATGCCAGGGTGGAGAAGACTCTGTCCATTGTCATTAACTTCAAGTTTAGGAGCGCACTCAACCCTCAGATTTCTGAATAGTCTCTGAAGCGCTTATTTCTATCATCTCCTCCCTTTTCACTATGTCCTGGTTGATGACCTTCCATTTCTCCTCTTCCACCCTGCTTTTGTTCTAAGCTGCCCAAATAGATATATTTTTACTTTCTAGCACATTTGACTCATTTTAATTGATTATCAATTAATTTTTATATTGAATTTCCCTCTAGCTAATGGTATGTATTATAGGTATGTTTTCATTTTTCCCTCAACTCTGGTGAAGAAAGTTCTTACAAAGGAGCATGTTGTTGGAAGATGTCTTCTTTATTCACAGTATTTCATTATACCAAAGTTGGTGATAACCCAGCATGGTGTGAACAACTATCAGCAATTTTTCAATGATCTTGACATTAAAAAATGTATTTATTAATAGTAAGCTAGAAAACTATATGTGTAAGACTATATTATTTTAAATACATACATGGTCTTATTAGTGTATTGTATCAAATGACCTTAAGATAAGATAGAGCTTGTTGGCTTTGTATTTCTCTGTGACAATTCTGACTTTTGAAGACTTGTTCAAAATTATTCTTGGTTGTGCAAAACTTTTGACTGAATTTTTTTAGTGTAACTTGAAGCTCATCCGTTTTTTTGTGGGATATAAAGACTGGCCCACTGAGTTTCAACATACGGTGGGGTGGGAAGTCCTCTGGGTTTGGATTGCTTATTGTTTTTCTACCTTTAACCTGAGACTCTTGCCAAAAAAGAGGCATAACTACTTCATTGTTGCTATCTTTGGATAGCAGCCTGCTCTTAAAACAGCCTGTCTTTTTGAGAGACAGTAAAGGAGGGTGGGAACTAGATCCTCACCTATTTTTCCATTCTCTCATGTTCTAAGTTCCAACTGGCTTTTTGGAAATATGACCCTCTTGAACAAAACAGGATAAAAATTACCAGGGCCTAATCTCACTGTTGGGAAATAACTGGGCCCTTGTAGGGAAAGGATATTGTCTTCAAACATTTTATCTATACTTCGTTTATGGTACTTGGTTATTTCTTTTATCTTTTATAGTTATCTTGATATGTCTTTTCATCTTGATCAGTATGGTCCATCAGTGCAGATCATTGTTGAATTCTGTAACCATTAGCTACATGTGGCTTTTGAACACATTTGAAATAATTAAAGAATTTTTAATTTGTTTCACCTTAGTTAATTTAAATTTAAATAGCCATGACTAGTGGTTACCATGTTGGAGAGTACAGATCAACTTAAGGATGATGTTTGTATTTGATTTACTTTCTCCTGTGTTATTGTAGTATACCAATTTTATTTCCTAGTGTTTGGTGAAATAGGTTCATTTGCGAACCATATTGCTTTCAAAAGTACACGTGGCTAAGCCATTCTGATTGTTAGAAATTGTACGTCTTTGAATTTGAGATTGAAGTTGGCTTGTAATGATTAGTATGAAACTGGAATTTGATGACTTGAATTCTTTTTTTAAAAATTTCAACTTTTATTTTAGATTCAGGAGTATATGTGCAGGTTTGTATACAAGCATATTTTGTGATGCTAAGGTTTGGGGTATAAATGATCCTGTCACCCAGGTAGTGAGCATAGTTCCCAATAGTTAGTTTTTCAACACTTTACTCCCTTCTTCCCTCCCCACTTCAGTAGTCCTTCATATCTATTGTTGCCATCCTTTTGTCCGTGAGTACTCAATTGTGTACTTCCCACTTATAAATGAGAACATGCGGTATTTGGTTTTCTGTTCCTGCACTAATTCAGTTAGGATAATAGCCTCCAGCTGCATCCATGTTGCTGCGAAGGTGGAACGATTTCTTTTCTTTTGGATATATACCCAGTAATGGGATTGCTGGGATTGCTGGGTTGACTTTTTAACAGTAACCATTCTGACTGATGTGAGATGGTGTCTCATTGTGGTTTTGATTGGTGTTTCTCTGATGATTGGTGATGTTGATCATTTTTTCATCTATTAGGTGCTTGTATTTTTTCTTTTGAGACATGTCTGTTCATGTCTTTTGCTTATTTTTTAATGGGATTATTTTTTGCTTGTTCAACTGTTAAATTCCTTATGGATTCCAGATATTAGACCTTTGTCAGATACATAGTTTGCAAATATTTTTTCCCCTTCCGCATGTTGTCTGTTTACTCTGTTGATAGTTTATTTTGCTTTTCAGAAGCTCTTTAATTAGGTCCCACTTGTCAATGTTTGCTTTTTGAGGACTTAGTCATAAATTCTTTCCTGAGGCTGATATTTAGAATGGTGTTTCCTAGATTTTCTTGTAAAATTCTCCTTTTTTTTCTTTTTGAGACAAGGTCTTTCTTTGTCACCTAAGTTGGAGTGCTATGGCATAATCATGGCTCCCTGCAACCTTGACCTTCTGGGCTCAAGTGATCCTCCTGCCTCAGCCTCCCAGGTACCTAGGACTATAGGTGTATGCCACCACACCTGGCTAATTAAAAAAAATTTTTTTTTTTTGGAGACAGGGTCTCATTTTGTCACCCAGGCTGGAGTGCAGTGGCACCATCAGAAGTCACTGCAGCCTCGACCTCCCAGGCTTAAGCAATTCTCCTGCCTCAACCTCCCAAGCACCTGGGACTATAGGCATACACTACCACGTCCAGCTAATTTTTATATTTTTTTGGTAGAGATGGGGTTTTGCTATGTTGCCCAGGCTGGTCTCGAACTCCTAGGGTCAAGTGATTGGCCTGCTTCAGCCTCTCAGAGTGTTGGGATTACAGGCGTGAGCCACTGCGCCTAGCCTAAAGTTTTTTTTTGTAGAGATGGAGTCTCTCTTTGTTGCCCAGGCTAGTCTCAAACTCCTGAGCTCAAGCAGTCCTCCCACTTTGGCCTCCCAAAATGCTGTTTAATAAGCATGAGTCACGGCTCTTGGCCTCTTCTGGGATATTTAGTTTGAGATCTTACATTTAAATCTTTAATCTATCTTGAGTTAGTTTTTGTGTATAGTGATAGATAGGAGACCAGTTTCATTCTTTTGCATTTGGCTAGCCAGCTATCCCAGCACCATTTATTGAATAGGAAGTCCTTTCCCTATTGCTTATTTCTGTTGATTTTGTTGAAGATCAGATGGCTGTAGGTGTGCAGGTTTATTTCGGGGTTCTCTATAATGATCCATTGTTCTCTGTGTCTGTTTTTGACCAGTACCATGCTGTTTTGGTTATTATAGCCTTAAAGTAGAGTTTTAATTTGGGTAATGCGCTGCCTCCGGGTTTGTTGTTTTTGCTTATTACTTTGGCTATTTGGCCTTATTTCGGTTCCATATGAATTTCAGAATAGTTTTTTTTTCCTAATTCTGTGAAAAATGATATTGGTAGTATAATAGGAATAGTGTTGAAACTGTAGATTGCTTTGGGCAATGTAGTGATTTTATCCATATTGTTTCTTCCAATAACATGAGCATGGAATGTTTTTTCATTTGTGTTGTCTATGACTTCTTTTAGCAGTGTTTTGTAGTTCTCCTTGCAGAGATCTTTCATCTTGGTTAGATGTATCCCTAGGTATTTTAGTTCTTTTGAGGTATTGTAACTGGGATTACATTTTTGATTTGGCTCTTAGCTTGAATATTATTGGTGTATGGAAATGCTACTGATTTTTGTACATTGATTTTGTATCTTGAAACCTTATTGAAGTTGTTTATCAGTTCCAGGAGTCTTTTGGCAGAGTCATTAGGATTTTCTAGGTATATCATTATATTGTCAGTGAAAAGAGATAGTTTGACTTATTTTCCTATTTGAATGCCTTTTATTTTTTCTTTGGTTGCTTGCTCTGGCTAGGACTTCTAGTACTATGTTAAATAGGAGTGGTAAGAGTGGGCATCCTTGTCTTACTTCAGTTCTTAAAGGGAATGCTTCCAACTTTTGTTCATTCAGTATGATGTTGGTTGTGGGTTTGTCATAGTTGGCTCTTATTATTTTGAGGTATGTTCCTTTGATGCCCAGTTTGTTAAGGTTTTTTTTTTTTATCATGAATGGTTGTTGGATTTTATCAAAAGCTTTTTTTGTGTCTTTGAGATGATCACATTTTTAAAATTTTAATTCTGTTAATGTGGTGCATCACATTTATTGATTTGCATATGCTGAACCAACCTTGCATTCCAGGAATGAAGCCTACTTCGTTGTGATGCATAAACTTTTTGAGGTGCTGCTGGATTTGGTTTTTTGAGGATTTTTGTGGCTAACTTGAATTATTTTTGCTTTCTCAAAATTTATTCAAAGTGGGTTTAGAAAGCTGAAATAACCATAACTAAAAATCCCAAATTTAACTTTAAATTCTACCAGTGTCAATATTCATATTCAAGTAGAAAAACAAGGTATATTAGTCAAAAGTTTTGCTTCCATTAACCTAAGGATAAGAAAATCTCTTATATAGAAAAAAGGTTACCTTAATCAATACTGGTAGGTGTGTATTTATACACAGGCATACCATGGAGATATTGCAGGTTTGGTTCTAGACCACTGCAATAAAGCAAATACTGCAATAAAGCAAGTCACACAATTTTTTTTGGTTTCTCAGTACATATAAAAGTTATGTTTATACTATACTGTGGTCTATTAAGTGTGTAATAGGATTGTGTCTAAGAAAGAAATGTATATACCTTAACTAAAAATACTTTATTGCTAAAAAATGCTAATGATCATCTGAGCCTTTAGCAAGTTGTAATCTTCTTGCTGGTGGAGGGCCTTGCCCGAATGTGATGGTTGCTGAGTGATCAGGGTGGTGGTTGCTGAAGGTTGGGGTGGCTGTGGCAATTTCTTAAAATAAGACAGCAGTGAAAGTTTGCCATATTGACTGACTCTTCCTTTCATAATAGATTTTTCTGTAGCATGAGATGCTATTTGATAGTGTTTAACTCAAAGTAGAGCTTTCAAAATAGGAGTTATTCCTCTCAAACCCTGCTGCTACTTTATCGACTAAGTATGTGTAACATTCTAAATTTTTTGTTGTCATTTCAACAATATTCACAGCATCTTGAACAGGAGTACATTCCATCTTAAGAAACCAGTTTCTTTGCTCATTCATGAGCAAAACGTGTGAGCATGATAAAGTTGAATGAGAAGCAACTCCTCATTCAAGTTTTATTATGAGAATTCAGCAATTAGGCTCTACTTCTAATTTTAGTTATCTTGCCATTTCCACTACATCTGCAGTTACTTCCATCACTGACATCTTAAACCCCTCAGTGTTACTCATGAGGGTTGGAATCAACATCTTCCAAATTCCTGTGAACGTTAATATGTTGACCTCCTCCCATAAATCTTAAACCTTATGAACCAACCTCTGCTAACTTCATACTTTTATTCTGCAGCTTCCTTACCTCTCAGCCTTCATAGAATTGAAGATAATTAGGGCCTTGCTTTGGATGAGGCTTTGGCTTAAGGGAATGTTGTGGTTGGTTTCATCTTCTGTTCAGATCACTAAAACTTTCTCCATATTAGCAATAAAGATATTTTGTTTTCATATCATTCATATGTTCACTGAGGTAGCACTATTAATTTCCTTCAAGAACTTTTTCTTTACATTCACAGTTTGGCTGTTTGGATCAAGAGGCCTAGCTTTTGGCCTGTCTTGGCTTTCAATACACCTTCTTCACTAAGCTTAATTATTTCTACCTTTTGATTTAAAGTGAACCATGTGCAACTTTTACTTGAACACTGAGAGGCCATTATAGGGTTATTAAACATTTTTGAGTTGTGGGAGGATGTGTGAGAACTGAGACTTTATGAAGACTAATGTCTTTCTTGGAATACAGGATGAAAGGGAAGGGGAGAGAGATTTTAAAAAGTACAGGCACTTCTCAAAAGAAGACATTTATGCAGCCAACAGACACATGAAAAAATGCCCATCATCACTGGCCATCAGAGAAATGCAAATCAAAACCACAATGAGATACCATCTCACACCAATTAGAATGGTGATCACTAAAAAGTCAGGAAACAACAGGTGCTAGAGAGGATATGGAGAAATAGGAACACTTTTACACTGTTGGTGGGATTGTAAACTAGTTCATCCATTGTGGAAGACAGTGTGGCGATTCCTCAAGGATCTAGAACTAGAAATACCGTTTGATCCAGCCATCCCATTACTGGGTATATACCCAAAGGATTATAAATCATGCTGCTATAAAGACACAAGCCTGCCCTGGCTTCCCAAAGTGTTGGGATTACAGGCGTGAGCCACCGCACCCAGCCACTGGTTCCCTGTTAAAATAGAGACTAGTTAGAGTAACTAGAGGGCATTAGGATGAAACCATTAGTTATTTGGATTATACCATGGATCAGATTGGTTATAAGATAATTGAAATTTGATTGTAAATTTAATGAAATTAAAGATGAACATTGATGTTACTGAAAGTTACACTTTTACTAAATACTAACTTTTTTGTTTTTCTTTTATCTTAGTTTCTATGCAGATTTTGGACCGCTGAACTTGGCAATGGTGTACAGATATTGCTGCAAACTAAACAAGAAACTAAAAGTGAGTATTGTAGTGATATTTGTAATTTGGAATTAAAATATTTGAACCATAGGGTCTGCTCAGTGGGGTTGGTGTGCATGCAATATTTAGTCAGATGATCTTGATCTCTGGAAATTTATGTGAGTAGTTCACCTAGAATTTGAAAGTGATCCTCCTGATTATACCACAAAGGACATGCTAACCTCTTTCAGTTTTCAGAATGAGTTGCAATATGAGCTGAATGAAGTCACTGGAATAGTGATCTAAGAAAGAAAGCACAAATCCTTTTAGGCTGTTGTTAATGAGTCTATCAAATTCCCTCCTAGGATAATTTTTCTGAAACTTTCAGATATGCCTGTAGACCCTGTTTCCAAGTGATGAAAAGGGCTCATCATGGCTGGAGCTGTGTGCATAACATTTTCTGTTTGGTCAAGATTAAAATTTTTTGCGTGTTTCTTAAATGTTCTGTGTAGTTAACAGCCAAGTGAGATTGATGAACCAGCAGTGACAGAGAATGGAATTTTACCTGAGATGATAGCATTCTGGTCATACATTTAGTATTCATCTATATTTTTGATTTCACATGGGTATCTGGTTTCATTTTCTGTACTTTTATGTGGATTTTGATATGTGGCTTTTTTTTTTCCTTCTTCAAGCGTATGAGGAAACTCATCTATATACCTAGTTTTAGTAAACTTATTTTATCACACAGAAAGCAATATGTATCTCTTTTTCTTCCAATTTCTAAATGAAGATCTTAACGATTTCAGTTTGAAAGACAAAATGCTATACAGCAGACTCTTAAGGGTAAATAATAAATTATAGTGCTTAGGTATTTTACTCTTTCTGCTGGGTAAAATGTTACTAGTGTTACATAGTACAATGCCTTGGACATGTTAACTGTTCTGTGATTGTCTTTTGATTTGATTGGTTTTTAATGAACTTAGGTATAAAAAGCAGTCTGATGGAGAATTTCCTGTAGAATATGTTGTATCCTTATGAATTTGAAGTTTTGCCATTGATTTCAAAGTGAGAGGTGGACTTGGAATTATACCAAAAAGAATCAATAGTCTCATAACATATTAGGTTGGTGCAAAAGCAGTTGTGGTTTTTACAATTACTTTTAATGTTAAAAACCACAATTACTTTTGAACCAACCCAATAAAATCTGTTTTACTCAACTTTTATAGGAATTAACTTATAAAGTTGTCTGACTTGAAAAGATACATGTAAATTCCTTTAATTAAGCCAGATCTGTTTTTCAGAAAAGAAACCCGTATTTTAGAAAGTAAAATAGAGGTTTTTGCAATCACCAAGTAAGTAAATAATATCCTTTTTAAATAAAATGAACTTTTAATGGCTGAATAAACAAGAAAAGGAAATTAATAAATAATGGAAGTCTATTTTTTTCTTTTGAAGACCAAGGAATTTCTTTGCTGTCTTGATTAGTCATTGGTATGTAGTTGGAATGAATTGGGTATTATAATTAATCTGGGAACTGAGTACTATCTAGGATAGCCAAAGAGAAAGGAGTCATTATCAGTAAAGTAAAATCACTGGTGTGACTCAGTGTTCTACTCATAGCGGTTGCACAAGATTAGATGGGTTGAGTTGAGACTATTTTTTTCTACCATTTTCTACACTGAACAGTATGGTAAGTATATATATGTAAACTTGTTTCTATTTGCTTTCATTTATAATGCTTTGTTTCAACATTATGGAAGTTTAATAAAGTTTAAACTTTATTAAAACTCCACATGGTTCATTTTAGTGGTAAGGTAATCTGTTGGATGTCTGGAATGACATATGTAGCTTTAGGACAATTAATGGGCACTGTATTACTTGCTGAATGATTGTGTTTTAAAAACTCAAATGTTGATAAGTCGTGAGTTATCTCAATGAAGAATACTAAATAGAATCTCTAATTAGGAGAAAAAGATTTACTGTACCAATCCAAAGCTGGAATTGCTTCAGTTTTGTGGAATCTTAGTTTCTTTATCCATAAAACAGGAATTATAGAACTGTCATGGGGTGGTGGTTAGTATTGTATTAGAAAATATATGTGTCTTAGTCTGTTTTGCCTTGCTACAAAGGAATACCAGAGGCTAGGTAATTTCTATATAAAGAAAAGAGTTTTATTTGGCTCACAGTTCCACAGGCTTTGTACATGAAGTGTGGCACCAACATCTGCTTCTGGTGAGTCCCTCAGGAAGCTTTCACTCAAGGCAGAAGGTGAAGGGGAACAGTCATGTCATATGGCGAGAGAGGGAGCAAGGGAGAGAGGAGGGAGGTGCCACACTCTTTTTAACAACCAAATCTTGGGGGAACTGAGAGTGAAAACTCACTCAATCCCCTCAGAATGGCACTGAGCTATTCATGAGGGATCTGCTCCCATGACCCAAGGCCCCACCTCTTAACACTGGGGATTACATGAGATTTGGAGAGGACAAATATCCAAAGTATATCAATATGTAAAAGCTTTGTACATTTTAAAGTCCTATGCATAGTAAAGTTACCAATGTAACATTTGTGAATTCTGATAGGGAATATAATAAAGACAATTCTTCTACAAAATTGATGAACACCCGCTTCTCAGCCTTAAAGCTATTGTTTCTATATGGGAAAGCTGTCCAATATAATTTTAGGAATCTAAATGACCATTTAGGCAAGACTCAGAAAGGGAGGCCTGGGAAAGGTGTGTGACTTGCCCAATGCAGCAGGTAAAGTCAGTGCTATATTTCATGACTCTTGACTGCATTTTTCCTGTCCTTCTTTCCACCTTCGGTAGCAACCATAGCCTCTGATTTACAGTCACCCTTTGTTCACTCTTCGCATTGCCCCAGCTACCTCACCTTGTTGTCCCACGCTAACTTTGAGGCTTCTCTGCCTCTTTCATTCCTGTAAATGTTAGGGCCATTCTGTCTGCTTCACTTCCAGGAACCCAGACTCCAGATTCTCCCCTTTGGAAAATGCCTTTGTTACTCACCTTGCACATTCTGTCCCTCTCACACTACTGGGATTGCTAGACTTTGTCTCCTTGTTCTCTCAGTCCACTGGCACCCTGCTGATGTCTCTTGCCTGCAGCCCATGGTCACTTACTTCAGTAAGGTCTTGGGTACTTTGCTTTCTTGTCTTTCTGCCTTGTCAGCTCTCACCCTTGGTGTCTTCCCAGTGGATGATTTCATGCACTAATTTACTGGGAAGCAGTAGTACCCTTGCCACTCCCAGCCTTGCACTTTACTCTGCCATACCAGCTGTTCCATGCATTTGCTCATGAAGAGCAGTCTGACTGGGATGCCCTTACCCTCTGGCTTGATAGTTCTTCATTCTTTAATACCTTGTCCAGCCACCACCTTTTAGGAAGCATCTTCCTGTCCTTTTGGACTGGATTGAGGGTGCCTCCTTTGTTTACCCATAATTCTCTGTGCAGCTCTCTATCCTTGATGAATTGTGATGACCTGTTTGCACCTGTCATTCTCGCTAGACTATGACCTCCTAGAGGGTGGGAGGTGGGGGATGTAATATATCTTTGTGTTCTCAGTGCCCAGTGCAGGGACAACAGACACACAGAGACGTCTTTTGACTTTGTCATGGTCCCCTTTATTTGCAGATCCCGTTTTCTCCTTTTGCTTCCAGAGGTTGCAGAAGAAGAGCCTGCCTCCATCCTTCCTGTGCGCTGATTTCTTAGCCCTTTGTTATCTCACTTTTGCCTTCCCTACTCTACTGAAACTGCTCTAATAGCATCTTAAATGCCAAATCTGATGGCATTTGCTGGATCCTCAAACCTCTTTACTTCTCTGAGTAATTTCGCACTGTGTTAACCAGTAACAACTTCTTAGAATTCTTCTCTTGTGTGATTTCCCAATTCTTTTAGGCACATTTCATTTTTTAGTTTGGAAATTTTTATTCCTTCCAGGAAAGCTTGTATGATTTTTCTTCCTTATTCTATGCTTTATATAGATAGGTAATATTTTGCTGTACATTTT
This sequence comes from Chlorocebus sabaeus, assembly GCF_047675955.1. Taxonomy (NCBI): domain Eukaryota; kingdom Metazoa; phylum Chordata; class Mammalia; order Primates; family Cercopithecidae; genus Chlorocebus; species Chlorocebus sabaeus. The sequence goes on along the minus strand of NC_132923.1, from coordinate 36,221,873 downwards.
ATTCCAATCCCAAATTTCTCATTTTTGAAATGAGAAGGTGTTTTTTTCCAGTTGATGATTTTAGGTGGTGATTTATCGCTATTTTTGTGTGTATGTGTCCATACGCATTCTATTCCCAATGGCCTTATTTTAATTATGTCAATTAGAATGGAAAATTATTCCATCAAGTGTATGCTTAGATTAAAAATTCAAACATAAAAGGCATCATCACCAACGAAAAACCTGCTGCTTATTTAAACTGCTTTAAAAAATTGTCAGTACTAGGATTTAGGCAGTAATAGGTTACTTTTTGGTATTTCCCCTAGGATAGGGGAAGCAATCAAAAGAGGGAAGATGCATTGAAGTGAGAACAATTTGTTAAACTGTGTATGTTATTTAATGTTAAATGTCATCAATGATTGATAGGCTAGAGCCGGAATTATTATTCTGGTAATTCAAGGGATCCATAAACCCTTGAAATTATATGTACAATTTTGTATGCATTTATTTTTCTTCTGGGAGGATTCATGGCTTTTCTTCAGGTTCTCAGAGGGATCCTTGACACAGACAATGCTAAGAACACTGGGCTAATGTCTTCTGAAAAAGAAGGCTTTACTAACAAAAGACAAAGTTGTGATATTTTGAAAAAACTGAATACCTTCCTCAATCTATTCTTTTTTTTTTTTGAGATGGGGTCTTACTGTGTCACCTGGGTTGGAGTGCAGTAGTGCGGTCATAGCTCACTGCAGCCTCAAACTCCTGGGCTTAGATGATTCTCCCACTTCAGTCAACTGACTAACTGGAAGTATAGGTGTGCACTGTTGTACCCGACCCAGCTTTTTTTTTTTTTCCCAGTTTTTGTAGAGGCAGGGACACACTACGTTGATAAGGCTGGTCTTGAACTTCTGGGCTTAAGCTATTCTCCTGCCTCAGCCTCCCAAAGTGGTGGGATTACAGGCATGAGCCACTGTGCTTGGCCATCAATACAGTTTTAATTATTGATTTCATTTTCCTCTGAGAAAAATAAAACCTCAGCTTAGAGAAAAAAAAAATCTCTGAAAAAAGGGGACATTTTCTAGGGCAGTGCTTTTTCTTTTTTTTTTTAAATACCTGCTGTTATGAATCAACAGGATAATTACAGTAATCTTGAGGACTGTTTTAAAAAAGGATTAAGGGACTATTCACAGAAATGTAATTTTAAATTTACAAAACATCCCACATAGCCCTTTCAGGGTAAAAGGGGAAGGGGGTGGTCATGATGAAACCAACGATTATATTGAAGCATTGGAAGTACCTGGCAGATGGTGGGGCTTAGGGAATGTCCTTGTTGCTGAATGAATCAGTGCCATAATCCTATCCTGGAAACCAGGCACCTGCCACCATATCAGGTGGTTATATACACAAGAACTCTTTTGATATAATGACTAGACCACCCTATTATAACTACAAAAACATGTTGAGATTTCTTCATGTGGTTCTCTTCTGTTTCTGGCTCTTGGGTTTGTAGGGAAGAAAAGCAAGCTACATTCTGGAGATAGTTCATGTAGTTTAAAGAGGTTCTAGGGGCTCCAGAGCAATGTCATCTCCCATGGGAGCGAGCATAAACAGAGTTTGCAAGGCAAGAAACACTTATGCCTGTTAGGAATCCTCAGGCAGGAAGAACCCCGTTTATAGAGAATCCCACATGCCTTCAATTATTGATTATTAACACGATCAAATCATCTTTATGAGGAACTTTTCTCTGACATTTTGACTTCTGCTTTAATCAAATGTGCTATTTCATTAATGAAATGTATTGGGTTTGTAACAAAATGGGCCACACAGAGATACCTTTTTCTTTTTAAAGGAATGATTCAATCTATTTCATCTTAGCACTAAATAAAAACATAAACCGTATTTTGTTTTGTACAGCCAAAGAACATTTTCCAGAGTATTCCTTTCCTGAGAAAGTTGGAGGTAAAACTTGTAAAGGTCATGGCTGCTCACAGGAAGACCTGCTCATTTTATCGCTTTTGCAGTGAGATGACCACTGATTGCTATGGAGATGCTGATTGCTGCGGCCATTACTGGTCTAGCCTAGCCACCTGTAAGAGAATGATGCCTTGGTCATTGCGGTCTCTGTGCTGTGATCTCCTTAATGTGACCATGATCATTGACAGAACTTGCATGTTTAGGAGGTGCATGGGCTCTGTTTTTATTAAACAGCATCTTATCCAAGCTGCACTAATGTCTTCCTTAGCTCAGTCAGACTGATTCATACAGCTTAATTAAATACAGCGTTCTAACCAAATAACTTGAAGATTTTACTTTTCTGTGTTTCTTTAAATTGACTATTAACTCTTTTTTTTCTTTTTGCCTTTGGCTTTGAGCCTAATTGTATCACCTTTTGTTATTGAATGGTTAAGTAGTTTGTGCTTTCCTGACTGAAGCTGAACAAGTGCATGATTTGTGTTTGTTGCCATAATCCGAGCGTAGCCTGAGCTATTTGTTATTTGTGCAGCTTGTCATTATTTTTTCTCTCTCCAAGTTGCTGTGGCTTGTGTTTTGCAAGGTGTTATCCCACTAGAATATAACCTTTCACATAGCTTTTCTTTCTAAGATAGAAAATGTCTGGGGTCAATACCCTTATCTTAATTTGTATTGTTCTATCATAGCAGTCATTGTACTTTGGTTTATAAGTACATTTAGTATTTCTGATATACACTTATGATTTACATAACGGGGAAAAACTTTGACTCTCAGGTAAGCAATACAGAAATTTCTGTAGGTTTGATTATGTTAATTGATAGATAGTCAATACTAAATTCCACCTTTTATCTACTATTTTTTTTGCCTTGTTAAATGAAACACTTACTGTACCTGTAATTAGTATCATTGTATTGGTCCTTGTGTGCTGTAAATGCATCCCTATACAGTTATTCTCCTCTGTAATAAGCCTTGGCCAATATTTTGCATTAAATATTCATTAGCCTTTGAGGTTAGAGAGTGGGTTTCTTCTCCCCTTGTCACTACATTGCTCAGCAAAGTGTTTGACACACAACAGCTGCTCAATTCATGCTGATGGAACCCATAGAATCTTCTTCAGCGGCAGTATGCTGGCACCCAGATTTAGCAAATTGGTCACCTGTGGCCTGCATTCTGTCCACAGACATGTTTTCTTGAGCATAAACACTGTTTAAAAAGCTTTAATTCATAGTCAATATCTGTAGTTTATGAAAGCTTCCATTTTGACTTTTTTGAAATATTGCAGTATGTGACCATTCTGTACCTAGATTCCCTCACGAGCAGCAGGTTGGAGCTCAGTGCGCTTTGGATAGGGAATGCTTTTCTTGTTTACCAGCTGCCCCACTTCAGATTCTTGGCACCTAAGAACGTCTGAATTTGGAACCTCTGGAATAATGACATTTAAGGCAGCTTAATTACGGAATCATTAAAGGGACTTGTTCCTAAAATGTTATCACCTGGAATGCATGAATTTACAAATTGTAATAAGGTTTGCTGAGGAATCTGGGGAAATGTTTTTTTTGTAAAATGCTTTTAAAAGACTTATTGCATGATTTAGAATTCCTTTTTAAGAGAATGTAGAGTTCTTTGGGGACAACTTGACCAGATGGACAGCGTTTTAGCTTCCATATAAAAGATTCCCATTGGTGGAACCTGGTACATGTTTAGGTAGTGGTTCTCCAAAATTTAGTCATTTCTTAGAGTAGTGGATTTCAATGTGTGATGTCTGGACCAACAGTGTCAGCATTACTGGAAAACCTGTTAGAAATGTAAATTCTCAGGCCCTACTGAATCGGAAATTCTGGAGGTGAGACCCAACAATCTGTGTTTTATTATATATTTTATTATATAAGCCCTGCAGGTGATTCTGAACCAATCTGTTAAAAGAATGAAATACAATACAATAATAATATAATACGATTTAGAGTTAGATTTAATTATTTCTGAAAAATCTTAGTACTATTGACCAATTCAACCTGAGAATTATTTAAATTCTGAAGCATGAAACTTGTTATGGCCTCACAATTAAGATTTAGAGAAATTATCAGGCTCAGTGAGAAAGTTCTGGATTGATCCTGCTTACTACTCTTGCTGTGTAAATGTTCCTCAAAGGCCCTCTCTGGCTCTGGGCTTATGTTCTCCTTGTAAAACACAGTATGCTCATTATATTTTAGCTTTGCCCAGGACCCCTAGTCTGGGAGACATTATGTGTCTGATTAAACTAGACCCCTCTGGTGCCATTTCTATTGCTTTGGGAAACGGTGAAATGTCACAAGTGAGCAATAAATGCAAGCCGTTGTTATGATTGTTATAGAGGGCTGGCTGTGTCCGCTTCAGTCTAGAAAGTTCAGAAGGGTATTTGCTTTGTAATCCCCACACTTTGAGAGGTTGGGGTGAGTAGATCACTTGAGGTCAGGAGTTCAAGACCAGCCTGGCCAACATGGTGAAACCCCATCTCTACTAAAAATACAAAAATGAGCCAGGTGTGGTGATACCTGCCTGTGGTCCCAGCTACTCAGGAGACTGAGGCATGAGAATTGCTTGAACCTGGGAAGTGGAGGTTGCAGTGAGCCAAGATCGTGCCTCTGCATTCCAGCCTAGGTGACAGAGTGAGACAGTATAAAAAAAAAAAAAAAAAGAAAAAAGAAGGGTATTTGTTCTAGTTTCAAGATAGAAATCTAAAACATAAGGTGGATAGTGGCTGCCTGCAGATTGTGATTTATAGTGGGTCATGTGCTGTGCTGCTACAGAGCCGGCAAATAGTCCAGAGGTCTTAGTATTCTTTCTGTGACCCCCTCTATTTTATATTTACACTGTATTTATTGGAATTGACCGATTTTAAACATCTTTGCCATGGCACACAGTGTTTTTGTAACCTGTGAGCTTCTTGTGTAAAGCAGAAAATAATCTGTAATAGAGCAGATAGCTCCTTGAAAGCCTGTGGCTAAGGCATAACTTCGCAAGTGTTCTCCTTGAAGGGCCCACTCATCATGTTTGCTTTGTAATCCCTGCACTTTGAGAGGTTGGGGTGAGCAGATCACTTGAGTTCAGGAGTTCAAGACCAGCCTGGCCAACATGGTGAAACCCCATCTCTACTAAAAATACAAAAATGAGCCAGGCGTGGTGACACCTCCTGTGGTCCCAGCTACAGAAGAGACAGACCAGAGTAAGGAAGAGGCCGCTGTCCAATTTAGAGGCATGATATTCTCCTGATATTAGGGCAGAATCTGAGAAAACATCGACTGGGCTCATACATAGAGTCCTGTCCCGTTGTCTCCAAACTGTGACTTTGTCTGCGTGGTAAAGTTCTTCCATGAAAGATCTCAAAAGAGAAGTTAATGTTCCACAGAAGGTACTTCAGTCATCAGTGTCTCCACTGGGTGTTAGTATTGCTTCTTCTAGGGTGCTTTGGTTATGTAGTAGTATTTTTTAAGTAGGGGACATGCTTAAAATTTGAGAGGGAAAAACATTACAGAGGTTTTTTTTTTTTTTTTTTTTTTTTTTTTTTTTTTTTTTTAAATCAGCCCACTCATATAAAACATCAGCTAAAAAATTGACAAAATATGTTGTTATCCCTCAAATTTTTATCCCAATACCAAAATGTCTCCTCTATTGAACAGCATCACTGGTATAAAACCATGGGCCAGGATGACCGTAAGAGGGAGGCCCAGTTGTGAAAAGGAAGGGACATTAGCACAAGGCCTAATTTTGAGATTAGCAAATTTGAGATTAATTAGGAAATTAATTAGGAAATTAGGACAAGGTCTAATTTTGAGATTAGCAGATTGTTCTCTGCTCACATTCACTTTGAATTGGTTTTGATTCCTCGAGTGAGAGAACTCCAGTCTCAGTGATTTGGGCTCAGAGATATTGGCCAAGCTTCACTAAGCAGGAAATCATTTCTTGGTTGGAGTGCTTTTGAAACTTAACTGAGGAAACTGAATTCCAAAAATATCTAAGCAAAGTAAATGCTAGCAGCTTTAAATATTTTCCTAAAAATCAGGCAGAAAACTCTAAAAAAAAAAAAAAAAGTCAGTTATGTTTGCTTCCTGTGGGCAGTTTCTCATAGGAAATATTTTTAAATAAAGTTTCTAGAAAGATTTTGTGAAGACTATTCTTTATCTGATGTAATTTATGAAAGCTTATAAAGTTTAAACATTCTTCTAAAATCTTTAAAGTGTTAATGTGTATTATATTTACTTAAAGAATATTTATAGCCATACAGTGAAAAGAAAGTCTTCCTCAGAATTTCCTTTAGTTTTAGAATGTAAAACTTCCTTTAGTTTTACAGTTCATGTTCCAGGATAAGTCTCTGTATTCTATATACTTTAGAATGAGAGAGGATAAAACAAAACCAGGCAAACACAAAAGATTCTACTCCCCTCAACCCCCTCCAAAAAAACCCAAGGAAGAAAGCATCAGTGATGAAAGAACAGCACTATGACTTGTCCCTTTCAGCAAGTAGATTTGTAAAATAAATAATTTCACATTATTAAACAATAGCAGTAGTTTGTCATAAAACCTAAATTCTTAGTAGAAAAGAGCATCAAAAAAGCTAATCCAGATTTGAAGATAGACTGTTGATATTTTCTTCCCCACAGGTATTTTAGGGAATTAGGAAACATAAATAGCGAGAGGCTGGGAGCCAGGAGAGCGTTGAGTCTCTATGCTCAGTCTGACTCATGTTTATTGAGAGCCTGGTCTGTGTAAGGCAGTATTTAGATATTTGCAATTCAGAGATGATGGGAGATGCTTAGGTCTGAAGAGACTTTATTTCCTTTTTGGTAAATCAAACATAACTTATTGATGGAGAACAAATAAGTGGCAAAACCAACCAACTACCCAACAGACAATGAGACAATGAAATAAAACAGAAAAAGGAAATATTCAGGCAGTCAGTAGTCCCAAATTAAGAAAGCGAGGAATCAAGTGTCAGCACCATTGGTTGTAACCTTTACATCCCTAGGTAACTTCAGCGCATCAACTCAACTAAGCTGAATTAAATGCTGTGCCTTTTTTCTCTCTTTATTTCATAGGAGTATCTGTATAAACCTATCAGGAAATAAGGGCATTGGCAATAAGAGACTTTCTTTGAGTCAAATACTATTTTTTTTTGTTTGTTTGTTTTTGAGACAAATTCTTGTTCTGTTGCACAGGCTGGACGGCTGTGGTGTGATCATGGCTCACTGCAGCCTCTATCTCCTGGGCTTAAGTGATACTCCTACCCAGTGTTTTTGTAGAGATGAGGTCTTGCTATGTTGCCTGGGCTAGTCTCAAATTCCCTGCCCTAAGTGTTTCTCTTGCTTTGGGTGTTGGAATTACAGACATGAGCCACCAGGCCTGTCCTCACATATTAATTTTTAAAAGTTTAATAAAAAGGGCACTACTGGCCAGGTGTTGTGGCTCACGCCTGTAATCCCAGCACTTTGGGAGGCCAACGCAGGTGGATCGCTTGAGCCCAGGAGTTCAAGACCAGCCTGGACAACATGGCAAGACCTCACCTCTACAAAAAATACAAATATTAGCTGGGCATGGTGGCATGTGCCTGTGGTCCCAGCTACTCAGGAGGCCGAGGTGGGAGGATCGATTGAGGCCAGTAGGTCAAGGCTGCAGTGAGCCGAGATCATGCCAGTGCACTCCAGCCTGGGTGCTAGGTGACAGAGCAAGATCTGTCTCCAAAAAAAAACAACAACAACAACAAAAAAAAAGGTAAAAGATAAAAGGGTACTACTATTTTCAGATAATGTGATTCTAGGAGTTCGAGACCAGCCTGGCCAACGTGGTGAAACTCCGTCTCTACTAAAAATACAAAAAGTAGCCGGCCATGGTGGTGGGCGCCTGTAGTCCCAGCTGCATAGGAGGCTGAGGCAGGAGAGTGGCTTGAACCTGGGAGGCGGAAGTTGCAGTGAGCTGAGATTGTGCCACTACACTCCAGCCTGGGTGACAAAGCGAGACTCTCTCTGAAAAAAAAAAAAAAAAAATGTGTATATATACACACACACACACACACACACACATATACACACATACACATACATATATATATGATTTTTAGTTATAAAAGAAATGTCTGACTTGGAGTGATGAAGATTTCTTGGCTCATTGGAGGGATACCCTTTCTGTGGTTACATGATAAAGCCAGAGTGTTGCAGTTTTGTCTTAGAACAGGCTTCAGAGATGGAAGAGTTTTTTTTTTTTTCCTGGTAGACAATAGCAGGATCAAGAAAAGTACGTAGTTGAGCTCTATTTACCTTTTTAAAAGAGGTTCTAAAAGCAGGGATTTTCTGTGTGTTGTAGTCAATTTATAAGATAGAAAAAACTGCTTTTATAGTCAATGTGAATTTATAGACAAATATTGAAATGTACTTTTGTGCCTGTGTTTTTTTTTTTGCTAGCCCATTAAAGATAGTTTATGTGCCTATATTTTGAAAATCAATTGTTAAAATACATAAATTTTGAAAAGTGAAGAAATAAGCAGATTTCATTGAGTTGCATTGTGTTCCCATTGTCTTATACTTATTGAGTTGTGATTAATAATTTTATTTCATTTTACAAGATCTTTTTGTCATTTTTTTTCATGTTTAGCATGTGTACAACATGCCATGTTGATTATTTTGAACTTAGTTAAATACTTGAGCATGCAGCATATTGCCTGGCATATAACAGGTGCTTCACAACTGTTTGAATTCATGAATTTAATGGATGGCTATTGTAATGTGTTGTATTAAGATGTTTGCTGATGTAATTTTTTAATAGTCTTTTTCCATTAACCATGTATTTTCAGATATTAAAAGGGGGTTGTTATAGAACATCCCAGAAAGAAAATATTAATATTGGTCTTTAAAAATAAGATTTTTTTAGAGATCACAACAGACTGGTTGATGTTTAAAAAAATTGTGTTATATGAAAACTATAGATAACATTCCTGGGAGTGGGAGTGGCATGTAGAGGGTAACAAAGGGTGAAGAGACTTTCTGTAGAAGATTAAGAATAAATCGTCAAAAATGTTTCCTCGTAATAGAGATGCCAATAATTTAATTATTTTCCACCATATTAGTTTCTTTTCTTGGAGAGAATTAATTATATTGTTGATTCTTACATTATGATTGGGCTGTACAAAGTCTGAGCTAGTAATTCTCTAACCCTCAAATGCCATAGAAATTAAAGTTGAAAGTTGTTAAATTTTATGGGTTGTGGCACATCTTGAAGGTTAAGAGATGATGTTTGCCTTCTGTATATGTTAACATTGTCTCTGTGGTTACCCTATTTTTTTTTTATCTCCTCTTTCCAGTCATACAGTTTGTCAAGAAAGAAAATAGTGCACTATACCTGTTTTGACCAACGGAAAAGAGCAAATGCAGCATTTTTGATAGGTGCCTATGCAGTAAGTACCTTCTTCATGATTATTTTCTATAATCAGGCCAGTGAAATGCTAACACTGTCAAAGAAAATCCATACCAGTTTTTCAGTGGGATTGAGAGATGGTGGAGATTATTAGCAGTTTGGGAATTGACCTGTAGTGGGAAGTATGGACTAGCAGTGGTGGGATGTTTACTCTTTGGATTTTCTTTTCTACTGGTTAATGAGAGAATCTTGGAACTGCAATATGTAGCTTGAATTCCACAGTTATATAGGTGTTTTAATAAAAAGAATACCTACCAAGGACATTTCTAGGAAAAAAAATATGTGTGTGTACATGTATGTTTAAATGAATGAAATATGATATTATGGAAGATTTTAAAAGACTGTTGAAGTGTTCATTTTTTGGGAGAAGAGGAAATCCTGGATTGCACAGGGGAGGACTGTTATTATTTTTATCAATCCATTCATTCATTTATACAATTGTTTGCAGTAGGCAAACAATATAAATCCTGCATATATTATAGCTTCCCTAATAACTACATAAGACTTTACCCAAACTAATTTCAGTTAGAAATTTTGTTCTCCGCAGTCACTAACATGTCAGTATGAATTCCACATGACCATGCTGTGGAGTTTTAGAATGGTGATTCTGGTATTTTCTATATATGCTGTGACCGAGCAAAAGCTTAGAAAGCGGAAACCATCAGGGCTAAAACACACTTGCAGGGATATGTGTGATAACCAGTTGGGAATATGCTTGTTTAAAGGCAGGGAGCAGAGAGGTGTCATTTCCCCTCATCCTTGGGGAGGGCTCGTGCTCCTCTGAAGCCATGGAAATAACCAGGCCGAGTGACTTTTCAAGGGCCTCATTCTAAGGACCTTGGGAAGAGGGCGCCAGCTACTATACCTCAAACTCTGCCCCATCAACCCAAAAGCTCTCGGGGTGAAAAAGCCCAGCAGTATTGCTGGAAAAGCTGTCGGCTGTTGCAGGGTGCAGGCCAAGAAGAGTGGCAGGCTGTCAGCCAGGCTGCGGGCTGGGGCCTTGCTTCTAGCACTGAGGTGCCCAGCCCTGCCCACCTTTTGTCCCTTGATGTGGCTGCAGTAAAGCCTTGGGCTACCCCTTGTGGCTGCATCTTTCTTGCTCTGTAGATAGCATGGCATAGCACAAGCAATAGTGGCTAAGAGTCAGAAAAACATGTTTTTCATCTTGAAGGGGTCTGTGATGATGCAGTTTATCTCTCTCAGCTTTATTTTGTTTCCTTATCCACAAAATGAGAGGGTTGGATGTGATGACCCCTACATTTTCTTTCAATTCTTAGGATACTCAGATTATTTGTAGTGCCAAGCAGGCTATTACTTTTATTTTAAGCGCATACATGAAAAGCTGGCAGTTAGCATGAAGGTTCAGTGAAGTTCTGGTAAGCTGAATATTTTTTTACCTTACATTGATAATGACTACTCATTTGAAATTGATGATTGACACCGTGATTGAAATATGGAAAGAGACTGTACTAATTTCTGGATTCAAGCCCTGTAAACAAATGTGTTTTTCCTGCAGGGTTTTGTGATGCTTTGTAAGCATGTTATTTGTGAATCCTTTCTCATAAAGGATTGCCATCAGGAAGAGGTCATTTGCCACTCTTCTCATGTCTTTGTTTTGTTTTTTTGTGAGGACCAAATGATTTTTATTCATATACATCTTGTTCATCTACCCAAAGTGTTCAGAACAGTGTTCAGCACATATGAAGCTTGATGTAACAGTTATCTATGATGATGATGGTAACGATGAGTCTGTATGGTCACTGTGTTTCTGAAGTCTTGTTTGGTAATCAAGAATGTGTTTAGAACTCTCTCTTTATTAGACAAGGTCATAAACCAAAAGTTCCAATTTCCTGTACACGTTGAAAGCTTTGAATAAAGATCCTTGGACACAAAACATGACTCACATGGCTCAAAATTAATTCTGTGACATAATATTATTCTAAAGTCATACTTATTTTGAAAGCCTAAAGATTTTTTTTTTTTTTTTTATGGCTATAAAAATACCATCAAGCTAGACATTTTAATTCTGTTGAGATATGCAAATAGAATTACCACAGCAGCCCACACATTCTGTGATTTCTAAACATTTAAAAGTCAATGACTTTGGGAAGTTGCTGTTGTCCTTCACAGTTCATTAAAAGTTCAGATGCCTTTTGTGAAAGCCCAGCTTTTCTACCCGCGAAATTGTCTTTTCGGAAGTCTTGCCGGATGTTTTCTTTGTTTGCCTCTCCATGTTGCTGCCTAATTTGATAGATTTCATTTTCTAGCTGAACAATAGTCTATTCAATCTCATAATTTTTACTGACCATGGATATCCAATTTGACTCCATTTCTCTCAATTTAGATCCAGCTGTGAGTTGCATGTTCTTTCTCTGCCAGTTTAAATCTTTAATATGTTTTCTTAACTTCTGAAGTTCTTTCTGTGCATGTTCAGTCATATGAACTAGATTTTCATTGTATACTTTCCAGGCATTACATCCATGCTGTGACATTAGTTTCAGATTCTTGATTCTAACTGCTTGATGCTCTAACTAGGCCATGGAATTGTTTACACATTCTTGCCATGCAGTAATGCCATTTTTTTGACCAGAGGAAGGGGCTGGAAGTTCATAACGTTTCATACTGAGCAATTCATTTGGTTGTCAAGCAGCCAGTCTTTCAAATTCATTTCTCATTATGTCAGTTTCAAAAGCAGAATAATTCGGGACTGTCAGGTAGCTCAGGTAGTTCATAGTAGGTTGGTATCTGCAAGTTTCCTTCTCCACCAGCACTGCAGCCGCTGCCTTCACACCAGGGGCTTCATAACCTTGATCAAAATATGGATCAAGTGGTCAATATCGATCAAGCAGTGGCTCACGACTGTAATCCCAGCACTTTGGGAGGCTGAGGCGGGCAGATCTCGAGGTCAAGAGATGGAGACCATCCTGACCAACATGGTGAAACCCTGTCTTTACTAAAAACACAAAAATTAGCTGGGCGTAGTCCATGTGCCTGTAGTCCCAGCTACTTGGGAGGCTGAGGCAGGAGAATCGCTTGAACCCAGGAAGGGGAGGTTGCAGTGAGCTAAGATCGCACTGCTGCACTCCAGCCTGGTGACCCAGCAAGACTCTGTCCCAAAAAAAAAAAAAAAAAAATACAGCTGTGCATCCACCACAACCTCTCCAGCCACCAAACCTGTGCCTGCCATTCTGGGGACCTCAGGTTTGCCCTACTCTTCTAGTTTCTTTACCCCCTTTTCCCTCCTTTGCATCTTCTCTCTCTTCTTTCCTTATTTATTTATTTATTGAGACTGAGTCTTGCTTTATCCCCCAGGCTACAGTGTAGTGGTGCGATCATAGATCAGTGTATCCTTAGACTTCTGTGCTCAAGCGATCCTCCTACCTCAGCCCTCCCTAAAAGGTGGGACTGCAGGTGTGTGCCACCACACCCAGCTAATTTCGTTTTATTTTTGTAGAGACAGTGCCTTGCTTTGTTGCCCAGACTGGCTTCAGAACTCCTGACCTTAAGTGATCCCCCTGCTCTGGCCTCCCAAAGTGCTGGGATTACAGATGTGAGACACCACACCCCACTTCTTCTTTCCTTTTTAACACCTATTCTTCCTGTTTTGTTTAGTGTGGTTCTTCATTTCAGGAGGGTGCCTCTAGAACTTTGAAAGGATTATAATAGATGTGTTGAGCTTGTGATAAAATACTCTGTGATAAAAATATGTCTTCTAATGCAGAAGTTTCCACCACTTTAAAGCAACCAAAAGTGGAAAGAGCAGTTCTAGCATGGTGGAAGAAGTGCTGAGTCCAGCATGAGCTTGTCTTACACACTAGTTACAGTCTTGAGAAGCAGTGTAAAGTGATTATTCTTGAACTGGTCATGTCCCAATTGATTTTTCTAATTTTGGAACTGTATTCCCCAGAAGGCTTTTTGACACAAACCCTTAATACAAATTGAACTAAAAATTGGCAGTGGATCCTTAAAGAGAATTTTATGCCTTTCTTTTATTGTCTGTATGTATTTAGTTGTTGACAGTCTTGTAAGAAGATAGTCAATACTATGCATTATAAATATATCTCAGTTAAATTTTACATATATTAAATGTTGCTAGTTTGATAAGTGTCCGTTTTCTGGGGAATCTTCTCTGGATACAAAAGACCTTTACCTTCGGAGCAGCCATGTGACTTACATGAGGCAAGCTAGGTAGGTAGGTATATTTTATCAGACAGAAGTGCTTAACAGTGAAGGTGTTTCTGTTCTTAAAATGTGGAATCAGCTCTCTCTTAAGGGGCATTGACTAATAAAAATATTTTGTACTAAGACAAACCTTTTTCTCAAAGCCGTAGTTTTCTCTTTTGTAAAATTTGGATAATACCTGAGTTTCCTTATCTGCTTCACAGGATTATTGTAAAGATCAAATATTCAACTCCCTGTTTGATAGCTCCGTATTATACGTCTAAATGATACCTCAAATTTATTGTGACAAAACTTCTGTTTGTATTCCTTCTCTCCCTAAATGTATTTATTTCCCAAGTCATTCCCTTTTTAGTAAGTGGACTACCATCAGTGACTTGCTAAATCAAAAGACAGTAGTCATTTTGATTTCTTTTGTTCGCCGATCCCACATTATACTTATTCATAAGTTTGGTCAGCTCTACCTCTAAAACATTTTGAATCAGAATACATCTTTCCGTCTCTGTTGCTATCACCTAGCCCAAGCCACTATCATTGTTCACCTGAATTATGACCACAGCTTTTTATGTTGTCTCTTTTTATATTCTTGCTTCCCATTAATTTAGTTGCCATACAGCTGTCAGAGTAATCTTTCAAAATTGTAAATTAGATCACGTCATTACCCTGTTTCAAATTTGTGATTGCTCACTGATCTTGGCATAAAATTTATCCTTACCAATGCCATTAAGATCCTTTCTGATCTGACCCTCTCTACCTCTGTGGTCTCCTTGCTCAAGATGCTCCCCTCATGCTGGCCTTCTAACTGAAATTCCGTTCTTGTTCCTACCAAAGAGCCTTGATATTTCTGTTCTATCTGGAATGTTCTTACTTCAGGCCTCTGCATGCCTGGCTCTTTCTAATGTTACCTTCTCAGAGAGATTTTCAATTTCTACCCTTTTACCTCCACCCCTAGTCATTCTTTAGACCTTTGCTGCTTTATTACAGCATGCTACTATTTGAAATTACTTTGTTTGTTTATGCATTTACTTGCTTATTATCTCTTTCCCAGACTAGAGGGTAAGGACTTTATCTGTTTTGTTCATTGCTGTGTGTGGAGGGTGATAAAATATTTAACAAGGGGTTAGGCTGGGCATTCATCCATTGAATTGGAAGTTGGGACAGGGTCCTGGAGGCTTCTTGCTTTGCTGAATCATGGGGAAGTCTAGGACTTAGGGGTCAGGGGTGGATCCCAACGAAGAGACTAGGATGGCCTTTGTGGAGTGGAGTGGTGTGTTGTGGGCTGCAGCTATTTACCGACTGCTATACAACTATTTCAGTGTTTGAACACTATCAATTTAGAGCTGTGCCTAGTACATAATGGGTGCTCTGTAAATATCTTTTGAGTGAATGAATAATGGGATGACAAAACATGGAAGAAAGAAGTTAATATATGGGAAACTCCTGAAAATAATGAAGTTGGACGTAAGGTATAAACTGGTGTCTTCCCCTTTACCAGAATATTTATAGTCATGACTGAGCCAACTTTGGTCTTTAAAGATGCAGGATCAAAGTAAAGATCATAGATCAAGGGTAGTAACTGGTATACAAAATTACATCACTACCTAGCCTTTTTTTAAAAAAATAAATTTGTATTTTTCCAATTTTTTTTGTGGTAAAATACATGTAACATGAAACTTGCTGTCTTAACCATTTTAAAATGTACAGCTCAGTGGTATTAACTACTTTCCAATTGTTGTGCCACCAGCACCATGGCTTACTTTTGAGTGTGCCATCTTGTGGCACTTGTGGTTTCTTTGTTAGATAATGACTTCAGGTATTTCACAGCTTTTGTGTTTCTATTTCCTTATATCTATGTGGGGGAGACTTTTTATGCTTTCTTTCATAGAACTGTCATAAGGATCAAAAAGGAGATAAAATGTAGACCAAGTTTGTTCAACCTGCAGCTGGCTTTGAATGTGGCCTAAAACAAATTCGTAAACTTTCTTAAAACATCATGAGATTTTTTTTTTTTTTAAAGCTCATCAGCTATCCTTCGTGTTAGTGTATTTTATGTGTGGCCCAAGACAATTCTTCTTCCAGTGTGGCCCAGGGAAGCTAAGTGATTAGACACCCTGATATAGACCATCATGTTCAGTGATCTTAAAGCCAGGGTTGCTGGAATGATGTGGCCACTGGAGACCACAGTGACACTTAGCAGATGATAGACACCCATTTTAGGGATGCCTGTACTAGTAAAGCATCTCTTCACCTCCTACATTGTGACATTGTGCTCCTTGAGATGGAGGGCTTAGATAGATTTAAGAAGAGACCAGCTTTGTCAGAAAGGTGTTTGCCTTCCAGGGCAACACTGTGCAGTTTTGAAGTTAGGATGTTTAGATCATTGTAGCATCTAAGACACTCTGATATGAGTTTGAAAAAGATGGCTTTTAAAAATTATGAGTATGAATTAATTAGGTTCTTGCCATGTGCTTAAAGACCAAGTCTTCACTAGTACCTGTGTTACTATATTGTTTTCAGTTTTGCAGGCCTATGGCAAGAAGGTCAAGGAGAATTTGGATCAGGTCACCGTAACTGAAGAACTGGAAAATAATGTGTATGAGAAGAAGTTAAAATAAGTTTAGCTTAGAAAATTAAGTTCAGAGTTAAAGAAATACAATTTTTTTCTGTTATGTGGAGGATGCTAAACAGAGGTGGTAGCCACATTGTATACTTTCCTTACCTACTTGTTAAGTCTTTGCATTGCTAAATTAGAGGTCTACATTGTGGATTGACTGAGACCAGCCTGAACCAAATGTCATGTCTGAATTGGGGATAACAAGCCTGAGGTTTTTAGACTGTCTAACCATGTCTGTGTTGGCTATTTATTTTGTAGACTACACTTAAGGCCTAAGTAGTTACACTCTACTCCTAAGTCTGTGACTAATTGCAAAGAACCCATTCTCCATCTGGCCTAGTGGTTGCAAGCAATGACTTTAACATAGCCACAGGCTCACTGGGCTTTGAATCCAATTATTAGTTGTATGCCCTAAGCAAGTTAACTTATGCAAACTGCTGTTTTTTTCATCTTTAAAATAGGCATAATAATACCCTATTTTACTTGCGGTGAGGACTGAAGGAGGTCATTTATATAAAGGTGTCATCGGTGCAGTGTCTGACATTGTATGCACTTAGGAATGTCTGGTGGCCCTGGGCAGGGAAGCTATGAGACCTTCCACAAAGTTTTCTGACCCAATCTCCTACTTCTTATCACTCACTTTTGTGCGTAGACCCTTTAGGCTACCTCCCTGAAGATCTGATGGCTACTTCCCCACTTTCTGTCTGCTCATCTTCCTCTTGTCCATCACATTTTTCACTTAAACACTTCCTTGGCTCAGTAACAACACTCATATGGTTGTTAATCTGATTATTGCTTAGTATAATTCACTGGAAAGTATATTTCTCTCACAAGGATGTTATTTTAAGGGAATAGTCTGTTTAAACCAAATGAATTTGTGAGATCTGTAGTCAGGTGTTCATTAGTTCAGTAAATCTTTGTTTAGCTACTATGAGCCCAGCCTAGCACTATGGTAGGCTCTAGGGAATAAAATATGTGTGTGTATATATATGTGTGTGTGTGTGTGTGTGTGTATATATATATATATATATATATATAAATACCTAGCTTAAAATGTGGGACAGATGAGAGATAAACAGTTGTTTAAAGTGGGCAATAGGTATAATTGGGTAAATATGAATTTATCTAACAAATTTGTTTTGAGGCGTTTTCATGTAACAGGCCTTGTTCCCGGAGTTGAGGATACTAAGGTGAATGACTCCCTACCTGTTGGTGTGGGTGTGGAGGGCTGGGTTCAGACCTGGAGAGAGGGGAGGTTCCAAGATGGTCAATCCCAGCAGGCCAAGTTGCTGAGGAACCATCGGACAGGGAGAATAGCGTGATGGTGAGGATGCTTTTTCTGGTGGTAGAGGAGTGAAGGGAGGATGGAAGAAAACTAGTTATTTAAAATTTTTAATTTAATTTTAAATGTCCATTGTGAAAAGGGGATAATCTAATGAGAAGATGGGGGTCTTTTTTTCCTTACAATTAAAAAAAAAAAAACTTTAAAAAGTGGAGTAATCACATTGTAGAAGAAATGTGGAAAAATTTTCCTGTAGTTCTAAACCTGAACTATTTATTAGGTGTGATTGCCGTGTAGTTTTTTTGAGCCTTTTGAAATTTAGCTTACGTATGTTTTGCCATTTTGCTACTCAGGTGACCAAATATTATTTCATTTAGAGAGAATACTATTTAACATTTTAGATTTCTTTCAAAATTTTTTATAATGTGACAGACCTCTTTCTATATTGTAAGTGTTTCTTTTTGTGGATTATTGTCTTTAGATTGCCAGAAGTGGGGTAAGTAATTTTAAATTTCAGAGTTTTTAAGACTCTTGGAGCATATTGCTATACTTAAGCCAGTGTATACTCCAATTTCGTATAATCTTTGCATGTTGGGTATGAACGTTACAGTTTTAGAAATTTAATTGGTGAAAAATGCTACCTCATTGTTTTAGTAATCATATTTTGATTAATAATGAGGTTGATTATTCTCATAGTTTTCTTTCTAGATTTATTAACTTTTTGAAAACTTTGTGTTTTTGAATTTGTTTCCTATATTTAGACCATTTAAGAGTGGAAAAGTGCTATTAGCCTCCATTAAAAAATAAGTTAGCCAGGTGCAGTGGTGAGAGCCTGTAGACCCAGCTACCTGGAGGCTGAGGCTGGAGGATTGCTTGAGGCCAGGAGTTTGAGGTTGCAGTGAGCTATGATCACACCACTGCACTCCAGCCCACACCCTGACTCAAGAAAAAAAAAAAAAAAAAAAAAAAAAACAGATGAAGTCATTTTATCTGTGTTTAATTTGTTTCAATAGATACAGACTACTAGAAATCATGCCCATCAGTCCAAGTTTCTGTAAAAACTAAGGAAGTCCATAGACCTTTCCTGCTGTTACTCCTCAGAATGTCAGAATGCTTTATTAAGTAGTTCTGCATTCCTGAATATAAATGTGCTTAGTTGGAACTGCTGGTAATGGACCTATTGATTTTTGAACATCAAGCTGTCTGCTGAATATACAGAAATTTTAACAGAACAGTATTTTTAAAAGTGGTTAGAGTGTGTGTGTTTACATCATGGGACACTGATATACCCAGACAATTAACTATGATTTTGTTTTTGTTTTTATTGTTTGGACCAAGTATATTATTTTGCTTATCCTTTAACTCACAATTCTGTAAATTCTGGTTTCAGACCTATTTTACATTGACATTAAAAAACTGTAGATTAAACAAATGTCATTTAAAATATAGGTAAAATTATCAAAAAAGTTGGTTCAAAATAATAAAGGCATTTACTTTAAATATTTATTAATCCAATAATATATTAGATGTCAGCTACTAGTGTTCTGTCATCCTTGTCTGTGGCTTCTTGGTAAATCTAACGATAGTGTTTGCTTCTGCTTATAGAAGTTAGTGGAGAGGAAGGGAGGGGCGGCACATGGCTGGGGCTGGGCAATTTCCTGTTTGCAGTTTCTTCCTTTTATAGTTTGATAGGCAACTCTTTTGTGATATTGCCTGTAAGTGGGCCAGACAGTCTTTTATCTTTGTAGGCTTGTATTTTTGGTGGCTTTGAAACAGATCACGCTCCTTAAAATCATACAGCATTTTCAATTTCAGACTCTTTGAGATTGGACATTCTATTAGCCTTCTGCGTATGGGTAGAGCAGTGTCACCTCTTACTCAACTTTTCTTGCCTGTTTCATTTAACTGTGGGTGAGGAAAATTAGCTGTTTGCTTTTCATTAGTGGAAGAATTGTCAAGTTAAGGTGCATCAATCTTTTCAGTTTTTTTTTCTTTTTTTCTTTTGGCATCCTGATAATAAACTTCCTTTGTATTGTAAATAAGCTCTCAAATTTATATACACATACACAGCTGCACACACAGGCATACATACTCACTGCGTTTAGTACTATATATTTAGTAGCGATGCACTGTGTATGTTTACAGTAATTTACTCACAAATTTCTGAATCTTATCAGTAGCCTTGGAATAACATATGCTTTCTATGTGAAGAAGCTAACATCTGTTTCATTTTAGGTTGGTGCAAAAGTAATTGCGGTTCTTGCTATTTCAACAGTATATACTGAATTAAGGGGATGTACTTTTTTAGCACTTGAAATTATTTATTTGCCAGTTTATTATCTCTCCCTTTAAGGGAAAGGACTGTCTTGTTTTCCACAATAGTCCCAGCATCTAGAACAATGTCTGACATATCCTAAGTGTTCAATATGTATTTGTGAAATGAATGCCTATTTAATTGACAAATAAGTCTTAGTTGGTTGACTTCCACAGTTTTGTGGAAATTTAATATGGAGTAATTTAAAACCTGTGATGTACTTAAAGATAAATTATTAAATCGGTACTAATTATAAAAAAATGACAAAAATCAGTGTTGTGAAGCATTAACTAATTCTCATAAAGTTATTGAGTAAAACAAAGTGTGTTATATAGAACTGAAATGGACTTTGTTAATACTGTACATACAAACATTTGAAATTAATATTGTACATAGTAATGTTAATTTTACCCTCAGCATTATTTCTGTTTTTCTCAATAGGTGAAACTACTTATTTATACATATAAGTATTTGCTACTAAATGTCAACGATTTTTTTTTTAACAGCCATCCTTGCAGTCTCAGGATAATTTCAGGTTAAGAATTAATTCATGGGGCCAGGCGTGGTGGCTCATGCCTGTAATCCCAGCACTTTGGGAGGTGAAGGCGGGTGGATCACCTGAGGTTGGGAGTTTGAGACCAGCCTGACCAACATGGGGAAACCCTGTCTCTACTAAAAATACAAAATTAGCCGGGCGTGGTGGCGCATACCTGTAATCCCAGCTATTCAGGAGGCTGAGGCAGGAGAATCACTTGAACCCAAGAGGTAGAGGTTGCGGTGAGCTGAGATCACGCCATTGCACTCTCTGAGCAACAAGAGCAAAACTCCATAAAAAAAAAAGAAGTAATTCATATGCTTGAAAGAGGAGTACTAGAAAAATTTTAATTAGAGTTGGATCTTAAAAATTTTTAGCTGCATGCATTCATTATGAAAAAAAAAGGAGGTATTCAAAGCCCTGAAGACATTATCCATTATCAGAGTGTGACTTGAAATTGTTTGCCATGCCTGATATGAGAGCATGTTCTATACATGTCTACCTAGGCTTCACCTGGCATTTACCCGAGTGAGGACTATCAATGTTCCATTTTATACAAATATCTGAACAGAGCAGGCTCACATTTAGACATATCCCCCATGCAGAGAGAGCTACAGGCTTCTGATCAATGAGATGTTTACCAGAATATATACAGAAACTGAAGGTAATTCTTTTAATTTTTATGAAAAATGAGGTTATTTGGCTGCCTGGTAATTGCAGCATGTTAAAATTTGATATTGAATGTATTTGATTGTGTTTACCGTTTTCTTTTAGTTTTAAAAATAAACATCTTAATTAAAAAAAAGACCCACTTTTGCAAGACTGGTGAAGTATCTCCACAGAACACTCACTAGGAAGAACCCTTCTGCAGTCCTGCTTTGTCATATTTCAGAGAATCTGAACCCAGAGAGGTCGAGTACCTTGTCCAAGATCAAACCCAGCTAATGGAGAAGGACTAGAACCCAGATCCCTAAGTTTCTAGCTGAGAGCTTTATCCAGTCATATAGCATGTCACCGAGCACTGCTAGTCTTGGTATAATATACTACATCTAAACCATAGTAGTCTGCAAAAAGATTAGAAACAGCATGCAGTGTGGAAGAGTAGAATTTTCTATTTAGAAAACAGTGTTGTAGTGTTTCAAATACACTAGTCATACAGTTTCTTTTCCAGGTAGCTTCTGAGCTTTGATTCTGGCTGTTGGGGCTAACACCCCCAAAACTTTCGTGTACCAATCAGGTACAATGGCGGTTGTTCTCATGTTTACTTTGGTGATGTCCATGGATGTGTTGGGGTAGGTCTAAGTGCAAGGAGTGATGGGGAATAGCAGAAGCAAGGAATGATATAAAGTAAACTGGGCTGGTATCTTAGGACAGAGTTTTCCAAGCTTTATTCACTGTAATTCACCATAAGAAACACATTTTACATTGCAGTTTAGTACGCACGCGTGTGCCCACACACACACACACACACACACACCATTCACATGTCTAATTGAAACGAGGTTCATGAAATAATTCTTACAAGGTGTAAAGCATACTGATATTTTATATTCTGTTCTATTTTATTAAAAATATGTCTTTACCCATCAAATTGACTGCACTGCTCACTAATAGATTATAACCTGCAGACTGCAAAACATAGCCATTGAAGAATCTACTTATTGTGCTGAGGTCCAGAAGGTTCTTGATTTTGGCATTGAATGAGCAGGTGATTGTTTGGTTGCTCTGCATCTAGGCTAGTTTGCAATTAACATGAATGGCTTAAGGAAAATAAAGTATTCTGAACTCCTCAAAGACTGCTGTCTCTAAACATCAAGATGTATACCTGTCTCTGGATGGTTTTTATTCAGTTGATACTTGGTTTTTTTTTTGGAAATATCTGAGTTTGTTTTAAGCCTTGAAATAATACGATTTATCTTTTCTTATCTCACTTTCATTTGAATCACTGTATTACCCGTAAAGCCCCCTCATACTCCTCCCTTCTTCCTGGAAACCAAAATGTGCATTGATTCAGTTTGGGAGAACCTTGAATGAGAAGCCTGGAGCTAGGTCAACGTTGTGGGCCCTGAGGAGCCAGCGCTGAGCCTGCCTTACTGGGTCTGTCATTTTAGTATCTCATTGGGCTTAGTTTCTAAGTGTGGGCTGAAAAGTTATATAATGTCCCATTCACCTCAGGACATCAAATCTTAAACCTTAACTTTATAAGAGTTTTCTTGATTGAATAATTTTAATTTATAGAAATTTTTATTTCAAGAAATGTTTTCTATTTGATACAGTGAGTAAAATTGTGGCCTTTCCCCTATTTTAGAAAGTGAATTAATTCATTAAAACCCTCTTCATGAGCACTTTCTGAAATTTTAAATAAAAGAAGAGCTAACCGCTTGCAGTGACCAGAGATAGCACCACTGCACTCCAGCCTGGGCAACAGAGCTAGACTCCCTCTCAAAAAAAAAAAAAAGGAAGAGCTAACCACTTGCAGTGAGCAGAGATAGCACCACTGCACTCCAGCCTGGGCAACAGAGCTAGACTCCCTCTCAAAAAAAAAAAAAAAGGAAGAGCTAACTGCTTGCAGTGAGCAGAGAGAGCACCACTGCACTCCAACCTGGGCAACAGAGCTAGACTCCCTCTCAAAAAAAAAAAAAAAAGGAAGAGCTAACCGCTTGCAGTGAGCAGAGATAGCACCACTGCACTCCAGCCTGGGCAACAGAACTAGACTCCCGCTCAAAAAAAAAAAAAAAAAAAAAGAAGACCTAACCGCAATTGCTGTTGAATTTGTTGTGTGTTCAGCTATTTGTAAGATTTTTAGTGCTCAAAATAGGGTTGCCATGCTAAAAAACAGACTGTGGCCATGTCAACTACTAGGTGCTCATGTCAGCAGTGCTCTGTCTCTGTGTCTTTCTTAGTTTTCTTCCTTGTTGCTCTTCTGCCTTAGCTTTGCTTTTCCTGTGCCTGTCTTCCCAAACCTCCATAACAAATGCTTGTAGGGGCTTTGAATTTTCATTATGGTAATTCAGACTTTTAATTGATGAGGACTTAAAGCCAGGGATGTAGTTAGACAGCAAATTCATGGGTAATAAAACTAAATAGTAGAACTGGGAAAGTGTAACCTCAGCCTCAAAGAAATATTTAGAAGGGCTGCAGTACCTCATAGAATTATTTAATAGGAAATAATATTTGTGGTTCATAGTTTCAAATTAATGAGCAGACAGACAAGCTTTTCCATGTGAATATATGTACTGTAGGATGAATCAGACAATTCTTTCAAGAGTGGGTGTGCGAGTCATTTAGTGGGCCTGCTTTGGGAAATTTCTTAATTTAAGAAACCATAATTCCCTTCTCTGATAAACCTTTCCTGATGTTTTCTCCCTAGTTTTTCTGCCTAGCCCTCACTCACTGCCTCCCAGCTGTTCACTGTTACTTTCTTATTATCTGACTTAGAACATGACTCATTTATAGCTTTTCTTACTTCATTTTGCAATTAATTGCACATAATATTGATCCACTAGGATGAGCTCCTTGTAATTACTTGCTTTGCACACTCACCCTTGTAAGAATGAGCTTTTCGAGTAAAGGGATAACTCTTACTCATATTTTTTTTTCTTCAAGTTTTATTTTAAGTTCTGGGGTACATGTGCGGGATGTTCAGGTTTGTTATATAGGTAAACGTGTCCCATGGTGGTTTGCTGCACAGACCGTCCCATCACCCAGGTATTAAGCCCATCATTCATTAGCTATTCTTTCTGATGCTCTCCCTCCTCCAAGGCACAGTGTGTGTTGTTCTTCTCTATGCGTTCATGTGTGTTCTCATCATTTAGCTCCCACTTATAAATGAGAACACGCAGTGTTTGGTTTTCTGTTCCTGTGTTACTTTGCTGTGGAAAATAGCTTCCAACTCCATTCATGTCCCTGCAAAGGACATGATCTTGTTTTTTTTTATAGCTGCATAGTGTGTATATGTACCACATTTTCTTTATCCAGTCTACCATTAATGGGCATTTAGGTTGATTCCATGTCTTTGCTGTTGTGAACAGTGCTGCAGTGAATATACGAGTACATGTATCTTTATAATAGAATGATTTATATTCCTTTGGGTATATACCCAGTAATGGGATTCTGGGTCAAATGGTATTTCTGCCTCTTGGTCTTTGAGGAATCGTCACACTGTCTTCCACGATGGTTGAACTAACTTACACTCCTGACAACAGTGTAAACATGTCTGTTTTTCTCCACAATCTCACCAGCATCTGTTGTTTTTTGACTTTTTAGTAATAGCCGTTCTGACTGGCATGAGATTGTATCTCATTGTGGTTTTGATTTGCATTTCTCTAATGATCAGTGATGTTGAACTTTTATTCACATTTTTGTTGGCCACGTGAATATCTTCTTTTGAGAAGTGTCTGTTCATGTCCTCTGCTCACTTTTCACTGGGGTTGTTTGTTTGTTTCTTGTAAATTTGTTTAAGTTCCTTGTAGACTCTGGATATTAGACCTTTGTCAGATAGATAGATTGCAAAATTTTTCTCCCGTTCTATAGGTTGTCTGTTTACTCTGATGATAGTTTCTTTTGCTGTGCAGAAGCTCTTTAGTTAATTAGATCGATCCCATTTGTCAATTTTTGCTTTTGTTGCAGTTGTTTTTGGCATTTTCATCATGAAGTCTTTGCCCCCTACCTATGTCCTGAATGGTATTACCGAGATTTTCTTCTGGGTTTTTATAGTTTTGGGTTTTACATCTGAGTATTTAATCCCTCTTGGGTTGATTTTTGTGTAAGGTGTAAGGACGGGGTCCAGTTTCAATTTTCTGCCTATGGCTAGCCAGCTCTCCCAGCACCATTTATTAAAAAGGCAGTTCTGGCCATGCTCGTTCACTCATGCCTGTAATCCCAGCATTTTGGGAGGCCGAGGTGGACGGATCTCCTGAGGTCAGGAGTTCAAGACTAGCCTGGCCAACATGGTAAAACCCCATCTCTACTAAAAATACAAAAAAAATTTAAGTGGGTGTGGTGGTGGGCACCTGTAATCCCAGCTGCTCAGGAGGCTGAGACAGGAGAATCGCCTAAACCCGGGAGGCAGAGGCTGCACTGAGCCGAGATCATGCCATTAGACTCCAGCCTGGGCAACAAGAGCAAAACTGTGTCTCAAAAAAATAAAATAAAATAAAATAAAAAAATAAAAAGAATAAAAATTAAAAAAAGGCAGTCCTTTCCCCATTGCTTGCTTTTTTCAGGTTTGTTGAAGATCTGATGTTTGGTGGGTGGTCTTATTTCTGAGTTCTCTATTCTCTCCACTGGTCTACGTGTCTGTTCTTGTATGAGTACCATGTTGTTTTGGTTACCATAGCCTTGTAGTACAGTTTGAAGTCAGGTAATGTGATTCCTCCAGCTTTGTTCTTACTGCTTAGGATTATCTTGGCTATTCAGACTCTTTTTTGATTCCACATGAATTTTAAAATAGTTTTTTTCCTTTTTTTTTTTTTTTTTTTTGAGATGGAGTCTTGCTCTGTCGCCCAGGCTGGAGTGCAGTGGCGGGATCTCGGCTCACTGCAAGCTCCGCCTCCCGGGTTCACTTCTAATTCTGTGAAGAATGTCAGTAGCAGTTTAATGGGAATAGCATTGAATCTATAAATGACTTTGGGCAGTATGGCCATTTTCACGATATTGATCCTTCCTGTCCGTGGACATGGAATGTCTCTCTGTTCGTTTGTGTCCTCTTTGATTTCTTTGAGCAGTGGTTTCTAGTTCTTCTTGAAGAGATCCTTCACTTCCCTTTTTAGCTGTATTGCTGGGTATTTTATTCTTTGTGTCCTATTTGTGAATGGGACTTTATTCACTGTTTGGTTCTCTGCTTACCTGTTGTTGGTGTATAGGAATGCTA
This sequence comes from Chlorocebus sabaeus, assembly GCF_047675955.1. Taxonomy (NCBI): domain Eukaryota; kingdom Metazoa; phylum Chordata; class Mammalia; order Primates; family Cercopithecidae; genus Chlorocebus; species Chlorocebus sabaeus. The sequence goes on along the minus strand of NC_132923.1, from coordinate 36,195,690 downwards.
GTGATTTTTGCACATTGACTTTGTATCCTGAGACTTTGTGGAAGTTGCTTATCAGCTTAAAAAGCTTTTGGGCTGAGAAGATGGTGTTTTCTAGATATAGGATCATGTCATCTGCAAACAAAGATAATTTGACTTCTTCTCTTCCTATTTGAATACCCTTTATTTCTTTCACTTGCCTGATTGCCTTGGCCAAAACTTCCAATACTATGTTAAATAGGAGTGGTGTCTTACTCATATTTGTATCTCCAGTACCTAACATTGTGTCTGTCTGTGCTATTTTTAAAATTTATTTTTATTTTTTAAATTGACTTCATAATTGTACATATGGGGTACATACTGATGTTTTTAAAAAATGTATATGTAATGCTTTTACTTAAAAAAAGTCTTTTATTTTAGGTTCAGGGGTACATGTGCAGGTTTGTTGTAGAGGTAAATTTGTGTCATAGGGGTTTGTTGTACAGAATATTTAGTCACCCAGGTACTAAGCCTAGTACCCAATAGTTATTTATTTCTGTTCCTCTCCCTCCGCCAGCCTCCATCCCCAAGTTGGCCCAAGTGTTTGTTATTTCCCTCTTTGTGTCCATGTGTTCTTATCTTTTAGCTCCAGCTTATAACTGAGAACATTCAGTATTTAGTTTTCTGTTCCTGCAATAGTTTGCTAAGGATTATGGCCTCCAGCTCCATCCACGTTCCTGCAGAGGACATGATCTTGTTCTTTTTAATGACTGTATAGTATTCCATGGTATATATGTACCACATTTTAAATATCCATTCTACCATTGATGGGTATTTAGGTTGATTCCATGATTGTGAATAGTGCTGCAGTGAATGTACATGCGCATCTGTCTTTATGACAAAATGGTTTATATTCCTTTAGGTATATCCTCAGTAATAGGGTTGCTGAGTTGAATGGTATTTCTGTTTTTAGGTCTTTGAGGAATCACCACACTGCTTTCCACAATGGTTGAACTAATTTACACTTCCACTAACAGTGTATAAGTGTTCGCTTTTCTCTGCAACCTTGTCAGCATCTGTTATTTTTTTTTACTTTTTAATAAAAACCACTCTGGTGTGAGATGGTATCTCATTGTGGTTTTGATTTGCATTTCTCTAATGATCAGTGATATTGAGCTCTTTTTCTTAATGCTTGTTGGCCGCATGTGTGTCTTCTTTTGAAAGTTGTCTGTTCATGTCCTTTGCCCACATAATGAGGTTTTGCTACATGTAATATATAGTGATCAGAATGGATCCAGGCAATCAGCATATCAATCATCTGACACATTTGTAATTTCTTTATGTTTGGGACATTCAATATCCTCCTTCTAGCTATTTGAAACTATATATTACTGTTAACTATAGTCATCCTACAGTGGTATGGAGCACTGGAACTTATTCATCCTATCTATTAATAGCTGTAATTTTATATCCTTTAACAAATATCCCCTTATCCCTTGTATTAGTCCTTTTTCACACTGTTGATAAAGACATACCTGAGACTGGGCAACTTACAAAAGAAAGAGGCTTAATAGACTTACAGTTTCACATGACTGGGGAGGCCCCATAACCATGGTGGAAGGTAAAAGGCACGTCTCACATGGCGGCAGACAAGAGAAGAGAGCTTGAGCAGGGAAACTCTCCTTTTTAAAACCATCAGATCTTGTGAGATTCATTCACTATCACAAAAACAGCAAGGAAAAGACTTGCTCTCATGATTCAGTCACCTCCCATTGGGTCCCTCCCATAACATGTGGGAATTCAAGTTGAGATTTGGGTGGGGACACAGCCAAACCATATCATTCCACCCCTGACCCCTCCCAAATTTCATGTCCTCACATTTCAAAACCAGTCATGCCTTCCCAACGGTCCCCCAATGTCTTAACTCATTTCAGCATTAACTCAAAAGTCCACAGTTCAAAGTCCCATCTGAGACAAGACAAGTCCCTTCCACCAATGAGCCTATAAAGTCAATAGCAAGTTAGTTACTTCCTAGATACAAAAGGGGTACAGCATTGGGTAAGTACAGCTATTCTAAATGGAAGAAATTGGCCAAAACAAAGGGGCCACAGGCCTCATGCAAGTTCAGAGTATGGCAGGGCCGTCAAATCTTAAAGCTCCAAAATGATCTCCTTTGATTCCATATCTCACATCCAGTCCTGCTCTTGACTCCTGTCACCAAGGTTGTAGTTGCAAGGCTTTCAATTTGAAATCAACTTCTTGTTAAAACATAGGAATGGACCCATCCTGTTCAAAGAATGTAGAAATATGTGGTAACGCTCCTAATAGTTACCAGTTCCTAATAGGAACTGGAAAATCCTTAAATCTCATCAGTTTGAATGTGGTAAAGTATTTATATTCCCTTCAGAAATTTCTGAAATTTTGAGAAAATCGTCAGTACTTGCAAGTGAGTTGGAGTTTTAGCAGCAAGCTACATATTTTATACAGAGTCAAATTTTAAGTTTTTAGCCTGGGAAACATAGTGAAACCTTGTCTCTATAAAAAATAAAAAAGAATTAACCAGGTATGGTGGGGCACATCTGTAGTCTCAGCTACTTGAGAGACTGAGGCAAGAGGATCGCTTGATCCCAAAAATTTGAGGCTGCAGTGAGCTGTGATTGTGCTACTGCACTCCAGCCTGGGTGACTAAGATTCTGGCTCAAAAAAAAAAAAAGAAAAAAAAATTTTAAATTTTAGTTGTTTTTCCAAGAAACATATCTTTGAAGTGTAATAAAAATAGTGACAAAATGGGGATAACATTTTAAAAGTTTCTAAAATCATTTTGTTTTACTGCCTCCAAGTTAGAGGTATGATTTTTTTTTTTCCAAGACGGAGTCTTGCTCTGTCGCCCAGACTGGAGTGTGGTGGCACAATCTCAGCTTCCTGAAACCTCTGCCTCCCAGGTTCAAGCGATTCTCCTGTTTCAGCCTCCCAGGTAGCTGGATTACAGGTGCACGCCACCATACCCGGCTAATTTTTGTATTATTTGTAGAGAAAGGGTTTCACCATGTTGGCCAGGCTGGTCTCACACTCCTGACCTTGTGATCCGCCTACCTCGGACTCCCAAAGTGCTGGGATTACAGGCGTGAGCCACTGTGCCTGGCCAGATATATACATTTTTAACAAAACCCAGAAACATTTAGAATATCCTGGCATTGGGCTGTATTTAAAAAGTATATTAGATTTTACACATGTACTGATGAAAATATTTTACTTCTGAATTAATAGAGGAAATTAAATTTAAGTTGTTAAGATCCTTTTATTACAATTAAAATTTAATTTTGGGGATTTAACCATGATGTTGATCACAGAATTCTATTAATTAAATTAAAATTTTTTTTATCTCCCCCTCGGCCCTTTTTGTTAAGGAACATTGGTTGATCTAGACCTCAGGTTAAGTATAAGAACTTCAGGATGAGATTGGAGGTCTCTGACTTTTACCGTGTTTCTCTAGCAATGCAGAGAATAATTTCCCCTCTGAAGAACTGCTCTGATAGAGCTGTATAGTGATTTTTTTTGTTGAGTTATAGGAACAGATACATCTTAGAGAAGATCTCTCCCTGACCTACCTATCCATCCCACCCCTCTGCACTCCCCATCCTCACCATACTGGTAAACCTGGAGAAATTAACTTGTCACAGGAGGCAGAACTGACAGGCCCAAGAACCTCCTACATCATTGGCATTCCAATCGTTTGCCTCTACCTTCGCAGCCCTCAGCTTACTTAGACACCCATAGTGCAAGGGAACACTGTTGTGTGAATAACCCCTTACTTCTTTTCTCCTCATCACTCTTTCTTGCTATCTCTGTGTACCTTTCCCTCTCCATTTTTGTTTTTGTTTTTCCTACTGGTTCCATCTCTTTCTCCTTCCTCTGTTCTGACTACTTCTGTCCTATTGCTTTAAAACGTTTGTTTTTCTTCAGACAAGAATGAAAGGAATCTCCTATTGGTTTGTTTTTCCTTCCTTTTCCTCCATTCTTGGTTGGCTGATACGTAGAATAGCAGTATCATTATAGTCGGAGTTTGGGTGTGTATAACAGAAATTGACTGTGACTTACTGAAGCCCAAAACTTACTAATGAATTTCCTGGAAGTTTCATCAAAAAAGGGTAGTAGAGGGCTGCTGTAGCCTTCCCTTCTAAAAAAACCTCCTTATTCATTTTAATGGGAAATAGTATTTTCCTCTCTCCTTCTGTGTGATTCATTTGTTCATTATTTCATTGAACAAATAGTCATTGAGCACCTGGGCCAGACACCCCTTCTGAGCTCTAAGGATATAGCAATGGAAAAGAGAGAGAAAATCCCTGTCTTGACAGAGCTTAGATTTTGCTGGGAAAAACAAACAAATAAGAGGTTAGTGATAATGGCAAGTTGGTGATGTGCTGGTGACTGGCTGGCTACTTCAGATTGGAAGTTCAGAGATGCCCTCTTTGGGGTGGTGATGCTGATAAAGAGGAAGAACATTCTAGGCAGAGAACAACACATAAAAAGACTTTAGAGTGGGAATGAACTAGGAAAGATTGAGGAACCAAGACAAAGCTGCTGTGGCTAAAAAGGCTGTAATGCAGGTGAGGAGGCCAAAGTCTCTGCCAGGGCTTGTGTGTGAGAGCAAGTTCGAATTTTATTCTTCGTGACATGTGGGTCTCTTAGGGAGTTGAAATGACCTGATGTACACTTAAAAACACTTTAAAAACTCACCTTTTAGAATGTCACTTGAAGCTCTCTATGGTACAGTTATCTGTATCATTCCGATTTATCTTATGCTACTCTGCCATAATGCTCTGATTACTTAACCTTTAAAGATTTTTGTGAGGAGTACTTAAAGTGAGGAACTCCTGGGATTAGATCTGAAATGATATACAAGGGATGTACCATGAGGTCAGGAACATACTTGCTTTGTTCTTGATATTATCCATGGTTCCTGGTACTGGTAAGTCTTTGCTGAATGAAGAAATGAATTACCTGGTGTGCAGAACTGTGGAAAGCTCTTTGCTTTTCTCCTTTTCCTTCCTCCTTCCTCATTTTCCTTACTACCAGTAAACCTGCCATGCAAGTCTTGTTGCTCATAGGATGATGGGGGTGAGAAATTGCTGGCCAGGATGAAGGGGGACTGTTTTCTGGAAGTAGTGAAGTCTGCCTACAGTAGTGAGCCAGAATAGGAGGGAAATTCCCAGTTACTTCAGGGAAGGTGGGTGAACTTCCTGTATGTTATACATATATATATATATATATATAGGGTATGTATGCAATAGATCTGTTGGTTGGATTTAAGTTATTTTTATTTAAGCTGTAGTTGTTTCAGTTCTGATGTCTGTGGAAATGAGTAAGCTAAAGTATGTAGGGAACATGTTTACTTAAAAAAATCTATGCACAATTATGAATGATTAATTCTGCAGCTACTCGGGAGGCTGAGGCAGGAGAATCGCTTAAACCCGGGAGACGGAGGTTGCAGTGAGCCGAGATCATGCCCCTGTGCTCCAGCCTGGGTGACAAGAACGAAACTCTGTCTCAGAAATAAATAAATACAGAAAGAAAGAGAGAAAGAAAGAAAGAAAGAAAAAAGAATGATTAATTCTGTTATCTTCTCGAAGGACAATACAGGCATGTGGCACATGTTTGAACAATTGGGGCTAATGCACAGAAAAATTGCCACAGAATCTTTTCTCCAAACACCTGACGGATGGGCAAAGCTCTTGTTTCTCCTGCTTTCTCTAAGCAACAACTCTTGTAAATAATGGAAGAGAACAACCAGTTCCTTGTTTGTGTGCATTGTTAGTTTTCTATTCTTGAGTGAGTTCAAAGAGCAGTAACTTACAAGTTACTATGATTCTAGACCTGAGATTTAGTTCACATGCTTTGTGACTTTTGTGTTAGAAGTTTGGATAACATCTCACCTGCAAACTTCCTGAAATTTGAAAAAGAATAAGATGACTATATTTGAAAAGGCTTCTTAAAATTTTAATTTTAAAAACAATTTTATGTACATAGGTATATGCTCTAGTTACTGAAATTAATACATTGGGTTGCTGGTCTACCACCTTCTGTCTTCTAGGAGATCGCAGACTGCCTAAAGTTGCCATAAGCACATGGGAAGCAACCCCCCACACCCAAGTTGGGTTCCGTCCCTGGCAAATTTGGTAGGCTTCCTCCTGTGCATTACCAGAAAGTTTATGATCTTTCTTGTTCCCTTTTCTTCCCAATTACTTTCCTTCCAGTGACAGCAGGAAAATTTCCTCTCATATTTGCCCTGCTTTCTACTGCCTCAGATTTGAAATCAGCTGTAATCATAATGCCAAATACTGAGGAAAGTTATGCATTTTGAAGCAGAATTGTATATAAGTACCAATCAAAACATTAGAAATAATTCAGGATTCACTTAAAGGCATTATAGATGTATTCCTTGATTTCTTCAAGTTTTTCTAATTTAGCTTTTCCTCAAGTATTAGCATCGAGGGAAGATAATTAACTTAAAAAGCTAACACACTTACTTAATTATTTTAGTTTTAATATTGAAAATAATATCTTCTACATTTTATTTTAGATATATGATTTTAATGATAATACTGAATATATTATCATTTTTGGACTAGCTTAGGAAACTTAAAATCTTAAGATTTTGTCTTTGGGAAAACATTTCCAGAAGTCAAAATATTATCCTTGGCAAGGCGCAATGCCTCACGCCTGTAATCCCAATACTTTGGAAGGCCAAGACAGTAGGATTGCCTGAGCCCAGGAGTTCGAGACCAGCCTGGGCAACATAGTAAGACCCCATCTCTACTTTAAACAACAACAACCAAAAAAAACAACAGCAACAACAACAAAAACCCATATTATCTTTTACAAATAAATGTTTGAAGTATAATGTATTTGCAATTTAAAGACTTTCTATAATTGCTAACAGATGTTAAGAGGATTTAAACATCCAGTCCTGGTCTGTTACAGTGGATCTGCATCACCATCTTCATTACAAAGTTATGGTTCTTTGCCTTCTAAACTTGATCCAATTCAGTCCTGGGGTTAAATAACATACTTTTTTTCATTTTCTTTCTTCGTTTGGAAAGTTTATGAAATGAAGTTCATGCTATACCCAGAAGTAAGCAGTGAAACTCAGCACCAGGAGTTTTTAACAGGAAACCATTCAGTTTGGGAGATGTATTATTCAAGTGATATTCTGGAGTGAGTCTGTTTTTGTGTTTTATATAAGGACTACCTTTTAATGATGAAAGATAAATGTTCTACAGGGTTATATTTAGCTGCATGTTGTAACATAACAGTAATTTGCTCAGCTTGTATGAGACTAAGGGACTGAGGTTTTTTGGGGCCACACATTTTCTTCTTTTCCCCTTTAACGTGTCCTTTTAAGTTTCTGTGTATTAAGAACATTGGCTTGGTGTTTCCTTTGTTTGCTTTATAAGGGGTTGGGCTAGCTTACTGTCACTCAACCAGCTCAGTGAGGTCTATGTTGGTACTTGAACTCACCTCAGGCAGAAGAGAACCATTGTGTCACTGAGACAATGCTAGCAAGAGATGTGCATTTGTGCTGGCTGTAGCTGTCAGTTCTGCAAGGATATCTTTTTAGGCTGATTATGAAAATTCTGATTATAATCAAATTAGATGGGAAGACACACATGGCTAATATTGTCTGCAGTTCTCCTAAATTGCCCATCAAAAAGCTCCCACTGGTTTCTCTCTAATTATACCCATGAGAGGGGTGAGAGTATTTCTATTCTAAACGAACTGTCAAATAAATAAAGTCTGCTCTTTGCTGACTGTATGTTAAATCCCAGCTTCAAATTAAACTGTAAAGAGATGTCACATGAGGGTATTTCAGAGCAAACAGCACCTCAAACAAAAACCATAGTCATTTCTAGACTTCATTCTCATAAGGATTCAAATACTGAAAATTGTTAAGTATTTTTAGGGTAGAAATGATGTCAGGTTCTACTTAACTTCTATGATTAGCCTTGCCTCCATATTTGTTAAGCAGATATATTGTCTTATGCTTTGCTGACTTCATAATCTGTGATTTATAATGGACTCAAAAGGTTGAAGAACAGGAAGAGTGACTTTCTTTTACAACATGTTCAACCAAAGACTGTAGGAAACAAAACACATTCATTCTTATTCTGTTTTAATTAGACTGTTTAGCATGATAGATTTAAAATAGACTGATTATAATACAAGTTTTAAATACAGTTGTGTTTCTGATTTGTAATCAGACTGACCTATCTTATTCATATGTAATTAACATTGAATATTTCTTATTTCCACAAGCAATTAAAACAAAGTAGAATTATTTGTACATTTGAGAAATGTAAAACTTTGTCCTATTTTTAAAACATTATAAAGTTGAATGTAGATATTGTTTCTGAGTCACTGGATATAATGGGAGGAAATGATTAAGAAAATAATGTTGCTAAAAATAAGAAAATTAAACATGTTGTTTGTGTTTGTGTATCACAATTAATGCTGTCTTTAGAAAAAAACAGTGTATAAATTAAGTGCCCTGACATTTAAGAAGTCTGAGAACCAAGTTTTGGGAGCCAAGGAAGAGACTTTAAACGTTTTATGTTTCAACTTTTTGCAGTTTGTTGCCTTGCAGTGTGTTTTTATGCTGGACTTCTGTTTTTATGCTGGACTTCTTTTCATGGATTTCTGTGGTTCATTCTTTGCAGGTAACTGGTGATTGCTTTCCTTTCCTAAAAACAAATCCAGCTTGGTAATCTTATTCTTTTGTTCATGAGAAGTTCAAATAGAAAAAATGAATACAGTGCTAGTAACAGTAACTCGCTTCTGTTTTCACGTACTTTGTTGCAGAAAGACATGGGCCACCTCAGGGATCTTCTGATATTTTGATAATGGGTTTGGTAAAGCAGGGGCCAGTGGCATTTATTTTATGGATGTTGATACTAAGGCATTGGGAGACTAGGGAGGCTGTTTGAAGAGGCAGAACTGAGAGTAAGATCATAATCTGTACTCTAAAATCATAGGGTTGAACTAAATCATGGTCTTATTAGGGACATTTACAACCTCATGTTCTGATGTTTGTATACATAGATGGGCTTTAGGGTGAAGGTGTGAGAAATAATAACAGTGTAGATCTAGATTCACCCAGAGACAGATGGTGGAAAGGAAAGAAAAACATTTTGGGACCAAAGTTTATCTCCTTTTTGTTGTCCCTTACTATAGAAGAGCTATGTGCTAGATGTAATTTTGAGCGCTTTACATACATTATTAATTTATTTATTCTTCCCAACAGACAACCTTATGTGATAGTTATAGTTGTTATCCTCGGTTTATACCTAAGGCAATGGAAGCATACAGGGTTAGTTTCATGCCACTCATGGGAAAAGGACCTATGTCTATGTCATGCTTCCCCTCATATAAAATGCCCACTATTTGTGCAATCATCCATCATTTTTGAGTATGTGCTACATGCCAGGCATAGTTGAGTCCTGCAGATAAAAAAGAGACGGAAACCTTGCTCTCATTAGCTTTAGAGCCTACTTGAGGAGACAGGCTCAATTAAATAACCACAGAAACAAACTGGTGTATGAATTTGAAGAAGGGCAGAGAGCTTTGAGAACATAAGGCAGGGACCTGATCTTATTGGGTTGCCAGAAAGCCTGTCTCACTTTAGAGCTGTGATCCCAAGGAAGGGGAGGAGGTGGCATCTAAACACTGTCATGATGCAAGGTAGGCTCAGGTTGAGTCTGGTCATTTTATGGGTCATTCCCAGCCCCCTTTAGAGTCCTTGAAGTCAGTGTCTTTAAGCTTTATAATGGAGATTGCAGACTTTCCCTGTGCCCTCGTATGTGTGCAGGTTCCTGTACAAATTGTAAGTGTTAAATAAATACTTATGCTGATTGAATTACAGTCATCTGTGGTGATTTGTGCTCTGTTCCACCTCCTGCTGGCTGCTTTTTATCCCATATTGGGAGTGGCTGAGTGTGGCTTCAGAATAGACACAGGGGAAGTAGGAGAGTGAATATTTGGATCAGGGAGTATGCTTTGACTAAATACTTTCTATAAGCAAATACAAATCATGTGAGCTTGAGCTTTTATTTTTTAAAATTAGTGTATTACTTTCTCTTGAAGCACATCATTGGTGAATTGACTCTATTTGGCTTGATGCTTTCATATAATTGGGCTGAGAAAGTTAATTTTACTCCTCTTCCCGGCATTCCCACTAAAGTTGTAGTGATACAGTCTTTTAAAATCTCATTCACCAATTATTAATTAAGCTGAATTAACCCTTTGGGGTAGATGCAGTCTTACCCTTATATGTTTAAAGTAACTGTTCATTACACATAGGTTTTTTAGCTGAGCATCTATCTGACAGGAGGCATCTGAAGGCTTATAAAGCTATGGGAAGCTTGGTTACTTGAGCTCCAGAAGCTTTCCACTTCAGTCTGAAGGAAACTAATTACAAAAGAGCTGTGAGGGGCCCATCAGGATGTGCTGTAAGTTTCTGTGAGGGAGCCAGACTGACTGTGTGACCTTGAGCAACTAGTTCTCAGTGTTTTTTCTGTACAATGACAGTGAGAATAATAATGGAACCTAACTCGGGGTGATGTGAGGATTAATGATTTATGTACAGTGCCTAGAATAGTACCTGGCACATAGCACATACTGTTAACTTTTTGTTTTTATTGTTGTCATTATCGTGGTCATTATCACTTATAGTTGAGTGTCATATTCTGGAGTCTAAAGGGTAAGGGAAAAGGTTCTGAGTTGGAGAAGAAAGGCATCATAGGACATAGTATTTGAGTTTAGGTCTAATGAAATATAGGTCTAATAGGCAGAAATGGTGAGGAAAGTATTCTAGAAAAACAACAACAACCACCTCAAATACCAGAGATATTGGGTATGTTTAGGGAAGGGTGAGGAGTCCAGGCTAGTGGGTAGGATTCATTTGAGGAAAAATGACAAATTCACCTGAAAAGGCAGGCTGGGACAATATCTTGTTGAAGGGTTGGCAGTCTGGGCTGGGCTTTTGGAGCAGGGTTGAGACTTTCCGATCCCTGCTCTGGAACTACTGGAGTAGGCAGGAGGTGGAGGCGGAGAGAAATGGTATTAGTCCTAGAGTATGGTGAGAAGGGTTTGAAATAATGTGATGATGATTGTCATGGAAGAAAGGTCCAGGTAGTTCACTGGGGAGCTAATGAAACTTAAGACTCTGGGCCTTTTCTTGCTTAGTTCCCTCTCTCAAGCTGTTGGAGGGAAAAATTTTTGTAAAATGTGAAAAGATGTTTGTATGCTCCATCTTCACTCCCCAAATGATGTGTTTCAGGCTCCCAAACCTGGATCTACCCCATAATTGAAAGAGACTGTGGATGGCCAGGAGCAGTAGCTCATGCCTGTAATCCCAGCACTTTGGGAGGCTGAGGCTGGTGGATCACTTGAAGCTAGGAGTTTGAGAGCAGCCTGCCCAACATGGTGAAAGCCTCTCTCTACTGAAAATACAAAAAAATAGCTGGACGTGGTGGCATGTACCTGTAGTCCTAGCTACTTGGGAGGCTGAGGTGGGAGGATGGCTTGAGCCTTGGGGGCGGAGGTTGCAGTGAGCCAAGATTGCGCCACTGCACTCCAGCCTGGGCGACAGAGCCAGACCCTGTCTCGAATAGAATAGAATAGAATAGAATAGAATAGAATAGAATAGAGTAGAGTAGAGTAGAGTAGAGTAGAGTAGAGTAGAGTAGCGCAGAGTAGAGTAGAATAGAATAGAATACTAATTGTGACTGTGGGGAGAGAATCAGTCTGGGTATTGACTTGATGTGGGTATCATGTGATGGAGAGGCCAAGGTCAAAGATGACTTTTGAGATTCTGGGTCTGGCTGACTGGGAGGAACCCCTCATGAGAAAGGGGAATGTTGGGAGCAACTAGTTAGGATGCAACAGTTTCAAGCCAAGTGAGTGCTCTGCACTGGTTAGCTTCACCAGTAAAAGAAACATTTTCTTCTTATATCTGCCCACCCCCATCCTCAACTGCAGTTTTGCAAGCATGATATTTGTAAGTTACATGGTGCTAAGGAAAGGACTCAGCATGACTGCTGATTAATGGGCTACAACCCAAAGCACACAACATGATGACGTCTTTGTAATGTCGTTACTATTCTGTGTATGCTAAACCTAGTTGTCTGAAACTTGTAAAGGAAGTCTCTCCTTTTTTGGTATAAGTCTTTCATATTTAGTAAATCATAGTGCTTTAAGACTATTTTAAAGTTGTAACATCTGTTTTCTGGAAATTGTATTTTGAAGGAATTTAATTGACTCAGATGTGGTTGGAATGCTAATTTCAAAGCTATCGTGCCAATGTTCCAGTGGGAACAATAGACCTGTCTGGGAAAGTCTATTGTCAGCATTTGTCAGCATTTGTTTCCTCTTTTTCACACAAGTAAAATATTAAACAAATAAAATTGAAGAATACTCTTTCAGATGGCCAAATTGAAGCCTCAAGAGTATTTTCACTTTCCAAGTCACAAAATATAAATATAATTAATATAGGGGCACAGATTTCGCTTTTAAATATATATATATATTGTTTATATGTGTGTGTGTGTTGTGCTTTACTGAAAAGGTTTTTTTTTTTTTTTTTTTTTTTTTTTTTGGAGGAAAAATAGCACCTACAAACAAATCTAAAAACATAGTAAAGTTTGAGGCAAATGTCCCCAGGGAAAGATCATTAGCAAACTCATGACCCAGAGTCTGGTTGAGACTTCTCTATGAAGCCATTTGTTGTTTTAAGAATCTCCCCTTGTGTATCAGAGAGATTGAATTATCTGAGTAGAGAAATATAGTTGTAAATTCCAAAATGCTTCAGAAATTCACATATTATTTTGGAGCAGGCATTAAGGATTTAATGACTGCAGGGTTTAGTTTTAAAAAATGATTTAGAAGTATGTGCAGATGAATTCTAAGAGGATTCTATATAACTTCTTATGTTGGTCTGGTGTTCCTCTATAAAATAAGTACAAACTTGTTATTTGTTACGTTGTTTCTCACGGTGTAGTAAACACAAATATTTAAAATTATAAGAGTCACGCATTTTAATATTCATTTATGTATAGACTCAGTGGCAGGTTTTCCCACTTATAGCAGTGATATAAAACATTTTACATCAAATTGATTTAAGTCAAAAGTAAATGTCTGTTTTAAAAGAATGGTAGTACATGGTGGTACCTATGGCAGAAGTTGGGAAAGTGCATGATTAACTGATGGGCAACATTGGCTTACTGGTAAACAATATAAATTGTGCTGGTTTGTAGTAGGGTAAATTTTATTATGCTGTTTAATAAAACCTCAAAGCTATTGATAATATATATGTTAAGATACTAGCTCTTTAAGAACCTTTTATTAAAGAAACAAAAAGTCATTGAGGTTCTTGATACCTGGAATTAAACAGAAAAACGTCACTTTAATTGGGTGACTCCTGCTCAGTTAAAAATAAAAGTATATGGGCCGGGCGCGGTGGCTCAAGCCTGTAATCCCAGCACTTTGGGAGGCCGAGACGGGCGGATCACGAGGTCAGGAGATAGAGACCATCCTGGCTAACCCAGTGAAACCCCGTCTCTACTAAAAAAAATACAAAAAACTAGCCGGGCGAGGTGGCGGGCGCCTGTAGTCCCAGCTACTGGGAGGCTGAGGCAGGAGAATGGCGTGAACCCGGGAGGCGGAGCTTGCAGTGAGCTGAGATCCGGCCACTGCACTCCAGCCTGGGCGGCAGAGAGAGACTCCGTCTCAAAAAAAAAAAAAATAAAAATAAAAATAAAAGTGTATGTTAAATGCTATATTATTAATATGGTTTCTAGGACTTCTTGGCAAAAGTAGGGCAATTTTATCAAAGTCATGCATGTACCACCCACTAAACTGATGCGGTACACCGAACATTATCTGTGCAAATGCTTTTGTTAAGTTGTATTAGTCAGAAGTTTGGGGAGATTTCTGGTTTGGGTTTATATATGTTAATATCTAGCGAGAAAAGTAGACAGCATATTATTTCTTTCCCCTTAGGAGCACAAGAGGAAAAAAAGATATTTAGAAGATGCTTTGAAATTAATTTCATTCAGAAAATATTTTTATGATTCTGCTGAGAGAAGGCAAAAATATTTTTAGAAATATTAGAATATCTGGTAGCAAATTATTGAGCATTAAATATGGATTTTATTTTTAGAAAGAGTACACATTTAACATTGCATAATTAATTTACTTACTTCATATTTAAAAAACAGATTTGTGTATGTCTGTGAAAAAGACAATGTGTTGATAGTAGAAATATAAGGTAGAAAGTTCCTCTTTCTCCTTCTGATCCTTCCCCAGCCCTTTTCCTCAAATATGACTACAAACTGTTAACAGTTTGAAGTCTTCTAAGTTTTAAAATCAAATGGAATGAAATGGCATTTAGGAACTTGGAAGAGCGGAAACCTTTTTTCCAGACCTATGCTACCAACTGAGTTTATATTTTCAGGAGGATATGATGGAATTGCTGTGGGCTTTGGAGTCAGCCCACTGTTCAAATTCTATTTTCATCCTAGAGCAACAATGAGAGTTTGAAGTTCCTTACCTTTCTTATTAAATGTCACTTTCTTCTCAGCTTTAATCTAGCCTAGTCTGTCTCTCTCCTCTCTCTCTTTTTAATAAGGAGACATGTCTAAGAAGATCTGGCATAAGAATATGTGGCATATTTTATCCTGGAAAAATTAAATTTGGTATTTTAATGACCCAGCATGCATTCATGCGGTAATGCACTCACTTATCAGGAAAACATTTCCCCACTTTGCCCAAATACCTACCTTCAGGTTGTGAAAGGTCAACCTGTAAAAGACGCCCCAGGAATCTTCCTGGAATTTAGATGGCCTCTGTTGGGTTTCACTTTGCACTTATTAATAATTGAGCATTGGGATAAAAATAAAAACAAAGGGTATCATCTTACAATGTGAGAACATGGGCCATGTGTGCTAAGTCATGCAGGTAAGATGAGGAGCAAAGCCCTGTGTGGTAGCCAGTCTAAAGAAGAATTCCATGTGGGCTGGTGCTTCCCTCTTGCAGAATGACTCCCTCAAAATTAAAGGGAATTAATATAATTGCTCCTGAAGAGGAAAATGTATTTTTGCTTTTCAAAGGTTGTTGTCTAAGCTTTAATTATCTAATCCACACCCAGAAGCTTTCTACAAGCAGCCTTCCCTTTTAGCAACCAGTCACCATTCAAATACTGCAGCATCTTTGGGCTTAAGAAATCACTGCATTATAACCAATTCTGTTATATAACTTACCCCTTAGGGTACAGTAAAACCTGTTGTAACGTTGGTTACTGAAAATGGTCTTTAGAGCTAGTGTTGGTTTAAATGGAATTTTGTAATTATTTGGGCTGCAACTAGAGTGACAATTCTCCATTTTTAGAATCTGTGTCTCTTGTCTCGCAGCACTTTTAGTTATTTCCTTTCTATTGTTTTTTTGTTTCATATTCAATATGTTTTGGTTGGTGTGTGCTTTATGAGAGCTTCATGTTTACTTGCCAAATGAATATGGGATTTTGTTACTAAAGTTAGTATTTTTAATCTATTTTATTTTTCTGTCTTTAGAAAACTCAGAATGGACTCGTTTTCTAGTCCTGAAATATTAATAAGTAAACATGTAATATATTCCTAGTGAAATAGCTTAAAGCTCAAAGAAGGTTTGTAAGTAGAGGAAAACCCTACTGTTAAGAACCGAGACACTCCCATAATTGTCATTGAAATGCATAGGGTTTTGATGTTGGGACATATTAAAGAAATAGTGTTACTAATTTTAGGTAGAGAAGATTGTAGGAATTAAGCTCGTTTCTGACTATAGAGGAAAACGACCAATGCCATCGGCTCAGAATTAAAAAATTAAATTGCTCTTGGAATAAAACCGAGCTCTCCCGGTGGTTTGTATCGCTCTTTACATTCCGGCCACTGCCTGGCTTTCTCCTGCTTTTCCTCCGACTCTCCAAGCTCTTTCCTGCCTCAGGGGCCTTGTCTTTGTCATTCTCATGCCTGGATAGCCCTTCCTCCTTCCCCTTAGCTCTTCCTATGGCTCTCCCCCTCTAGATCTCACCCTTAACATCACCCAGACACCCCTCCCTGAATACCTTGACTCAGGTAGCCCCTTTCCAGGCCCCTATTTATTTCCTTTTCAGCACTTACCTTAGACTGTATTTATTTCTGTTGATTATCGTCTTTGACCCACAAGGGTAAATTCTATTAAGGGAGGTGCCAGTATCTGATACAGTGCCTGGCATATATTATATACTCAGTATCTGTGTATATTACCTGGGAGTTGTTTACTGGTTTTAAGGGCTCCTTTTTTGTTTGTGTCTTTAAGATTAGTTTATCTTGTTGGACCAGAGGGATTTAAGTAGCTTTGGTATGAAAATCTAAGATAATCTGTTTTCCAATACTCTTACCTATACACATTTTCACCCATTTTTATTGTGATTTTATTGAGTGTTTAGAGAGCAGCACTGGCTTTCCTCAGAGTAGGCAGAAAATTCAGTAGATACCCCATGGGTATTGTGCTCACTGTGAGAAATCTTTCAGGATTTACCAGGCACTGAAATAACTCATGGCAGATCTTTGATGAAGGTCAAGGAGGTGTGCGTTGGTCTTTGGGGAGCACATGGTATATGATGAGGGTACAACTGTCCCTGCCATTGTGTCTGTTCAGTGTGCCTTTGTAAAGAGCCTGGAATGGCCTCTTCATGGATCTGCCCTCTGTCTCTAAGCTTGCCCATGGAGAAGACAAAGGCTGCTGCTCAGCTTCATGCTGAAAAGGAAATGTTGGTAAATTATTGCTTTGTAAAGATCAACACTCTCACCATAACAGTTGTCACTCAAAGTGGAGGAAGTGAAATGCAAATTTGGTGAGTAGTTAGTTTTGTGTCATTCTTTGGTGTTCTAAATGTTGCTATTTATCTGTCTTAGGTAATCTATTTAAAGAAGACACCGGAAGAAGCCTACAGAGCACTCCTATCTGGCTCAACGCCCCCCTATCTTCCATTCAGGTATAACTCCTGGTGAGACTTGGGTTAGACTTTTGCGACAGAGCTGGATACTTTAGAGTTGGGTCATAGTGTTTTTTAATTGTCTTAAGATGATAATGGTGATGTTATATGGAATGAAATGAGATGGTAGTTTTTATTATATCATTTTGTAAAGTGTTTTCCCCCTAGCTAGCAAGAATAAAATAGCTTTCTTCTTGTAGGAATTTATTTTTTTCCTTGAATCCTTTCTATATCTTTACAGTTTATGTGAAGTACAAAGAGTGCCCGATGTATAAGCTAATAACCATGTCAAGATTTTTTGGATTTCAGTAATTTACATCATTGATTCATCCATTCATTCTTCCATTTCATGAGCAGTGATTGAGCTCTGGCCACATGTCAGAGGCTGGGGATATAGAATGAGACCTTCTAAGATTCTTCAGGAGCACTGTTTAGTGGGGACCCTAAATCACCAGTTTGGCACACAAATCTGACTGACATCCCCAGGAAGCCTTTCTCTCATTACCGTATTTTCTAAGTATCATCAAAAGAAGATCTTTTAAAAATTTGGGGTGAACTTGAGCTCATTTAAAGAGTAGAAGGGGGCTGGGTGCAGTGGCTCATGCCTGTAATCCCAGCACTTAAGGGAGGCTGAGGCCGGTGGATAACTTGAGCCCAGGAGTTTGAGACCAGCCTGGGCAACATGATGAAACCCTGTCTCTACTAAAAATACAAAAGTTAGCCAGGCATAGTGGTACATGCTTGTAGTCCCAGCTACTCGAGAAGCTGAAGTGGGAGGATTGCTTGAACCTGGGAGGTCGAGGCTGCAGTAAGCTGAGACCGCCCCACTACACTCTAGCGTGGGTGACAGAGTGATATTCTTTCTCAAATAAATAAAGTAGAAGGGACCATACATCAAAACTCCCATAACACTTACCTCTGCTAGAATTGTGAATGATTCTAATATATTTGCCTTTTTTGCTTGTGTGTCCAAATCTGCAAGCATGTGTATTGCTTATTGCTTATTATTGTTATATTACCATAATTAGAGAAAGGAATGGGAGTGACTGAGAAGACTCTGCTTGTCTGTCTTCCTCATTCTGCTATAAAGTCTCAGAGGGCAGGCCCCAGTGTCTTACACTTAAAAGCACTTTTAGTAAATATTTGAATGAATACATTAAGACTAAATCCCTTAAGAGTCAAAGGATTCTCACTCTGCTTCTGAGATCACAGGAGGTAACTGTTAGGGTAAGACATGGGGAGGAAAGAAGCGACACCAACTGTGTTTAATTAAAGTGAAGTCAAGGAGTAAGGCATTGGGATTTGGACCCTGTGAAGAAACTATCCTGAAGCAACCTAGAGTCTGAGGTAATCAGCTGTGGAAGGGCAGATAAGAAATGACAGATAATGTAGATGAGAGTTTTAATGGTGAAGACAAAGCTTATTTTTCCTTCCACTTCTAATGGCTCCTATACTTTGAAAGTCCTTTATAAAATATAATCCTATTTTTTCAGAAAGGGGTAATAATGCTAATAATTCTAAGTTCTAAGCAAAGTGGTTAGGAGTACGTACTTTGGAGGCAGAGACACTTGAAGCAGTTTGAAGCCTCATTCTGCTTCTTGCTGTCTGTAGTAAGTATAAGTATCTTGGGCGAATTACTTATCCTCTCTCAGCCTCAGTTTCCTTATCTGTAAAATGGTTTCAGGTCTAAACTAAGGATCAATGAAGTCACAAATTTATCCTTCTGCCTAGTGCAATATTTGGTTTTTGTTTTTCTTGTTGTTAGCATTGTACTATTATTACTGTTAATAACATAATAGTAATAATAATTATTATTACAGAGTCTCACTCTGTCGCCCAGGCTGGAGTGCAGTGGCACAATCTGGGCTCACTGCAACCTCTGCCTCCTGGGTTCAAGAGAATCTCCTGCCCCGGCCTCCTCAATAGCTGGAATTGTAGGCCCCCACCACCATGCCTGGCTAATTTTTGTATGTTTTGTAGCGATGGAGTTTTGCCGTGTTGGCCAAGCTGCTGTAGAACCCCTGACTTCAAGTGACCCACTCGCATCACCCTCCCAAAGTGCTGGGATGAAGGTGTGAGCCACTGCGCCCGGTTGAGAACTAGAATTTTTAAATAATAATACCAGAATAGAAGAAAAGATAGTAAGATAATTAATACTACTTAACATAGAATTGATTTCAATTCTACATAAACAGTAAATTGATAGCCTATTTTTTCAAATATTTTTCACTCAAATTATTTGAAAATATAAATACGTTAACAGTTCAGAAACTTAAAAAATCTATAAGAAGGTTTAAGTGAAATTTCTCCCTCCCATCCTTGATCCTCATCTGTCTAGTCCTTTCCAGGTAACTTCTGGTATTAGTTGATTTGATATCAACCTAGAATTTCTTTATGCACATATAAGTAGATGAAGATATGCACCCATTTCCTACTAAAAGTATGCACTTGAATGTAACTCTAAGTTCTATCTTTTTGATAACTTAGGATACCAAGAGTTGTATTTACATTAAGCTGCATTTCTAAATCTATACTCTTCATAAACCATACATTTGAAACAGAAAATGCCGCAAAGTAGTGCATTTATAATTCAGTGAAGAATTTAGTTGAAAGAATACTACTAGTTTTCTGAAAACTTAATTTTTTTATTATGCTAAGATAAGATGTGAGTTGTTTTTAGTCTACAGCTCAGACCAACTAAGACTGATGGACTCCTATCAAGAATCATCCTCATACTAAATTCTGGGCAGCCATCATTGCATTGACCTTCATTATAATCTGAGTTTTATTATAACTAGGTTTAAAAAAAAAATCCCATTTCTTATGAAATTACACTTTTGTCTTCATTGTCTAAATTGTTTCAACTGCTGATATATTAGCACTTTTAATTAAAAATGAGAAGCCTTAAATATCTGTTTGAATGTAATTGTTTTATTATTTAAAATTTGATTTTAATAATAAAAAATGATGATTTTGAAGGCTTGTTGAAGGTGTGGTTGGTATGTTCATATACACTTTTCACTGAAATGTCTGTGTTTCCATTTGTGCTATGTATTTTAGTTTCTTTCTAATAAAAGAGTTTTATGGCTACTGTGGATTTAAATAATGTTGTTTTTCAAATTTTTTTCACTTTGCAAACATTTATCTGAGTAGTCACTTCCGTAAAGCCTTCCTCATTTTTCTGGAGAGGCTTGGCAGGTCCTTTGCCTGTGATTCCCTATTACATTTTATGTATTACAAAGCTGCATACAACGTTAAAGCCAGTACCTTGTATTTTAATTATTTGTTTGCATGGCTGACTCTTGAGGGCTGTGGTTGGTTCTTTTCCTATTTTGTCCTGAGGGAGCAAGTATATTAAAATATATTTATTGCTTTTTTGGTGCCAGTCACTGTGATAGTCCTATGGATTTAAAGATGTTTAGAACAACTTGGTACCTGCTGCAGAAAAGCTCAGTGTGTAGTCTGTATACATGTAGAGGTGTGTCAAACAGTTACACTGCTTTGTTAGAGTTAGGAGAGAGGTGTTATGGGAATACTGAGGAAGGAGGTTTAACTCTGAAACAGGGGGTGGGAGAAGATGTTAGGGATAGGCCCCATGGAATGCTTTTCATATTAGAATGAAAACTGGAGAACAGCAATTCAGGCACTGATTTTAGGTGCTATATTTATTTATTGGTATGGCATGGGTTGTTTTTGTATAATGTTATGTTAGGTAGGGTATATAATATGAAGTTCACGGTATGGGTACATTATTATAACCAAAAGGATGATCTGATTTTATTCCTACTTAGATTCTATTTACCTAGTTAAAATTAACAAAAAATGAGAAGTGTGTAGCATTACTGCCTATTGTTGATTAAATTAAGTATAGTTGACTTTAGAGATAGTTGAATTTCTGGCTTGTGTGACAGCAACGAGTGTTGTGATGTCACTTGTGAGTCAGTCTTAGGGTGTTCCGTTGAATTATAGGGTAGTTGTGTCAGAAACTGTATTCACTTTTACTGAGAATAGCCAATATGTTGATTAAAAGTGACTTTAGCTGAAAATCAGGGGAAAAGGCTGTTTTTCATCTACCTGAGTCATCCATCTTCAATGTTGGCTTGGCAGCTGGCCTTCAAGGGATCAAGAGGCCTTTCAGTTCTGGGGTCAGACTTAGCAGAGTTTGTATTGACAAACCAGGTATGAATCTTTTTAGGTTCTCTTCCTTTCAGTGTACTACTAAATTACAGTGTATACTATTGAGCAAATGAAGTCATATTAATCTCAGCTTATCTGAAGCCCCAGGAGACCAGTGACCCTTAGCGGAATAGCCAGATTGTTTTCATGGCAGTCAGTGGCAGGGTTTTCAAATCTACATTCTTGGGTCCTCACAAGACAGTATCCGTGAAAATTTAAAGTCCCACAAATCATGAAAAGATAACCAATCTAAATTGTACAACTTATTTAAGATGTCTCTTGTGCTTTTAAATTCATTTTATAGTTATTTCTTTGCTTATTGGTCCACATGTATCAGGTTGGTAAGTTTTTTAGTATTGGTGATTATTCCTAAATCTGCTCAAAGCCAGTTTTTAAAATGATGTATAGGCCAGGTGCAGTGCCTCATGCCTGTAATCTCAGTACTTTGGGAGGCCAAGGTGGGTGATCACTTGAGGTCAGGAGTTCGAGACCAGCCTGGCCAACATAGTGAAACCTCATCTCTACTAACAATACAAAAAAAGTAGCCAGGCATGGTGGTGCATGCCTGTAGTCCCAGCTACTCGGGAGGTTGAGGCAGGAGAATTGCTTGAACCCGAGAGGCGGAGGTTGTGGTGAGCCAAGATCGTGCCACTGCACTCCAGCCAGGGCAACAGAGCAATACTCCATCTCAAAATAAATAAATAAAATAAAATAAAATAAAATAAAATAAAATGACATATACAATTAAACAGGGAATGAATAACATCCAGGGACCTAGTTTTGAAGACATATACAGAGAGCATGGCATGAAAAATAATGACTAAGTCTGGAGGCAAGGTTAGGTACGGTAATGTGCTGACATTAATGGAATAAAGCTGGTTGAACATTGGATGTCCTGTGCCTTTAGTTTTTTCCTAAAGCTTGGAGAAGAGGCTAGAATTTACAGGTGTTTCTCAAAGTTATATTGATCGTCAAACTTATCTACATGCCTGGGGAGCTTTAAAAAACTATTGATCCCTAGATTCTGATGCCCAGAAATTTTGCTGTAATTGGTCAAGGGTGAAGTCAGAGTATTGGGATTTTGAAAAACTAGATATATGACTCCAACATGTGTGGTCAAGATTGAGAACTCCTGCTCTGTAAGATGTGTCATGGCAAAAAAAAAAAAAAAAAAAAAAAATTAAACCTCTCTGTCTTGGAGATTTAAAAAGCAAATTTCCATTTTAAAGATTCTGAATGGTTCTGAGTAATGAAGTAACCTGTTTAGCTCTGTAAAACCCAGAATTTTCTTTTTTCTTTTTGTTTTTTTGAGATGGAGGTTTCACTTTGTTGCCCAGGGTGGGCTCGAACTCTTGAGCTCAAATCCTGTGTAGTTGGGATTACAGGCATGCACCACTGCATCTGGCACAGAATTTTACAAAGTACTGATTTTCTTCCTTCTGCCCCATACTTTTCTTTAATATCCAGCAGAACTCCTGTTCTGAAACACTCTGAGGCATATTTCCTGATCCACACCTGTGTGGAACAAAAAACATCTCTTGGGATTAGAATAGTATGCTAGCATTTTGTGGAACCTTTTTTTTTTTTGGTGCTGTTTCCTGAGAGTCTTGGAAATAGATGGCTTGTCAAATAATGGTATTTTATTTAATGTGAACAGGAATATGCACGTTTTCTTGCAGTTGTGAAGCCAGACTATCTTCTCTAACAGAGGATTCACACACCTCCCACTGGCAATCCTTTAATGATATCTGTCATTAAAATGGATGCATAGTGTTTGTGTTGAGGGAGGTGTTTGTTGTGTTTTGGGGGATGACCCTTAGTGATATCCCAGTTGCTGAGCTCTGTGGCTGAGTCTTAATGGGAAATCTCAAAGGTAATTATTTTAGATCTTCTGGGCATGCCAGAACTTGTAGGTCTTTAAACAAAGGCTCAAAAGGGTCAATCACTGTAGGTCTTTAAACAAAGGCTCAAAAAGGTCAACCACTTAGGACTTGGCATCAGGCTGCCTCCTTTTTCATAAACATGTGCTGGCAGATGTTAGATGTAATCATAAAATATTTTTCCTTACATAAAACATTGAACCAGATTTTTATTAGCTTAAATATGATATTGTGATTTTTGTCGAAGTTTGTTTAGCAATTAACTGTACTTCAAAGGGAAAGTTCTCTTTACCTCTTTCCTGCTTTCCTCTTGAGTATCCAAACTATGGAAACAATATTTCATCCTGTTTTAAGATGTTCTTTCACTCTCAACTTTTCCTTGCTGTTTCTCAGTCTTGATCTTTGGGGTCATTTCTGCCCCATGGATCTTTAATAAACTTTTGCTTTTGGTGCTTGGTATGCTGGAAGCTAATTCGCATTAGTTTTGACTAGTGAGGATGCGCCAGTTTCCTGAGTGTTGAAAATCGATGGCTTTTCCAGTCCAAACTGTTGGATCCATTCTTAACAGCTGGGGCATATTTTGAATAAGTCGTACCCCCGTGAAAAAGACTCTTTGTCAGAGTTTTCTTGTTAAAGTGCTAAGTAAGTGCTGCTATACAGGATCTGAGAAGAGAAACAAGTGTAGGTGTCTCCATGACCCATTAAGTACTCACATGGAGGTGAGTTGTATTTATTCTGTTTTTTATCTGCTGGAACAAGAAGGTGCTTCAGTGATTTGTGTTGCGAAAATTCGCTCAGACTACTTTTTTTTTTTTTTTTTTTTATTCCTACGTTTAGGGTTCCAAATCAGTTTTACCAAACTTAATGAAGTAGGGTTGGTGCCAAAGTTTTTGTACTCTTTATGGTGTATTTCCAGTAGCCTTAGTTGATAAAGATAGTTTTGAATAAGATTGCAGTCACTTACCTTAATGAACATAGTAATAGTTATTATTTTGTTGAATATTATGAAAAGCTCTTAAATACCTGGATTAAAACCAATTTGCCATTATTTTTATTTTTAAAGAAAAATTATTGACTGTATGGGTGGCTCATTCTTGTAATCCAGTGCTTTAGGAGGGCGAGGCAAGAGGATCACTTGAACCCATGAGTTAGAGACCAGTCTGAGTAACATAGTAAGACCTGGTCTCTACAAAAAAATACAAATAAAAATTAGTCAGGGGTAGTGGCACCCCTCTGTAGTCCTAGCTGCTTGGGAGGTTTAGGTGGGAGGATTGCTTGGGCCCGGCAATTTGAGGCTGCAGTGAGTTATGATTGTGCCGCTGTGACAGAATGAGCCCCTGTCTCTGAAATTAAAAAAAAAAAAAAAAAAAAAAAGAATAAAAAGAATAGAAAAATTAGTGGTTAAATGGGTGCCAGTCAGATGTTGATAAAATGCCCAGAGTACAGGTCTTGGTCTATTTTTCTGGTGTTATTGCTAGTGCTAGACAGATTTTATTCTGCTGATTTCAGGTGATCCTTTAAGCCATGACTTAGAATTGAATTTTCACATGTCTCTGTTTAGATGAGCAAAATGATTCATGCATAGCCTTATGTTAAATCTGAAAAGCTGAGATTCTGTTTTTTTGTTTTTGTTTTTGTTTTTTTTTTTTGGTACAGGTCACTTTCAACTTTGGACCCTGCCTCCTGAGGCATGTGGTTTTGCTCTTTCACGAATGGGAGATGGTTTTGTCCTCCCTACTAATTCTCAGTACAGTTTCGTCTTGTAGGTCTCAATGTTATAAGCTCTTTCTTTTACTGTAACTGGTGCATATATGTCGTAGGTTTGTTCAGAGGGTGGAAACTAGGATGTACTTTGGACGGTTGTATAAAGTATTTTGGGCATCGTCTGGTTCTGAAGTACACGTACAATATAGTCTGCAGCTGAACTGTCCAGTATGTTAGCTAGTAGCTACATGTGTTATTGAGCACTTGAAATCAGTCTAGTCCAAATTGAGATAGATTGTAAATTTAAAATACATATTGGATTTCAAAGATGTAGTATAAAAGGTGGGGTGTGGTGACTCACAGCTGTAGTCCCAGGCCGAGGCCGGGAGTTTGAGATTAGCCTGGACAACATAGTGAAACCCTGTCTCTCAAAATAAAAATATTTAATATAAAAGAAATATGTAAGATATCTTATTTATAATTATGTTGATTAATGCTGAAATGAGAATATTCTAGATATATCGGATGAGCAAAACACACTATTAAAATTTACTTTTTTCTTGTCACTTTAATATGGTTGTAAAAAAATTAAAATTATACATGTAGCTCTCTTTTGAGGATGGCATTCTATTTCCATTGGACAGTGATGATCTAGAGTGTTTTTGCTACTGTACATAGCTCATAATTAAAAATTGTTTTATATACTTTCTGCTTTATTTGTTTGTTTTTAGAAATAGGGTCTCACTCTGTTAGCCAGGCTGGAGTACAGTGGCCAGATTGTATCTCACTTCAGCCTTGAACTGAATTCAAACAATTCTCCTGCCTTAGCCTTCTGAGTAGCTTGCCACCACTCCTGTCTAATTAAATTTTTTTTTTTTTTGTAGAGAAGGGGTCTCCCTCTATTGTCCAGGCTAGTCTCAAACTACTGGGCTCAAGCAATCCTCCTGCCCTGGCCTCCCAAAGGGATCACAGGTGTGAACCATCACGCCTGGCCACATTTTTGCTTTAAAAGGTCAATAGTTCTTAGCCACCAGAGGTGTTCAGGCATAAGTTGAATGAACTCCTGGTAATGACCATTTATTCATTCCTGTATTAATTCATTCAGCAACATCTATAACATACTAATTTTCCCAACACTGTACTATTATACTCTGGGCCAACAGACATAAAAGACATGTTTCCTGTCCTTAAGAAGCTCATCATCCTGTGGCGGTTGTGAGGATAGGATTCAGTTCAGTGCTTATAAGGGTGCTTAGGTGACCTTCATGATCCTTTCCAACCCATTGCTCTGTAATTTTTGCATACCTCCTCACTACTTGTTACCCAGAGAATTTAGAGAATCATGGACTTAAGATAATTGTAGATCACAGTCATTTCCAAAATTTCTTAGTCCCTTTTCTATCAGCTCTTTTTGTATTTTTTAATGTAGTCTCCACATTGTAGACACTGTGCTTCTGTTCTCCATTCTTTCTTCTTTGAGTAACTTCATTATTCATAATAAGAAATGCTTTCTTATTTTGTGTAAATATGTTCTTTCATCTCTGGTTTCATCTCTCATTATTAATATTTATAAGGTTGCTTCATTCTGAGTGATTTCTTAGATTCTCAGGTTACAAGCAGTGGTATGTTGGTAAACTGACTCTATAAATAAAAAGTATCTGCTGATTTCCATGATACAGATACTTTTACTACTGCTGATTTGGGCTCTCAAAATTTCTGAATATTTAACAGTTGACTCTTGAGAGCCTGTATAAGACAGTGCTGAGACACCAATGAAACAAGCTCTTTCTTTTAACATTTAATTGTGGATGTTGATTCTAGTTTTCTTAAACTTAATTTTTTTCTTGCTGTTTTTCTGCAAAATAAACACTAAACACAAAATAAACAACAAGTCCCCAATTGCTCCTTCTATTTAAATATTCATTCATCCATTTAGTTTTTCATTTGAGAACTATTTATTGACTGCAGATTCCTCCTATGGTCATAGTTGTGGATTTTTATAATCGCTGTATAATAGCCGTATGGTTAAGTCGACTAGTATGCCAGAAGTCACATTTAGAGAGAATTGTGGCCAGGCGCAGTGGTTTGAAGGTTGAGGAGGGTAACCTAAGGTGAGGGTGAGTGGGAAGAATATGTGACTTGCAGATGCACAGGTTCTGTGGGAAGGGCCCAGTGGCTACCTGGGGAGCTCAGGGAGGATGGGGCCAGATACCCCCAGGCCTTGTGGCCACAGTGAAGATTCGAACTTTCCCTTGAGAGCAGTGGGAAGTCAGTGAGGGGTTATAGCTGAACAGGGACCAGATCAGATTTGCCTTTTAAAAATATCACTCTGGCTTCAGTTAAGAAAACCGTTAGAAAGTCTAAGAGTGGGTGTAGGAAGGCAGTGGCAATGGAATTGGCAAGTGAAATGCATTCAAGAGATATTTAAGAAGCAAAACCAATGGTGCGTAGTGAGGGATAGGATAAGGGGAAAGAGAAAGGTGGAACTTCTGGGCTGTAGCTTGAGTGACTGTGGGAGCTTTTACCCAGACAGCGGGTGCTGCAAGACCGGATTATCGTTGCAGTTGTTTTTTTTGGGGGTGGGAGCAGATTCAAGAAATTCTTCTTACATAGTGAGTTTGAGATGTCTTTAAGACACCCGAATGGAAATGCCATGAAGGTGGTTGGCTGTGCTGTTTTTGAAGCGTTAAGAGGAGTTTGTGCTAGAGAGATGAATTTGAGGGTCATTGGTAGATAGATGGTAATTTATGCAGATATCTAGGGCAATGAGTCTCAAAATATGTGTCTTTCTAGCAGCAGCCTCAGCTCCACCTGGAAACTTGTTAGAAATGCAAATTCTCAGGCCCTGCCTTTGGTCTATTGAATTGGAAACTTGAGGTGGGGCCCAGCAGCCTGTATTTGTGGAACTGTCCAGGTGATACTAATGCACACTGAAGTTTTAGAGGCCCTGGTCTAGAGAGAGTATGGAGTGAGAGAAATTTTGGTCTGGAGTTGAACCTTGAGGAGGTTTGACTTCTAAAGACTGGGAATTGAAGGTTGGATGACTTTGCAAAGGAGGTTGGAAGTAGTGTTTAGAGGGTAGAAGGAAAATCCAGGAACCAAGACAGGAGAGCAAAGTAGGGAGTTACTTGTTGCTGACCTATTAGGTAAGATGATGCATGCACAATGTTCTCTGGGTTGAAAATAAGTAAATCCAGACAGACAGAAAATAAATTAGTGTATCGCCAGAGGCTGGAGGAAGGAGAATGAGGAGTGACTGCAAATGAGTACAGAGTTTCTCTTTGGGGTGGTAAAAATATTTTGGAATTACTGGTGATGGTTGTACAACATTATGAATATTATCAAACCCCACTGAATTGTACACTTTAAAAAGGAAGATGAGGCTGAGCGTGGTGGCTCATGCCTATAATCCCAGCACTTTGGGAGGCCTAGGTGGGCAGATCACCTGAGGTCAGGAGTTCAAGACCAGCCTGGCCAACATGGTCAAACCTCGTCTCTACTAAAAATACAAAAATCAGCCGGGCATGGTGGCAGGCACCTATAATGCCAGCTACTCAGGAGGAGGCAATTGCTTGAACCCAGGAGGTGGAGGTTGCAGTGAGCCAGGATTGCGCCAGTGTACTCCAACCTGGGCTACAAGAGTGAGCCTTCATCTCAAAAAAAAAAAAAAAAAAAAAAAAAAAGGAAAATGAGTAATTCTTTAGAGAAATCTTGTTTTAAAGAGGAGTCCAAACTGGATGGAAGCTGAAGGAAGATGTGGAGCTTGGAAAGTTTTGGATGACTTGTTATTTTTAAAGCTAGTAAGGATCTGAAAATGTTTAAATTGTGTTGGAAAGGATCCAGAAGAGAGATAAAGAGATGATCGATGGTGTTGAATAGCGGTATAACCTCAGAGTAGGAGGGGACTTTTGGGGCCAGTAGTCTGCTGTTTTCCTAACTCCTGACCTCCATTTCATGTTATAATGCAGGTGAAAACAATTCCTCAGAAAGGATCTTCCAGTTCCAAGTTTGAACATCATGTGTGGCAGGTATCTTTCTGCCTCCTAGGGCCTACCATTATATTTTGTGATGGTCCTGACTATATTGGTGAGTTGAGGAAAATCAACAGGGAAAATTGACTTACAAAATGGGAGGCAATGTTTCCTCTTAAATGGACTTTCAATCTTATTTTAGTCATTTCCTTTATCCTCACTTTCAGGAGAACGCAGTGCTGCCAGTTCCTAAGCCTTTTGAGACTTCCCTGGTATTAATTGTGTTGTTTATCAGTTTTTTGTTTGTTTGTTCTTTTTTTTTTTTTTTGGAGATGGAGTCTCGTTCTGTTGCCCAGGCTGGAGTGTAGTGGCACAATCTTGGCTCACTGCAACCTCTGCCTCACAGGTTCAAGCGATTCTCCTGCCTCAGCTTCCTGAGTAGCTGGGATTACAGGCGCCCGCCACCATGCCTGACTAATTTTTATGTTTTTAGTAGAGATAGGGTTTCACCGTGTTGGACCAGGCTGGTCTCAAACTCCTAACCTCAGGTGATCCACCTGCTTTGGCCTCCCAAAGTGCTGGGATTACAGGCATGAGCCACTGTGCCCAACTGGTTCTCAGTTTTTTCATTATCAGTTTTCTTGGTCTTCTAACTTATTTACCACTCATCCAAATGATTTCTAGCTTTCAAGATTTTATTGTTTTGTCTCTTCTCTTATTCTCCTCGTCTTTGTTGGTTTTCATTTAAAAAACAAAAGCCTTTAAAAATTCACCTTTTGGTCAAGTGCAGTGGCTCACGCCTATAATCCTAGCACTTTGGGAGGCAGAGGTGGGTGTATCACTTGAGCTCAGGAGTTCAAGACCAGTCTGGGCAACATAGTGAAACCCTGGCTCTACAAAAAAATACAAAAATTAGCTGGGCGTGGTGGCTTGTGCCTGTAGACCCAGCTACTTCAGGGGCTGAGGCTGGAGGATCAATTGAGCCCAGGAGATGGAGGTTGCAGTGAGCCAAGATCGTACCACTGCATTCCAGCCTGGGTGACAGAGTAAGACCCCGTCTCAAAGAAAAAAAAAGAATACCCTTTTAGTGAGGTTTGGTAGATGCATGGATTCAATCTTCCATCTTTACCTTCTCTCACTTTTTTCCCCCCGAGAATATATAACATGTTTTTGTGTCCCTTCACTGTTATAGTATTCTCCTGTGACTATGTATGAGCCACATGCCACTAATAAGCCATTTCTTTCTTGTCCAGTCTTTGGGGCAGATTTTGGGAACCTGTTGGCACTACGTGGCTGTCATGAGGATTAAATGTGCTAATGCATCTAAATTACCTGACACAGTAGGTGCTCAAAAAAGGCATGCCATCTCCTTTTCTCAATCTGGAGGATATGACTGAATTCTATTGCATTCATTATTAGATTTCAGTTTGTAAACTTGTGTGCCTTTCCAGCCTGCGGTGACTGACTTGCCTAGTTCTGTGAGATGGCATGTTAACTCTCCTTCCCAGCTTTGGAGGCCTGCAGATTTGACCACCAGGTCACCAGCGTTCTGCTTTTTGTCACTGGTAACAATTGTGGCTGTGATGGGGTAGGAGGTATCATGAAAGCCTCACCATACTTTGCAGACATTCAGAAAGAACAGGCCTGGAACTTTTTTCTGGTAACTTACATTAGTGACATTGTTTAGCTGAGTCTAGGGGTGGGAAGATAATACTTGAAAGAATAAGGGATACCTCTACTTCTCATAATATTTTTTTACTCTTTTTAAATATAAAGAAAATTTTACCCCCTTTTAAAAAACGTAAAGCAGTAGTTTTTAATCTAGGGTCTGTGGTGAGAATTCAGGGAGTCAGTGAACTTAGATGAGAAAAAAATTATATCTTTATTTTTACTGACCTTACCTTATCAATTATAAGGTTACATGCAATTGTATATGTTGTAAATAAACTGTAGTAGCATTAGCAATATAAGTGACAATTTAATATCACATTACAGTTATTATTTCTTAAAATATTATTTATGCTCATTTCTTTCTAAAATTATAGTAGCAGTTATCAGACTTGCCACTAGATCTTGTTATATAACATATTAATTTAAAAAGTACCTTTTGGGGTATTGTAAATTTGTATTTTAATATATTTAAAATACATATTTAAACTTTATTTAAATGTAACTGAAATAGTTTTCTGTTAATCCTAGTTTATGCGTTAAAAACATTATTCTGAGAAAATGGGTTTGCAGGCTTCCTCAGGTTGCTGAGCGTCCATGGCACAGAGATTCTGAACCCCAAAGACAAGTGACTACAAAGGAATTTATGATTGTTTATATAAACTAATATTTTTCTTAGATCTCTAGTCACTCTTTTCTCCGGCATAGCCCATTAAATTTTGCTTTCTAACATATAGTTTTCATTTTTATAAGATATTTGAAAAGGGGGCTATTTTATTTTTCGCTGACATGTGAGTTCAGATGATATTTAAAAACAAAAGAACAAAGAACCCTTCTTTTGAAATGAGACCTAAATATTTGGAATAATTGAAGTTTCAGGACTTAAGCATTCTGTTACGTTGCTTTGCTAACTTCCTAGTTTTATGTTAGGCTTTCGGGATGCTGAAACTCAGGGATGATGAAGTTACATTTTACTTCATGGTTTAGCAGCAATAGGTTCAAGTGACCTTGGATGGTTGTAAAAGTTGGTTTTATGTTAATTATACCTTAAAGTCCTTGAAGGTCTATTCTGCCTTTGGAATGTCTTCTGGCCCCTTCCTGATGGCTGCCATGTGTGCCTTTGACTTTGTCTGGAGAGGTGTCTGCCTGCTCTGTTTCTTGGGTCAGCAGTGGAGGCTGGGCAGAGAGCCTGGAGCCTTGAGGTCAAGTTTCCTACCTCGGACACCTTGGAACACTGTAGTGTTAAAGCTCTGGTGCCAGTTCTTGCTTAACTGACCTGAACTTGATACTTTAGTTTTATGTTGCCTAAAGCAGGTCTGCTAAATTGCTCTAAAAACTTAAATAAAGTATGAAGCACTCAATTTTCACCAGAGTAGGTTCCCACTCCTTTTGAAGGAGTACTTCATGGTGCATTAGAAGCTCTCATGGATCCCAGTGACTCAGAGGAGATTGTTTGGAAGCCCGAGTACATTTTCCTGTTTTCTTTCTTTTCTTTTCTTATTTGTAGGGGAGGAATGGCATTTAACCCAAACACCTGCTAGGTTCTGTTGACCTACATACATTGTCTCTCCTATCTTTTTATGCTTGTTTTTATCATGTTCCTCACAGGAGGTTATTCCTCTGCCAGAATACCTCTTGCAATGATGAATGTTTTACTTAATCAAACAGTCCAATTCACTGTTAATAATAATAATAATAGGCATCATATTTATGAAATACTTCCTATGTACCAGCCACTATATGAAGGACTTTACATATTTTAAAAAACATAATGTGACAACAGTCCTATGAGTGATAGCTACTATCATTAACTTCATTTCACAGATGAGGAGACTGAGATTCAGCCTAGAGGTAAAGTAACTTGCTTAAGTTTCTGTGCAGTACCTGGCCAAATTGGAACCAAGGCAGTCAGGAATGCAGGCTCTTAAATCAGCCTCTTGGATTAAAGCAATTTCAGAAGTGCTTCAGTTAAGTGTGGTAGTTACCTAGTATGATCTACTGTATTATATAAGTTTACCATGTTGATAGCTCTGAAGCCAAACAAGCACATCTCCAGCTGACTTTGGTGTTATATTTTATTATTTGAATGTTCTAAATGCAAGTTTTTAATGTTGAGTTTATTTATGTTTATAGGGATGCTTCCTTTGGAAATTGCACTTACAATCTCACCATTCTCGACTGTTTGCAGGGAATCAGAAAGGTAATAACAGTTCTCCTTGCTGTATTTGATACAGTAGTTTAAAAAAATATGAGAAAGGAATAATCTCAACATCCTTAGTTGTTATTGGAGGGAAGAAAGGGGAACCAGTAAGTAGAAGGCTTTTCACTTCCTGAAGGATGATTGATTTGTAAAATACAAACACCAGGAAAAGCTGGGAGGAGGGAGTGGAAGGGGCCTTTTTTTGTCATTTAAACTGTTTGTGTTCCAGGGCAGATTTATCGCCACTGTCAGCTGCAGTGCCTGTGACATTGCTTTGTCACATGCTTAGCTTCATTGTCAGGCTTGATCTTGGTGTGGGAGAGTCAGGACGTTATTTAAGCCACTGTTCTCCTATGTCGCTTGGTCCCACCACAGACCCACTAAAACAGAAACTCTGCGGGTGGAGCCCGCGGTCTGTATTTGAACAATCTCTCCAGGTGATTTGATGCACTCCAAAGTTTGAGAACCAAGTCAGAGTTATTTAATTATTTCTGTATATAATGGAGAAGTTAAACTAGAAGATTTCTGAGAGCTCTCGGGACATGTTTTAGAAACATTAATTCACAATCTGAGAAGTTATACAAGCTATACTGTAAATTCTAATGAGGGCTCAAAGTACATAATTCCATCTGAAACATATAACCGTGATTTATTATCAGTCAGAAATGTACATATTCCATAACCTGTTGATCATAGGACATGCATAATAATGTTACATGGACTATATATTATCAGTAGCAATTCTAGTTCATTTCTCAGATGTAATATAAAACTGATTTTGCTGTGTTTTGAGTTGAGAAAATTGGAGTGATAAATGTGCTACCCGTTTTATACATGGTTGTTTCTGTTTCATTTAAAATGAATTTAAACCCTATCAAACTTTAAAATAGTTTTCAAATATTTTTCTTTCCACTTAAACAACTACAGAGATATACTCTAGCTCACTCTTGCAACAATATTGCCAAAATGCATTACAGTAATACCAGTTAAGAACTTCTATGGAGACATTACCCAACATATAACTGTTGATTATAGCATTTGGAAAATATGCCTGAGGGAAAAAATAATTTATTTATCATCACTATTATTATTTTATACCATCTGGTACAGGCTATTTGTTTTATAATACTTAAAAAATTTAGAAAGAGTTCAGACTGGAATATCGCTACCTGTAATTATGGTAATAACTGCCATAACTCAGTATAGAAAGTTGTGCCATCCCTCCTGTTGTAGAGGAAAGGTATGTAAACTTGTTTCATCAAATGTTGGGGTTAACTCAAAGATAGATGACATTTTGGAGGATCTGATAGATTGTGCAGCATGTCTTTAAGCACCTGAGACATTTCCTGTACGTTCGTTCTCTTACATAAGGCACCATGTTCTGGGCTATTTTTGCGTGGCAACGAGTAGTACCCTTCTAAGAACTTATACAGAGTATGGCGACATTTTTGCCTTTTTAGGGAGCACATTTCTCTGATTTTGATGTATTGGCATTGTCATAAGTATAGTTTATATTCCATGTTATGTGAACTACTATACACGGATATAAGCAAACACTTTGAAAATACAGAGAAAACTTCAGAGTGTATATTTTTCTCACATTTATGTCGGGAAAGGTGCATATGGATGAACTCAGTTTTTTTTTTTTTTAAGAATGGATTAATTTAAATAATTTGTTCTGCTTATTCTGTGGGGGTTGTTTAAACCAGTGTTATCAGAATTTTGCGTTTATAAGAATCACCTGGGAAGCTATGCGGACAAGGCGATCCTGGGCCCCAACCAAAGAGAATCTGATTTAATAGTTCTGGGGTGGGGGCCAGGAGTCGGCTTCTTTAATATGAATTACTCTAAGTGTTTCTGATGCAGATGGTGCATGTTCTGTGTTTTGAAGAAACACTGATAGATGTACTGGAGCTTGGCTTGCTAGTTTCTTTTTCTATTTTTAATGACTTGATCATGTAACTTTTAAATGTACCTGTGGTTTTGTATTCTGCTGTAATCCGTATAGCTTCATGATTTATAAAATAAAAGACTCTCTGTTCTCTTTAAAATATTAGGTCTGAGCTAGCTGGATAGTTTTTAAAAGTTCTAAGTCATTAGTTACAAAAAGGAGTATGAAGTTTTTCTTTGTGATAAAAATATCAGGTTTTTTTTTTTTAAATTGTAAGAGCAGTCAAATATAATCCTACTTTGTCAGAAACTATCATCATGAAACAGATTCTCCCAAGGTAGAGTTTTAGGAACAAATAAGGGCCTATTAAGTAGAAATATTAAGAGTTTTAGGGGTTGGAAGACAAAAAAAGGTAAAAAATGCAGGGTTTTTGTGGGGCTAAATATCTCATATGATAAAAGGAAAACAGAAACTCATAAGAGTAATTGATTTTTCTTCTCCTAACAAAGAAGTTAATCACTATGATATATTCTGTTATAGTTATGTCTAGTTCCCAACAGTTTCTAAATATGAATTTGTTTTGTTTCATTTTTTATACATATCATTTTACATACAAAACTGATGTAAATTAGAAATCAAGGCATCTTTTGTGGGGCTTTTTCATGTTATTCTAAGTGTTTTTTTGGTTCCACTTCTAAGACAGTCTTAATGCAGTATAACCAGTGTTATAAAAAGATTTCTAGATATGCATTAAAAATCAAAGGTTTAAGCGATCTCTTCAGATTAGTGAGGATCATTTCTGTAAGTAGGAGTTCCAGAAATGATGAGTAGAGTTTATCAATTTAGCGTGGAAAAACTAATTCAAATTCTGCTTTTAGGGATTACAACATGGATTTTTTGACTTTGAGACGTTTGATGTGGATGAATATGAACATTATGAGGTTTGTACATTTAAATTTTTTTTACAAAACATAATTTCATGTTGATTAATTTTTTTCCCCCGTCACACTCTTGTATTGCAAATTGAGTGGGTGCTAAATAAAAGCATTCTGGAGTTTTCCATAGTGGTCAGTTTTGTCCTTTCAGTCTTGATTATTTCCTTTGAATCAGGAGTCACCAAAATTTTATTTTGGGAAAACAACATGTCTATATATATTCTGTCATCAAATATTTATTGACAATCCCTTTGCACCTTAAGTTTATAAGAAAAATCTAAGTAGGGTAGTAAAATTATGTTACTTTTATTTTAGAAATCAGGTTTTATTTAAAATAAAACTGAATTTGTACCATTTATTTATTTATTTTTGAGGCAGCATCTAGCTCTTTTCTCCAGACTGGAATGCAGTGGCACAATCTTGGATCACTGCAACCTCTGCCTCCCCAGGCTCAAACCGTCCTCCTACCTCAGCCTTCCAAGTAACTAGAATTACAGGTGTATGCCACCATGCCTGGCTAATTTTTTTTTTTAAATAGGATTTCACATGTTGCCCAGGCTGATCTTGAACTCCTGAGCTCAAGTGATCCTCATGCCTTGGCCTCCCAAAGTGCTGGGATTACACGCTTGAGCAACCATGCCCAGCCGCCTTATAATATTTTTGATTGTATAAATTTTATTTTGAAATATGGCTGAATTTACTTAGTTCTAAAAGTTGGCTGAATTTTTTTTCCCCATGGCATCATTACAAAACTTTTGATTAATGTCTTAACCACTCAAAATGTAGGCAAAGGCTATCTCCAAGCTGGGTTGCGCTATAAGGAGATATTGAAGAAGAGTAGGATAAGAAGTCTAGAAGTCGTTAACTTTTTCTGAAAAATGAGAAGCCTGTACAATGGGAGTAGGTTCAACATTCTTGGAACGTGAATTCATCTGTTGGGTTTCCCCAGAGGAGTAATACAGTTTATCTCTATCCTTAGTACGATAAGGACAGCCCTCACATTTGGGGCCCTAGTCTAGAATATGGCTATTTGGATATTCTGTTTCCATGTTAAATGCAACATATCTGAAAATAAACTGATCATCTTTTACCCAAACATGGTCCTCTGCTTTGTGTGTGTTACCGCATTGCCATCCTACTGAGCACCCAGGCTCAAGGCTAGAAACATTGCTTTGTTTTCCTCCCTAACCTAGTGAGTATTTGGATCACTTCTACTGGTGCCACAGGATGTATTAATTATATCTGTCTTTCCTCTCTGTTCTCACTTCCTTCCCTCTGACTCAGGTCTCATGTCTTTTCCTGTGGACCTTTCATTTTAATAGTTCTCTAACTGAGCTCGGCCCTTCTCCTCCCAGGCTGCCTTACACACACCTGAGTGATCCTAAAATAGGGTTCTCATCTTGCTTGTCTTGTTCTTGGCTGCAAACTAGCTGTTTCTCCCATTGCCCTGCTGAAATGAGGATAAACTCTCCTGTCCTGGCATTCTTAGCTGTGATGAGCTCCAGCCTACCCTCCTAGCCGCATCTCCTGTTTCTTCACTGTACATACTGTGTGTTCCAGCTCTTCTGAACTGCTTAGTTACTGTTTCTTGAATATCCCTGTTGCCTGGTTGAGCTTGCTTTTTCCCAGATCCCCATCCCTTGAACCTCCCCCTCCTCCATTTCGTTTGTGTTAAAATCCTGTACAGATTAGATCTCGGCTCTGGAGTACTCCTGCCCCACCCCCGGCCAATTTCATGTGTTACAATTTGTACTTTCCATTTTTCTTACATCATGGCTATTTGCGTACAAGCCTTATTTTCCTTATTAGGTTGCAAATTCCATATGGATGGAATTATGACCAAATAGAAAAACAGATACTTTGTTCTTGGATAGAAAGATTTAACATCATAAAGCTGCTACTTTTCCCAAAATTAATACATTTAATGCAATTTATGAAAAAAACCCAAAGAGAGTTTTTAAAAATACCATAAAAGCATTTTTAGTAGTGAGAAAAAAAAAAAAAACAACCATTCCCCTCTAAAATCCCAAAATTAGAAACAAAGGGAATATGTACTTATAAGAAAGAAGGTCAGATAACTTGTAGTACATCTAAATCATTGAATGTTATGCAGTCATTTTAAAAAATGAATTGAGCTATACCAGTTATCTTGGAATGATTTCTATAATGTTTGTTGAAAAGAAAGGATATGGAAGAGTGCTTTAATAAAATCCATCTTTGTAATAAAACAAATGATAGTAAGATGCTCCCTAGCCCACACATGTAGGTATCTACATTATATGACCAGAGGTGACTTACTTTGAAACTAATGAAGCTTAAATTTTAGACAGCCTCACCCCCCAACTTGTATGGGCACCTTTTACAGTCCTATACCCAATTTTGTGTCAATAATTTTTTATTCTAAGATGGACCCTCAAATTAGGTAAGTTTCAGAGCCCCCCAAAACCTGGATCTCTGCCCCATGTATATGAGCATGAAGAATGCAAATGGCCCATTGTATTAATTATAAATATACAGCCAAACACTAAAGCCAATTAAAGCAGAGACGGAGGTGGGAGGGGGTTGGAAGGGGTGAGAGAGAAGAAGGAGCAATTCAAGGAGAAAACTAGTGGATTTTTTATTTATTCCTTCCTTTGTTTTTCTCTAACTTTAATGGTGATGCTGAGGGTTAGTTGAAAAAAATCTTGAAAAACCTTAAGCAGACAGTACAATTTTATTCTTGCAAACCAACCAGCCAAACAAACAAAAATCTGACAAGAAGGTAGTCATGCTTTCACCTTGACAACAACCATTTAGGTGATGGGAGGGGAGCAGTCAGTTTTGGTGAGCATTTGAAAAATGTTGTCAAACAGTTTCTTTTTTTGAGAGTGATTTATCTATTCTTTTATAAAGCCTGTAAAATAGAAAACCACTATTGTGATTGGCAGGTGGTAGGTATTTCTTAAATTTTAATTTCTTGATTTCTTAAATGTTTGCTGAAGGAATAAATGAATAAAGGAACTTTTTTCTGACAATCTGTGGGCCCAGTCATTTCCTGTCAGATTTCTCTTGCTGTTTGCCCTGTTCTAGTGAGTATGATATTTGGTGAACTTGTGGAATAGCTGAATTCATACATTTTATTAGCTCCAGTAAAGTCAGTATTCCAATGAAGGCAGTGTAGTTTTCAAAGCAAAATTTTATTGTTGACAGCAATTGGTGAGACTCTGAACTTTAGATGATTAGGGGATGTTCAAGATGCAACTTTTCAAAGGCGCTTCTTTACTAAAGTATGCTTAGTAAATGGTATGGCTCAAAAAACAAAACAAAACAACAACAACAACAAAAAACCCAACAACAACAAAAAGCCTAAACCCATAAGACTGTATCTCTATGTAAGATTAAAGGGGAATCTTACAGAAAGAGTGCTACTTATAAATGCTTCTAGTGATGAGGTCAACAGAATTTGGGAAACACTTGTGTAAAGTCTACAGATAAACCTCTGCCTATCCTGCAAAAGGTTATATCCGTCTTCCTCCTGCAATTCCAGGGTCTAAAGCAGTGCTGTCCAATAGAAATATGAAAGTGAAATAAATAATACATTTTACTTGTTGTAAATATGTTGTTTACATATTTACTGATATACCTAAAATAGCATTTAACATGTAAGCACTATAAAAATTATTAATGATATATGTATTTTACTTTTTTTTTTTGAATTAAGCCTTGGAAGCCCAGTGTGTAGTTTATTTCTGTTATTTATTATCTTTTTTTGAGACAGGGTCTCGCTGTGTCACCTAGGCTGCAGTGCAGTGGTGCAACCTAGGCTTACTGTAGCCTTGACCCCCTGGGCTCAAGCCGTCTTCCCACCTCAGCCTCCAGAGTAGCTGGGACCACAGGTGTATGCCACGTTGTCCCGCTAATTTTTGTATTTTTTGTAGAGATGGGGTTTCGCCATGTTGCCCAGGCTGGTCTTAAACTCCTGGGCTCAAGCAGTCCGCCCACCTTGTCTTTCCAAAGTCCTGGGATTACAAGTGTGAGCCACTACGCCTGGCCTCCAGTGTGTAGTTTATACTATAGCATATCTTAATTTAGACTAGCTATATTTCAAGTGCATAGTAGCCACATGTAGCTAGAGTGTGGATTCTGCAAGGACAGGCTAGCCAATGTACTGTCATAGTCCATCAGTATGACATGAAGCCTAGGTTATATCTCCTTGCTTCATGTGATCTGTTGTTCACATGAGAGTTAATTTCAAAGCCCTGTACTATTTAGAAAGCTCGAGGTGAGATACCTCAGGCTCTTGCTTTATTTTCGTGTGACTTAAAAATGGCCCATTGTATTAAGTATTGACAAACAACACCAGGTGTTGGCTTCCATCTTGCAAAAGTATCTTCCAAAATGTGGTCTTTCCAGGTCCTTTACCAAGCTGTTGTGGAACTGTGCAGTTCCTTACATTTGCCCCAATCAGACATGAAATTTGGGCAGGTATGCTGGGAAAGTCCAGAAAAGTAACTGTGAGATGATGGTCTAAAACCTTCCTCTAAGAATCAGTGTCAAAACATTTATGCTTCTCCAACAGCTTCTTAAGGTATTCTCAAAGAATATATACTTTGAGAACCTTGAGAACTTTTACTCCTTTGAAATCTAGCCATTTCAAATCTACTTCAGAAAAATAAAAGTTGACCTTTTATCCTAGGGAAAAATAATGAAAATGATAGAGCTTGAACATTCAATTAAATTATGTAGCTGTAGGTATGTGAGGAACTATGCTCTTCAATAGTAAAGTTTAATGGTTAATGCTAGTATAGTCTAATACTCTGCTTGTAAGACCTGGAAGTGGCACCCATATGCAGAGTCTACCTTCAGTCAGCTTTCTTCTGTTTTTTTGGGGGGTAGCTGTCCTTACCAAACAAGATGTTGCCCAAACACCAGTGATCGTTCAAGATGCTACTGGTAAGCAGTTGTTATTTATCAGAGATAATTTGAAGTTGTGTCTTTAGTTTGTTATTTTGCTTGTCCCAAAGGGCTTTCCACTGTTTACCAGAAAGCTTGCCATGTTTGATGATGGAAGTGTGATGCGGTAGCAGTGTCCTTAGTTGGGTTTGGGAGAAGAAATGCAGAGAAATGGTGCTTCAGTGGCAACATTGGAGGTTCCTCATCACTGTGACTTACATTTATTACCCCATTCAAAATTCAGCCCATGCAATTTCTTTTCTTTTTTTTTTTTTTTTTAGTGGAGACGGGGTTTCAACGGGTTAGCCAGGATGGTCTCGATCTCCTGACCTCGTGATCCGCCCCTCTCGGCCTCCCAAAGTGCTGGGATTACAGGCTTGAGCCACCGCGCCCGGCCAGCCCATGCAATTTCAAGGAGTTTCCTTAAATATCTATTTGGGGATTAGGTGAAACTAAAAGTTCAAAAACAACTTCAAAACTGAGAAAGTACTTTGACTTTTTTCTTTGAGCTTTTTTCTAGCTGCCATTATCTGCCCCCTGCCATAAGTCATTCCTTTTTTGGGTGTGAAAAACAAAATTATGAGAATATTTTCCAGAATATCAAACTATTGTGGCCTTGATCCTGTACTTTTAAATGTGAACAAATCCAGGCCACTTCTTTACCATTGTCTTGACAGAAGTTAGAGCCACACTTGGCCTGCAGGCCTGATGACAGAGGCACTGGTTACTGCCTTTACAACAGTCACCACACAGGGCTTCCTTTTGTTTTTTCATCATGGCACATGGAGAAAATGATAATATTTGCTCAACACCCTGTGATTATAGCTCATAGCTGTTGGCAACTGGCCTGGGGACTCTGGCTGCTCCAGTCTGCCCAGGCAACTCCATTCTGGTCACACTGGTTAGGAAGCTTTGTTTTACAAAAATAATGGTGTGCGGATGAACATTTGTTATTTGAGAGTCAAGTAGCCACACCATGCTCCTTGTGGCCGCATTCTTATAGCTTTTCAGTTCATTTGTTGAACAGATATTAAATGCCTCCTGTTTGCTCCATATATTTGCTAGGCCCAATGTTTCTTTTTCTTTTTTGTTTTTTAGGAGGCTACCAGTAATATCATCTCTCCATGTGTAGGGTTAAAGCCTTTACTCTTGTTACCTGGTATCATAGAATCCATGTATTCTTGTGCCTCATTCTGCAGAAGTTGCCATATTTGAGTCTTGCCCCAAGCCCCCATTTTTATGCTTATCAATTTAGTTGTGATACAAAATTTCTCACTGATCAACGACAGGCTGAAATGTGGACTATTTTGTTCCTGAGACATTCAAGCAATTCAGTTTATCATTATTGCTATCTTCACCTGAAGGGTGCTCTTTTGGGGAAAGACCATTTCTATTCTAGAAAGTGATTTCACATTATTTTAGCCACATTACAATGTAGCCCATCTGGGAACTGTTTGTGAAAAAGCATGGGTTCATTCTGGATGCCTGGGATTGGGTCTTTCTTGGATCTTAGGCCTCTTCGATCAAGACTTCACATTACTATCAGGGTGTAGGTTTTAAAAATTAAGTCTGATTATATCATTCCCCTGTTTTGTCATTTCCCCTTCATGGGCTCCACACTGACTAAAGGTGTGGAGGAAATGCAAACTCCTTACTATAGCACAGAAGGCCCTTCTTGACATGGGCTTGTCCTTCTTCTCCACCCTTGTCCTTTTCCACTCCCTTCCCAAATGCACGCAGCTAACCAGGTGGTGGCTTCTGAGCTTTTGCAAACGCTCTTGCTCCCTCCTCCTGCTGGTCAACTCTTCTTTCTGGTCCACTGTATTTACACGGCTGACTGTTAAGTCCTTCTCAACCCCGTGGAAGCTCTTCTCATGTAGCCTTGTGTGGTACTCTGTTTACACATCTGTGTCTTTCCTGTATCTGTGGGTAATTTTGGGCAGGAACTGTGTCTTATTATTCTTTGTTTGAATAAGTAACCTAGTAGCACGGTACACTCATAGTGGGCAGTCATTATTTGTGGAATGAAAGAACTAATGAATAAATGTGTGAATAAATACTAAAAACAGGAGTATAGCACATTTCAAGATATTTTATATGATCTGTTTTCTGTGGAAAGTGCCTAAAACATGTTAATTAAGAATCCATTCTGATTTTGCAGTAATATTCCAAGGGACAAATTTACCATGGTAGATAACTTCTTCAAATGATATTTCTTTTATCAGCAGCCAATCTATGCTGCAAGAGTGACTTTTTTTTGTTTCTAAGTCAGTTATTTACAACACAGATTGCTAGATATTTTAATCTAAGACCAGTTCTGTATGCAACATCAATTTAGTTTAATATGTGACTGGGGACTATCTCCAGGTTGACTCTGTCACCCTTCACTGTGTAAGTAAATTTCCAGATTGACTAGGTTGTGTAGAGTCCTAACAATTGCTCTTTAGCACCTACCTTGAGAAACAGTAAAGTTTGTTAGGCCTCCCATCTCTCAACAAGTCACATCGGGTCAACAGCAGGGGTCAATGTTGTTGAACACTGAAGTTATGATGCTTCAAGACTTTGGATTAGAATTTGTACAGCGAACTAAAATGTAATCTGGATGCTGCTTGGTCTGCCTTCTTTACATGTTGGTGGATTATGGAACTGGAAATATGGGACTGCCATAGGACTGGGGTCAAGCAGTCCCCAGAATGCAAGTATGTGGGCATGTCCTCACCACCTGAAGCAGTTATGGAAGTACGCCTCCCGTTGGCGATTTGAATATTGGAAGGACTATTAGAAGAAGCATTCTCCTGCAGCCATCTGGTAGCGTTCTTTACACCACTCTAAATACTCACGTTTAAGGAAGCAAAATTACTTCCTGGCCACTGCAGTTGCAAAAGTGAGGGGACCCAGTGTTTCCGTATCTTACACCCATTGCTGGTTCAAAGATCACGTTGGTTAAGTCTATAAAATATTTTGAGACTTACCCTGTCCTAAACAATTCCCCATGGCTTTTTTTCTTCCTCTTTCATGATTGTTTGGTATCTTTTCCTTCTTTTATCTCCAAACTTCTTAAGAGAGCAGTCTCGACCCTAACTAATTATGGTCTGGCCTCTACTGAAACTGTTCCTGCTGAAAAAATGGTCTTTGAGGTTGACGATTACAAGATTGATTCCCTTTATCAACAGATGTGTTTTCTAGGAAAACATGCAGAAACAGTTTTGAAGCGCAATTCAACATTCATTTAAACATTTGCTGAGCCTTTGTTCTGCCTTCTTTACATGTTGGTGTAAAGAACTTTACACCAACTTTACACCAACTTTACTCAGCAAATGTTTAAAGTTTTAAAGGCTCATTTAAACATTTGCTGAGCCACTTTGACAAGTGGCTATGCTTGTTCTTCTTCCTACTTGGTTTATTCTGTGGTCGCTCTCTAATTCGCATTCCTTCCCTGATTTATAATGTGCTGTCTTTTGGATTTCTTCTCCGTCCATGGCTAGCCATCTTTCTCAGCCTCCCTCTCAAGTCCTTTCTCTTCCTTTGCCCGCATTGATTTGCTGGGGTTCTCTAGGGCCTCATGATTTCTGGTTATACACACTTTGTATGATTGAGTGCATCCAGTTCCAAGTTTCAACAACCATGTATGTGCTGCTGACTCCAAATCATCTTTGCGTCTTGAGCATTGGAGTGGCATCTGCAAATGTGCACTGGAGTTTTGCACCCTGCTGTTGTTGTACCACCAGAGGTGTTCACTGATCTGGACTGTTGGAATGGGACCCTACATGTTTTCCAACCTACCGTCTCTCTGGTGCAGCTGATGCTAGCAGAGGTGAAGCAGTCATCCACATGGGACACTCCTTTTTCCCTCCACCGCACCATCTCCCTCAAAAGCAAGTCTAAATTAATAATCTAGAGTTTGATTATTATTTAAAGCCAGATGGCATGTCAACTTAAACGAAATAATTCAAATATTTACTTTGCTTTAAGCTCATAAAGTGCCCATCCTTACAGCATGTTTGCGTTTTTGTGATACAACTATACTGTCAACACTGTTTTGTTGTTTTAGAAGTTAGGGAAATATAAAGAAGGCACTTCTTAAATGGATTTTAAAAAGCCATTGTGGTTCTACCTTATTAAATTTCAAAATAGTCTTTGTGCCACTGTCATTCCTCTTATGTACTTTTAGTATCACACTTTCAAAGTGTAATGTGACTTTTTCTTTAATGAATAAAACAAAGATGAGAATAACACCTACCTCATAGGGTTGCTATGATAATTAAGTTGTGTGGAATACAGTAGTGCTTAACAAAGAGTCAGTGGTATCCACATATTTGC
Source organism: Chlorocebus sabaeus (assembly GCF_047675955.1). Taxonomy (NCBI): domain Eukaryota; kingdom Metazoa; phylum Chordata; class Mammalia; order Primates; family Cercopithecidae; genus Chlorocebus; species Chlorocebus sabaeus. The sequence goes on along the minus strand of NC_132923.1, from coordinate 36,150,996 downwards.
TGCCATTTTTGTTACTGTTATTTGTCATTCCCACTTGCCTTTGGACTCTGTAAAAGCACAGAGAATGCTTTGTATTGTTTCATGTTTGACACTACGTTACAGTCCTAGATATATAATAAAGTCTCAGCAAATGTTTAAATGAATGTTGAATTGCGCTTCAAAACTGTTTCTGCATGTTTTCCTAGAAAACACATCTGTTGATAAAGGGAATCAATCTTGTAATCGTCAACCTCAAAGACCATTTTTTCTATGTTACTGTAGGTTTATTACAGTAGTAAAAAGATCAAATAGTTTTCAGTGTTTGGACTGAAAAATATATTTGTGACGACTATTTTAGAGTCACAGATGCATTTTGTAGAAATCATAAAAATTGGCGGGGCGCAGTGGCTCATGCCTGTAATCCCAGCACTTTGGGAGGCTGAAGTGGGTGGATCACGAGGTCAGGAGTTCAAGATCAGCCTGGCCAACATGGTGAAACCTGGTCTCTACTAAAAATATGAAAAAATTAGTTGGGCTTGGTGGCTTGTACCTGTAATCCCAGCTACTTGGGAGGCTAAAACAGGAGAATCGCTTGAACCCGTGAGGCAGAGATTGCAGTGAGCTGAGATTGCACTATTGCACTCCAGCCTGGGTGACAGAGTGAGATTCCATCTCAAAAAAAAAAGAAAAAAGAATTGTAAAAAATTCACGTTTTTTAGTCAAATTATATTTTGAGTGCACCAAGAGAGTGAACTATTCAAAAGAAAGCTGTGAATCTTTTGTAGACTGGAGAATCCTACGGCATAGTGAATAACACCACCTAAATATATCACTTTGAGGAATTCAGATTTTTTTATTTTGGGTTTTTCTTACAGTGAAGAACATCTGTCTTTTTTTTTGCATAGTATTTGGTAGGTAGTAGGCTTTAGATCAGAAGTGGTGAAATCATACTCTTGCCTCATCGTTGCTTAGATATTTGTTTATAAAATGTGGTTGGGTTGGAAAGTACCTTAAGTTCCTGTCTGATCTAGATTTCTTTGAAGTGTATGTGTGTGTTTAATTAGAAAAACCAATTTGTGTCATATAAAGTGTTTTGTTATTGATAAATATTGACATTTGTGTAATTCACTAGGAATAAAGGCACAAATATTAACTTTGGAAGACTACCAAAGTAAGCGTATATTATATTAAGTTGGTTAAAAGCTATAACTTTCTTATTAATTTTTTTCTCAGATTTAGGTCTAAGACCTAATCTTTTTTGTTTATTCCATCAACCTTATCCTGGCTGCTGAATATAACCCAATATTTTCTATTTATCTTCATGAGTAGGAGGATTTGCAAACATATTCTTTTGGTTCTGTGAATGAATGTATCTTAGGGAGTCCCTTGCCTCTCTCCATATGATTAATTATAAAAGGTTGCTATTTAACCAAATGGATTTCTGTAATCCAAATAAGAGATATTGCACAGTGTGTTTATCTAACCTACTTGGTTGATGGTCAAGGATACAGAAATAGTGACTGTAGAAACCTGTTTTCTTTTATTGTTCATAAAGAATTGGTTTTAGTCTCTTGATGATTAGTGCATACCTTTATTCTTGGATTTTCAAATACTATTTTAAGCTTAATAATTACTTGAGAGATATTGGATAATTAATTAGAGACTTTTATTTAAACAAGCAAATGTTTAATTGCCATAATTAGATTCTTTATTTGTTATAAATAGAAGCTATACTTGAGGTTTAATTTCACATGTGCATTCATAAAATTCATAACACTCATAAAATAACTTAGATTTTACTTAGGGCATTTTGGAGATTTTTTTTTTTTTTTCTTTGAGATGGAGTCTCACTGTGGCCCAAGCTGGAGTGCAGTGGTACGAACTCAGCTCACTGCAACGTTCGTCTCTGGGGCTCAAGCAATTCTCCTGCCTCAGCCTCCCAAGTAGCTGGAACTACAGGCACATACCACCATACCCGGTTAATTTTTTTGTATTTTTAGTAGAGACGAGGTTTCACCATGTTGCCCTGGGTGGTCTCGAACTCCTGAGCTCAGGTGATTCACCCACCTCGACTTCCCAAAGTGCTGGGATTACAGGCATGAGACACTGTGCCCGGCTGGAGATATTATGTTTATTACGATTAGATTAAATGCAGTTCAGATGTTTATAAAATGGTATGCACAGTTTCACATATAACTTTTTGTAACTGGGAAGAAATATCTGCATTTAAAAAATGACAATTATATTTTATAACCAAGTTTTGATTTTCATGGAAATGATAATGGGCAATTTAAGTAGTTAAAGTAGTGGCTGCAGTTTTTTTTGATGGCCATATTCCAATTTGTTTAACGAATATTTATTGTGTACTTATGGTAGAGTACAGAGTCTATATTTGGGTCAGTTTTGTACTATTAAGGTCCTTACCATATAATAGGGGAGAAAGCTTTTTATATGAATAGTAATGGATGGCCCAGTGAAGAGAACAACATTGTTTCCCTGCCCTGAGGATGGAGATGGGGAGGCAAGGGTAGGGGTAGGTGGGGAGGGGGAGGCGGTGGTAAAGACAGCATAAGTAAAGAGGTGATACATATATTTTGTGATGCATTGCACAAATGCCTCCCAATGACTGCAAAATTTGGGGTAACCTTACTCATGCCCCAGTGTCCAATGGTTCAAAGGCACATGGGGAAGGGAAGAAAATGGGGGAGATGATGGAGCCATGGGAAGGTGCCTGGCCACTTTCTTGGTCTTTAAACCTTTTCTGAGGATCTCTTAGCGTGTATAGACTAGAGGTTGGTAACTGGTGCTCAAAGTCAGACAACAGGCATGTTTTTTTGGTTTCATAGGAGTTAAAAACTTAATTTAAAAAGTCAGCATTTTAAAAAGAGAGATGAAAATTCAATTGGAAGATCAGCTGTGTTCAGTTGGCTTTCCTGCAAGGTGTCTCATTAGCTGGAGTGGAGGAGCACCTGACTCTATGTATGTCACTTGTCTGAGTCTTGTTAGCCCTCAGAGTACAGCTTGTCTGACTCTGGTTTGTGGAATGGATGTGACAGTATCCCTCACTCCTGCCTTTTGCCATTTCTCCCTCTAAAAATCGGCATTGACAAGAGATATCAGCTCTATAAAAAGAGAAAAAAAATTAGAAGTGTATTCATCATGAGCTTGATATTTACAGATTTTTTTTCATTGTTTAAAATACGTTTACTACATTCATGGAAAGTGTTCATATTTCCCATTTTCTCTTATTTATTGCCAGGACAAGCAATGTTTGTTTTAATTTCATTTCTTTGTAGAGTGGCCGGGAAACAAACATTTTATGCAAAATATGTCTGTTGTAAATAAAAGTTTCTAAACGTTTCATACAGTCTAGACACAAGTTTTTCTAAAGTAGACTGAATTCCAAAATAGCATTTTGAGAATCAGGTGCATGTTTTTATTTTAAGCTATATTTGTCTACATGTATGTCTAATTAGTACTAAGAGTGAAAAGCGGTTTAATTTGTAAGGGTTTCCTAAATTGTATAAGAATTATAAAATATTTTTCTTCTCTTTTCTTACAAAATTCTGCCAGCGAGTTGAAAATGGTGACTTCAACTGGATTGTTCCAGGAAAATTTTTAGCATTTAGTGGACCACATCCTAAAAGCAAAATTGAAAATGGTAGGTTTTTTTTTCCTTTACCATCCAAACATTTATTTTGATTTATCTTTCTAAGTTTCTTAACTTCCTCAGATAATTATTTTCTTTGGTAATATTCTCCAAAGAATATTTATTCACAATTTAAAAAATTGAACAGTGGTGACTAGTGTGTTAAATATTGTATTTCCAGTAGGTGGAGCTATAATCACTGTTTTAGAACTTAACAAATTTTTAGCTTGCCATAAATAGGATGTTCACTTTACCTGACCCCCAATTATTAGAGAAGAATCTGAGAAACAAACCGGTCAAACTTATAAACAGATTGCTGTATTCTTTCAGTGGTTCTCAGATTTATTTGTTGGTAGAGTGCTACACATGAAGGTATTCTTTGGGTAACACCATGTTGAATAATGATGGTGAAGACAGTGTGTCATTTATTGAATACTTGGGTGTTAGTTACACAAATTACAGCATTATCTCTTTTAACACTCAACTCTATGAGATATAGATATTGTTATCTCCATTTTAGGGAAGAGTAAACTGAGCCTTATTAGTAGGGAATTTGCCCAAGGTAACAAAGTAATAGGCAGAACTGGTACTCCAAACCACAGGAGGGCTCCTAAACATTGCCACTACACTGATACACTTAGTTCCATTGTGACAACTAAGTACAATTTTCCGGCTGACAGTGGTTAAACTACTTGTTTGCAGCATATTTATTGCCATGGGCATACATATTTAGGAAAAAAATAAAAGCAAAACTAAAAATAAACCTTTTGAATAAAACATGATCAGCTCTGCAAGTTTTCCCATTAATACATATTTTGTACTTACTAATTTTTTCTATCTACTAACATTCCCTAGAAGACAAGTAATGATAGACAACAGAGGTTCAAGAATAATTTATAAGAGAAGTGGATAAAATTGAAAAGTGTCCATGAACAGATTAGCTTCCCGCCCCACTCCCCATCCTTTTCTCTCTCTCTATCTGATCATAGAGGTGGAATACAAGTGTTCTGAGGGAACCTAACTTGAAACCCTTCGTCTAGATCTATTCTTCAGCTGGGCATGATGGCATGTGCCTACAATCCCAGCACTTTGGAAGGCCGAGGTGGGAGGATTGCTTGAGGCCAGGAGTTCGAGGCCAGGAGTTCGAGGCCAGCCTGGGCAACATGGCAAAACCCTGTCTCTTAAAAAAAAAAAAAAAAAAAAAAGAAGATTTATTTTTCTTTAATCATAATATTCTAGAATGTAGTTTCATTGCATATTGTTATTTATGCATTTAGGTTTTATAATTTGAGCTTTCATAAATATGCTTATCATTTCATACCTGTGACATATCTAATAGGGAACTCTGCTTGAATCATGATTTTACTGTGTGGATGGGCAATCCAGGTCTAGAGAGTTAAGCTCACAAACAGAATACCTCCCTGGTGAAGCCAGAATTTGATCTTCTCACTTATAAGCTTGCTAAATAATCTTTTTTGGTCTGGACATTCAATAATTAACCTCTGTCATTTTGGGTTGTTAGGAATTACATGTTGAAAACCCGAGGAAACTGCTTTCTGACAGTTGGCCTTTCAATATAAGACTGATTAAACCTGCTTTCTGTGCAAATTACCTGACTCAGGCCCAGGAAATGTTAGTAGGGATATTGTTTCAGTAGTAGTTTTGTTGTTGGGTATTTGGCAAGGTCAAAAGACTTTCACCATTTGTGATTCAAGTGTTTGACTATGCTTTCTTAACGAGAAATTGAGAGGTATAATTGTAAAAGCCATTTAAAATGTTTTTATGTATATAGACTTTGTGTATTCTATGGATGCATGCATTTTAAAAATATTATTATTTTTTTTAACAAAAGTGGGATCATAACATAGTTACTATCTTACATCCAGGTTTCTTCCCTTAACATATCACGACTTCTTTCTATAGCAGTAAATGTAGATCCATGTAATCATTTTCCATGATTGCATTGCATATTATTCTACCATATGACTGTGCCATATTGTGTTAATTTATTTTTGGTTTTTGCTTTTGTTTTTTTAGAGACAGGCTCTTGCTTTGTTGCCCAAGTTGGAGTGCAATGGTGTGATCGTAGCTCATTGCAACCTTGAACTCCTGTCCTCAAATTATCTTCCTGCCTCAGCCTCCCAAGTAGCTGGGACTACAAGGCACGTCCCACCATACCTGGCAGAATTTTTTTTTTTATTTAAATTTTTAGTAGAGATGAGGTCTCTATGTTGCCCAGGCTGATCTTGAACTTCTGGGCTCATGCGATCCTCCTGCCTCCCAAAGCACTAGCGTTACAGATTTAAGCCACTGAGCCCAGCTTGTTAATTTATTTTTGAATGAGATCTAAGTTGTTTTTCACTTATTCTTATTCTTTTTTTTCTTTTTAAATTTCATCATCTATTTAACCAGATGAACAGTTTTTCACTTTTTAAAAACTGCTGTGGTTGGCATAGATGTTCATACATCTTTTTGCAGCTGTAGTTTCTTCTCTAAATTGTTAGAAATAGAATCACTAGATAGAAGGATATGCATATTTTGTATAATAAGTTATAAGTGGCAAAAATACTTAAAACATTTTTTGGTCCTGTATTTAATAAGGGGAAAAATTATAGCTACCATTCGCTTACCTGCCAGGAAGGGTGCTAAGTCTCTTACACACACATCATCTATTTAATGATCAGAACAACCCTCTGGAGCAGGTGGGATCTATTTTATGGAAAAGAAGCTGGAGGCGTACAGGAATTACCTAACTTGTCCAGGTTCATAGGCCAGTAATTGTTGGCATGTGGATTCAAACATTGGTCTATTTAATTCTGAATTCTGTGTTCTTTTAAATTTTATTATAGAGGATGTACACACTCACTCTAGAAAGTTTAAGCAATATAAAGAGTAAAGCTCTTTAAAAACATAATATAATCAAGAAATAATCCCTTTAAGATATTGCTCTATATGCATATTTTAGTCTATGCATATATTGTGCCCTCTCATATTGACATAAAAAAGTCTGAATGTACATTTATTTCATCTTTGTTAGCTTTTATGATGCCTAGAACAATTTCATTTAAGACTGCCATTGGTAAAATATTGCTATTTTACTGGAATTTCCATTTTAAGATCTGATATTCACTAGAAGCTTCACTATATTTTTTTGTAAAGGACTTTAACTTTGTAAATTGTTTTTGAAGTTGAGAAAATAATTTTGTGATGGAATTAATAAACCTGATCCAATTACAGTGACATCTTGGTAATTTTTTTTTTTTTTTTTGAATTGAGAAACCTTTGTTTTTCTGAGGAGGCTGAAAGTCATTTTAGAGGTTCGTTGGTAGAAAAGCTGAGGTTTTAAAAAAATGATCAAAAAGCTGTTGCTAGGAGGTAGCTAAAGGAAGCTGTAAAATCTTGGGATCTGGGCAGAATGTATTATAAGAGCCTTAAGTGTGTGTGTGTGTCAACAGGGAACACTAGGAGTTTCTTTTAGCCATTTTGATTCACATTGTTTTGACAGTGGGGAAGAGAAGAACCCTACTTTTTTTTTTGTTAAACAATTTTGAATTGATAAGTGATGGATAACAACAGAATGAAACAGATATTTTGGATTTCAGATTTTCTGTAAAAATGTCTCTTAAGTGTCACTGTCATTCTCATTTCTGTTTAAACACACACACACATTCACACACTCTGTTACACACACAGAAAGATAGCTTCAGACTGAGAATCCTAACAATTCGAGGCATTAGCCTGCTCCTTTAATGAGAGAAGCCCAGTGTCCCGTTTAGTAAAGAGCCTGGGCATGCTGAAGCCTGGCTCCATTCCTTTTTGGCGGCGTGAGCTTCAGTGAGTTCCACAACTTCTCTGAGCATCAGTTTTCTTGTATATCACAGTGGGAGAAATATGATGCTCACTGCAGGCACCTAGTGAGGATTAGAGATGTTATATGAAGTGCCTTGCAGAGTATCGGGCACACATAATAGGCGTTTATTAGATAGCAGGTATTATGGTTACATTTTTATCATTAACTAGCCTAATCAACAGATTTTATGTCTTTCTACATTTGCCTGCTCATTTTGTAGTTTTTACTTTTAATAATGACTGAGCGGACTAGTCATTTGACTCTGCTGTTCGTCAGTTTTCGAACTTTGAAATGACCTGGGAAGAGATGAATAAAGAAATCTCTTTGACTCTGATACCCTGTTCGTGTGTTTGGTCAGCTCAACTCCAGGACTTTGTTGTGGTTCAGTGATGGCTGGGCACCATCTTGTGGCCAGATGGAGTAAGGGTCGGATGAAGGCTCCATCAGCTCTGGGTCGGCACATTTCACACTTTGCTAAAACCAGTCTCTCACAAAAAGCACCCACGTACATCCGTAAAAGCCACACACAGTTGTTCACAGGTCATAGGACATTTCCACTGTTCGTTATAATTTATTCTGAACAGTTTTACGGGTTTTTGTAAAACCTGCTCACCAACTCTAACCGCTCATGCTCATATCATGTTCTTATTTGGAGCCTTAACAGATAGAATCAAGTTGCATCTTACTTGAAATTAGCCCCAGCACGGGTGTTGGAATCTGACTGTCAGGATTGAAATACTGGCTGCACCTGTTACTAGTTGTATGTGTATGGGCCAGCTTTTCCAGGCACCAGAAATTGAGTAATTGCAAGTTTTAATGAGATGATCCACATAAAGCAGTTAGCATAGTGGCTAGCACATAGTAAGTGCTTGATAAATGTTAGGTACAATTATTGTTGTTATTGTTATTTCAGTGCCCTGTTGCCATATTTGGACAATTTCTGTCCAGTGTTTTTTTCTCAAAAGAGATATACATCGTTTCTCTTAATATTCTATTTAGGCATATTAGCTATGCTGCCATTTACTCATGATGGAAATTCATATATGAAAGGAGAGATTCTTGCAGCCTTTGTTGCAGGGAGGAAGGGGCCAGGCAATTGCGGTCCCAGGCATGCTAGCAACCTGGAGGGAGGAGGGAGAAGCTTTCACCAGACCGCCACACCCAGGGCGGGCTTTCCAGGTGTTTATGAGCCCTTCTCCTCCCCATTCCTCACATGATAGAAAAATTGTTATTTCTTAATGCCAACTACAGTTCTCTTTTTGCTTTAGGCTATAAATCTGTTGCAGGGAAATAATATGAGCAAATAAACCAACTAGGAAAACAGACTTGATTTTTGCAGTTAGAAAAGCGTGTTTTCTCCATGTTTGTATATGTTTTTGTTTCTACAAAGAAGATTTTAAATAAGCTCTGTATTACCTCTTTGCTCAAAAGCAACATGGCCTGTGAAAATCACATATCTGAGCTGTGGATTAATTGGTCCTGCCTTCCAAGTCTGTCTTCATCCTTTGTGTGACCTGGCCAAGTGTACCAGTTAGGGCTGTCTAACTCTGGTAAAGGCAGTTTTTGGAATATGTTGGGTGGCTCATAGACTTTAAGAGAAGGCTGGAGAACTAGGCTTAAAAGATGAATAGGACCCAAGTGGGAAAATGGGAACCACACCAGGCATTTCAAACATAAAGAATTTAATACAAGGAGTTTGTTTCAAAAAAGACTAAAAAGTAAAAAGGCAACACTGAAGAAACCAGAATATGTTGGAGAAAACAGCTAGTACCTTTAAGGCTGGGGGGACGAAAGGGACAAAAGTGGAGTTAGCAGAACCTGGGAGCTTTGAGGAGGAGCCAGAAGGTTGGTGCTCTAACCTCTGAAGGGAATGCCACACAGCTGGTGTTTGGATTTGGGGGCTGAGGAGTGGAGACCGTGAGGGCTCCAGCCTCAGAGGTGAGTGCAGCAGGATGGTGGTATGAGAGCCAAAGTAAGCTGAGAGCTCTGGCTGCTCCTGTTTTCTGCTGCTGAAGTGATGCTGCCAGGAGGACAGGAAGAAGTTTCTTCCTCCTCCTCAGGTTGCAGTTTAGTGCCTCCCATTTTTACATCCAATAGGAAGTCAGATAGAAAGGTAGTCTGGGAAATGTAGGATGTATATGGACTCCGGCCCCAGTGTCACAGAGCATTAGAGAGTTGGCTTGGAGCCGAGAGCTGACTAGCATAACAGGGATCCAAGGCAGCAGGAAATACAGCCAAGGACACAGCACGGAAACAGTCTGGTTCACTTTGCTGGCTGCCGCCACCCCTGGAACCTACCATCGTGAATGGGTTCCAACTGAGATAATTTCACTCAGCTGGTATGTTAGGGCTCAGTGAATCCTGAATGGGTTACAGATGTGGCCATCAGTGTGCTGGGAACTTAGTCCCCTGAACCTTTGGAGCTGCCAAGCAAGGCCTGCAATGGCCAGCGCCCCCAGTGGTCGCCTTGGCTGATTAGCTAAGGCTAGGTCTGTAACCCAGCTGACTGCGTAGCTCCCAGGAATACTCACACGATGGTGGAGCCGCTCAAAAATAAAAGGGGGTTTAAAGACGGAGCATCTTCCTCCCTCAAACAAAGGAGGTATCCACAAAAGTTATTCTTTTTGTTTTTAACTAAAAAATATTTCTATTTTAATTGATAAAAATTATATATTTATGGTGTACAACAAGTTTTGAAATATGTATACATTGTAGAATGGCTAAGTCAGGTTTTACTTAAGTATTCACATTTTTTTTTTTTTGTGGTGGGAAGACTTAAATTCTTCTTTCTAAATGACTTTAAAATTATTATAGTCACCGTGTTGTACAATACATCTCTGGGACATACTCCTTTCTAACTGAAATTTTGTTTTCTTTGACCAATATCTCCCCAACACTCCCTCTTTTAGTTTCTTAATATGTTAAATGGAGTTAGCCATTCTTAAGAGATGGTTTTGAGAATTTGAAATGATATGCAATTGTGACTTGTACATAGTAGGTACTTAATAATAATTGCTTTTGGGGAGCATTGTACTACAAATTAAAACTATACATATGGCAAAAAAGCTTTAGCTGTAGTTGAAAAATATTTGTAAATTGGCGAATAAAGCTCAAGGGAGAATAAAGTCACCAAGAACCATTCTAGGTCTGTTATGCACATTCAAGTACTTCAAGAATGCCTTTGTTTTGGGAGTCGGAAGAGTGTGCTCCCAGGATTCAAATCTAGAGTTGAGATTTTGAACTTTAATGATGTATTTCCAGTACTTAGAGAAGTTTTCTTTTTAACCTCCTGTGGTGCTTACAGTTATGAAGATTGATGCTTTTAGGAGCTTGCTGTGACCTTTTCTCTCACGCAACACACTTTCCTCCCAAGCTTTGTTGAGATTTACATACTTCATTGTTGAGAGTTTTGTATTTCTGGGTTATGGAAGATGAAATGTATGCCTTTTGCTTACTGCTCCTTTCTTCCTTTAGGTTATCCTCTTCACGCTCCTGAAGCCTACTTTCCTTATTTCAAAAAGCATAATGTGACTGCAGTTGTGAGGCTGAACAAAAAGATTTATGAGGCAAAGCGCTTCACAGACGCTGGCTTCGAGCACTATGACCTCTTCTTCATAGATGGCAGCACACCCAGTGACAACATCGTGCGAAGGTTCCTGAACATCTGTGAGAACACCGAAGGGGCCATCGCCGTTCACTGCAAAGGTGTGTGCAAGGCCTCCGTGGTGGTGGCTGCGTTTATCCAAGGGACAGGCCAAAGAAGAGCAAATAATAAAACAAAACCTGTTTAGTGTCTTAGAACACAATGAGGTTTTTAATTTGAGACAACTGGCACACAAACTCATTTTAGTAACCCCTTCTTAAAGAAATGATTGCTTGGGTGTGGACAATTGGTGGTGGTGTGGCTTTCTTGATATGCCAGTTTTTCAGACCTTACCTTTCCAGGCCCACGTGCTACAATGAGGGGAAATTACAGTAGCAGTGTCCTTAGGCTGCAGGAACACCTTTAAACAGGTGAAATCCTCAAGAGGCAAGGGTTGTTAGTTTTCCTCTCTCCTTTGTTTTTTTGGCTCATCTCTTCCCCATCCTCTTGCACTGTTGTGGTTCTGTTTTGTGACCCAGTTGTCTGGACCCGCATTCCAGTCTCTGCCCATCCCTCCCCTGCTAGTCTTTGGCTTCATGGAGCAGAGTGTCTTCCATGCCTGTTGCTAGGGACAATCGGCTAGCTTACAATGCTGCCTCTTGGAATGAACTTAAAGAGTTGGTTTTGCAAATCTCTGATCTCTGGAGGTGGATACTTTGGGGCAGGAGTTGTTCAGAGTATAGAAGGTTTAGGATTGCCAGATTTAGCAAATAAAAATACAGGCTGCCTAATTAAATTTGAATGTTAGAGAAACAAGGAATACTTTTAAAACAAAAAGTATAAGTATGTCCCAAATATTGCAAGGAACATGCATTCTGTATTTTATCTGGCAACCCCATATCAGCTACTCAGAAAATATGACATGCCATTTGCTTTAAGCTTAGTTGTTAGACTTTGAGGAGGCTCAAAATCCATTCCACTCCACATCTTTCAGTGTGGATAATACTGGAAATACTCCAGATATTTTACTGGGTCTTTGGTTTCAGCGAGGAGAAATCACTTGGGCCGCCCTGGGCTGGAGCCTTGAGTTCCTCAAGTGCAGCTCCTCCTAGTGTCGCTGGGTGGTGCTGTGCTCGTGGTTTTGGAGCTAGACCTGGTTTCCCTCTCATTTTATGCTAATCATCTAGTAGGTGTTGGGGAGGGTGCTGTTCTTTTCATGTGCCTAGTGCTGCTGTAACTGACTTATTCAGACGAGTATGGCTTTGGTTCTGACAGAAATTAAAATGCCGTTTTGTAGGCCCTTGTTTCTATGTTTAAGATTTGAGTAGGTGGAGGTACTTTGTGAACATGTGAGCAGAAATGGGAAGCTGCGGTTTCCCAGAGACCCGGAGAGATGGAAATGAGCAGCACGTGGCCTGGGTTTGGAGGAGGGCTCCCCACGCCAGGCTCCCTCTTCCTGGGTGGACAGAGCTCTCCCTCCCTAACCTCCCCGTTGGCTAGCAGGATGGGCCCTGGCTTTGTGGGATATCTTGTCTCTGGCTTGGAGTCTGTTAGGAAAGTGTCACTTGCTGGCTCATTTGTGGGTACTCCTTTCAGGCCACAGTGGGGTGGCAGTGTGTTGGCTTGTCCCCATGTGATTCATTTGCACCCTGTTTGCTTTTCCATTGCATTTTGTTCATCATTGCCCAGGTCCAAGAAAAAGCCCACATGTCACGTATTTTAAACATCAGTAGAACTTGAGAGCTAATGGGAACATTTATATCAATGCTTAGCAGGAAATAATCCTATCTTCTCTTTCAAAGTTTAGTTTTGTGCCATAAAAATTGTATTTTTTGGCCAGGCGCGTGGCTGAAGCCTGTAATCCCAGCACTTTGGGAGGCCAAGGCAGGTGGATCACGAGGTCAGGAGATCGAGACTATCCTGGCTAACATGGTGAAACCCCGTCTTTACTAAAAATACCAAAAACTAGCCGGGCGCGGTGGCGGGCGCCTGTAGTCCCAGCTACTTGGGAGGCTGAGGCGGGAGAATGGCGTGAACCCGGGAGGCGGAGCTTGCAGTGAGCTGAGATCATGCCACTGCACTCCAGCCTGGGAGACACAGCGAGACTCCGTCTCAAAAAAAAAAAAAAAAAAATTGTATTTTTTCCTGAGATTAATTTGGCCTTATTTCCTAGTTCAAGTACTTTTTTTAATTAGTACGCCATAGAGTTTTTCTGTGGGTTAGCCATCCATATCTTGGATTGACAAATTCAAAGGAGAAGAACTGCAAAGCTTTCATTAAAACTCAGTGTTTCTTGATAGTATTTCTCACCTGAGAGACCTTGTGCAAATAAAACTCTCTGGTGTTAAACATTCTTTTTTTTTTTTTTTTTTTTTTTGAGACGGAGTCTTGCTCTGTCGCCCAGGCTGAAGTGCAGTGGCTGGATCTCAGCTCACTGCAAGCTCCGCCTCCCAGGTTCACACCATTCTCCTGCCTCAGCCTCCCGAGTAGCTGGGACTACAGGCGCCCGCCACCTCGCCCGGCCAGTTTTTTTTGTATTTTTTAGTAGAGATGGGGTTTCACCGTGTTAGCCAGGATGGTCTCAATCTCCTGACCTTGTGATCCGCCCGTCTCGGCCTCCCAAAATGCTGGGATTACAGGCTTGAGCCACCGCGCCTGGCAAATATTCTTACTACAGATATTTTCTCTATATCCTTGACCTGTGAATGTTTACCTTTTAAAAAATATATGTATTTATTTTATATTGCAGATTTCTTTTTTTTTTCGAGAGAGTCTCGCTCTGTCACCCAGGCTGGAGTGCAATGGCGTGATCTTGGCTCACTGCAGCCTCTGCATCCTGGGTTCGACCAATTCTCCTGCCTCAGCCTCCCACATATCTGGGATTACAGGTGCCCACCACCACTCCTGGCTAATTTTTTATATTTTTAGTAGAGATGGGGTTTTGCCATGTTGGCCAGGCTGGTCTTGAACTCCTGACCTCAGATGATCCACCTGCCTCAGCCTCCCAAAGTGCTGGGATTACAGGTGTGAACCACCGTACCTGGTCTGTATTGTAGATGTTTTTATATTAAATCAGAACCTTTAACATTGAATTCAGTTCTTGTATAGGACGGTCACATTTACATGTGGTCTTGTCTTTTTGAGAGTGTTATTTCATTTTCTTCCACTTGCACACACATAGAGGGTTCTTTTATAGGGATTACACCTTTGGTTTAATTACAGCTCTATTGCTTTTCACAGCATAATTATCTACTATAGGCTTGTTAATTATTTTGACATCTGCCCTAATTAAGTCAGCTTAATTTTCTGGGAATTCAAGCAGCACTCAGTCTTTTAATTGAACTAAAAGAAGGAGGGAGAAAGAATCTTTCCTATGTCAGATGAACTTTGGTAGCTACTGAAAAGGGAATGAATATGTTGTACCTCAACATAAAGTATTTTATACAGAGATAAACTAGAAAACAATTTGCTGGGAATTACATTTCAATATCTGCATTTCACTTTGTGGTTGATAAAAGAGATGGCTATCAATTCTTGAAATTCTCTACCACAAGTAATAATCTAAAATACAGCAACGTTGTGATATTCCAGTATGTGATTATTGATGTTCTATAGGGCTTTCAGAAAATGCCTGGAACTGTAAAGCAATTGGTGTTTGACTTGGTATAAATAGAACACTTTTCAACATCTTGTCATGCTGTGGCAGGGAGCCCTTTAATTACAAATGCTTTAAAAATTTTGTTAAAGTTTTTATAGAAACTTAGTGAAATGTTCCTATTCTGTTCAGTTGTGGTAAGAGCTCCTAACTATTGAGTGCTAAGTACGTTCTTTTTATAGATCAAAATTATAGACTCTTTTTTAAAAGGGGGAAGCTGCTTTAGTTTCAGAGAAATTGGAAAATTTCCTGCACCTCCTTCTTGGTTGTGAGTGTGAACAGGAGCCTAAGTGAGGGAGCCATCCAGGTCTTTGCGCAGCGGGGAGCAGTGAGAGACAGTGTTGTCTCCATAAGGAAGGCCCTTTTCTCTCCAGATAGACACCCAAATTGGTGACTTGAAGGAAGAACTCTGGAAACTCACTGGGCTCTGGCTTCTGCTCCAGGATGTCACCTGTGTTTTATCTATACGGTTTCTTGTAGTCTTGCCAGGCATCTAGGGAATTAACAATGATAGGCACTGGGTGAAATAGAAGGCAAATTACTCAGAACTCTTAATCGTAAACAATGGGGAGCCCCACTGAGACCATAATTAAACCTCACCCCTCTAAAGAACATTGATGTTTGATCTGGGACAAGAGTCCCTTCAGATTAAAACAGAACATACACACACCTCATCTAATAAAACAGAGTATGAATACTTCTTAAAAAGGAAGGGTTAGCCGGGAGCTGTGTCTCACGCCTGTAATCCTAGCACTTTGGGAGGCCAAGGAGGGCAGATCACCTGAGGTCAGGAGTTCGAGACCAGACTGACCAACATGGAGAAACCCTGTCTCTACTAAAAATACAAAATTAGCTGGGCATGGTGGTGCATGCCTGTAATCCCAGCTACTCGGGAGGCTGAGGCAGGAGAATCGCTTGAACCTGGGAGGCGGAGGTTGCGGTGAGCCGAGATCGCGCCATTGCACTCCAGCCTGGGCAACAGCAGCGAAACTCAGTCTAAAAAACAAAAAAAAGGAAGGGTTAATAGGAAGGAAATGTCAGGCATCTGTAGACATCAGATTGATTGTCCTTTAATTTGCATTTTCAATATATATTCTCAATCCAAGAATATTGCCCCCAAGGGGACAAAATTGTTGTTTTGGCGGGATGAAAAACTTTTTTTTTTTTTTTTTATATAAAGCACAGATTTACATAAACAGATATGCAGTCTATCTGTGACAGTGAAATTTCATTTGGATTGATTAGGAATAAAATATCTAAAGAGGCCCCTGGAAGGAACAATACTGTAAAAAAGGTTGAGGAACACTGATTTAAAGACATACCTTTTTCACATTTTAACATTTCTGAAATTAGAATTCATCTTAAAATTGAGAGTGTGTCATAGTTTAATTTTTTTCTTTCTTAGTGGAACTTAGATGCTACACGACGGTAGTCTTAGATTTGCTGAAGTACTGTGTGCTCCCAAGTACTGGGAGATAAGAGGAAACCACCTTTATTGTTTGGTCAGGGAACGCTGACAAAGGTCCCCTCAAAAGCAAAAGATTCTTGAACATGTAAAAAATGAAACTATCAACGTTCCCCTACTTTGTTTTGTTTTACACACACACACACACACACGCACATACACACTTTTTTTTTCCTTATTTCTTTTTCTAACTAAATGTTTTCATGGATGAAGTCAACATTGTGCCAGTTTTCTAGGTCAGAAATGTCGCTTGCCTATAACTTTCCCTGTGACCCAGTCCTAATGGATTTCTAATTCATCTTTTCCTCTTTATTGCATTTGCTCGGCCTCATCCCTTTCCATCCTCATCCCAACCTCCTTCAGCCATTCTTGCTTCCCTGCCCCTGCCTTCCATCTCATCTCTCTTGCTTTCATCTCTGGCTTTTCCAATCCAGCCAGTGATGCTGCTGCCAGACCCATTTGCTTTTTTTCACATCACTTTCTTGCCCCCAAATCTATGGCAGCTTCATTTTGCCCTTTCCATTGTTTAAAGAAGAAATGAGTTTTACATGATAGCAGTTATGTTTATTAGCTGTTGATACTATCATTACACTTGAATGCAGAGCAGTTTCTGGTTTGATTTCAGTGTTTTTGTGGGAGTATTTGCTAGACTTTATATTTCTTATTCTGTTTCCCTCTCTTACAGCTGGTCTTGGAAGAACAGGGACATTGATAGCCTGTTATGTAATGAAACACTACAGGTTTACACACGCTGAAATAATTGCTTGGATTAGAATATGCCGGCCAGGTTCTATTATAGGACCCCAACAGCACTTTCTGGAAGAGTAAGTATATTGTCCCCATTATCACATTATAGCCTGTCCTTGATCTTTGCTACCTCTTGTTCCTCTGGTTGTGGACCATGTCAGCCTGTGGTTATAAAATGGCTCCATTGTTAAGAGAAGTGTGTGCCTCTAATAGAATATTGTTGATTTGACAGCTAATGCATTCTAACTTTGTACCTTTTATATCTCTTAGATCAGGTGAGAGTGAGAAGAAAATCACAGAGCCATCTCTGCCTACCCTTTTTCTGTCATTTTCTATGTGTGATCTGGCTACAGTGCAATTTTCTTATGACATCCCACTTGGCACTTTTCATTCTTTTCTTTTGTTTGCTTGTCTTAAAGCATAATGGGAAAAAGAAAAACACAATTAAGGTCACTCAGTGATTTTGGTAAGATTGCTGTTCTCCTGACAACTAACTAAACTGCTAATGTAGGTACAACTTATGAATTTACCCAAGAAGTTACCATAGAAGAAAAAAGGAGGAGAACTGGGTTTTATTTCTGACTCTGCCACTAACTAGCTTTATGACCATTATTTAGAAGAATACTTATTTATTCACTCATTCATTTATTCCCATAGCCTTTCATTCATTAATTTTTTGTCCAGCCTCAGCCCAAGAGATAGAGAGATTTAAACTGTAGGACACAATCCTTTCTTCTTAGAATGTTAGAACGTGCTCATTAATAGAATGAGAAGATGAAGTTAGCACTGGTAGATCTAGGTCCAGCTCTGAAATACTATTCATTAGTGATGTCTTTTACTGAAACTTCATTTTTTTTTCTTTTTATGCTGGGTTGACCCTATTTTATTTTAATTTTAATTTTTAATTTTTTGTAGAGACAGGGTCTCACTATGTTGCCCAGGCTGGTTTTGAACTCCTGGGCTCAATCAATCCTCCCACGTTGACTTCCCAAAGTGCAGGGATTATGGGTGTGAGCCACTATGCCCGGCTGATGGCTCTCTTTTGAATAGCATTCTTTTCCATATAATTAGTTATTTCCAATTTAAATGTTAATTATTCCTTTCCAGTTTTAATGATCATGATCATGTGTGAATTCATAAAGAAATGATCATGAATTTCATAGGAAGATGCCATAAGTAAACTCTTAGCATCTGAAATGAATAAGAGGATTTGAGCCTGCTGAGGAATGAATTACTTTAGTTGCCAATCTTAGAGGTAATAACTGATTAAGAAGTGCTGAAAAATGAGTGGTTATACTTTAGCTTAAAAGAATGATGCAGAAGTATAATGAATGCATTAGAAAAATAGGCACGGGCAGGATCATTACAAAGACAGGGATTTATCTGTTTTTACCTGTGAGGTACAAATAAAATAATTCTGTTATTTTGGAGCTTTATTCTTGATCAGATTCTCAGCCATTGTCTTCCTCTATTTCTCTGTTTTGCATTTTATGTGCCTGTAGCCTGGAGCTTTGTGCCATGTATCTGCCAGGTTTTTATTATACTAATTACTGAAGTTGAAGAAATGGTCTTAGGGTTAAAAAACCAAATACTCCTAAGCCTAGTTCTTTAAAACGTTTAATCAATGTTTTAAAATTATTGCTTGTCATTTAATAGGTATCTCTGTACCTATTGCCCTAGGCATTCTGCTAAGTACAGCTCGCAAGGTGAGGAGATATAGCAGAGAATTCTACCAGTCAGGGTCACCTAGCTTTCTCAGGGTGTCAGATAACACAGCCCTCATGTTTCATGGCTGCGTACTCCCTCCAACCTCCCTATTATACTCTTTCTCTCTGCCATATCTCAAAATAGTAAGAGAAGAAATTAGAGTTATAAGGCAAAGGCACTCTAGGCTGAAGAAAGATTTTTAAATTTATAGATACTTAAGCTGTATATAAGGAACTCTCAAAACTCAAGAAAACAACGATATAAAATAAATGATTTGAACAGAAATTCCTCCAAAATGATGTACAGATGGTGAATATTCCTCATGATCATAAGCACAGAGTTCCTAAAGAAACACTGCACGTCAAATCCCGCTATATAAAAAAGATAGTACATCATGACCATCATGGTTCAGTATTAGAAAATCAATATAATTCACCACATTAACACAAAAAGTAGAAAAATTATGTGATTATCTCAATAGATGTTCAAAAATTTGACAAAGTTTAGTACCCATTTTTAATATAAACTTTCAATAAACTAGAAATAGAAGGAAATTTCCTCATTCAGATAAAAATAATCTGTGAAAACTCTAAAGCTAAAATTATATAAAATTATATTTAATGGTGATGCTTTTCCTGTAAGATCAGGAACAAAACAAGGGTGTCTACTCTCACTACTTCTAATATTATACTGGAAATCTTAACCAATGCAATTAAAAAAACCCAAAAACTTAGAAATCCTGTAAGATTGCAGGATACAAAGTCAATTTTCAAAAAATTTAGCACAATTTTAAAATTCTGCTAATTAAAAGGCACACAGTATACGTGTCTGACAAAAGACTTGTACACATATATTAAAAACTATAAAGAAGCAATTTTAAAAGTTAATTTTTTAATGGACAAAAGCCTTGACTGGATATCTCACAGAAGGTAATATATGTATATGAAAAGATATCCAACATCATTAGCCATCAGGGAAATAGAAATTGAAACCACAATGAGATACTTTTTTATGTCAACGAAAATGACAAACAAAAAAGAAGTTTTACTACAGAATGCTGGCAAAGATATGGAGCAACTGGAACTCTCATGTGTTAACCAACTGGTGTATAATTATTTGGCAGTTTCTCATAACGTTAATCTATATTTAACCCTATGACCCAATGATTTCATTCCTAGGTATTTAAATAAGGGAAATGAAAACATTTGTCCACAAAAAGGCTTGTACAAGAATATTCACAGTTGCTTTATTCATAATAGCCCAAAATTAGAAATCATCCAAATGTCCATCAACAATTTATAAGTGAACATATCATAATATGTTCATAAAATGAAATACTAACCAGCGATTAAAAAAAATGAATTACTGATATACTCAACATAGGTGAATATCATATTATTGTAAGAGGGGAAGAAAAGCCAGACATAAAATAATACATGCTGTATAGATAAAGCCCAAGAACAAGCAAAACTATTCTGTGGTGATAGAAATCAGAAAGCAATTGCTTCTGAGGTGTGTCAAGGAAAACTGACCCCCTAAAAAAGCATGATGGAACTTTCTAGAGTGCTGGAAATGTTCTGTATCTTATCTTGGGTTGTGGTTACACAGGAGCACAGTCAGTTGTAATTCCATATACTAGCCTTAAATTAGAAAATAAAACCTAAAAAATTATACCATTTACAGTGCATCCAGTAACTTCAGGTTAGAGATGTGTAATATCTCTACACAGAAAACCAAAGAAATTTTTTTATTGAGAGAAATTAAAGAAGTTATAAATAAATGAAAAGATAAAGATTATCTTGAATAAGATCAAAGCTGGAGGGTTTACACTCCCAGACATGGATTCATTTTAAAACTGCAGCAATTATGATGTTGAGGTATTGGTGTCAAGACAGAGAAATTAACCAATAGAATAGAATATAAAGTGCAGAAACAAATTCGGACATATACAGACACTTGATTTATGATAAAGGTGACATGATAGAGCAACAGGAAAAGGTCTTTTTAGTAAATTCTGCTGGGTCAACTGGATATCCATATGGGGAAAAAAAGAACCTTGGCTCCTATCTCACAACCTTTTTTTTTAAAGGAATTCCTGATGAGTTGTTGATCTAAATGTGACAGAAAAATCAGTAAAGCTTCTGGGAGATAGCATAAAATAATATATTCATACTTTGAAGTTAACGAAGATGTCTTAAGTGGTACACAGAAAGCATTGCCTATAACTGAGTTGAAATTGTAAAATTCTCTTCATCAAAGACACTGTTAAGAGAGTGAAAATGAAAACCACAAGAGTAGGAGAATACTTGCATCACATAATAATGGGCACCATACTAGTACCCAGAATACTTAGAATCCTACAAATTAACAATAAAAAGACAATCTGATAAAAAATGTGTAAGAAACATGAAAAGATACTTCATAGAAGAGAATGTACACATGGCCAATAAACATACGAAAAGCAATTCAGCTTCATTAGCTATTTCATATCTTTTGGTACACCTATCTGTTAGAGATATACCTGTGAGTGAAACAGTTGGGTATGTGTGCATTCAGCGTTAGAATTATTAAACAGTTTTCCAAAGTAGATATGCCTGTTTATGTTCTCATCAGCAATGGTTTGTCAGCCTCTTAAATTTAAGCCATTAGATTTTTTAAAGTGGTAACTTGCTTTAGAGTTTTAATTTGCTTTTTCTTGATGACTAAGGTCTATCTTCGTATATTCTAGATACTAGTTCTTTGTCCGATAAATGTTTTTCAAGTTTTTTTTCAGTCTATAACTTGTCTTTTCATCCTCTTTATAGGATCTTTTACAGAATAAAAGTTTTAAATTTTGATGAAATCCCTTTTATCACGTTTTTCTTTTTGATATTGTCTAAGACTCTTAGTTTATCCCTAGACTCGATGATTTCTCATGTTTTTTCCTAAAAAGTTTATAGTTTTACATTCATATTTAAGTCTGTGATGGATTTTGAGGTTTTTTGTTTATTTCATAATGTGTGAGACTTAGGTCAAGCTTCTTTTTTTTGGCCTATGCATGCCCAGTTGCTTCAGTACCATTTTTGTTGAAAATTCAATTTCTCTACTGAATTGTTTCTATAGGAGTATCAAAAATCATTTGGATATATTTGTGTTGATCTATTTCTTTGTTCTCTGTTCTGTTCCATTGACCTATGTGTCTCCTTCCTTCAGTACCACCCTCTCTTGATTACTGAACCCATATAGTGAGCCTTAACATTGGAAGAGTGATTCCTTCCACTTTCTCCTTCTTTAACAAAATATTCTGAGCAATTCCACTTTCTTCTCCTTTTCATATAAATTTTAGAGTACGCCTGTCTAAATCTACAGATAATGTTTCTGGGATTTTAATAGGAAGTATGTTAATCTTCTATATCGATTTGGGGAGAATTGACATCTTTACTATTGTTAAATCTTCTAATCCATAAACATGATAGGTCTTTTCATTTATTTAGATCTTCTTTGATTTATTTCATCAGCATTGCATAGTTTTCTGGATGCAAGTCCTTTTTTGTTAAATTTACACCTAACTACTCTTTTTTTTTTTTTTTTTTTTTTTTTTTTAGCAATTATAAATGGTATTTATGTCCATATGTTCATTGCTAGTATGTAGAAATACAGTTGATTTTTCTTTTTCTTTTTTTTTTTTTTTTTTTGAGATGGAGTTTCGCTCTTGTTGCCCAAGCTGGAGTGCAATGGCGCGATCTTGGCTAACTGCAACCTCCGCCTCCTGGGTTCAAGTGATTCTCCCTCCTCAGCCTCCCAATAGCTGGGATTACAGGCATGTACCGCCATGCCCAGCTAATTTTTTGTATTTTTAGTAGAGATGGGGTTTCACTATATTGGGTAGGCTGGTCTTGAACTCCTGACCTCAGGTGATCTTCCCACCTCGGCCTCCCAAAGTGCTGGGATTACAGGTGTGAGCCACCCTGCCTGGCCACAGTTGATTTTTCTATGTTTATTTTGTATCCTGAAACCTAAGAGTTTGTGTGGGGGCGTGTGTGTGTATGTATGTGCAAATTCTTGGGGATTGCTTTTTCAACCACAAATAGGACAGTTTTATTTTCTTTCTAATCTATATACCTTGTGTTTCCTTTTCTTCCCTTGTTGGACAGGCTAAAACTTCCAGCACTGTAATGAATAAGAGTGACAAGAGCAGACATCCTTGTCGTGCTCCCAGTCTTGGAAGGAAAGCATCCAGGCATTCACCTGGATTAAGTATGTTAATTGAGGTTTTCTATAGATGTTCTGTATCAAGTTGAGGCAGTTCCACTCTATTTCTATGTTTTTGAGAGTTCTTATCATGAATGGGTGTTGAGACTTGTCAAATACTTTTTCAGCATTGATTGATAAGATCACATGATTTTCTTCCTCAGACTGTTAATATGGTAGATTACGTCAATTGTTTTTTGTATATTGAAGGAGCCTTATGTCCCTGGAATAAACTCCATTTGGTCATGGTGTGTAATTATTTTTATATGTTGCTGAACTCTGTTAAAAATTTTTATGTCCATATTCATAAGTAACATTGGTTTGTAGTTTTCTTTTTTTGTACTGTTTTGTCTGGGTTTTGTGTCAGGATAATACTGGCTTCATGAAATGAATTGGGAATTGTTCTTCTCTGTTTCCTGGAAGAGATTGTGAGAACTGGTGTGAATTCTTAAAATGCTTGGTAGAATTCTCCAGTGAAATTATCTGGGCCTGGGGATTTCTTTTTAAAATTATGAATTCAATTTCCTTAATAGATAAATACTCCATTTCATATTGGGTGAATTATGGTAGTTTGTTTTTTGAGGAATTAGCCAGTTTTGTCTAAATTGTCAAATTTATGTTTGTAGAGTTGCCTTTTTTTTTTTTTTTTTTTTTTTTTTTTTTTTTTTTTTTTTTTAGTATTCCTTTATGTTTGCAGGGCCTGTAGTGATTTTCTTGGCTTCATTTCTGATGTTAGTAATTTATATATTTTTTTTCCCTTTGTCAGTCTCACTAGAAGTTTGACAATTTTATTGATCTTTTCAAAGAATCAGCTCTTTGTTTCATTAATTTTCTCCTTATATTTTTGTTTGTTTTTAATTTCATTGGTTCATGTTTTTATATTTATTTCCTTCTGCTTGTTTGTAGTTTTCAGGATTTTGGCAATGTGTCTGGGTGTGGATTTCATTGGAATTATCCTTTTTTGAGGTTTACTCAGCTTCTCGAATGTTTAGGTTTATGCCTTGTCAAATTTGGAAGGTTTTTCAGCTATTATTTACGTAAGTACTTTCTGAACCCTGTCCTCTTTTTTCTCTCCTTCTGGAACTCTGTTGACATGAGTGTTCGGTTTTTAAGTCCCACAGCTCTCTGGGACTCTCTTCATTTTATTTTTAGTTTATTTTCTCTTAGTTATTCAGATTGGATAGTTTCTACTATTCTATCTTCAGCTTCACAAATTCTCTCATCTCTCAATTCTGCCGTTTAACCCACTCGCTGAATTTTACATTTTGTTTATATACTATTCTAAACTTTCTATTTGGTTTTCTTTATATCTGTTTATTTGCTGAAACGTCCTATTTTATCAGTTGTTTCGTGTGTCTTTGTAATTGTTGGGGCATTTTTGTCATGGCTACTTTTAAATCTTTGTCAAATTCTTCTAACATCTCTGTCATCTTGGTGTTGGCATTTAGTGATCATCTCTTTTCATTCAGTCAATGTCAAGGTCAGAAAATGTTAACCTGAACATTTTCTTAGTATGTTGTGAGACTCTGGATCTTACTTAAACATTCTGTTGTATCTGGCTTCTTACACTGCTCCAGCAGGGAAAGGTGGTGGCAGTTGGGTTGGGGGGTGGGGGGTTGCCACATTGCTAGTACCCGGTGGAGGCAGGAGTCTGGATTCTGCACTCAGCCTCTGTGGATGTCCAAGGTTGAGAGAATTCTTGTTGCTGGTGGGCGGAGGTGGGAGTTCTAGCTTCCCATCTGGTCTGCACTGACACTGTAATAGGGGTCACCTTGTTGCTGAAGGGTATTGGTGAAAGTCTTCACTCTCCACTAGGCCTCCTGTGACACCACTCCAGCTGATAAGGGAGGGTTGCTGGTCACTGCCTGGTTGAGGTGGACTTCCAGGTTCCACCATTAATACCTTAGTGAGGAGTGGGGCGGAAACTGGGGGATCTCATTACCTGACTCCCAACTTAGCCTTCTTTAACACTTCTCTGGTGAGTGACTGACAAAGGGTATAGGGGTGCCTGCCTACAGCCTGGCAGCATGGAAATCCAGCATCCCTCTCAGTCTTTGCTGGCTGTCAGGGTTAGGGCCACAGTTTTTTTCCTGTGGGGTTTGGCTGGAGAAGAGCAGTTGTTGAAACGTTTTTTGTCTTCTAGGATACCCTTTTCCTGTTCCTTTGACTAGACAGAGCAGGCTTTTCTTTGGGCTTTAAAAATATCAGCTCTGGGCTAGGCACGGTGGCTCATGCCTGTAATCCCAGCACTTTAGGAGGTCAAGGCAGGCAGATCACATGAGGTCAAGAGATCGAGACCAACCTGGCCAACATGATGAAACCCCGTCTCTATTAAAAATACAAAAATTAACTGGGTGTGGTGGCATGTGCCTCTAATCCCAGCTACTTCAGAGGCTGAGGCAATCAATTGAACCCGGGAGGCGGAGGTTGCAGTAAGCCGAGCTTGCGCCACTGCACTCCAGCCTGGGTGACAGAGCAGGACTCTGTTGCAAAAAAAAAACAAACCAAAAAACAAAACCAAAAAAACTCAGCTCTGTTTCCATTTTGGATCATTATCTTCTTCAGCCCTAAGACTGGGCTAAGTAAGGCAAAAAGAAAACTCGAGGTACTCAGCACCATTTCATTACTTAGGTCTCAAAGTTCCAACCACTCTGCCTTTTTCTTTTCTATTTTTCAGAGTCTTGTTATTTTTAAAAAATATATATATAGGATTTTAAATTTTACTTACACTTTTACATCTACTTCATTTTCCAGAAATGGTATTATTGCCTTATATTTTAAGGTAATTAGTCTGGCTATAATTTTCGGCATGGAATCTGCTGTGGCAGTCTGAATAGTGTCTCCCCAAATATATGCATGTTTTAATCCCTGTGAATTGTGCCAGCTGTGAATGTTACTGTATATGGAAAAAAGGACTTTGCAGAAGTGATTAAGTTAAGGATGTTGATGTGGGGAGATTATCCTGGATTATTTGGGTGGGCCCAATATAATCACAGTGTCCTTAGAAGAGGGACCCAGGAGGAGCCATTTAGAGGAGAAGCCGATATGATGACTGAAACAGAGATTGGATGGATGCACTTTAAAGATGGAGGAAGGAGCCATAAGGCAAGGAATATGTGCAGCCACTCTAAATTGAAAAAGGCAAGGAAACAAATTATCTCCTCAAAGCCTGTATTGGAACCAGCCCTGCCTACTGTCACTGCTTTAGCTCAGTGAAACTGATTTCAGAATTCTAACTCCAGATCTGTAAGAAAGTAAATTTGTGTTCTTTTAAACCGCCACATTTATGGCAGTGCTTTACAATATCCTTAGGAAATTAATACATCTGCTTTGTATAGATAGCAAATATTACAGTAAGAGATGCAGATCCTAGTGATGAACATGCATATTCTGAACTTCTCTTATTCATCATACTTTCTAATTTGGAGTATTTAATTCCAAATACTCCAAATTAGAAAGTATGATGAATAAGAGTGTATAGAGGAGTCATGTGACTTAAGTGTTATTTAAGGAAGCTTGGGTTGCAACAATGTGTAAGATGAATTGGGTGGATGGAGATTGGAATCAGAGAGGCTAAAAAGGAGACTATTATCATCCATCTCAGAGAGACAAGGACTTATCAAAACAGGATAGAAGTTGGACTGAAGAGTTAGAGATGGGTACCAGGGACATTTCAAGAAAAAAAAAAAAATACAAGGCTTTGAAGACTAATGATCGGAGAGATGAAGAGTATGAAGTCAATGATGACGCAAAAGCATGAATAAGTAACGTGTTCATTAAGCAAGAAATAAGAGGGTAAAAACGTTTTCTGTTAGGTTTTCACCTGTCAAAAATGACTGAACAAGTTAAAGTGATTGTATTCTTTTAAAGGTGAAAAGTCAATCAGTGCTTTTTAGAGAATGTTAATTCCAAAGCTCTGACTTATAAAGGCTGGTTTGTCATATCCTCCTAGTCCTTGAGGACCAAAATATGTCCAGGTGTTTAATTGCCATGTCTTAAACAAGCAGCCCTCTTACTCACTGGCAGTAAGAGAGATGTTTATTAGCATCCTTTTGAGTTGTTGATGAATTTACATATTGGCTGACCTCTCCTTTGTTACAGTCTGAAATTTTGTATTTATACTTTAAAGGATATAAATAAAACTCTTTATTTGCAAAACAACCATCAGGTGTTTTTCTTCTATTTAAAGCTAAAGTTCTTAAACCAAAAATACCATTCTGAATCCCAAATGTGTCTTCTATCAAACATCCTCAAGGTTCTTAAAATGATGTAAAAATACATCTTTTTGTTTTTGAGCCAACTCTGGACTCAATGTCCTCAGAGACAACGTTTAGAATTATAAAGGTGGAGTCAGGCTGCTTTTACAATTTGGTTGATTCTATTTATTGAATGTTTACTGTGTGAATGTTCCCCTGACCTTGGGTACCATTATCTATCTGTGATACATAACCTATATCACAGATAGATAGATCTGTCTGTGTCCTCGGGGATCATGATCTGTTAAAGCTTTCATTCATTATAAAGGGATCATTGAGGGACTAGTGTTGGGCTCCCATGGGGATTTTCACTTCATGGAGATCCTTTACTTATGGGGCCCAATATGGCATTACTTTTATTTTGCATTTCCTCCTGAGACAGAGAGAACTCACATAAAGCCTAAACCTGGCTCTTACAGGAAGTTTTGTCTCTGTAAAGCAGAGCTTCCATTTTGAACGAGGTTATCTTTAAGAAGCACAATATTATGGTTGAACTCTTTTTCATTCTTAAATCCATATATCAGAAATTCCCCTGTTTTACTTTATTACCATAGATGTCTTCATCAGCTTCTACTTAGTTGGATATTTTCAGAATTCTAACTTTGTTGCAGGCCTTCCATTGTCTTCAGTGCTTCTCAAACATGAAAGTGCCTAGGAATCATTGGGGGATCTTGTTCAGTGCAGTCTTTGATTCAGCCAGGTCTGAGGTGAGACCTGAAAGTCTGCATTTCTAACAGGCTCCCAGGTGATGCAGTGCTGCTGGTCCTTGAACTACATTCAATAACAAGGGTGTTTGGCTCATCCTTACGCTGTAGATATCAACTTAGGCTACATCTTACTTTGGTGTTGATAGCATTTGGTAAGTTTCACAATTGGATTGAGCAAGATCAGAAATTAATAGTTAAACCATTGCTTTTTTATTTCAGGAATTACCAAAAATAAGATGAAAAACATCTGTTTAGAAAATGGAAAATGCTTGAAAAAGTCTAACACTAATGGTTTGAGTTTTAGCTGAGATTGACTTCTATCATTTCTTTGTTTGAAAAATAAAAAAAAATTAAATTTCAATAGCTTTTGGGATGCAAGTGGTTATTGGTTACATGGATGAATTGTATAGTATGAACTCCGAGATTTTAGTGCACCCATCACCTGAGTAGTGTACATTGTACCCGTTATGTAGTTTTTAATCTCTCTTGCCCATAGTCTCCATAGTCCATTATATTCACTCTGTATGCCTTTGCATACCTGTACCATTTCCTTTTATGGTTTTCTTTTAGATACATACAGTAGGTCAAGGAATATAGGCTAAAGATTTTTAATTATCTGTTTTAAGGATTTAAAATTTTGTGTGTTCCTAAAATACAGAAATTATAATCCGAAATACTATAAAAATCAGAATTTAACAATACAAGATACTGTGTTTTATTAGAATTACAGGCATACTGCATAGGTTTGAGTTTACACTATTTATTGAAAATGACATTTTCATAGTAACACTCGGTTATAGAAGTTTCTGATGTTCTTTTCAACAGTTACTGCTGCATTATCTGATCCATTTGTTGACTGCCAGTTGACACTGGAACTACTGACTAAGCAAAAATAAAATCCTAATATGGGTTCAAGTATTAAGGATAATTAAGTATATATCAGAATATTTGGCAGTGGTTGCATCAGAAATTTATTATTAAATACTCATGCCAGTTATTACTCTGGATAGAAGACTGAATTTTTAAATTAATTTTGTATTATGGTAAAATATGTATAACATAAACCTTACAATTTTAACCATTATTATGTGTATAATTCAGTGACTTTATGTATGTTCATAATGTTGTGCAGCCATCACCACTATTTCCAGAATGTTTTCATCATTCCAAACAGAAACTATGTACCCATTAAACAATGAATCCCCATTATCTCCAACCCCTACCCAAGTCTCTGAAAACCTCTGTTCTATTTTCTGACATTGTGAATTTGCCTGTTCTAGATTCCTCATGCAAATGGAATCATTCAATATTTGTCCTTTTGTGTCTGGCTTATTTTACTTAGCACATTTTCAGCGTTCATCCATGTTGTAACGTATCAGAATTTCTTTTTGAGGCTGAATAATCTGTCTTCCTTTGATAGCAAGTTAGACCATTTTGTTAGCCCACTTCTTTAGGCCAGGAACTGTCTCTGTTTTCATAATAACTCTGGGCTGGTGGAATAGAAGGTACACAAAACAGATTGGTACTCAAGTCATGGCTAGAGTAGGCCTAGGCCAAGCTAGAAAGTGGGTTACGTTTCTACTTGAAGTGACCAAATAGTGGCTTTGGATGGACTTTGTGGTCAGGGTTGGGTTTTTTGGGAAAATGTGTCCAGGATGGAAGAAAGATGAAGATGAAGAGTTCGGTTGGTGTGGAGATAGGATTAGGCTGGGCTTAGGGAAGTGAAGGAGGACAGGTCAGCCACACACAGAAGCCTGCACAATGGCTGGCTGCCATTGTGTTCTCTACTCAGAACTAGGAATATTCACTATAACAGTGCAACTGACTTGGATTTCATTAGAGGAATATTAAAAGTAGATATAAAAAAAGACCTGTGAAGGCTCTAGATCAGAATCAACTGTAACTTGGCTCATCACAGCCAAATTATTTAGTTATTTTCTTATGTCCCATGCCTGGCTAGCCTAAGCCCAACTAACCCAGGGCAAGGACATGGCTGAAAACAATGACCCCAGCACTGGCTGTACTTCTTAAGGCTCTATTCAAACCAAGACACATCCCTTCCTGTCATTTTAAAGCACATGCCCTATTAGCAGAGGGTCAGTAAATTTCATGCTGTTTTAGAAAATGCACTATATTCTTGGAGAAGGTACTTTGAGCTGGTGTGTTAGCTTCATAAGATTTGATTTTTAAATACTAAATGCTTAAAAATACATGTTTTACTTCTTTTGTTTGAGATGAGGCTTTTAGGGAGTAATAGACACCACAATAAAAGCTAGCATGGTTTGCATTTTCAATAAAAAGGAATTTGCGTGAAGTGCTGCTTTTTCTCAAGAAGCACTTGCGTACAGCATTGCTTAGCAACACACAAATCAGCTCTGACACCTTATTCATCTTTAATATTCAGGTTCAAATCAAGCCTTTCCAGAGATGGGACAGATTGCGTCTTTCAAACCAAGCAAGTGAAAGTTGTCACTTTGTAATTTTCATCTTTAGGTTGGCAGCAGCATCAGAATTTTCATTTTATAACTTCTTTTGGAATTGGAATTTTTTTCAACTAGCCTCTTAGGTCCTTCTCCTCCTCTGTTTCCACTTTGTTTTTCATTCCTGAAGGACTTTAAAAGGTCTTTCCTTTATTTTGGGGATCAAATTTAAATTCTTTAGGATGACATGCAGGGCCCATCTCTCATAGCCTCTGCTTCAGCCAAATTAAACAATTCATGTTCATAAACGTGCTGTTTTCTTTGATATCACTTTTTCCAGCCCACGTTGTTTTCTTTGGTTGGCAATACTCTTAGCTGTATAGTCCTGCTCATCTTTCCAGATGCTTCTGGAATGTTGGGGAACTTCTCTTTGATTCCTTCAGATTGAGTAAGGGGCCTCTTTTCCTGAGGTCCTGTGCAAATGCTGATCATAGAGTTTATAACATTGGACTTCATATGTTTGCTTTTCTCATCCTAAACTAGAAATCCTTCTTGAGAGACAGGGATTCAGTCTTTCATCTGTATATCCTGTCCTTCCTGTGTGTTTCATTTATCTGAATTTCTCAATATTTATGACAGAGCTGAATCTTCTCTTTTTTTTAATCATGATTTTTATTCCTTTCAACCTAACTCACTCACTCACTCTATATATGTATATATAGAGATATCAAAAGATATAGAGATATATATACATATATTATACTTTAAGTTCTAGGGTACATGTGGACAACGTGCAGGTTTGGGAGGCTCCATCCGTGTTCCCACAGATGACACGATCTCATTCTTTTTTGTGGCTGCATAGTATTCCATGGTGTATATGTACCACATTTTCTTTATCCAGTCTATCACTGATGGACATTTAGGTTGATTCCTTGTTTTTGCTATTGTGAATAGTGCTGCATGAACATTTGCGTATATGTGTCTTTATGGTAGAATGATTTATACTCCTCAAGATATATACTTAGTAATGGGATTGCTGGGATGAATGGTAATTCTGTTTCTCACTCTTTGAGGAATTGCCACACTGCTTTCCACAATGGTTGAACTAATTTACACTCCCACCAACAGTGTATAAGTGTTCCTTTCTCTCCGTAACCTCACCAGCATCTGTTATTTTTTAACTTTTTGGTAATAGCCATTCTTACTGGTGTGTGGTGGTATCTCACTGTGGTTTTGATTTGCATTTCTCTAATGATCAGTGTTTTAACCTGAATTTTATGTGGTATGTGAAGTCTTTGTGAGAAAGTATTACTCAATACTGTTGCTTTAAAAAAAATCTGTTCTTACTGGTGGCATATCCTTGATAATGCTATTATTTCACTGGATGTTGATTTTTTTTTATGATGAACCACAGTGTTTTTAGTTTAATTCTATTCTGTACAGTGTGTTATAGGATAAAAATAAAGTGATTTTATGGGATAGTTTATCTTAGAGGAAATGTATGAAGGTGATTCCATCAATAAAAATAAAATCCTCAGAATGTCATTTTGCTTACATATTTTAAATTATCTTCGTATAACTTTGAAAACAGTTGTGATTGTGCCTTAATGAATGAAGGAAAATTTATACATTAACTTCAAACACATTTTCTTTTCTAAGGACAATCTAATTGAGGCTATAAGCCTTGCTTTTAGATTCTAAGAGTAGATTTTTAAAGTTATATGTGAGGACCTTTCATGGTACCACCCAAAAGTAGGTATGTAGTACTTTTTGGGTAATAGCTCCCAAATTCTTTCATCTACAGTTTTGAGTCCAGTTATTCTCTCTGTTTTTATAAACAGGCATATCAAATTGCTACTTGAGAAATTGAAGATTTCAAATTTATATTTAAAAGACAAATAGGCTCATAATCTTTATTGCTGTGGAATTTGTTCTAAGCATCTGAGGACTTCAGCAGTCAACTGTACAGACAAATATTGGAGGATGACATTTGTGTTGAATATAAAACTTTATTTTGGCTTTTTGAAAGTGTCTTCATTGTTCTCTATTCTAAGATATAATTTTCTAGTCTGATTTGTAAATGCTTATTTGCTAAATCTTTTCCTTTGTAAGACATCATACCTTTGAGATGAGAGTAGATTGTTTTAAAGATAACTTTTTCTTGTCTTTTTTTGTTGTTGTTGCTTGTTTTTACAGAAAACAAGCATCGTTGTGGGTCCAAGGAGACATTTTCCGATCCAAACTGAAAAATCGACCATCCAGTGAAGGAAGTATTAATAAAATTCTTTCTAGCCTAGATGATATGTCTATTGGTGGAAATCTTTCAAAAATACAAAACGTGGAACGATTTGGAGAGGTAAGTTTTCCCTAGGAAGACTCTATCTTAAAACTGATGTTCTGCATTTGTTTCTCAGTTGGACATATATAACATAGCAGTGTCTGTTCTCTGGATGCCGTGAGTGCCAGGTTTTTAGATGTAGAGTCATCCATCTACATAGCAAGAAGCAGAGGAAAGAAACCAGTTGCCCTTTAAAAAAAAAAAGCTATAATTTAAGGAGTAAATGATAAAGGAGGCTACTCTGGTAAGGGAGAATATTTACAGGAAGGAAACAGAAAAGCAAACATTCTATTTGAAAATTAAAATAGATATCAAGAAGAAAAATTTTAATGTGACAGTT
This sequence comes from Chlorocebus sabaeus, assembly GCF_047675955.1. Taxonomy (NCBI): domain Eukaryota; kingdom Metazoa; phylum Chordata; class Mammalia; order Primates; family Cercopithecidae; genus Chlorocebus; species Chlorocebus sabaeus. The sequence continues at coordinate 36,118,070 of NC_132923.1, read as the reverse complement.
GAAATAATACATACCACAAGTGGTGCTTTGAAAGCCTCAAATTCATGCTGATTTCTAAAGTAAGTGCCGACTTGAAAACATGATTAGGACAACTTTTTTAAAAAAAATTTAAAGCTCTACTGTAAACAGACCACCTTAAATAGTTGATATATATTGTCAGATTTAATATTCATAACTACCTGGTGAATTAGGTAATACTATCCCTATTTATAGGAAGGAAATTGCGTGTCAGAGATGTTCTAACCTCAGTGTCAAACATGGTTCAATCCATGTCTGTCTGAGTCCAAACTTGTGTTTGTTTTATATTACACCCTGTTACCTCTGACTAAAAATAGAAGAGATTTACTAAGAATTAGGATTATGAGCATTTTTGGAACTAGAAACAACAGTGAAACCATTTGTTTGGTTCCACTGTTGTAAAGACAAGAAACTAAAGTTCCAGGGTTGTTTAGTAGTGGGGCCACTTTGAGAACTGGGCATTCAATTCCTAGTTTAGGTCTTTCTACCACGTTATGCCTAAGGTGAAGCTAAGTATCTGGTTTATATTTTTCTATCTCTAAAGGAGCAGAAAAAAAAAAAAAAAGAAAAAAAGGACCTGTTCAAAATAGTGGAACAAGCCAGGCAGGGTGATGTGTGCCTTTGTGGTCCCAGTTACTTGGGAGACTGAGGTGGGAGGATGTTTGAGCCCAGGAGTCGAAGCTGTAGTGAGCTATGATGGCACCACTGTACTCCATCCTGGGCGACAGAGCAAGAACCTCTGTCTAAAAAATACAAAAGAAAAAGAAAAAATATAGAAGCAACAATGTAGATTTACATTCTATTAGACAGTGACCCAGTAGACCCGGATAAGGGCCTTAAACCAAATACTGTGGCTCAAGCTTAGCCCACAAGGAACCCAGATTGGAAGGAACACATTATAGCTCTCTTAGGTTAATGATTGGCATCCCAAACAGATTTCTTTTTAGCGAGAAAGATAGCCAGAGTGCTTGGAGATTGGGAGCATGAGTTTTCTTTCAAGGACAAAGGCTGGAGACTGTTGGAAGAACTGATTTTTAAACCTAGTGCTCTGTTCTCCAGGATGGCTGCTGATGAGGTGACTAAGTTTACCCATTTAAGTCATCTGTCCTGATGAAATATACACCTTATCCAAGGTCATGTTGATGTTAGAGCCTTTGTTGACTTTCTTGTCTCTGTGTTCCAGTCTCACCTATTAAGAGCAAATAAAAAGAAAGGCTCTGAACTAAGATTTTAACGTGATAATATAGCTAAGCAAGAATACCTTTTTCTTGCTCTAGTCAGCATTTCCTTCCCAGGTTGAGTTCAGGTAAACAGGGCTTTGAGTTATGAACTCTGAAAAGACAAACATAAAGTTAATCCTGTTATCTGAGAAACATATTTACCTTGCAGGAACATAGTACTTTCTATATCATAATCTTGATTAAATTAACATCTGGTAGTTAGAACATTTTATTCTCATACTCTTTTAATCCCCAATCTGTCGATCTTAAGAATACTTAACATTTATGTATCACTGTGAGGGTAAGGAATGCAGTATGATTGGAATTTAAAATAAGTCAGTTTTAAATATAAGTATATGTAAGTCTACTCCCTGGTCTTAGTCCATTTGGGCTGCTGTAACAAAACACTACAGGCTAGGCAGCTTATAAACAACAGAAATTTATTTCTCACAGTTCTGCAGGTTGGGAAATTCAAGATCAAGGCATCACAGATTTGGTGTCTGGTGAGGGCCTGCCTACTGGTTCATAGACAGCACCTTCTGCATCTTCACATGGCAAAAAGAGCAAACAAACTCTTAATGCCATCACCTTGGGGGTTGGGATTTCAACATATGAATTTTGGGGGCTACAAATATTCAGACCATAGCACCCCCCCATCATTATTTTAGTTTTAGCCATTGAAATGCTATTGTTTCTAAAATTCAAGGGCAGAAATGAAAGAATTCAGAGATGCCACAGAATGATGGTATGGTGAATATTTTACACAGCATCATGTATAAGGCTCTTGGACTACTTTATTAGCTAGTTAATGGCTTTGTGCAAGTAACTCTTACAAGCACTTTTCTTGCCATGCTTATCTGGTGCCAGTTCTGGAATATCATATGAATATGGAAAATTAGCTTGCTCAAAATTGGACTTAACAGAGTTATTGATGTCTTTATTGTTCTTATAAATTGCACATGGAAAAATAGATTGAGAATGCTCTAAGAATTTAATGTGTTTCAGGTTGCATGGAGGGTGAAAGTCCATGGAATTTCTGAATTTACTTAGTTTGTATATATAGAAAGTGCAAAAAGGCAGTATTCCTCTTGAGATTGCCTTGAAAAAAAAGATTAAAGCAGAGATTCTAAATTTTTTTTTTTCTTTCTAGGCCTACAGTAATTTTCTTGTGATTAGTTACTAAGAAGCTGTGTATTACCAGATTCGGAGAATTCGAATATAGTTTTTTAGGCCGGGCATCGTGGCTTATGCCTGTAATCCTGGCACTTTGGGAGGCTGAGGCGGATGGATCACTTGAGGCCAGGAGTTTGAGACCAGCCTGGCCAGCATAATGAAACCCCATCACTACTAAAAATAGAAAAAAAAAAATTAGCCAGGTGTGATGGCACATGCCTGTAGTCTCAGCTTCTTGGGAGGTTGAGGCACGAGAATCACTGGAACCCGAGAGGTGGAGGTTGCAGTGAGCTGAGATCGTGCCACTGCACTCCAGCCTGGGCAACAGAGCGAGACCATCTCAAAAAAACAAAACAAAACAAAACAAAACAAATCCCCAGTTTTTTAGTGCTTAGGATGTAGGTGAAAGGAAAACAACCAGAATGATGCAGATCATAGTGATGGACTAGGTTGTGGTTTTAATGAATGTTCTTTGTCAACTTAGAGTTATGAGAAATAAAATAGAGGCTTCACCTTTATAGAGCCTGGACTTCAGTGCTGGACTGGGCACTATGAAATATACACAGCCCATCCTGTGGGTGTAGGTTAGGCTCCCTGCTCCTGCCTTGCACTATACTTTTCCTCCTCAGTCCTCATCTCTCCTTTTCATACTCTCTAGGAAGGTAGAGACTTTTATTTGTCTTCATCACGATTCCATTTTTGACCAAAGGCCTTAATAAGTATTATGTGAATGGATGAAGAAGGCTTATAGTTTCAGAGAGAAAAAAAGGACAGAGACATGAAATTGGTAATAATCTAAGCTACACAAGTGCATTATGTGCTCAAATACAAAACAGTACTAGCAATAAGTGCTCACTTTAACATTTAGGGCCTATAGGTCCATTATGGCTTGGAGTTATTTTTAAAGATGGGATTTAAAGTACTTTATTTAAAGTGCAAATATTAAATCAGAATCTTAGCATGAAGGCACTATGTGCCAGGAACTGTTTTAGGCACTTGACATTAATGAACTCTTTTAATCTTTACAGTAGCCGTATGAAATAGGCAGTGTTACTAGGCCCATTTACAGGAGACATACCTGAGTTAGAGGTCAAACCATCTGCCCAAGATCCTGAGTACATGGTGAGGTGGTCATTTGAACTTCTGTGCTCTGGCTCCAAAGTCTGTGCACTCAGCCACCCTCCCAGGAGGCCTCTCACTATACTCTGCTAACTCTCTATGAGGTCTTCATTGTGGCTTTAGTAAATTATATACAGTAACTTTGAGCAAAACTGTAACCATTCCTGCTAATAAACTTCTCCTGGAATAACAACGGTTTTTACATTTTGTCTTTCTACTTTAGGCCTATAGTCCATTATTAGCATGCCAATCAGTAGATGCTCTCGACTTAGTGATATTAATTAGATACGGGTGCTGCTAATATTCAGCCAAGTTCATACAAATTAACAATCAAGTAGACAAGAATGTAGTTGTTTTAATTACATCTTTGAGATATTGTGATTTATAAAATCCATCAAGTACTCATAAGCAGGGTGCATCTTAGAAAAATCTATGAATGAAAATTAAATCTCTAATATCCTGCTTTTAAGCACGTTTCTTTCCCCCATTATGACAGTGAAGACCAGTTCTAATCTGAATGCCATTGGGATCCACCAGAGGTTATTAAGCAGGGGAGTGACAGCACACAGAATCATGGTGTCGGGAGATCACTCTGGCCATGGTGTCATATAGGGCTGAGGGTGGAAGGCCAGGGAGCTGGTGATGGGGAGGTCCAGGTTTTAAAGGTCCCAACCAGTGGCAGTCAGTGGGGCAGCCAGAAGAGAGATGTGGGTAGCTCTGATAAATTCAAACTTTTTATTGATCAGAAGCAGCTTATTATAAAGAGGACATCTTTGCCTTTCCCCTACACTTAAATCTGTAGGTTCAATGTCTGAGAGCTGAAAAGAACTTTAGAGACCACTCAGCCACCTTTCCTAGCCAATTTATTAAAATCTGCTAAAAATTCCGTTCTCATCTTTATCTTCCAGTTCTTGGACTTCTATTTTTACTCATTTCTATTTAAACTGTCTATTTATGTCATTTTTCTATTATGACTCTTCCATCTTTATTCCCTAGTGTGCTATATTCTATCTCACAGATCTCTTCCTAATGGGACTTTCCACAGCCTTTCCTATAGCTTACTGTGCCATGATTTTGTTTACGTTTTGGTCAGCAATTACTTTATCCAGCTGAAATCTGTGGACATGATTGTGTGTGGAGAAAACAACTGGTGGAATAAAATATTTATTCTTTATGTTGTTATTTGTTCTTTCACTAGGTCATCACTCTTGTTTTTTTGTTTGTTTGTTTGTTTTTTTAATTGTACTTCTCTTGGTACAGTATTTTAGTTTACTGTCACTTTTTTGCCTTTATGTAGGGCAGTCCAGTATCCAAAAGAAAGAGTGTTGCTGCTTAGATCCTCCGAAGAGCAATGGGGTGTCTGAGAGCAGACCCCTTTCCTTTGGGGGACAAAGACAGGAGGGTCTTTCCTGGACTAGGTAGGGTTCTTCATTGTTGCCAGCACATCAGCCATGTGGTTTTGTTTCTTTTCAGTGGATTCCAGGGAATCTGCTTCTCCTGGACCAGCTTAAGACAAAAGAGAGTCTGCCCTGGCATTTTGTAGGGAGAGGGGCTAGAGCCTAGGGGCAGAATGGAGGCCTAGAGTGGGTTCTCCTCATTTGTCATTTGTGAATGTGTTCTTTAGTTGTCATGAAGAATGAATCTGGTACAAGGAAGGAGGCCTAACAGCACCTGATGAGAAAAGTTTTCAAACTCTCCCCTGGCTACCAACTCATGAGATTGATTTGTGCCACAGAACATATTGTACTGCATTTGCTAATAAACCTTTTCCTCCTACAGGCTCTTATGACCTGGTATATCTTATAGGATCAATCCCCTAATAAATATAAGGCTTGTTATATTTATGTCTGTGTGTCTTATTCAGTATTCCAGGAGGCCAACGTCCTTTTCCATATAGCTTTTTAGTTTCTTAATTCTGTAATTTAATGTAAATATGTTTTGAATAATGTTAACTATTTTTGTTGAATTTGAAGGCTATTTATTAATCACTGAGAATTTTATAGTTTATATGTTCTATCTCTTATAGTCCTAAAAATGCCCCACACTTTTGTACAATGGCCACAGAGGCAAAATAAAAGAAGATTAGTTTAGACAAAAAATAATACGGTTTACATTTTAGTAAATTTTTTCAGACCTGTATTGCCTGTCTGGATCTTTCCCCCTTCTTCCCTCTCCCTGAGTCTGGGCTCCCATGCAGTTTCCCATACCCTAATCCAATCCATTATCTCTCATCAGGCCACTTAAATGTGTCCCTCCCCTGAGTCTTGACCTCCAATTCATTCTCACAATGATCAATGGGAGGAAATATATGCAACATATACAAATGAGGGGGTTTTGTGGATATAAAGAACTCTTACAAATCACCAAAATACTGTGTACACAAATAAAACAATATGGGAACCTTCCTGGCTGGTAAATGTAAAAAAAAGTTCCCTAGAAATGGAAGAAACACAAATTTAAATGATGACATGCTATTTACGCCTATCAAATGTATTAAAAATGGATGCAGTATTGACAAACGTTTAGGGAATAAAAAGCTCTGAAACATTGCTAGTTGGAATTTACAATGGTACAGCCTTTTTGGAGGGCAATTTGATCATGTAGAAGATGACTTTAAAAGGAATTCCACTTCTATGAATTTGTCTTAAGGCAATAATAAGAGAGTGTTCATAAACCAGGTATATATGAGAGTATGTTTGTTGAGGCTATTTATAGTGATGAAAGACAGAGAACAGTCTAACCTAGGGTATCAGTTAAATAATAACATTAGGCATATCTAGATAATGGAATTTTATGGAACCATAAAACGACAGAGATTTAAAAAAATGTGCCCTGAAAAACTTTCACAATATGTTTTTTAAGTTAAAAAAGTTACAAAGCAGCATATGTATATAATACAACCTCTTTTTGTAAGGAAGAAGTAGGTTGGGGGTTTTATATAGCACAGGGAAAATTCTGGAAGACTATGTGCCAGAATGTTAATGTGTTTTGCTTTTGATTGTAAATATATAGGTGGTTTTAATATTTTTTCATGTTTACCTATACTTTATTATACATGATACATAAAAATGTATCATAAATATATCTGCATCTCTCTCTATATATATCTATATTATTTATTTATTTTTTTGAGACAGAGTCTCTATCGCCCAGGCTGGAGTGCAGTGGTGTGATCTCGGCTCACTGCAACCTCCGCCTGCCGGGTTCAAGTGATTCTCATGCCTCAGTCTCCCAAGTAGCTGGGATTACAGGCACGTGCCACCACACTCAGCTAATTTTTATATTTTCAGCAGAGATGGGATTTCACTATGTGGGCCAGGCTGGTCTTGAACTCCTTGCCTCATGTGATCCACCTGCCTTGGCCTCCCAAAGTGCTGGCATTACAGGCATGAGCCACCATGCCTAGCCAAATACTTTTTTTTTTTTTTTTTTTTTAAGAAAAAACACCCCTGCCCTTGTCGTCACCACCGCAGCCGCTCGCCTGAGAGGAGCTGGGGGAGAACGGTGGCCCACGAGGCTCGTTGCAGACAATGCGGCGGCTCCTGTGAGGGTATTTAAGTAAACTTGAGGGGAGGAAGTAAAAGTATGTTGAATCTGGGTAGTTAAGTGCATGGCTGTGTATTGTAGTATTTTTGTTGTTTTCTGATTTTGAAATGTATTATAATTTACAGAAATATTTGACCTTTAAGATTCACAATAGAATGAGAGAAAAATACATGTAAAGTAATTATAATTTAAAGTGTACTATTATTTAATTTTCTGTTTAACTGTATATCTTTTAAAATGCTTTTATTCTTTTCAAGCAATATATGATTACAGCTTAAAAAATATCAACTAGTGTTGAATTCTAGCAACAAAAAATATCAGTCTCCTCTCTCACCTTTCTGTATCTGTGGACCCACTTCCAAAGGGGGAAACCTCTAGGAAAATTATACTAATATTTTTAGTGCCATTTTTCTATTATAAATACCTTGCTTATGTTGCTGTTTTTTAATTGATCAATTTTGGACATTTTTCTATTGCCTCCTGGTTGTTGTAGACACGATGCAGCTCTTCTGTCTCACTGTCACCACTACTCCCAATATAACTATACTTGTTAGATCAAATAATGTGCACATTATTACTATGTAAATATTGTTCACGGTTGAGCTTAGTGGTACACTATGACTGTTTTCTTTTTTGATACTCTCTTTGTTTGTCCTAGACTTAATTGCCTTTTTTTATTTGCATAGTTTTCTATGCATTTAGGAAAAGATAATGCTTTAAAAAGTTGTGCCAAACAATGTTAAATTTTTTCGAAATCTCAACACAGCAAAATTCCATTCTAATTCCATTCTTTTCCTGAAGACATTTCTCCCTTCTAAGTTGGACTGGTTGTTCTTAGCCCTCGTGTGTGTGTGTGTGTGTGTGTGTATGTGTGTGTGTGTAAAGTCCTAGGATCAGAACTATATAGTCTGATTCTGTAACTCCTCTTCATATTCTTCAGTTAGATCCCTAATTTTATTGGATCTCATGTTATCTTTCCTTTTTTCCTGAAGAGCATATCCTGTAATAGTTTTCTCAGAAAGATTGTATGGGTAGTAAATTTTTATATCTGTTTTACTTTTATACTTACCTGAAAGGTTGAATTTTAGAATTACAGGTTGAGAATCATTTTATATTTAGAATTCTGAAGGTGTTTCTAGTGGGAAACATAAAGAGCCTCCTAGTTGGAGGAACAACCAGCATTCCTGGTTTTCAAAATCCTGCAAAAGCACCTGGTTGACAATGAAACTGATTGTGGTAAGGATTCTGTCAGCTCCTAGAAGCTTTCTTGGCCATTCTCATGAGGGCCTATATGCTTTTTGGCCTCACCTCATATTTGGGACACTCTGGCTCTGTGCTAAGTAACTGGTAACATCCCAGCACGTTGAGTGCTGACTGCAGCCTGGTGAAGCTAAGCCCACCTTCTCAGGTGCACTATCCCACTAGCAAGCCTAGCTGTCAGACCTTCCTGATTCCTGTTCTTGCAGACTTCCTTTGATGGTAGTAAGTTCCTCCCCCATTGGGGTTGTATGAATAGAATTGAAGGGTGAAACTGATTCCTGGAGATTTTTTAGAAGTGCAACTTGAGACTCTAAGAGAACCCTCTGTCATGAAGACTCTATGATCCTGTGACTATTGAGCTGGTATTCTTCTTGGGCAGGACGACTTTTCCTGGGGTCTTGGGCTGTGTCACTTGTACCCATTCTTTAAGGGATTGCCTCTAGGAAGCTTTTGTCCTTATTCTTTCTTTCCCACTGGCCTTGTGCTTTGCATTTCTTTATTTCTTTTTTAAACTCAGAGATGTGATAGTGAGATTTGGTCTTTTTACTCAGGACATGCCTACTGAGTCCCAGGGTTACCTGTGGAACCCAACATAGGTGGCAGGGAGTGAGGAGGTATTGCAATCAGAAATGACTCAAATGTGACTGATGGAAGTATATTTTTCATCAAACAAGAGTTCTAGTTTTAAATAAGGGAGGGGACTCTTATAGCTGGGAGGGATTTTAGCAAATCCAAGCACTTTGATTTTTCAGTCAAGGAAAAAAGGCAAAATACAGTCTTCACTGGTGCAATGACAGTGTGCTGTGGCATATATTTTAGAAAGAACATTGCATCTTGGGACGAGAAATCTAATTTTGAAATCATACGAAGGTCATTAAGAGTTTATGAGAGCTGGGGCAGTATTCCTAACTTCCATGAGTGTGTCCTTTCTTCATCAATAAATTAAGGGTATCAGTGTCTCCCCCTGCATCAGCGCTGTTGAAGAGACTAGCATTTGAAGAGACTAGCCTGGTACTTCTACTTTTCAAACAATAAAGACTTACTTCAGAAGGAAAGATCTAGTGAACAAGGTCCTTTAAATCCTTCTGAAAAGAACTTGTGTGCTTTTAATAGTGTTAAAATAATTACTGTGTTAATAACTTACTGTATAGATATCCTAAAGTATTTTTATCTTGTATTTTTGTAAACAAGTTGTGGAATTTGCAGTGATGGCTCCTGGTAGTATCTAAAAATATGTTTGTACTGCATCTGTGGGCCCTTCTGTATCTAGGCTATATTCCAACGCACGATTGTGTCTGCAGGAGAGAGTCTCCTCTGTTGGGGTCCGTTGTAACAAACAGCTCCTTTTATATTCTCCCACATCTATTCCCAGCTTCTTTGATTTGGAATTTGACTTGTTGCCTGTTGAACTGGCAAATAGTTGAGTGTTCTTTTGTGTAAACTTTGACAATGCTGATTCATAGTACCTCTAGTGACTTAATCTATATGAAGATAATCTGTATAAAATGTATCTATATATGTAATCTATTAAGAAACCTATATAAAGCCAAATTTTGACCTTTCTTTGGAATGGGTATTTTTTTCCAGAATAACTTAGAAGATGATGAAGATGTGGAAATGAAAAATGGTATAACCCAGGGAGACAAACTACGTGCCTTAAAAAGTCAGAGACAGCCACGTACCTCACCATCCTGTGCATTTAGGTAGATCTGTTTTAAACACTTCAATTCATAGTATGCTCCCCTTTGTGAAGAGAACATTTAATCTTCTCTTTAATCTGTAATCTTCTCTTTTGAATTTTGTTCTACAAATTCTAAGTTTACTATTTCATGTTATTTATTAATTATTTTATCACTGTTGGGAGTAGCTAAAGTTTAGAAGTTTACGAAAAGCAACTGCTGCATCTCAGTCTCTGGAATTCTACCTTAGGCTGCAAAGGAGTTATCTCTGGGACTGTTTCAAATTCTGTTTGGATTTCTCCCCTTCTGCTGTGAATGAGTTTCTTGTCCAGTGTTGGATCCTCACAGGTGTGCCGAGGCTTTTGTGTTGACTCATAGTGTATGGAAAAGTATTGTATGCCAGTCTCTGGCAATCCAAGCTAAGTCCTCAGCTTTACCTTCTATTTTTGAAAATTGAATAAGCAATTCTTACCTGTGCCTGTAAAGTTATAAGCCATCTTGACTTTGAAGTCTCAAACTACTCACCGGAATCAATGATGGGACTTGCGTTCTGATCACAACATTTGAAACCTGCTGGTAGTTCAGAATGGGTTTAAAAAAAGGTTTTGGAATTAAAAGGTGCAAACATTTGTAAATATCATCATTTTTAAAAAATTTCAATATACTGGGTGGCAAGGCCCCAGTCCGCAAATTAATATAATAGGAAGCAGCAACATTGCTTTGACTTATAAATAAGAGACACACATAGCAGAAGGATGTGTTGCCGGTATGACAAACACCAAACAGATTCACAGGGAATTTAGTTTTCTGGGAGAAACTGTAGTACTGTAGTCAGATTGGGTATTTACTGAGTTCCTGATCTAAGGAATAAAGGTTCATATTGCTCAAAGATGAGGTTATCATTTTCTGCAGTATTATGAGAAAAGGGGATAGCAAGCCTGGTTCTGGGCAATCTAGGATCCATTTGCAAGGTTTCTCCCTTTTGCTAATTTAATATATATATTTTTTGATACCATTTGATGTGCCTTGTGGTCTTTCTGAAAACACGTGGCCTGGTGATATGTGAGCATCTGTCTTTGATTTCCGCAGGTCAGATGATGCAAAAGGACACCCAAGAGCAGTGTCCCAGCCTTTCAGGTACTGCCAATGAGGTTCAATGTCTAGTAGCTTGTAAATATATGCATCCTTTTAGCCGTGTTTCCCAAGTCTCAAACATGAAAATCAACTGTACACAGCTTTTTGATTTTTAAATTGCTTCCTTTCTCTTCTATATTGTTTATGCCTTATTTTTAACGCTCACCATGAAAAGGATTTTATTTTTTTTATTTTTATTTTTTTTTGCTGGTATGCCCACAGGGCTGTGTGGTGGTGGTAGAGACATCAATGTATTTTGTGCTCTTAGCCCATTGTGGGGGGGTCTCTAAGAAACTACAGGTGCTCTGCATCTTTCCTTTCGATCTAGTGATAGATCTAGCTTAAATTGTTTCCACTTTTATTTGTCCTCTTTCCCTCTGTTTTTTCCCAATCAGCATGCATTTGTTCCCCTCCTTTATTTTCTAGTCTTATTTTCTTCTCTACCTTCCTTTTGAAGAGACAACACTAGTTTTGTTCTGTGGAAAAATGTCCCCTGAAACCTCCTGGAGTGGTACCACGATCCGGTGTGGCACTCGGTGAGAGCAGTAGAGCTGTTTGGTCAAGAGTGTTGATGAAATAGGGGAAAGAAGCTCTTCACCTGCTGGTTCTTATTCATTCTTAGGTTTAGGGCTGTTTAGTGAGGGCAGTTCTAAGAGGGCTCAAGCTTCCGGAGCTTCTGGAGAAGCTTGAATCGCTTCTTGGTCGAATTTTTCCCGTAGAAAAATCGCTTCTTGGTAGAATTTTATTTTGAAGGCAAAACATGAGCTTAAGCTGCTGTTTGGAGGGTGGATAATGAAGGAAAGAGTCTACAAGTGAATAAGCTTTTCTCTAGCAGAGAGGAAAATAGAGTTCAGCTATGTTAAATGATTTATCTAGGATCAAATAGATTTGGTATTCAGATTATGACTGGGCCCTGGCTATCCAGATTTGGGTGTTTTTCCTTTTTGTCCACTTGGCAAATATTTATTGAGCACCTGCTCAGAATCTAGCATTGTGCTAGCCACTGGGAATTGAAATGAGAGAGAAGTCTTTGCCCTTAAGGAGCTTATATCAAGTAATGGAGATAGACAAATATCAGATGATGCAATATGGTATAAGAGCTATGATTTACTATGAGAATATATGTTGAAATGTATATTGCTTGGGAACTCAGAGAAGGCTTGCTTGATGAGGTAACAGCTGATTGGACCATTAAAGGCTAACTGTGATAGGAGTGGGTCAAATGGACATGGAAGATAAGAGGTAGAGGATGGGAAGGAGATGAGTAAATGCCCTGGCAGGGAAAATAGCCTGTGCACACTGGACAAACGTGTGGACGCTACCGATTCAGGGAACTCAAGGCATTTTTGTGTAGCTGGAATAGAGATGTCCAATGTGAGAGCGTGGAAAGAAGGACCTGTCCAGATTTTGGAGGGGTTGCATAAGCCAAGCCAAAGAGTTTCTATAGGCTTATGGGCACAGAGGAAAGATGAAATGATTTAAACAGTGAAGTGACATGATTCACTGAAGGCTATTCACAATTCGAATTGTTTAGGAAAAAGATTAAAAGATGCCACTCATAGTCAAGGGTAAGAAATAAAGATGGCCTCTCCTAGGGTAGTTGCAGGGTGGAAAGGAGAGGATGAATTTGAAATATAAGAAATGGAAATCTAAGGTTGTGCTGAGGAATGAATACCAGTGGCGAAAAAGGACAGTGACCCAGGAAGACAAGATCATGGCTAAGAGCAGGACTTTGACTCCTGGGTTTGAATCCCAGGTCTGCTGTTCACTAACTGAGTGACTGGATGAGGAACTTTTCCTCTGCGTTTCTGTTTCCTCGCTTGTAAAGTAAGGACAGCAATATTAGCTCCTTCATAGGGTTGTTGTGAGGACAAGCTGAGCTGACATCTTTAAGGTTCTCAGAACAGTACCTGGCAGAGTTAGCGCTGTGTCAGTGTTGGCTGCCACTGCTGTCATCACTATTAGGACCTGTTATGATATCTTTAAGACTGATTAATTTATCTTGTCCTAGCTAGTTGCTGAATGTTTAAGATAAGACTACTTTATGGTCACACTTTGCCATTTTTCTCCACAAAGATTAAGTTCATCCCTGCAAGGATTGGCACCTACCTTGAAGACATCAAAAATGGCACTGTCCTCTTCAGCGACAGCCAAGAGGATCAACAGAACTTCTTTGTCTTCAGGTGCCACTGTAAGAAGGTAATTTTTCTCTCCCTCTTCCAAGGTGCTGGTTTGAGGTAAAGGAAGCTTGCAGCAGGCAATGAGTTTGGCTGCAGTTTTGTCAGAGCAGGGGATAAGGGAGAAGAGAAACCACAGAAGACCCTGTGATCTTCTGGGGCTTTCGTTCCTGTCTTGGAAGGCAGGAGACAAGGCTGTGGAGGCAGTGGTGCAGAGCGTGCTCTTCTTCTAGTGAGTCTGCAGCTGGCTTAGTGTGATCCAAAAAATGGAGTTCAGTTGCATATACAAATAGTATTGTCATTTCTCAGTTGACATGTATAGGCAGGGGAGAACTAACCAAAATGGGCAGGGATGTTTGATGTAGTCGTATGATTGAATATGTACTTAAGTCTGCTTTTAATGCTCCCCTTACATGTCCCTTTTCCTTTACTTCCCACCCCGGGGTAAATAAAACTCCCTGGTGTTCTGTTTCGAGATCTGTAGTCAAAGTGTTTTAGCCAGTTTCTTGGGTCCTAGTTAACTGCTTTTGACAAAGAAACTTGATATGTATAAGTCAAGGCTACATATTATCATAACACCAAGGGTGGTGAAGAAGCCATCTTGACATCATTCACATTGATCAGTATTGTCTTCATCATGTTCCCCTAATGTCATGAGTATGTTTTAGAAACATGAGCTCCGTGTGAGTGTACACTGTTGTCTGTTTTTTCCCTCCTCACTTGTGTTTTCCATTCAGCTTTTCCATAAACTCCCGGCTAGCCAGTTCTCTAGGGAACTTGAATGCTGCAACAGACGATCCAGAAAACAAAAAGACCTCCTCATCCTCTAAGGCAGGCTTCACAGCCAGCCCGTTTACCAACCTCTTGAATGGCAGCTCCCAGCCGACTACCAGAAATTACCCTGAGCTCAACAACAATCAGTACAACAGAAGCAGCAGCAGCAACGGGGGCAACCTGAACAGTCCCCCAGGCCCCCACAGCGCCAAGACAGAGGAGCACACCACCATCCTCCGACCCTCCTACACCGGGCTTTCTTCTTCTTCAGCGAGATTCCTGAGCCGTTCTATCCCTGTAAGTTCGCAGATACCACCTCCTGGTCCTCAGAACCCTGAATGCAACTTCTGTGCCTTGCCTTCCCAGCCAAGGCTGCCACCAAAGAAATTTAATAGCGCCAAGGAAGCCTTCTGAGCGATGCCTTCCCTCTGTGCTGTGAAACTGTCTATGCACTACATTCTGCTAGCTCCTCTTCAAGTAAACGCCACGTTTCAACTGGGTTTTCTTCCTTCTTTTTCTTCCTACCCTGCACTCCTTTATAAGTAGTTTCTCTTAAAAGGGAAATAGCTTTCATTCTTTTGATTATGGACATTGTTGACTTCAGTTACTTTTCAGTTATGTTTCCAATCACTCTGAATATCTGGTGCAAAGCCAGGAGCTGATTCATACAGTGGATAGCATTTGCTGGGGGTGTGCTGGTTTGGGAAATTATGGCTTTTTCCACATCATTTATCAGTGAATGAATTTTGGAGTATTGACATGTGGAAGGTGCTGAATGAACACTATCTTCCTAGAACTAAGCATTAGGCCCTTGAATATTTCACCGCCTGCAAGGAACTGACCCAGAATAAAATAAGTGGCAAGTGGAAGATGTTTCTAAGAAGGGCTTATAGGTAGGTACCTGGGATGCAAGTGGAGGAACAAGCAGAGTATCAGGAAGGTGTTTAAAAGTAGCCAGCACTCTTCTAGAGAAAGGTGGGAAGACCTCCAAACACATCTTACCAGTGAGATCTCTATTTAGGTTACCAAGCTCTCTTTAACAATCAACAATACCTGGTAAGGTAAACTCTGTTGGTTAACTCCTATTATAAATTATTTAATCACCTGTTTTGATTGCCTCTAGGGGTATTGAGATCTATAGGAATGTGAGTTTTGACTTGAGAGTAACAAGGACAAATAGAAAGCAGAAATCAATCCTGTGTATTAAGGAGATACGAAGGATGGTTTGCAACACTGATTGTACTCAGGGCTTGAGCAAGCCCTGGGTGTCTTGGAAGGCTCTGGCCTAGCATCCCTTCATACTCTCTATTCTTGAAACATTTCCTCAGCCATCATCTAGGGAGTGGTTGCTTCTGTAGAGAAGAGGGGAGGAGGAAAGGTGCTGGTGGCAGTGTGCTGCGTATGGTCCACTCAGCAAAACAGGAGCCCAATGGTTCATCCTTAATGACATTCACTTTCTTTAGTTGGCAGTTTAGAAACCATGAGGATGGGCCAGAAGCAGTGGCTCATGCCTATAATCCCAGCACTTTGGGAGGCCAAGGTTGGTGGATCACCTGAGGTTGGGAGTTCGAGACCAGTCTGGCCAACATGGTGAGACCCCCGTCTCTACTAAAAACTCGAAATCAGTGGGGCGTGTGTGCCTATAATCCCAGCTACTCAGAAAACTGAGGAAGGGGGATCCCTTAGAACCCAGGAGGCAGAGGCTGCAGTGAGCCGATATCGCGCCACAGCACTTCGGCCTGAGTGACAGAGCGAGACTGTCTCAAAAAAATAAAAAAAAGGAAAAAGAAACCATGAGGATGAGGATGTTTTCTAACATGAGAATGCAGTGTGTGTGTTTATGTGTGTGTGTATGTGTTCATGTTTGGGTGCATTAGATTCATTACCACTCTTATCCCTACCTCAGACCTCTTTTAAAATTTATTCCCACTCTGTCGACTCTCAACCCATTCCCTAAGAGGAGCCTAGCGTATCTGATTTTCCCTGTCCAATTTTACAGGCATGAGTCCCCGTGCTTGGCCTTGGCATTAGTTTAGATTCCTTTACAGATTAGGGTCCCAGGAAACTGCCAGCCATCTGCCCCTTAATCTGATGCTGATCCCACTATATGAATTGGGTGTATAGGTATCATAAAAACTTAAATCCATGTAACTAAGGATTAGATGTAAAAAGATAATATATTTACATTTTCCTAACTATATGTATAAATCATATACTTTCCAGCATTCCTTGAGCTCAGTCAGCGTTTTCACATACTGACTGTGGATCAGCCTCTTCTTTTGGATCAGAATGCAGATCTTTCCATTTTCAGAAAAAGTGCTAGAGATATATAGATAATCATACAGTCACGTGCTGCCTAATGATGTTTTGGTCAATAACAGACCACATATACAACGGTGGTCCCGTAAGATTATAATGGAGCTGAAAAATTCCTTTTGCCTGGTGACGTCGTAGCCCTCGTAGGGTTATAACTGCAGTACTCATGTGTTTGTGGTGATGCTGGTGTAAACAGACCTACTGTGCTGCAGCCATATAAAAGTCTAGCACTATAATTATGTACAGTACGTAATACTGGATAATAAATACCTGTTACTGGCTTATGTATTTACTGTACTATACTTTATATCATTATTTTAGAGTATACGCCTTCTCCTTATTAAAACAACAAGTAAACTGTAAGCCTCAGGCAGGTCCTTCAGGATGTATTCCAGAAGAAGGCATTGTTAGAAATGACAGCTCTGTGTGTTACTGCCCCTAAGACCTTCCAGTGGGACAGGATGTGGAGGGGAAGACAGCGATATTGATGATCCTGACCTGGTGTAGGACCAGGCTGATATGTGTGTTTGTGTCTTCATTTTAAACAAAAAATTTAGAAAGTAAATACTAAAGATATTTAAAATAAAAAAAATAGGATAAGGATGTAAAGGAAGAAAATATTTTTGTACAGTTATACATACAATGTTTATTTTAAACTAAGTGTTAATTTCAAGCGATTGGGAGTTGATAAAAAATTAAACAATAGTAAACTAAGTATTATTACAAAAGAGTCAAAAGTTAAAACAATTAAAAAGTTTATAAAATAAAAATGTTACAGTAAGCTAAGGTTAATTGACTATTGATGAAAGAAAAATTTTTAACACAGATTTGGTATAGTATTTAAGTGTACAGCATTTATAAAGTCTACAGTAGTGTTCGGTAATGTCCTGCGCCTTCACATTCAGTCACCACTCACCCACTGTCTCACCCAGAGCAACTTCCAGTCCTGCAAGCCCTATCCATGGTAAGTGCCCTTTACAGGTGTGCAATTTTTAGATCTTTCATACCATATTTTTACTGTTTATTTTCTATGTTTAGGTATGTTTAGACACACATACTTACCATTGTGTTATAGTTGCCTGCAATATTCAGTACAGTAACATGCTGTACAGGTTTGCAGCCTAGAAGCAGTAGGCTATAACATTTAGCTCAGGTGTGTAGCAGGCTCTACGGCTTAGGTTTGTATAGGTGCACTCTGTCATGCGCACACAACAATGAAATTGCCGAAGGATACATTTTCAGAGTGTATCCTTGTCATTAAATGACACATGACTGTGTAAATAGATGACATACGTAAAGGTATTGTATAATCCACACTTACAGCTGAATGCCAGTAGCATTGGTAGCTTGACAAGAATAATGCTCTACTTTTTTGTTTTCCTCTTTGCTGGTAGAACCATGGGGGCATTCTTTAGACAATTGTTAATCTCCCCTAATGATGTTTACATAACTTGATTTGGATCTCGTTCCATATTTTGTTTTTCACTTCTCCTCCTCCTCGTCCCTCTTCTGGCTAGAATAGAGTGATTTTTAAATAATTGAATTTAAGAAATAGTCTGTGTGGGCAGTTGCTGCCACTTCACTTCTCCTCCCTCCTAAATTTATCATCTTATTGTAAAGAAAAGCATTTATAAATAGAATTATCAACACAACACTTTCCTCCCTCTCGCCCTCCCTGGAAGTAAGAAGCAGCAGGTCTTTGCAGCAGACCCTCCCTCCTTTGACTTTGCTTAGAAAACCTCCTGTGAGAGGGAAAGCTCCAAGTCCTACTTCTGCTGACTTGTGGTCAAAAAGCTAAATTATGATGAAAATTCCCATTTTGTGTGGAATAAGGAGATTATGAGTTATTTTTGTTTATGGTCCAGTGCAGCTTGTCTAGTTATACTAGGTTTATTGTCTAAATAAGATCATCCTTCTAGTTCTAGTACTTCTGAAGATGTGAGATTAAAAGCCTTGAAGAACTAGAAAAATCACTCAATAAAAATGTTTTAAAATTCTTAGGTAGGAAAATGAAGTCTGCATGGCAATATCCTCCCAGAACCTTTAAGAAAGACCCAGAAACTCTTAGGGGATGGGGTGATGGGTATTTAGAGGGAATCTAATATTTTAAAAGCTACAATTAGCATCTCTTTTGAAAGCTGCAATTGCTCACTCACTTTTTGCAGCAGTTCAGCCCCCAGAAAAATGTAAAAATGATTTCCTTATTCTGTCATTAAATCGTTTAACACAGAAAACAAGAACAAATGTTAAGGATTCCTTATGGTTGTGACAGAATGCTGAGGAACAGTCAGATTTTATTTTTATTCGTTTGTCCTCTTTTGCTAGTCTTGCAGTTTCTACTGCCCTGTGCAATGCACACACAAGGTTACATTTTTGTTGACCCACTTACTGTGAAAAATGAGTTTCACTCCCTGACACTGAGAGGAGTTTTCAAATGCTTAAGAAATGAGGGACATGTGATTATGGTGTAGGTGGGGTGGAAGTATTTTATTAAATTGAAATTACTTGTGGTATCTGTCTTGAATATTTGCTATGCTTTATTTTTATGACACTTAATCACTGGATTACTAGTCATCTACATTGACCTTACCTGACCCCCGAGTCTGAGTTAGGTCATGTTGCTTCTCCCATAAGCCTCTCTACATCCCGCCTTGGTCTAAATCAGAATACTCTTTTTCAATCGGAATTTGCACCATCCACTAGACTATATGCTTTGTGAGGGCAGGGATGGTGCCTCTGGTTTTCATAGTTATATGCCCTGTACATGGCATATATTAGGCACTCATTAAGTATTTGTTGATTAGATAAAAGGATGGATGGATAAATGAGTGAATGCTCTATAGCTTTAATAATAAAACTATACAATAAGTAAAACTTGTTATAGCCTGTAATAAGCTTTGTTATGCACTTTTCTATCTTAATCTTCAAACATTTACAGGGATATTCTCATAGTGAAGGTTGTAGGTAATGTCAGTGGTGCTGTTCATTGTTTTGGAATGTTTCCTGTCTTCTCCATTCAGTTCCTTCCTCATCCCTATTGTGTTTGAGTCTTTTATGAGCTTCCTAACTTCTCTCTTTCCACCTTTAATTCCTACTTTAAAGTAGGATTGGCAGACGTTTTCTGTAAAGGGCCAGATAGTAAAGATTTTTAGCTTTGTGTCCCAACTATTCAACTCAATATATAAACGAAAGGTGTGGCTATGTTAAATAAAACTTTATTAACAAAAATAGGTGGTCGGTTGCATTTGGATAGTGAGTTGCAGTTTGCCAACCCCTGCTTTAAAGCATTGCCAGATAAGATATGTAGATTTCAACATCTTATTTCCCTGTTCAGAAATGACCAGTGGTCCCCTAGTGCTAGAATATAAATACTGACTTTCTTTGCTGAGCTTTCAGGCCCTCTGTACTGCATTTCTGTAGTATTGTATCTTTGCACCAGCATTTACCTTGCTTATTCTCTTGTCCTCTTCTCCAACTATGTTCATGCCTACTGCGAGTCTTTAGGAAGCCCTTTCTTGGAAGCTCCCTGCCCTCCTTATCAATTTCTCATCTTTAAATAAAGACATATATTACCTTCCATGTCTTCTGTGAAGCTCTCCCCAATAAATGGAATCCACCCTATCATTAACACTTTATTTTATCATGTATGCTATTACATACATGAACATCTATATTTGTTTACATATTGTCTGTGTATGTAAGAATTATCTCCAAATTTAAACTTCCTTTTTTAGACATTTCAAAAAATTCTTTTATAGTTCATGGTTTCTAACACAGTACTGGTCACAGGTGGGAATTAAAAATTAAAATACTCATTTGGTTGAAAGTTGAAAGCAAAATGGAAATGAAATAATGTGTGCTTCCTACTCTCCCTTAGCATTCTTATATGACAGTTGAAGTTGGCTTAAATGTAGTTCTTTTTTCTAGTGTCAGTAGCATTTTTATACTCAGTTGGTTAATGCTGCCCTTTGGTTATGAAGACTATGTGGATGTTTTCCATCTCAATTTGACCAATGTAAGAACAACCTTGGTAGCCTAAATAGGTTAAGTTCTTCTGTGTTCTAACACCAGGCAGAATACATATATATTTTAAGGAATTGTTGGTCCTTAAAGTAGGACCTGGAATGAGGTCAAAATATTAGAATCTAGCTTTATAAAATAACCAGTTTGATGAAAATCTGAGTGATTGGCAGTGCACTAAAGCACGGTTCATTTTTACTTTGGAATAATGTTAGTGCTGACAGTGATAAACTCCTTATTGATTGTGTGAATATCCATTCCCAGTAAAGTGCTAAGACTTTCCAGTGGTACGTAGTAGTGTTTCCTAATGTCAATTTGTTGTCTTTTCCCTCTGCCTATTCTCTATTTTAAAAATTGGTCATCTTTCCTGATTTTAAATATGACATTTTTATTAGTCTGCTTTTGTTGCTATTAAGAAATACCTGAGGCTGGGTAATTTATAAAGAAAAATAGTTTATTTGGCTCACAGTTCTGTGGGCTGTACAAGCATGGCACCAGTAATCTGCTTGGCTTCGCGTGAGTCCTCAGGAAGCTTACAATCATGGTGGAAGGCAAAAGGGGATCTTGCATATCACATGGCAGGAGGGAACAAGAGAGAGGGAGGATGTGCGAGGCTCTTTTAAGCCACCAGATTTCAGGTGAACTCATAGAGTGAGAACTCACTCGTTACTGGGAGGACAGCACCAAGCCATTCATGAAGGATCCACTCCCATGACCCAGGTACCTCCTACTAGGCCCACCTCCAACACTGGAGTCACATTTCAACAGGACATTTGGAGGGGATAAAACATCCAAACCATATCAGTATTCATTTATTAATTCATATTAATATTATTAAATATTAACTAAGTGTTAATATTTATTACAGTTAAAGATTAGTACTAGCTTTCTATTCTTTTGTTGTATATTTACGTTGCTGTGGTTTTTCATCCTTCCTCTTTGTTGTGGCATTACTTTAGATTTGATGTAATTTTTCAGCTAAGGGATACTAACTATATATCAAGAACATGAGCTCAATCTCAATATTGAACCACACCTTTGGCATTCATTCAACATTGCGATTTTTTTTCTCTTCCCAAGCGGACCTGAGAATGTTACTTGACAAAGCATCAAATCATTACGAGGTCAGCATGGTTCAGATGATGCCTTTACATTTGCATATAAGCTATTTATATGTTTGCAGTATTTGTAGATACATGTTAACTATAATTTAAGTTTTCAGTGTTAAATAGTGGTTTATGTTAATTTTCTGTATAAAGCCTGTCAGCTATTTTTGACTCTACTTTTGAAAAGACTTGAAAACATAAAACTTGCTTTAAGTGATAAGGTTGATCAGAAATATATAATAGGTGAGGATTAATTTATATTCTCAATGTATTAGAGTTATGAATCACCTTGGTTGTTCAGCTTCATTTTATACTTTCTTATGTAGTGTCAATAATACTACTAGGTCAATACAGAAGAGTCTTATTTTAATCTTGCGTCTTATTTTTTTGGCTAGGAGTAAAAGAAAGCAAGTGCTTTTTATATACCTATAAAAGCTGACTGGGTGGAATGGCTCACACTATAATCCTAGCACTTTAGCAGGCTAAGGCAGGAGGATCACCTGAGGTCAGGAGTTTGAGAACAGCCTAGGCAATACAGAGAGACCTCATATCTTAAAAACTGAAATTAAATGAAATGGAAGCTTATCCAATTAATAAAGCTATAGCTAATATTTATGTAAGTGTCTACCATGAGCCCAGTATTTTTTTGGTGGAGCAAGGTAAGACAAATACATACAAGCCATTGTCCTCCACTAGATTAAAAACTTCATGCAGGCATCTTCTGGTGGAATTGATTGCTCTTGTTTTTCTGGTCCTTTTTGTTTTTGCACTGCTGCCAGAATCCACTTAAAATACCAGTTTCCTAATGTAAGTCTTTGTTTAACAGCTTCTGTGGCTGAAGAATAAAACCAATTATTATAAGATTTTTCCTCTTTTTTTTCTGAAATTCTGTAGTTTCACCATAATATAGCTATATACAGATTCATTATAATTTATCTTGCCTGGCGTCAGTGTGTACTTTCAATCTTAGGGCTGCATGTTTAGTTATGGAAAATTCTCAGTCATCATTCTTTTTTTTTTTTCTTGTAGAGAGTGTCTTGCTATGTTGCTCAGGTTGGTCTCAAACTCCTGACCTCAAGCGATCCTCCTGCTTTGGGGTCCCAAATTGCTGGGATTATAGGCTTGAGCCACCACACCCGGCTCCACTATCTTTTTGGATGTTGCTTTACTGCCTTTCCCCTTATTTTCTCCTTTTGCAATAGCCCCACAATTTTTAATATTTTTTATTTATTCATTTATTTATTTTTTTAGAAGGAGTCTCACTCTTGTTACCCAGGCTGAAGTGCAATCTCAGCCCACTGCAACCTCCACCTCTCAGGTTCTTCACCTCCCAGGTTCAAGTGACTCTCCTGCCTCAGCTTCCTGAGTAGCTGGGACTACAGGTGCGTGCCACCACGCCTGGCTAATTTTTATATTTTTAGTAGAGATGGGGTTTTGCCATGTTAGCCAGGATGGTCTCAAACTCCTTACCTCAGTGATCTGCCTGCCTCGGCCTCCCAAAGTGCTGGGATTACAGGCATAAGCCACTGCACCCAGCCAATAGCCCCCAAAACTTATAGTGGAGCCTTTCAATCTGTCATTAATATTTCTTACCTTCTTTTTATATTTTTCAGTTCCTAAGCTCTAGCTGTATTCTGATTGAATTCCTCCTATTATTTTTCAATTCATGAATTTTCTTTAATGTCAGTTCTGGAGTATATCCCCCAATCCACTGACTTTTGATTTCAGGGGCTATATCTTTCCTTTCCAGCATTTCTAATTTGATCCTTATGATAGTCATCTGTTCTAATTTGGGCCCCCCTGTTTTTGTTTTATGGCTTCTTATTCTTTTTATGTGTGTGTGTGTGTGTGTGTGTGTATTTTTTTTTTATTTTCACCTGGAGGATCTCAGGTGATAAGGCATTTTGATATTGCCTTGTTATTTGCATTTCACCCCTGTGAGAGTTTGCCTTGTGATTACAGACTTTGTCAGTTCTCATAATGTTCATTTTCCTTGTGTGTTAGGGAATTTTGGTTCAAAGTTTCAGATTGCATGGGAGTTTTTGTGTGTTTCTCTCCTCTCTCTGTTTTTCACTCCTCATCTGCTGACCTTCTCGTTGACTCTACCTGATCATCTAGGCCTTTGGGTTTAGAAAGAGACCTTAATGACCCAGGCTTCCATCTCTTGGTGAGCTCCTCCCAGGCTTGCTTCTCAGGCAGGGATGTGGCTCCACCTTAGCCCTGGCCCGAGGGCAATGGTCCCAATTTCTCTCAACCTCCTTCCCCATGTGGGAGAGCCTGACTCCACCCCTGATTTCAGGCCAGGGGCTTTTCACCTATGTACCCACATGAGTGGAACACCTAGTCACCTCTGCAGGCTTCCAGCTGTGTAGCCAGAGTCCTACCACTGTCTTGATTGTTTCTGGGCCACAAAGGTGTTGATCTTGCTTTTCAATTTCTGCTGTGCCCTTTATTTCTTCTTCATCTTTAAAAATATTTAATACATGCATACAGAGGGTAGTTTGGAGTGTACCATCTTGACATTAAGTAGGTCCAGTCTCTGCAGCTTGCTGTTCAGTGCCTTTTTCAGCCTTCCCCAACCAGCTTTCCAAACTCATTTCCCTCCACTCCTGAGCATGAACCTTCTGCTTCTACTAGGCAGTTTCTTAAGTCCTTGAATGTGTGCGGCTCCTCCTACCTCTGTGTTTTTCTTACATGTTAGGTCCCCAACTTGGTCTCCCGTCCTCCCTCCCTTTGCTTCTCACCTCCTTTCCATCAGGAGTTGGCCTAAGTCCAACCTCCTCCTCTGTGAAGCTTTCCTTAACCTCACCAGACCATGGCAATCCTGACGTTTTTTGAAGTCTTTCTGTTTGTATTGGTTATTGGCCTTCCTCATCCCTCTTTCATATTGAGAGTCACCTATCTTGTGGATGTGGGCCTTGAATCCCCACTGAATTCCTTGACTGAGGTTAGAAAATGTCTTTTATTTTTGTTATCTCCGAAGCATCTGGCATTGAGCTATGCTTACCTGTTTGATTGTGGGTGTACTCAGTCCATACTTGCACCTTTTCTAATATTATGTAGGTCATCTGTTTCTTCCAAAAATTTGAATTTTACTGTATGCGCATGTGTGTGTCAGATCTTTAACTTAGAAAGGCATATTTTTATTGCAACTCCCTCTTACACACGCATACGCATACATGTGGATGTGCATGCATGTGCAAACAAGCACAGACACCACGTGCACATTACCTGTAAAGTCATTGGATTTGCCCGTAACAGAAACCTTTGGTAAATGACACAGGCTCTCCTTGATAGTGAATGTCTAAACAACTCAAAGGTTGATATATGTGGGAGAGAACTGTTTTTATCAGTTTAGAAATAGATATTTTTCTCTCTTGGGCAGACTGTTGTGAGTCCTTCAGCCTTCTGTTATGAAAAAGCAGTAGACTGTAAGAGAAAATCAAGAAGTCTCCATTTGAAAGTGAGCAAAATAAGATTGACCCATTCCATCTCATTTTCCCTTATTTACTCTTTAAGTACACATTACTTACTCTCTGGCAGCTCCTAAATATTTATGGTTAAGAGGGGAAAGGCTGTGTTCCCAATTCCTATTAGGAACCTCGTTTCCGTGCTCTTCTGCCTTTTGCAAACATCATCCAAGGACACTCATATCTTTTTGTCCTCATCACTGTTATTACCTCCCTTCATCCCTGGAAGACTTTTGCTTCTACTTTTTAGCTGCCTAGGCACTGCCAACATTCTGGACAACTGTAACATTTTTCTAATCATTATCATCATCCACTGTTTCTTGAATACCTTCTATGTGCCTGATATGGTATTAGGTACTTTATATCCATTCTCTTACTTATTTAACCTGCTATTTACAGATGGTGAAATCAAGACTCAGAGTGGCAATAACTTGCCCAAGGTGTCACAGTGATCTTATTTTAAACTTTCTTAACTTCAGTTATCTTTATTTTTGTTCACTTGAAAATTCGTTGAGTAAACCTTCTTGTTGCTTAGCACATTGTTTCTGACATCTTGAATCCTGCCAGCCTCCTGTAAACATTTCCCCCTCCTCCTAACTCTGCTCCGTGACCTCTTTCTGACCCTGCCTGTTTCCCCAGCTATCTCAGTTCACCTCTTTCCTTCTGTAGCCTGCACAGTCATTTTTGCTTCCTTTTTCCAACATTCTCACTTCCACTTGGACATTCTGTAACCACTTGATTACCAGCCTCCAAAATTAGATCAATTCAACCATCTGTTGTATCTGTTCCTCATCTCTCTCCTGTGAGCACTGTTGGAGAAAATCCCATAACTTTGCCAATTGGCTCCATCTCAAATGTGTTTCTAATCTACCCGGCCCTTCAGTGCTCCTAATTAGTTGTCTCATCCCTTTTTGGCTCCTTTTCTCTTCCCCACGTGGCTGTTCCAAAACTTTTTAACATTTTTCACCAACACAACCCCTTGCTGATCTCCAGAGTCAGTTGACCCTGCTTTGAAATCTGCTAAGAACATAGAATTTATCAGAAGTAATTTCCTGTAACTTGCCTCTTCTCTATCTCAAAGTTTATCTGCATCTGCACTCATCCATTTCTTCCTTCCCTTTTAAATCCAAAGAAACCCTACTGTTTTCCAATGATAACTCTACCTACCTGTACTGTTCTTTCCAGACTCTTCCATGAAGTTGCCCTAACCACTTCCTTCCCCTTTTATATCTTCAGCCTCTTCCCCTCCGTTTGCAGGTCTCCTCACCTGCAAATGTGCACATCCATGTTGGTAGGCTGGTGAGGGCTGGGGAGGAGTCTTCCCTCAGTCCTGTCTTCCTCTCACAGTTTCTCCTTTATGGCCAAACTTGGGGAAAGAGAAGCCTGCACTGCCCCCTCCCTTGTCTCTTTGGTACTCCTCCGCTCTGTAGCTGGGAGGTGGCCCCTCATTCTGGTGAAAGTCTCTCCCACAGATTACTGCCAACTTCTTCAAGGCCAGATCTGATGGGCTGCTGTTAGTCCTTCTTCTCCTAAGCCTGCCCCTTAATGATTGTCCTTACATTGACTCTTTCTCTTTGGGTATCCTTCTGAGCATTAGATCTACACTCCCAGCTTCCTCTGGGCGTTACATGGGATGGAGAGAATACAGGTTCCTTCCACTGCCAGCTCCTCTGGTTTCCTAGCCAAATCATCTCATCTTTATTCATGTAGTCATCCAAGCTAGACATTTGGAGCCATCGTTGACACTACTTCTACCTGCCTTTCCCTCTGTCACACCAGTTACTAAGTCCTATCAAGTCTCCCTCTAAAACGCCTCTCTGTCCCTCCATCCTTACCACTGCTGCCCTAATTGGGGTCTTCATGAACTATTGCATAGCCCTTTCTGTCTTCCTGTCTCTTGCCTTTAATCTCTCCTCTATACTGTTGTCAGTGTTAAATTTCAGAGACATAGAGCTAATCAAATCCTTCTCATGTTTGGCTTCATTCAGTGGCTCCACTCTGCCTACTGGGTCAAGTGTGGTTCCCCTGGCTTGGCATTCAGGGTTCTTCCCTGTCGGGCTGTGTGCCTCCCTGCCAGCCTCCTCTCCAGCAGCTCTACCTGGCATCTGACCTGCATTTTGCAAGAGTGCCATGACCTGCCTTGAGCCTGAACCTTAGCACTTGTAGTCTACTCTGCTTTCCCTTCTTTCTCTGCTTGGTTTTATATTTCTTGACCTGGCTCAATAGTTATCTTTTTGATAAGCATTTGCAACCCATCTAAACAGAATGGCTCTTCCTGTCTTGGCTCTCCTAGGAGTGCTGACACTCTCATATTATAGTCAGTTATATATGATTCTCTCTCTCCTCTGCTTTCCTTTAAGCTTCTCCGAAACATCTTTGTTTCCTGAGGTTCCATAGTACAGTATAAGTGCCTAATAAATATTTATTGAACTAAAAGTCGGTTAATGTATCTGGGTTCGTGAATGTTAAAGTGCTTAGGAGCCTGGGTCTCATTGTTAGCATATGAAGCACTAACAAACAAGTTTCCACCTTTAGCTTTAATATACGGTAATCTAGGAGTTGTGTATTTTTTTTTCTAGAAATGTGGCTTTACACTAAAATAAGAGAAAATAAATTTTAACTGAGTTTGCATCAATATAATTTTGGTGTTCAGATGAACTGAAAACACTCATGTAATGGTTGGCTGAGTCAAGCTGGGTGTCAACAATCTGTCATCTAACAATCGAGCTCTTTGTGATTGTTGAAAAGCATATATTAAATTTCTCCAGAAAAAAGAATCTATTAAAAATCATGTAGGAAGGTGAAAGACTATTTTATATAGCATTATAATGAACCCAAATTGGCTTGTTAAGTCTTGAAGTCCCTGAAATGCACAGAGAACACTATGGGAAAATGTACACACGCCTTTTGAACCTGATTTTATCACAAACCTTAGTCTTTTTATCTTAATATGATGCCAATAAAACCATACCCAGCTACATTTCATCTAGTGTTATTGGAGGAAATATGCATCATAGTCACAGAGGCAAATTCTTTCAGTATTGTACATATTGGGTACAATACACTACTTGCGTGACAGGTGCACTGAGATCGCAGACTTCACCACTATACAATTCATCCATGTAGCCAAAAACCACCTGTACCTCAAAACCTATTGAAATAAAAAAATAAAAAGTACTTCCAGTATTGTGAAACCACAGTTATGGAAATAAGTATCAATGCACACATCACATTTTCTGTGTTAATTTGTAAGCAACACAAAAACTGAAAACACTGTTACAAAGGCATAAAGAGACATAGGAGTACAGAGGCAGTTATAGGTGTATTTATTTTTTCCCATTGTTGTATTTGTTCATTAAAACTTAAAACACTATAGTTATGTATAAAATACCATGTTGCCAAGCATGTATTTTTTCCTTTAATTTCAATCCCATTGAAACAAACCATTTTTATTTTAGGTGATTTTTGCCTCTGTGGTTATAACTTAAACCGGGGATAACTAGTACACTATTTTTTATTCCTTAAAGGACTTGGGAAAATGTAGGAAAGAAAATATCAGTGTGGCAAAAAGTCCATGAACATTTCAAATCAGGATTTTGACCTCAGTAGGATGCTAACATTCCAGGCCATTGGATCCTTTGGTTCAAGTTATTTGAACATTAAGACATGGTTACATTCATTTCTGTCAAGGACCTTAATCTTTCATTATTCTTTATAATTTGCTGTTTTTGATAGCTAACATGTTTTATTTATTAACCATCTGTACAATATTTATATCTATAATTATTAGACATTTTCCTACCATGATTAGGTAACTGGGCTGTTTAAAAAAGAAACACCTCCAGAATAGCTAAAATTTTAAAGTTACTACCTACATCTGCCAAAACAGATTAGTAGCAGATTTCCAGAACAGAACAAATTGTCTTGATCTCCTTACCTAACACTTTGTTTTATGTCAAATCTTACTGCTTTCAGGGAACAAGACTTCTTGATGGAAGCTTATATTTTGACATAAAAATTTTGGGGGCTGCAAATGTAAGGCAATTTTATCCTTATTTTTCAGGTTGAATATTGCTACATTATTAATTTTATGGTATTCATACAATAAGAATACCACGTATTCATGATAAACTTGATTTGGTCCTAACTCACTATAACTCTGTTGAACTTACTAATTATATGAGCTTGAATATTATATTTGAGAAATTAAAATCTCTTGGTTATATAAACAAGGGCTAACTTCTAACATTATATTTATACTTCAGGTTTCGCTTTCTTTATAACCATCTTCATTGTCATTGTTACAATTTGTTTTGTATTTCAGATTCCTTAATTTATTATCATAACAACAAAAAACATTGGCCAAGCAGAATTAAAACTTTAATCAATCATAATACTTAAGCGTGGATGTTCTTATAATGAAAATTTCTTTTAAATTTAGAATATTCCTGAAAATTCTTTGAATTCAGGCCTGATGAAAATAATCCAAAAATGTATTTATCTTTTAATGCAACAAATATTTTAAAATAATTTTTAAAAATTCACTCGGAATCACAGCTTGCCTAAGGTCATTATTTGTCTCTGTTATGGTGACAGAGAATGTTGGATTGAATATGTAGTGATCACAAGACAAATGCTGGCTGTCTTGAGACATTATGGTAGCTAAGGGTTTGAGCCTTAGAGTCAGACTGCTAGGGTTCAAATTCCAGCTCTACCAATTCTTAATTACATGAATTGGGGCTAATTACTGCTTTGTGCCTCAGTTTCCTTATCTGTAAAGTGGGTTGTCTCAAACATTTAATATATGAATATGTATAAGCTGTTTAGAACTGTCCTTAGCATATAGAAAGTACTCAAATATCTAGCTCAGAATAATTGACGTGTCAAGTAATATATCTGATTTGTTAGGAACTTCAGATAGTTGTATTTAATCTATTTTTGAATAATAAAACCAATAGCAATAATATTTTTCATGGAATTCAAAATGCAAATGCAATTTTACTATAACATGTAATTTTACTATAAAAATTAAAAATGCTAGTAACTGGCTATTGTCTTTTCTGGGATATTAGGAATTTTACAATACATGGACATTTGGAAAACATTGTAGTTTGGTAGTCCTACCTGTGACTACAAAAAAAAGCATGAAGTTATGCTTTTTTACGATGTGTATTAGGTCAAACTAGTCACTTATATGGCTTATCTATCTATCCTATCTAAGATTTCAAATGGAGAGTACTTGTGTTTCTCCTTGAGGTTTCCTTAACCGTGGCTGAGTACAAATGACCCAGAGAGACCTTCAGCACAACCCCATAGGATAACCATGTGATACTTGAAGTTTAAATATTCCTGTCATCCAACACTGTTGCTCCCTGAATAGAAAGGTCTCACGGTGTTAGTTATGCTTTTGTTAAGTGAATAATCTTGGAGACTTGAACAATTCTCTTCTCCCCTCAGTGCATTTCTTTTTTTTTTTTTTGAGATGGAGTTTTGCTCTGTCACCCAGGCTAGAATGCAATGGCGTGATCTGAGCTCACTGCAGCTTCCACCTCCCGGGTTCAAGTGATTCTCGTGCCTCAGCCTCCCGAGTAGCTGGGATTACAGGAATGTGCCACCACACCCTACTAATCTTTTGTATTTTTAGTGGAGACGGGGTTTTGCCATGTTGGCCAGGCTGGCCTTGAACTCCTGACCTCAGATGATCCACCTGCCTCGGCCTCCCAAAGTGCTGGAACTACAGATGTGAGCCACCTTGCCAGGCCCCCTTAGTGTATGTCTATTAAGATTTTTATTTTAGATTGAAAATCAAAGGAAGTTAATTTGTTACAAAATACTGATGTCAGAATAATTTGCTAAACCCTTTTTACTGATCTTTTATTTCCCTTTCCTTTATGCCATATAAAGAAACCATGGAACATGTTTTGTTTTGAGGACTTTGGTATTATATTTTTATCCCCTAGTGCTTAATAGATACAACTGATGGTTCTGTAATTATTTGTCTAATGAATTGAACTGGTGGGACAGAAGGTCTATTTGTAAGCCAAGTGGTGCCATCATTTGTTTGCAGAGGGCTGCGGGGCCAGTTAGGCAACATAAGAGAGCAAATTAGGGGTTTGGAAAAGGAAATAGTGGGGCTTGTGGTGAACTGTATCTGAGGCCAGATGAAACACCAGTCAGGGCTTGTAAGCTCTGTGTAAAAGTAAAGGCTTTGGCTAGAAGACTAATGAATATATTCTCCGTGTGCATAATAGAAATCTTTAAAATGTTCTAGACTGCTTCTGTTTTCCAGTTCACTGGGTACCGTGATTCGTTAAATAAGTAAATAAATAAATGAATAGATATGTGTGTGTTTATATATATAAATATATGAAATATATGCACATATACCTATTTGCCCCCACTTTATTGAGGTACATATGAAATACTTCACCCTGTAAAAAAGTTGGCTTAACAAAGGTCGCTTGTCTAATGTTTATTTGCTACATCTCTGTTTATTGATAATTGATGGAGCTTGCAATAACAACTTCATTCTAAGTTATATGTAATATGAAGAGTTTTCTAATTTCTGTTAGTGACAACATGCACAACTTTACTAACTGGAACAAAAGTAAAAGTTAAATATTCTCTAAAAAGCACTAGCTGAGCTGCATACACACACACAGACACACAGACACACACACACACACAACATACCTTTGTGGCATTCTTATAGCTGGGGGACTTAACTGGCTCTCCCCTCTGACTGCTTGCCAGACTTAGAAGAAGCCAAGAAAAAGCAGGTAGAAAAATTTTTTATGCTCTAATTGCGAGCGTGGTAGCTGGTGTCCCTCAAGTGGAATGTATATGAGCTTCAAGGCTTTTGACCAATTTCACTGGACTTCCTCAGGGTCTTACCTCTTTTATTCCCACTGTGGGTTCAGGTATATTTATAGTATAGTGCTCTGATTCTTGATAATCTCGCTCCTGTTTTGAAGTATTAGCATGAACCACATACAAGAAAGTTAATAGCCAAACCTTTTCCATTCTTCCTACAGCTCTTGAAACTGGCAGCCTTGAGAACCACCCATTTCCCTTACTACCTCTCACCTAAGCCTCCCTTGGTGCACAATGTTAACGTTACACTACATATATTACTATTTAATGTTGACACCGCTGTCTTTTCATTTCACATCTGTTATGATATTGTGGCTTTCGCCCTTTGCGGTCAGGGACCGTAACTTTTTGACACACTGTGTTAATAGGGACTTACTCAGGAAATGGCTGTTCATAGGGTGTAAAATTCACTGTGGTTTTGAAGCTGAGAAAAAATACCTTGAATCCTTTTGTAAGTTCTTTGGAAAATGGACAGATTCTTTTTTACTGATAACCTATATCATCACCAAAATGAACCCGTCTTATAATTGACTAGACCTGTTAATAAAATGTTACAGACTAATTTGAGAAATAATTATCGGGTGGGAGAAAAGGGCATTTACTAGAAAATCAAGTAAACTTTGTTGTCCTCAGGCATTTAATTGGAAGAATTGAGCAAAAAATTTGTTAATGTTTAGATTGGTTTATGTTCCTTTTTCTAACCACTGTTTCCTGCTGTGTTATAAAAAAATAACTATTTGGCAAACTTTCTGTAACTCTCTTTATCTTTTCCTGTTTTATGTCTGTTGTCCCAGGCATTCTGATTACATATCCCAATCATGCTCCTTTTACATGTTAGTATCTAATATGGTGTCTTGTATTGTTTACTTGAAAATTGCCTATTGTTGATTAAATTCTGACAGCAAGACTCTTCTGTATAAATGTTTTTGGGTCTTAAGATCAGATTTGAAATCAAATCAAATGATCTTTCAAATCAAATAGTAGTTCTTCGTGTCCCCTTCAGGGAAAGGATTTGTAAGATATTTATAAATTCAAGCATTCTTAAGGAATTTATTTAAATGGCTGCTAATTCTGCATTAGAAGCATGCCATTGACATTGATATGTAGTGAATTAAATTTAAGGATAAATCATCTCAAGTATATTCTAGTAATCTTTAATTAGTTAAAAGTATCTTTTAATATTTTTAAGTAAAACTCACTAATTGCAGAAATACTTAGAGATGAGTTTAGGCTACCTACCAATTTTTAAATTAAAACTTAATTTTTAGTCACTATAAATAAATTAGTAAACCTTTTAAAAATATGAAGTTTTCTTACAATCACTTTGCATAATTGAATATCTCATTGTTACTTAGCTAATGCTTTGTGTCTCCCATCTTTTTGTTTCTATTTTGGCTTAGTTTATTTCATTGATCTTTGGTGTAATAGACCCAAGCTGCCTTGTGTGGAAGGGAGAAGCTCCATGACTTGCTAGAAGTTTTACATGTGATGGAATTTAACCTCAGTTTATGTCTCTCCCTGCACAGTCCCTTCAGTCTGAATATGTTCATTACTAAGGCCTTGCCACTCCAGTGAAAGCCGTTCCTCTCTTAGACACAGTTTCTTCATCTGGACGAGCAGTGGAGAGGGAAAGCAACTTCTTGCTGGAAGAATATCTCTGCCTTCTTACCTTAAATTAAAGAGAGCACTAAGATAACACCTTCAAGAGACTTGAAAACAGAAAACTGGTTAATGACTACTATAAATGCACTGAAACTATGTTTATGGAGATTTCCATACTTTTAAAGACAGTTTTAATGTTGAATTTGGTATTTTGAAGGGTTATTTTTAATGTATTTTGGTAATACATTTATTATATTTACATGTACAGTGTTACATTATATATGTATTGTGAACTTTAAAAGACTATTTTGATAAATTTATAAATATATAAAATTATGTAAAAACAAGATTATATTTTGATTTAGATTTTCCTGCTGTTTGCTACCAAAAATTTGTATTTTAAGTCTATTTAGTTTTAGTATGGTTTTGTCTCTAATGAATAAAGAATTCCTTCTTATTAAGAAGAAGTAAGGGAGAAAGTTTTTAGAAAGTGATTTTTATGCTCCCACTATAAATACGGCAGATCAGTTCATTCTTTTGGGAAGTCAGTTTATTTACACTGAGTTTATCCAAGTTTATCTCTACCAAGAGTATAATGGCATGGGATGACTTATTTAGGACAATTCCCTTTCCCATTGTTTTTGTTCCTGAGCCAATTTGAGTTAGTTTTGCATCCCGGGGGACTTTAAAAAACAGCATGCAGTGGAAGATCAGAATTTACTGAATATTTCTTCTGAGAGCATGGTTTCATGGTTTTTCTCTATGAGGTGACTCAATATTCCAAATGTTTTTCTTTCCTTCCTTCTTTCAAAAGAGTTCTTAACCCAATTAGAATATCCTGCTTTGGGTACGAGGTTGTTGTTGCCTGTAATCACACATGGTTTGACATCAGTTTTAAATCAATGGAGAGAAAAAAACTGAAAAAGATGCTGCTAAGTAGTTCTCTGTATTAAAGGAGATATTTTTAAAACAGGGTACAACCCCCTGCTGCACACGCTAGCATATCTGGAACCTAATATGAAAATGAAAGGACCCTTATAGGTACTCACAGCTCTTTCATGTAAGTATGATCTGATATTTAGGTCTTCAGAAACCCGTAGGTTTCATTTCTATGAGGAATCGAGGAGCCTTACATCCTGATATCCTTCCAGGCTGCTTAAGAATGGACTGCTTCGACACTGAAAGTGCTAGTTAAATGGATTCATATGAAGTGCTTTACTCCCAACCATTGAGTTATTTATAATGTATTTATTGGGGGAGGGTACCTTGAGTCTATTATATTATGCTTCATCAAAACATCTTGTTCATGTTTTATGTTTTTTAAAAAGGCATTTGAATGAATGTTTGACTCAGGTTTGTTAAATTAACCTTCAGTAACTGCAGTACCAAAAATTACACTCAACTGATAAAAAAATGAATTGTATGATTTAGGAATCAAAAACTAAAATAAGTGGAATTATATATCTTTTCTAAAGTTGAAAAAGTAAAATATTTTATTATGAGTTATTGTAAAAATTTGGTTAATTGTATAGGAAGATGACAGTATTTTTTTCAAGTTATAAAAAGTAATTCAGATGACATTTGAGAAGTAGGGGAGAGGGAATCATGTTGACAGTTTTAGTTCTGTGAACACTAATTTGTGTGAAGCTATTAAAATGATTGTAAAGTTGACTACTGTAAATTTTCCATAATTATGTGTGTATATATGTCATATGTATGTACATGTATATGTCTTAAATTTACTTTACACATGTGCATACATAGACACACCAAGAAGTGGATGTATATAATATAGAAAGTATATAGCAAAGTAATTCTACTCTGATAATAAAAATTGTTTGACATGTATTTTGTTATGAATAGTTTATCTTCCAAAAGATATTTTGCTCTATTTTAAAGTGTAGAAGAATACACTGCTAATAAATAATAAAAGTTTTATGCAATCACTTATTCTCTGGCATTTATAATTTGGATTTTTGAGTTTTCAATATACTGAAGTCTCTTTATAATTTTATTTTTGGTTCAGTGTGGTCGGTGCCTTGAGTGTTTCAAGATCTCTATTCTGGATTTTAGTTTATCTTTTATTGACTTTCTAGGTTGTGGCCATTGCCTGAAATACATGACAGTGAGCTCACAGAAACCTTACACTTTGAATTTCACAAAAATCATATAATGTTAGGTTCTTGCTTGCTTTCTCTTTTTTTTTCTGTCAATAAAAGACTGATCCTGAACAGTGTTTTGGGTCCTGCCTAGTTCTTTATGACTACTGATGACTATTGTATGATTGGTCATCAGTTTCTTTTGAAAAAGAATGATATTTTTCTTAAACAAGAAATTACAGAAATAAATCAGTTGGAACAAATCTCATACCTGTTGGATCTATGCCCTGAAAAGTCAGCTTGGGAGGAAGAAGCTACACTATTTATTGGAGATATTTTATATAGTAAACTGGATCTATTTGCATTATGATGTTTCTGAGGTTTTTTTTTTTCTTTAATTTCGCAAAGGAAAGGTTGTGGATGAGAAGGTAGTTTTACATTTGGAATTGGGAATCTGCAAATAGCTGTCCTCACAACACTGCATGAAACAGTTGGGGTACCAAGGTTTTCATAGGACCACATCTTAAAGAAGGAGATTTCTTATGAATTAATGAACCTGTTTCACAGGGAAGAAGGAAATCTCTTTTTGTACAGATTGGGTTTTTATGAAAAATAAAGTAAAAAAACAAATCAATTAGCTGATTTCAACAGATTTCTCACCTATTGAGTTTACATGTTTCTTTTTTTATCCTTAGATGTAAAATGATTTATAAATCTCAAAACACACCTGGGAAAACTATCTATGTGATTCAAACATAGCAGGAACATGAATTTACCAACTATACACAAATGTATTTTGAAAGTTGTTTTTACTTCTATGCTTTCTTCAGTGACATGTTAAACCATTAATATGTTGAGTCTAATGAAACCAGTTGTTAGTATATAAGCTGAACAGGACTCCATGGGCTTCAT
The DNA here is from genome assembly GCF_047675955.1 of Chlorocebus sabaeus. Classification (NCBI taxonomy): domain Eukaryota; kingdom Metazoa; phylum Chordata; class Mammalia; order Primates; family Cercopithecidae; genus Chlorocebus; species Chlorocebus sabaeus. Next base: position 36,081,572 of record NC_132923.1, on the reverse strand, counting down.
GTCATATAAGAAGTCTGTACTCAATCCAAAAGTACCGTCATAACACAGAGTCCCCTTTGCAACACTTAGCAAAGCAAGAATTTGGTCACTATATGTCTCCTCAGAAGATTAATTAGGGACAATTCCAATTACAGAAGGGTATAATTTACAGCAGAAAACTCCTTTATTTACACATAGGTTGCATAGGGTTGACAACTATGGCATATAATGGAAAGTAGAAAATAATTGTATTAAGTTATTTTGAGCTGAATTGAAATGTTAATATATTCCCACCCAGTTCCCTCTCTATGGATTGAATTATGATAATCATATCAAGAAGGAGAAAAATAGCTTTTCTCGAGAATTTTAAACTTTTTTTTGCTAAGTACAAGTAGAAACTTACGTTAAAAGACTAGTTTTAATGTGAAACGTATTTGGAACAGGTTTTAGGTGGACAAACATAAATTAGCCAACCTTTTCACTCTCCATGCCTTATTTTACGCTGCACGCCACCAAAATCAAAGTAAATCACATCACCACTTGGTGGTGTCTCCTTTGGTTCGAATCAAGTTGACCACATGTTTTTGAGAAGTTGTACTGCAGGTGAAGAATGGGGCATGGTAATAACTGTAGAAATGACTGTCTGCAGATATTTACATTAAAACTTCAGATTTGGGGGTAGTAATCTATCAAATATATAGTCATCCCTCCATATCCGTGGGGGATTAGTTCCAGAACCTCTGTGGATACCCAAATCAGAGGATGTTCATGTCCCTTATATATAACGGTGTGGTATTTGCATATAACCTAGGCACATCCTCCTGTATACTTTAAGTCATCTCTAGATTGCTTATAATGTCTAATACAATGTAATGCCACCTAAATCATTATTATATTGTTTAAGGAATAATGACAAGAAAAAATGTCTGTACATGTTCAGTATAGTAGAGATGCAATTATTTTTTTTTTCCCCGAATATTTTTTATCCCTGATCGGTTGAATCTATGGATGTGGAACCTATGGATATGGATGGCCAATGGTATTTTGTTTATTTGTATTATGGCTGTCTTCCAAAAGGATCTGAAGTGGCTTCATAGAACCAAGCAAGTGTACCATAGGGAGAGTAAATAGGGGCTTTGGACATTGAATTTCGAGGCAACTGACACTGAGACTTGAAGCTGAAGTAAAACGGCCTCTCAGACATCATAGGAGATCTGTCCTTTCTTTCCAGACTGGGCGCATTTACGCCACACACGCACTTTTAGGCAATTCCAGGACTCTTCATTGGCACTCACTTTACTCAGTTTTTAAGAAAAGATTATCTCCAAGTGAGACTGCCATTCTTGATATTCAGATCCCCAAAAATAATTATGTCGAGTACGTGGAAGGACAAAATTGGAACCAGAGATCAGATTACTATGAGAATCCATCTATCTACCTACCTACTACTCTCCTACCAACCTACCATATAACTGGGCTTTACCAGAGCTAATGTAAGTGTAACATATGCTTTTTTTTGTATTGGGAAGTTAAATAAAACTTGGAAGACACAGCGTCCCACAGACTTGGGAAGAAAGGAGCTGGTCTTTGTGAAAAACCCAAAAATGAATAAAACAATGGAGGAGAGGGAGCCATTTTTTAAAAATCTAGGTTCCTTACAGGCAGTGAGATATTTTGTTTTAAATGGAAAAACATAAATTGGATACCATACTTCAACAAGCATGTTCCAGGCAGTTTTATCAACTCTGGAGAGAGGTCACCAGTTAGCTTTTCAAGCAGCTTGGGGTTGTAAAGTAATGTAGCATCTGCCGAGTGTGACCAGCAGGATTGGAAAGGTAGGCCTAGCTTTTTCTGATTTGAGGTTTTGTGTAATATTCACTTCCTCTTTCTCCCTTCTCCACTTTTCATACCAATGTGTTTCACAAGCATGGCCGCCAATCCTAGACTTTTCCTGCTGCTTCAGGCCCAGCTGGTAGCTTACTTTACCATTTTGGTGCCTTCAATGACCAGCGACTAAATGGCCAGGCACCACGTCAAATGACAACACTGCAGGAACTATACAGCTAACATCTGTTAGCAGAGACACTGGTGGCAAAATCCCTGGGCTCAAACGGTCTCGTATCACATCCGCATAGAGCACCAGCCCCGGAGTTCTCTTTCTCTCTTTTGCTCTGGAGGGTGAATCAGAGATGCTGGCCCTGAGATGGCTGCCCTGTCATGACAAGAAGTGGGACTGCTGAGTGCAACCTTGAAAATCTACTAAGCTGACAAACTGTGACTTTACTTTGATCTATTTTAAAGTCAAATCTGTTGGGGCAAATTATCCTTAATTAAGGATTTCTGTTTAAGTGACAAGTAGTTAGGATTGTTAATTTTTAAGGTAAACCAAAAGAGGAAAAGTTCACTCATCTGGTCTGGAGGAGAGATGAAAGTCAGTTACTAAGTCAGGATCTAATTATTTATCTAATTAGCAAAGCCCTGTGTATTGGGGGCCCCTAAGAGCATTCCCAGTTTTGATAATTTGCTAAGAAGGACTCACAGGACCCAATATATAGTTATACCCACAAGCTAAGATTTATCACAGTCAAAAAAATACAAAGCAAAATCAGCAAAGGGAAAAGGCACATGGGGTGAAATCTGGAGGAAGCCGAGCACCAGCTTCCACGAGTCCTCTCCCAGTGGAGTCGCACAGGACACACTTAATTCCCCCATTAGGGAGGTGTGACACGTGTGAAGCATTTTCTACCAAAGAAGTTCATTGGAGACTCAGCATCCTAGGTTTCTACTGCTGGCTGGTCACATGGGCAGCCTTTGTAGAGCACGATCAAAATTCCAGACGCCCAGAAGGAAAGCAGGTATTCCACATAAACCATATTGTTTACACAGTTGAGGTGCAATGAACTACACTTATCATCCAGAGGAAGGTTTATATCAGTGTAGGGGAACCATTTACCAGTGAAGTTCTCAGGCACAAGTCAAAGACAACCTTGCAAGCAAGCCATTCACAAGACAGTCTCAGGCCTGATTTTTAAATACTTTTCTGTATACCCTAGATCACAGCCAACTAATTTCGTAGGAACTAAAACCCATTTAAATTAATGTGCAGTTTTCCCTCAGGCTGTTGATGCAAAACCTGTGTTTTTAGAAAACTTGTTTGTGGAGGGAAGAGTTGTGATCTAGGAGACGGGAACTCTTATCTTTTGGGACTCTAGTGTTCCAGATGGGCCAGAGCTCTGGTTTCTGTTTTTTTCGAATGGATAAATTTGGAAGTCGTGCAGCTTTCCATTATAGAACGCTCTACTGGCCACAGTAAACCTGCTACTACCCGATGTCTACAATAGTCCAACCTCTTTCAGGCCAAACGAGTAGGAGAAACTCACCAACTCATATTTGCTGTAAGAGATAAACTAGTCTCAAAATTTTGCTCTCAATAGCTATGCCACCTCCCTGTTATTTATGAGTAAAAGAAATAAAAATGTAAGTTAATGCAGTTTTAAAAATGCTGCAATTTAAAGACAAAGAAAAAAAGAATAGTAAAAATGAAAGCTAAAAAAATAATGATTGCAAAAGGTAGGCAACAGAGGCTTTTAAAATGATAAACTTAAAACAATATAAATTAAAGTGATACAACATTTATAGAAATGGATATATCTTAGGGCAATAAGAAGATAGCATATAGGTTACTTACAGATTCGTAGCACTTTAGTACCTTGTTTGGCCTACAGTAATTGAATAATTAAAGTTACCCTGAAGGCTTAACAGCTTCTGAAAGTCTACAGATGCCAAGCTGTCAATCTAAGTGGGATCATCTTGAGCTGACAAAATGTCTTGCTCGTAGGCCTTGTCCTTAGACTCTTCTGCCTGGGGATTTCGGGTCACAAGACGAGTCCAGGGTAGCTCACTCTTGGGATTAGGCTAAATGGAAGGCCTGTGGGCATCTGTAACTTTCTCTGCACATATATCTCTCTTGCTTAGGAATGTTTTAAACTTTTAATTATTTTTTATGTTTTATTTAAAAAAAACCAAGTTTTTAAAAATGTGTTCTTACCTTTTAAGTCACCTTCTTACATATTTTCACATGCCACATAAAGTCAGTCCTCTCAGCATCAGCTTGCTTTCCACCTTCTTCAGGAAGCCTTTCTCACTCTGGGTTTGGCAAAGTATAATTTTTTTTTTTCCGCTCACTAAGCTGTGACATCCTTAATTAGGGTTGTGTGCCTTTTATTACTGTAACCCACGTAAGTGAAACATAATAAGCACAGGTTAGGCCTTTTTTAAAATTCCACTTTGTATTTCTTTTCACATTTTATCTGAGTTCTTCAGAAATGGTTACATAGATTCATTTTCTTGAGTGGAGCTCTGGCGATTACATCTAGAGTTCTGACTGAAATCTGGTTTGGGACCGCGTCCTATGGGGAGCAGAACTTCGAACAAGCTGTATTGGAAAAGATTCGGGGAGGTTTTTGGGCTACTGCCTCTGGTGGGGGACATTGCAGGTTCAGAAAAAATTGAGACAGCAGGAAGGGAATAAAATATAAGAACTCATATTTAGCCACACAGATTGGAAAGTTGACTGTGGATTGATATTCAGTCCCTCATTCAGCAACGTTTATTGAAAGGCTGCTGTGGAGCAACAGACACAAAGTTAAAACCGTTGTGCTGAAGTTCAGTTTTCTGAGGAACACAGACAGGAAACGGAGGAAGTTGTTCACCGGGTGTAAAGTTATAGATAGCTATAAGACACATACATTCTAGATATCTACTGTACAACCTAGTGCCTGTAGATAACAATACAGTGCCGTGAACTTAAAAATTTAAGAAGGTAGCTTTCACATGAAGTATTCTTACCAAAATAAAAGTGTGTTTCCTCCACAAGGAAACATTTGGAGATAATGGATATGTTGATCACCTTGATTGTGGTGATAGTATCACAGGTACTTGCATCTACAAACTAATTGAATCTTATACATTAAATATATGTAGTTTTATTACACATCAATCATTCCTCAATAAAGCTGTAGAAATCTGTACAAATAGAAAGGGATAACACATTTATGGTACTTCCACTGAAACACGAGATGTCAGTATTCTCCATTTACATCTATAAATTCACCGTAGTCACAATAAAAATTCCAGAGAGTTTTCTGGGAAAAAAAAAATGATACCCAGGCTCTATTCCAGACCAATTAAATCCAAACTTGGGCCATGGGGCCTAAGACTTATTTTTAATTTTTTTTTAAAGCTTCCAGAGTAATTCCTGATGCACAGTAGGAAAAAGAACCACTATACAGAGAAAAGGAGACTCAAATTATTTTAGTTTTTCCTCTTCCTCCTCCTCCTCCTCCTCCTCCTCCTCCTCCTCCTCCTCCTCTTCTTCTTCTTCTTCTTCTTCTTCTTCTTCTTCTTCTTCTTCTTCTTCTTCTTCTTCTTCTTCTTCTTCTTCCTCTTCTTCTTCTTCTTCTTCTTTTCTCCTTCTCCTTCTCCCTCTTCCTCCTTCCTCTTCTTCCTCCTCTTCTGCTTCCACTTCCTCTTCCTCTTCCCCTTTCCCTTCCCCTTCCTCCTCTTCTTCTTCTCTTTTTCCTTCTCCCTCTTCTTCTTCTTCTTCTTCTTCCTTAAATACTTTCATGTCATTTAAAGGTAGGGGGAGTCAAACTTTCCAACCATTTAACATTGTCTCTTTAGGATTCCTCCCTGCACCCCCATCCCTGGGGAACTCTTAGATAATAAAATAAGATTTTTAATTCTTCAGGCTAGCTTTTAAAAATTGAGATTTATGTTGAGAAATAATAGGCTAAATAGTCCTCATTCGTCTATCAGTTAATATCCTGCTCAAGGGACGGTAGGAACTGTGGGGAATACAAATAAATGGGACAAGGATGAGAAGGTGTCTTCCCCATGCCTTCATCCATATCTTCAAGGAGCTCAGAACCCACTTGGGGAAATGGCATAATCACGTATTCGCTGGTGTTTTTCCTTTGTGAGAGAAACCCAACATTAACTGGTGTAGGCCACAAGCGTATGGAACCCAATAAATGGTAAGTGCCTGGGCCTCAGGTACACCTGGAACCAGGAGCTCCAAATTAGCAGGAACATCCTATCTCATGAAAACATGGATGCCAACAGCGGCCACATCTTTGCAACTTAGGGTTCAGTCAACGGGACGCTGGCCTGACTGTCAGCCCTGAATCCACACCACTGGGAAGTGACTCATAATCACCTCTGGACCTGCAAATTATGGCTGGGGTGGGGTGGGGAGTTTGAATGGCTGAGCTCACAAGAGAACAGGGAACTCCCTTTGAAATCAAGTGAAAGATAATAGTTTTCTGACCCATAGGGGTTCCAATTTAAAAAAAAATGCAATGAAGAAGTTTGCTGGGCAGACAAAACAACTATCTACCATACATGCAGCATAGCAAGACAGAGCTATTCCAGGACAGCACTGGCAAACAGTATGGTACAGAGTAATGGCGAAATGAATGACGCCAACTATTGCATTTTCCCACCTGCAAAAGAACCCTAAACCTTAGGAGCGGCTTCTACTCAGAGTTGGGTCTGTGTACGCACAATCTGACTTCCCACCACATGAGGGGTGTGGAGGTGATTAGGATGAAATGAGGGGTGTCTAACACACAGAGAATCACTGCTACTCCACACCCCAACAAGCTGCAAGCACAGGGAGTTTAGTTTGGTTTATGCTGTTTGTGTATCTAAGAGATGTCTGATAAGCAGCAGAAATGGGTGATGACTGTAGCTCTGAAATTCCGTGGCAGGGGCTTCTAACACATATTTGGCCATTGCTTTCACTGAGGCTCAGAGGGTTGTGCCCAGTATCCAGAGAAGGATTTCAAAATTTGCAAGGACTATAGCTGAGAGAGGGGTTTCTGGAAATTGAGAGTGCCAATTTGCTCTGAAGCCGGGAGCAAATACGCTGTTTCTGAGATGCAGGAGATAGAAGTAGTTGTGTTTTTTTTTCACCATCAATGATGACCTCAGTGACGTAGAAACAGGATGTTAGCTCCTGGTTTTGTTGTTTCTTAATATAATTTAGACTCTAAAATTACATGAACAATATCTGAGATATTTCTTAGTTATGTTGTGACTTTGTCAATGCTGCTTAACTCTAACTCAGGATGATAATTGTGGCTATTTGCTTAAAAGTGTATGATCTTTTTTTCATATCAGTGTTATATGTGAGAGAACACACACACACACACACACACACACACACCCCTCTTTAATATGAATTTGATGTCCTCACGTAAATTACATGAAATAATTCCTAAATGCTTGAAAACACAAAACCCTCCTCATCTAGTTCCTATCTCAATCAGACAAATATATTAAAGCAGATTCAAAAAATAAACTATACTAAACTTCTTACTGGAAAAAAAGTCACTTCTGGACAGAGACCAAGCCAAAGTAATTTTAGCTCAAATTGGTTTTCCTGGAAAAACTGGAAACGTAGTCCTGAAAAGAAATGTCTTGGCAGCTTTACAAATCAACACTCAAAAACTAACAAGAGCAGCCTAAATATCCTTCACTTCAATGATTCTCAAATACTAGCATGGAAAGAATCTTGTTTAACAAAAAGCTTGTTAAAATTCAGATTCTGGAACCCAGCCTGTAGATCTAGCTAAACAAGACCTGAGTTGTTTAAGTAGAGAAGATTTGAAGATCACAGCTTAATTAACTCAGAAAAGATCAATGTAGAAATTCATAAATTAATAGGATAGAACAAGGGATTGTGTTTGGGAAACTATGTCCTAGCTCACTCCAATAGAGCCATCTGTCTTAGTGTTGTGGGATCACCTGGTACAAGGCCTAACTCCATCATTTTGTGTGTGACTTTGGGTAAATAGTTCACTGTCTTTGGGTTTCAATTTTCTTTCCAAGAAAACGAGATCAGATAATGCCTTAGTCTGGGGTGCTATAGCAAAATACCATAAACTGGGTAGCTTATAAGCAACAGATTTTTTTTTTTTTTTTCTCACAGTCCCGGAGGCTGAGAAGTTCAAAATTAAGGCATCAGCAGATTTGGTGTCTGGTGAGGGTTTTGTGGTTCATAGACAGTACCTTCTAGCTATGACCTCACATGGAAGAACGGGCTATCTAGTTCTCTGGAGTTTCTTTTATAAAGCCACTAATCCATTAATGAGGGCTCTCCCCTCATGACTTAATCACCCCTCAAATGTTCCCATCTCCTAATACCATCACCTTAGGGGGTAGGATGTTAACATATGAATTTTTGAGGGACATAAGTATTCAGATACAATATCAATCGTTCTTAATCTTTTCGAGATTACAAACTGCTTTGAGAAACCAATAAAAATTCAATCTTTTCTCCAGAAAAATGCACAAATACACATTTTGCACCCAAATTTGGGAGGGTCACAGCTCCCTTAAAATGCTTTTGTGAACTTCGTATGACAGACAGTGACTGTCAGAAGGGAAAAATGGGGTTCATCTGAATCTGTGTTTTATAAGCCCCCTGTCCAATTCAGATTTGTCCTTGTTAAGGAGTCTTGTCACTTTTTACCCTCCACTCCTTGCCCCATGTTAGGAATCATCGTTGTCACTAATACGTGCAACACGCTTAGAGTGCAACACACTTAGAGTGCAACACACTTAGAGTGCAACACACTTAGAGTAAGGTGGCCACTTTGGGAAGCGGAAGACTCCTCCAAGGTAGGTGACATTATCACCATTTTACAAGTGAGAAAACTGAGGTCTGTAAAAGTGAAATAGCTTGCCCAGGTCACGTGGCTAATAACAAGCAGGCCCTGGATTTGACCCTGACCCTTTAACTTCCATGGCAGGGTTTCTCAGTCTTGGCACTGTTGCCATGTTGACCTGGATAATTCTTTATTGTGAGGGTGCTGTCCTGTGCGGACATTGTGTGATGCTCAGCAACATCTTCGACTTCTACCCGTTAGACACCAATAGCACTCCTCACCCAAATTTTGAAAACACAAAATGTGTCTAAAAGTTGCCAAATGTATGCTTGGGGGAAAGGTCACCCCCATCTGAGAACCACTGCTGTGTGGTGTAGTCCCTGATATCACTACCATCCTGAGCTGCTGCTGCTGCTGCTGAAGTGAGGCTGTCCAACCTCTGAAGTCTCGTAGGGCAGGAGAAGGCTGCAAACCACCATTACAAGGTTTCGTATATATCAGGCAAAGAATTTCAGGATGAAATGCGCTATGTTATTGCAGCTTCATCATTCTATAAATTCATAATTTCAAAAAGTTCCACCACTAGGGTTTCTTGTGATGGTGAATGCTCACGTGCAGCTGAATTACTCTCAAATCTGGCTATAAAACAGCATAGAGATGTTGTTCCTTGGGAAAACATAGAGTTGAAACAGGCCCGTACCAACACAATTCTCAGTTGTGTAATATTGGGGAGACCAAGATCTAAAGAAATAAGCCGGGGTTAGAAATGGGATTTTAGACAGTCTCAGTGTTGTGCTTACCGAGGTCGCTCTGTGACTTCGCTAACAGCACAGACGGGAGGAAGGCAACAGGAAATCAGCCCCTTTTCACTGCTGCTACATACCCTTCGTTTCCCAAACTAGGTGAGACAGCTGCTATATCATGTTTTGGTGGATCATGAAATTCAGTACCAGGAAAGTCCACACTGGATCCTGTCAGGATCAGGTATGGGGTTCTGTGATGTGTTTTCAACAAACACTCTGTTTAAAAATAATCTGTAGCATAAACCAGGAGGATGTGGTTACATGAAGCTTTTAAAGTGTTTTAGAAAAATAAATACAATGCTCTGTGGCATGACTCTACTAATGTGAGTTGTATCTCTTGAGAAAGATAATTGAGGTTGAAATCTTGATCTCACGTATAAAGGTTCCCAAGGGAAATATTCAGTCAGCACATGATTAAATATTTACAACATGTCATGTACTCTAATCAAAAAGAGAGCCTTGCCCTTGACCAGCTTACCGCTTGAAGAGGGGATACTCAATGCCAGAGAAGTCAGACCATGGCAGTGATACACTCAGGGGCGTTGGGGGCACACAGGCTAGGCAATCTGGTCATCAGCTTTAGTCTGTTTTCTGTTGTTCCCAACAGAATACCTAAAACTGGATAATGTATAAAGAAAAGAAATTTATTTCTTACAGTTATGGAGACTAAGTCCAAAGTCGAGGAGGGGCTACATCTCCAAGGGTCTTTTGCTGATGGGGACTCTCTGCAGAGTCCTGAGGTAGTGCAGGCCATCACATGGTGAAGGGGTTAAGTATGTTAGTTTAGGTCTCTCTTCCTCTTCTTATAAAGCCACTGATCCCCCTCCCATGATAACTCATTCATCCATTAACCCATTAATCCATGAATCCATGAATGGACTAATTCATTCATGAGAGCAGAGCCTTCATAACCCAATCCCCTCTTAAAGGCCCCACCTCTCAATATAGCTGCATTGGGGATTAAGCTTCAACATGAGTTTTGGAGAGGACAAACGTTCAAACCATGGCACTGGGATCAAGAAAGACTCCCTTTGTAGGTGAAGTCTAAGCTCAGGTGTGGAAGATGAGTAGGACTAGCTGGGCAAAAGTGGAAGCACATGTGTAGGGGCAGAGAGGCAGCCATGGGGCGAGCATGCTGTCAACAAAGATGCCTGGATGGGAAAGAGGAGAGACTGGGACACACTCAGGGATTGCAAGTGGCTGCAGCAGAGTGACAGGAGGGAGCGATGGGGCAGAGAGGTCATGTGGGAACGTATGCAGGGCTGTTTCAAGGCTTCTGCAGACCTGGATACTTTTGGAGACCCCATTATACAATATATTAAACATATTAAAATGCACCCCAATTCCACATAAGTAATTTATACATAATGATGACTTTAATTGCAGGTGACTATTTAATAATATATTAATTTTTTTAAAGTTTTCCTTTTGTATTTCAGAGCCAGCAATTGTTTTCCAAATAGCAGTCGTTTTAAAAGGGTCTTGCAAAGCTGGTAGGCTCTAGGCACTGTGCTTAAAACAAATGATAAAACAGACTTGGTTTTTGTGCCATAAGCCTACAAATTGCATCTCTCTGCCCCAGTATCCAGTCTCATTTTCCCTGCTCTCTGGAGTTTTAGCAGGGCATGTGATCTTTTGGCTGGATAATCCATTCCTAGTTTCTTTTGCAGCAAGGAGCAGCCATGAGACCAAAGTTTTGACTGTGGAGATGTGTGCATAAGTGATGTTTGAAATTTTCAGGTCACATTCTTAAAAAGGAAGCTGGTTGCCCTCCCTTCGCCTTTCTCCCTTCCTGTGGGCTGGAATGTGGGTGTAGTAGTGGTGAAATAACTTCAGCCGTGTAGACAGGCAAAACATCAGTGTGCATCAAAGTCACCTGGAAGGCTTGTTAAAACACCAATCTCTGGATACCATCTCCAGAATTTCTGATTCAGGGGGTTGGAACCATTTCTAACAAATTCCCAAGTGATGCTGCTGCTGATCAGGGAGCACACTTTGAAGACTAGTGCCCTAGGGGATGATGGAGTGGCAACAGAGGAGACACCTGGGTTTCTAGATTATCTTGTAGGGTAGATCTGCTTTCCTTTTTTAAAATTAATTAATTAATTTATTTTTATTATACTTTAAGTTCTAGGATATATGTGCACAACATGCAGGTTTGTTACATATGTATACATGTGCCATGTTGGTGTGCTGCACCCATTAACTAGTCATTTACATTAGGCATATCTCCTAATGCTATCCCTCTCCCCTCCCCCACCCCACGACAGGCCACAGTGTGTGATGTTCCTCTTCCTGTGTCCAAGTGATCTCATTGTTCAATTCCCACCTATGAGTGAGAACATGCAGTGTTTGGTTTTTTGTCCTTGCAATAGTTTGCTGAGAATGATGGTTTCCAGCTTCACACATGTCCCTACAAAGGACATGAACTCATCCTTTTTTATGGCTGCATAGTATTCCATGGTGTATATGTGCCACATTTTCTTAATCCAGTCTATAATTGATGGACATTTGGGTTGATTCCAAGTCTTTGCTATTGTGAATAGTGCCACAATAAACATACGTGTGTGTGTGTCTTTATAGCAGCATGATTTATATTCCTTTGGGTATATACCCAGCAATGGGATGGCTGGGTCAAATGGTATTTCTAGTTCTAGATCCTTGAGGAATCGCCACACTATCTTCCACAATGGTTGAACTAGTTTACAGTCCCACCAACAGTGTAAAAGTGTTCCTATTTCTTCACATCCTCCCCAGTACCTGTTGTTTCCTGACTTTTTAATGATTGCCATTTTAACTGGTGTAAGATGGTATCTCATTGTGGTTTTGATTTGCATTTCTCTGATGGCCAGTGATGATGAGCACTTTTTCACGTATCTGTTGGCTGCATAAATGTCTTCTTTTGAGAAATGTCTGTTTATATTCTTCACCCACTTGTTGATGGGATTGTTTTTTTCTTGTAGATTTGTTTGAGTTCTTTGTAGATTCTGGATATTAGCCCTTTGTCAGATGAGTAGATTGCAAAAATTTTCTCCCATTCTGTAGGTTGCCTGTTCACTCTGATGGTAGTTTCTTTTGCTGTGTAGAAGCTCTTTAGTTTAATTACATCCCATTTGTCCATTTTGGCTTTCGTTGCCATTGCTTTTGTTGTTTCAGACATGAAGTCCTTGCCCATGCCTGTGTCCTGAATGGTATTGCCTAGGTTTTCTTCTAGGGTTTTTATGGTTTTAGGTCTAACATTTAAGTCTTTAATCCATCTTGAATTAATTTTTGTATAAAGTGTAAGGAAGGGATCCAGTTTCAGCTTTCTACATATGGCTAGCCAGTTTTCCCAGCACCATTTATCAAATAGGGAATCCTTTCCGCATTTCTTGTTTTTGTCAGGTTTGTCAAAGATCAGATGGTTGTAGATGTGTGGTATGATTTCTGAGGGCTCTGTTCTGTTCCATTGGTCTATATCTCTGTTTTGGTACCAGTACCATGCTGTTTTGGTTACTGTAGCCTTGTAGTATAGTTTGAAGTCAGGTAGCATGATGCTTCCAGCTCTGTTCTTTTTACTTAGGATTGTCTTGGCAATGTGGGCTCTTTTTTGGTTCCACATGAACTGTAAAGTAGTTTTTTCCAATTCTGTGAAGAAAGTCATTGGTAGCCTGATGGGGATGGCACTGAATCTACAAATTACCTTGGGCAGTATGGCCATTTTCACGATATTGATTCTTCCTATCCATGAGCATGGAATGTTCTTCCATTTGTCTGTACCCTCCTTTATTTAATTGAGCAGTGGTTTGTAGTTCTCCTTGAAGAGGTCCTTCACATCCCTTGTAAGTTGAATTCCTAGGTATTTTGTTCTCTTTGAAGCAATTGTGAATGCGAGTTCACTCATGATTTGTCTCTCTATTTGTCTGTTACTGGTGTAGTAGATCTGCTTTCTACATGGACTGCTCAGTTACCCCCATGGGAGAGAAATAAACTCTTATTTATTTTTTGAACCACTGTAGTTTTGAATCAGTTTGTTACAGCAGCTTGATCTATAGCAGCTAAGTCATGTTCAGGAAATTAAACTTTACCAAGGGAGGCAATATTGTATAGTGGATGTACACGGGGCCAAATAACATGCATTTGAATCCCAGTTCTCCCACTTCTGAGCTGTGTGATCTTGGGCATGTTATTTAACCTTGTTGTGACTCAGTTTTCTCATCTATTAAATGGATCCAGAGGGACAAGTTTGCCTACAGCTCGTTCCCTTTCTAGACTACATCCAGTACCAGGGCCTAGAATTCCCTGCCCAGTAGCCATGAGCCGGCTTCCAAGGTCTGCATGGACTTCTCTGGCTTTGTCCTGATGGCTGACTATACCTTCCAGGTACCCTTGGTCTGAGATATTGCTAAGGGGTGGCTGTGGGACAGTGGTGTGAGTGGAACTCAGATGGGCAGGTTAGAGTGTACTACATTAGACATGAGGCCTCTCTGGCATGTGATGACAGAGCAGAGGGTGGTGAGAGGTAGGGGTGAATTGCAGACCAGTGGCACACTCTCCAAAAGAAGTCACATTCAGGTAGCACAGAACAACCCATGAGTGTGATGAGAATTCTAATTTTTTTTTTTTTTTTTTAAGACACAGGGTCACGTTATGTAGCCCAGTCTGGAGTGCAGTAGTGCAATCATAGCTCACTGCATGCTGGAATACCTGGGTTCAAGCAATCCTCCCAAGTAGCTGGAACTAAAAGTGCATACCACCATAATGGCTAAGTTTTATTTTCTGTAGAGACGAGGGTCTGGTTCTGTTGCCCAGGCTGGCCTCAAACAATCTGCCCACATCTGCCTTACAAATTGCTGGGATTACACGTGTGAGCTATTGTGTCTGGCCAGAGTTCTAAATTTGAGTCTGGCCCTCCAGTTGTCATGAAAGCATATTTGTTAAGTTAGGAGAATAGAACATATTTGATAGTTTGAGAGCTGGATTTACAATTTTAAAGTATTTAGGCATTGGCAGGCAAACTTCCTTTTGAACACCTGCTCTGCCCTGTAAACTTAGGTGGCGGGTGGGGGTGGGGGGGGGCTGGATACCTTGTCACCCTGGCATGAGGAATAAATGTAACAACAGATAAAAATATACTCAAAGCATGGCTTGGCACATATGGTATGTACTTGATGGCATTGAAAATGATGATGTTTATGATTCTCCTAAAATCTTAAAAAGGAAGCTGGCTGCCCTCCCTTCATCCTTCTCCATCTCTGTGGGCTGGAATGTGGATATAGTAGTGGTGAAATAACTCTTGAGGGAAATTTTATCATAACCTTGACACTAAGAAAGGATAAGATGGCACAAGAAAAATAAACCAAGTGGGCTTTACTTATGATGCAAAAATCTTTTTTTTTTTTTTTTTTTTTTTTTTTCTGAGACGGAGTCTCGCTCTGTCGCCCAGGCTAGGGTGCAGTGGCCGGATCTCGGCTCACTGCAAGCTCTGCCTCCCGGGTTCACGCCATTCTCCTGCCTCAGCCTCCGGAGTAGCTGGGACTACAGGCGCCACCACCACGCCCGGCTAGTTTTTTGTATTTTTTAGTAGAGACAGGGTTTCACCGGGTTAGCCAGGATGGTCTCGATCTCCTGACCTCGTGATCCGCCCGTCTTGGCCTCCCAAAGTGCTGGGATTACAGGCTTGAGCCACCGAGCCCGGCCAGATGCAAAAATCTTAATAAAATATTACCAAACAGAATCCTACAGTCTATCTTTAAAAGGATAATATATTGTGACCAAATAGGGTTTATCGGAGGAATACAAAGATGATTCAACTTTTAAAATTATGTCAAATGTAACCTATTACATCAACAGTTAAAAAAACATTCACTTTATATAAAAATCTCGCTAGAAATAGACAGAAATGTGTCTAACTTATAAACAATGTATCAGAAAACGATACCAAACGCCATATTTGATGGTGAATTATTAGAAACTCTAGGGTAACAATGGGGACTATCAACCAAATCAGTGACCACAGGAGAATGAGTGGTAAGAGGAGGGAGGGGCCAGCTGAAGGGAGAGTTCCGACACGTCTGCCGCTCTGGAAAGAAGTAAGCTTGGTGGGAAAGAATCTGTGGGTGACCCATAGGCGAGAGTGGAAGGCATGGAATCAGATGAGATCAATTAGGGGGAGAGAGTAGGGTAGGAAGAGAACCAAGAAGAAAAGCCAGGAACACTGTATTAAAGGAACCATGGCACTGGAGAGCCAGAGACTGAGTCTGGAAGGGAGCAGACGGAGGAACAGAAGCAAAGGGAAACCTGGAGGGAAAGGGCACTGAGGAGGAGGGTGTTCTTCACAGAGTCAAAGTAAAGAGGGCAAGGATTTAGGAGTCACGATTTGCTACTGAGAGGCTTCTGTTGACCTTAGCTAAAGCTGTTTCCGTGGAGCAGGGAGAGCTAAGGGCCGTGTGGGTGGGGATTCAATGGTAAAATCAGAAGTGGAAGCAGAAAATGAGCACTTCCACTAGGAAGGGGAAGTGAGCTGTGCGTAGGCACCACGAGAAGGAGGTGAAGTTCCAGGGGAGTTTCATAAGGTTGTGGTGAAATCAGCATTTTTGTAAGTCCGAAGGGGATCAACCAGTGGAGAGTAGAGAGACTGACAAGAGACAGCAGAAAGCAGATGACTGACGGGGCAAGTTCCTGCTGAAGGTGGGAGGAAAGAGATGCTCATAAAAGTGAATTACTGTTTCACCATGAAAAAAACATAAATGAAATCATTTATACTGCCATTCCTTTATTAATTCAATAAGTATTGATTAAGTATCTACTATGTGCCAGGTACTCACCTGGTGCTGGAAATAAGATAGAAAAAATTCCCACCCTATATTGTGTAAGTTCATGAACTTAAAAAAAAAAAAAGCAAAACCAAATCCAGAAACAAACACAAATTTGGCCCCTGTCAGGCCAGCGCTAAAGGAGGCATGGTCTTGGAGGAAGTGTGTGTGACCTCCAGGCACTGGAGTCCCTCAGCAGGAATGCTGCTCATCTCAAAGGCAACACAGAAAGTGGCAGCTGGGACTAAGGATCCAGAATTTGAATACCCTCCTACCACATTCTATCAGAGAGTCCTTTAGGACTATGTTAATGTGAGAGAAAAAAACTTTATTTCAATGACAAGTTTTCACTATGAATGATTAGGAGAGTCTCCCTTCTCCTGAAACATTGCTGTTAGGGACAGAGTGGAAAAGACTCCTGGACATATGGCCCAGAACTACAATGCATGTTAGATAGAAGAGGTACATGCTATGTGTCATAACTAGAAAGGAGAAATGCAGGCTTGCTGTGCTTAATGCACTCACAGCCTCAATAAAGACAAATGACAATAGGCAAAAGGATGATGAGAAATGCTCATTTACATCAGGAAACCTGATATTGAAACCTTCAACCCTCTGAATAGCAAGTCACTGGTTCTTTTCTTTCACCTTCCCCCCCGGCCCCTGCGCCAACCAATTTCATTCAGATACAGCTTAGCTGGACCAAATCTATCAAGTCATGCTTATCCTTAATCCTCATCAGAGTTCTTAAAGTCATCAACTAACCATATTGATTTAGAAATAGAAATAGAAAAGCAGAGAAGCTGTGTTTTGACCTTTCTCCTGAAACATTGCTCTTAGGGACGTATGACCCAGAACTACAATGCATGTTAGATAGAAGAGGTACACGCCATGTGTCGTAACTAGAGAGGAGAAATGCTAAATTCATGAAAAGGGATTCACAGAAAGTTTTTTTTTTTTTTTTTTTTTTTTTTTTTTTTTTTTTTTTTTTGAGACGGAGTCTCGCTCTGTCGCCCAGGCTGGAGTGCAGTGGCCGGATCTCAGCTCACTGCAAGCTCCGCCTCCCGGGTTCACGCCATTCTCCTGCCTCAGCCTCCCGAGTAGCTGGGACTACAGGCGTCCGCCACATCGCCCGGCTAGTTTTTTGTATTTTTTAGTAGAGACGGGGTTTCATCGTGTTAGCCAGGATGGTCTCGATCTCCTGAACTCGTGATCCACCCGTCTCGGCCTCCCAAAGTGCTGGGATTACAGGCTTGAGCCACCGCGCCCGGCCTACAGAAAGTTTTAACAGAAAGGGCCTTTGAAGTAATTGACTGGGAACTTATTTGACAAGATGAAAACAACTGCGCTGCAACCCCACCTAACATTTTTTTCTATTATGCCATGTTACCATATTCCCATATTGAGTTACATTTTCAAATACATGACTTTTCCAGTGAATAATTGAGAGAATTCCTTTTCTGAAAAACTGCCCACATGGAATGGATAAATGAGCGCTTGCACCAAAGAAGATGCCAACATCAGACTGCAAATCTCTAAGATAGACTAAAGACAAAAAGTTCTGAAGTGAAAAGTCATCTTTGTTCACACTGTGGATTATTCAGGTTTCTTGCTTTCCCCTGAGACACATTTTAAAAAACTGACTTTATTTGTTAGAGCAATTTTAGATTCATGGCAAATTTGAGTGAAAGATACAGAGATTTCCCATGTACTCCCCTGCGCCTCGCATACATAGCCCCTCCCATTATCAAAATCCCCCACCAGAGTGGCTCATCTGTCACAGTTGAATGTACACTGACACATCGTTCCCCAAAGTCCATAGCTTACACTGCTGTTTCACGTTCTACCACTTTGGACAAATTTATGAGGACACAGATCCACTATTATGGTATCATATAGAGTATTCCACTGTCCTAAGAATCTTCCGTGATCATCTATTCATTCCTCCTTTCTCCCGAACTCGGGCAATCACTGGTCTTTTTAACTGTCTCCATAGTTTTGCCTTCTCGAGAATGTCATGGTTGGTAACATATGGTATGTACCCCTTTCTGGTTGGCTTTTGTTACTTAGTGATACACGCTTAAGGTTCCTTCATATCTTTTCGTGGCTGGACAGCTCATTTCTTTTTAGCATTGGATAATATTCCATTGTCTAGATGTACCACTGACATCTACCTTAAATCTTTTGCCCATTTCATTTTTACCCTCTAACCATTTCATTACTAAAATACAAAACAAACTCTGGAAAGGAGTTTGTTGATGAGAAAACACTGAAAGTAAGATTTAAATTGCAGAATGGAGATTTTCTGTGGATAATTATCTGTGTTCCACTTTACCAAAGAAAACATGAATTTCAAGTAGTGCATAAAGTAATTCTCCTTAAAAAATGTGGGAATAAAGAAATCAGTCCTGGGTACTGGGAATATAGTTATCTCTCAGAAAAATCTTGCCCACAAAATGCATCAGACTGAGATGAAATACTCTAGAGTATATTAAATTTTATTCTAATATTGAAGGGAGAAAAAAAAGGAAGGAAAGAAAAATGAAGCAGGATGAAAAATAAGGTGATTGAGAGAGAGAAAAGACAGAGAAACTTGTTAACTACAGGACTTTCTGAGCAAGATATTTTTCTTCCTTTTACAAGTTAGAAGCTATTGAATAATTCATGCCAAGCGTGGAAAGGCTGTCTTTTCCCTGGGTGATGTATAACTAAGCAGGAGAGAGCTTCGAGTGGGTTCACCACATCAGCCACCACTCTTGCCTCTGAGCACAGGGTGCTCTCCTCTTGAGCTCAGCTTCTGCTTTTGCAGCCAAGCATTCTTGCTGCTGCTGCCTGCCTGCCCACCCGCCTGGGCTTGCAGCCCGCCACTTTACTTTCTCCAGCCCTGCTACCAGCTGAAAGTCTCCCTGCACAGCTGCCAGTTCCTGTCCAAGACCATGTGTGTGGATGCTGCTTGGGAGAAGTGGGCACTTGCTCCTGGCACTGATCCCAGTTGAGTTTCTCCTGTTGATTTCTGGACCACTGATGCTGTTGCTGAGGAGGTATTTTCTGGCATCCCTCCCTCTGAGACACCGGCTAAGGACCAGCCCAAAGGCAAGGTACCCTTCATCTCTTTTCCATGGGATTTTCCCCAGCTGGGATATCTCTGCTTTCTCCTGGAACTAGGTCCTCCTCCTGGCAATATTTCTCTCTCTCTCTCTCTTTCTCTCTCTCTCTCTGTGTGTGTGTGTGTGTGTGTGTGTGTTGGGGGAGAAGAGGAGACTGTTTTGGGTATTGCTCTGTCCTAGGGCTTCCCCAATGCCTCCTGAATGCAATGCAAAGTGGCCTTTCCCTGCCTCTGGAGACATTTCCGAGGCAGGTACCTGTCATCTGCCACCCCCGTTCTCCTCGAGCTCCCTTTCTCCCCCTCCCCCAGCCCATTATTCTGCTTCAGCCTTTTGTGTCGGTGGCAGAGGGCTGAAGGGATGTCTTTGCCCTTCTGGCAGGCAGGAAAGTGTCAGGATGGACCGAGCTGCCGGAAGCCGACGCTAGCGAGGGAGGTGTGAAGAGTTGGCCAGAATGACCAACTCCTCCTCCACATCCACCTCCTCCACCACCGGGGGCTCGCTGCTGCTGCTCTGCGAGGAAGAGGAGTCGTGGGCGGGCCGGCGCATCCCGGTGTCACTCCTGTATTCGGGCCTGGCCATCGGGGGCACGCTGGCCAACGGCATGGTCATCTATCTCGTGTCGTCCTTCCGAAAGCTGCAGACCACCAGCAACGCCTTCATCGTGAACGGCTGCGCCGCCGACCTCAGCGTCTGCGCCCTCTGGATGCCGCAAGAGGCGGTGCTCGGGCTCCTGCCCGCCGGCTCTGCGGAGCCCCCCGCGGACTGGGACGGCGCTGGGGGCAGCTACCGCTTGCTACGGGGTGGGCTGCTGGGCCTCGGACTCACGGTGTCCCTCCTCTCCCATTGCCTCGTGGCCCTGAACCGCTACCTGCTCATCACCCGGGCGCCCGCCACCTACCAGGCGCTGTACCAGAGGCGCCACACGGCGGGCATGCTGGCGCTGTCCTGGGCGCTCGCCCTGGGCCTCGTGCTGCTGCTCCCGCCCTGGGCACCGCGGCCCGGCGCCACGCCACCGCGCGTCCACTACCCGGCGCTGCTGGCCGCCGCGGCTCTGCTGGCGCAGACGGCGCTGCTGCTGCACTGCTACCTGGGCATCGTGCGCCGCGTGCGTGTCAGCGTCAAGCGGGTCAGCGTGCTCAACTTCCACCTGCTGCACCAGTTGCCCGGCTGCGCCGCCGCCGCCGCCGCCTTTCCGGGCGCCCAGCACGCGCCGGGCCCCGGTGGCGCCGCGCACCCGGCGCAGGCCCAGCCCCTGCCTCCCGCTCTGCACCCGCGGCGGGCACAGCGGCGTCTCAGCGGCCTGTCGGTGCTGCTGCTCTGCTGCGTCTTCCTGCTGGCCACGCAGCCGCTGGTATGGGTGAGCCTGGCCAGCGGCTTCTCGCTGCCGGTGCCCTGGGGAGTGCAGGCGGCCAGCTGGCTCCTGTGCTGCGCCCTGTCAGCGCTCAACCCGCTGCTCTACACGTGGAGGAACGAGGAGTTCCGCCGCTCCGTGCGCTCAGTCCTGCCGGGCGTCGGCGACGCGGCGGCCGCTGCGGTTGCCGCCACGGCCGTGACCGCAGTGTCCCAGGCGCAACTGGGCACCCGCGCCGCGGGCCAGCACTGGTAACCTAGCCGGGGCCCAAGGGAAGCGGAGATCCCCGGCTTCCAACGTCCCTGGTCACCGTCGCCTCCTTCCCTCCTAAGGCATCCCCTGCCAGAACGAAGACTCCCGCCGCGAAGCCCAGTAGATCAGGGGAAAATGTGACCTTCGACCCCAGCGGGCTACCTGAACCAAGGCCTCTCCCTAAGTGGAACACCCGACGTCAGTTTGGACGGCCACCTGATTTTTACCCTTTGTTTCTGTGTTTTAGAGAAATCCTAAATCAAAACACCAGGGACTTCAAGAACTTGCAAACTGGCGTTTTAAAATAACCGGTTAATTTATTTCGACATAGTTTGTTTTTGAAAAAGAGCTTTCATAATGTATAACCCTTCCCTCTTTCATCGTCTTATATATGAAGCGCCTTGAGTGTGCATGAGCCAAAGGAAATAACATTGAAGAAGGAAAACAATCTGTAGAAAGTATTTTAGAAAGTAACCTGTCTTTGATGATGCTTCTCTTATCATTTAGTTTTTGTATATTAACCTGGAGCAGTGAAGCCCTAGGTGTGCCCACCAGTATGAGTTGCCATTAAGACCTCAAGCCCTTTATTCTTAAAAGGGTTTTTAATAAAGTCTTTCTCAAATGAGGTAGAATCTTAGCCAGTGAGAAAAAAAAAATTATTTTATGCTCCTTTTGTTGCACTCCTAAGACTGAAAATTGGCGTTGAGTGTTAAAGTGAAAATTTTCCAGTTTGATAATTGATGGTCGGAGTCAGCACTGGAATTTTGAAAACAAATAAGGTGATTATCTATTTTAGGTACCATTTCACATTTTCTATAGCATGCACACTTGTTGCTACCCTCATTTTGTAACCAATTTATTTGCCTTATGAATGTGATTGCAGCTTTGAACATTCTGTACTATAATGGTTGCTAAGAAGAATAAGTCCTTCTGTTTTCTCTTTAACATTTAAAATATCTCAATGCACATGATATAATTAAACACTAATAATACCATGACTGCATAGCTAATATTAGCTGCTATTGCATGCTCCTAGATGCTAGAACTTATTGGGCATGTGGTATACTAAAGCGACACCCGTTAGACAAGGACATTTTACTTCTTCCAGACACCAGAAGAAATGGCCTTCAATTATTTGAAAAGAGACACAGACACCTCTGGCTACCTAGAGTTCTTCCTGTCTTGACCCAATTTATGAGAAAGCTCCCAGTTGGGACTTTAGCTCACAAATGGAATCACAGTCAGGATGGATCAGTAATATGGTTTGGCTCAGCAAAGCCAGCTGTGCTCTTTTAGGGTTTAAACAAGCCACACGTTAGAAAGCAACACTGTTTTTATGTAGTTCATATATATTACCATGACATTTAACATTAATATTGTGTATGTTGAAGGAGGTATGATAAACTCAGTCATATATAGTGAACAATTCAAATGGGAAAGTATTCTAAAACATATTATTTGAGATTTGTCATATTCATCTTTGGTTTACTAAGTTTACTTAGAAATATTTGAAATGCAAAATTGTGTGAAATCACCTTATCAAATTAAAATGGGAGGAAAGTAATTTTAATAATCATATGTCAGCATTCTGACTACTCAGCACATAAAATCTGGGCCCAAACAGCCTCAGTTAACTGCATAATTCAGGAACAAAACCAGCTTGCTTTGTTGCACACCTGGGTAATTTAAGTCAGGATATTAGGACCACTTGTTGTACATTTGAATAATTATGGAAGTTGGGACAAATATGTTCACCACCAACAATCAGCTGTCATTTTATTAATCTATCCCTTTTGTGCATGCACCATTTCTCTCTTACTAAGGTTTCATCTGTTCACATTTTCCTTGATTCAAATATTAAAGTTCAGACAACCATTCTGAGTTTTTTTTCTTCTGTCTCTGGTTTCCTTGCACACCTCCTTGAGAACATTATAACAGAGGATATGGTATTCCAAAGCACTAGTGATGAAAGTAACTTCTTCTTGCTGGCTTTATCTAATTTTAGTTTCTAAAATTATTTCTACTTTATATAATGAAATAAGGCCCACATACCAGCATTAAAGAGAAATAGGTAAGATGTCCTTTCTGTAAGTGTTGGGGAATAGGTTACAACAACAACAGAGAACTGAGAATTTTCCTTTTGGGGCGGGGCTGGAGCGGGGATGCTTTTCTAAGTCTCTGTCAAAAAGGTCTTCTTTTAATTAGACCTTTATCTCTGTTTCTCAGTGAAAGTGGCTGTGAATGACTTCCCCCGCTATTCCTATAAACATCTGCCACACATATGAAGTCAGCTTTCCAAGTGTATACCTGGTATCTTGCAGTGTTTCTGGCTAGCACTGAGAATCATCTCATACTGGCTCCATGCCATATGGGAGACCTACTTTAGCTTAATTTACTGATAATTAACTCCACAGGACTGATTCACTTTTAATTTCAAGGTAGTAATGATGTGTCTAAAAATGGTTTACCAGGGCACTAGCTGTGAGTGTTGGAGTTACTGGTTTTACAAATTAGCAGAGATCGTGTTTTTGTTCAAATGAAACCACATATTATCCACTCAGGAATAAAAAAAATCCTAATTGCTGTCGTGGGCTGCCCTATTTTGCCTTTTCTGCTTTTTTCTCCCTTTAGATATATGCCTGTTAAGACATATAGCACCCGCCTGTCTTCCCCTTGCATTTTAAATGGCTAAATTCTAGGATGTAATAGGTATTACCCCTAGCACTTTCCTTCTTCCAAATTGTAGTCTGTTAATAAACAAGAATTGTTTTTCACAAAAGCATCCACAGGTGATCTTTGTTTTAAACAGGACAGGGAGAGTTCCAAGATCAGACAAGTTTTCCCGTGTCTCAGAATTACGGGGAAAGATTTCTACAATGGGGGTGTTGTTGTTGTTGTTGTTGTTTTTCAGGAGGACCCAGTTGGAGGGTAGAGTGGGGCTGAGGAAGAGGGAAGGGGCTTATTTTAATCCGCACATACAGAAAGTCCTTGAAAAAATCAGCTTACCAATGGAACGTCGGTTTGCTTTAAACTCATGGGCAGTGCAACCTTGCTTTTCTGATAATAACCACATTGGTCAACTTCACTGTCTCATGTGTGACCTTCATTCTGTCTCCCAGCATTCAGACAGTGCTCATCTGGATCTTTAGTAGTGCTAGGAGCTGACTTGACAAAGGACATCAGTGGCATAAATTAAATTCAAGAACACTGAGAAAAATTGTAGATATCCCCTACTTTTGAGTCCTGTCCTTAAAGTTTGTGGTAGCCGGGCCAAGAGTGGAGCTCCAGATGGCGCTCTCAGTCTGCAGGAACAAGGAGGAGGGACCCTTTCTTCCCCCCTCCCTTTTAACATCGCAAGGGTCCTCATGCATAGGTGTATGACTCAGCCCACAATTCCAAGTTCTGCCTACATCCTTCCCTCATCTAGCCACCTTGCCCACTTCTGGGAGCTCATGGTGCACAAACAGGGGCCAGAGCATGCCCTGGGAGTGGCCTCGAGCCATTTGGGCATGGAATTCCTGGGTTCCAAGTACCAGCTCCTGTTGAGGGAGGCACGGGCTCTGAGTGGGCACATTTCATTGGGACTTCTTTGCCTTTGGGAAGGGTAGCCAGAAAAGGGCAGAAGCAGAGTTTTTAAGGCCTGAGACCCAGGCTGGGTTCCCACATTATCTAAGGGCGATACTGCTTTCAATACTGCTTGCACATAGACCCTCTCGAGGCATCCTTTCCTAGCCCCTCCCATCTTCAGGGACTCCTTAAACAGGTGCCACACAATGAGTTTGCCCAGATACTTAATCGTATCCTGCCTAATGCAATAGTTGAGGAGGATGGTGAGGAGGGAGTAGGATGGATTTATACAAAACAAGAAGTTGGATATTGATGATTGTGGAAGGGAAGTGATGGGTACATGGGGATGCATTGCATAGTTTTCTCTACTTTTGTGGTGTATCTTTGAAATTTGCCATAATGATAAGTTAAAAAAAAGTGAAGCTAAACTAAAAAAAAAAGATAAAGAAGAAAGGAGAAAAGTAAAGAAAGAAAAGAAACTAACATTCCTATGGTCACAGAATGATTAAATGGAGGGGCTGGGATTCAAATCTTTGACTCCAGAGCATGAGGTTGTAAATACTGGGCTGTAGGATAAAATAAGAATTTTAAAGTCAAGAGTAAAATTCTCTCAATGATGTGGCCATTCCCTAACTTTCCAAATCCATCTTTCCCGTATGTACTTGCATCCTTGGCTGGTTGATGTGTACACTACCTTTGAAACGTGGCCCATGTTCTGCGTCTGAGCCTTGCGGTATCCAAAGACATTCCTGGGATGTCTTAACTTTTCGTCGCTTATCCAGGCTCCATCCTGCTTTCCAGGAAGACTCATTTAGTTTCTGTCTCCTCATTAGAGCTCCCACCACAACCATAAGCTCTGCCTCCAAAGAACTGCCTGTATCACTTTGTTCTGACCACATATCCCCTTCTCCTATTATCTCTTTCTCAATGTACATGTCTCGTCTTCAAAAACAGATAGGAAAAGGTTTTTTATTTTGTTTTCATTTTTCAATTCCTTTGACTTTTAAGGGCAAATACTGTCTTCTATCTTTTTGTAACCAGTTCTCTGAAATATACCATATATTTAATATACATGTATAGTTGAAGACAGTAATTTTAAAAGAAAAGGTTTGGTCCTTTCCCTTGAATGTTTATTTTTCTCTTAGTGAATTAGACCCAAGAATAAATCCTAGCTCCCACCTTATATCTTACCAAAGGATATTCCAGAGTCATACTGTGTGGGAGTATCAGCCGGGCGTATAAGTCACTTGCTGTTGGTGCTGTCAGTGATGGTGGTTTGCCAGAATGCTGGGAGAAATAACTATGGGAATGTCTTTTGTCTTTACAATTCTTTGTCACTTCAAAGCCTGATCGGCCTGAAAAAAGTACTAGAGATCATCTGGCTCCTTGCTATTTTTATTAGATAGAAAGTGCTTTAATTTTTAATCTTTCCTGGTATAAATTAGGCTCCTTTGCCATTTTTCTATTTTCAGGGAGTAGAAAAGTATGTAGTATCCTTCGTATCGTAATGCTGTAACAGATACTCTGCTTTTAGCTAAATGAAATTTCTATGAAATATTGGCATTGTTGAATCTGCAATGACTACAAAAATTTGCCCTTGTGAAAGTTTTATTTTTAAAGTGACATTATTTTTTCTACCTGAAGATTAAAGTCCGTTTTCCTAGAAAAGTTGTAAAGTACAGAAACATAAAAAGATACCATCCAAAGTTCCACTTCCCAAAGATAATCACCCTTGACATTTTGCTGTATTCACCTACTCTTTTTACTCTTTCCTATGTAAACTTAATTGTACATAATTATGATCAGAAATTATATGCTGACATATGTATTTTTATGTGTGTGTGTATACTCACTTATATAAAAACAGTGTAAGCTAATGAAGATGTTACAAAGTGGGGCCTAGGGACAGATAGTATTTGCCACTAGTGCTCATAAAAATTAGAATATGTTCAGCTACAAATAACAAACTACCTAACTGAAAATGCTTTAAACACCGATGACATTTAAATATAACACAAAAGAAGTCTGGAGGTAGATGCTTTCAGAATTTGATTAGTAGCATAATGACTAGCAACAAGTAGCCTAACCGTTGTAGGTTGACCAGCTGTCACTAGTGCAAGTGGAGAGGGGAGGAGGGAGAGACCACATCTCTTGCCTTCAAAACCTTGTTAAATTAGTTCCACCCTGTTGAAAGACTTGGACTAATGGCTACTTTCTGTTTACTAGGTAACTCACTTGACCTCCAAGGGGTAAATTAAAACATGGGGCAAGTGGGCACAGTGGCTCACGCCTGTAATCCTAGCACTTTGGGGGGCCAAGGCGGGTGGATCAGTTGAGGTCAGGAGTTCAAAAAGAACCTGGCCAACATGGTGAAGTCCCATCTTTACTAAAAATGCAAAAAATTACCGGAGTGTGGTGGTGCATGCCTGTAATCCCAGCTACTCAGAAGCCTGAGGCAGGTGAATCGCTTGAACCCGGGTGGTGGAGGTTGCAGTGAGCTGAAATCCCACCACTGCACTCCAGCCTGGGAAACAGAGTGAGACTCTGTCTCAAAAACAAAAACAAACAATCAAAAACAAAAGTGAAAAAACCATGGGACAAGAAGCCAGGGGTGTGAAGCAAAAATTCCTCTTCGTGGAGACCAGACAAGTGAGGAAATGTCATTTTCCTCTCAAAAGACAGACCCTGTGATTTTCAGGATGCAGTCAGGAGTGGCAGGCTGACTTATGGTGGAGGGACTCAGATGAGCCGTGGACTTGCTTTTCTATCCAGTTTTATCAGGGGAAATTCCTCTCAGTTTCTGGCCATAGGTAAACTGCCAGTTGTATCAGGGAGCTTTACCCAGTTATCATTTAAAATAGACCCTAAGTGCACACTTAAGCTACACACAAGTGTAGTCTCCAGATCTGGGAAAAAATAATTTTGGTCATATTTAAAGTGTAATTGAAAAAGGAGATGATGAGCTTGGAGAAGAGAAGACTAAATGGAAAAATGAAGTTATTTTCAAATATTTGAAAGACTGGCAAGTGGAATAATAATGCTGGCTTCCATTTGTTGATAACATACTATGTGTCAGACACTGGGCTGTGCACTTTATGTACATTACCTCATCAAACTGTACAACAACCCTATAAGAGAGATACTATGATTTGAGTTTTATAGTCAAAAATCTTGTTTTTTTGAAGCTAGACTTGCCCAATGTCACTGGCAAGGGAAAGAGATGATAGTCAAGCTCAAGTCCCGCTGACTCAAAAGCCCGGGCTTATGAACACATCAAACTAGAGAAGAGAGGCGAAAGGTGTGTGAGGTTCAAAAAGCAAAATTTGGCCAGGCACAGTGGTTCATGCCTGTAATCCCAGCACTTTGGGAGGTCAAGGTGGAAGGATTATTTGAGGCCAGGAGTTCAAGACCAGCCTGAGCAACATAGTGAGACCCTATCTTTACAAAAAAAATTACAAAAATTAGCTGAGAGTAGGGGCATACCCTGTATTCCTAGCTATTGCTTGAACCCACGAGTTCGAGGTTGCTGTGAGCTATGATCACCTCATTGCACTCCAGCCTGAGTGACAGAGTAAGATCCAGTCTCTTAAAATAATAATAATAATAAAAGCAATTTCTAACTCAGTGGGCAGGAGACAGATTTCAGCTTCATTTGAGAAATAACTTTATAGATGCTGAAAATACTACGGGCTATCTCAGGAGATTGTGACTTCCTCAATGTTTAGGAAATTTAAGTAGGATGTGGAGGATTAACTCTGGAAAGGATGTTTATATTATGTGGGAAGTTTCACCAGATTAATTCTGAGATGTCTTTCAAGTCTAATTTCTATGATTGTAAAATATTTCTTCTTTGCTTGGAGGTGACAACATCTTTCTTGCCCAAGGGCTATAACACTTCAAATGATTAGCCAGAAGTACACTTGGCAAAAACCTTACCGATACCACGCAATAGGAAAGCAAGCCTAGGTGACTAGGGATGTCCCTCCTTGGGCATGGGAATATAAATATACCATATTCTTAGTGCTGTTTTCCCCTTTCTACTTATCCCTGTTAATATCCCTTTTGTTCCGACCTCATCCCCAAACCTTTCATGGAATATAGGCTGAAAGAAATCCATTTTGCTTAGATTTTCTCAGGCTAAATATTGAGGACTGCTGTGCTACCTGATTAACTTAAAACTTTTATAAGTATAACACCTTTAATGATTTTGATGGAGTTGAACAGATTTCAGAGAACACTGCTTAAATGAGAAATAAGCTACGGTTGGCTTCCATGTGAATGTTACCTTTGATGAAAATTGTTCCTGGCTAAGTTTTTCTGGTGTGATAAAGTCCCAAGCAGATCTTAGCCAAAGCCTACTTATTTGTACGTTCAGAAATGGTAGAGCACGGTGACAATCTGGCTCTTCCCAATGTTTTGACACATGAGAGATAGACTGATATACTACAAGTTACCAATATAAAAGCTTAGTGCAGAGATATTTTGGATTTGTTGAAGACCTATAATTGAGTCTAGTGTATATAAACCTAAAATCTTCAGTCTCTGCATTTTCCAATTTACTTGAAAAAAAATTTTGAAACCCCTCAATTTATAAGAACAAAAATATGGAAATGATGCCACTGACCTTGTTTTACTAGGAGTGAGTACAGCCTTCTTTACTATCTTTATCATTGTTATTGTCATTGTCATTGTCATTATTTTCATTATTATCATCATCATCATCGTCATCAAAAATGTTCACCAACAGCTGAGTGCAGAGCACTGTTATATATAAGTTGGCTTTTGCTGCTTAACAAACTATCCCAAAACATGGACTGAAAAATAACAATCATTGATTAGCTCATGGTTGTATGGGTTAGCAATTTGAATGGGGTCATACGGGTGGTTCTTCCACTGGTCTCTCACTCATGATTCTGCACTCAGCTGGTGGTCCATGGTCCACATACCTGCCTGGCATTTCACTGGCTGTTGACTGGACTAGCACTTGAACAGCTGTGCTAGCCCAGGCTTACTTACATGATGGTGGTCTCATAGTCAAGTTTCTCCTTCTGCTACATTTGCTAATGTGAATTGGCCAAAGCAAGTCACAGGGCTGACCCAGATTTGAGGGATACAAAAATATACTCCACCTTTCGGTAAGAATATCTTCAAAGTCACATTGCAAGAGCAGATTCAGGGAAGGAAAGGATTTTTGGTCATTTTTACATCCTTGTCCTTATGGGTCTTACAATGTCATTATGGAGATAGAACAGAGGAGTGAACAGATAACTAGCTGCCCTAAGTATTTGTGCCTATAAGGTAGAACATAGGAAGAGATCAGTGAAGTCTGAATTCCTTCACAGAGAATGTAGGATTTAATGTAGAAGAGGGAAGAGCATTGTAAACACAGAGAAAGGAGCAGAGATACTGTATCAATTTTTTATTGCTGGTATAAAAAATTGCCAGGAACTTGGTGACTTAAAATAACACCAATTCATTATTTTACAGTTCAGTAGATCAGAAAGCTAAAATAAAAATTTTGGAAGGCTGGGTTCCTTTCTGGAGGCTGAAGTGGTGAATCCATTTCTTCTTCATTTGAGTTGAGAATTTATCCCCTTGCAACAGTAGGACTCAGGTCTATGTTTTTTTTGCTGACTATAGACTGAGACCCATTCCCAGCTCCAGTGGTGGTTTAATTACTGTGCTTTTGAGATCTTACTAAAAAAAATCTTTGCTCGGACCAATGTCCTAGTCGTAGAGTGTTTTACCAATGTTTTCTTCTAGTAGTTTCATAGTTTGAGGTCTTAGATTTAATCATTTAATCCATTTTGATGTGATTGTTACACGTAGCAAGAGATGAGGTTTAGTTTTATCCTTCTGCATATGGATATCCAGTTTCCCCAGCACCATGTAAGAGACTGCCTTTGGCCAGTCATGGTGGCTCAGGCCTGTAATCCCAGCACTTTGGGAGGCTGAGGCAAGCGGATCTGATCACAAGGTTAAGAGATTGAGACCATCCTGGCCAACATGGTGAAACCCTGTCTCTACTAAAAATACAAAAATTAGCTGGGCATGGTGGCACATACCTGTAATCCCAGCTACTTGGGAAGCTGAGGTAGGAGAATCACTTGAATCCAGGAGGCAGAGGTTGCAGAGAGCCAAGATCACGCCATTGCACTCCACCCTGGGCAACAAGAGTGAAACTCCATCTCAAAAAAAAAAAAAAAAAAAAAAGAGAAAAGACTGTCCTTTTCCCAATGTATGTTTTTGATGTCTTTGTCAAAAATGAGTTGACTGGGGGCCTGGCGCGGTGGCTCAAGCCTGTAATCCCAGCACTTTGGGAGGCCGAGACGGGCGGATCACGAGGTCAGGAGATCGAGACCATCCTGGCTAACACGGTGAAACCCCGTCTCTACTAAAAAATACAAAAAACTAGCCGGGCGAGGTGGCGGGCGCCTGTAGTCCCAGCTACTCGGGAGGCTGAGGCAGGAGAATGGCATGAACCCGGGAGGCGGAGCTTGCAGTGAGCTGAGATCCGGCCACAGCACTCCAGCCTGGGCGACAGAGCGAGACTCCGTCTCAAAAAAAAAAAAAAAAAAAAAAAAAAAAAAAAAAAAAAAAATGAGTTGACTGGAAATGCATACATTTATTTCTGGGTTCTCTATTCTGATCCATTGGTCTATGTGTTTGTCTTCATGCCAGTACCAAACTGCTTTTGTTACTATAGCTTTGTAGTATAATTTGAAGTCAGATAATGTGATCAGTTTTGTTTTTTGGTTAAGACTGCTTTGGCTGTTCTGGGTCTTTTGTGGTTCCATAAAAATTTTAGGATAATTTTTTCTACTTCTGTGAAGAATGTCATTGGTATTTGATAGGGATTGCATTAAGTCTGTAGATTGCTTTGGGTAGTATGAACATGTTAACAATATTGATTCATCTGATTCATGAACATGGGATATCTTTCCATTGATTTGTGTCCTCTTCAGTCTGTCTTTCTTTTTCTTTCCTTCTTTCTTTCCCTTCCTTCCTTCCTTCCTTCCTTCCTTCCTTCCTTCCTTCCTTCCTTCCTTCCTTCCTTCCTTCCTTCCTTCCTTCCTTCCTCTTTCTTTCTTTCTTTCTTTCTTTCTTTCTTTCTTTCTTTCTTTCTTTCTTTCTTTCTTTCTTTCTTTCTTTCTTTCTTTCTTTCTTCCTTCCTTCCTTCCTTCCTTCCTTCCTTCCTTCCTTCCTTCCTCTTTCTTTCTTTCTTTCTTTCTTTCTTTCTTTCTTTCTTTCTTTCTTTCTTTCTTTCTTTCTTTCTTTCTTTCTTCTTTCTTTCCTTCTTTCTTTCTTTCCTTCTTTCTTTCTTTCTTTCTTTCTTTCCTTCTTTCTTTCTTTCTTTCTTTCTTTCTTTCTTTCTTCTTCTTTCTTTCTTTCTTTCTTTCTTTCTTTCTTTTTTCTTTCTTTCTTTTCTGTCTTTCTTTTCTGTCTTTCTCTCTTTCTTTCTTTCTTCTTTTCCTAGATACGTTCTCACCTCTGTCACCCAGGCTGTAGTGCAATCGCATGATCATGGCTCACTGCAGCCTAGACCTCCTGGGCTCAAGCAATCCCCCTGCCTCAACATGCTGAGTAGCTGGGACTAAAGTTGCATGCCACTACACTTGCTTAATTTTAAATTTTTGGTAGAGATGGCATTTCACTATATTGCCCAGGCTGGTCTTGAACTTCTGGGCTCAGTTGATCCTCCTGTCTTGGCCTACTAAAGTGTTGAGATTATAGGCATGAGCCACAGCACCCAGACTCTTCAATTTCTTTAATCAATCTCTTATAGTTTTTCTCATAGAGATCTTTCTCTCTTTAACCCTTTTCTGTTTAGAAAAAAAGTGCAGCTTGCTGCTAGTGCTCACTTAATTTTACATAAACACTCTCTTTGAGGCTGAAGCAAATTGGACTGATTTTCAATGTGAAAATAAAATATAAAAAACTGTTCTTGCAGTTATTTCAAAACATAACTACATCAGAATTGTCCATTTTGAAAAAAACCAGATTCATCAAATGAATCTTCAACCAACAACTGTTCAAGAACAGTGTTAACATCATATGTAGGAAAACTAAGTTTTTCTAGGATTTGACATTTGCAGCAATTGAGAATTACTATCTTTTGTAAATGGAAATACCACTACTAAAACAAGAATGCTATAAATAAAATGATGTCTTTTGTTTCGAAATTTGATATACTAGAGTGATGCAAAAATAATAATAAAAGAGACATTTTGTGGCAAAGTCATCTCTGGTAAACACTGCAGCCACATACACCACCAGCTAGTATTCTCAGGGTGAATGAAAAAAAGTTAAACAAGTTTATTTATAAATAGTTTATTTTATTTGTTGATATTATAAATGGGATTACTTTCTGGGTTTCTTTCCCAGATTGTTTGCTCTTGGCATATGGAAACGCTACTGATTTCTGTATGTTGATTTTGTATCTTGCAACTTTACTGACTTTATCAGTTCTCATAGTTTTTTGGTGGAGTTTTGAGGTTTTTTCTAAATATAAGGTCATGTCATCTGTAAACAAGGATAATTTTATATCTTGTTTTCCAGTTTGGATGCCCTTTATTTCTTTCTCTTGTCTAAATGATCTGGCTAGGACTTCAAGTACTAGGTTGAATAAAAGCAGTGAAAGTGGGCATCCTTGTCTTTGTCTTGCTCCAGATCTTAGAGGAAAGGCTTTCAGTTTTTCCCCATTCAGTATGGTGCCAGCTGTGAGTTTGCTGTATATGGCTTTTATTCTGTTGAGGTATGCTCCTTTTATACCCAGTTTGATGAGAGTTTTTATTATGAAGGGATGTTGAATTTTATCAAATGCTTTTTCAGCATCTATTAAAATAGTAATATGGTTTATGTTCTTCATTCTATGGATGCGATGTATCACATTTATGATTTGCATACATTGAACCATCCTTGCATGCCTGGAATAAATCTCACTTGGTCATGATGAATGGTCTTTAAAATACGTTGTTGAATTTGGTTTGCTAGTATTTTTGTGGATGATTTTTGAAGCTAAGTCCATTAGAGATATTGGTCTGTGGTTTTCTTTTTTTGTTATGTCTATCTTGTTTTGGTATCAAGGTAATACTGGCCTTGTAGACTGGATTTGGAAGCACCCTCCCTCCTTGATTTTTTGGATTGGTTTGAGTTGGGATTAGTATTAGTTTTTCTTCAAATGTTTGATAGAATTCACCAGTGAGGCCATCATGTCCCAGGCTTTTCTTTAATTGGAAGCTTTTTATTATTGCTCCTATCCTGCTACTTGTTATTGGTCTACTCCGGGTTTGGATTACTTCATGATTCAGTCATATTATGTGATATGTATCTAGGAATTTATCAACTTCTTCTAGGTTTTCCAATTTATTGGCATAGAATTGCTCATAATAGTCTCTAATGAGCCTTTAAATTTCTGTGGTATCAGTTGTAATGTCTCCTTTTTCATCTCTTATTTTACTTTTTTGGGTTCTTTCTCTCTCTTTTTCTTCTTAGTTATCCTGGCTAAAGTTGTCAATTTTGTTTATCTTTTCAAAAGAACAACTTTTGTTTCATTAATCTTTTGTCATGCTTTTGTAGTCTCAGTTTCATTTATTTATGACTGCTCTTTATTATTTCTTTTCTATTAATGCTGGGTTTCATTTGCTCTTGCTTTTCAAATTCTTTAAGCTGTATCGTTAAGTTGTTTATTTGAAGTTTTTCTACTTTTTTGATGCAGGTGATTATTGCTATAAACTTCCCTCTTAGTGCTACTTTAGCTGTATCCCATAGATTTTGGTATGTTGTGTCATCATTTTCTTTTGTTTCAAGAAATTCTTAAATTTCCTTCTTAATTACTTCATTGACTTTTTGGTCATTCAGGAGCATATTATTTAATTCTCTATGTGTTTTTATAGTTTCCAAAGTTCATCTTGTTTTTGATTTCCACTATATTTTATTCCACTTGTTTCCAGTTGTTTTTGTTCCACCATAAGTTTCCACTTGTTTTTGTTCCACTATAAAAACATGTTTCCAGTTGTTTTTGTTCCACTATAAAAACAAGTTTCCAGTTGTTCTTGTTCCACTATAAAAACAAGTTTCCACTTGTTTTTATTTCACTATGGTCAGAAAAGATACTTGACACAAATTTCAATTTTTTTTTTGTTTTTTGTTTTTGAGACTTGTTTTGTGGCCTAGCATATGGTCTATCCTTGGGAATATTTCATGTGCTGAGCAGAAGAATGTGTATTTTGCAGCTGTTGGATATTCTGTAAATGTCTGTTTGGTCCATTTGGTCTATAGAGGAGATTAAGTCTGATGTTTCTTTGTTAATTTTCTATCTAGATGATCTGTCCAATGATAAAAGTGGGGTGTCGATGTCCCCAGCTATTGTTATTGGCATCTATTTCTCTCATTAGCTCTAAAAATATTTGCTTTGTATATTTGGGTGCTCCATTGTTGGGTGCATATATATTTACAATGGTCATATATTTGTGCTAAATTAACTGCTTTTTATTTTATCATTATAAAATAGCCTTCTCTGTCTCTTTTTATAGTTTTGTGTCAAAATCAGTTTTATATGATATAAATACAGCTACTCCTGCTCATTTTGCATGAAATATATTTTTCCATTTCTTCTTTTTCAGTCTATGTGTGTCTTTACAGGTGAAGTGTTTCTTGTAAGCAGGAAATAGTTAGGTCATAATTTTAAAAAATTTTTTTTATTTCCATAGGTTTTTGAGGAACAGGTGGTATTTAGTTATATGAGTAAGTTCTTTAGTGGTGAT
Source organism: Chlorocebus sabaeus (assembly GCF_047675955.1). Classification (NCBI taxonomy): domain Eukaryota; kingdom Metazoa; phylum Chordata; class Mammalia; order Primates; family Cercopithecidae; genus Chlorocebus; species Chlorocebus sabaeus. The sequence continues at coordinate 36,046,281 of NC_132923.1, read as the reverse complement.
TTCTGAAATTTTGGTGCACCCATCACCCAAGCAGTATACACTGAACTCAATTTGTAGTCTTGTATCCCTCACTCCCCTCCCACCCTTTCCCCAGAGTCCACAAAGCCCATTGTATCATTCTTATGCCTTTGCATCCTCATAACTTAGCTCCCACTTATGAGTGAGAACATAAGATGTTTGGTTTTCCATTCCTGAGTTACTTCACTTAGAATAATAGTCTCTAGTTCCATGCAAGTTGCTGCAAATGCCATTAATTCGTTCCTTTTTATGGATGAGTAGTATTCTATCATATATATATACACACACACATATATATACACACACATATATATATAACAATTTCTTTATCCATTTATTGAAATGGGCATTTGGATTGGTTCCATATTTTTGCAATTGCAAATTGTGCTGCTATAAACATGCATATGCAAGTATCTTTTTTGTACAATGACTTCTTTTCCTTTGGGTAGATACTCAGTAGAGGGATTACTGGATCAGATGGTAGTTCTACTTTTCATCTTTAAGGAAACTCCACACTGTTTTTCATGGTGGTTGTACTAGTTTACATTCCCATCAGTAGTGTAGAAATATTCCCTTTTTACTGCATCTATGTCAATATCTATTATTTTTTGACTTTTGATTATGAGCATTCTTGCAGGAGTAAGGTGGTAACACATTGTGGTTTTGATCTGCATTTCTCTAGTATTGTTGAGCATCATATGTCTGCTGGCCATTCATATATCTTCTTTTGAGAATTGTTTATTCATGTCATTAGCCCACTTTTTGATGGGTTTTTTTTTTTTTTTTTTTTTTCTGGCTAATTTGTTGGAGTGTCTTGCAGATTCTGGATATTAGCCCTTTGTCAGATGTATCGATTGTGAAGATTATCTCCCACTGGGTCCTCACCTCTCACCTTATAAAAAAATCAACTCAAGATGGATCAAGGACTTAAATCTAAGACCTGAAAACTATAAAAATTCTGGAAGATAACATTGGAAAACCCCTTCTAGACATTGGCTTAGGCAAAGACTTCATGAATAAGAACCCAAAAGCGAATGCAACGAAAGTAAATATAAATAAGTGGGAGTTAATTAAACTAAAGAGCTTCTGCACCACGAAAGGAACAGTCAGCATAGTAAACAGGTCTTATTTTTTATCCATTTAGCCACTCTGTTTTTTGATTGAAGGATTCAGCCCTTTTACATTCAGGGCTATTATTGATAGGTAAGGGCTTATTACTGCTGTTTTATTATTTGTTTTCCAGTTGTTTTGTTGGTCTCCTTTTCCTTGATTCTTTCCTTCCTGTCTTCGTTTGTGTTAAAGTGATTGTAGCTGGTAGAATGTTTAATTTCTTGTTTTGTTTTTCAGTCTTTGTGTATCTATTACAGCCTTCTGTTTTGTGATTATCATGAGATTTACAAATAATATCTTATAGCAAATAAATTTAAACTGATGACAACTCAACTCTCATCATGAAAAGAAGGAAAAAATCTCAAACTAGTAAAGATAATAAAACTAAAAAATGACATAAACTACATTTTAACTTTATCCCCTCAACATTTGGACATTATGTTGTCTCTCTTTATAATTTTTTATATTGTCTATTTATTTAAAAATTATTGTAGTTATTTTTGATAGGTTTGTCTATAGTTTTCCTACTAAAGATATGAATGATTTATACATCATAATCACAGTGTTGGATTATTCTGTATTTTTCTATGTACTCACTTTTCCCAGTAAGTTTCGTACCTTCAGATGATTTCTTGTGGCTTGTTAACATATTTTTCTTTCAGATTGAAGAACTTTCATTAGCATTTCTTGTAAGACAGGTCTGGTGTTCATGAAATTCTCAGCTTTTGTTCATCTGGGAAAGTTTTTATTCCTCTTTTATTTTTTAGGGATAATTTTGCTGGATGTAATATTCTATGTTGCACGTTTTTGTCCTTCAGCACTTTGAATATGTCATCACATTCCCTCCTGGCCTGTAAGATTTCCATGGAGAGGTCTGCTGCCACGCACATCAGAGATCCTTGGTGTGTTATTTGCTTCTTTTCTCTTGTTGCTTTTAGAATCCTTTATTCTTGACCTTCAAGAGTAGCCCTATTTGGGTTGAGTCTTCTTGGTATTCTTTGACCTTCTTGTACTTGAATATTCAAATCTTTCTCTAGGTTTGAAAAACTCTCTGCTATTATTTCTTTGAATAAAGTTTCTACTCCAATCTCTCTCTCTGCATCTTCTTTAAGGCCAATAACTCTTATATTTGCCCTGCTGAGGCTAATTTTAGATATTGTAGGAGTGCTTCATTCTCCTTTGACTGTGTATTTTCACATAGCCTGTCTTTTACCTCACTAGTTCTTCCATCTGCTTGGTCACTTCTACTTTTGAGAGACTCTGGTGAACTTTTCTGTTTGCCAATTGAGTTTTTTAGCTCCAGAATTTCTGCTTGATTTTTTAAAAATTATTTCAATCTCTTTGCTAAATTGTTCTGATGAAATTCTGAATTCCTTCTCTTATCTTCCTTATGTTAAAATGTGTTACATTTCCTAAAGACATCTTTTTTGAATTCTCTGCCTGAGGGTTCACATATCTCTGGCACTAAGTTTGCTTTGTGAGGACATATTTTTCTGGATGTTCTTGATGGTTATGGTCATTTTTCAATGTCTAGGAATTGAAGAGTTAGATATTTATTCCAATCTTTGCAGTCTGGGCTTGTTTATACCCTTCCTCTTTAAAAGGATTTTCCAAGAATTCAAATGGGATTGAGTATTGTGACCTAAGAAGTGCCCTAAACCCAAGAATGCTGTGATTCTTGCAGATTCCTAGATACACAGCCTTTGTGGACTTGGTGAAGATAAGAAATAATTCCCTGGGCTATCTGGCAAAGTCTCTTGCTCTTTTCCCTCTTTCCGCCAATCTGAAGGAATTTTTCTCAGCACTGCACTGCCTGGAGTTGGGGATAGGTGACTTGAGCACTTCCATGGCTACCACAGCTGGCACATTTCTGGGTCACAGCTGATGCCCATGGCCTTCCAGATCAGCATAGTACTGGGGGTTGTCCAAAGCCTGTGGCCATTACTGTCTGGCTGCTGCTGATGTTTATTCAAGGCCCAAGGCCATTTTCGTCAGTAGGTGGTGAGTCCTTCCAGGACTGGGTCTGTCCCATCAGAGCTATAGATGCCCTTCCAGCTCAGGGTGGGTCTAGAAATGCCATCCAGGAGCAAAGGTCTGGAATTGGTGGCTTCAGGAATCTGCCTGGTACTTTATTTTACTGAGGCTTAGCTGGTATCCAAGTTTCAAGACATAGCTCTCTATATTCTTTCCTTTCCTTCCCCCAAGTGGAATGAGTCTCTCCCTGAGCTGTACTGCTTGGAGTTGGGGAAAGTGTGATGCGGCACCAGGGCTTGCCCAAGGACAGCAGTCTTTGTTTCCTGACTTCCATTCAAATTTATCTGGGGGCTCAGACCACTTTAGTCAGTCAGTGGTGAAGCTGACCAGGATGTAGGTTTCTTCCACTGGAGTGGAGAATTCCCCCTTGGTCCAGGGCTGGTGTAAATATTCCCTTTGTGGACACTGGCCTATGTTATGCTTTGTTGGGACAGGGCAGCACTTAGTTCCAATGCAAAGTTCAACACTCACTTTGCTCTCCCTTCCCCAGCCACGTAATTCTCTCTGGGCTGCACTGCCTGCAGTTGGGGAAGGGACAGTGTAGACAATGTGAGGCTATCTTTCCTATCCACTCAATATCTCTTTCTTTGTTATTATGTTAAAACTAGGTACTGTGATTGTGACCGTGTTTTTTTGTTCCTTTGAAGGTGCTTTAATTAGTTGTTTAATTTGGTGTTTCTGCAAGGGGTCATTCAGTGGAGAGTTCTATTTGGCTATCTTGCTCTACCTCCACAATCTTTAACCTTAATCTTAGTACAAGGTCCCTTTTGTCATGTAAAGTAACATTAATACAAGGTCCTTTTTGTCATGTAAAGCAACATTCATAGGTTCTGGGGATAGGGATAAGATTTTTTTTTGGGAGTCAATATTCTGCATACCACAGACATGGAAGCAAAATTTTAAATGGTGTGTTTAACTGGAAATTAAAATAATTATATGGAAAAAAGGGGTAAAAGGTAAGATTGCACTGATCCAACCACATTCCTTATACTTCCTCCATTCTCAGGCCAATTTTATAACTGGGATTTTTAAACCTATGCTTTCTTTGACTAAATATAAAAATCTTAGAATTTCTTAGAGACTCTGAAACTTTTTCTTCATATTATTATTAGTTAAGAAATGTATACCAAGTTTTATTCTTTAGAGTTTATATTACTAAACAGTATTTTTAAATAATATAAAATGTATATTGAAAATTATTCCCTCTCCAATCCCAGTCTGCCTGCATCCTGGAGAAGTTAAAATATAAACCTCCTATTATCTTTTTAACTCCCCACTCCTGGAAGTCTCCCCACCACCATGAAATAGGGTTCTTTCTGTGAAATACTTCATCTGTGCTAACATCACATCTCAGCTATTTTGTTGATACCATTTGTTAACCCAGAAAGCTCTCTAAGTTGGCTTTGAACCCTTTGTCATCTTCAGGCCATTACATAAATTGCACTGATTTGTGGGAGCCTATAACTTATTTTTATAGAACGCTACCATATTAACAAATATAGTAAAAAAAACCCTATAACTGTACAATGCCAGTTTCTTATTAACCAGTTTTATTATTGTAAAACATCATGTCCTTGACTAATCTCACAATCAAATTCTGTTTTGTTCTTTTTGGACTGAGTTTCCCCTACACAAGTTTGAGTCCAGAGTGTTGTTACAAAAAAAAAAAAAAAAAAAAAAAAAAAAAATGGAGGACTATCCTTATTCTGAGGGGAAAAAAAGCCTCCCAACAAAGGCTCTTTGAATCTCTGAGCTGGGGTGAAGATTGAAGGATAAATACTCTTTGTCTTAAAGTCTATCTTATTTCTTTATTAAGAAAAATCAGTTTTAATTTACTCTGAAAATGTAAGAACAAGAGAATTCATTTGAAGAGATGAAAATCTTAAAGCATAAAGAAATGATAATTTGCTGTAGCTAAAAATATACCCCATCCTGATGCATTTCCATCACATGGGTTGTTAACAGTGTGTCCAGGCTTCATCTGCAAAGATAGATACCTCATCAGAGTCTGCAGTCAAGAATCAGATACAATTGGTTTTAATGAGCTTTCCTTGTAAGTCAAATACATTTTAATGATTTCGCCATTAGACTTTCCCACAGAGACAGGAGGAGGCATTTTTGTTATAGTTGTTTATAACAAGCCTGCTATGTACCTATGTATACTATACAACCGCAGTCACTGTCTTCAGGGAACTTGGATCTAGTAGGAGAGAGAAACATGAAACAAATAATTACAAACAGTTCTTTCATTACAATTCAGATAAATGACAAAATGCAAAAGTGTGATGTGCTGTGAAAATTTACAACATGGACAACTAAATTAGTTTGAAGTGTCAGAAAAACCTTTCTAACTGTCAAAAATAAAATCAAATAAAATTAGGAAAATTTAAACATTTTATTGTCATACAATATAATAAACTAAAATACAAATAACTATCTGGGCATGTTAGTTTGTTTTGCATCACTATAAAGGAATACCTGATACTGGGTATTTACAAAGAAAAGAGGTTTATTTGGCTCACCGTTCTATAGGCTGTACAAGCGTGACACCAGCATCTACTTCTGGCCTCAGGAAGCTTACAATTGTGGCAGAAGGCAAAGGGGGAACCAGTGCATCACATGGCAAGAGGGGAAGCAGGAGAGGAGGGAGGTCCCAGACTCTAATTTTAAACAACCAGATCTCATAGTAACTCATTACCACAGGGAGGGTGCCAAGTCATTCAGAGGGGATCCGTCCCCATGACCCAAACACCTCCCAGCAGGCCCCACTTCCAACACTGGGGATCACATTTCAACATGAGATTTTGAGGGAACAAATATCAACTAGTAGAGCCAGTAATCATGCAGAAAGAAAATTAGCAACCTGATATTTTTTATGGGCATGCCATTAGATGTAAGAAATCCCATTTCCATACCATACAAAAATAATGGACTACTCCAAAAGCACGTGAGTATATATATTTACAGTTTATCTTTGATTAATTCACGGTCTTGAGTGAAGATAAATAATTCCACAGGTTGGGGTAAACTAAATTTAGGAAGTACTCTTCTTGTAACAGCATATCCAATTCAGTACTTTCCTTTAGAATTTATGGCATAGTAGCCGTCAACATAAATTATCAATCCTAGATTATTCAATAGTGGGTCTTGTAAATCTAATTCAGGAGTAAAATTTTGGAAAACCAATTCAACACAATAGTGTATTTCTTATTTGTCAGGTAAAGGTAATAAGGTGGGAGAGTTCAGAGAGTTACATCAAATAATATGTGGGTTTGAAGGAGCTAGAAGCAGAACCTTACAAGATATTAGGCTGCTAGCTGAAAAATCATGAGTATATTTAGTATTTAATAAAATTTTTATAGCATGAGGAACTTGCAGACATAGTAACTTCCTTGAACAATTCTGAAGAGGATTCTGTAATTCTAGTGGCTATAGCTATTGCTATTCAACAATTTGGATATGCCTGAGCTATTGTAGGCTGTAATAAGGTCTACTTTTTCCTCCATGTTCGTAACCAAGGACACTTACAGCCTGATTGTTTCATTCATGGATAAACAATGTGAAGGGTTTAGAGTAACTGGGAAGTCTTAAGGTTGCAGGATTTTGTCAAACCTACGTAAGTGTGTGAACCCGGGAGGTGGAGCTTGTAGCGAGCAGAGATCACGCCACTGTACTCTAGCCTGGGCGACAGAGTGAGACTCCGTCTCAAAAACAAACAAATGAACAAACAAAAACACCTATGTAAGTTCAGTAAAAACCTTTTAATGTTTTGTTTCACAAAGAAGAGGTTTCTGAATGCTGTTTTTGGTCAGCTCATAGGGTGAAGAGGCCAAGAAAGAAAAATTGGGAACCCACAACTTGCAAGATATTGAAAGTTCAAGGAATACTCTGAATTTCTTTTTAGTCACTGGTTTAGGATAATTTTGGATAGTTTTTTAAAATTATTTCTGGAGATACAAAAATTCCTTTTGCAGATAAATCATGACTAAAGGAAAGTACTACTCCTTGTAAGAGTTGGAGTTTATTTTGGGAGGCTTTATAACCCTTACAAGCTAACTGTTTCAGCTAATACAGTCAGGTCTTGGTATCCTTGGGTTCCACATCCATGGATTTAACCAACCACAGATCAAAAATATATGGAAAAAATTGCATCTATAGTAAACATGTACAAACTTCTTAATTGTTATTATTCTCTAAATAATACAATATAACAACTATTTACCTAGCATTTACATTGTATTAAGTATTATAAGTAATCGAGAGATGATTTAAAGTATATAGGAGGATGTGTGTAGATTATATGGAAATGCTATACCATACTATAAGAGACTTAAGCCTCTGATTTTGGCACCAGAGGGAAGTCTTGGAACCAATTTCTCAGGAATACCGAGGACAACTGTACATTAAATGAGTTTCTGAGTCCTCTTTGAACGAAGAGCAAAGAAGCAAATCATCTACATATTTAAACCAAGGTGGAATTTCTGGGAAATTGCAAGGTTGGTTTTTAAATCCTGATGTAAAACTGGTAAGAAGTATGAAGAGGCAGGACCTTTAATAGGTGATTGGGTTATGTGGGCTCTGCCCTCATGAAATGATTAAAGGTAAATTTAATCAATTGGTAAATCACTGAGGCATTACTGTCAAAGCATATTGTTGATTTTTCCAACAATAGAATAAAGGTAAACAAATACTAATTCTTTTTGTCTATTCCATTTCCGTGAACCATTTGGATTCAGTGAGTACGTTTGCCAGTAGGGAGTTTGGGTTAGATACTTGGAATAACAATTTTATTTATATCTCTAAGGTCTTGCACAAGTCTTCATTCTTATCTGTGCAGTTTTTTGACAGTTAAGATGGGAGTAGTGCAAGGATTGGTACAAGGAATAACAAATCTGTTTTATTAAGTCTTCTATTACAGGAGTAAGCCCTTGTGTGGCTTTAGGTTTTAAACAGTATTGAGGCAACTTAGGAAGCAATTTTGAAGGATTAATCTGAATTTTAATAGGTTTAGCACTTTTGATTTTTCTCACATCTGTAGAAGAAAATATCCATAGAGTGTCAGGAGCTTCAGAGACATCTAGAATATCTATATTTTAATGAAATTTAGTAGTTTCCTCAGTACAATTTGGGTTTAGAAAACACATAATGTTTCAGTGTCTAATAAATCTTGAATTTCTAAGGTTGTTTCTCCTGAGGAAAATTGAATTTGACCTCTCAGTTTAGAAAGCAGGTCTCTACCTAGAGCAGTATTACCTAATAGAAGAGCATAATTTTCAGAGAAAGGGCAGAGGGTGATAGTTATGAGTTCCAATAAAAAAACCTTTGAATTTGAGAGTTTCCACCATTGAGTTTTTTAAATTATTCTGAAGAAGTTCTTGACTTATCATGGCGGAGTTTAAAGTGGAAACAGTTGTTTCAGTCTCTACCCACACAGAACAAATTTCTGTATTTTTAAAGTTTAGTTTCCCTTTGTTGATTTAAGTAAATAATTGGAAGTGGTTTACCTTGCAATTCCTTGGAGTTCCATTAGTATTGACAGTTATCGTAGGAGTCAGAAAGTTCAGAATCTCCCTTTGGTTTCCAGTCTGATAGTCTAGACTGCGGTGTTAAGGGGTTTAAAGGGTAATTCTTCCAATGTCTATTTTTTTGCAATAATGAAAATTGTCTTTATTGAAACAGTTGTTGGATAAAGGTATTTTAAAGTTAGGCTGAGGCCCCTGCAATGATTGTAATTACAAAAATCAATTTATTTTGTCTGGTGGTTACTTTATTTGTTATAAGTTTTTCCCAAAATGTTTTGCTAAATATTATAACACTGTCATGGGAGTCACTTCCCTTTCTACTTTATGTTTCTTTCATACGTCACTTATGTGTATGCAGCCCATTAACAAAATGGGCTGACAAAGCCACTTCATCATTTTGGTCACTATGGCCAAAATGTTTAAAGATTTTGTACTGTTTAAGTATTTTTTTCTAAGCAGAAACAATAATCCACAGCAGATTCATCTTTTTTTTTCTGTTTGCAAGATTGGTTTATGGCCTTGCTATGGTTTGAATATGGTTTGTCCCCTCTGAAACTCATGTTTCATTTTAGCCCGCAACTAAACAGTACTGAGAGGCAGAAGCTTTAATAGGTGATTGGGTTATGCGAGCTCTGCCCTCATGAATTGATCAATGGATTAATGGATTAATAGGTTATTATGGAAGTGAGTTAGTTATTACAAGAATGGATGTGTTATAAAAGCCAGTTTGGCTATCTCTAATGAGCTCCTCACCATGTAATGCCTTGTGCCACCTCCGGACTTTGCAGAAAGTTTCCACCAACAAGAAGATTCTCTTAAGGTACACTCCCTAGACCTTGGACTTCCAAGCTTCTAGAACTGTTAGGAATATTTATTTTTTATAAATCACCCAGTCTAAGGTATTCAGTTACAGCAGCAGAAAATGGACTAAGACATGGACCAATCTATTCTCATAAAAAAAGCCTCAGACATGTTTTCTTTTTAGTCTACTCTTAGAATCATGCTTAACAGAATCTTCAAAATGTTTAATGGGATTCTTCCTATCCATTTCTCGAAGCCATTTTTGAACATCTCCAGGGCTGACTACCATGTAAACAAATTGACAAAAATCAGGGAGTCCTGGATTATAAGCACCCAAAGGAATTTAAAATTCTTCTTTAAATTTAGTTTAGCCTCTTTTAGGGTCTGGAAAATTATGTGGTTTAGCGTTCAGCTAGAGATAAAGGTTTAAATTCTGCTGAGATTGGTACCCCAGGTTCATTAAAAAGTCTTATTTTAAAGGGCATTTTATGCTGAAACAGTTTGGAGGAAACAGCAAAGGATCAACAGAGTTAGTAGATTCAGAATAATTCGGCATTAGATGATATAGAGAAGCAGAGAGATTTAACGGTGTTTCTGTTGCATCAGTAGAATCAATCTGAATTTTGGTCTTTACTTTCTCAATAGCATGCTGTAAGGATTTTTTAAAGAGGCGGTTCTAGAGTCATTTTGTCTTTCAGAAGCCTCTTTATACCAATTGAAGAATGTATCTCATTGTTTTGGGAAGGTTTCACATTCTCTTGTTTTCAAGGTGCCTCTAAGATAAGCTTATTTTATCTAAGTTACAGGTTCTCCAAGTGGCTTCAGCAATTCTAAATTACCCTTAGTAAAGTTCCCCCATTTTTCTGAAAAGGCACAAAATCTCAGCCTATAGTACTTAAACATGTAAGTAGTTGGAAGATTTCCAGGTGCTGTGGGCTGAGAGGAGCTCATTGTAGCCTTTGTAGTCTTTAAGATGTCAAGTAAACTCTGGAGGGTCTAGCCAAAGGAGCTACTGTTCTAGGACCCAGGGAAACAAAAATCCCTGACCTCACTTTTTGAACAGAAGAGAGCAACTTACCCAAGTTCAGACAAACCAACAGAAACAAGCAAAATAACCCTTTTATGTACAACAGGGAGCTCAAATGCAGAGAGTGGTGGCATTTTGCTTTAGCAAAAAGAATGGTGGCATTTTGCCCCTGCCCTAGAGATCTGTGGAACTTTGAACTTGAGAGAGATGATTTAGGGTATCTGGCAAAGAAATTTCTAAGCGACAAAGCATTCAAGATGTGACCTGGATTGTTCTGAATGTATTCAGTTTTATGTGCTCACAAAGCAATGGTTTGAAATTGGAACTTATATTTAAAAGGGAAACAGAGCATAAGGGTTTGAAAAATTTGCAGCCTGACCATGTGGTAGAAAAGAAAAACCAATTTTTCTGGGGAGAAATTCAAGCTGGCTTCAGAAATTTGTATAAGTGACAAGCCAAATGTTGATAGCCAGGACAATGGGGAAAATGTCTCCAGAGCATGTTAGAGATCTTCACAGCAGTTCCTCCTATCACCGGCAGAGAGACCTAGGAGGGAAAAATGGTTTTATGAGCCAGGCCTAGGACCCAGCTGCTCTGTGCAGCCTTGGGACTTTGCGTCCCAGCGGCTCCAGCTCCAGCTGTGGCTAAAAGGGGACAAAGTACATCTCATCCATTGCTTCAGAGGATGCAAGCCCCAAGCCTTGTTGGCTACCATGTGGTGTTGGGTCTGTGGGTGTGCAGAAAATAAGAGTTGAGTTTTGGGAACCTCTGCCTAGATTTCAGAGGATGTATGGAAATGCCTGGATGTCCAGGCAGATGTCTGCTGCAGGAGTAGAGCCTCATGCAGAACCTGTGTTAGGGCACTGTGGAAGGGAAATGTGGAGTTGGAGTCCCCACACAGAGTCCCCACTGAGGTATTGCCTAGTGGAGCTGTGAGAAGAGGGCCACTGTCCTCCAGATCCCAGAAAGATAAATGGGAGGTGATTGGATCATGGGGGAGGTTCCCCCCATGCTGTTCTCGTGAGGGAGTCTTCATGAGAGCTTATGGTTTTAAGTGTTGCACTTCCTGGCTCTTGCTCTCTCTCTCACCTGCCACCAAGTAAGACAATAAGACGTGCCTTGCTTCCTCTTCACCTTCCGCCATGATTGTAAGTTTTGTGAGGCCTCCCCAGTCATGCAGAACTGTGAGTTAATTAAACCTCCTTTGTTTATACATTACCCAGTCTCAGGTAGTATCTTTGTAGCAGTGTGAGAATGGACTAATACACCATTCTTACCACTTTTACTGCTTCCATCCTAGACCAAGCCACTCTCATTTACCACCACAAAAGCTCTTAACTGTGTTTCCTGCTATTTCCCTTAATCCTTTTACAATCCATTATTAATGTAGCACATAAAATGCTTCTTTTAACCTACAAGTTAGATTATGTCATGCCTTAGCTTAAAATTCTCTAATGGAATTGCATCTTACTTTAAAAGCTAATTTACTCTTTAGGACCTACATGACACCATGTGATGTGGCCACTATTAATCTTGCTGATCTCATCTCTTATTATCCTCCTCCTTTGTCTCTCCACTCCACACTGGCTTCCTTGCTGCTTGTCTTTGAGGTACACTCTCACCACTCCCCTGACGTGTACAAGTAAGTACTTTTATTAGTGTCTGTATATCTTTTCTGTGTTTCTTTTATAAATAGGAGCTTATATAATTCTTATTTTCTTCTCTTTCTCGAACAAAAATATATACCATATAGACTTCCCTGCACCTTGCTCTTAATTAGTCTGGTAGATCTTTTCATATCAGTATACAAAGAACTTCTTTCTTTTAAAGCTGCCTGGTATTTCATTGAACAAGCAACTGTACCATAATTTATTTTATAAGTCCCCTGTTGGCGAACTCTTGAACTGTTTTCTAATATGTTTTAATACAAACATTGGTGCAATAACTTTGTACAGATACCTTTTAATATGTGTGAAGGTATAACTGTAAGATAGTTATGGGAATTTTTTGGTCAAAGGGTAAATGCATTTGTAATTTAGATAAATATTGTCAAATTGTTCTTCTTATCTGCAATGTGTGAGACAATCTATGTTTTTCCACATACATCAACAACAAAGTATACAGTCACTCTTGGATTGTGTCTACCTAAATTATAATATATGAATTCACAATGTAACTTTATTTGTATTTCCATTATTATAAGTGATAATTTTTATAAGCACACTATGCTTAGGTGGTTAGGGGCCATATTTTTTCTCAATGTCTATGCCTTTTACCCATTTTAACTTTAGGATTATTGTTCAATTCCTCTCAATTTCTAGGAACTCTTTTTATATCAAGGTGATAAACCCTTGTCTGTGATACGATCTGAAACTCTATTTTTCTGAATTTGTCATTTGTTTTTGTCTAACAGAATGTTTTTTTGTCTTGCGCAGTTGAATTTATTAATTGTACATGGTGCTGTCTTATATGAATGCTGTCCAAAAGAAATGTAATGCAAGTCACAAATGTGAGCCACACAGGAATTTAAAATATTTAAAACACCACCTTAAAAAAGTAAAAGAAACAGGAGAAATTAATCATTACAAGTTTTTCAGGAAAGAGTTATATGAACAATAAATGCTGAGCTTTGAAAATTCAAAACTATTTGTTTATAGCCTTTATGGCTGAAGGGCAACATGGCTGGATATACAATTTTGGTGTACAGTACGTTTCTTTTGAGAGTCTTATAGGTTTTGTTACTCTGCATTTTGGTGGTGGATGAGAGAGATAATGCCAAATGGATATCTGTTTCTTGTAAGTGACTTGACTTTTGTTTTCTTTGCCTGACTTCCAAAGGATTCTTTTTCTATTTTCCTTTAAGTCTTTAATGTGTAATAATTTTATTGGGATATCTTATTGTTGACTTTTCTGGATCAGTTTTCCCTTTTATACAATTGTGATGGTTAACACTGAGTGTCAACTTGATTGAATTGAAGGATACAAAGTATTGACCCTGGGTGTATCTGTGAGGGTGTTGCCAAAGGAGATTAACATTTGAGTCAGTGGATTGGGAAAGAAAGACCCACCCTTAATCTGGGCAGGCACGGTCTAATCAGCTGCCAGCATGGCTAGAATTTAAGCAGGCAGGAAAATGTGAAAAGAGAGACTGGCCTAGTCACCTAGGCTACATCTTTCTCCTGTGCTGGATGCTTCCTGCCCTCGAACATAAGACTCCAAGTTCTTCAGTTTTGAAACTCAGACTGGCTGTCCTTGCTCCTCAGCCTGCAGATGGCCTATTGTGGGACCTTGTAATCATGTGAATTAATATTTAATAAAGTCCCCTATGTCTATGTCTATGTCCATCTCTAGCTCCGTCTATCTCTATCTGTATCTCAATCTCTATCTCTATCTCTATCTCTCTCATCTATTCCATTAGTTCTGTCCCTCTAGAGAACCCTGACTAATACAGATTTTGGTACCAGGAGTGGGGTTTCAGAGGAACAGAATATTAAGGATGGAGTTCTTTAATTGGTTTTGGGGTTTCTGGAGTTGACTGCTTAATATGATTAGACCCCACAATGCTAAGGATTATGCTAAAAGTATGGAGAATACTGATAGTCCTTGGCATGAACTGTTTAGAGAGTTATGCAAAATAAATGCATTTGACACTCCTGATTCATCGCTTGTGAGAGACAAGGAGTTTAGTGACTCTAGACATTATACCTTTGACCATATGTGGAGAACCAAGGAACATAATGAAGCTGATTACTCCTAAGTTCAGTGGACAAAGTGATGAAGGAAAATGATGAACTCAGGGTTTCTATCTCCCAGCTTCAGAAGCAGATATTGAGCCTCAAACCTGCTAAGATTGCCCTGAGTGAGAGTCTTATCTCCTGTAGAGAAAGAGCTGTAACTGTGGAAAAACAGACACAAGCTCTTATCATGAGAGCAAATGATCTGCGATGAAAGGAGCATGCACAGCCTCACCAGGGTGTCTATTGTTAAAAGTCAGGAAGCAACAGATGCTGGAGAGGATGTGAAGAAATGGAAATGCTTTTACAATGTTGGTGGGAGTGTAAATTCATTCGACCATTGTGGAAGACAGTGTAGCGATTCCTCAAGGATCTACAACCAGAAATACCATTTGACCCAGCCATCCCATTACTGGGTATATACCCAAAGGATTATAAATCATTCTTTTATAAAGACACATGTGCACATATGTTTATTGCAGCACTATTCACAATAGCACAGACTTGGAACCAACCCAAATGTCCATCAATGATAGACTAGATAAAGAAAATGTGGCACATATACACCATGGAATACTATGCAGCCATAAAAAGGGTTAGTTCATGTCCTTTGTAGGGACGTGGATGAAGCTGGAAACCATCATTCTCAGCAAACTAACACTGGAACAAAAAACCAAAGACCGCATGTTTGCATTCGTAAGTGGGAGCTGAACAATGAGAACACATGGCACAGGGAGGGGAGCATCACACACCAGGGCCTGTCAGGGGGTGGGGGACTAGGGAAGGGATAGCATTAGGAGAAATGCCTAATGTAGATGACTGGTTGATGGGTGCAGCAAAAAACCATGGCACATGTATACCTATGTAGCAAACCTGCACGTTCTGCACATGCATCCTAGAACTTAAAGTATCTATATCTATATATCTATATCTATATCGATATAGTTTTCTACTTTGTATGTATCACCATAGCAGCTGGTGCAGAGCTCAGGTGTTTAGAATATTCATTATTTGCTAGGTGATCATTATTTCTATTATCTCTACACCAGTCTTTTCAAGATGGTTTTAAAACACAAAGAAAGGTCTTTGTTTGTTTAATAGCTTCATTGAGGTGTAATTTAAATACAATAAACTGTGCACATTTAAAGTATACAAGTAGATGCACCTTGACATATTTATACACCAGTGAACCTATTACTACATCAAGATAGTGAATATTGCCATCACCTGTAAAAGATTCCCTATGCCCTTTACCTTCTGGCTTATCCCCAGGGAACCACTAATCTCCCTTTTTTCCTACTATATGTTAGTTCTTTTTTTAATTTTTAAAATTTTATATAAATAGAATTATATAGTACTCTTAAAAATAATCTGACTTCCTGCACTCAGCATAATTGTTTTGAAATTCATCTATGTTGTAGCACATATCAATAGTTTGTACTTTTTCATTTTTTCTCTCTTTTTTTATATTATCCATTCTATTGTATGATATACCACAGTTTGTTTAACCATTTACCTGTTGATAAACATTTGTGTTGTTTTCAGTTTGAGACTTTACAAATAAAGATGCTATAAATATTTTTTTAAAAATGAAAAAAGATAATTGCTCAAAATCATACAATTACATGGAAAGTAAATAACCAGCTTTTCAATGACTTTTGGGTAAATGATGAAATTACAGCAGAAATAAAAAGGTTTTTGAAGCTGATGAGAGCAAAGACAACATACCAGAACCTGTAGAACACAGCTAAGGCAATGTTAAGAGGGAAACTTATAGCACTAAACATCCACAATGAATAGTTAGAAAGATATCAGTTTAACAACCTAACATCAAAACTAAAAGAACCAGAGAACCAAGTGCAAATGAACCCCAATGCTAGCAGAAGACAAGAAATAACCAAAATCAGAGCTGAATGGAAGGAAATTTAAAAAAGAAAAACCAATCGAAAGATCAACAAATATAGGAGCTGTTTTTTTGAAAAAGTTAATAAAATAGATTGACAGCTAGCTAGACTAATAAAGAAGAAAATAGAGAAGATCTAAATAAACACAATTAGAAACAACAAAGAGGATATTACCAGTGACTCTACAGAAATACAAATAACCATTGGAGAATATTATGAACACTTCTATGCACACAAACTAGAAGTTCTAGAAGAAATAGATACATTTCTGGACACATACCCTCCCCAGACTGAATCAAGAAGAAATTGAATCCCGAACAGACCAGTAATGAGCTCCAAAATTGAATCAGTAAGAAATAGCCTACTAACCAAAAATGGACCAGGATCAAATGGATTCACACACAAATTCTACTAGATGTACTAAGAAGAGCTAGCACTATTCTTGCTGAAACTATTCCAAAAAATTGAGGAGGAAGGACTCCTCCCCAGTTCATTCTATAACGCCAGTATCATCCTGGTAACAAAAGCTGGCAGAGACAAACAACAACAACAAAAACTTTAGGCCAATATTCTTGATGAACACTGATGCAAAAATTCTCAACAAAATACTGGAAAACCAAATCCAGCACATTAAAAAGCTTATCTGTCATAATCAAGTAGGCTTTATCCCTGGGATGCAAGGTTGGTTCAACACACACAAATCAATAAATATGATTGATCACAGAAACAGAACTAAAAACAAAAACCACATATTATCTCAAATAGATGCAGAAAAGGCCTTTGATAAAAATTAAACCCCCCAATCCCATTACTGGTTATATACCCAGATGAATATAAATCATTGTACTATAAAGACACATGCACACAAATGTTCACTGCAGTACCATTCACAATAGCAAATAGCAAAGACATGGGATCAACCTTTAATCCCATCAATGACAGATTTGATAAAGAAATGTGGTACATATACACTGTGGAATACTATGCGCCCATAAAAAATGAGATCATGTCTTTTGCAGGAACGTGGATGGAGCTGGAGACTATTATCCTTACTGAACTAATGCAGGAACAGAAAACCAAATACTGCATGTTCTCACTTATAAGTAGGAGCAAAATGATAAGAACTTATGAATACAAAAAAGGAAAAAACAGACACTGGGGGCTACTTCAGGGGGCATGATGGAAAGAGGGAGAGGAACAGAAAAGATAACTATTACATACTGGGTTTAATAGCTGGTTGATAAAATAATCTGTATTACAAACCGCCATGACATGTGTTTACCTATGTAAGAAACCTTCACATGTACCCCTAAACTTAAACTAAAAGCTAAAAACTATTCAACACCCCTTCATGTTAAAAAATCTCAATAAACCAGATACTGAAGGAACATACCTCAAAGTAATAAGAGCCATCTATTATAAACCCATAGCCAACATCATACTGAATGGGCAAAAGCTGGAAGCATTTCCCTTGAAAAATGGCACAAGACAAAGATGCCCTCTCTCACCACTCCTACTCAAGATAGTTTTAAATTAAAAGTCCTGGCCAGAGCAATCAGGCAAGAGAAAGAGATAAAGGGCAAATAGGAAGAGAAGAAGTCAAACTATCTGTATTTGCATGTGACATGGAATCAACCTAAATGCCCATCAATGACAGATTGAATAAAGAAAGAAAATGTGGTACATATACACTGTGAAATACTATGCAGTCATAAAAAATTTGTTGATTTTTGTGTATTTAGAAAACTCCATAGTCTCAGCCCAAAAGCTTCTTCAGATGACTTCAGCAAACTTTCAGGATATAAAATCAATGTACAAAAATCACTAGCATTCCTATACAACAAGAACAGTCAAGCCAAGAGGCAAATCAGGAATGCAAACCCATTCACAATTGCCACACAACGAATTAAATATCTAGGAATACAGCTAACCAGGGAGGTGAAAGATCTCTACAATGAGAATCACAATACACTGCTCAAATAAATCAGAGAAGATACAAACAAATGGGAAAACATCCTGTGCTCATGGACAGGAGGAATCAATATCATTAAAATGACCGTATTTCCCAAAGCAATTTATAGATTCAATGCTCTTCCTATCAAATTACCAATGATACTCTTCACAAAACTAGGAAACAACTACTTTAAAATTCATATGGAACCAAAAAAGAGTGTGAATAGCTAAGGCAATCCTCAGTAAAAAGAGCAAAGCTGGAGGCATCATGGTATCTGACTTCAAACTAGACCACAGGACTACAGTAACCAAAGCAGCATGGTACTGGTGCAAAAACAGACACATAGACCAATGGAACAGAATAAAGAGCCCAGAAATAAGGCTGCATATCTACAATCACCTTATCTTTAACAAAGCCAACAAAAACAAGCAATGGGGAAAGGACTCCCTATTCAATAAAAGATGCTGGGATAACTGACTAGCCATACACAGAAGAGTAAAACTGGACCCCTACCTCACACCACGTACAAAAATCAACTCAAGATGGAATAAGTACTTAAATGCAAAACCCAAAACTATAAAAATCCTGGAAGACAGCCTAGGCAATACCATTTGGGACATAGGAATGGGCGAAGATTTCATGACAAAGGCACCAGAAACAATTGAAACAAAAGCAAAAATTGACAAATGGGATCTAATTAAACTAAAGAGTTGCTTCACAGCAAAAGAAACTATTAACAGTATTAACAGAGTGAACAGACAACCTACAGAATGGGAGAAAATATTTGCAAACTATGCATCTGACAAAGGTCTAATATCCAGTATCTGCAAGGACCTTAAATTTACAAGAGAAAAACAAACAATCCCATTAAAAAGTGGGCAAAGGATATGAACAGACACTTCTCAAAAGAAGACATAAATGCAGCCTACAAACATATTTTTAAAAAGCTCAACATCATTGATTATTAGAGAAATGCAAATCAAAACCACAATCAGATACTATCTCACACCAGTCAGAATGGCTATTATCAAAAAGTTAAAAAATAATAGATGCTGGTGGGGTTGTGTAGTAAAAGTAATGCTTATACACTGTGGTGAAAATATAAATTAGTTCAACCATTTGGAAAGCAATGTGGCGATTCCTCAAAGAGTTGAAAACAGAACTACCATTTGACCCAGCAATCTTATTACTGGGTATATACCCAAAGGAATATAAACTGTTCCATTATAAAGACACATGCCCATGTGTGTTCGTTGCAGCACTATTTGCAGTATCAAAGACATGGAATCAACCTAAATGCCCATCAATGATGGACCAGATAAAGAAAATGTACATATACACTGTGGAATACTATGCAGTCTGAATAGCCAAGGCAATCTGCAGTTAAAAAAAAAAAAGCTGACGGCATCATGATACCTGACTTCAGGCACCACGCCATAAAAAAGAACAAGATCATGTCCTTTGTGGGAACATGGATGGAGCTAGAGGCCATGATCCTTAGCAAACTAGTGGAAGAATAGAAAATTAAATACTACATGCTATCTCTTAAAAGTGGGATCTAAATGATAAGAACACAGACACAAAGAGGGAAAGAATAGACACTGGGGTCTACCTGAGAGTGAAGGGTGGGAAGAGGGACAGAATCAGGAAAAATAACTAATGAGTCCTAGGCTTAATATCTGGGTGATGAAATAATCCATACAACGAAACCCTATGACAGAAGTTTAACTACATATCAAACCTGCACATGGATCCCTGAACTTAAAATAAAAGGTAAAAAAAAAAAAAAAAAAAAAAAAAAAAAAAAGGAATGAGAAAAAGGGGAAAAAAACTGTAAAGTTAAAAATAAAATAAAATAAATATTTATTTATTTTTTCTTTATTGTTTGGGCTTTCTCTTCTTCAATTATGAGCAGGTTGAATCTTTTTGTCTGTCTTTTATAATTTTTTGTTAATATCTTTTATCTCTTTATTTCTGCTGTATTCTGTATGCTTTTCCTATTTCCATCATCTGTGGCCCTTAATGTGGTGTTCATTCTCCATTGTGCTCCTTGTATTTTAGCTTGTATTTATGTAGTTATCTTTTGTTTTTTCCTTCCATTTCCTTCTTGAGTCCTGCCAATTTCTGTAATATATTCTTGTCATATTTGGTCCTTTCATCCTTGAGTTCTTGTATTTCTTCTTTGTGGTCTACTCTCAGACTTGTGTTTGCTTCATTAAATTTTTAAAACTTATGTTGGAATGCCAGATTATAATTTTCAATTTGTTTTATGGTAACATTTTTCTGGTAGGTTTTAATTTTCTATAGGAAAGTTGCACTGGTATTTTCTACTTGGTTTTCTTGGTGTATGGTGATCATATTTCTTTTCTTTTTTCTCCTATTGGAAGAAATTCAATTTTCTTGGACCGTTTTAGGAGATTCCTGTGGATGAGGGTAAAGGTTGGGGCAACTTTCCAGGCTTCACTGCTCAGGGCTTCCTCTTTTGTTCCCTTATCAGGCCCAGAATGCCTCCTTTTCCTCTCAGATTTTAACCTAGTTGGAGGGTGATTCTATATTTAGTCCTGGGCTTCTCCAGTTTTTTATAAACCACTATTACCTAGGGGAAACCTTTGTCTATGCAGGTGATGCACTCACTTTTAGAAGGTGTATTTTGTTGATGTTTTTGAAACTGCCCTTTTCTGGGCTCCCACTGACTCCAAAATTAAATCCCCGAATTACACCTGGATCATGCTCCACTGCCATGTATAGCAATAGAAAAGAGAAGTTTTCAGTGACTTCAGTCGTGTTTGGTACACTCTCACTTGTTTATTTATATGTCCCCTTGAAATGCTATTGCATAATTCCTTGAGGTCAGAAATCATGCCCCCCCGCCCCGAGGAACATGGTGGCAGCTTAATGATAAGTCTTCTCAGTTCTCTTGTTAGAAAACACACAAAGCAATAAGAACAGAGGCAAAAAAACCCCACACGCTATTTTTCAGTGAAATTAAGAGGCAGAGAAAAGCTGTAAACTTCAAATTGCCTGTAAGCAGTGGGTGAGAAATTGTTGTGGGGAAGGATAAGGAATGTGGAAAGGGTGTAGCAATAGCAGAGCCAAGAAGAACTTTCCCACAAATTAGTTGGTGGAGCACAGCAGGTTTTGAGGACAGTGAAACTATTCTGTATAGTACAGTAATGATGGACACATGTCTTTATATATTTGTCAAAACCCATAGCATGTACCAAAAAAAGGAGTGAACCTTAATGTAAACTATAGACTGCAGTTATTAATAATGTATCAATATTGGTTTATCCATTGTACCAAATTTACCTTACTAGTGCAAGATGTTAATAACAGGGGAAAGTATGTGTGAGGGTAGGATGCAGGGGTTTGTGAAAGCTCTGTGCACTTGGATCCCTTTTTCTGTAAACTCAAACTGCCAGAATAATTAAGTATTGATTTTAAACCTCCTTATATTGTCAGTTCTGTCATCTTAGGAGTTTGAGGTAGGAAATACATATTAGTGGGAAAATAAATCTCTATACTATTTCCTTCTACTTATAGAAACTGAAGGAAAGATTAATATCTCACAGCCTCTGCTAGTTCCTTTGAGACGCCACATGAATGACTGTCTGCTCAGCATAGCACATCAGTGTGTCTCTGGATATGCCAAAGAAGGCTCAGTGCCAGTTAGGGAGTACAGGGAGAAACTTATGCAAATAAAGTGAGGAGATTCCTCAGATTAGTTTAAAAGTACAGCAGAAGCATGGACTTGAAGCCAGAAGTAACCATGAAATACGGTTCTGGAATTATGCAGAAATTTTAGTCAGAGCACTGAACTTCCATTGGATGAGGGGTCGAGCTCAGCACAGTTTAAATCAATCTCAGAGGGCAGGATGATTTCAGCGTACATCTTCATTACAGATTTCAAAGATATTTGGTTTCCAAATTAAACTCTTCCCTCTCTTTAGTCAATGTCTTATCTTCACATGTCTGTGGGTCACTGGGAAGCAGCTTTGTTTAGCTACATTGTAAGTAGATAACCATTGAGAGAACTTACACATGACTCAAAGCAGTAGTATGAACAGTGGGAAGAAAGCAATTATTGAATTAACCCTTTGCCAGGCAGTATATGGTATAGTGGGTCTATGCCGTCTGTCTGTCTGTCTATCTATCTATCTATCTATCTATCTATCTATCTATCTATCTATCTATCTAATCTATCCATTCATCTATCTATATCTACATATATATATTTCATATCATTTATTCCTCACAAACAATCCATTTCAAAGGTTAAGAGACTGATGCTCAGCGAGGTCATTATGAAGCTAGAAAGTTCCAATTCAGGTTCAGTTGACACCACACTGTAATTTTAACCTTGAGTACAATGAAAGATTTGTTAAGTTTCTCTCACTTCGGACTTCATATTGTGATTTAAGAACATGTTCGTCCATTTGCACGGACAGACTATCTTCTTAGTGCGACACCTAAAGATTTCATGGCGGTTCTGGTAGGCCTAAGCTGGGAAATAAAAATAATTCTGAGATTTGAACTGCAGATGAACTTCACATATTTTTAGCAGGCCTTCCTAGGTATTTTGCAGAGCCTATTACTGTTTTTGATTAAGATTGGAATTTCAATTGCATTTTGAATCTTCAAAAAGGATTTCCATAATTTTCTCCTATTCTTCTCCTCCTCCCAGCATCACCCATCGCTAGCTCCCTGACTTCTGCACAATAATTATTTGAGGTAGAGGCCATGAGCTTCTTGACCAGGGTCATACACCCATTAGAGACTGCGGCATCAGCAGCCTCAGATTTGTTTTGGATGTAGCAGTGTAAGTATAGGCTCCGGTTGAAAGGAGGTTGTAAATAAAAGTGATAGCCCGTAATTTCCTTATATCTTTTGTTTTGTAATTTGCAAGTAGATTACTTGAGCTGGCAGTAGAGCTTTCCAGATCTATCCCTTTGAGAAAGAATCACAGTTTATTTCCTTTTTTTTTAAACTTGAAGGGTAGCTGTACCCTTCTTAATGATTACATGAATTTTTTCAACTGTGCTGTTTATGGCAAATCCTATCTGGTGTATTACCTTAGCAATGATAGTAATGTGACTTAATTAGTCTTTACACTTAAAAAAGAGATAATTTGTGCATCTCATTAGCATATAAAAATAGGCATTAGCTTGTAGTGTTGAAGGATGCAGAAGTTTAATCAAACTCTCTGTATAGAGGAAGAGCCCTATTCTGAAAGTTATAAGATGGCTATACACACACACTCACAGATACACACACACACACGTCAGTCCTAGGTTAAAACAAATTAAACAGTTTCCTATATCAGATCTTGCTAGATGTGAGAACACTCCTCTCTTCTAATATGGAAATGCTGATTCTTTTTATTGTTGCCTGTGAACATGTGATATTTCATTCACATGAACACAATTTTGGTAAGCTTTACCATATAAGTGAAAGTGAATTTTTCAATTGTTTTTAAAGGAGAGATTTGTATTTTAGGATTTTCACCTGCATGATTCACAAAGTGGACATTATCAAGTGTCTATTTAGAATAAATAAACAAACAATTATTTATCTAGATAAAGTATAAATGCTTTTCACAGAACTGGATCTCTCTTATAAATGTGCCTCCTCCATCATTGTTTGGGCCAATCATACACCACTGGAAAGTGGGGATTTCAGTTTGTCATTTCCCTGACACATCACTCACCCCAGAGATGCTGGTTTACCACACCTGTTGGAACTTTGTAACTAAAGTGTAAGGGGTTTTATAGGCATGTTAAATCAAGTGAAAGAAAGTTGTTCATAGTTAATAGCTAATGATCAACAGTAAAAATATGGCCATTAGAAAAAAATGTTCAGAAGGAAGCAAACATGAGAAGAGCATAAAATGCAATAAGACAAGTAAAGGAAATAAAAGATATATAGATTGGAAAGGAAGAAATTAAACTATCTTTTCAGATGACATAATTTTTTATATACAAAATCTCAAATAATTGACAAAAAACCCCCAGAATGAATTAGCAATTATAACAAAGCTGCAGGATACAAGGTTAATCTATAAAAATCAATTGCTTTCCTACATACCAACAATGAACAATTATAATTTGAAATTAAAAACACAACACGATTTGTATTAGTACCCAAAAATAAAATGCTTAGGGAGTTACTTAAATACTTGGGTATAAACCTAACAAATATGAATATTTATAAAGAAAACAATAAAACTTTGATGCAAGAAATCGAAGAAGATCTAAATAAATAAAGAAATATTCCATGTTCATGGATAGAAAGAAAATATTATCAAGATGTCATTCTTCACAACATAGCAAGTTCTTTTGTGAATATTAGCAAATGGATTCCAAAGCTTATATGAAGAGTCAAAAGACCCAGAGTAGCCAACACATTATTGAAAAAGAAGAACAAAGTTGGAGCATTGACACTACTCAACTTCAAGACTTACCATAAGGCTACAGTAATCAAGACAGCGGAGTACTGGAAAAATAACAGGCAAATAGATCAATAAAACTGAATAGAGAGCACACGAATAGATCTACAGAAATATAGTCAACTGATCTTTGACAAAATAGCAAAGGCAATTCAATGGAGAAGGGGTGGTCTTTTCAACAAATGGTGGTGAAATAACTGGATATCCACATTAAAAAAAAAGTCTAGACACAGACCTTATACCTTTCACAAAAATTAACTGAAAATGGATCATAGCCCTAAATGTAAAACACAAAACTCATACCATTTCTAGAAGACAACATCAGAGAAGTCCTAGGTTATACCTTAGGTTTGGCAATAAGTGTTTAGATACAACACCAAAAAGTATAATCCATGAAAGAAAAAATTGGTGAGTAGAACTTTATTAAAATTAGAAACTTCTGTCTCTGAAAGACACTGTTTAAAAAATGGAAAAACATGCCACAAAAATTTGCAAAATGCATATCTGATAAAGGATTTATATCCAAAATATACAAAGAATGCTTAAAACTCAATAAGAAAACAAACAACCGAATTTAAAAATGGGAAAAAGATGTGCAGAATTCAAGTTACCAATGTAACATTGGCCAGGGGGCCCAGCAATCTCCACCTGTACTCATTGCAGTCATATTTAACCACTGACATTGTGACTTTGCTTTGTGACTTTTCCTCTTCTGGGTACTGAGATGCTATAAAGCCAACCGATAAGATGCGTCACATGTCATAGGCTGATGCCACTCCTTGTTTACTTGGAATCTGAGCTATTTAAAGACCAATAAACTTCCTTTAAAAAATGGACAAGAGATCTTCTAAACAGACACCTCAGGAAAGAGGATCTATAGACACCAAATTAACATATGAAACAATTCTCAACATCATATGTCATATGTCATTAAGGAATTGTAAATTAAAACAACAATGAGATACCACTACACACCTATTAGAATGAGGAAAGTCCAAAACACCAGCAACACCAAACGCTAGTGAGGATGTGGAGAGACAGGAACTCTCATTCATGCAAAATGAAAGAGCAATTTTGGAAGACAGTTTGGCAGTTTCTAACAAAACTAATCTACTCTTACCATACAATGCAGAATGGACTACTTCCTTGGCATTTTTCCAAATGAATTGAAAACTTATGTGCACACAAAAACCAGCAAATGGATGTTTATAGCAGCCATATTCATAATCGCCAACACTTAGAAGCAACCCAGATGCTTTTAATAGGTAAATGGATAAACAATCTGTGATACCTTCATACAATAGAATATTATTCAGCACTAAAAAGAAGCCAAGAAAAGAAATGAATGAATCTTAATTGCATGTTGCTAGTGTTAAAAGCCAATCTGAAAAATGCTGCACATTGTATGACTCCAGCTATATAGCATTCTGGAAAAGGCAAAACTATAGAGAATATAAAAAGATTAGTGGTTGCCAGGGTTTGGGTTTGGGATACAGAGGGAAGAATGAATAAGTGGAGCACAGAGGTTTTTTAGGGCAGTGAAACTATTCCATATAATACAGTAATGAACACATGTCATACAGTTGTCAAAATTCATACAATTGTATAATACAAAAGTGAACCCTAATATTAACATGGACTTCAGTTAATAATAATGTATCAATATTGGTTCATTAATTACAATAAATTTACCACACAAATGCAAAATGTAGTAATAGGGAAACTATGTGTGGGGAGGAGCGTAGAGGGAGTAAATGAGAACTCTGTATTTTATGCTCAATTTTTCTGTAAATCTAAAACTTCTCAAAAAAGAAAGTCTATTAATTAAAAAAATTGAATCAAGGGTTGTGCATGACAATAGCAGGTAATTTGGGGATGAATACGATTTGCTTGACCGATTAGAGCCCAACTAGCTCTGAAACTCTCTTAGAAACCAAAACACACTGGGTTTCCAAAGCTTACTGCAAATGAGAACTTTGCATACTTGGAGAAAGTTTGACTAGAAAAGTCTTACTGGGGAAGATAGAGTGTCTGTAGAAGTGATCAAATTGGCTGACAGTAGCTCCTCTTTCCTCATGGCCTTAATTGGTTGAGGTGGCTACCACTTGTGAAAGGAAGCTGACTGGCTGCCACCCACAGCCACCTCACCCTTAGTAGTTCATATAGTTTCTTTCATTAAGTCTGGAGAGAACCTTTATCCTACAGGTGTCACAATGCTTTAGGGTTCCTTTGAAGTTGCTCTTGGTCTTTCAGATTTTTAAAAATCCAGTACAAGTTTCCCCAGAACTAGGTCAGAGCATATCAAGATGACTCCAGCCAAAGTTGCTCCCAAGCGTCCCCATCTCCTCTGAAAATCAACCGCAGTCCCAGCAAGCTCTTGGTTCTCTATCCACTCCTCCCATCACCCATTCTCAGATTGAATGTGTGCCTCCCATCCCTCTCTCCTTCAAATTTATCCCACAGTTTTAATTCCTGGGCCCCAAATATTGGTTAAAAAATATCATTCATCTTTTACAAAGAGAAAAAGAAAAAGCATTTTAAAATGTGTCCTCTTCACTGTTTCTTGCAAAAAGCCCTAATGCTTCTCAGTGACTCTGGTCACTCCTGTGGAGATAGATGGTCTTTTCCTCGGACCATTTCATCTCATATGAAATAACCGATGCCACATTTATCTCTTTAGCCTTCTATTCTATGAAAAGAGGTCTTTTCTAGCAGCAGCAAGGGATATTTTGGTGAAACTGCTTTTGGCCACTGAACACAATGATTCAGGATGTTTCTGGGTTTTTAAAAAAATAGCCTGTTATGGATTTATTATCCATCAATTAGCTTACACTCTGAACTTAACCATAGTGTGGCTTCCATTATGCAATTATAAAACTCATTTCAACAATACAAATGAAGTGTGGCGGCTTCTTCTCATCTTGATGGCCTCAGTAGGCTCTCCCAAGTGTATCAAGTTAGAGCTATTTTTCTGTTTTCCTGTTTTTCTATTTTCTGATCTCTAAACCCTGCCTACTGGTCCACAGGTTAAATTCAGAGTGATCTATAGAAACAGGGCCCAGTTTCCTACAAGCATAGTTGAGATTTGGGGCAGATTTCCCAAGAACTGGGAACCAAAGTGTAAAATCTTGTGTTTGTAAAATCAAATTTTGCAATTTGAAATTTAAATAGGCCTACAAAACCATGAAAATATAAGGGTGTAGAGTGACTTTCATGTGGCTCACAGGTAGAAACAAATGGTGAAGTGAAGCAGAACTCTCAAATAAACATTTTTTTAATGAGAGAGAGAAAATGTTATGAGATAAAACATAATGTGGTGTTGAATGAAATCCCCAAAAGGAAAAGGGAGGAGAGGAGCAGAGAGGTTCTAGGGAGACAAGCCAAGATTGTGAGGCTGTGAGGGGCTGGGAACCTGGACTTGAACCACAAGTTTAGGCCACAGAAGAGAATGAAAGGGGTACTAAGTACTCCACAACTTGGGCCAGCTTCTACATCAACCACTTGGCTTTGACTCTGTGTAAAAAAACCTAGACGTCATGACTATATAACCTGAGAGAATCTCCATATCTAGGTGTGCAGATTCTAGATTTTTATTTCAAAATAATCTTGGGCACTTACTGCCTGATACAGGGCTCCTTCTCTTACCTCACCACTCCGACCCCTGGATCCAGGCTACTACAGCTGCCTCATGCCATATACAACCTGTGTTTGCCTCAGTTTAGGAGGATGCCAAAGACTATTAGGACCTCAATAAGGTTTTCTTATTAAGTAATTAAAAAATTTGAAATAAAGAAACATTGGAGGGAAATCTGAAGCTTTTGTGTTGGGGAAGGACTGCTTCATTTCTGTGCTTCTCTGGACCCTCTCCTCTGAGATGGGAGAGGTGATCCTGAGTCCCATGTTTGTTTGGATTGTGAAGCCCCAGAGGCTTCTGTTGAACAGACTGTTCTTGTCTAAGGCAGGACTGCTGAGAGTGCAAAGTTCAGCCTTAAAAATAACATCTCTATCTCTCAACTGGGCAAAGGGCCTTGCACATTGGAATGAGACAAAAGGTAACCATGGGATTTTGAACTTGAGCAAAGAGAGGGGATTGTGGGTTCTGGGAAGCTGCTCTTTTAGGGCTTTTTTTTTTTAAAGGGGAAAAGTTGACAGTTTATAAATTGGCCAACTTGCTAGCAGACAATCAGTTATTATTGTCACTTGTAGATAGCGTCTGGCAAAATAGAGAGCTAGTAAGAACTAATGATTGCCAGGGACTCTGGAACCACCCTGGTCTCTCTCCTTCAATTTCTTTTCATTTCCTATCAGGACAAATTCATTTGATTTGTCCTGATAAAACAAAGAGATTTATTTAATAAATGTTCACTGAGCGTTTTTCATGTGAATGTGCATACTGGGCAGTAGGGAAATGATGAAACTGTACATTATACATTTCATGCCCTCAAGGAGTTTTTAGAGTAGTAGAGAGGCTGAGACAAGATTAGATAAGGGTTCTATAAAGTGGTAAATAAGAAACACTCTGGGAATGGGTAGGGAATGTAAAGTCATTTCTGGTTGGATTCATCGTGGTGTTGGGGACAGAATGGAAGTGGCATTAACAGTGTTTCTCCAGTGCTGACAGTGTGATGATGAGCATGCATGTATGATCATATGCAATACTCACAGCATTCTTGAGAACGTAGTGCACATTCTTAGATTCATTTTACAAGTTAGGAAATTGAGGCTCAGAAAAGTTAAGGAACTTATCTGAGATCAAGTAATTAGTAAATGGTAGAGTTGGGACTCTAAACCAGTTATCTGACTTCTTCACTTTTTTTCCCTATCCCACATTGCCTCAAAGTATTAGGGACAAAAGATAATTCTAGACAAAATGACCGTTGTTCATAGGTGGGGATGGAAGGAGGTTCTTTCTTTTGCAGGTCAGGGAAGAACATGAAGAAAGTCCTGAAGCAGGACAATTTATTCTCACTTTTTGGCTATGTGATCTTTTCAAAGCACTGTTTCCATGAGGCAGATTCATCAAACGTTTGGATGTATTGTACCATGTGGACAATTTAGGAGCAATGTAGGGCTTAAATAGAAATTCCACTGATTAATTACAAAAATGGAGAGGACTTCTGCTTGTTACAGTCACCTGAAAGCCAAATCCCATTTCTGGCTCTGCCATTGACTTCCTGCAGTTTCAAGGCTCTAGGAACAGTGACCATCCTCACGTGTCTTGACTACCTTCCTCTTTGTAGCCATCTAGGCACCAAATAAAAGGTTTTTTTTTTTTTGTAAAGAAATCTTGTTGAATTGTCTCCATATTGTTGCTCTGTTCAGACTCCAGGGACACAGAGTTTCTGGGCAGTCTGGAGCCTCTCCAGGAATGCTAATCTTCTCTGAAGGGGGCTGCTCTGAAGAGGAGAAGTGCTTGCCTTTCAAAAATGCATCCTTAGGGATGCTATCAGCTGCTACATTTTTGCACAGTCAGGGAAATTTTATCCTCTGGTAAGGGATTTGAGAACAGTTGGCTGTGGCTGCCTAAAAGACTCCACAAGGACGAATGTCCAGAGCACAGTCACCCCATTACCCAGAGGCCAAGGTCTCTTTGTTTATACCCCTTGTAGCTTTTCCTGCATTCCTATCCTGTCTGTCCCAATCTTATACCCTGTTCTGAGTCTGGAGAGAGTCACAGTCATTGGAAGTGACTCCTGTAAGAAGCCAATATGTGGTATAACTTTTTCCTTCATTCATTAATTTGTTAGTTTGTTCATTCATTCATTGTAGTAGAATTTTCTATTGTTGAGAAACACTTGTTACATTATATCAATGTTTTCTTAACTATGAGTCATAAAGAGGATGCTGACTTCCTTTGTTCT
Source organism: Chlorocebus sabaeus (assembly GCF_047675955.1). Lineage (NCBI taxonomy): Eukaryota > Metazoa > Chordata > Mammalia > Primates > Cercopithecidae > Chlorocebus > Chlorocebus sabaeus. The sequence continues at coordinate 36,015,871 of NC_132923.1, read as the reverse complement.
GTTCCTATAAAGATATATGAAAATAGGGTTTCTAAAAACTTAAGTACTTTGACAAATGGCATTTTTTACCCCCTTACTCCAATCAAGTGGTTGGAACCCATTTACTGTGGAAACTTTTGACACTAAAGGTGAACCAGTTTTAACTTTAATTCTTCCCTCAAGACCAGTGAAAGATTAAAGAAGAATTTAGAGAATTTAAACAAGTGGACAACCAATGGGTCATGTCCATGTGTGCAGCTGGAATCCACCTCTATCTAGTATCAACTAGGAATGGAGTCTCCTTCTGGCAAATTCACTCTTCTGAAGGCTGTGGATTGGTCTAGTTTGGGTTGTAGGTGGGTCCGAAGACACATGTCATCTGAGATGTCTTTCTCAGTCTCTATGTCTCCATCAATCAAATGATAGCATCATGTAGTGTTTGTAGATTAATAAAAGTTTTGTAGATTATTTTGTCCCTAATCCTACCTCAAATGGATTAGGATATAAAATATACTAGGTGTAATAAAGACTGTGAAGAGGATTTATCAAGAACTTCATTATCAATAGTGTATCATGTAGAAAGAGAGCATCCCCTGAAGGGGATAAGGGAGATTTTATACTCATGTATCAAATCATATGTCAGCCAGAATACCAGCATGAAACAGGAATGACTCAGTGCAGTGAGCAGGTCCCAGACAAATGCGTAAAATAGCTGCAGTTGCCTTTTGATATCTCCCATGCTCCTTGTTTCTGCCTTTCCCTCGTTCCAACTTTAACAGTACTGTCACTAGCCCATACTCATGTCTCTCTCTCTCTCTCTCTCTCTGTGTGTGTCTCTCTTTTTCTTTATCAAATCTCCAGTATCCAGACATGATCTGAAATGTATTCCCTCTAGGGAGTAGAAGTGACTCAATTTGGTATTTCACTCATGGGACATTGAATGTAATAAAAAAAGGATGGAGGTCTAAATATGGACTTTCATACATGTGGGAGCTGAATGGAAGGTTCTTAAGGGATGAGAGCTTTGTGGAGACACTGGAGTCAAGTGATATAGGTGATTTAATTTACTCTGTTTGACTTTTCAGCAGCATATGACATATTGACAATCCCCCTGTTTTTGAAGGCAAATTTTTATTATCTTTAAAAATTATGTTTGTTTATTTATTTATTTTGGAGATGGGGTCTCTCTCTGTTGCCCAGGCTGGAGTGCAGTGGCTTGATCATGGCTCACTGCAGCCTTGACCTCCCCGGGCCCAAGTGATTCTCCTACCTCAGCCTCCAGAGTAGCTGGGGCTACAGGCGCACACCACCATGCCTGGCTAATTTATTTATTTTGTAGAGATGGATCTCAGACAGTGTACGGTTAACCCAGTTTAGTAGCAAGTGTTGCAGCTCTTGCCTTTTCTTGCTTGGCAATGTGAGCCACAGATTTAGGACCCAGGACATTACCTTCCCAGTGGTGGAGCAGATCTCATCATATGTGTCATTGTCATTGGTCCTGATAGCTTCCATGAACTTCATCAAAGCTCCTCTGTCTTCCCAGTTAAACTGTATGAAGGCGACAGTGGTGCAGGTCTTCCTGTGGACTAGACATCCCAGTCTTGCCTTCCCCTTGGTAAGGCAGTAAGGGACCCATATTTTACAACACAGGGCAGGCAGAAAGACAACCAGCATGATGGGATCCTCATCATGTTCAATCACCACCATTTGAGACTTCTTGTTCTCTACCACAGTGGTGACAGTGTTAAAACTGCTTGAAGGACAGGTGGTCTCTTAATGGGGAGAGACCCTTTGCTGTCAGCTCTCTTCTCAGCCCAGCCAACAGTCTCTGCTTCTTCCCTTGCTTTGTCTCTGGACTGCACTTGTGGGCCCGCTTAAGCAGTTGAGTAACTGGCAGTCCAAGGCCTGAGTGAACTGGTTCATGGCAGAAGGCACTTTCAGCTACTCATGGAGGATAACCCTTTGCTGCTGCAACTGCACGTAGCGGGGCCATTTAACAAAGCAGGTGAGGTCCCTTTTGGGTGGGATATCCTGTCCAATGCCAAAATTCTTAGGTCTTTTCTCAAACAGGGATTTCCCATCTTCTTGGCTTCCTGCTTCTTCATGACAGCAGGGGTTGGTGCCACTTTCTTCCCCTTAGCCTCCTTTCCTTTCAGCATCTTAGGCGGTTGGAGGACAGACCGACAACTTCCTTTTTTAAGAAGCCCTCTCCTGTCTTGGATGTTCTGTCATCATCCTTTCCTGCTCCCTCCATTTCACTGTCCAAAGTGTCTCAGATCCCTTTGTTCTCTAAACAAACTTTAAATATTGCTGTTCCTAAGGGGTTATTCTCAGGCTCTCTTTATTTCTTTCTCTAAACTCTTCCCCTAGGTTGCCTTGTCTATTAACAAGGATTTAAATACCATCTTTATGCAGATGACTTCCAAATTTTTATATCTATTCCTTTGAGCTCCTGACTTAACCAAAAATTTACTTGACATGTCCAAGTTAAAACAACTGAGTCAAAACCCTTGATTTTTTTTTTACCCCTACAACTAATTTCATGTCTCTAGCAGTCTTCCTCAGCTTAATAAATGTCAGTGCCATCCACCTGGTTTGTTATGAAGAGCCATCTTTCATTCCTCTTTTTTCCTTACCAGCTATATCCACTGCATCATTGATATGATTTGGCTGTGTCCCCACCCAAATCTCATCTAGAAATGTAGCTTCCATAATTGCCACATGTTGTGGGAAGGACTGAGTGGGGGATAATTGAATCATAGGGGTGAATTCCCCCATACTGTTCCTGTGGTAGTGAATAAGTCTTATGAGATCTGATGGTTTTATGAGTGGTTTCCCCTTCCACTTGACTTTCATTCTCTCTTGCCTGCTACCGTGTAAGATGTGCCTTTGCTCCTCCTTTGCCTTCTGCCATGATTGTGAGGCCCCCCCAGCCATGTTGAACTGTGAGTCTATTAAACCTCTTTTTCTTTATAAAATACCCAGTCTCAGTTATTTTTTCATAGCAGTATGAAAATGAACTAATACAATCATCAAGTCCTGAATTCTACTACCAAAGTACATCTGAAATCCTGCAGCTTTTCTCTATCTCCATTGCCATCATCCTAATTTATGCCACTATTTGTTTCTCCCCTAGAGTTCTGCAATAGCTGCCTTCATTATTACACCAAATAAGATTACATAAAAGCAAAAGTGTAGTGGTTTAGAGTGAATACTCTGGAGTGTACAACCTAGGTTTGAATCCTGGCTCTGCCTATTACTAAAAATGTGAATTTAAGCAAGTTACTTAAGTTTTCTGTGCTGCAATTGCTTCAGCTACAAAATGATGAGAATAATAGCACCTGCCTTAATATTAAGTGCATTTTTTTCATTTGATTAACTTAGTTTTTTAAATGGGAAAAATTGTGCCTAACATAGAAAACTCTTATTAATATGTAAATAGAATCATGTTATTCTGTTCTTAAAACCCTTTAGTGGCTTCTCATGTGCTTGATATAAAATTCAAGCTTCAAATCAGAGCCTCTAGGTCCCATGTGACCTGGCCCTGCCTCCACCCTGACCTCAACTCTGTTCACTCTCCTTCTCTCGTTATACTCCAGACACACAGGGCTTCTCTCAGTTTCCCAGACATGCTAAGCTCTTTGCTGTCTCAACGGCTTCTCTCTTCCTATTCCATCTGCCTAAAACCTCCTCCAATTCCTGATTCCTTTGCCTATTTCAGATTCAGCCTACATAACACATCTTGCTAGCAACTTTCTCTGGCCATGTTATTTAAGGTAGGTTGCCTTCTTTTGTAGTAGAGCTATTTTGTTTTGTTCATATCACTTACTATGTTATTTAGTAATTTCATTTGTTGTTGTTTTCTGCCATCCTCACCAAAATGCAAGTTCTGTGAATCCAGTGGCATGAATATTGCGCTCATTGTTGGATCACTGGTAACTAACACAGTGCCTTGCATATAAGTGCTCATAAATATTTAGTGAATGAATGAAATGAACAATTGCTAGGCCAGTATTGACTTTCAGAAGAAACTCAAGTATAAACCAGAATTCAAGCTCTGCAGGATGTACTAAATAATACACCAACAAGTACTGGCCACCTGACTTGCTTTGCCATTCAGTAAAACAAGAAATACAGTGGGTAGTTGTCAGCCTAGTAGAGGAGAAAGTTCTGAATATGGAGACAAAAGTCCTGGGTTCTTTGTCTGGGATCTTATACTAACCATCTTTGTGACCTTGAACAGGCTTAACACATCTCAGAAACTCACTGTCTCATTGGAGAATAAAAGTGGTTGAAATAAGCAACCCCTAAGGTTCCCTCCAGCATGACATTTGTTTTGGATGCAGCGTTTCTCCATAGAGGAGAAAATCAGCACATAATTTGGTTCTTATGTCAGAGATAAGCGAATTTTAGGAGAATTAAGAAATCATCCACAGATGCTGGGATAGATTCTCCTTAGAGTATTTTAAATATGTGAGAATTTATCCCTTCAATAATTATTTATTGATCCCTGTATGCTCTCTGGAGTCATGCCCACTGTTACCTTGCCTAAAAGCAGCTCCTCTACTTTTTCTTTGTTCGCACAGCTCATGATTCAAGCAATATTTCACTACACACACACATACACACACAGAGATACACACACGTGTATGCGCATATTCATACAAACACACATTTTCTTTAACTCTAAGCTTTTATTCTTGCCTTGTTTCCTAGAAAATCCTCTCTTCTATCAATGTATTAAGAAAAAATTTTCCCAGTCCTCTTAGTTAAGGATTATTGGGTTATAATTTTACCAAGAAAGGGAAGGCACATTTCCCACAACTTCTGTCCCACTCATCTCCAAACCTGTTGAGTGTGCCCAGGGCCCTGCTAACAACTTCTATAAAAGTGTCTATCCACTTCTTCCTCTCTCATGCGTTCAAACACTTTTTCACATTTTAAAAACAATTTTAAAATATGTTTGACTTAGCTAGTAATTAACATTACTATTATGATATTAAGGTTAATATTCAAATGATATAATTTTTATATATTTTGTGATGTGATGATACAGTGTTTTAGTTACATCTGGGGATAATGGGCTCTCTTAGGTTTGGTAAGCCTCCATGCACCATTTCTTATTGTCCAAATTCTACCCGTTCTTCCAGAACCAACTCATGTGCTGCCTCCATCATAAACCTTGCTTTATTTCTTTGTCAGGAAGGAACCTACCCTTCCTTTGAACTCCTGTAGCACTTTATTCATTCGTTTATCTATTCATTTATTCGCTCACTCATTCACTATTCACTACTATCTCATTACATAGTAGATAGTAACTATCTACTATGTGTAAATAAAAATCTCTCCTCTCATGGAGTTTATAATTTAATGGAGGAGAGAGACAAAAATGTGTACATATTATGTTAGATAGTGATATGTTCGATGGTGATGTGTTTCATGAAAACATAAGGCAGGACTGTTATTTTCATGAAAAATAAGTCAGGATAAGGTAGCTTTGACATAAGGGGTTGCCTCAAGGAGAAATGTTCTTTAATCAGAGACCTGTCAGGAGTGAGGGAGTATGCTGGAAGACAGGTACAGGGAAAAACAATTTTAAGTGGAAGGCCAGTATTTTAGTCTACTTGGGCCACTATAACAAAATACTTTAGACTGGGTAATTTAAAAACAACAGAAATATCTCACAGTTCTAGATGCTGGGAAGTCCAAGAAAACATCAGCAGATTCAGTGTCCAGTGAGGGCCTCCTTTCTGGTTCATAGGTGACTTCTTTTCCCTGTGCCTTCACATGGTAAAAAGGATGAGGTAGTTCTCTGAGGCCTCTTTCATAAAGGCACTAATCCCATTCATGGGACTCAACCCTCGTGACCTAATGGCTTCATAAAGGCCCCACCTCTTTTTAATTTTTTTAAATTATACTTTAAGTTCTGGGGTACATGTGCAGAACATGTAGTTTTGTTACATAGGTATACACGTGCCATAGTGATTTGCTGCACTTGTCCACCCGTCACCTACATTAGGTATTTCTCCTAATGCTATCCCTTCCCTAGCCCCTCACACCATGACAGGCCCGGGTGTGTGATGTTCCCCTCCCTGTGTCCATGTGTTCTCATTGTTCAGCGCCTACTTATGAGTGAGAGCATGCAGTGCTTGGTTTTCTCTTCTTGTGTTAGTTTGCTGAGAATGACGGTCTAGCTTCATCCATGTTCCTACAAAGGATGTGAACTCACCCTTTCTTATGAAGGCCCCACCTCTTAATACTGTTGCATTGGGGATTCAGTTTCACCATACGAATTTTGGGGGAATACAAACATGCAGGCCATAGCATCTCACCTCTAGGCCCTTAAAATTTTATCATTTTCCCATGAAAAATACATTCATTCCATCCCAACAGCCCCCCAAATCTTAACTCATTTCAGCATCAATAGTTCAAGTCCAATGTCTCATCCAACTATCATTTAAATCAGATATGGGTGAGACTCAAAGGTGTGATTCATCCTAAGGCAAATCCTCCTCCAGCTGTGAGCTTATGAAATCAAACAAATTAGGTGCGTTCAAAACACAATGGTAGGACAGGTCTAGGACAGACATTCTCATTGCAAAAGGAAAAAATAGGAAAGAAAATGGATAATAGGTCCTGACCAAGTCTAAAACTGAAGAGGGCAAAGGTTACATCTTAAGGCTTGAAAATAATCTTCTTTGACTGGAATTCCCATCTTCCAGACACACTGGTTGGGGCTGGGTCCTCAAATTTCCAGTAGCACCCATAGCTTTGCTGGGTACAGCCCATGCTGCAGTTGTCATGGGTAGAAGTCTGGTGCCTTTGGTTCTCTCAGGCTGGAGTTGCATGCTGGTGGCTTTAACAGTCTATGGTGTTGGAGGATGTCCTGCCCCCATGGCACCACTAGGCATTGCCCTAATAGGGGCTATCAGTAATAACCCACTCCTGTGGCAGGCCATTCTGTGCCTGGGCCCTGCTGCTCTCTGGGACATCCTTCTAAACCTAGGGAGGCAGCCATATTCCCACAGCTTGTTTACTTTGCACACTGCACTTTGTGCTGGGGTTGGCACAGCATGGATGCTACCAAGGTTTATCACCTGCCCTCCAGAAAGGTGGCTATTGTAAACTTCAGTACACCTGGGCCACTGGAGCCATATCTGGGCAGCCGAGAAGCACTGGGCCAGAATGCAGGGAGCAGAGACTTGAGTGATGTCTTGCAGGCACCCAAGGCCACACTTGGCCTCACTGTGTCCTCCAGGCCTTGGCACTCTGAACCTGTGATGGAAGGGACATTCTAAATGCCTTTGGGGTTATTCTTTCATTGTCTTGAAGAATAGCACCTGGCTTCCACTGACAGTTACTCATCTCCTTATCAAGGGTCACTTGGCCATATGCTTGGCATCCTCCTTTTTCATTCTTTACAATATGCATAGGCTGAGAATTTTCCAAATCTTTAAGACCTGCTTCTTATTTTATTATAAATTCTGTCTTTAAATAATTTTTCTTTTCTTGCACTTTACTGTAAGCCATGTCAAGAGAAACTGTGCAGGTTCTTCAACATTTTGCGTAGATATTTCTTTAGCCAAATATCCAATTTCATTTTTTGCAAGTTTTACCTTCCACAAAACACTAGAACATGAACACAATTCAGCCAAACTCTTTGCCACTTTAAAACAAGGATGGCTTTTCCTACCATTTCCAACAGCATGTTTTTCATTTCCACCTGAAACTTCATCAGAGTGGCCTTTACTGAATCTCCATGTTTCTAACAACATTCTGTTTATGACCACTTATGTGCTATTTAAGAAGATTGAGGCTTTCTCTCCAGAACTTTTCTTTTTCTGAATCCTCACCTGAGTCACCCTTAATGTTTTGTTCATCGCAATGTAGGTTTTTTCTATCATGCACCTCCAAACTTTTCATCCTCTACCCTATTCTAAATCCACTTCAACATTTTTAGGTATTCATTATAGCAACACCCCACTCTTGGTACCAATTTCTGTCTTAGTTCATTTGGGCTGCTGTAATAAAATATCTTACACTGGGTAACAAATAAACTCATTTTGCACAGTTCTAGAGGTGGAAAAGTTCAAGATCAAGGCACCAGCAGATTCTGTGTCTGGGCCTGCTTTCTGGTTTGTATATGGTATTTTCTCATTTCATTCTCACAAGGTGGAGGGGTTCAAACAAGTTCTTTGGGGCTTTTTTCATCAGAACACTGATCTCCCTGAAGGCCTCACCTCATAATACTATTGCAATGAGGATCAGGTTTCAACATATAAATTTTTGTGGCACACAAACATTCAGACCATAGCAGCTAGTGTGTTTGGAGAGGAGTGTCTGAGAGGGAGTCCGATAGGAGATGAGAGCAAATATGTAATGTAATGGTGGGATGGGGATAGGGTGCAAATTCTATAGTTAGTTAAGGCTTTTGGTTTTTACTCTGAGTGAGATGGGAGACCATTACAAAGTTTTGAGCAGAGAAACAACACTATCTGAATTACACTTCAAAAAGATTGCTCTGACTGCTGGGTGGCAAATAGGCTATAGTTGGTGAGGGATGGAAGCAAGATAATTTTCCAGAGGCTAAGGCCATGGTAGTTATGGTGGAAGTGATGAGATATAGTTTTATTTTGCAAATGTTTTGAAGGTAGACCTGGCAGGAGATCATGCTAAGATGTGGGGGATGAATGAAAGATCAGGAAGATAGGAGAGAGAGCAAGTTTGGAGAAGATTAAAAGTTCAGATTTGGATGTGTTATGTTTGAAATGTCTATATGACTTTTGGGAATAATTGTGGAATGAACAGTTATATTTATGAGACCAGAGTTCACTAGAGAGATCCAGGTTGAAGATGTAAATTTGGAAGTCATCTACATATAGGTGGTATTTAAAGGTCTGAAAAATATAAGAGATTACAAAGGAATGGTGCTTTTACCTGTGCCTATTTTAAACATGTTTTATATACTTCATTATTAGTTCTAAGTTTTCTCTTACCCATTACTAGATTAATTTCCTTGAAGGTAGACTCTGTGCCTTAACTCTCACAGGGCCTAGCCCAGAACCTAGCTGTAAGTAGGATCTTAAGAAATGATTTTAGCCAGAGTCAATAAAACAACTTACTAACAGTGTAAGAAAAAGTGCAATTATGAGTTAAAACTGTGGTACAGTTAATGCTAGAAGATTTCAGCAAATGATGTGCTCAGTGTGGTTTGGAAGGCATTTTCCAGAACATTGGTACTAAGAGGGGAAATAAGGAAAGGAAATGATCAGAATAGGGGAAGAAGAGGAGAAAAGCCTACGGAATTGGGAGAGCTGGATAATAGGAATTGTTTTGGTTCTATGAAGGCTAATACAATTGAAAAAGACATGCTAAACCCTGGTTTTCTTTTCTTTCTTTCTTTTCTTTTCCTTTTTTTTTTTTTTGAGATGCAGTCTCTCTCTGCTGCCTAGGCTGGAGTGCAGTGGCGGAATCTCTGCTAACTGCAAGCTCCGCCTCCCGGGTTCACTCCATTCTCCTGCATCAGCCTCCTGAGTGGCTGGGACTACAGGTGCCCGCCACCACTTCTGGCTATTTTTTTTTTTGTATTTTTTAGTAGAGATGGTGTTTCACCATATTAGCCAGGATGGTCTGAATCTCCTGACCTCGTGATCTGCCTGTCTTGGCCTTCCAGTGTGCTGGGATTTAGCCACCACACCTGGCCCAAACCCTGGTTTTCTATACTTATTATTAGTTATAAATTTCCTCTTATAACTGGAAAAGATGCCAAACCATTGATTGGATAGGGTGTAAAGAATTAGAGGATGGTTGAAAAAGAGGGTGACTTAAAACAGCAACTCTCAAACTTGAGCTTGCCTGGAGGGCTTGTTAATACACAGATTCCTGGGCCCTCACTTCTGAAATTCCTGGTTCGATTGCTCTGGAGCAGGGTCAAGAATCTGCATTCCTAAAAACATTTATAGATGCTGTTGTTTCTGCTATTTTGAGATCTGTACTTTGAGAATCACAGGCTTAGAAAGGGGACAACCTTTATAAAGTAAATTTGTAAAATGTACCTTTGTGTGAATATATGTCACAAAATCTTGCTCTGATTTGTTAAACTTTCTAGAAATTTTGGAGTTTCAAGTTCTTATTCCAATCTTGCAAACTGAAACATTTTTTCAACAACTCAACCTTTTTGCCAGCCTTACTCAGAACAGCCATCAACTCCCACCAGACTTTTCCTCAGGTATCTGGACCAAAGCATGGCATGCCTGATGGCAATATGCACCATGTGACCTGCACGTTCACTGAACTACAGGGCTTGGAGAGAGGGCAGATATTATTTAGTTGTTTTCCTTTACATAATATTTTAAAATGTACTAACCACTTATTGAGGCCGTAGTATATTTCCAGGGCTAAACTAGATGCCCGTGACATAATAACTATAATATTAATGGTGTCATGTAATGTTTATTGAGAGCTTCCTATGTTCTATCCACCGATCCTAGTGCTTTCCATGTGTTAACCATATCACTAGCCATAACACCACTATATGGCATTGTAGTATTCTTATTTCTATTTTATAGATTAGGGGTTGGCAAACCATGATCTTTGGCTTGTTTTTATAAGATTCAGGAGCTAAGAATGGTTTTACATTTTCAAAAGGTTAGAGGAAGAAAGAGAGAGACAGTAAGAGAGATAAAGCAGAATATGCTATAGAAACTATATTAGAGTTTGCAAAGCCTAAAATATTATCTGGCCCTGTACAAGAACAGTTTGCTGACACCTGTTATAGATGATGCAACTCAGCCAAAAGGAGGCTCAAATGGTGGAGCTATTAGAACCCAGATAGTCTGTAACTTGGAGAGACAAACTCTGCTTTTGAGTTGGTGATTAAGGCCCAGAGAGGTAGAAGAGACTTACCTATATTGTCAATTATTGGCAGTGCTGGGACTTCATGCCAAGACTTTCAGTTCAGTGTTATTTCTGATACACCCCAGGATGTTCTTGATACTCTTTCCCATCCCCTCCAGAATAGACCTTAGAAATAATCAGTTTTGAACCTGTTAAATGCTTGATTTTCTTCTCCTACTTACCCAGTGCAAAGTTATCTGGTGAGGAAAACTACACGATAGCTCAATTCAGTTTTGGATAGATTCAATGGTTAGACATTTCATCATCAAACATCTGGCTAGTGATGTCTTTCATCTCTACCTCATCTTATCATCTTGCAAAGTTGGGGCTAGTTCAAAGAAGAAATCTAGCTCTATCACCTGAGTAGTCTGAAAGCTATTTCCATAATGATACATTGTCTTTTCTTTTTCCTTGTTTAGTTCTTATACTGTGCTACCACATGATTCTGTAATGGGTTGTAGTTTTCATTTCTTAGGTTAAAATTATTTTTTACAATAGGCTGAAAACTTTAAATAGAATGAATGATATGCTTTGGGGAGCTCCAAAGCAGGTATTGGAGGTACAGAGATAGTTAAGATAGTGCCCAGGCATTATCAAGCTGACATAAGGGAAAAAGAGTTCCTGCACCAAAAAAGCAAGCTCCTCATACACCCTGAAGATAATCCAGCTAGGCTGTATGTCCCAGTCCATTCCTCAAATCTAGGATTACATTAATAAGTATCCTTATTCATTGTTCAGGGCAATGTCATTTCACTTAAGCTGAGAAAACAATGCAGCCACCAATGACTGTTTAGTCTAGATACTCATTTTAGATATGGATAATCAAAAAGAGGAGAAACCAGCAGCATCAAAACCAAGTTCTAAAATGAAAAAAAAAAAACAAAAACAAAATTCTGAAGAAACAGAGTTATATAGGAAATTGAAGATAACTTTAATAAAGTTCTAATCAAGTATTTCCAGAAAGATTTGAGAAGATTTTAAACACATAAAATAAGAATAACTTGCTATGAAAAAGAAGCAATTATAGAACTCTAAAGTGCTTTAGAAAATTTAAAACTTGATTTTCAAAATATTCACTCTCTTCAATGAAATGTTGAATGAGATAGCTGTCAATTGAGTTAGCAATGGAGAACAAGTCTGTCCAGGAGGAATACAATACAAGTCACATATATAATAATTTTTAAGTTTTCTGGTAGCTACATTAAAAAACGAGTAAAAAGGGGGACCTGGGCAAGATGGCCAAATAGGAAGGGATCCAGTCTGCAGCTCTCAGCGAGATCAATGCAGAAGGAGGGTGATTTCCACATTTCCAACTGAGGTACCTGGCTCATCTCACTGGGACAGGTTAGACAGTGGGTGCAGCCCACAGATGGTGAGCAGAAGTAGGGTGGGGCATTGCCTCACCCAGGAAGCACAAGGGGTTAGGGAACTAACCCCCCACCACCCCCAGACAAGGGAAGCCATGAGGGACTGTGCCATGAGGAATATTGCGTTCCAGCCCAGATACTATGCTATTCCCATGGTCTTCACAACCCGCAGACCAGAAGATTCCCTTGGGTGCCTACACCACCAGGGCCCTGGGTTTCAAGCACGAAACTGGGGGACCATTTGGGTAGACACTGAGCTAGCTGCAGGAGTTTTATTTCATACCCAGTTGGCGCCTGGAATGCCAGCGAGACAAGACCATTTGCTTCCCTGGAAAGAGGGCTGAAGCCAGGGAGTCAAGTGGTCTAGCTCAGCGGATCCCACCCCCATGGAGCCTAACAAGCTAAGGTCCATTGGCTTGAAATTCTTGCTGCCACCACAGCAGTCTGAATTCAACCCGGGATGCTCAAGCTTGGTGGAGGGAGGTGCGTCTGCCATTACTGAGGCTTGAGTAGGCAGTTTTACCCCTCACAGTGTAAACAAAGCTGCCTGGAAGTTCAAACTGGGTAGAGCCCACCACAGCTCAGCAAAAAGTCGCTGTAGACAGACTGCCTCTCTAGATTCCTCCTCTCTGGGCAGGGAAAGTCAGCAGCCCAAGTCAGGGGCTTATAGACAAAACTCCCATCTCCCTGGGACAGACCACTCGGGGGAAGGGGCACCTGTGGGCCTAGCTTCAGCAGACTTAAACATTCCCGCCTGTCGGCTCTGAAGAGAGCAGCAGATCTCCCAGTACAGTGCTTGAGTTCTGCTAAGGGACAGACTGCCTCCTCAAGTGGATCCCTGACTACCATGCCTACTGACTGGGAGACACCCCCCAGCAGGGGTCGACAGACACCTCATACAGAAGACCTACGACTGGCATCTGGAAGGTGCCCCTCTGAGACAAAGCTTCTAGAGGAAGGAACAGGTGTCAGTCTTTGCTGTTCTGCAGGCTCTGCTGGTGATATCCAGGCAAACAGGGTCTGGAGTGGAGCTCCAGCAAACTCCAGCAGACCTGCAGCAGAGGGGCTTGACATTAGAAGGAAAACTAACAAATAGAAAGGAATAGCATCAACATCAACAAAAAAGACATCCACACAAAAACCCCATCCGAAGGTCACCAATATCAAAGACCAAAGGTAGATAAATCCACGAAGTTGATGAAAAATCAGCACAAAAAGGCTGAAAATTCCAAAAATCAGAATGCTTCTTCTCCTCCAAAGGATCACAACCCCTTGCCAGCAAGTGAACAAAACTGGACAGAGAATTAGTTTGATGAATTGACAGAAGTAGGCTTCAGAAGATGGGTAATAACAAATCCCAATGAGCTAAGGGAGCATGTTCTAACCTTATGTAAGGAAGCTAAGAACAAAGGACTAATATCCAGAATCTTGAAAAAAGGTTAGAGGAATTGCTAACTAGAATAACCAGTTTAGAGAAGAACATAAATGACCTGTGGAGCTGAAAAGCAGCATGAGAACTTCCTGAAGCCTACACAAGTATTAATAGCCAAACTGATCAAGCAGAAGAAAGGGTATCAGAAATTGAAGATCAACTGAATGAAATAAAGTGTGAAGACAAGATTAGAGAAAAAAGAATGAAAAGGAATGAACAAAACCACCAAGAAATATAGGACTGTGAAAAGACCAAACATACGTTTGACTGGTGTACCTGAAAGTGACAAGGAGAATGGAACCAAGTTGGAAAACATACTTCAGGATATTATCCAGGAGAACTTCCCTAACCTAGCAAGACAGACCAACATTCAAATTCAGGAAATACAGAGAACACCACAAAGATACTCCTCGAGAAGAGCAAACTGAAGACACATAATCGTCACACCCACCAAGGTGGAAGTGAAGGTGAAAATGTTAAAGTGTTACCCACAAAGGGAAGCCCACAAAACTAACAGCAGATCTCTCTGCAGAAATCCTACCAGCCGGAAGAGAGTGGGGGCCAATATTCAACATTCTTAAAGAAAAGAATTTTCAACCCAGAAGTTCATATCCAGCCAAACTAAGCTTCACAAGCAAAGGAGAATTAAAATCCTTTACAGAAAGTAAATGCTGAGAGATTTTGTCACCATCAGGCCTGCCTTATAAGAGCTCCTGAAGGAAGCACTAAATATAAAAAGAAAAAAACAGGTACCAGCCACTGCAAAAACATGCCAAATTGTAAAGACCAGCGACACTATGAAGAAACTGCATCAACTAATGGGCAAAATAACCAACTAACAACATAATGACAGGATCAAATTAACACATAACAATATTAACCTTGAATGTAAGTGGACTAAATGTCCCAATTAAAAGACATATACTAGCAAATTGGATAAAGCGTCAAGACCAATCAGTGTGCTGTATTCAGGAAACCCATCGCATGGCCGAAGACACACACAGGCTCAAAATAAAGGGATGGAGAAAGATTTACCAAGCAAATGGAAAACAAGACAAAAGAAACAAACAAAACAAACAAACAACAACAACAAAAAGCAGGGGTTGCAATCCTAGTCTCTGATAAAACAGACTTTAAACCAACAAATACCAAAAAAGACAAAGAAGGGCATTACATAATGATAAAGGGATCAATGCAACAGGAAGAGTCACCTATCCTAAATATAAATGCACCCATTACAGGAGCACCCAGATTCATAAAGCAAGTTCTTAGAGACCTACAAAGAGACTTATACTCCCACACAGTAATAGTAGGAGACTTTAACACCACACTGTCAATATTAGACAGATCAACAAGACAGATAATTAACAAGGATATTCAGGACTTGAACTCAGTTCTGGACCAAGCAGACCTAATAGACATCTTCAGAATTCTCCACCCCAAATTAACAGAATATACATTCTTCTCAGCACCACGTTGTACTTATTCTAAAATTGACCATGTAATTGGAAGTAAAATACTCCTTGGCAAATGCAAAAGAACAGAAATCATAACAGTCTCTCAGACCACAGTGCAATCAAATTACTCAAGATTAAGAAACTCACTAAAAACCGCACAACTACATGGAAACTGAACAATCTGCTCCTGAATAACTACTGGATACATAATTAAATGAAGGCAGAAATAAATATGTTCTTTGAAAGAAATGAGAACAAAGACACAATGCACCAAAATCTCTGGGACACAGCTAAAGCAGTGTTTAGAGAGAAATTTATAGCAATAAATACCCACAGGAGAAAGCAGGAAAGATCCAAAATTGACACCTTAACATCACAATTAAAAGAACTAGAGAAGCAAGAGCCAACAAATTCAAAAGCTAGCAGAAGACAAGAAATAACTCAGATCAGAGCAGAACTGAAGGAGATAGAGACACAAAAAACCCTTCAAAAATTAATGAATCTAGGAGATGGTTTTCTGAAAAGATCAACAAAATAGACTGCTAGCCAGACTAATAAAGAAGAAAAGAGAAAAGAATCAGATAGCTGCAATAAAAAATGATAAAGGGGATATCACCACTGATCCCACAGAAATACATCAGAGAATACTATAAACACCTCTATGCAAATAAAGGAGAAAATCTGGAAGAAATGGATAAATTCCTGGACACATATACCCTCCCTAAATTAAGCAAGGAAGAAGTCGAATCGCTGAAGAGACCAATAACAAGTTCCGAAATTGAGGCAATAATTAATAGCCTACCAACCAAAAAAAGCCCAGGACCAGAAGGATTCACAACCAAATTCTACCAGAGGTACAAAGAGGAACTGGTACCATTCTTTCTGAAAAAATTCCAATCAGTAGAAAAAGAGGGAATCCTCCCTAACTCATTTTATGAAGTCAGCATCATCCTGACACCAAAACCTGGCAGATACACAACAACAAAAAAGGAAATTTCGGGCCAATATTCCTGATGAACATCGATGCGAAAATTCTCAATAAAATACTGGCAAACCAAATCCAGCAGGACATCAAAGAGCTTATCCACCACGATCAAGTCGGCTTCATCCCTGGGATGCAAGGCTGGTTCAACATATGCAAATCAATAAATGTAATCCATCACATAAACAGAGCCAATGACAAAAACCACATTATTATCTCAATAGATGCAGAGAAGGCCTTTGATAAAATTCAACACCTCTTCATGCTAAAAACTCTCAATAAACTAGGTATTGATGGAATGTATCTCAAAATAATAAGAGCTCTTTATGCCAAACCCACAGCCAATATCATACTGAATGATCAAAAACTGGAAGTATTCCCTTTGAAAACCAGCACAAGACAAGTTTCTAGACGTCTCACCACTCCTATTCACCATGGTATTGGGTGTTCTTGCCAGGGCAATCAGGCAAGAGAAAGAAATCAAGGTATTCAGATAGGAAGAGAGGAAGTCAAATTGTCTCTGTTTGCAGATGACATGATTGTATATTTAGAAAGCCCCATTGTCTCAGCCCAAAATCTCCTTAAGCTGATAAACAACTTCAGCAAAGTCTCAGGATACAAAATCAATGTGCAAAAATCACAGACATTCTTATACACCAATAATAGACAAACAGAGAGCCAAATCATGACTGAACTCCCATTTACAATTGCTACAAAGAGAATAAAATACCTGGGAATACAACTTACAAGGGTTGTGAACGACCTTTTCAAGGAGAACTACAAACCACTGCTCAAGGAAATAAGAGGGGACACAAACAAATGGAACAACATTCCATGCTCATGGATAGGAGGAATCAATGTCGTGAAAATGTCCATACTGCCCAAAGTACTTTATACATTCAATGCTATCCCCGTCAAGCTAACATCGACTTTCTTCAGAGAATTAGGAAAAACTACCATACATTTCATACGGAACCAAAAAAGAGCCTGTATAGCCAAGACAATCCTAAGCAGAAAGAACAAAGCTGGAGGCATCATGCTACCTGATTTCAAACTATAGTACAAGGCTACAGTAACCAAAACAGAATGGTACTGGTGCCAAAACAGATATATAGACCAATGGAACAGAACGGAGGCCTCAGAAATAGTGCCACACATCTACAACCATCTGATCTTTGACAAACCTGACAAAAACAAGCAACGAGGAAAGGATTCCATATTTAATAAATGATGTTGGGAAAACTGGCTAGCCATATGCAGAAAACTGAACCTGACCCCATTCCTTATACCTTATACAAAAATTAACTCAAGATGGATTAAAGACTTAAACATAAGACCTAAAACCATAAAAACCCTAGAAGAAAACCTAGGCAATAGCATTCAGGACACAGGCATGGGCAAAGACTTCATGACAAAAACACCCAAAGCAATGGCAACAAAAGTCAAAATTGACAAACGGGATCTAATTAAACTAAATAGCATCTGCAGAGCAAAAGAAACTATCATCAGAGTGAACAGGCAACCTACAGAATGGGGGAAAGTTTTTGCAATCTATTCATCTGACAAAGGACTAATATCCAGAACCTACAAGAAACTTAAACAAATTTACATGAAAAAAAAAACACCTCATCAAAATGTGGGCAAAGTATATGAACGGACACTTCTCAAAAGAAGACAGTTATGTGGCCAAGAAACATATGAAATAAAGCTCATAATCAGTGGTCATTACAGTAATGCGAATCAAAATCACAATGAGATACCATCTCACACCAGTTAGAAGGCTATCATTAAAAAGTCAGGAATCAACAGATGCTGGAGAGTATAAGAAAGCCTTTCCACTGTTGGTGGGAGTGTAAATTAGTTTAACCATTGTTGAAGACAGTGTGGTGATTCCTCAAGGATCTAGAAACAGAAATATCATTTGACCCAGCAATCCCATTACTGGGTAGATACCCAAAGGATTATAAGTCATTCTAGTATAAAGACACATGCATATGTATGTGTATTGCAGCACTTTTCACAATAGCAAAGACTTGAAACCAATGCAAATGCCCATCAATGATAGACTGGATAAGGAAAACGTGGCACATATACACCATGGAATACTATGCAACCATAAAAAGGATGAGTTCATGTCCTTTGCAGGGACATAGATGAAGCTGGAAACCATCATTCTCAGCAAACTAACACAGGAACAGAAAACCAAACACCTCATGCTCTCACTCATAAGCTGGAGTTGAACATTGAAAACACACGAACCCAAGGAAGGGAACATCACATACAGGGGTCTGTCAAGGAGTCGGGGGCTAGGAGAGGGATAGCATTAGGAGAAATACCTAATGTAGATGATGGGTTGATGCGTATACCTATGTAACAAACCTGCATGTTCTGCACATGTATCCCAGAACTTAAAGTATATATATTAAAAAATGAGTAAAAAGAGAGAAGTAAAATTAATTTTAACGAAGTATTTGATATTTAACCCAATATACCTCAAATATTATCACTTTAATGTGTAATCAGTATAAACAATTATTGATGAGATATTTACACTATTTTTTTCATTCTATGTGTTTTCAAAATCTGGGGTTTATTTTACACTTAGAGCACATTTCAATCCAGACTAGCCACATTTCAAGTACTCAGTAACCGCTTTTGCTTAACAGTTACCGTATTGCACAATATAGACCTAGTAGATTGAATGGAAGGGATTACTCAGAACATAGTAAAAAAGCAAATATGAGATAAAAATTTAACACAAAAAGGGATACAAATACCTTCCCAGGAATGAAAGAAGAGAAAGGATATTCATAGAGTAGAGAAAGGACACTCATAGAGGGCACTGTAGAAGTCCAGCTGAGTTACAACCAGGACTTGGACTGGGTACAGGAATAGACATGGAGATTGGTAGAAAATATAAGATGCATTTAAGATGGAAACATAGAGTTTATTGACAGACTAGATGTGCAGGATCAAGAAGGGGAGGGCTGAGATATAGTTCCCAGGTTTTGGCTTGAGAAATTTGATGGCCAAAGGGTTCTTTTCGAGGGGGTGCAGCATGGAACATACCCAAATTTTGAACCAGATATACAGCCTGGCATTTTGCAAAGCAAATCTTTACAGTGCCACATGGTAAGGTCTTTCCTGGACAAAGACAACCTTCCTTCTCACCTTCATATAGTGCAGTGTGAAAAATAATTTACATATTCTATATATTAAATTAAACTAGCAAAGAAAATAGAGAAATTTGTCTTGCTGTGAATACACTGTTGGTATTTTTTTTTTTAAATTTATTTATTAAACTTTAAGTTGTAGGGTACATGTGCACAACGTGCAGGTTTGCTACATATGTATACTTGTGCCTTGCTGGTGTGCTGCACCCATCAACTCGTCACTTACATCAGGTATAACTCCCAATGCAATCCCTCCCCCCTCCCCCTCCCCATGATAGGCCCCGGTGTGTGATGTTCCCCTTCCCGAGTCCAAGTGATCTCATTGTTCAGTTCCCGCCTATGAGTGAGAACATGCGGTGTTTGGTTTTCTGTTCTTGTGATAGTTTGCTAAGAATGATGGTTTCCAGCTGCATCCATGTCCCTACAAAGGACACAAACTCATCCTTTTTTATGGCTGCATAGTATTCCACGGTGTATATGTGCCACATTTTCTTAATCCAATCTGTCACTGATGGACATTTGGGTTGATTCCAAGTCTTTGCTATTGTGAATAGTGCTGCAATAAACATACGTGTGCATGTGTCTTTATAGCAGCATAATTTATAATCCTTTGGGTATATACCCAGTAATGGGATGGCTGGGTCATATGGTACATCTAGTTCTAGATCCTTGAGGAATCGCCATACTGTTTTCCATAATGGTTGAACTAGTTTACAATCCCACCAACAGTGTAAAAGTGTTCCTATTTCTCCACATCCTCTCCAGCACCTGTTGTTTCCTGACTTTTGAATGATCGCCATTCTAACTGGTGTGAGATGGTATCTCATTGTGGTTTTGATTTGCATTTCTCTGATGGCCAGTGATGATGAGCATTTTTTCATGTGTCTGTTGGCTGTATGAATGTCTTCTTTTGAGAAATGTCTGTTCATATCCTTTGCCCACTTTTTGATGGGGTTGTTTGTTTTTTTCTTGTAAATTTGTTTGAGTTCTTTGTAGGTTCTGGATATTAGCCCTTTGTCAGATGAGTAGATTGCAAAAATTTTCTCCCATTCTGTAGGTTGCCTGTTCACTCTGATGGTAGTTTCTTTTGCTGTGCAGAAGCTCTTTAGTTTAATGAGATCCCATTTGTCAATTTTGGCTTTTGCTGCCGTTGCTTTTGGTGTTTTAGACATGAAGTCTTTGCCCATGCCTATGTCCTGAATGGTACTACCTAGGTTTTCCTCTAGGATTTTTATGGTATTAGGTCTAACATTTAAGTCTCTAATCCATCTTGAATTAATTTTCGTATAAGGAGTAAGGAAAGGATCCAGTTTCAACTTTCTACTTATGGCTAGCCAATTTTCCCAGCACCATTTATTAAATAGGGAATCCTTTCCCCATTTCTTGTTTCTCTCAGGTTTGTCAAAGATCAGATGGCTGTAGATGTGTGGTATTATTTCTGAGGACTCTGTTCTGTTCCATTGGTCTATATCTCTGTTTTGATACCAGTACCATGCTGTTTTGGTTACTGTAGCCTTGTAGTATAGTTTGAAGTCAGGTAGCGTGATGCCTCCAGCTTTGTTCTTTTGACTTAGGATTGTCTTGGATATGCGGGCTCTTTTTTGGTTCCATATGAACTTTAAAGCAGTTTTTTCCAATTCTGTGAAGAAGCTCATTGGTAGCTTGATGGGGATGGCATTGAATCTATAAATTACCTTGGGCAGTATGGCCATTTTCATGATATTGATTCTTCCTATCCATGAGCATGGTATGTTCTTCCATTTGTTTGTGTCCTCTTTTATTTCACTGAGCAGTGGTTTGTAGTTCTCCTTGAAGAGGTCCTTTACATCCCTTGTAAGTTGGATTCCTAGGTATTTTATTCTCTTTGAAGCAATTGTGAATGGAAGTTCATTCCTGATTTGGCTCTCTGTTTGACTGTTACTGGTGTATAAGAATGCTTGTGATTTTTGCACATTAATTTTGTATCCTGAGACTTTGCTGAAGTTGCTTATCAGCTTAAGGAGATTTTGGGCTGAGACAATGGGGTTTTCTAAATATACAATCATGTCATCTGCAAACAGGGACAATTTGACTTCTTCTTTTCCTAACTGAATCCTCTTGATTTCTTTCTCTTGCCTGATTGCCCTAGCCAGAACTTCCAACACTATGTTGAATAGGAGTGGTGAGAGAGGGCATCCCTGTCTTGTGCCAGTTTTCAAAGGGAGTTTTTCCAGTTTTTGCCCATTCAGTATGATATTGGCTGTGGGTTTGTCATAAATAGCTCTTATTATTTTGAGGTACGTTCCATCAATACCGAATTTATTGAGCGTTTTTAGCATGAAGGGCTGTTGAATTTTGTCAAAAGCCTTTTCTGCATCTATTGAGATAATGATGTGGTTCTTGTCTTTGGTTCTGTTTATATGCTGGATTATGTTTATTGATTTGCGAATGTTGAACCAGCCTTGCATCCCAGGGATGAAGCCCACTTGATCATGGTGGATAAGCTTTTTGATGTGTTGCTGAATCCAGTTTGCCAGTATTTTATTGAGGATTTTTGCATCGATGTTCATCAGGGATATTGGTCTAAAATTCTCTTTTTTTGTTGTGTCTCTGCCAGGCTTTGGTATCAGGATGATGTTGGCCTCATAAAATGAGTTAGGGAGGATTCCCTCTTTTTCTATTGATTGGAATAGTTTCAGAAGGAATGGTACCAGCTCCTCCTTGTACCTCTGGTAGAATTCAGCTGTGAATCCATCTGGTCCTGGACTTTTTTTGGTTGGTAGGCTATTAATTATTGCCTCAATTTCAGAGCCTGCTATTGGTCTATTCAGGGATTCAACTTCTTCCTGGTTTAGTCTTGGAAGAGTGTAAGTGTCCAGGAAATTATCCATTTCTTCTAGATTTTCCAGTTTATTTGCGTAGAGGTGTTTATAGTATTCTCTGATGGTAGTTTGTATTTCTGTGGGGTCGGTGGTGATATCCCCTTTATCATTTTTAATTGCGTCGATTTGATTCTTCTCTCTTTTCTTCTTTATTAGTCTTGCTAGTGGTCTGTCAATTTTGTTCATCTTTTCAAAAAACCAACTCCTGGATTCATTGATTTTTTGGAGGGTTTTTTGTGTCTCTATCTCCTTCAGTTCTGCTCTGATCTTAGTTATTTCTTGCCTTCTGCTAGCTTTCGAATGTGTTTGCTCTTGCTTCTCTAGTTCTTTTAATTGCGATGTTAGAGTGTCAATTTTAGATCTTTCCTGCTTTCTCTTGTGGGCATTTAGTGCTATAAATTTCCCTCTACACACTGCTTTAAATGTGTCCCAGAGATTCTGGTATGTTATATCTTTGTTCTCATTGGTTTTAAAGAACATCTTTATTTCTGCCTTCATTTCGTTACGTACCCAGTAGTCATTCAGGAGCAGGTTGTTTAGTTTCCATGTAGTTGAGCGGTTTTGATTGAGTTTCTTAGTCCTGAGTTCTAGTTTGATTGCACTGTGATCTGAGAGACAGTTTGTTATAATTTGTGTTCTTGTACATTTGCTGAGGAGTGCTTTACTTCCAATTACGTGGTCAATTTTGGAGTAAGTACGATGTGGTGCTGAGAAGAATGTATATTCTGTTGATTTGGGGTGGAGAGTTCTATAGATGTCTATTAGGTCTGCTTGCTGCAGAGATGAGTTCAATTCCTGGATATCCTTGTTAACTTTCTGTCTTGTTGATCTGTCTAATGTTGACAGTGGAGTGTTGAAGTCTCCCATTATTATTGTATGGGAGTCTAAGTCTCTTTGTAAGTCTCTAAGGACTTGCTTTATGAATCTGGGTGCTCCTGTATTGGGTGCATATATATTTAGGATAGTTAGCTCTTCCTGTTGAATTGATCCCTTTACCATTATGTAATGGCCTTCTTTGTCTCTTTTGATCTTTGATGGTTTAAAGTCTGTTTTATCAGAGACTAGTATTGCAACCCCCGCTTTTTTTTGTTCTCCATTTGCTTGGTAAATCTTCCTCCATCCCTTTATTTTGAGCCTATGTATGTCTCTGTGTGTGAGAATGGGTCTCCTGAATACAGCAGACTGATGGGTCTTGACTCTTTATCCAGTTTGCCAGTCTGTGTCTTTTAATTGGAGCATTTAGTCCATTTACATTTAAGGTTAAGATTGTTATGTGTGAACTTGATCCTGCCATTATGATATAACTGGTTATTTTGCTCGTTAGTTGATGCAGTTTCTTCCTAGCCTTGATGGTCTTTACATTTTGGCATGTTTTTGCAATGGCTGGTACCGGTTGTTCCTTTCCATGTTTAGTGCTTCCTTCAGGGTCTCTTGTAAGGCAGGCCTAGTGGTGACAAAATCTCTAAGCATTTGCTTATCTGTAAAGGATTTTATTTCTCCTTCACTTATGAAACTTAGTTTGGCTGGATATAAAATTCTGGGTTTAAAATTCTTTTCTTTAAGAATGTTGAATATTGGCCCCCACTCTCTTCTGGCTTGAAGAGTTTCTGCCGAGAGATCTGCTGTTAGTCTGATGGGCTTCCCTTTGTGGGTAACCCGACCTTTCTCTCTGGCTGCCCTTAAGATTTTTTCCTTCATTTCAACTTTGGTGAATCTGGCAATTATGTGTCTTGGAGTTGCTCTTCTCGAGGAGTATCTTTGTGGCGTTCTCTGTATTTCCTGGATTTGAATGTTGGCCTGCCCTACTAGGTTGGGGAAGTTCTCCTGGATGATATCCTGAAGAGTGTTTTCCAACTTGGTTCCATTTTCCCCCTCACTTTCAGGCACCCCAATCAGACGTAGATTTGGTCTTTTTACATAATCCCATACTTCTTGCAGGCTTTGTTCATTTCTTTTTCTTCTTTTTTCTTTTGGTTTCTCTTCTCGCTTCATTTCATTCATTTGATCCTCCATCGCTGACATTCTTTCTTCCAGTTGATCGAGTCGGTTACTGAAGCTTGTGCATTTGTCACGTATTTCTCGTGTCATGGTTTTCGTCTCTTTCATTTCGTTTATGAGCTTCTCTGCATTAATTACTCTAGCCATCAATTCTTCCACTTTTTTTTCAAGATTTTTAGTTTCTTTGCGCTGGGTACGTAATTCCTCCTTTAGCTCTGAGAAATTTGATGGACTGAAGCCTTCTTCTCTCATCTCATCGAAGTCATTCTCCGTCCAGCTTTGATCCATTGCTGGCGATGAGCTGCGCTCCTTTGCCGGGGGAGATGCACTCTTATTTTTTGAATTTCCAACTTTTCTGCCCTGCTTTTTCCCCATCTTTGTGGTTTTATCTGCCTCTGGTCTTTGATGATGGTGATGTACTGATGGGGTTTTGGTGTAGGTGTCCTTCCTGTTTGATAGTTTTCCTTCTAACAGTCAGGACCCTCAGCTGTAGGTCTGTTGGAGATTGCTTGAGGTCCACTCCAGACCCTGTTTGCCTGGGTATCAGCAGCAGAGGCTGCAGAAGATAGAATATTTCTGAACAGCAAGTGTACCTGTCTGATTCTTGCTTTGGAAGCTTCCTCTCAGGGGTGTACTCCACCCTGTGAGGTGTGGGGTGTCAGACTGCCCCTAGTGGGGGATGTCTCCCAGTTATGCTACTCAGGGTTCAGGGACCCACTTGAGCAGGGAGTCTGTCCCTTCTCAGATCTCAACCTCCGTGTTGGGAGATCCACTGCTCTCTTCAAAGCTGTCAGACAGAGTCGTTTGCATCTGCAGAGCTTCTGTGTTTGTTATTGTTTACTGTGCCCTGTCCCCAGAGGTGGAGTCTACAGAGACAGGCAGGTTTCCTTGAGCTGCTGTGAGCTCCACCCAGTTCGAGCTTCCCAGCAGCTTTGTTTACCTACTTAAGCCTCAGCAATGGCAGGCGCCCCTCCCCCAGCCTCGCTGCTGCCTTGCTGGTAGATCACAGACTGCTGTGCTAGCAATGAGGGAGGCTCCGTGGGTGTGGGACCCTCCCGGCCAGGTGTGGGATATGATCTCCTGGTGTGCCTGTTTGCTTAAAGCGCAGTATTGGGGTGGGAGTTACCTGATTTTCCAGGTGTTGTGTGTCTCAGTTCCCCTGGCTAGGAAAAGGGATTCCCTTCCCCCTTGCACTTTCCAGGTGAGGCAATGCCTCGCCCTGCTTCAGCTCTCACTGGTGGGGCTGCAGCAGCTGACCAGCACCGATCGTCTGGCACTCCCCAGTGAGATGAACCCAGTACCTCAGTTGAAAATGCAGAAATCACCGGTCTTCTGTGTCGCTCACGCTGGGAGTTGGAGACTGGAGCTGTTCCTATTCAGCCATCTTCCACTGTTGGTTTTATTAGGTCCATCAAGAAAATGAAAGTGAAGCATAAGGAAGACAGGGACTAATAATGGGGAGAGCTCAAAACCTGGTTCTTATTAGTCAATAGTCAAGGACTTTGGGAATTTCTCCCTCTTTTTCTACCCTCTTCCCTAGTTCTTTTCTGAAAATTGAATATTTTTTGTATCTTTTTGAACTATGAAAAATAGTTTTAAAGCCAAAATAACAGCTTTTGCTTCAGTTCTTTATATTGTGCTTCTCACAAACTAATTACAGTTACAAGAGGCTGATTCCTTAAAGTTCAGTGGTGGGACAATCCTACCATTGTTATAAAAAAAGGAAGGTAAATTTGAATTATTAATTTATGTGATTCAGTAATTTATCTTCCTTTCTCATTTGGATGCCATTTATTTCTTTTTCTTGCCTAATTTCTCTGGCTGGAACTTCTAGTACTTTGTTAAATAGAAGTGGCAAGAGTGAATATTCTTGCCTTGTCTCTGATCTTAGAGAAAAAGCTTTCAGTTTTTCGCCATGGAGTATGATGTTAGCTGTGGGGGGTGTGTGTGTATATATATATATGTGTGTGTGTGTGTGTGTGTGTGTGTGTATGCTTTATTATTTTGAGATACTTTCCTTTTATTCCTAGTTTGTTGAGAGTTTTCATCAAGAAAGGGTGGTGAATTTTGTCCAAGGCTTTTCTGCATCAATTGATGTGATCACGTGTTTTTTATTCTTTATTCTGTCGATGTGGTGTATCACCTTATTTGATTTTCATTTGTTGACCATCTTCACATTCTGGGGATAAATCCCACTTGGTCACAGTGTATGAACTTTTTAATGTGCTACTGATTTCAGTTTCCTTGTTTTTTAAGGATTTTTGCATCTATATTCCTCAGGGACATTGGTTTGTAGTTTTCTTTTCTTGTGGTGTCCTTGTCTGGCTTTGGTATCAGGGTGATATTGGCCTTGTAAAATGAGTTTGGAAATGTTCTCTCTTCTTAAATTCTCTGGAAAAGTTTGAGAAGTATTTGTGTTAATTCTCAGTTCAATGTTTGGTAGAATTCACCAGTGAAGGCATTTGGTCCTGGTCTTTTCTTTATTGGGAAGGTTTTGATCACTGATTCAATCTTCATACTACTTACAGTTCTGTTCAGATTTTCTATTTCTTCACAGCCTACTTTTGCCAGGTTGTATGTTTGTAAGAATTTATCCATTTCTTCTAGATTATTCAGTTTGTTGGCGTATAGTTGTTCATAGTAGTCTCATAATCTTTTTTATTTCTGTGGGATCAGCTGCAATGTCTCCTTTCTCAGTTTTGATTTTATTTATTTGGGCCTTCTCTATATTTTTCTTAATTAGTTTAGCTAAGGGTTTGTCATTTTTGTTTATGTTTTAAAAAAACCCAACTCTTAGAGTCATTTTTTTTCTGTTGTTTTTCTACTTTCGATTTAATTTATTTTTGTACTAATCTTTGTTATATCTTTCCTTCTGCTAACTTTGGAATTAGTTTACTTTTTTCCTAGTTTCTTGAGGTGTAAAGTTTGGTTGTATATTTGAGATCTTTCTCCTTTTAAGGGAGGCACTTATTGTGATAAAATTCCTTCCTTGTTACTACTTTTGCTGTATCTCATGAGATTTGGTATGTTGTGTTTTGTTTATCACCAGATTTTGAGGTATTTTCTGATTTTCTTTTTTTTTCACAATTTGTAGGTCTTGTTCACCTTTAAAAAATTGTTTTATTTTTAGCTTTTGTGGGTACATAGTGAGTTTATGTATTTAAGGGGTGCACGAGATATTTTGGTAGAGGCATGAATGCATCATAATCATACCATGGAGAATGGGGTATTCATCCCCTCAAGCATGCATCCTTTGTGTTACAAACAATCCAATTATACACTTTTAGTTATTTTAAAATGTACATTTAAATTATTATTTACTATAGTTTCCATTTTGTACTATCAAATACTGTATCTTATTTATTCTTTTTTAAAAACTATTTTAATTTTTGTAGGTACATAGTAGGTGTATATATTTATGAGGTACCTGAGCTGTTTTGATACAGGCATACAATGTGTATGTCATATAAAAAGGGTATATCCCCTAAAGTATTAAATCTTTGTGTAATAAAGAATCCAATTATACTCTTTTAGTTATTTTAAAATGTAGAATTCAATTATTATTGACCAGAGTCACCCTGTTTTGCTATCAAATACAAGATTTTTATTCATTTTTTCTAACTACATTTTTGTACCCATTAACCATCCCCACCTCCTCCTTACCCTCCTGACTACTTTTCCTAGCCTATGGTAACCATCCTTTTGCTCTCTCTCTCCATGAGTTCAATTGTTTTGATTTTTATATCCCACAAATAAGTGAGAACATGCAAAGTTTATATTTCTGTGTCTCACTTACGTCATTTAACATAATAACCTCTAGTCCCATCCATGTTGTTGCAAATGACAGAATCTTATTCTTTTTTAATGACTGGATGGTACTCCATTGTGTAAAAGTACCACATATTCCTTATCCATTCATCTGTTGAGAGGCACTTAGGTTGCTTCCAAATCTTGGCTACTGGGAACAGTGCTGCAACAAACATGAGAGTGCAGCTATCTCTTTGCTATACTGATTTCCCTTTTTTGATATATACTCAACAGTGGGATTGCTGGATCATGTATTTATTTTTAGTGTTTTTGCGGATTCTTCAAACTGTTTTGCATAGTGGTTGTACTCATTTACATTCCCACCAGCAGTGTATGAAGGCTCCCTTTTCTCTACATCCTCACCAGCATTTGCTATTGTCTGACTTGTGGATAAAAGCCATTTAAACTCAGTGAGGTGATATCTCATTAGTTTTGATCAACATTTCTCTGATGATTGAGATGACCTTGAGCACTTTTCATATGCCTGTTTGCCATTTGCACGTCTTCTTTTGAGAAATGTCTCTTTAGAGAAACTCTTGTTCTTTTTCCTTACTTTCTCCCAAACAGAGTCTCTCTCTCTCTCTCTCTCTCTCTCTTTCTGCTGAGCCATCTGGAACTAGGGGTGTGGGGGTCAAGCACCGCTGTGGCCGCTAGCGCTAGGACTGGGCTGGGTCAGGCCAAAGCCAGCAGAGCAAAGACCCTTCCCTTCAGCATGGTGAGTTCTCACAGGCCCCAGGTGTGTCCAGAGATACTATCTGGTGGCCAGGGATTAGAATTTAAAAAATAGCCTTTTACCCAATATTCTATTTTATTGTGGCTAAGTTGACACTCAAACCACAATACGATGTCCTTTCTGCTCTTGCCTTTCCTTTCCACAGGCAGAGTAGCCTGTCCCTGATGCCACCATCATCACTGGTCCATGGAAGTTTCTGTCAGACAGACCAGTGCTGATGCTTGTTTAAAGTCCATTGTCTCTTCTGTCAGCCTGCAGTAAATGATGCCAAGCCTGGGACTTACCCTTCCGGCCCAAAACATGTCTGGAAATGCTGACCAAGAGCCTAGGTCTCAACTTGGGGGCCCCAAGTGCCTGCTTGTTTGCTCTTCCTTACTGTGGCCAAGATGGTACCTGATTTTTGGTTCTTGTGATAGTGCTTTTCTATGTGCAGATAGTTGTTAAAATTTGGTGTTCCAGTGGGGGATGAATGGTGTAGGCTTCTATTCTATCATCTTTCTTTGCCCCCGATTTTCATTTTTATTTCTTCTTTGACCCCAGTGAAGTTCAAGATGTGTGTTTGTTTGATTTCCACATATTTGTGAAATTTTCAGGTCTTCTTTCCACTATCGATAGCTAGTTTCAATCTAGTGTGGTTAGTAAACATACTTGGTATTATTTCAACCTTCTTAAAAATTTTAAGATCTAATTTGTAACCTAACATGTGATCTATGCTGGAGAAAGTTCCATGTGACTTGAGAAGAATGTGCATTATACTGCTGTTAGGTGGTCTGAACTGTATGTATCTGTTAGGTGCATTTAGCCTACAGTGTTGTTCAAATCTTTTGTTTCCTTATTGATCTTCTATCTAGATGTTTTATCCATTATTGAAAGTGGGATTTTGAAGTATCCTATTATTTTATTACTATTTCTCCTTTCAGCTCAGTCAATGTTAGCTTTATATATTTAGGTTCTCTGATGTTGACTGCATATATGTTTATAATTGTTATATATTCCTGGTAGATTGACCCTTTTATCATTATGTAATGTCCTTTTTTTTCTCTCCTGACAGTTTTTGGCTTAATATCTGTTTTTTTTTTTTTTTCTTTCTGGTATGACAATGCTTGCTCTCTTTGGTTACCATTTATAAGAAATATCTTTTTTTCTTCCTTTCACTTTCAGCCTATGTAGGTCCTTAAATCTAAAGTGAGTTTCTTGTAGACAGCATATAGTTTGTTTTGATTTTTAATCCACTCAGCCACTCTGTATGTCTTTTGATTGTATGTCTGCCTCAACTCACTAGACTCTGCCAGTCCTGTCATAAATCTAAGACTAGAAAGACACAAACCAGGCCTCTTGGAAGCCCCCTCAGAAAGTTAGGGGTACTGGAAATGCATTAACTCATTCCTTCCCTTGGAAGAAGCTGGGAACTAGGGGGAATCTTCCTGATTATATGTTGTTGTGCTAGGAGCAGGGATCTGGTAAGAGGGTGTCTTGACTCTCCGTCCTAGCTTCAATGAGTCTGGTTTCATGTTTTCCCAGGTTTCAAGAAACTTTCAATTAGTTTCTTAATTTCTCATGAAGGGAATTTGCGAATTGTTGCCAAATTAGTTGCTAGTGGGAGGGGAAATATTCAGGGCTTCCTACTGTGCCATCTTGCTAAAGTTACTTTCTATAATGTTTTAAAATAGGTTAAGAAAAATATTTTGAAATAATCAATAATATGAGATAATATATATAATGTGCTTAATAGAATGACTAGTACATAATATGTGCTGAATTCTATCTACTAATACTACTGGTAATGATAGTAATTCAAATATTCAATAACATGAGATAATATATATTACATTCTTAATCAAATAACTGGTACATAATATGTGCTGAGTGTGATCTAATAGTACTACTGGTAATGATAGCAATAATGATAATAATGATATTAACTTGCCCAATGTCACAAAAGCAATGATGCTAAAATTTAACCCAGGAATTCTGATAATTTTATGAGAAAAGCAGTTTGTCAAAGTGATTCTGTATTTATTTTATTTATTAGACAAAAATGTTCTTACACAGGAAGCTTGGTAAGGAAAAACAAGTCAGTCTCCTATAATTCTACCCTTTCAATATAATAGGTATCGTCATTCAATGTAATTTTAGATTTGTAAAATTTGCTTTAGAAAGTATTGCTGGCCAGGTGTGGTGACTCACGCCTATAATACCAGCACTTTGGGAGGCTGAGGAGGGTTGATCACCTGAGGTCAAGAGTTCAAGACCAGTCTGACGAACATCGTGAAATCATGTCTCTACTAAAAATACAAAAAATTAGCTGGGTGTGGTGATGGGGACCTGTAATCCCAGCTACTTGGAGGCTGAGGCAGGAGAATTGCTTGAACCTGAAAGGCTGAGATTGCAGTGAGCCAAAATCACACTATTGCACTCCAGCCTGGGTGACAGTGTAAGATTCCATCTCAAAAAAAAAAAAAAAAAAGTATTGCTGATTCTTTAATTTGTCCTCTACTTTCTAGGAACCTTCTGTTGTTTTTGTTTTTGTTTTTGTTCAGGGCAGAAAATAAACAAGCACACTGTTTTTTCTTGCTCCTTTTCTTCCATAACCTTAAAATATCTAGACTGTACTTCTGGTTATTGTAATTTAAAATTATGATGGATCAGCAATGATTCAGGTAAAAGAAAAGTTTATAACTACAAAGAGAAAAATTGGAAAATGTTGATAGTTGTGGCTGTGGAAATACCTAATGATTTATTTAATTGAAACATATTAATTTATCTGATGGAGTTAAATACAGTATTATGATGAGCAATCCATCCCTTCTCATCTATTCTTTGATTAAAGTTATATTATCACAAAGGATATTGAAGAAGTGTTCATCATTTTCTTCTCTTTTACACACACTATCAATGTGGGAATTCACGTATGCCCCTTATTCTGTTCCCCCTGCCCACTCTACCCCCAGTAATCTCTTAGCAGTGATTAAAAAATAGTTTTATTCCTTTATATCAACTTGTAGTTTTTAATGATAAGTAATAGAAATCCAATTAGAAACATAATTAAAATATGACTTTGCTAACCTCTCTATGAGATGGATCTCCGACCTCAGTAGTATTAGAGTCTTCAGCTCATCAAAGACAGCAAATATGTTCATGATACTTTTCAGAGAGAAGAAAGAACTTAACAAGCACTATGTAACTACTGCTTTAGTCTTGGCTTCCATTCACCAACGTTTCTTCTTGTACTTCTGCAATGGTTTCCTATCTAATCATCTTGTCTCCATTTTCTGTATCCCAAATTTACCCCCTATATAACCATAAGAATTATATTATTTTAATAACAGACATTTGATCGTATTGTCCTT
Source organism: Chlorocebus sabaeus (assembly GCF_047675955.1). Lineage (NCBI taxonomy): Eukaryota > Metazoa > Chordata > Mammalia > Primates > Cercopithecidae > Chlorocebus > Chlorocebus sabaeus. Next base: position 35,983,836 of record NC_132923.1, on the reverse strand, counting down.
CGACTTTTTTCCCTTAATATCTTTCAGTGCCTCCCCCAATACCTTTAGGATGAGTCTAAACTTTTTGTCATGGTATACAGGGTCTTTCATGATCCAGATTCTTCTTATCTCCCCAACCTTATGCCTTTTAATTTCACATTATACATTCAGCCATATCTACAATGGAAGTTCCTTACCTATGTTATTATTTTTTTGTGCCTTTTTGCTTTTGTATCTGTCTTTTCCTTCCCTTAGAACACTTATCCTCCTTTTCCAGGGTAACTTTTTCATCCTTTATAAATCAGCTTTTGCATCATCTAATGGTCATGTTTCATGACAAACACCGTATGCTATGTGTTCACCAAGCCCCACTTCCTCTTTCCCCTGAAATTACAATTAGGCTGCTTTCCTAGCCTCCCTCAAAGTTAGATGTGGCCTAGTGACTCAGTTCTGGTGAATGTGAGTGAAAGTGATTTATATCACTTCCAGACCTGACTCTGAAAACATTCCATATGATCCTCTATGTCCTCTTCTGTTCCTCATCTTCTGGCCAGATGTAATGGATCCTGGTGGACTTTAAGATCCCAGTGGGTGGTAAAGCCACTAGACTGAAGAGCCTGGTAACCCCTTGGGCCCTCTGACTAGGCACATCCACACTGGACTACAGCATGAGCAAGGAGTAAACTTACATTGTGTTAAGTCTCCTGGACTTTACAGTTTGTTGTAGCAGTTATCCCACAATGACTAATACACTTCTTTTGGTGTCCCCTTTCCTCCAAAGTCCCTACCACTCTGACAAAGTTATATGTGAATAAAGCACACTTCTTCTCAGGCCCAGATCTAGGACTGGTTTATTTATCTAAATGAAAAAGTGAAAGTTTCCTTCCTCCTAAAATTCACATTCTGGTGGTCAAGACAGCTAATAAATAATAAAACCATAAAATGTAACTTTAACCAATGATAAGTGCTGTCAAGTGAGATAAGGCTGGATAAGGGGATGGAGGATGGAGGGTGAGGGGTATATTTTTTATAACATATCAGAGAAGGCTCTTCTGATGATGTTATATTGAACAGGCTCTGAATGTGAAGTGAGGGATAAGCCATATGTAGTTTGAGAACTAGGCAGGGAATAGAGTTAAGAAACAGGTGCAGAAAATAGTGTCACTGTTTTATATTAGGAGTATTAGTAGTATGAAGAAGCACAAGAACACTGATATGGCAGGAGTACAGCGAATGAGAAAGGGAGAGGCAAGAGGGAGTTCAGGGAAGTAGTCTCAGGTCATGGAAAAACTTGAAGTACCTGGGATTTTACTCTTTCGGAAGTTGGGGGAGAGGAACTGGAAGATTGTGAGCAGTTGAGTGACATTTTGAAATAATTGCTCTGGCTAATGTGTAGAGAATAGTCTGGGTCATGGATTTATGTAGGCAGATTCTCACCTGTCTACAATGCCTTTGGCCCACCAAAGGCTTTATCTCCAGTTCCTCCTGATCAAGGAAGCCAAAGCTATGTGCTTCAGCACATTTGTCTGTTGGTCTCATGTCTGACCTCAGGTGATTTCTCTAATTTTTGTCTCTCAATCATGTTTCCAGAAACTCTGGTTGCTTCTGTTTTCCATTGAAATAATAAGTAAGCCTTTAGTTAGATAAGAATGGGAGTGTCGATGGGAAGAAAGAGGAAACTGGTTGGCTTTGAGAGTGGGAGAGTAAATTCACTAGGGAAATGTAGGTTTTAAAATTTTTGCTTTTTTATGAAGTAAAAAGGGATCAGGCAGGGATCAGCAATTGTGTCCAAGATGAGCAAGAGAAAGATGAAAAGATACAGTCTTTTCCCAAGAAATGTCAACTAACTGGAGAAACAGTGAGTACCATATGAAATAATTACATGGCTATATTTCATTCATTCAAGCATTACTAATTAAACAACAATTTATTAATGCTTATTCTAAAGCAGAAGACTAAAACACAGGCCCTACTCTAAGTTTAACAGAGAAAAAATAAAAGCAAGTTCTTTAAAATGCAAATCAAAACTACAATGACATATCATTTCACCCCAGTTAAAATGGCATATATCCAAAAGACAAGCAATTACAAATGCTGGTGAGGATATGAAGAAAAGGAAACCCTCATACACCATTGGTGGGAATGTAAATTTATGTAACCACTATGGAGAACAGTTTGGAGGTTTCTCAAAATACTAAAAATAGAGCTATGGCTATGTATATACCCAAAAGAAAGGAAATCAGTGTATTGAAGAGATATCCGCACTCCCATGTTTGTTCAGCTCTGCTCACAACTGCAAAGATTTGGAAGTAACCTGAGTGTCCATCAACAAATAAAGTGAAAAAGAAAATGTGGTACAGATACACAATGGAGTACTATTTGGTCATAAAACAGGATGAGGCCCAGTTATTTGCAACAACATGGATGGAACTGGAGGTCATTATGTTAAGTGAAATAAGCCAGGAACAGAAAGACAAAGTTTACATATTCTCACTTATTTGTGGAATCTAAAAATTAAAACAATTTAACCCATGAAGATAGAGAATAGAGGAATGGTTACCAGAGGCTGGGAAGGGTAGTGAGAGAGGGACTGGGGGAGGTGGAGATGGTTAATGGGTACAAAAAAAATAGGATTAATTAATAAGAGCTAGTATTTGATAGCACAACAGGGTGAGTATAGTGAATAATAATTTAATTCTACATTTTAAAATGACTAAAAGAATATAACTGGGCTGGGCGTGGTGGCTCACGCTTGTAATCCCAGCACTTTGGGAGGCCGAGGCGCGCGGATCATGAGGTCAGGAGGATCACGAGGTCAGGAGATTGAGACCATCCTGGCTAACACGGTGAAACCCTGTCTCTACCAAAAATGCAAAAAATTAGCCAGGCATGGTGGCGGGTGCCTGTAGTCCCAGCTACTCAGGAGGCTGAGGCAGGAGAATGACATGAACCTGGGAGGCGGAGCTTGCAGTGAGTCGAGATCGCGCCATTGCACTCCAACCTGGGCGACAGAGCGAGACTCCGTCTCAAAAACAAAACAAAACAAAACAAAAAAAGAATGTAACTGGATTGTAACACAAAGGATAAATGCTTGAGGGGATAGAAACCCCATTTTACATGATGTGCTTATTAGATATTGCAGGCCTGTATCAAAAATCTAATACACCCCATTAATACATTAATATGTACTTACTATGTACTTACAAAAGTTAAAATAAAATTGTATTTTAAAAAATTAAAGATAAAAATGAGTTCTCTGTTAGAGGTGTGTACACAACACTATGAGAGCACCAAACAGGCAACTACTCAGTTTGTTTGGTGGAGGGAATGCATGTGATCAAGAACAGCTGTAGATAGGTGAGCTGAGTCTTGAAGGATAATTAGGACAGTCTAGATACATGGGTGGAATAGACAGAGTAGTAAAAGACTCAGTAGAGAATTGAAAATACAATGTAATTCAAAGGTGAGATTATCACTGGGGTTTGATGTAGTCAGGGAAGGCTGCATAAAGGAATTGGGACTGGAAAGGACTTGAAAGAGAACAAATAGGTATAGATTTTAGGCTGGGAAAAGTGTATATAATAGAGGCAGGAATATTCATGGCATATGCTGTGGATGATTAGGGGAAATATATGATATGAGCAGTCTTAATCATAAGCACTGTACACGTACAAGCTGCCTTCTTCTGCAGAGTTGTAAGGGTGATGGGGTGGAGAGAGGCTAGATGGAGTGATCGGACTAGATTGTGGAGGATCGTGCCTAACTCCAGGGTATATATCTGACGTGTAATTGTCTTTGGATGAATATGAAAGAAGATATTTTCCTCTTTGTCTATTTCTGCCTCAGATAGTCCTAGCACAGTGTTGCCTCTACTCTGGTTCCTTCAGTTATGGAGAACAACTGGTGATGGACTACCATCCCGCAGGAGAGAAGCTAGGTGGCACTGCATTACTGCCCAGCCACTGCTCCTTCAGGTCCCTTTGGTTTTAAATCAATGTTGATGAATATAAAACCATGCAGCGAGAAAAATGGCCTGGAAACCTTCTAGAGAAAGGAATTTTGTTTCTTTTGTAAATTGTGATGTAATGAACTATTGTTATTTGGCCCAAAATTAGCTAGCTGATTTGTCTGAATTCTGCTGTCAAGGACATAATTGTATCAGCAGATGAAGATGACATTGTATTTTGCTATTTGGGAAATTCTTTATTATATTCTGTAAGGAAAGTGTTGAAGTGATTGAAGATATGTCACTATCTCTTTCTAAGCTTCCATAAGGGGAAAACTGTCCTTTTTTTGTTTTTCAGCTAGAATTCAAAAGACAGAAATAAAGCTGCCCTTTCCCCCACGCCACTTGGTGATAGAATTAGGAATCCCACTGAGGGCTAATGATAGCTAAGTAAGTGTTTGCCTGGATAAACTGCTGCTGTTTTGATTTTCTTGAATTTTTTTTTTTTTTTCCTGAGGAAAGTAACATTAGGAACTCAGGTAATTTAATAGAACCCTGTACCTGATGTAGACAGTCAGCAGGCTTCAAAAAAATCAGGTGCTTGCCTCTACAGGAGAGTGAGCTGGGGGAAGTTGTCTAGACACTCTCTACTGATAGAACATGCTGGTCTAGACATAAATCTGCTTAAGAAGTCAAATGCAATGGAGAAGATAAAGCAGACTTACTTAACAGGAAACCTATTTTAGAGAGGCATTTGGTCGACTAAAATCTTCCCTTCCTCATTTTTCTCCTGACTTCTAGTTATTATGGTATGAATTTACATTACCTAAATTAATAAAGTTACACAAAGCATCTAACCACAATTTTACTTAAAATGTCAATTTCTAATAATAATAATAATAATAATAATAATAATAAGAAGAAGAAGAAGAAGAAGAAGAAGAAGGGGCTATATGGGCCACTGACCAAGGATGAGAGTTTATTTGGGGTCAGTAAGGGTCAGCTGAGGAGAGATGTAAACTCTCCAGGATTGTACAATGTACAGAGAGTGGGAACGTGACTCTATGCTAATCTTTGAAGTGCTGCAGAGAGTAGAGGAGCTTGAGAGGTCAGCTGCAACCCCAGTCCATAAGGCAGGATAAGGCTGTAATAGATGAACAGAGTCAAGAGCCTGATTGTAATAAATGGAAGTAGAAGCAGGGACGGGATCAGATAGGAGAGCCTGCAGGGGACTGGCTTAGTGGTACCAGATTGATTACTGAAAACCATTTTGTTTTCTAGGGTCCTTCCTAGTTGCATGCTGACATATTTTTTACGCAGCTGAAATGATCACTCATGTTTAATGAGCCTTAATTCTCTTCTCCGTGAAAGTGAAAGAATGATTGGAATCAACATGTTTTTGGACTTGCCCTGAATCACATTTTTACTATCCTCATGCATAGTTGCACAGTTTTATATTTCCAGCATTGTGTTGAAACACATACCCTTGGGTCCTAGTACTGTAAATAAGGTGGAACTGTCTTGTCCAAAAGTAACAGTAAAAGGGGCCATTCAAAACTCAATAAGATGTCAGGACACACTGAAAAATTACAGTTAGTGAAATAAGCATCATAAGCAAATATTCTGTAAGATAACCAGGTTTTTAAGAACCTGATTTTGATTAACTGAAAAGTCAAGGGAAAAAAAAGACGTAGAATATTTCCTATTGTGATTTTGTTTGTATATTCTGATTATCTTAGGTTGGAATCAATCAATTGTGGTTTTAAAAAGTCCTGAATATTTCTCCACAGAACATGTACACCAATTTGAAAAACAATAATCCAAGTAAACAAAAAACAAACTAGGTTCTTGGTAAAAAGTTTAATTTTCTGTTTAGTAAAACTTTTATTGTCAAAATATTTCTTTTCCCCTCAATCACAATCTTTCTGTATTTTATACAATTTGGGAAACATATTTCTTTACTTCAGAAAGTCATGAAAGTCACAGATAGCTGAACCAGCTTGTAAACCCTGTGGCTTTAACATAGGACCAAATCATTATAATTATTCATACTAATAATAGGAAACACTTATGAAGCAGTTATTGAATGCTACAGTCTATATTATGCTCTTTATATATATTAATCAGTTTAATTATAATAATAATTCTATAAAGTAAATTGTTGATTTAGTAAAATTAAAAGGACTTTTCTGATATTATGCAAGGATTACTGGAATCTTCTGAATGTTGTGAAGTTTTTCTTAATCTAAAGTATTCCTTTCAGATTTCCCTTGAAGAAAATGTTCTAAGGATCTTTGTTCCTCCCTAACGTCCCAATTTTCTAAAGCAGAAAGCGGATTGGGGACTTGAGAAGAGCATCTAATTTCTTAATTTCCAGCTTAGACATATTATTTCAGCAAAACTAGAATTTATTATCCTTCTCAGCTGAAAAACACATCACATTCCACTGGCTAGAAAAAGATGGTTTGTTCTGTTCTCTTAAAAAATGCGTAATTGTGCATTTCATTACAGCAAAAGTTAAGACATTTTTCTCTTTCTCAGCAGGCCAAAGGTAGGCAATGCTCTGGCCATAACTTTCTGTTGTCCCAAGTGTCTCGTTGGAAGCGTGGACTGTAACTGGGAATTTTGCTCCTGACATGCTCCTGGGAGTCAAGGACAGTGTCCAATGCCAATCAGTCTCTTCATCTTCAAAAATAGGGGCAATGCCAACATCTCATTTATTTCGTTTTCAAAAGTATCCTCATTCAGCATGTCCCTGGTTTCCATTTTGATAACCCATGACAGTATGCTGCTTTCAATTAGGCATAAGTGGTACAAGGTTGATGTCAGTCAGCTTTGTTGGATGCCTATATCCTTTTGAGGCTTGTTTTTGTATTTACTTTCAACATGAGGATCATGAGTTTGAGACTGGCTGAAAATGTTCAATCTCTGTAAATGTCTCAGGGCACACTCAGTCTGGTGTCATGAGAGAGCCTGGAAGCCCGGGGTCTAGGGGCTACATCCCAGCTTCATTGATCATTAGCTCTGGGATCATGGGACAGTGACAATCTCTTGGAGCCTCAGTTTCTTTAACTGTAAATCTGGAGGGTTAGATAAAACAATAGATTATAACAATATTAATATTATTAATAATAACTGAAATTTTTGGGTGTTTTGACAGGAACTTTACATGGCTTCTCTCACTTTATCATCAAAGCAGCATTATGAGGCAGGAACTATTATTACCCCCACTTCACAGAGGAGTCAACTGAGTTCGTTTACTTGTTTAACATAATGTAAGTGAAGACAATACTGAGGCCAGGGCACCTGACTTTATCTATTCGCAAAGTGTGAACTGTAGACCAGCAGCATAAACAACACCTGGGAACTTATCAAAAAGGCAGGTTCTTGGGTGCACTCTAGACTGACTGAAAACCTTTTGGGTAATGTTCAGGACTCTGTTTTAACAAGTTCTATGGGTGATTTAACACTGAAGGTGGAAGCTTTTGTTCTAGGACCTATGCTTTCAATCCTAGATTGTGGTTTTCTATGTTCAATGAATTTTTCAGTGTCAGGAACATAGTCCAATTGACTCCTGTTGATTCTGTGTTGGTCTCCTTCCTCCATCACTGCTTTGAGTCTGCCTATCCCTCCTGTAGCTGTGTGCTTGACCCAGAGAACGGCCTCTGTGTAGAGAAGCAGCACAGGGCATGTGAAAATCGTATTCGTGCTGGGACTGCCAGTGTTCTTTCCTTGGCTCATACATCGTCAAAGTCAATGCATATTATAGTTTTGCAGCCAGAAACCCTCCTATTTAACAATTCAAAAAAAAAAAAAAAAAAAGCTCAAACTGTTGGAAACTCTTGAATATGAGAACTTATAACTTATGCCTATTAAATGCATAAACTTCTCCGCATTACTACCAAAGGAACTTGGATAGATTCTATCTGTTCCAGGAGATTTTGAGGCTTTTAGTTCTGTGAGTTAACCAAGAAACACTGCACACTTCTCTTTCTCTTGGAAAAACATCAAGCTATGTTTGATACCATCAATGATAACATATGCTATAAATACAACAATTTGGTATATACCCAGATTGTTACATAAATCTTTAGAGGCCTTTAAAATTTTTTCCAGGTAAAAAATACCAATGGAATTTTCCTTTTTTTCCTGTGGCCTCTAGTCAATCCTAGTAATCATCAGATACCATATCATCAATATATCTTGTCAAGGAATTTAAATTTTTTTCCACTTGGTTGCAACTAGGGAAGGGTATGATAGTAAAGGTCACATTTGTAGAGTGTTACGAGAAGTATGAATACAAAATGGAAAGAAAATCCCAATAGGAAAGAGAAAAAACATGTTGATTTACATATTTTAAAAATGTTTTAAAAATTGTTATAGAAATTCATGAAGTATAATAAAGTACAAGAGGAAACTAAAAATAAGTCGCACTCCCACTATTCAGCACTAACCAGTAACATTTAGTGTATAAATATTTTTAGACTTTTTTGCTGGCATACAGAGACATTTATACTTTAGATTTCTGTTTTGCCAAAAACTAAATCCTACTTCGCATGCTGTTTTTCAAATGTAATGGTTGTGGTTCTCACTTCATATCAACACGTATAGAGGTGCATAGCTTTCAAGGGTGACTCTTCTTGCAGAAAGAATGGATAAGTAGTCACTCGTGTACTTCGGTGGTGTTGGCTCAACATGCCAGACATGTGTCTGCCTGAGTTATCTTCCAGTGTCACCTGTGTACATGTGGGGAAATCATCAGGCAGACATGATCTGCCTCTCATAGACTGTCACTTCAAAACCAAATAAAATGGCTAATGTGACACTCACTCAGTCTATTGCCCACGGCTTTTTGTGCTTTTAATTTACTAAGTACTATGCAAGTCTGCCTTAGAAAGTTCAACTTTAAGGCACATTTTCGTTGATTAATAGTTCCTTTTCCTTACCAATACACACATTCCAAAATAAAGTCTGAGTTCATTTCTTTTGTTCCTTTTTTTCCCTTAGGGAAATTCTACCCCAGGGAAAGCACTTTTAGGGGGATTCCAGGGATCAAATTCAGGTCAGTTGAGGTGTGTCCTAGCTATTTAATTATTAGGAGAACTTAGAGATAAAAAGTTTACTATACATTTAAAACGATATAAATTTAGGCTGTATCTACACATAAATTAGCTTGGGAAAAAAGGCAGCTGAATTCAGTGGAACGACTAGTGATGAACTAGTTACCACCTGAGTGTGATTTGCTGCATTTTTTAAAGCTGATTTCTGTTGGGGACAAAAACAAGACACTTTTTTTTTTTTTTGTGATGAGTTTTTCTGCCTTTCAAACAGAAAGGTCTTACAAACACAGTATGGTTTGCCAAGAGATGTTTAACCTAAAGACTTGCCAATTCAAGAATAGAATAATTTGCCTGAATCTGACAACAGGCAATGACAAATTCTTTAGTTGGTAAAGCATATTAACTGGAGAACATGCATTGCAGGCACTCACAGAAGAAAGCCACCTCTTTCTGCTCAGATCATGATTCTCTGGTTATAACATACTGGAGAGAGACTTTAGGAGTATAAGAACAAATTCTTGAAAGTGCACTGAATTGTAGTTTAATGGTCAGAAAGCATTTGTACAACTTTAAGAATAAATTCTTTTTTCTAACAGATCAGAATTCCTCTGCTGCTTCTTTTTAGAAGGATATATGTAAAGCAGAAGGAGTATGGCTTGTCAGTTTTCATTTTCTGCTAAACTAAATCATTAACATTTCAAGACTTTTGTTTCTCTTATTTCTAAAGAATAGACACGAAGTTTGCATTATCTGTAAAGGTTATAAAGAAAGAAAGATTAGGAGAAATAAATAAAAATGATAAGTTATATATTAAAAATGTAGCAAGTAATTCTGGTTGATAGCATAAGCCCCAGAAAAGAAATTTAAAAACTGAACGATGTATCTACCTTTTACCCTAATTATGACTACCCAAAGTCAAAACAATCCACTGATAATAAGACAAATGTGATATTAGGAATAGGTGAGTAAACATAGGTATTTAAGAGAACCAAATGTTTTAAAAATCTCATCTGATAATCTATATGGATGCTCCCCTCTTCAAGGAGGTGGAACATATTTTCCATCCCTTACGTATGAGCTGGAATAGTGTTCTCCTTCCAAAGAGTACAGTGTGGAAGCTTGGGGGAGGAGAATAACTTTACCATAGAGAAAACTAGCACACGCTATCTCAGCCAGGTGATGAAGGTTAACAGGAACAGTGATAAGACAGGTTGATATCATTTATCCTTGATATTAGGCAAAAGGAATGGCCCTTTGCCTCTAAGGTCTTCTTCCCCTAATCCCATACTCCTGTGTAATCATTATAAAAACACCAGATGAATTTCAATAGCAGGGTGATATAGTTTAGTTATTTATCCCTTCCAAATCTCGTGTTGAAATTTGATCCCCAATGGTGGTGGTGGGACCTAGTGGGAGGTGTTTGGGTCATAGGGACAGATCCCTCATAAGTGGCTTGGTGCCCTCCCCGTGCGGATGAGTTCTGCTCCATTAGTTCCCAGGTGAGCTGGTTATTAAAAAGAGCCTAGCATCTCCTCCCTCCAGCCCCTGCGCTCTCTTGCTTCTGTTCTTGCCACATGTTTTCTGCACACCCTCTCCCCTTCAGCTTCTGCCACGAGTGGAAGCAGGATGAGGCTCTCACCAGAAGCCAAGCAGATGCTGGCACCATGCTTCTTGTACAGCCTGCGGAACCGTGAGCTGAATAAACTTTCTTTCTTTATAAATCACCCAGCCTCAGGTAATTTATAGCAACGTAAATGGACTAGGACAACGAGCATCCCGCACGACCCTGACCATTATCTGTGGTGGAAGGAAGAGAATGTGCAGAGGCACCAAGGGAGAAAGCACATAGTGAATATGACCCCTGGACATGGCTGTGCACAGAGCAGAAAGGAGGGAGTGGTAGGAGATGATGCTGGCCAGGGCAATTTGGGGCCACTCACAGATGGTCTCATTTTCTATGTTAAAAATGTTGTCCTTTCCATGGTCAGTGAGAAGCATCAGAGGCTTTGAAGAAAGGAAGTGGCACGGTCTGGTCCTGCCATAGAGAGATGACTCTTACTGGGTAAGGAGACTGGAGGCAGAAAAGAACGCATCTGGCCCCTCAACTTGAATGAAGAAGGCCAGAGACTACATTAAGGCAATGAAGCGGATGTAGGGAGGAAAGATTGTTGGGAAAAAGTTATTTCCCCTCTATCTATATGTTGTTTACCCATTCAGTAGGTCAGTCAACAAATCTGGGGGGCCATGTGTACAAGCCTGCATGAAGCACACCACCTGTGAGGCTTATAAAGCAGCAGCATATGCCGCAAATGGTACTCTCTGGAGCTGAGCAATGGCATGCCTCTAGGGTATGCATTTTGGCTGGGCACTGAGCTAGATGCTGAATGAGCAGTCATGAACAGAACAGGTACAGCCCTTGTCCACATGGAGCTCTTTCTCTAATCAGGGCCACACCAAGACGGGTGGCTACCCCGTGCAGGGGAATAATTTGGCATTCCTTTGGACTGAGAGTGAAATCTGAGTCTCGTTTTATGGGAGTTCTCTGTCCCTACTCTCCAGTATAGACCAATAATAGCTCTGGCCTGAAATCTGCAAATTTCACACAGCAAAGCTAAGAAGGCAATTTAACTGATCTGTTTGGATCAGTTAAATATAGGAGGTATTTCGTTCTTTATTGGGTGACCACGTTCCTTTCATTCAGTCGGTATTCTTAAAGTGGTTACGTTCCTTTCATCTTATCACATCCTGGTGAAGTTCTAAACAGTAGGCGATTTTTGGCTCCCCTTTTAGACTGATGTTTGGAGTAGCTGTCTGACTGGATTGCCTCTTAATCCAGCCCCAGTTTAACGTGGAAGATAGACATTAAATAAACCTTTAAAAATATTTCATTGGAGTTAATTTGATTTTCTGATTCTAAATAAATGATAGAATTCTCCCATCTCACCCTAGGCAAATCTCTTCATTTTTGTTTCCCTGTTTATTCTTGAAACCTCTCCTGGGAATAAATAGCTCACAGCCGTGTGGAGCTCCTTGGAGAAGGTCTGAGAGAGACAAGTGGGGCAACACAGCCCATCTGCACTTTCTGTTCTTTACGTCGTGGGGGAGATGGCTGTTTCCTTGGTGCACAGCAGGGCGGGGTGAGAGCAAAAGCCCTAGAGAAGCAGTGATTTATACCAGCTATAGAGTTTTGCCAAGAAATAGATGGATTTCGCCAAATAACAAGCTTTTTAATATAAATGCAGACAAATGGCAGCAAGAAGGACAAGGGGCAAAGTGGAAGCTTGGTTTTGGTTTTGGTTTTGGTGCTACACTAGAAGTGCAAGGCTCCAAACTGGAAAGTATAGATTGGGGACCAGTGTATAACACCTTTAATACTTTTTGGAATGGGCTGATTGGCAATCAAAAATTTGTTACATTGGCTGTGCGTGGTGGCTCACGCCTGTACTCCTAGCACTTTGGGAGGCCGAGGCGGGTGGATCACCTGAGGTCAGGAGTTCGAGACCAGCCTGGCCAACATGGTGAAACCCTATCTCTACTAAAAATATACCAAAAATTAGTCTGGCGTAGTGGCGGGCACCTGTAATCCCAGCTACTCAGAAGGTTGAGACAGGAGAATTGCTTGAACCTGGGGGGCAGAGGTTGCAGTGAGCTGAGGTCGTGCCACTGCACTCCAGCCTGGGCAACAGGAGCAAAATACCGTCTCAAAAAAAAAATTTTTTTTTTGTTAGGTTAGGTTTGATTTCATGGCTTACATACTTATTTCTGAATATCTTCCTGATCCCCCCACACCTCTATAGAACTAGCTGCTCTTTCTCTTTTTCTCTCCAATCTCTGCTGCTAGCTAAATCTAATCTAGATGGATCACAATAAATGTTATCTATAGCTTAGTGTGAATTTAAGCCACTTTCACTATTTAAAAGGAGTACTTGTGCTCAGTTTCATCTGCATTGAGAGATGCAAAGGTTTGTGCCCGGTAAAAGCACTAAGGCATAAACTGGGAGTTAGGAGGTTTTGAAGGACTGTGTAGGAGGCCTTGCAAGGGGAGCCTCTGAATTCATACAAAGCAGGAGCTGCTAATTCAGTAGTGCACTGAGAGGCAGAACAAAAGGCGCGTAGCTTCATGGCTACTGCTGAAGGCTCAGGAGAATCCGTCAACCCTCTTCACCCTCCAGGCTCCTGATGTTCCATTAGTGATGCCGAGGACACGGTGGTTGGGAGATTTTCCTCTGCTAACCATCTGACTTCATTTTGAACTCCGGTTCCCTAACTTGCTAGTTGGGCAAATTAAATTACTTAACCTTGGAGCCTCAGACACTTCAGCTGTAAAATGTAGATAATAATAGATGCCACCTCATAGAACCGTTGCTATGAAGGTTGATCAAAATGATGCTGCATGGTGCTTAGCCTGGCACCTAGCACTTTGCCAAGCAGCCAAGTAAGTAAGCTATTAACTGTTAACTGTAGAAAGAGAAGCGAAACAGAGCGTGTGCTTGCTGCTATTTTCTACTGAGTTTGAACAAACACCGACCCCGCTTCCACTGAAAGGATAGGGGTGATAGATGGGGGAGAAAAGGTGAGAGTTTCAGCAAGCTCTGAGTGAGTGTGTCATGCAGCTGGTGACACTCGTGCAGCTCAGGCAATTGCAGAGATGTTCTGAGTGACACTTCTCCTACTCCCTGAAGGCTTAGTGCTGAAATAATGACACAGATGACAGGTTTTCATTTTCCCCCCAATTTTCCTGCCTACATGGTTAATCTAGGGGTTCTATCTGTGTGCTACACCTGATGGGAAACACAAAATTCTAACAAAGATGTCTAAAGTGTACCAAGTTTTTTATCTGGAAATATTGTATTGTAGATCTGTCAGGGACTCTACTATATCAGATAAACATAAACATGATCATACCATGTTTTAGGACTTTAAGAAGCTCCATTCTGAGCCAGTAATCTGAGTTCTCACTACATTTAGACAGTTTCCAATTGAAGAAAACAAGAGACTGCAGCAGTTATTAAACATTAGAATGAGTTATTTAATAGAGAAGAAATTCTCATTTCTCTGAGGTGATTTGGAAGTGACGTTGCCTGAGGGAAGGATGAGATAACAGGATTTACTGAGCTCTCTCTAAGCCCGAATTATTCAGGGAAGGCTCCAGTTCAAAGGCTTTATATTAATTGTTTCTCACAGCATCTCCAACATAAATATAGACTCGGGTCATTTCTTTTTAAATCCACTCTCAACATCACAATCACTAATGTCATTCTTTGTACTGACTCTACCTTTCGTTGTGGTCAATGTCATATCCTCCTCTCACCTTCCAATGTTCTTAGTTGCCCCTAAACACATTATGCTCAGAGAGGTCAGAGTAATCTTTTCCACCAATATTTCACTAAGAAAATCTTCAAATATAAAGCAAAATTGTAATTATTTTACTATGAACATTCATGTACCTACCAGCTAGGTTCTGCCATTAGCATTTTACTTACACTTGCTTTCTCACATTTCTGTCCATCCATATTTCTACCCCTTCATTCATCCACGAATCCATCTTAATTTTGGTGTGTTTCAAAGGAATTGAACATATCAGTAGTATTCTCTGTAAACACTCTGGCATGCATATAACTAAAGTTCAATGTTTATGTTTTTTTAAATGTAAAATTTGAATACCAAATTTACATTTTTTGAGTTTTCACCACTGTGTAACCTTAACTTTTTTTTTTTTTTTTTTTTTGAGATGGAGTTTTGCTCTTGTTGCCCAGGCTGGAGTGCAATGACTCAATCTCAGCTCACTGCAACCTCCATCTCCCTGGTTCAAGCGATTTTCCTGCTTTAGCCTCCCAAGTAACTGGGATTACAGGCATGTGCCACCACATCCAGCTAATTTTTTGTATTTAGTAGAGATGGGGTTTCACTATGTTGATCAGGCTGGTCTTGAACTGCTGACCTCATCTGCCTCGGCCTCCCAAAGTGCTGGAATTACAGGCGTGGGCCACTGTGCCCAGCCATTAACCTTAACTGTTATCAGGGATAGATTACTGTCACTCCAAACAGTTCCCAGAGGACACCAGTGTTCTAAGTTTTTCCCACTGTGTATTAATTTCTCCTGTTCTAGAATATCATATAAATGGAATCATATAAAATTTTCTTTCCTGTAGCAGCAAATTAATTCTTTTTTTTGCTGAGTAATAGTCCATTTATGAATATTCCACAGTATGTTTATTATTCTTTTATTAGTAGATTTTGGGGATGTTTCCTATTTGGGGCTATAATGAATAAATTTGCTATGAAATTATTGCATGAGTCTTTTCATGAACATATATTTCCATTTGTTTTGAATAAACACCTAGGAGTAGAATTGCTGGGGAGGTGTGTTTGTCTTTAAAACAGAGTGGCCTTTTAGAAATATGTTAAATAATATCCCTTCTCTATTTTCAATTCTCTAGTGACTTCCATTGTAATTAGGATGACATCTCACCATAGTAAAAGCTCAGAAAGATCAGGCTTCCGTCTCCCTTCCAGCTCAATCTCATATTGCTCCCATGACCATATCTTCCATCTGTCCTACCTGCCAACTTGTCATCATTTCCAGTCTATTCCTTAATGAGCTAAATGTGTCCCCAACTTGCCCATACCCTTGTTACCCCAGCCAAGACCATTATTCTTCCAATCCATTGCATGGCTTCCAAGACCATTATTCTTCCAATCCATTGCATGGCTGATTCATTCTTCAGGCATCAGCTTAAATGTTACCTCTTCAGAGAACATCTAGGTTAAAAGAGGTTAAATCACTTGAGCAATGTCACACAGCTGGTAGAGCCAACATGTAAATCCACGCAAACAGACAATCTGTGCCCAAAGCCCTCCCCTAAGCATCTTAAAACAACCTCCCTCCCTTCAAGACTGTGTCTTGTGATAGTTTTTTTCTTCTCTTTCTTAGCTACCATTCACTGCCCTTTTTGTTTGTCTCATTTTTTTCCTTTGCTTTTTCCCATTCCTTGGAATTGTTCCTTCTAAGGTTATCCATGATCAACTAATTGTTAAATTTGGTGAAAATACATTGTGGACCCTACATAACTTTGCCTCTCTTCGGCATTTGACTCTATTGACTATTTCCTTTTCTTGAAATGTTCCATTTGGCTTGTGTAAGCATAGTCATTCATGGTTTTCTCTGCCTCTATGGTCCCACATTCTTGGTATCTCTACTCAGTGTTCCATTGCTTTCCCTTCAGGTACTGTTGCTTCAGAAGTCTTCCCTGATCTTATTCTTGTAGCACTTCACACATTCTCCCTGGGAGATCTCATCTATGTCTATGGCATCAATCATGACCTACATATTGATTGTCTCTTCAGCTAAATCCCCAATCTAAATACATATTGAACCACCTTAATTGCATGTCCCAAAGGCATCATGTTAGTCTCCAAAGATGGTCCCCAATGAGCCATGTCTCCTAGTGTTTATACCCTCTGGAGTCCCCTGCCCTTGAATCCGGGCTGACCCTGTGACTCTCTCTTAACCAGTAAAATGCTGCAAAAGTGGCAGTGAGTTCCAAGGCTAGGTCACTAGAAGCCTTATAGCCTCTGCCTAGGCCTCTTGAAATGTGCATTGTTGGGATACTGTCTTTTGCAACCCAACTATCCTGCTGTGAGAAGCTCAAGCCACATGGAGAGGCCACGTGCAGGTGGACAAGCCCAGCAGAGCTTTTATCCAATAAACAGCATCAACTGCCACCCATGTGAGTGAACTGTCTTAGATAACCAGCCCACTTGAGCCTTCAGATGACTGTAGCCCAGCTGATGTCTGACAGAAACTACATGAGAGAACCCAAGCAAGAATGTCCAGATGACCATGGTCCACTCACAGAACCATGAGAAATAATCATGAATTATTCTTCCAAGCTACTACATTTTGGAGTAGTATATATGCAGCAATGGATAACTGGAACAGGCATCTCAAATGCAATATTCTCGAACTGAACAAACTGTCTTTCTCTTATACCAGGCCCTCCTCTAACCTTCATCATTCTGGTTAATGGCATGGCTACATACCTGATCCTAAACCTGGAAGTCATTCTTCTTTTATTTATTTTGAGACAAGGTTTTACTCTGTCGCCAAGGCTGGAGTGCAGTGGTGCCATTAGAGCTCACTGCAGCCACCCTGTGGGCTCAAGGGATTCTCCTGCCTCAGCCCCACAAGTAGCTGGGACTACAGATGTGTGCCACCAAGCCTGGCTAATTTTTGGTATTTTCAGTAGAGATGGAGTTTTGCCATGTTGCTCATGCTTGTCTCAAACTCCTGAGCTCAAGTGATCTGCCTGCTTTGATCTAGCTATTTTACCCAGACTGGTCTCAAACTCCTGAGGTCAAGTGATTCTTCTACTCTTATTGAATCAGCTTGCACCTCCAGTAAACTTCCCTTTCAGTCCTATAAATTCTATTATCTAAGCAGATCCTGTAGTCTCCCTTTGTCTGAGCCCTGGTCCTGCTCCTTTAGTTGTGCTTTGCTACGGCTTGAATGTGACTCCCCCAAAAGTATATGTTACAAGCATAACCACCATTGTAACTGTATGAAGAGGTGGGACCTTTTCGAGGTAATGAGGCCATAAGGGCTCTGTCCTTATCAGTGGATTAATGCCATTGTTGCAGGAATGGATTCCTTATAAAAGGATGAGTTCAGCCCCCTCCTGCTCTCTCTCTCCCACCCCTATTTGCCCTTCTGCCATGGGATAATGTAGCAAGAAGGCCCTCACCAGATGCTGACCCCTTGATCTTGGACTTCCCAGTCTCCAAAACTCTGAGAAGTAAATTTTTATACTTTATAAATTATCCAGTCTCAGGTATTCTCACATAGCAGCACAAAATAGACCAAGAGAGACCCTTTTTCATTTCTCATGTATGTAGTTAACATTACTGTCTTAACTGATCTGACCATTGGCCCTCTCAAAACCATTCTCTACACTTCTGTGAGTTATCTTCCTAAAACATGGGCCTGATCTTGGTTATAAAGCTGCTCATAGTTCCCAGCTGGCCTCAGAATTAAGGGCAGACTTTAGTAGGGTACATGGGTTCCTCATAATCTGGCCCATTAGCTCTTCATCATCATTTATGTCTGCTGCTCTCCCATGACTATTTGGTCTCATTCATATCCACTCCCATTTTTTCCCCAGAAAGTTCTGTTCTCTATTTCATCTCTGGATCTTTGCGTATATCTTTCTGTACTTGTATCCTGTAGTGATTAAGAGCTCTGGATCTTATTGTGACTTTGCCACTTTCTAGCTATATGACTTCAGCCAACTTACTTAGTCTCTCTGTGTATCAGTTGCCACAGTGGAAATAATAGTGGAGACTACCTCATGTTATTTTTGTATGGATTAAAAAAATTGACACAGGCAGGGTGCAGTGGATCAAGCCTGTAATCGCAGCACTTTGAGGGGCCAAAGCGGGTGGATCACCTGAGGTCAGGAGTTTCAGACCAGCCTGGCCAACATGGAGAAACCCCATTTCTACTAAAAATATGAAAAATTAGCTGGGCGTGGTGGTGGACACCTGTAGTCCCAGCTACTTGGGAGGCTGAGGCAGGAGAATCACTTGAACCCAGGAGGCAGAGGTTGCAGTGGGCTGAGATCACATCATTGCACCCCAGCCTGGGCAACAAGAGGGAAACTCTGTCTCAAAAAAAAAAAAAAAAATTAACACAGGTAAAAAGCTTAGATCAGTGCTGAGCACAATATAAACACATTAGTGGCTAAAGCATCAACAAGTGTTTTGAGCTGCTGCTATTTTTACTTTCCCTAGAATTCTATCTCTTACCTTCCACTCCTCTCACTGCCCTTATTTGCCCAGAAATCCCTTTATGTCCTACAAAACTCATATATTACTCATATATTACTTTTAGGAAATTATCAGTGACTGCTCTAACACAGTTCTTGATGTATGTTCTCTACTCCCTGACCTCTTGCTTTGTTGATACTTGATTATTGTACTTACTACTCCATACTTAAAAAATGTAATTGGTAAAAAAAAAAAAAATATGTAACTAGTAATAGGCAGAAAAGCTGGAACTGATTCCCAGTGCCTGTTACATGACAGGGGCTCATTATATACCTGCTGAGTGAATGATGGAAGGTCAAGTGAACAAATGAAAGAAATCGGGCAGAAAATATTTCCAGGTATTTGGGGAGGGGAGAATTGGAGAAGGAAAGAATGAAGGAGGTTGGGATTTGATGAAGAACATATTTGTGACAGTGAAACTCAGTCGTGGGATTCTGCTGTTTATATTGTTTTCTTTCCTTCTCCAATCAATGTGAGTTGTACAGACCATAATAAAAGTTTCATCTTGAGCCCGTTATTGCATCACCATTTGGCTGATGTTTTCAGTCTCATCACTGCTCCATCACTGTGGGAGGTTAACACTCCCTGAGGGGTGGCAGTACCCTCTGCATTTCTCTGGGAAACTCCAATGATTCATCCAAAAGTGTGAGAAGCCAAGCAGCTTTTATCACCCAGGAGACAGCTATAACCTGACCTCAATTCATGCCAAAGAAGCCTGCGGAAAGTGCCCTGGAAGTGAACAGCCTGCTCATGACTCAAGGAACTCGAAAGCCAGAGTTCTGACCAGTATTATTGGGGTGGGTAAAAGAACTTCACTCCTTCCGATCTGAGACTGTCCTTGCCTGAGGTGAGGGAGACTTTATTTCAAGGGTATTTGAATAAACATGACATACATAAACTTGATTTTCCAGGTTTTGGGGAAAGCATGCATTTGTCCTCTGCATCATGACATAATGTCCCTGGTGGCTCCTTTCAGGGCCTGTGCTGCACTCTCCTTGGTGACTGTTAGCATTGGAGTTGGACAATTTAAGGGCAGGAGTGGAGACCTGCTCCTTATAAAGGATGACTACACTTATTTAGGGATACTGCTCACGGTGACTCTCAGAGTAACTCTTTTGTTCCAACAGTTGTTCCCAGGGTAGGGTAATATTGGAACAGAGGCTTATGCTGCAGTCCCATGTGAGTGGGACTGAGGTCCCTTCAGTAGCTGAAAAATCCCCACTTCAGTGCCACGGCTTCAGCTACTGCAGCCCTTACTGTCTTCAAAAACAATGGTAAGGATTCCTTTAACCTCAGAGGAGGAATTAGCTTTTTGCAGAGACTACAAAAAACCCATAGGATACAAACATTTCTACAATCCAGGAAGGAGTCCCACATATAAAAACAAAACTGTAATACATTTTATAAGTGCTTTGCCTAAATATGTGAGGCCGTATTTACTCAGTTTCTCAGAAAACAGTTCTCGAGAAGCTACTGTGTGCCAGAGCCTCCTTAGGGGGCAGGAACTACTTATTTATCTTCATGTCAACATCCCTAGGTAAGTGCCTAGCCCATGGTATGGTCTACAGACTATGCAATGCTATTTCCCTTAGCCCGGCCAGAGTTCAGGGTGAGACTATGACTAGATCTTCTTTCTCTCCGTGAAGGTAACTAACCTTCCACGGGACTTAAGGCTTCACATTTTGGCCTTAACCAAGTCAACTAACTCAAGTTAGAGGGGCAGTGATTATTTGAATTGCCAAGGTACTACTTAATGAGAATCTTTGTGACTAAGCTCTTAAAGTTGAAACTTAAGAAAGTAACATTGGCTGAAAAAACTTGTTGGATAAACATTGCTACTCCCTTGAAAATTCTGGAAGTTCCAGCTTGGTTGCTGACCATTTCTTACCATTTATCTATTTGTTTAGCACTAACATTTCTTAAGCTTCCAATATATACAGAATGCTACGCCGGGTTCTGGGAAATACAGTGAGCTATGCTCCCTGTCTGCAAGTTGGTCACATCTTAAGTGGGGGTGCAATAAATGACAGATTCAAACCACTGAACAATTATAAACAGAGAAAAACAACTTTTATGAGCAAAGGCTTTCAGCAACTCCAGGCACAGTCTTGCCCAAGGCCTTGGCTGTGACACTGCCTCTGTTACAGAGAAGAAGAGTGAAATGTTATAAGACTATTGAAACATTTATAAATGTTAGAAGACTGTGGAGTTAATGCTATGTTCCTCTTCATCTTTAGGTCTTTGTACATGCTGGTTCCTTGTCTTCCCACCACTACCCCTATATCATTTATCTAATTAAAACTCAGAAACATGAATGAGAAGTCCTTTTTGATCACCAGCCTACACACACACACATACACATAGACACACACACTGCGTTGTCCTTCCATTGGGGTACCACTAGCACAGTACAATTCCTCCAATATGATAGCATTTATTACAAGGTATTATGATTTCTGCTCAACTTCTCTCTATCCCTTCTGCCTGCTACATTGTAACTTCTGTGACGGCAGGAATATATCTGTTTTGTTCACCATTATATTGGCTGGCATGTAGCAGCTATTCAATAAGTATTTGCTGAATGCATGAATGAATGGATGAATGGCAGAACCAACATTCAAGTAAAATTTTCACGTATTGTTTACTTTGTGCCATAGCTTCCTAGGTATTTTATGGATCTTGTTTCTGTGGGGTTACAGATAGCATAAATTTGTTGCAGTATTATTATATTGTTTATTAAATGCCTTAGTCACTTGTTAGATTTAGTGCTGGTTGCAGAAGGGTATAATGTTATTGATAGGAAAGCTATAGTCTTGATCCCTATATCAAGACCAAATGGCTTCTTATCTGGAAATCTCTACCTTAAATTGAGCAGTATCTAGATTAGATGTTTTGAAACTGTGTACCACTCACTATGGTGGGCAAATAGTTCAGACAGACTAGGAGATGGGATATGAGCAACTTAGAATAAACTACAAAAAGAATTCTAAAGACACATGACCCATTAAATTCCTTTTCCATTGAAAATCAGACCAAAATCTGTGGCAAAATCAGAGAATGTATTCCAGAAATATGGCTGTAGATGTGAAGACTAAATAGCAAGCAGTGTTTAATCTGAAGTAAATGAATGTTATTTCAAGGAGCAAAGTAGCTAACATTTGCAATAAATCTTTGTTTTGAAGTATCTTTCTCAAAGGTCATCAAAATAGGTTTTAATTTAGATTCCTAAATCCAGTTTCTGCTCTGTTAGTTATTGGGGATTTTTTGAATAAATAATCTACACAGAACTGTGGACTCTGCCCTGCTTTCTCAACCTCACGGTGTGGTCATCCAGAAAGGATTTCTTCTCCGCACTGAAGGCTGGAGGCTTAGACATGGGGTACCTCCTGCCTGATGTATCATACGCTTCCCAGAACCTTAAAGGTTAAGATGAGTCATTATAAGTGAAATGACCCTAGACAGAGAACAAAGAGGGCTGGCACATGCTGGCTGTAACATTCTGGGAGAGCTCTTCATCCCGTTTACATGTTCTTGAGAGGGTGCCTTCCGTGCTGTGATGAATGAGCCACCCGGACCTCCCGCTACCACACAGCAGTTGTTTAGTCAGAGATCCTGTGCATCTGGGTCTGTTTTTAATCAGCAGGTTCTAGAACAAACAAACAAACAAAAAACAAAAACAAGCCCACGCTCTCTGAATATGACTCTCTGACTCTCTTGTGTTTCTTGTTTCCATTTTATTGTGCTAATGTGATACTGCTTCTTAGCCTAGTGCATTTGGATTGGTTGTTCACATTGAGCATAAATTGCCAAACACTCAACTTTAATCTAATTGTACATACTATAGACAGAAAATGTTGAAGTTAAAAACACTTCCATAATCACAGATTGGGTGTATGGATGAGCAAGTGGATGAGTTAGGCCTTTTGTCATCTCAGTCCATAGCTTGATCCTTCAGGTATTCAAAGGGAAACTGGGACTGTCTTCCACTGATGACCTCACTGACAATGACGTTCATCTGCCACCATTTATAGTGAGTGAAACCTTATGGTGTAGTTGCTAAGTCTCAAATTCAGAGAGACCTAGGATCAAATCTCATTCTGCTACTTTCTAGCTATGTAACCTTGGGCAAGCCACATGGTGCCTTTAAGACTTAGCCTCCTTAACTATATTATAAGAATAATAACATTCCCTATGCCAAAGGGATCCTGTGAGATAATAACATCTTAATTGAGTTAAATTATTTAAGAGTTAAATGAGATAATGGATAAAAATCCTGGCACATTTTGAGCGCTTCATAAATATTAATGATGAAGATCCTTATTTAAACGTGCCCTGCATTCTAAAAATGAGAAGTAACTTTCTGGCTGAAACCAACCCCTGAACGGTAACAGAGAAACCTGTTTCAACAGGGTTGAAAAAAAAAGCTGGGGGATAATGTTTCTAATCTTAGAGTTTAAGAGAAAATACATTTTAATACATTTTAAATTCACTTGGCAAATCTTTTTAGGGACACCAGAAGAAGGTACTTTCTGAAAGAGTTAAAATGTTTTCCTTAAAATAAACAAATCTCCCTCATAGAATTTTTGCTTAGACTAAGTTGATGGGACATTCATTAAGAAATCAACTTTTCGGCCGGGCGCGGTGGCTCAAGCCTGTAATCCCAGCACTTTGGGAGGCTGAGGTGGGTGGATCACGAGGTCAGGAGATCGAGACCATCCTGGCTAACAGGGTGAAACCCCGTCTCTACTAAAAATACAAAAAACTAGCCAGGCATGGTGGCGGGCGCCTGTAGTCCCAGCTACTCGGAGGCTGAGGCGGGAGAATGGCGTGAACCCAGGAAGCTGAGCTTGCAGTGAGCCAAGATGGCGCCACTGCACTCCAGCCTGGGCGACACAGTGAGACTCCGTCTCAAAAAAAAAAAAAAGGAAATCAACTTTTCATCCTCGCTTGGATAATGCAACCAGGGAACCAGTAAATATCCTGGGAAAGCCAGCTTGCTAAATGCAGCTACCGTTTCTTAAAAATGTTATTTTTATCTATCAAAAAATTTTATTGTTATTAAGTATCATTGAAGTTCAATCCTGTGATAGAAACTGTGCTTAGATACAGGGAATCAGATAGGAATGTGACATAGTTCTGCCCTCAGGGGTTTTAAGTGGGAAGATAGAATATGCCATTAAAAAAAAAGCCATCCTTGGCATGGAAGGTTAAATGCCTTATAACTAACTGATGATTGATAGCAGAAGAGTGACTAATTCTCATCTAGAAAGAGAAGACCTGGGCTCTAGTTTTGGTCCCACCACTTGTCAAGTTTGTAACCTGGGGAAATTCACTCAAATCCTTAGAACTTTCAGTTTTTCAAAGGAAACGGAGATGACAATATTTGCCCTACCATTCCCATAAGGCTACTGTGAGGTTTGAATGAGCTAAGGTTTATGAAAGCACATAATAAATTACAGCACTTCGGTGCTGTTCCTCAGTGTGATCATTTTCCTTCCTCTGTCTCCTCATAGACTGAGACTCTCACAAACTTTTTCTTTGTTATTTTCTGTCTCTGCTTATGAAATATTTGCAAGTTATATCATTGTATGTGTGTGTATTGTGTACACATTATCAAGTCTTATCAAGCAAAAGCAGCAGAACTAAACACAGACATCCGTACTCCTAAAAGTCCACCACTTAATCCTGAAGACAACATTGTTAGAGAAGAAAAGATATTCTCTAAGGTTGGACCTATATCAGAAACGAGTAGTGTCACCCTTGCTTTACAGTGGAGAAAACTGAGTATTGATTTATTGAACACTTATTCAATAAAGGTTTATGAAGAGCCCACCCTGCACCAGGGGCCCAGGTATCAACTTAAAGAATACGAGTGAGAAAAAACAGGGAACTCAGTCCTGAGATTGACCTTTGCTGTAATTTCTGGGCATTGTAGGAATCAGCCAACTTCCTGTCCTTTAGTTTCCTCTTCTGTAAACTGAAGGTTAGTTAGTTGTAGAGCATACAGTCAGTGTTATGTCTGAAGATATTGAAATACAGAGACAAAGTGAAAAAGAAGGGTATGAAACCCCTTTCCATTCAACTGTAAGAGAGATGACGATTGTTATTCTTGGCAGTTCTGAGAGTGGGCAGTGGAGAGAGTGGTTTGTTTGAGGATGCCATGCTGAGCATTGGGTGGATATGGAATTTGTGTGGGCTGGGAAGTAGAGAAGGGAGTTGGGGCAAGCTAAGACTGCCAGCATCCAGACTCGGAGCTTCTGGGGTAGTTACGGGGAATGAGTCAGGAAATAGTTCTGTGTAAATAGGAAATTTTAAAGCTAATGTCGTCATAGGCCAAAGGAATTTTGGGGAGATGATGAGAGATGTCAACTTTTGTGGATGAGCCTACATGTAGGTGATGGTTCTACACTGAAAGATTTGCCACTTTTCTTCACCCTAGAATGTTCATATTGTGTGTGTATGTGTGTGTGTCTGTCTGTCTGTATGGTTGCTTAGTGGACTGTGAGATATACTAAACATAGATAAAAGGAATATTTAACTAAAAGATGAAGCAACAGAAAGTTAATCAAATAGTATCCAAGACAGGACGGAAATGGGCTTTAGGGGAGTCCTGAGAGAAAGAGAACTCACATTCATTCACATTCATTGAGTTCATGTGAATTTTTTCTTGGCCCTGGGCACTGTCATATCCATGAAATAACCTTATTATTGTCTTGAAAAGCTGTTCTTACATAGATCTGAAACCTAAGGCCCAAAGACAGTAAGCAGCTTCTGGGAACGACTATGTTGTTGAGCTCAGGTTTGAGCTGTGGAGGGTATGAAGTTATTTCCTCTTGGAAACTCCATCACAGACTCAACATGCTGGGCAAACTCACTTTATCTTTAAAGAACAGTCTCTATTTGCAAAGGAGAGAACTTGCTTCCAGACACTTGGTACTGTTAGAATTGTCAGTCGACGTTACCAAAGCAAAGGCACTTGAACTTAGGCCAAGGTATATGTTTCTGTAGTCACCCTGTGGTAACTACTGGGGTCAGCATTTCACAAAAACCTACTTACCCTTTTTAGTTAGGAAAACCCTAGAGGTTGGGGAGTAGGAGTGAGGGTCCCTAATTCCACTGTCATTTGGAAAAATGTCCAGATGAGAGTAGGCTATCCACTTCCTAGAGGCAAATCTTTCTGAATCTACATAGTCTCACAGACTCACAGAACTTCAGAGCTGAAGAGACCTTCAGATAGATATTTTTCAGATAGACCTTCAGATAGACATTTTGCCCCACTGCTCAGTCTAGATTAGCGGAAAGGGCAAGAGTTCACTTATGGCCCTCCCATCTTCCTGTATTCAGTATTTTCCTGTCTGAAACATTGGGTGCATGATTAAGCTATTTAACCAGTTTCTGAATTTGTAATTTATGTAGCCAGGAAAAGGGCATTTATCACTTGAATCACCCCAGCAGTCTGTGTCAGAGTTAAGGAGAGATTTTTTA
Source organism: Chlorocebus sabaeus (assembly GCF_047675955.1). Lineage (NCBI taxonomy): Eukaryota > Metazoa > Chordata > Mammalia > Primates > Cercopithecidae > Chlorocebus > Chlorocebus sabaeus. The sequence continues at coordinate 35,957,541 of NC_132923.1, read as the reverse complement.
TTTTTCTAAAAATTCTGTTCTAGGCTATTTAAGGTCACTCTGCTTGCCTGCTTTGGAGAGACTTGTACATGCGTTGCTGATCCCTGGGCTGAGTTCTCCCAGCCCTAGTGAACTCAGAAGTACAGATCCAGAAGATTCGGCTTGATGGTTCCCATCAAGGGTAAAACTGAAAATAGGAAGCCGTTGGTTGCTGATTGTAAGATAAATTTGTTTCAACAGTCTGTCAAAAGCAGTGGGTCATATGAAAAGCCACATGACTAACCCAAAATAATTGGAGCTTAAAAGATGCTAGGGTCTATGAGTAACATTTCTTTCACCATGGGATCTAGGTAAGGCAAACTCACTCCCTCACTAGTTCTTAAGTCCCATTTTCTTTTTGTCCTGGAACATTTCACCTGTCCTGATGTGGCAAACTAAGTGATTGAATTAATACAGAAATGTCAGCCTTTACTGATGACAATTAGGTGTTCATTTATTTCTGCTTTATTAATAATTTACCTGTTCAACAAATCTTTAAAGCCTACTGTGTGCTAGGTGTGGAGGAAGAAACAAGTAACACTTCCTCCACGACACCTTTTCTAATCCCTCCAGTGTAAATTCTCTCTTCCTTTCCGGAAACTTAGTAGTTCTTTGTTTATAGTTCTCCAATAGATTTATGCCATGTTGCCTTGTATTGCAGCAGCCTGAGAACATGTCTTACTATTCAGAACTAAGAAATTCCTTTACAAATATTTGTCTGTTCCATGGTATTTAAAGCAGTGCTGGTACAGAGTATGTTGTCAATGTTGTGGAACAAATGACTGAGTGAATATTTGTTGAATTAGGTAAGAAGTTTCTTCAGCTTTGGCTGTTACACTGCTGTTAACAAACAACTCCCAAATTTCAGTAGCTCAGAACACAATGATTTATTTCTCATCTATGTTAATGTCTATTGTGAGTTAGGTGCATCTCTGCTCCCCATCTTCTGGATTTGGGGATCTGGGTAGAAATAGCCATTAGTTGGAATTTTCTTGTGTTGGGGGACAAGAGAGATGGCAGATACACATGACAGATCAGAAGTGGCATTCATTGGCTGGGCACGGTGGCTCACACCTGTAATCCCAACACTTTGGGAGGCATAGGCAGGCAGATCACCTGAGCTCAGGAGCCCGAGACCATCCTGGCCAACATGGTGAAACCCTGTCTCTACTAAAAATACAAAAATTAACCAGGCATGGTAGCAGGTGCCTGTATCTCAGCTACTTGGGAGCTTGAGGCAGCAGAATCGCTTGAACCCAGGAGGCGGAGGTTGCAGTGAGCTGAGATCGTGCTACCACCCTCTAGCCTGCGCAACAAAGCGAGACACCGACCAAAAAAAAAAAAAAAAAAAAAAAAGAGACATCCATCACTTCTGCTCATATTTTGTTGTCACAAACTACTCATGTAGCCATACCTGCCTTGGAGGGCAGACAAGGATAATTTTCCCATGAGGAAGGCCATGAATATTTGGGAATAATAATATAATTTACCAGAGAAGTCATCCTTATTTTTTAAAGAACTTAAAATTTAGTTGAGGAAGTAAGCTATACACAAAGCAATACAATTAAAAAAAAATAAGGTGCAAGCAACATGTTATAGAGGTGTTAGAGAGGTGAGAGGAGGAGAGATTTCTTTGGACTGAGATTAGTATAGAGGACTTACTAGAAGATGTGTTCTTTAAATTGGGCATAAAAAGCAAGATTTTGCCAGGTGGAACTGGACAAAAGGTGAATAGAAGAGTATTTAAAAATACATGAAGGTACTCAAACAAAAGATGTACTAAAAAAAAAAAAAAAGTGAAAAGTACACTTTTGGTGGAGAATTAAGTACCACATTTCAAAGTCGGGAATTTAGAGTCTATTAAGCAGGAAATTACAAGCCACTAGAGTTTTGGAAAGCTAAAAAAGGATGGATTAGAGAGAAGCTGAAGACATTTTTGAGGCTACACAAAGAGTCAAGGAAGAAGAGAAAAAGACGGAACCAGAACAGTGCAAAATATCAACAGGACAGAACATACAGAGGCCAAATACAAAGGAAATGTACAAAGGTTGAAAACGGATTCGTTTGGAAAGCAAAGGACAGAGACAGTGAAAGAAGTTGCAGATGATTCCTTTAATGGTGGTGCCATTAATGGAATTCAAAAAATAAGAAGAGGATTGACTCATCGGAGGAGAAAATAAGTTTTATTTGAGGTATTCTGACTTCGAGGAATTTCAGATAGAAATGTTTAGTAGGCGTATGGAACTCTGGGAACAGAGTTAGGCTTGTGGTTGCGATTGAAGATGTAGTCCCGAGGGACCCCTTAAGAGCTGACAGTTGAAGCCGTGAATGCAGATGAGAATCCCAAAGGAAACTAGTGGCCAAAAGGCAGAATCTTGGAGGGTTGCCAACATGTAGGATGTGGGAAGATGAAGACAAACCAGGGAGGGAGGCTGAAGAACACTGACAGGGCAGAGAGGAGAACAGTATAGTGTGGGATCGCGTGAGCTGAGGCAGGCGAGAGGCCGAGGAGCAGGGGGAGGTCAGCAGTGTCAAATGCTTTAGAAAGTGCTAAGAAGATGAGAATGTAGAAAGTGGTATTGAGGTTAGAGTAGGAGATCATTGGTGACGAGTAAGGAAACAACTTCAGTGAGGACTGGAGATGTTCTTGCGAGATATTTGATAACAAAAACTACAGAGATTACATAATGGAGGAGTAGTTGGAAGTGGTGGAACTGAGTGTACGGTTAGTGCAGTAACCTCTGAAAAGAAGAGGGACCTATTCCATTCGGGAAAGGCAGGAGAAAACTATGCACTGAGAGAGAACTTGTCCGTGAGAAGGAGTGATTTTTCAGGTGCTTCTTAACAAAGTAGAGTTTAGGGAATGTATTCACTCTTTGAAATTAAAAAGGAATTGCTTATTATTGAAAACTCAGGTCAGCTATTTAAAAAAAAAAAAAAAACAGAGAAAAATAAGACAAAAGAAGAAGAGAAAAAACAAAAACAAAAACAAAACATGCACATACAACCAGTCAGGAGACTTTCCAAACAACTGTATTGTATTCATTTGCATATATTCCATGTCTGGCACTGGGCAGTCAAATATTCACAGGTAATAAATAGATATTAGAGAATGTATTATTGGGCCTTAGGGCTGATAATTTTAGAAAAATGTTTTTGTGGCTGGGTGTGGTGGCTCACTCCTGTAATCCCAGCACTTTGGGAGGCCAAGGCGGATGGATCACAAGGTCAAGAGATCGAGACCATCCTGGCTAACATGGTGAAACCCCATCTCCACTAAAAATATAAAAATTAGCCGGGCATGGTGGCACACACCTGTAGTCCCAGCTACTAGGGAGGCTGAGGCAGGAGAATCGCTTGAACCTGGGAGGTGGAGATTCCAGTGAGCTGAGATCACGCCACTGCACTCTAGACTGGCAACAGCATGAGACTCCGTCTCAAAAAAAAAAAAAGAAAAAAAAGAAAAAAGAAAAAAAAAAAAGAAAAATTTGTTTGTGACTTGGAGCGTGTTAATCAAAGTGTCACTTCAGTAAGAGGAGGGCAGTTTAGGCCTTTTTTGGGGTGTAGTGAAGACCTTTTCTTTCCATAAGATTGAGGTTGCTGGAGTCTCTTCAAAGTGACTAGGATATGTGCAACCCACAAAACTCTGCAGGGAAATAAGACCCAACTATAGTATAATTATGTTATGTTAGGTTGCTGTCTATGATATGAGGAGAGTGTCCTGGGAAAGGAAGAGCTGGTGAACTTAGTAAAAAGCTGATGTTTACTGACATTTATTCATTTGTTTCTTCATTAATCATTCACATTCATTCAACATTCTGCATATTTACTGAGCACATGCCAGCTACTATTCTAAGCACTAGAGACAGACAGAGCCTCTCCACTCATGGAGATCACATTGAGATGAACAAATAAGAATGGGAGGTCATATAGTGATGAGTGCTATTAAAAAAAAAAAAGCAGATTAAAGGGATCAAGAACAAATGAGGGGGCGGACTTCTCTTTCATACAGAATGGTCTTGAAAGGTCTCCGATGAAAAAAACACTAAACAGAGGTCTGAATGATCTGGAGGAAGAGTGGCCCAGACAGAGAGAACAGCCAATGCTAAGCTTATTCATTACCAAGGCAGGAATGAACTTGACACATTTTAAGAAGTGCAAGAAGGTCAGTGTGGTGGGAATAAAAGGAGCAAATGGAGAGATATGGAGATAGATATGAACTCAGAAAGAGAGGCCAGATCATGTGGGACCTTGAAGGCTTTTATTTTCACTGTGGTGGAAACTCCTTGGGTGGGTTTTGAGGAAGAGAAGAACATGCTAGGGATTATGTTTTTAGAAGATCACTCTGACTACTATGTGGAAATAGACCATAAGAGGGCAGGACCTGAGACAGGGAGACCAGTTAGGAAGCTGGTGCAGTAATCCAGGCAAGAGAAGAACAGAAGTTTGAATGAGGATGCAGCAATGGTGATGAGGAGAGGTGGAAAGATTCTAGATATATTTAAATGTTTTTAATAGCAGTTTTATTGAGATATAATTTACATAGCATAACATTTTATTTAATTGTTTTCATTAAAAGTACACAATTAAGTGGCTTTAGGAATACGACAGGACTCCATGATAGGGTAGATACAAAGTGTGAGAGGAAGAGAGAGGCATCAAGGTTGTCACCTGGATTATGGATTAAGAAACTGAGTGGCATTTGCTGAGCTGTAGAGCACTGGGGAGAAGAAAAGAACCTATATCACTTGACTAGGAGATGACCTGTAAGCACACAGGAAGATGTCTAGTGTGTTGTAAATGTAAAATATATTTCTGGCTATTCTTTTCCCTATATTACACTTCCTCTCTATTTTTAAACACAATGAGTAAGTCAGAGGTATAGTTATTGAAATCAGGATATATAGTCAGAGGGTTTAATGTCTGGATTTGATTTGATGTTCAGAAACCATGCTATGGATCTAGGAAGTTTTCTATCTCTCCTTCCTTGGTGCTGACTCTGTCTCAGTTGTGGCCAAAGATAAATTTCTCCTGTAAGGCATATAGCAAATTGCCGTGCAAGGTATTTTCTCTAGGAAGCCAGAGAACAGATTATCATGTTGAATATTTTTAGTGGGCCATAGAATGACCTCTGTTAGTGTCCTCTTATGGAAAAATAATGAGTATATACCAGATGGTGATCCTTCTTGCCCAATAAATCATTGATATGTAAAATTTGGTGATCTCCATTGGGATTCCCCACCATTAATTCCACAAGCCTGATGTTACGTGCCAATTGCTTTTCTGAATTGTGTGTATTTGTATAGTAAACTTACAAACAAACTTTATGATTTATATATACAGACACTCACATATATAAGACTCATGCTTAACAGTAATATTTCATATTCATTACTAAAGCTACAGATAAAATAACTGGAGAAAAGCCAAGTAAGTTGAACATGGACAGGGAAATCCATAGACAATATTTACTAATGGGAAGTACTTGGTCTGGATTCTTGCCTTATTCTGAACCTTGGGACTCATTTGTCTGAGTTATCTACTGCTGTGTAACTGACCATGCCAATTCTTAGTGGCCTGAGGCAACACTTCATTATTATTAACTCTCCTAGTTTTGCAGGGTAAATGAAATCATCTGGGCAGCCTTCATTTGGGGTCTCTCATGCAGTTGTGGTCATATAGCTGCTGAGGCTGGAGCCATGTGAAGTCTCAAGAGGGCTGAGTATCCACAATGGCTTCTTCATCACATCTGACATCATGCTTTTTCACGTGGTCTTTCTTCCAAGAAAAGTAGCCTAGACTTCTGACATGGAAGCAGGAACTTCCTATACTCACAAATGCAAGGCCTGGAATTGATATAATGTTACTTTCACCATATTCTATTGGTTGAAGTCTTCAGAGGTCAGCCTAGATTCACAGTTGGTGGAGGAATAAAATCCATCTCCAGATGGGAGTGTGGCATGTACATAGAAGGAGGGAAGGAATTAATCACAGTCATTTGAAAGATGAACTACATTTAATAAGCACGTAACCATTCTCATCTCACACAGAAATTACCATGCCTTTTACAAAAAACTATTTTTTAAACATGAATCTTCTGATCACCTATTAGGATGGTTATTGTCAAAAACATAAGAAAGAAACAACAGAAAATAACAACTGTTCATGAGGACGTGGAGTAATTGGAACCCTTGTGGTACCCAATTGGTGGGAATGTTCAATGGACAGTCACCGTGGAAAACAGTATAGTGGCCCACAAAAAAATTAAAAATTACCATATGATTCAACAATTCCACTACTGAGTATATGCCCAAAAGAATTGAATTTGGGTTTCAAAGAGATATTTGTATACCCAAGTTCATAGCAGCTCTGTTAGATTATGCATAATAGTTAAAATATGAAAGCAACCCAAGTGTCCATTGATGGATGAATAATACACAAAATGTGGTATATAAATTACATGGAATATTATTCAGCCCTGAAAAGGAAGAAGAATCTAACAAAAGTTATAACATGGATGAACTGTGAGGATACTATGCTAAGTGAAATAAGCCAGGCACAAAAAGACACATATTATATGATTTCACTTAATATGACTACTTAGAGTAGCCAAATTCATAGAGACAGGAAGTAGAATGGTAGTTGAAAGGGCCTTGGTGGGAGGAATGGGGAGTTCTTGTTTAGTGGGTATAGAGTTTTACTTGAGGAAGATGAAAAGAGTTCTGAATATGGATGGTGGTGATGGTTGTACAACACTATGGATGTATTTAACAACTGAACTGGAGACTCAAAAATGGTTAAAATGGTAAATTTTATGCTATGTGTGTCTTATTTCATCTTTTGAATAATTAAATAAATATAAACTAAATATCTGATAACTGGCACTATATTAAGTTCATTCTATATTTATAAAATCAGAGGCTTACAATTGTTTTGTATCTTACAAAACTTATCCAACATCAGAAAAAGATGCTGACATATAGATCCTTACTTCATAGATGTTAGCAAATCATTAGATGCTGTTCTTCAAAAAAATAGATAAGCAGATCTAGATTCTTCTGCAACTTTTTGTTGGTTTTCAGATGAGCTATTTGAATACCATTTGATTTTGTTTTTAAGCCTAGATCTATAAGCTAATAGAAACAATAATTGCGGAATCATTTTGGTGATAACTTTTGGTTAACGCGACCCATTTCATTTAACTGCACACAAGTGTAGTAGGTATGGACAATCCTATGAGCCCTAATCGATCATGTCCTATGTCTCAGACGCAGAGTGAGGTTACACAAGAATCTAAGCCAAATAAGGTGGTACAAGTCCAGAACTGACTGGGAGTCAAGTGATATATGGGAGGAATCAGCAAAAAAGTTGGCAGGTATAAAATCTGGAGGCAACCAAGCATATTGCTAGGAGTTTCTTGAAAAGTGGGAAGATCAGGCAGTCCAAGCAGGATATAAGAACTGATCAGTAACCCAGGAGAAACCCCATCCAGAGAATAGCAAATACACAGCAATATGAAAGCAGATAAGCACGTTATTAATACGTGGCTTTAAATACTTAATGAGCCAGAGATATGCAAGGCCAAAGTGTGCAGAAAGCAGCAATTGAGAAAATACGTTCATGAGTTGAGCCAATAATTATTCAAGACAGGAAAGTCTTTAAACTTAACTGCTCAGCTCCTTCTAGTCATCCCTAAAGAAACCTCCTTCAGCTTGGACAAGGATCTGTCAAATTCATAACACCCATCGGTTAAGGAATTCCCCATTCTTGGTAGGAAAAGTTATATCACTACTCTCCTGTGGTCATAAATTTTCAGTTAACCCATGTAATGTGTCTGCAGAGTGTTTGGCATGTGGCATTCTCAGTGAACATTAGTTCCTTCCCTTCTAGTTTCAAGATATGCAAAAAGCCATTTAGCAAGAAGCGACTCCTGCCCCCATCTCGTGAAGGTGGAGCTGACCTGGCTTTGTCATCAACATGTGATGACTCTCAACTCATTTGGGTTCCTCATGTAGCCACATGCTACTAATTAATTTGAAGAAAATTAATAGTCATCACCATTTTCTAAATTGTGCATGTAAATTCCAACTTAGGAACAAAGTTGATAGTCACTGAAGAGTAGTTGCCTACATAGTGTATATAAAATAGTCTGCTCTAATCCAAGTTCCTTTGAAACAAAGTTAAATTGGTGCAACAGAAGTTAAGTTCATCAGAAAGGAAAAGATCTGAGGGCTACACTGGTCACTATGATAAGGACTTGATAGAGTTTTGCAGAAAAAGTCTAATGATTGACTCATTTATAAGAATTCTAAATAAAGATATATAAACGAAGGTAAAATGACCTCAGAATGAACAATGCCATGAGAATCCAAGCTGTTACATCCGGTATTAGCAGAAACTTTCAGCAGCACACCCTAGTATGAAGGGCCAATAACAAATACTGTAATTCAAGTGAGGAACAGCCTTACTTTCCAGAACTGCCCAGTTAATCAAAAAGTCTGGAACTATTCCCAGGATTTTTTTTTTTTTTTTTTTTTTTTTTTTTTTTTTTTTTTTAAGATCTAGAAAAAAACTTCAAGATAACCCTTGTAAAATTGATCTAACATCAATGGGATGTGAGAAGGTAGTTATAGGTTTGCATTATCAAAGGGGTTTTACAAAAAATAAAGTGATTTGCAAAATGAGACTAAGGTAGAAAAAGTAAACACATATCATTTGTGTGTGGTGATTGGAGGAGAGTGGGGGAGGGCAGGAGAGCATTCAAGGGAAAGAAGCAACAGTTCTACAATGTGAAGGAAGTTGATCAGACTTCAGCTTCCCTAGAGGATAAGCAAAATTTAATTATTAACTTGTTCTTGGCACCAGATTTATTCCCCACACAAAGACTTTAAATCAAACCTAGGAAAAACTCTAAGAGAGAAGAGGAGACATTTTATTCGAAGGTGGGTGCTGTAAATGAAATAGTAAGTGGAAATCTTATTCTCACTGATTAGTTCCATGTGGAAGTTTCAAATCCTACAGTGGCCAATGGAAAAGGTAAAGTTAGATGAGAGCATCACTTACTTCTTTGTGAAAAAGTGTCCCTCAATAATTACTGGGGATTCACAGGTGGCTTTGTGTTGTTTCACAGGTCTTGAAGTGGACTCTAATTAAAACCCTCCCATCTTTCCAAGAATTCTTAATGACCATAATCTTTGGAACTTTAGCATTTCCCCAGAGGGTCAAATAGGATACGAAAAATTATCATTGGCCCAAATTCAATATATTAGTGTTGTAGTTCAGATGCCCTCTGACCTTATTCACTCACTCCTTGAGATTTTACCTAGAAATGTTTCTGTTCAAATTCACCAACTTCAGTTATAACTACTCTCCCAGAATATCAAGTATACAATAGACATCAGCAGAAGATAATTTTCCTTCCTCCCACCACTACTTAAAAAAAAATTAGCTATAGATAAAGATTCCAAACATAGCCTCCTCTATAATCCATAAATTCCACTTTTAAGTATATACCCAGGAGAAATATGTCATCCTCAAACCTGTATAGGAATGTTCATAGTTGCTTTGTTCATAATAACCGAAGACTAAAATCAACCCGAATATTATCAGAAACAGTAGAATATTTCACAACAGTGAAAAAGAGCAAGCTATCGCTACGTGCAACAAGATACATGTCACAGACATAATGTTGAATGAAAAGAAGCTAGACACAAAAGAATACCACTATGAATCCATTTATATGAAGTTCAAGGATAATTAAAACTAATCTATGGTGATAGAAGAATAGTGGCTATCTTCGGAGGATACTAACTCAGGGTGGTCATCAGGAAGCCTTCTAGGAGGCTAGAAGTACCCACTGTTTTATCTGTGTGGTAGTTCTATGGGTGTATATATATGTAAAGAGTGATTAAGCTGTGCACTTAAGATTTGAGTACTTTACTGAATGTATATTATATCCCAATTTTTTAAAACAGAAGAAAAAAATCCTGTTCAGAAGTTTATATTTGGAAATTCAAAATTTAAGCTTATGGCCAAGATGCCAGCTCTTCATTGGTAATACGTTAGTGATCTGATAATGACTGTAGCCAATAATTCCCTGCAAATATCGTTTTTGGCACACAATTTTAGAAAAATGATCATAACAGGAAATTCTAATCAAAACAACTTTTCCATACTTACTGGTATCAATAGTAATAATATAAGCTACTGTTCATTATATACATGATATACAGTATACAATATGGTTTCATTTACTTTCAACAAATATTTTTGTCTTTTCTTATTGTCCTGAGTTAAAGAATCTCCTTCAAGTACAGTAACCTGAACAAGGCAAATAACCCATTATGAGACTATCATAACAAAGTTTATTTCAGTCTGGATATTCCAAGTGCATTACCAAGGGAGATTAAAGAAAAGGGAGAATAAGCCTTTCTACTATAACAGTTTTACTTCAATTTTTAAAAAGTAGAGTGGTTTCCCATTATTGCGTCTTTGCTTCTGGTAACCAGTCTTCAGGAGTAATTAGTTTGAGATGTCATTTATAAGGAAGCAATTTTTAATGGACTAACTTGGAAAGAATCTTTTATCTTATACTGGCAGATTTTTCTTAATGAATTAAATAAACCATTTCTATGCCTACAGAAAACAAACAGACCCATTCCCAAAAGGATAAACTCTCTTGCCATCTAGGGAGTTTCAGATCTGTTTAGGGAACCAAGATAGTGAAACAATAGCACTGAGGAGGCTACTGATAGGGAATGTGTCACTGGAGTATTGTAGACATTAATCATGAATGCTGAAGAAATTCAAGAGGTGAAGTCTGTTGGGGGCAATTTCATTTTCAAATGAATATCATTTCGTTGGAGGAAGGTTCTTCATAGGATAAAACTCGACTTCTTTAAAGCTGTACCCTATTAATCCACAGTACAACCCAAAGACTGGAACAGCAAAGTGAAAGGCCTCAGGTTCATAACCTTTGTCCCTGATTTAGTTTCAAAACCATTTCTTGGCTGCTGTTTGGTACTATGAGAAAGCGTCAATTGTCTCAGCAGTAGTCATGGAGAAATCACAACTTAACCCAAAACACTGAAAAAGAGCTTCAGTATCTTAAAGGACCCCGAAAAGCCAAAGCTTTTAGAAGTCCCAGCTCCTAAGGCTTGATGGGGGTGGATGGAAGTCATCAAGGGAGATCTGTCTAACAGCTATTTAGAGTGTACTCTTGATTGCTGTTTCCTGAAAAAGGAGTCTTGTACCAGCTACTTATGGAGATTAGTGGGTAAATTTTCTAGTCAGCATTATTTATAAGCTTCTAGAGAATTTATGAATATTAATATGATGTTGGGGAAAAAAGTTGTGAATGTTATAATGTAAAATTGGGGGCGGGGAAGGGTCCAGGATGGCTGAGTAGAAGCAACTGTGGTGTGCAGCTCTCAAGGACAGGAATGAAAGGGCCGAGTGAATACAGCACCTTCAGTTGAAATATCCAGGTACTCGCATTGGTACTGATGAGGAAAACAACTCAACTTACTGAGAAGAAAGAAAAGCAGGGTAGGATGATGACCCACCTGGGAGTGACATAGAGCCAAGGGAATCCCTACCCCTAGCCAAGAGAAGCAGTGAGTAAATGTGTGACCCGAGGGAACCACGCTCCTTCCACAGATCTTTGCAACCCTCCAATCAGGATCCCCTCGTGAGCCCACACCACCAGGGCTTTCGGTCCAACACACAGAACTGTGTGAAATTTTAGCAGAGTAGTTGCTCAGGCACACACAGAGACCCAGGAGCTTTACATACTTTGACTTGGGATCCTCAGCAAGATGGGAGGTCCGTACATACCCCAGGAAGGGGGCTTAATCCAGGGGGCTGAGAAACATTGGTCTGTGGGCCCCATTTCCATGGCACCTCATAAGATAAGACCCACTGGCTTGGAATTCCAGCTAGCCACCAGCAACAGGGTGGAGCCTGCCTGAGACAGAATGGAGGCCCTGGGGGTAGAGGTGGGCCACCATCTCTGCTGTTTGATAGACTCAGCCATTACAGGCTGCAGGCTTTAGAGAGTGCAAATGGTCCTGATGAGGAAGGGTGCCAGTGTAGCAGAGAATGTGACAAGACTGCTTCTTTGATCAGAACCCTGATTCGTTCCTCCTCACTGGGCGGGACTTCCCAGTTGGGACCTTCAGCTACCCCTGCCTGCCCTTATTCTATGGGCAGAGCTCTTCTCTCTCCCTGGGATGGAGTGCTAGGGTGGGGAGCTGCACCCTTGTTTGTTTGGATGACTCAGTCATTCCTGCCTGGGCTTAGTTCAAGCCAACAATGGGACAGAGGCAGTTCTCCAGCACAGCATGGCTATGTTGCCAAGGCATGGCCAAACTGAATCTACAAACAGGATCTGGGTTCATTCCTTCTCACTGGGTGGGTCCTCCCAGTCAGGGCACCCCCAGCAACCACTGCCTGTGTTCTACCACTGACAGAGTTCTAATTTCCCCCTGGGATAGAGGGCCTGGGGGGTGGGGCAGGCCACCACCTTGGCTGTTTGGGCATCTCAGCCAGTCCAGCTTGCAGACCATGGAGAGCACAAACGAGTCAGGGGCTGAAGAGATCCTCAACACAGCATAGCTACTCTACCAAAATGCAGCCAGACTGAGACTGCTTCCTCTTGATGGGGTGAGACCTTCCAACTGGGGTCTCCAGCCACCTCCTACAGGTACATTCAGGCAAGCAACAAGTCAGTACCCTCCTGGGACGGAGCATTCAGAGGAAGGGGCAGGCTAATATCTTTACTGTTTCACAGTCTTCACTGGTGATACCTCCAGGTACTGGGAAAACTGAAACAATTAGGGTCTGGAGCAGATGCTTAGCAAAATCATAGCATTCCTACAGAAGAGTAGCCAGACTGTTAAAAGAAAAAAGCCAAAACAATAACAAACCCCACAAAAAGCCCATCCTAAGTCAGCAACCTCAAAAATTGAAGGTAGATAAACCCACACAGATGAGAAAAAGTCAGCATAAAACCACTGAAAACTCAAAAAACCAGAGTTCCCCCTTTCCTCCAAATGATCACAAGAGTTCTCCAGCAGGGGCTCAGAACTGGGTGATGCTGAGATGGCTGAAATGACAGAAGTAGGCTTCAGAATGTGGATAAAAATAAACTTTGCTGAGCTAAAGAGCATGTTGTAACCCAAGGCAAAGAAACTAAGAAACATGATAAAACAATGCAGGAGCTGACAGCCAAAATAGTCAGTATAGTAAGGAACATAACTGACATGACAGAGCTGAAAAACATGCTACTAGAACTTTACAATGCAATCACAAGTATTAATAGCAGAACAGACCAAGCAGAGGAAAGAATCTCAGAGCTTGAAGACAATCTTTCTGAAATAAGACAGGCAGATAAGAATAGAGAGAAAAGAATAAAAAGGAATTAATAAAACCTCCAAGAAATATGGGATTATATACAGAGACTAAATCTATGACTGATTGGGCTACCTGAAAGAGATGGGGAGAATGGAACCAATTTGGAAAACATATTTCAGGATATCATCTGGGAGAACTTCGCCAACTTAACTAGACAGGCCAACATTCAAACTCAGGAAGTGCAGAGAACCCCAGTAAGATATTCCACAAGATCATCCCCAAGACACTTAATCCTTAGATTCTCCAAGGTCAAAATGAAAAAAAAAATGTTAAGGGCAGCCAGAGAGAAAGGCAAGTCACCTACAAAGGGAAGCCCATCAGACTAACAGTGGAAACCCTACAAGCCTGAAGACATTGGGGGCCAGTATTCAAAATTCTTAAAGAGAAAGAATTTCGAACCTGGAATTTCATATCTGGCTGAAGTAATTCATAAGCCATGGAGAAATAAGACCCTTTTCAAACAAGCATATGCTGAGGGAATTTGCTACCACCAGACCTCCCTTACAAGAGCTCCTGAAGGAAGCACTAAATATGGGAAGGAAAAACCATTACTAGACACTATGAAAACACACAGACCAGTGATGATATGCACCCTGGTCTATACAAAAAGTACACAGACCAGTGACAATACAAAGCAACCACATAAGTAAGTCTGTAAAATAATCAGCTAATATCATGACGACAGAATCAAATTGACACATAACAATACTAACCTTAAATATAAATGGGCTAAATACACCAATTAAAAGACACAGAATGGCAAGCTGGATTAAGAACCAAGACCCGCTGATATGCTGTCTTTAAGAGAGCCATCTCATATGCAAAGAAAAACATAGGCTCAAAATAAAAGGACGGAAGAAAATTTATCCAGCAAATGGAAAACAGAAAAAAGCAGGGGTTGCAATCTTAGTTTCTGACAAAACAGACTTTAAACCAAAAAAAAAAAAAAAAAAAAAAAAAAGAAAAAGACAAAAAAGGGTGTTACCTGATGGTAAAGGGTTCAGTTCAACAAGAAGAGCTAACTATCCTAAATATACCTAAATATAAGCACTCAATACAGAGGCACCCAGATTCATAAAGCAAGTTCTTAGAGACCTTCAAAGAGACAGACTCCCACACAATAATAGTGGGAGACTTTAACACCCCACTAACAATAGTAGACAGATCATAAAGACAGAAAATTAACAAAGATATTTAGGACCTGAACTCCACTCTGGATCAAGTGGACCTGATAGATATCTACAGAATTCTCCACCAAATAACCACAGAATATACATTTTCATTGCCATGTGACCCTTACTCTAGAATTGATTTCATAATCAGAAGTAAAATACTCCTTAGCAAATGCAAAATAACTGAAATCATAACAAACAATCTCTTGGACCACAGCACAATCAAATTAGAACTCAATATTAAGAAATTCACTCAAAACCACACAACTACATGGAAATTGAACAACCTGATCCTGAATGACTTTTGGGTAAATAATGAAATTAAGGCAAAAATCAAGAAGTTCTTTGAAACTAATGAGAACGAAAACACAACATACCAGAATCTCTGGGATACAGCTAAAGCAGTGTTAAGACAGAAATTTATAGCACTAAATGCCCACAGCAAAAAGCTAGAAAGATATCAAGTTAACAACCTAATATTACAACCAAGAGAACTAGAGAATCAAGAGCAAACAAACCCCAAAGCTAGCAGAAGGCAAGAAATAACCAAGACCGGAACTAAATTGAAGGAGATAGAGACATGAAAAATCTGTCCAAAGATCAATGAATACAGGAAGTGTTTTTTTTTTGAAAAAATTAATAAAATAAATAGACCGCTAGGTAGAAAAATAAAGAAGAAAAGAGAGAAAATTCAAATAAACACAATCAGAAATGATAAGGGGGATATTACTACTGACTCTGCAGAAATACAAACAACCATCAGAGAATACTGTGAACACCTCTATGCACACAAACTAGAAAATCTAGAAAAAAAGAATGAATTCCTGGACACATACAACCTTCCAAGACTGAACTAGGAAGAAATTGAATCCCTGAATGGACCAATAATAAGTTTTGAAACTGAGGCATAGTAAATAGCCTATCAACCAAAAAAGCCAAGGACCAGACAGATTCACAACTGAATTTTACCAGAGGTAAAGAGGAGACCTGGTACCATTTCTACTAAACCTATCCCTAAAGATTGAAAAGGAGGGACTCCTCCCTAACTCATTCTGAGACCAGCATCACCCTGATACCAAAACCTGGCAGAGATACAACAACAACAAAATTTCAGGCCAATATCCTTAATTAACATCAATGCAAAAATCCTGAACAAAATATTGGCAAATTGAATTCAGCAGCATATCAAAAAGCTTATCTACCAGAATCAAGTAGGCTTCATCCCCTGGATGCAAGACAGGTTTAATACGTGCAACTCAATAAATGTGGTTCCTCACATAAACAGTGCTAAAGACAAAAACCACTTGATTATCTCAATAGGTGCAGTAAAAGCCTTCAATAAAATTCAATATCCTTCATCTTAAAAACTCTCAAAAATTTAAGGAATATACCCCAAATTAATAAGAGCCATCTATGACAACCCCACAGCCAATATCATACCAAATGGGCAAAAGCTGGAGGCATTCCCCTTGAAAACTGGCACAAGATAAGTTTGCCTCTCTCACCTATTCAACATAGTACTGGAAGTTCTGGTCAGGGAAAGCAGGCAAGAGAAATAAATAAAGCGTATTAAAACAGGAAGAGAGGAAGTCAAACTATCTTTGTTTGCAGATGACATCCTGTATCTAGAAAATCACATCATCTCAGCCTAAAAGTTTCTTAAGCTGATAAGCAACATCAGCAGTATCCAGATATAAAGTCAATGTGTGAAAATTGTTAGCATTCCTACACAACAACAACAGGTAAGCCAAGAACCAAATTATGAATGAACTCCCATTCACAATTGCCACAAAAAAGAATAAAATACCCAGGAATACAGCTAACAAGGGAAGTGATGGACCTCTATAAGAAGAACTACAAACCAATGCTCAAAGAAATCAGAAGACACACAAAAAACTGGAAAAACATTCCATGCTCATGGATGGAAAGAATCAGTATTGTGAAAATGGCCATACTGCCCAAAGCAATTTATAGATTCAATGCTATCCCCATTAAACTACCATTGACATTCTTCACAGAATTAAAAAAAAAAAAAAAAACTGTTTCAAAATTCACATGGAACCCTATGGATAGTCAAGGCAATCCCAGGTAAAAACACCAAGGCTGGAGGCATTACACTACCTGGCTTCAAATTATACTACACGTATATACTTCCATTTCTGGCCCATCCTCTTTCTCTCTGTGGTGATAGTGCTCGTGCAAACATGGTGAACGTTTCTAAGACCCACTGGACTTCCTGTAAAAAGTGTGGCAAGCACCAATCCCATAAAGTGACACAGAGTAAGAAGGGCAAGGACTTTCAGTATGCCCAGTAAAAGTGATATTATGATAGGAAGCAGAGTGGCCATGGTGGGCAAACTAAGCTGATTTTCCAGAAAAAGGCTAAAACTACAAAGAAGATTGTGCTAAGGCTTGAATGTGTTCAGCCCAACTGCAGATCTAAGAGAATACTGGCTAATAAAAGATGCAAACATTTTGAACTATGAGGAGATAAAAAGAGAAAGGACCAAGTGATCCAGTTGTATCATCTTTTGCTTTATTATGAAGACAATAAAATCTTAAGTTTATGTTAAAAACAAAACAAAACAAAACAAAACAAACCCTATACTACAGGGCTACAGTAGCCAAAACAGCAGAATACTGGTACAAGAACAGACACATAGACCAATGGAACAGAATAGAGAACTGAAATATAGGACTACACACTTGTAACCATCTGATATTTGACAAACCTGAGGAAACAAGCAATGGGGAAATGATTCCCTATTTAATAAATGGTGCTGGAACAACTGGCTAGTCATATGAAGAAAATTTGAGCTGGACCCCTTCCTAACATCATCCATGACAAAAATCAAGTCAAGATGAATTAAAGATTTACATGTAAAACCTCAGACAATAACAACTCTAGAAGAAAACCTAGGCAATACCCTTCAGGACTTAGGCATGGGCAAAGATTTCATGATAAAGATGCCAATAGCAATTGTAACAAAAGTAAACATTGACAAATGATCTAATTAAACTAAAGAGGCCAGGTGTGGTGACTGACACCTGTAATCCCAGCACTGTGGGAGACCAAGGCAGGCAGATCATCTGAGGTCTGAGTTCAAGATCATGTGAGTTCAAGATCAGCCTGGCCAGCATGGTGAAACCCCATCTCTACCAAAAATACAAAAATTAGACAGGCATGGTGGCAGGCGCCTGTAGTCCCAGATACTTGGGCGGCTCAGATGTGAGAATTGCTTGAACACAGGAGGCAGAGGTTGCAGTGAGCCAAGATCGTGCCACTACACTTCAGCCTGCGCAGCAGAGCAAGACTACATCTAAATAAATAAATAAATAAACTAAAGAGCTTCTGCACAGCAAAATAAACTATCAACAGAGTAAACAGACAACCTACAGAATGGGAGAACATTTCTGCAGTCTATTCATCTGACAAATGTCTAATATCGAGCAACTATAAGGAACTTAAACAAATTTACAAGAAAAAACCAAACAACTCCATTAGAAAATGGACAAAGGACATGAACAGATACTTCTACAAAGAAGACATACATGCGGCCAACAAACATATGAGGAAAAGCTCAACATCACTGATCATTAAAGAAATACAAATCAAAACCACAATGAGATACCATTTTACACCAGTCAGAATGGTTACTGTTAAAAGTCAAAAAACAACAAGTGCTGGCGAGGTTGGGAGAAAAATGAATGTTTTTAGATTGCTGATGAGGGTGCAAATTAGTTCAGCCATTGTGGAAGACAGTGTGGCAATTCCTCAAAGACCTAGAGGCAGAAATACCATTTGACCCAACAATCCCATTACTAGGTATATACCCAAAGGAATATAAATCATTCTATTATAAAGACACATGTACATGTATGTTCACTGCAGCATCATTCACAACAGCAAATACATGGAATCAACTTAAATGTTCATCAGTGACAGGCTGGACACAGAGAATGTGATACATATACACCATGGAATACTATTAGCAGCCAGAAAAAGGAACAACATCATGTCCTTTGCAGGGACATGGATGGAGCTGGAGGCCATTATCCTTAGCAAACTAACACAGGAAGAGAAAACCAAATATGACATGTTCTCACTTATAAGTGGGAGCTAAATGATGAGAACACATGGATACATGGCAGAAAACAACACACACTGGAGCCTACTGGAGGGCCCTCCCTTGGGGGGTGAAAGGGGAGAGGATCAGGAAGAATAGTTAATGGATGCTGGGCTTAATAATTGGGTGATGGGATGATCTGTGCAGTAAACCATCATGGCACCTATTTACCTACGTAACAAACCTGCACATCCTGCACGTGTATTCCTAAACTTAAAATAAAAATTGGAAATAAAAATAAGAATATAGCAAGCAGTTATTTTGGTATTTTACAATTAATGTATTTAATATCTACATATGTTGAACATCTACCAAGTGCCAGTATTGGGTATAAAAGGCAGACCCTACCCTCATGGAGCTTACAGGCTAGTGAGTGATTCAGACAAATGAATGGGTAAGTGTTATGTACTAAGATAAGTACCAGGCATTTGATAAATGGTGTGTTACTGTGCACAAACGACAACTGATCTTAGCCTAAGTGTCTTCATCTAAGATAATAACCATCTCATATGATTGCTGTGAGGATTGTGTAGAAAGTAGCAAGCCCTCAATTTGTAAGTAGTCACAGATGTAGACAGAGGCTAATGTAGCACACGATGTTGTGAGAGTACATAGAAGGGTTGCATTGGTCAACTTGAGGGCAGAGCCTCAGAAAAGTCCTCTTTGAGGAGGTGGCTGCTCATGTAAGACCTAAATGATGACTGGGAAACAGCCAGGAGAGAGCGGAGAAGATTCCCCCCAGAGAAAGTGGTGGTATAAGGGTGCAGAAGTGAGAGACGATTGACAGTAGTTCAGTCTGGCTGAACAGCAGAATTCCAGCAGGGGAGCGTTAAGAGGTGAGGCTGGGTAGATGAAGAATACTAGTTAACTAGCACCGGGGATATCTGCTGATTTCTGTGGTACGAATTTCAGCCACCAGCAATTTAACAACTGGCTCACAAAATTCCTCAATTTTTAAAAATCACCTCTGTGGCAGGTGCAAGTGACCTCCAAGATACCCTAGTTACTGGGTTAAGAATTTGGATAGACTCTGGGGCAATGGATAGTCATTAACATGCTTTCAGCCAGGGAGACAGGGAATCCAATCAGTTTTAGAAGGATCACTCTGGCTTTAGTGAGGAGGAGACAGGGCAAGTCTGGAGACAGTGATCTAGGCCAGAAATTAAAATAAACGTAGTGAAGATAGTGGCGGTTGTTGGACAAGAAATTCGATTGAGAAGATATTAGAGCCAATAGATGATTAGTAAGCTGTGGAGACTTAGGTAGGGGGCACATCCAATAAGTGAGTCTGGGTTGCAAACTTGGGCAACAGGATGGATGCTGGCACCATTCTCTAAGAGCAGGAATTCAGACAGTAGGAAATGTTTGGAAGGAGGCACACTAATGTACACATTTGAACTTACTGAGTTTAGTGCCTCATCCAAGTGCTGATCTCCAAGAGGCAACTGGCTGGATAGATACAGAGATTTGAAAAGCAACTGCATATAGATGGCAAGCCTGAGATCACAGGAAGAACCTAGAAGAGAAGCCTAAGTACACTCCTGTTTAAGGGATTTTGCCAACAAAAGGAACATAAAAGGGAGTAAGAGGAGTGGCTGTATTGCTGGGTTGAGAAATAGAAGAGATGGTGGCATGGAGCTAGTCTTCTAGCTCTAGCGAGCCTTTAAAGGAGGGAATAATTGGTGACACTAAACAGCTATGACAAGTGAATGAAGACTAAAAAGTGACTATGGATTCAAGTAGGAGGTTGCAAGTCGTGCCCTTGGTAAGATCGGATTTAGTGAATTCCAATTGCAGGAGGTCAACTGGAAGTTGGGTTATAAACATAAAGTGACAAAGTGGTGAAATAAATGTAGGAGACTCAAAAAGTACAGCTGGCTGGTCCAGGGAAGGAAAGACAATAGGGTGGTGGGTGCAGAAGACACGGGGAACTAGGAAGAGCGTATTGTTTGTGTGTTTGATTCATGTGTAAAGGGAGAGACATCTTAAAATGCTGAATTACTTAACAAATGCTTGCATAATACCTGTGAATGGGCTGCTACTGTTCTAAAAGCTTTGCACGTGTTCACTGATTTAATCTGCATAAGGAGAGGTATTCTTATTGTCTCCATTTTACAGATAAAAAAAGTAGCTTATAGCCATGCAGCTGCGAAAGAGTGGTGTCAGCATCTGTCACTAGGCTACCTGGCTCCGGAGTCTGTGCTGTTAACCATTACCCACTGGGTCCACTCATATTGTTCTGCCAACTGTACTGATGGGAAGGGGTCATCCATGGAGAAGTAGAGGTTGAAGGTACAAGACGGGGAGAAAAACCAGTAGGATAAGTTCCTTCATGTGGTGGGAGGGGAATAAGATCAAGAGAACAGGTGGAGAGGTTAACCCTGGACAGGCAGGAATATTGAAATGGGAGGAAAAGAGGATTGAAAGAAAAGGTCAAACTATAGGTAAATTTGTAAGTTTAGTGGCAAGAAATAGGAAAAAATTTCACAAGTGGTAAGGGAGAAATGGCCTGGAAGCAGAAGCAGGGAGTAAAGAAGATCATGATCTAACCTTTTGATTCCAAGGTTTTATATGGAATGTGGGAAAGAGAGCAACTTTCGCTTGAGACAGAGCTGCTGAGTGTTTCTGGTGGAGCCAGGTTTCAATCAAGTCAAGGAGGGAAGGCTCAATGAAGAGGTCCAGGCTGTAGGGGGCTGAATCATGGGATGGGAGTTACAGAGGGCTCAGAGGGAAGATCTGGAAGGGAGGTGAGGAATGGGGATTGGGTTGAGAAGGAAGAGAATGGGATACCAGTTGGGCTTATGTCTTGGGGTGGGGATCAAGGATAACAATGTTGTTTCTACAGTGCTTGGTGAGTTTCCCTGGCTGACAGTGTACCAAGAAGTTGATCTCCTGGTGGGGGAGCAGGTAAGTAAGTGGGTGAGGAGAGAAGACAAGGAAGTGGTGGGAGGTGGGGGTGGTTCAGTAGTCAGGGCCTCCTGGAGGGATTGCACTTCCAAATGAGCCATCAGTCTGCAAAATGGGAAGTCTTCAGCCTCTGACAGCAGTCACTGTGTTCTGGATCCATCTGTGGAAGCTCTCGGGAAAGGCTTGTAGGAAGGTTTATAATTCTTTGCGGGCTCAGAAAAGTTTTTCCCCTCTGGTGTTCTTGGTCTCAATTATGACAAATCTTATTACATTATCTACCAATAGTATATTTCAATGGAGTAGGATGGCCATATTGTCACAGTTGAAACCAAGACATAGTTACAAGTATTCAGGCAGCTGGTCCTCTGGCTCTAGAGGGTCACTCTCAACCACACCACTATACTGCACCCCACATATCTGCAACACACATCAGACAAAAGAAAAATTGCCTTGTTATTAGAGACATATTACAAAAAAAAGGAAAAAAATCCCCCAAAAATCCCTAAAAGAGAAATGAGCAAAAGACCCAAATGGGCAATTAACAAAAAAAGAAATGTGAATGACCAATAAACATATGAAAAAAAGACTGAACCTCACTTAGAGTTAATGAAATACTTCTTCACCTATTATATTTGCAAAGATGTAAATAAAAGTTAATACTACAGACTGTTATCTACTTCTGATGGAATACTAAACAGCCATTAAAGGAATGAAGTAGAACTACATATTCTGCCATGGAAAATCTCATTATATTGTAAAGAAGGAAAACCTCAAGGTACAGAATAATATACTTTGTAAAATACTATTTACAAAAAGTATGGGCTCCGTATATGCATAAGTGAGCTTGTAAATGGTCAGAAAATTTGGGGAAGAATATAGAAGGAATCACTATCATATCTAACTGGAGAGTGGGATAGGGAGTCTAAGGGAATACAGATCATGAGGAGGAATGGTAACTCTTTTTTAAATGCTTTATTATGGAAAATTACAAACATACACAAGGTGGAAAGACTGATATATTGACCTTCCTCCCATTTACTTATCACTTAAGTTCAACAGTAACTAATATTACTTGATTATGCTATCCTTTTATTCTGTCTGAAAAAGCATTTACCACTTATATGTCTTATTTTTATACTTTAAAAAACCCGACATCATGAAAGTAAGATTCCTGCATGCCCTTACAACCACAGTTTGCTAGCTTAACCTTTAGTGCCCACAAGCAGGAGAAAGCTTCAGGGATGAGGGGTCTGGAGAGTGTTAGCCACTTTGCTCTTGAACTCACGTCACCTGTGTAGCTAGAGGGACAGCGAACCTTATCCAGCTACAATCAACAATACTTAAGGAGCAACTTCAAAGGCAGATTGCCCACTCTGTAAGGGAGAGTTTAATATGCTTACCATTCACACCCACAGCCCCTAGTCCATGTTTTTATAAAGGGACAACTTGATTTATCCTGCAGGAATGTTTTTGTCTCTGTATTTAGGTTCACTCCATTTCCCAGCAGAGCTCAAAGCTAAGAAAACAGTGTCTTCCTCCACTTCCAACTGATGAGTCTTGGGCAGCTGCAGTTGTTGCCAAATGTTACCCTTGGTCACAGAGGCATGACGGATGCCTCATGCTAGAAGTTAGGGGAGTTTGGAAAAATACGGAAATTCCCAGGCACTATCTGGGGGCACGGTGCCAAAGTCTGAGGACTGAAAATGAGAATACCTGCCTCCCAGATGCATCCATTGATTTACTCACCCATCATTCATTCCAATATCATACCCTTGGCCATGCTTTATGCTAGAGTCAGGATTACCAAGTTGAGCAGCACATACCCCCTGACCTTCTGGAGCTTATGAAATCTGGAATGGAGCTTAGCAGTTTGCTTTGCTTCCTCTGCCGGAATTGTTCTTTCCTGTCTTGTCCACCTAGTCTTACTCATCCTTCAGAATTTAGCTCACGAGGCACCATCTCCTATGAAAGACATTTACAATTTAGTGTTTCCTCTGCTAAGAACACCCCTTCTATCTTGTCCACCTGTGATTACTCACCCTGCAAAGCCAGTCTTCATCCCTCTAGCCCTGCCCGACCCCTCAGATCCAAGTTAGTTACTGTGCTTAGCAGATTGCATTACTTATCCTGACATGTTTGCCTCCTTTTAAAGCCCAGCCTTTGGTTCGCCGTTTCCCATGCAGCATGTGGCACATATTTGTATTTGTTGAATTAATGTGTAAAGTAGTGTAACACCATAATTTATCCCGATTTTGTGCCACTTAGACTCTCGTAAGTGCCTCCAAAGATAATCTCTTTGGCCATTAGCCCTTCCACAGCTGCCCCTCCTTCCTTCTGTATTCTACAAAAGCACAGATCATTTTATCTGAGGCTCTAAATAACAAAAGCAGATGAATGTGAGTCCCAGCCCTAAGCAACTTTTATTGCTCGTCCTTTTGAATATATATTGGTATTAATTTTGAAACCCTTGCTTGATCCCTTCCACTTTAAATATTGTAAGTATAAAAAGAATTAGAACTTACAACTAAGATGATTATATCACTGTCCTGCTGCAAAGTCTGGATGGCATGAAGGTCATTGGAAGGCTTTTGTATAACTGTAGAACTTTAAAAACAACTGACTAACACATCAGACAAAAGATCATATTATAATGAATAAACATTAGACAAGAACCAGGGGACCTGGCTTCTACTTCCTTTTGAGGCCTTCACTTTTGCAACAACAAAAAAGGAATAAATTAATGTTTGAGTGATTTTGTGATTTCTAGGGTCCCTCTTGGCTTTAAGCTTACATGAGTCTATAATCCAGGAGGCAAATATTTTTCTGTAAATTGAAACAAAAAGTAATTCTCTTATCCAGTCTCATCTTCTCTCATCAGCCAAAGGAGAATCTTTCCTATAAATAGTCATTAAGACATTGGGGAATGTTGTAACATTTTTCTTTGTGTTATTAATCCTTTCTGTGAATTGAGACACTTACAGGTAACAAACAAGGAAAAAAAAATTCCCTTTGGGAAACTGACTTCAAAAGAAAATTCCAACATCTATTGTTTCTCTTGATATCTTTTTGGCAAAGATATCTTAATTCTCACTGCCATTGCAAATTTTGAATTTAATCCAATGGGTGAGGAGACTCCATCCTTATTTACAATTCCCCTGCTGATGGCTCCCATATGGGTGGGAGACCAGGCTCTCTGGAGCCAGTCTTGGCACTTAAGTTTTTGGATGTGGCAGTCCAAAAGGCTCCTGTCACCTTTCCTGTCTGTATTACTTCCTTCTCCAGCTACAGGATTGCCACAGGACTTCTTCAGAGTACACCTTGTTTAATATGCAGTTCAAATTTCCATTTAACATCAATGATTCTGAAAAAAGAAATCTAGTAATTTTGATTGAAAATTATCCTCCCAATTCAAATTTCCATCAAATAACAGAGGGAGAGAGGTAAGAAGTGGCTCCAACCAAAAGAAAATTAGAACGGTAACTGCTAATAGTGATCATGTGCTTACTTTATACTAAGTTTTATCTCATTTATTCCTCACATAATAGTAGGTATTATTATGTGCCCCATCTTTGTAGAAGAAGTAATTGAGGTTTAGGGAAGTTAGTATCTAGTGTAAGATTTCACATTCTGCCGAACTGAAATTCAGATGTGGAATATCTGACTCCATAGTCTGCACATATAATCCCTCTGTGATCCTGCTTCTCAAGAACTGTGTATGTATGCTTTTAGAATGGGAGATATATAAGGTTTTTAATGGATTCCAAAATGGTAATAGAAGCTAATTGTTGGCTTGCCTCCTGAGTTATCCACAAAAGAAGTTTTGGAAAATTCATAGATTTAAGTCTTTACAACATAAAGGAAAAGCTTAAGAAATATCCACTGAGTAATATTTCAGGAGAGATTAATGAGTTGCATTCCTTAGGGTAAGTGACATCAGCTGCTATAGCAAGTGCACTCATATCTCAGTGGCTTAGCACAACAAACATTTGTTTCTCACAGTTCAATGTGGTCAATTGGTGGACTCTGCTCTAATATCATTCAAGACTAGTGGGACTAGTGTGACATAAGTCAGGCAAAATTTAAGGGGGTGCCAAAGATATCAGTGATCAAGACAAATAATATTTTATGTATGTATGTATGTATGTTTGAGACGGAGTCTCGCTCTGTCTCCTAGGCTGGAGTGCAGTGGCCTGATCTCAGCTCACTGCAAGCTCCACCTCCCAGGTTCACGTCATTCTCCTGCCTCAGCCTCCCAAGTAACTGCGATCACAGGCACCCGCCACCACGTCTGGCTAATTTTTTATATTTTTAGTAGAGACGGGGTTTCACCATGTCAGCTGGGATGGTCTCCTGACCTCGTGATCCACCCGCCTCGGCCTCCCAAAGTGCTGGGATTACAGGTGTGAGCCACCGCGCCCTGCTGACAAATAATATTTTAATACAGTATTTTGAGACTTCAAGTGAATGCAAAAAATCCATACTGAACAAAGTATCAAAATTTTAAACAAAGACAAGATCCAGCAGGACTGGATTAAGAGTGAGGTAGGTGAGACTGAGTTATGTTGACTAATTACAGACTAATTTTAAAAACCTAACTAAAAGTAGAATGACTTGTACTCAGAAAATGTGCAAAACAAAAGCATGAATTATTGTCCTCTCCCACCGTGCCTAGACCCATGGTAAAGGGGAAGAAAAGGAGGGTTCCTAGACCAGCAGGGGAGCAAATGTTACATTTTCCCATCATTCCAAGAGAAGGAGCACAAGGATGTAGGGATTAAATTAGCTTTGCTTTGGCAATCATTGGATCCTAAGGAACTGAGTTTACTCATTCAGACATAGAGAAACAGTTTTTCCATTAGCAGTCCTCAGTCAGCGACTGCCCTGGAAAAATAACCACAGTCTTTTGTTTTAAGGGGCTACCTGAGATAGTTGTTCTCATGGAAGTCAGCCAGACTGGTTGTGTATGAGGTATCTTTTAACTATTTTAAATTGTATTGCCTAAAACCAACTGTTATCTTACATTTTGAATCATATTTATACCTAATTATAAACGCTTACATTACAGACGAGTTGCATAAAGCTACTTTTAATACAACACCAACAGACTTCAATGAATACAAACCATTGTCTTGTGGTCATAGAGAGAAAACTTTATTATATAGTGGCAGGTGCTGATGAGCTCTGAACTCAAGAGCGAATCGTTCTGGGCACCGTATCAGTACACATTTACTTAGACAGGTCTTGCCTGGCAATCCTGACTAAAGTAGCATCCCCACCAGTCACTACCACATATCTTTATTTTTTATATTTTTATATTCTTCATGGCTCTTATTCACATTCTGGCATTTTCTTATTTGTTCACTTGTTTATTATCTGTTCCTCACCCCAAACCCATCGCATTGTAAATACCATGAAATCAGGGACCTTGTCTTTTTTGCTTGTCCCAGTACATAGAACAGTGCCTGGCACACAGAAGGTGCTCAAAAAAATGTTGGAATGAATACACAAATAAGTTGAAGTCAATCTATTGGTTCCATGTGAACTATTCTTTCTTCACAAAATTTCTGAAGTGGTTAGCACATTAATACCCTCAGTTGATAGCTGTGTTTATTGTTATTGTGAGGGGTTACAAAATATCCCTGGACTAGTGAATAGTAAGGAGGAATAATTACAGTACGACATTCAGGCTTTAGATACAAGAAATACTTTTTTATCCGATAAGAGAAACCCAATTGAGCTTGTTCCACTGTAACAAGTTACATATACATAGCTCCAGGTCAATAAATCCTCATGTTTCAAAATGATCACATTTTCTAGGCCTTTCTATGATTCTTGATAGACAATGAATGTGAAAAGAGTTCTGGAAAAGTGGCCTTGTGATGGCAGCTTTTGTAGATGTTAAACATTCAACATTAATGACTCATTTCATACACAAAAACACACACACTTAGGATAGATAGATAGATAGATAGACGCACACATGTATAGATATATGGGCATAGGTATAGATAGATCTGTGTAAGTTTCCTGATAATAACTAGAATGAACTAGCACAACATAACTCAACACATGGCATTAACATTCACAACAGAATTCTTGCCCATCAATTACTACATCATCAAGCAGCACGTATCAACTAAATAGAGTAATTTATGATCCAAGGTCAAGTAACTGCCACTGATTCAACATCTTATGAGCTATATTAAAATTCATGCATTTTATCAAACTGGGTACACTTTTAGATATTGGGTCGTATTACTGTCTTTAGTAGCAATACTTATCACATGATCCAATCAATTATAAGAATCCATAATAAAATCATGCTGTATCTATTCAGAGCCAACTCTACATTTTAACATTCTTCATATTTTAATATTGTAGCATTATATGCATTTTAACATCGCTAAGATCTATGTCTTATAATCAACAGCTTATGAATATTTCTTTTTTTAATTTTCTTTTTTTAAAAAGTTGTTATAAAAGTAATGTTTTCTCATCAGTTCAACTTCCCATCAGTGTAACTTAGAATGAAGAAACTGGTATTTGCAAGAAGCATGATAGACAGGTATATAATTTTAATTTATTAATAACTCATACAAAGTGATTTTTTTAAAAGCAGCAAGACCTTGGGAGGTAAACAGGCAAAGGGCGTGAATCTTCCATTCACATAATAAAAATATAACAATCCAGTAAATATTAATGACCTCACTAGGACTCAAAGAAATGCAAATTAAAACAAAAAGAAAACTACATTTTTGTCTTTTAGATTAGCAGAGAACAATTTTTTTTTAAATCAAGTGCTAAGCAGAGTGAAACAGAATGAGCACCCTTATCAAATGGGTACAAAATTTCTGGAAAGCAATTTGTCTGTATACTTTTAAATCTTTCAAGTGTTTACACCCTATTTATTCTTCTAGGGATATATAATGAGAAAGCAATCAGAAACAGGTCTAAATATATTCTCAAAGATGGTAAGTGGAAAAATGTCAAGATACTAAATTTATATACTAGATTTCAGTTATATAAAGAACTTAAAAATAAAATATGGCAAGATATTAATGGGTAATTTTATTCCTGTTCTTTTACACTTACATGTACTTTATGAAAAAACGTATTATTTTAATAATTAGAAAATAATTAGAAACTGAAAGGAAAAAAATGACCATAGGATGTTTTGATAATTTCCATTTCTTACCAAAGAAAAAGATGAAAAATTACCACAAAAATCTGCCTTCATATGAGACTTACACACTAAAAATTATGTGTGTGGGAGCTTTTATATATTTGCATAGCGTGATGCACAAGGTAAAATATTTCATTTTGTTAGATGTAGGAAACTGAACATTCTTGAATTTTAGTTCTTGAATTTTACATTTTGGGGAAAATTGCTTTGAAGCTTATTATTAATTGTTATTATCATTTGACTCTTTTTTTAAAAAACACGGCACCTCATTGGTTAAATTTACCCTGTTAATCATTGTCTTTCTGGATGAGGAAGTTTTCAATGTCCTTGCTAAAGATGGTATTAATCAGCTCTTTATTATCTCTTGCAAATAATAGTTGGATTCACTTCACATCATGTAAACATTTATTTATTCAAAAATCCAACAGAGACTATATGTTGCTAATGAACAGTTGTGTAATAAAAACATTGCAAAATCTCCTTTTAATAGGACTCTTCCTCTGTCCAATGCAATAGTGCTTCAGCATGGAGCAGTTTTCTGAAGTCTTTGGCTGATTCTTTCTCCTGACCTCTCAATCTTATCTCCAGTCTTGACATTTTATTTTCTCTTACATTTTCTTAAAACAAACAAACAAAAACACAACAGGCCTTGGCTTGCGGCTTTGATATCAGAAAGAAAGTTAGTTAAAGTTGATAGTAAGTTTATATACTATATTTCTTATGTGTTTCAATAACTTCCTTATACTTATTGCTTCATGTATTTACACTTTTTGTATTTTACTTTGGTGTGCTAATATAAAGGATATCATTCAGGACCTTAAGCATCTTGCAGGCTCATTAGGGATGGCAGGGTGTGGGAGCAGATATATAATCAGCATTTACAGTTTAAGGTGAAGAGTGTCAACCCTTCTTTAATTTAGTGTAAGTTTATTGAGTGCGTGCCTTTGGCCAGAGAGAGTTCTGGGCATTGGATACAGTGTTGTACAAGGCATAGCCTCTGCCTCTGAATAACCTATTCAGGGTTGCTGGACTCTGAGACTGTGCAAGAGAGGTGAGCTTCCATTCACTGGCAATCCCACAAGCATTTCAGATCCTTTTCCACTTGTCCTCCATTCCTACTCCCAAACTCTAGCCAAATGAACTTCTCAGTCTGTAGATCTGGAGTAAGAACTGGAACTTGACTTTTTTTTTTAAAGCACTCCCTGGTAATTCCAATGCTCAGTCAAACTTGGAAACTACCATATCACCTAACAGCCTCAATGACCTCACACAGATATTATAGGATAAATTGCTAGAAGGCAGGAGGAAAATGTGTCTGTGAATCATTTTTCCTCACAGCATCTTGCTGCTATTAGAATTTTAAAACAAAGAATATAAAATCATTGATGATACTGTCTCTAACTCAATACAATTATATAGATAAGACAACTCTGTGCTCTTCTAGAGGATCCTTAGCTTTTGTAATTTATTGAATTAATATTCAAACAAAGTTATTTCTTTGCTCTCATTTTTAAATAGGCTTCTCATGAAAATAATGGTGCAGTCCACTTTCTTGTTGTTTGTTCGGTTGATACAAACCTGTTATTCTTCTCTTTCACCATTCCACAAATGTGCAACGCCTTCTTTCCTCTGGGCCTTTGCACATGCTATGCCCATTTCCATTCATTGGCTTATTCATACTCAGGTATCAAGTGTGGAAAGACAATTTATTTTTGTACACGCAAGAGCTCAAAAAAATGTAACTCCCATGCATCCTGTCACAGAAAGCTTTTGGGAAATATGTGAAACAAGGAAGAGAAAGGCAAGGCTTGGGAAACAGCTAGCTAAGGAACAGTAGCCAAGGAAAGGAAGTACCAGAGTGAAAACTGTGCTGCAGCATGCAGAAGCCCAGAAGGGAGCGCTCTAGGGGAAAGAAAGAAAAAGGCTCCTGAAAAATAATATAGAAAAACACATCACAGATGTGATGGAATAATTAGTCATGGAGAAAACTTTGAAAATGAAAACAAAAGCAAAACAGGTTGTTGAAAAAGGAAAGCATAATTCTTACATACTGTTTGGCTCAGCAGTGAATAATATTTACATCATTATTGTAGTATAACTATTGATTATTTACTTTACCATAAATCGTGATATGACTTTATTGGGATAAGGGGACAGGGGAACTGAGCGTGTGAGCAATTATGGGCATTAAATGCAAAAAATATCAATAGAGAAGATGTACATTTAATAAATCAAGAAATAACACACATATTGGAAAATAATATAGAAAGAAATACTAGAAGAAATGGCTATAAGAACTCAAAGTAGTTGCCTCAATCAAGGGTGGGTAGGGAATAGGGGATGGATGTTCCCAAGGAAGTGTGTTATTTTCCTACAAAAGTCTTTTAAGCTTTTAAAATATTTTTGGTTTTCGTTTATAAGCACATTTATTTCTTTGATTAAAAAACGAATTGGTATGTATGTATCAAGCAGCTACCGTGTACCTGGAAAAATGTTTAACTCTGACCATGATATAAGAAAAGTGATAAAACATGATTCTGCTCCTCCAGGACTGTAAAGTCACTTTGGAATATATAAGCTACCATGTTTATATAAGAATCAATGAAAGAAAAAGGTGTGATTAAATCCGATGAGAACCCAAAGACATTTTGTATTCAAATTATATGAACTTTAGTGTTTAAAAAATGTATAAAACAAAGAGCCTTTTTAAATTTATAATTTTTTCCCCTTACTCAAAGGATGATAATAAAAATGAATTACTCTGTTTCAGCTCCTCCTTAAAGGTCTACAAATTTGGCCCCACTGAAGCCTCTCTGAAAGAGGACTCTACTGAAACACACCTAATCTCTACATTGCTACTGTAATGGCTGCCTTTGTAGTCTTCAGTCTTGGCTCTGTTTCTTTTTTTAAAAAAAGAGTTATTAAGTGCTTACTTAATACCAGACACTTTTGTGTTTAGGAGAGGAGCACTGAGTTCATGTTCCCTTTTGCCCAATGACTGTCTGAAGAGATGCTGCAGAGATAGCTAAAGAAGAACAGACAAATAAGGAAATCAAAACAAAAGAGTCAGAGGAATGAAGGGCAAAAAAGTTGAAGAATACAAATATTGTGTTTGTCAGGACTTTGGGGGCAGTTTCATAAATGTATTTTTTTTTGCCATCGTTGCATATTTCACTTGGACATCCTATCACTTCCTCTGTCCCCTCTGTAACAGAAATATTTGTTAGGAAGGTTAAAATCACTAAAAAAGTTGTTTATGTGGCATATTTCTTAACAAGAGATTTATCTTCTGTTCCTCTGAAAAATGTTAAATTACAGTGATCAACTAAGCCTATAGAAGGATTAAGCAGGCTCAGGTTAGAAGGTGTCAAATATACTTAATTTTTTTTTTTTTTTTTTTTTTTTTTTTTTTAGATAGAAAATCTCTGAAGGAAAGATGTATCTCAGAGATCCACCCTTATGTATATGTTAAAGGTTTTTTTCCAGCATTAACAATACCAACAGTCTCAAAGCCTGAGCACTATATATTAGGTTGGTGCAAAAGTCATTTTGCGATTTTCACTATTGCTTTTAATGGCAAAACCCATAATTACTTTTGCACCAACCTAACAGCTTCTTAGACTAGTGGATTGGAAAGGCAATATATACGTATGAACTACATTTTGGAAATAGAAGGCAAATATGCAGAAGAAAGCAACCAGCTCTTGTAATCACACTGCTTACAGTAGATTACTGTTAACTTTTTAAGTGACATATTTATTAATATGTAAATATATATCATATATATGAGAAAAAGAAGTGTCATATTGTGTATATACGATCTGCTCTCATGCTTTTCTTCCTCTGACATTCTGATCTACTTTTTTTTGTGCTGGACCAACTTGTCAAGAATTTGGGGTATTTAATCCAGGCATGAAGGAACAAGGCAAAGCTTTAAAGAAATCCAGTTGTCTTTTACATCTAGACCTGAAAACCTGTGGTATTTAGTGTCCATGAGAGTTGAAAATCAAGTTGGAGAGAAATTATTCTGTGACTATTCATTTAGTCAAAGCAGATAACATATGAAAAAATTTAAAAATTAGGTGTCATCTATTTAGGTATGACCTTATCCTGGAAGGATTTATGGCCAATAAATATTAGAAATTAGATATTGTAACGCAGGGCTAAACATCTTCATAAAAAGTTTTAAAAAATTTATTATGATAAATATACATGTGAAGTTAACCATTTTTACCATCTTAATGTACAGTTCTGTGACATTAAGTGCATTCACTTGGTTGTGCAACCATCCCCACCATCCATCTCCAAAACTTTTTCATCTTCCTCAACTGAAACTCTGTACTCATTAAACAATAACTCCCTATTCCCTCACCCCCTTTCCCCTGTTGACCACCATTCTACTTTCTGTCTCCCTAAATTTGACTACTCTAGGTATGTTATATAAGCGAAGTCATACAATATTTGTCTTTTTGTGACTAGCTTGTTTCATTTAGCACAATTCTTCAAGATTCATCCATGTTTTAGTATGTGTCAGAATTTCCTTCCTTTTTAAGGCTGAATAATATTGCATATTATGTGTACACTGCATTGTGTTTATCCATTCATTTGTCGAATTATAAAATTTTACATGTATCAGTCACTCATGTGTTGGAACTTTCTCTTCCCTTGACTTTGTGACAGAGTCAGCTGGGTGATGACCAGATTTGTGATCCCCTCCATGGTGTAGAGTTGTTGGACAGCAGTGCCCAGACAGGGACTAACTTTCTGACTCACTCACATGTCTAGGTGGGTTTCATGACAAGTAGCTGCCCATGGAATGTGAGAGGAAGTGTGTGCATTGTACCTGAGTATGCATGATACTCTAAACATCTGCTGACACGCTGGTACCTGGACAACTTTGAAACCATGAGATGGCAGAGCCACAAGGTGGAAGGAGTCTTGGTCTATGAGCCATCACTTTGAGGGTAGCCTCTCGAGAAGCCCTTCCTGCTAGGAATTACATTGGATTTTGCATAAGTGAGAATTTTATGTGTTAAGCCACTGAGATTTGGGAGCCATTAATCAACCCCATCTAATGCAACTTTCAAGTCCATCTGTTTCAAGTTTCTTCTCCTACTTTCTAATTCTTGTTTCTCAGTGTCTATTGTTGACTTTGCTTTCCTCTGCCCTATCTCCTGCTTTGTAGTCACTGGGTCATATATATCACACTTTTTAAAATAGTGCCTGTATCAATTCTCTCCTACCTAAATGTGTGTGTGTGTGTGTGTTTATTGTAGTTGTTGTTGTTTGTTTTTGTTTTTGTTTTTAGACAGAATCTCACTCTGCCCCCAGGTTGGAGTGCAGTGGTGTAATCTCGGCTCACTGCACCTCCGCCTCCTGGGTTCAAGCGATT
Source organism: Chlorocebus sabaeus (assembly GCF_047675955.1). Taxonomy (NCBI): domain Eukaryota; kingdom Metazoa; phylum Chordata; class Mammalia; order Primates; family Cercopithecidae; genus Chlorocebus; species Chlorocebus sabaeus. The sequence continues at coordinate 35,923,329 of NC_132923.1, read as the reverse complement.
CTCCTGCCTTAGCCTCCTGAGTAGCTGGGACTATAGGCATGCACCACCATGCCCAGCTAATTTTTGTATTTTTTGTAGAGATAGGGTTTCACCATGTTGGCCAGGATGGCCTCAATCTCCTGACCTTGTGATCCACCCGCCTTGACCTCCCAAAGTGCTGGGATTACAGGTGTGAGCCACTGCGCCTAGCCAAATGTTCTTTATGCTTTAGTTCAAGCAAAGGTAGACCAAGGGGTAAGGCCATTCCAACTGGGAACTTGGGATACTAATCTATAGGTGATGCTTACAGACCATTGTAAATCCTGTATATATACCAATAGCCTTCAAAGGAGGATACTGCATTGCTGGAAAGAAGTACACTGAAAAGCCTTTGGCTGAGGGCTGAAACCTTCATGGGGCCTGCTTCAGTTGCAAGCAATAGTTATTAAACTGCATTAGGAAGCAAATGGGTTCTGGATAATGCAGGGCTCTCATTTTGTGAGTGGGGACTAGCAACCTGCTCCTTCTATGAACAAATGTTGAGCAAATATTTTAAAAACATCAGTTTGCAGGGAAGAGGAATAATCAGCCTACTCAAGTTCCCAACATAATCTTTGTTTAGACCACCAACTTTTCTTGCTAGTTTTGGGCTATTTCATCTCACTCCAAACTGTCGTTCTCCCCTTCATCCTCCTCACTGTTGCCAGAGTGATCTTTCTAAAGCACAACTCTGATCATGTTATGTCTTCTTTAAAACTCTGAGGCTACTCTTTGCTGAGGGTGGATATTCTTAGAATGGATCTGTCTCACCAGCCACTGGGAAGCAAGTAGGTGAGAAAACCCATTTAAATAAGGCAGGCTATAATGCCTTCATCCCAAATTATAAGCATATGCCAGAGAATGAGAATAATGTGGAAGATGTGAATCTTATGTGCCTGGCTGTTTCTCACCTCTGAATCTTTGCTCAGATTGTCCTTTCTCCCAAGCTTCCAGAAGAACATTTACTCACCTTGCAAGCCTCAGCTCAAGGGTTATCCCTTCTATGAAATCTTTCCCGACAAGTTTCCTACGTCTCATGATCTGTTTCTTTCTGTTTTTTCTTCCTCTCCAAATCTAGAAAGTGGTCAAGAGGCAGAAAAGTTCACAGTTTTCTAGCATTTGATAAAGACTCCATGACCATGTGAGAATGGTTATTATAGCACCATCATTTTAAAGGAAGGTGTATATGCCTGTTACACTGAAAGTGTTTGGCAGCTGCATGCTTCATGTCTAATACATATGGAGAGCATTGGCAACTGCTCCCTACTGGATTCCAAGACTGCGGTGTGTGTATAGAGGATGGGAAACAGGCCCATCCTGTGGGCTAAACTCAAGAGTTTAAATATCTCCTTTGGGCAGAGGAAGGCTCATTTATCTTTTCCTCTTCCTGAATTCCCTTGTTCATTTGGGTGCTATCAATCATCCTTTTGTTAGGAAAAAGAAATTAAATGTCTTACAGTGAGTTTACTTTGTAACTGGAATGATCTTAGAGGAAGAATAAACCAAGTTATTCTTGTCTCGGAAATCTCTTTGCCATTCAAAATTTTTGGTCCACACACTTGAGATGCATAATTATCTGCTGCCATTGCTATTGTTTTATTGACAGCCTTCAGGTGTCAGACGCTTTTGATTGAAGGTGAATACAATTTATAGCACCATGTTGAGATGCTTGAGTTTAATTCCACTAAACTTCCATTATAACACTATGGTCTTATTGAGGATTTATAACCAAAAGAAGATAGCTATGAATAAAACCTCTCTGGTTTTTACTCACTTAGGGTCCCACTACTAGCTCTGGTCTTCTAGCCATACTCCCTGGTTATCAAACAAACACCTGCGCAGGCGACACTTAGCCTTGGTCCTGTGGCTCACTACTGAACAGAAACGTTGACTCCCCTGTCTCAGGTTTTTCTTTTCTGGAGGTGGAGAGAAGAAGTGGTCAGACACTGAGATAGCATTGCCAAATGATTATTTATTTCTTCAGAGAAGTCCCCTAAACACACATTCTTACACTGCTAAAATTTTCTTCACATCCTTCCCTACCAAAAGCAAATTTATTCACTCTTCACTAAAGGGATGGTAAATTCTGCAGCCCCATCTTCCACCCTTTGCCCTCCATTCCATGGAAGACAGCACTAATAGATTGCAGCATTCTGTTCCTCTGAGCCTTGGAATTCTCAACACAGAATACCCCATAGTAACTATGAATAGACTATATAGTTGACAACCAAGTTAAAACCTTTGCACTATCCATGGGTCCCTATATGCCAAACACTGATTATACGAAGGTGAATAATACACAATCTTTGCATTCAAGGCCACTGCATGCTAGTAGGTAAAAAAAAGAGTCCCTTATCTCCCTCCCTACCCCTACTGCACTTTCTGTTCTTGAGGAATCCGTTAACCAGATAGTTTCTACTTTTATGGTTAAAAGTTTTAAAAAAAGGCACAGACTGTTTTTATTCTCAAGTCTTACCTTCTGCAGAAAGGTCTAAGGTTGAAATACTTTATTTAATTATAAAATCTCATAATTTGTGTTGGTTTTTCCTCTACTTCTGCTTTAATTACTTCTGGCCTAAAAATAGCATAGCTTCATGTTTCAGTGGCAACAGATTTTAATTTCTTTTTGTGGCTAGTAAAGCAACCCACCTACTTCAATGGGATTTTCTTTCCTCCACTGACCAGGTAGCCACAAAATTTCCTTCCTCAAAATCCTCAGCTAGTAAATGGTGCAATTTGGAGCTGACAGCTGACGAGCGAAAGGGGAATTTCTCACTTTGTCCTGCAGCCTGGGAGTAAGTGGCCTCAGCCCTGAGACTTCATAGACCTGAGAAGTACCCTCAGCGTCTTCTGCACAAATCTCCTCCTCTGTCTTCCCACAGTTGCCTTGAGGAGGTGACATGTGTCTCTCAGTCACCAATTAGAGATGACGCTTCAAAAGCAAGTGTACCCCAGAACAAAGGCTTTTGTTTTCACTCTGAGGTGTAAATGATTTAAAAAATATATGTAGCCAGAGCAAAGAGGAAGCAGGAGAAAGCTGGCCAGCAAGGGGAAGGGGAAATGGGACTTTCCCAGCGAGAAGAATCTGAAACATGGGATAAATGACACGCGGAGGATCTACAGTGGCTTACTTACAATTTTAACTAAGCCTTGCCTTTCGCTGACACTGAGTGAAAGTGCTTGACTGATGTCTTGGATATCTTTAAAGCAAGGGGACCACTGAGACTCTTCTGATCATCTTGTCTCCATTGCACATGGATTGATTACTCTTCCCTGCTGAGAAAGGCACAGGTTCCTGGATGCTCTTGATAAACCTAACGAAGAGAACCCAGGGCCCAAGAGATTCAGCTGGTTCCAGTCTTGCTGAGAAAGGCTGTTCCTTCATTTCAGCATCTGGCTTCATTTTGTGCTTTCTTAGAAATCTCCATGTGAGGAAGAAAAAGTTATCTGCATACATTTCTTCTGAAATAGATCACTGTATGGGATGGCTGACGGTATATGGGCTTTCTGTGCCATACTTAGTGACCACTAGCTGAGGACTCAGGGAACCAGATGCCTCATTACTGTTTAAGACTCTGCAGTTTCTCTCAGGCTCTGAGGTGCAATGAAAGCTGACTGCTTCTCTAATTACTTCCTTACACTCTACACTCCTCCTTAAGGACTAAGGGGCCATTTCCTTTGGTAGTTTTAACTCTTTTCAGTGTGTCTACTCACTATTTGGCTAGAATGTTTATTACATATATTTCACTTCGTGAATATAATGTTGATGTATTTTAGTATCAGTGTCAGGAATACATGAGTTCAACACTAGATCTAATTTTCAAACTGGGCACTCCTGGTGAAGTTCTGTGATCTCTATGAACCACAGCATCATTATCTTTAAACTGGAAATATTAATGGGATGTACGGAGTGTGTTTCCATTTCTTTGTGTCATCTATGATTTCTTTTGGCAGTGTTTTGTAGTTTTCCTGGTAGAAGGTTTTCACCTCCTTGGTTAGGTATAGTACTACTTTTTTTTTTTTTTTTTTGCAACTTTGTAAAAGGGGTTGAGTTCTTGATTTGATTCTCCACTTGGTCGCTGTTGGTGTATAGAAGGGCCACTAATTTGTGTACATTAATCTTGTATCCAAAAACTTTGCTGAATTCTTTTATCAGTTCTAGGAGTTTTCCGGAGGAGTCTTTAGGGTTTTCTAGGTAAACAATCATATCATCAGCCAACAGTGAGTTTGACTTTCTGTTTACCGATGTGGATGCCCTTTATTTCTTTATCCTGTCTGATTGCTCTAGCTAGGACTTCTAGTACTATGTCGAAAAGGAATGGTGAGAGTGGGTACCCTCGTCTTGTTCCAGTTCTCAGAGGGAATGCTTTCAACTTTTCCCCATTCAGTATTATGTTGGCTGTGGATTTGTCATAGATGACTTTTATTATATTGAGGTATGTCCCTTGTATGCTGATTCTTCTGAGAGTTTTAATCATAAAGTGTTTCTGGATTTTGTCAAATGCTTTCTCTGCATCTATTGAGATGATCCTGTGATTTTTGTTTTTAATTCTGTTTATGTAGTGTATCACATTTACTGACTTGCATGTGTTAAAACATCCCTGCATCCCTGGTATAAAACCCACTTGATCATGGTGGATTATCTTTTTGATATGTTGTTGGATTTGGTTAGCTAGTATTTTTTAAAGGATTTTAGCATCTGTATTCATCATGGATATTGGTCTGTAGTTTTTTTTTTTTTTTTTTTTTTTTCGGTTATGTCCTTTCCTGGTTTTGGTATTAGGGTGATGCTGGCTTCATAGAATAAATTAGGGAGGGTTTCTGCTTTCTCTATCTTGTGAAATAGTGTCAAAAGGATTGGTACCAATTCTTCTTTGAATGTCTGGTAGAATTCTATATCTGTTAAGTCCAATTGTTCCAAGGTATAGTTTAAATCCATTGTTTCTTTGTTGACTTTCTGTCTTGATGACTTGTCTAGTGCTGTCAGTGGAGTATTGAACTATTATTATCCCCCACTATTATTGTGTTGCTGTCTACTTCATTTCTTAGATCTATTACTAATTGTTTTATAAATTTGGGAGCTCCAGTGTTAGGTGCATACATGTTTAGGATTGTGATATTTTTCTGTTGGACAAGGCCTTTTACCATTATATAATGTTCTTGTCTCTTTTAACCACTGTTGCTTTAAAGTTTGTTTTGTCTGATATAAGAATAGCTACCCCTGCTCACTTTTGGTGTCCATTTTCATGAAATGCCTTTTTCCGCCTTTTTACTTTATGAGTCCTTATATGTTAGGTGAGTCTCCTAAAGGCAGCAGATAGTTACTGAGTCCTTATCCATCCTATAGTTCTGTATCTTTTAAGTGGAGCATTTAGGCCATTTATATTCAGTGTTAGTATTGAGATGTGAAGTACCGTTGCATTCACCATGTTATTTGTTGCCTGTGTACCTTATTTTTTTTTATTTTAGTTTTTGTTTTTTAAATTGTGTTTCTGTTTTATAGGTCATATGTGATTTATGCTTTGAAGAGTTTCTGGTTTGATGTGTTTCCAGGATTTATTTCAAGATTTAGAGCTTCTTTTAGCAGATCTTGTAGTGGTGGCTTGGTAGTGGTGAATTCTCTCAGCATTTGTTTGTCTGAAAATGACTGTGTCTTTCCTTCATATATGATGTTTAGTTTTGCTAGATACAAATTCTCAGCTGATAATTATTTTGTTTCAGGAGACTGAAGATAGGGCCCAGTCCCTTCATGGTTTCTGCTGAGAAATCTGCCATTAATCTGATAGGTTTTCCTGTATAGGTTACCTAGTGCTTTTGTCTCACAGTTATCTGCCATTAATCTGATAGGTTTTCCTTTATAGGTTATCTAGTGCTTTTGTCTCACAGCTCTTAAGATTCTTTCCTTTGTTTTTAGATAACCTGATGACAATGTGCCTATTGTAACCTTTTTGTGATGCATTTCCCAGGTGGTCTTTGTGCTTCTTATATTTGGATGTCTAGGTATCTAGCAAGGCCAAGGAAGTTTTCTTTGATTATTCCCCCCACATATGTTCTCCAAACTTTTAGATTTCTCTTCTTCCTCAGGAACACTGATTCTTCTTAGGTTTGGTCATTTAACATAATCCCAGACTTCTTTGTTCATATTTTCTTGTTCTTTTTTCTTTGTCTTTGTTGGGTTGGGTTAATTCAAAGACCTTGTCTTCGAGCTCTGAATTTCTTTCTTCTACTTGTTCAATTCTATTGCTGAAACTTTCCAGAGCATTTTGCGTTTCTATAAGTGTGTCCAATATTTCCTGAAGTTTTGATTGTTTTTCTTTATGCTATTTCCTTGAATATTTCTCCCTTCATTTCTTATATTGTTTTTTGGATTTCCTTGCATTGGGCTTTGCCTTTCTTTGGTGCCTCCCTGATTAGCTTAATAACCCCCTGAATTTTCTTTTTGGTAAACCAGGGATTTCTTCTTGGTTAGCATCCATTGCTGGTGAGCTAGTGTGAATTTTTGGGGTGTTAAAGAGCCTTATTTTGTCATATTACCAGAGTTGTTTTTCCAGTTTCTTCTCATTTGGGTAGGTTGTGTCAGAGGGAAGGTCTAGGGCTGAAGGCTGTTTTTCAGATTCTTTTGTCTCATAGAGTGTTCCCTTGATGTAGTACTCTCCTCCTTGTCCTATGGTTGTGGCTTCCTGTAAGCTGAGCTGCAGTGATTGTTATATCTCTTCTGGGTCTAGCCACCTAGCAAGTCTACCTGGCTCCAGGCTGGTACTGGGTGTTGTCTGCACAGAGTCCTGTGATGTGAACTGTCTATGGGTCTCTTAGCCATGGATACCAGCACCTATTCCAGTGGAGGTGGCAGTGGGGTGAAATGGAGACTCTGTGAGGGTTGTTAGCTTTGGTGGTTTAATGCTCTATTTTTGTCCTGGTTGGCCTCTTGCCAGTAGGTGTGCTTAACAGAAAGCATCAGCTGTGGTAGTATGGAGAGGAACCAGTGGTGGACGGAGCCCTAGAACTCCCAAGATTATATGCCCTTTGTCTTCAACTACCAGGGTGGATAGGCAAGGCCCACCAGGTGGGAGCAGGGCTGGTCATATCTGAGCTCAGACTCTCCTTGGGCTGGGCTTGCTGCAGTTGCTTTGGGGGATAGAGGTGAGGCTCCCAGGTCAATGGAGTTGTGTACCTAGGAGAATTATGGATGCCTCTGCTGAGTCATGCAGAGTGTCAGGGAAGTGGAGGAAAGCCAGTAGTCACTGGCCTCACCTAGCTCCCACACAAACCGAAGAGCCTGTTTCACTCCCACCATGTCCCCTATAACAGCACCAAGTTTATTTCCAGGCTGTGGGTGAACAGGGCTTGAGAACTTGCCCTGGGCTACCTGCCTCCCAGCTGCTAAAGAAAAGGGCTTGGTTCTTCCCTCACTTGTGGAGTCCGCCCATTGTATTCATGCTCTCCCCTGAGTTCTGGCCAAGAGATTTCTTGCCCGGTTCAAATTGTTACAAAGTTCAGATGGAGACTTCCTTCTCCCTGTGACATTTTCCCCTGCTCCTCTGACCACCCTCCTGATGAATCCCTGTGGTGCCAGGCAGGAATGGCCTGCTTGGGGACCCAATGAGCTCCCAGGGCCTTTTCTGCTGCTTCCTCTATCCCTGTATTTCACTCAGCTCTCTAAATTGACTCAGTTCCAGGTAAGGTCGGAAACTTGTCCTGCAAACAGATTTTCAGTTTCCCCAGTGAAGGTGTGTGTTTGGGAGGAGGATCTTCCTTTTCCACTTCCGCAGGTGGGGCACTCATAGTATTTGGGGTATCTCCCAGTTCCTGCAGGAGCAGTCTACTTCCTTAAGAGGGTCTGTGAGTCCTCTTGGGGTTCCTGGCTTGTTCTTGCAGTTGATCTGGAGCTAAAATTCATGATGCAAACCTTCACATGCTGCTCTGTCCATCCAAGTCAGAACTACAAGCTAGTTCTGTTTCCTATCCTCCATGATCCCAATTATCTTTACTGCTCTGATCTTTGTTATGTCTTTCCTTCTGCTGGATTTTGGTTTGGTTTGTTCTTGTTTCTCTAGTTCCTTGAGGTGTGACATTTGGTTTACTGTTTGTGTTCTTTCAGACTTTTTGATGTGTGCATTTAATGCTATGAACTTTCCTCTTAGCACTGCTTTTGCTGTATCCCAGAGGCTTTGATTAGTTGGTGTCACTATTATTGTTCCATTCAAAGAATTTTAAAATTTCAATCTTGATTCCACTGTTAATCCAAAAGATCATTCAAGAGCAGATTATTTAATTTCCATGTATTTGTATAGTTTTGACGGTTCCCTTTGGAGTTAATTTCTAGTTTTATTCTACTGTGATTTGAGAAGATATTTGATATAATTTTGATTTTCTTAAATGTATTGAGACTTGTCTTGTGACCTATTACATTTTTTATCTTGGAGAAGAATGTTCCATGTGCTGATGAGAAGAATGTGTATTCTGGAGTTGTTGACTGGAATGCTCTGTAAATATCTGTGGAGTCCATTTGTTCTGCAGTATAGTTTAAGTCCACTGTTTCTTTGTTGACTTTCTATCTTGATGACCTATTTAGTGTTGTCAGTGAAGTATTGAATTCTCCCACTATTATCGTGTTGATGTCTATCTAATTTCTTAGGTCTAGTTTTATAAATTTGGGAGCTCCAGTGTTAGGTACATATATATTTAGGATTGTGATATCTACCTGTGGGACTACTCCGTTTATCATTGTATAATGTCCTTCTTTGTCTTTTTTTTTTTTTTTTTTCTGCTGTTGCTTTGAAGTCTGTTTTGTTTGATATAATAGAATAGCTACTCCTACTTGCTTTTGGTTTCCATTTGCATGGAGTATTTGTCCACCCCTTTACCTTAAGTTTATGTGAGTCATGTATTAGGTAAGTTTCTTGAAGACAGCAGATACTTGGTTGGTGGATTTTTATTCATTCTGCCATTCTGTATCTTTTAAGTGGAGCATTTAGGTTAGTATTGAGATTTGAGGTATTGTTTTATTCATCATGTTAGTTGCTGACTAAATACCTCATTTTTTTCATTATATTACTGTTTTGTAGGCCCTGTGAGATTTATGCTTAAGGAGGTTCTATTTTGGTGTATTTTGAGGTTTTGCTCCAAGACTTAGAACTCATAGTAGCATTTCTTGTAACATTGGTTTGGTAGTGGCAAATTTTCTCAGCATTTATTTGTCTAACAAAGACTTTATCTCTCCTTCATTTATGAAGCTTAGTTTTGCTGAATATAAAATTCTTAGCTGACAATTATTTTGTTTAAGGAGGCTAAAGATAGGACTCTGACTCCTCTGGCTGGTAAAGTCTCTGCTGAGAAATCAGCTGTTAATCTGATAGGTTTTCTTTTATAGGTTACTTGATGCTTTTGTTTCACAGCTCTTAAGATTATTTTCTTCATCTTGACTTTAGCTAACCTGATAACTATGTGCCTAGGAAATAACCTTTTTTATGATGGATTTCTCAGGGGTTTTTTGAGCTTCTTGTATTTGGATGTCTAGATCTCTAGCAAGGCCAGGAAAGTTCATCTCAATCATTCTCTCAGATAAATTTTCCAAACTTTTAGATTTCTCTTCTTCCTAAGAAACACTAGGTTTGGCCATGTAACATAATCCCCAATTTTTTGGATACTTTGTTCATTTTTAAAAATTCTTTGTTCTTTGCCTTTCTCTGCTTAGGTTAATTCAAAAGCCTTGTCTTTGAGCTCTGAAGTTCTTTTTTCTACTTGTTCTAGTCTATTGTTGAAATTTTTCACTGCATTTTTATTTCCTTAGTGTGTCTTTCATTTCCAAAAGTTGTTTTTTAAAATAATATCTATTTCTCTGGAAATTTTTCATCCATATCCTGTATTGTTTTTGTAATTTCTTAAGTTGGTTTTCGTCTTTTTCTGGTAGCTTCTTGAGTAACTTAATGATCAACCTTCTGAATTCTTTGTCTGGCAAATCAGAGATTTCTCCTTTGGTTGGATCTTTTACTGGGGAGTTAGTGTGATCTTTTACAGGTGTTATAGAATCCTGTTTTGTCATATTACCAGAATTAGTTTTCTGGTTCCTTCTCATTTGGGTAGACTATTTCTTCAAATTGTTCTTGAATTTGCTTTTAATTTGACTGTGATTTTTTAAGTTTAAGTTTCTTCCCCCCACCCCCCTTAAACTGGACTTTAGTGTTTATTTTAGCCTAATTTGATTCTTAGTGCTTGTAGGGGTGAAGACTTTGTATGAGTTTCTTAGTTATAGACAGTCTTTGTGCACTGGCTTTCCCTGATGCTGGTTGTAGTAGTTATTTTTTTGATATGAGTGTGAGTTCATTGCCTCCTATGGAGTTGGAATGGCAGAGATCTCTTGAAGCTTACCTCATTCTCTTGTGGTGTACACTTTATTTATGCAATTCTCTCCCAGTATTTTGTTTACAAAGTTGATGATTCAGGCTTCAGGCCAATAGGGGAGGTATCCCTGGGTAGACATTGGTCGTGGCTAAGGCAGGTGGGTAGATGTAATATCCAATGGTGGGCCAAGTTCCTAGCCTTGATGAGGGTAACTGGGGGAACTCTCAATTACAGAGCCTCTTCCTGCTGCTGCTTTTACTTTTATATTTCACAGCCGCCCCCAAATCCATTCAAGCTCTAGGTAAGGGTAAAACCTTCTCCCTGGAACTGGATTTTCACATTCCCTAGTGGGGATGTGTGTTCTGAGGCAGGTTCTCCCCCACCTCACACTCTGAACTCACAGTTTTTCATCTGTCTCATGGAGTTTGCAGTGGCATGCCACTTCTTTCAAAGGATCTGTGAATTCTTTCATTTTCCTGGTAAATTTCTGCAATTGTTCTTGGAACAAAAGTTCACAGTGTGAATCTACTCATGCTGTTCTGTCTGTGTAAGTGGAAGATGCATGGTAGCCCTGCCTCCTACCTGCCGTCTTAGATGGGAATCCTTCTTCTCTTTTTTTTATTGCCAAATTTAGTAGCTAGGACCTTCAACACACAAACAATGTAACAGGGTTCTCCTTTCTTCATATCCTCTTCAGCATTTGTTACTGCCTGTCTTTTGGATAAAAGCCATTTTAATGAAGGTGAAATGATATCTCACTGTAGTTTTGATTTGCATTTATCTGATTATCAGTGACGTTGAGCACCTTTTCATATGTATGTTTGCCATTCGTATGTCTTCTTTTGAGAAATGTCTATTCAGATATTTTGTCCATTTTTAAATCAGATTATTAGATTTATTTCCCTATAGAGTTGTTTGAGCTCCTTATATATTGTGGTTATTAGTCCCTTGTCAGATGGGTAGTTTGCAAATATTTTCTTCTATTCTGTGGGTTGTCTCTTCACTTTGTTAATTGTTTCCTTTCCTATACAGAAGTTTTTTAACTTGATGTGATTCCATTTGTCCATTTTTGCTTTCATTGTCTGTGCTTGTGGGGTATTACTCAAGAAATCTTTGCCCACTCCAATGTCCTAAAGAGTTTTCCTAGTGTTTTCTTTTAGTAGTTTCATAGTTTGAGGTCTTAGATTTAATACTTTGTCTATTTTTATTTGATTTTTATATATGGTGAAAGATAAGGGTGTAATTTCATTCTTCTGCATATGGATATACATTCAGTTTTCCCAGCACCATTTATTGAAGACACTACCCTTTCCCCAAAATATGTTTTTGGTACCTTTGTCAAAAATGAGTTCACTGTACATGTATGGATTTGTTTCTGGGTTGTCTATTCTTTTCCATTGGTGTATTTGTCTGTTTTTATGCCACTACCATGCTAGTTTGGTTACTGTAGGTTTGTAGTATAATTTGAAGTCAGGTAATGTGATGCCTCCAGTTTTGTTGTTTGTGTTTAGGACAGATTTGGCTATTGTGAGCATTTTTTGCTTCCATATAAATTTTAGTTTTTTTTTTTTTTTTTTTTTTCTATTTCTGTGAAGAATGTCATTGGTATTTTGATAGGGATTGAATTGAATCTGTAGATGGCTTTAGGTAGTATGAACATTTTAACAATATTTATTCTTCCAATTCCTGAACATGGAATATCTTTCCGTTTTTTTGTGTCCTCTTAAATTTCTTTCAGCAGTGTATTATAGTTTTCACTGTAAAGATATTTTACTACTTTGGTTAAGTCGATTCCTAGGTATTTTATTATAGTTCTAGCTATTGTAAATGAGATTACTTTCTTAATTTCTTTTTCAGATTATTCACTGTTGGCATATAGACATGCTACTGATTTTTACGTGTTGATTTTGTATGCTGCAACTTTACCAATTTATCAGTTCTCATAGTTTTCTTGGTGGAGTCTTTAAGTTTAGGTTTTTCCAAATATAAGATCATATCATCTTCAAACAAGGATAACTTTTTTTCCTTTCCAATTCAGATGCCCTTTATTTTTTTCTCTTGTCTAATTGCTTTAGCTAGGACTTCCAGCACTATGTTGAATAACAGTGGTGAAAGTGAGTATTCCTGTCATGTTCCAGATCTCAGAGGGAAGGTATTGTGGGATCTGGCCAGCAGCCTGCAATGCAACGGGGCTCTCTCTCTGTTCCCACACAGATTGGCACTTTGAGAAATAATAGACACACACAAGATAGTGAAGGCTGGGTCCAGGGGGGTCACTGCCTTCTGGTCCCGTGTTGCCAACAATGCACTGGATATGCCAGCATTTATTATTAAGTTTAGTGAGGGTGGGGGTAGGTTAGTGAGGGATTTAGGGCAATTTGATTATGAGGTGAGATGCTCACATGGGGATGAAGTAATTCTTTATCATAACATCTGTATGCAGAAGTACAGTATACAGAGATAAGAATTTACAATATAGTGTGTGCCTCAGTAATTTCTAACGGAACCTTAAAACAGAAACACAGTCTCTCCATGACCTATGATTAGCAAGATATTAATCAGCAGTAACAGTTGCAGCAAAAAGTGGTTACAAACAATCCATAGAAACAGGACGTGAAGTTAGACAACCAGTTAGACCAGAAATTCTCAGAAGGGAGTATGCTTTAACCCTAAAGAGGCCTAGAAGAGCTGTGGCAAGATGAGGGCATTTATAACCCTATTTTATCCATATGGACAGGTGCCCCCCATGCGTCTGTTTATAGGCTCTCCATGAGGGTCGCATTCCATTCAAAGAGCTATGAACATCTTCTTTTCTGGGATAGAAATCTTGTTGATGTGAAACCTCCCTGACTGCATGTCCATTCATAGGCTCTTTGCAGGGGGGAGCACATCACCCACTGTTGGCTCATTCTGGCAGTCCAACCTGGCATTGTCTTTACACAATCCTGAATGCAATTTTGTGTTTACAATATTCAGGAGCATTTCATCTTTTACTCCATAGCAATAGTATCAGGGGGTCTCCCTACAGGAAGGATATCAGTTGTTCCCCATTCAGTATGATACTAGCTGTGGGTCTGGTGTGTATGGCATTTATTGTTTTGAAGTGTGTTCCTTCTATACCCAGTTTTTTGAGGATTTTTTTTTAATCACGAAGGGATATTGAATGTTATCAAATGCTTGGATATAGTTTCTGCCTTGCAGTTCTAACAGATTTTGCTACATGTAATTTTAAAGCTCTGTTATTATGTGCATAGACACTTAGGAATGTTATGTTCTTTTCATAAATTGCTCTTTTATCATTATGGAATGAATTTCTTTACTCATTGTAATATTCTTTTCTCTGAAACCTACTTTGACTAATTTAGTATAGCTACTCTTAATTTCTATTTATGCTAACATACTATCATTTCTATATCCTTTTTATAACATAATTTCAACTTTTATTTTAGATTCAGGGGTTACATGTGCAGCATATTGCATGATGTAGAGGTTTGAGATACAAATGATTCCATCAACCAGGTAGTAAGCATAGTACCCAACAGTTAGTTTTTCAACCCTTGCCATCCTTCTTCCCTCCTCACTCTAGTAGTCCTCGGTGTCTATTATTGCCATCTTAATGTTCACAAGTACCCAATGTTTAGCTCCCACTTACAGGTGACAACATGTGTTATTCGGTTTTCTGTTCCTTCATTAACTCCCTTAGGATAATGTCCTCCAGCAGTATCCATGTAGTTGCAAAGGATATGATTTCATTCTTTTTTATGGCTGTGTAATATGCCTTAGTGTCTACATATCACATTTAAAAAAGAATCAATCTACCATTGATGGGCACCTAGGTTGGTTCCATGTCTTTGCTATGGTGTATCGTGCTGTGATGAACATATGAGTGCATGTGTCTTTATGGTAGAATGATTTATTTTGGATATATACCCAGTAATGGGATTGCTGGGTCAAATGGTAGTTGTTTTTTCAGTTCCTTGAGTAATCTCCAAACTGCTTTCCACAGTGGCTGAACTAATTTACATTCCCATCAACAGTGTACAAGTATTCTTTTTCCTCCACAGCCTCATCAGCGTCAGTTATTTTTTGACTTTTTAATAATAGCCGTTCTGACTGGTGTAAGATGATATTTCTTTTTTTTTTTTTTTTTTTTTTTTTTTTTTTGAGACAGAGTCTCGCTCTGTCACCCAGGCTGGAGTGCAGTGGCACAATCTCCGCTCACTGCAAACTCCGCCTCCTGGGTTCATGCCATTCTCCTGCCTCAGCCTCCCAAGTAACTGGGACTACAGGTGTCCACCACCATGCCCGGCTAATTTTTTGTATTTGTAGTAGAGAAGGCATTTCACTGTGTTAGTCAGGATGATCTCAATCTCCTGACCTCGTGATCCGCCCACCTCGCCCTCCCAAAGTGCTGGGATTACAGGCATGAGCCACCCAGCTGTAAAATGATATTTCATTGTGCTTTTCATATGCATTTCTCTGACGATCAGTGATGATGGGCATTTTTTTTCATGTTTTTTTGGCCACTTGTATGTCTTCTTTTGAGGTGTCTGTTCATGTCCTTTGCCCACTTTTAATGGAATTTTTTGTTTTTTGCTTGTTGAAATAAGTTTCTTGTAGATTCTGGATATTAGACTTTCGTTGGATATATAGTTTGTGAATATTTTCTCCCATCCTATAGATTGTTTGTTTAGTCTATTGATAGTTTATTTCACTGCACAAAAGATCTTTAATTTAATTCATGCTGGGTGTGGTATCTCACGCCTGTAATTCCAGCACTTTGGGAGGTGGAGGCACAGGCAGGGGCATCATTTGACCCCAGGAGTTCGAGACCAGCCTGGACAACGTGGTGAAACCCCATCTTAAAAAACAAAAAGCAAACAAGCAAACAAAAAAGATCTTTAGTTTATTAAAGTCTGACTCATGAATGTTTATTTTTGCTGCAATTTTTTTTGTATTATTTTACTCTTCACTTATTTTTGGGTTTATATTTAAAATAGATTTCTTGATGGTGGCATATGTTTGGGTCTTTTTTTTATATTCTACAACAATTTTTCTTTTTTTTCTACAGCAATTCTACAAGAGTTGCAAAAATAATACAGAGAGTTTTAATATACCCTTCACCAGTTTCCCATATGTTAACATGTTATATAACTGTACATCATTTATTAAAATTAAGAAATTAACTTTGGATCTGTGATTTTACAGTTTTGATCAAATTTGGAAAAAATTAACCATTTTTTTCCGAATGTTTTTATGTTGCATCATTCTGTCTCCTTTTCCAAAGGAGACGTATTCCATTAACATGTGTACTAGGCTGCTTGAAGTTGCCCTTACTACCTACTAGTTCCTCATTCTCATTTTTTAGTCCCCTCTGCCCCCTGTTTCACTTTGGAAAGCTTCTACTTATTTGTCTTCAAGTCTACTAACCTTTTCTTCTGCAGTGTCTAATCTGTCATTAGACAGATTTAGAAATCCTCTGGATTTCTTGGTCTTCTTGGTAGAGCACTTTCTCCAAGAAGTTTTTGAAGAGATTCTTGTAAAGCCAACTTCTGAGACATTTTACATCTAAAATGCATTTATTTTTCTATCACATTTAAATTACAGCTTAGTTGGCAGTAAAATATATTTTCCTTCAAATCAATATCTGTTGTTTTCTTGTGTCCAGGTTGCTGTTGTAAAATTTGATGTTGGTTTAATACCTGTTTCTTTAGAGGTGATCTGCAGTTTATCCTGATAACATTAAATGCTGGTTTTTTTTTTTTTTTTTTTTTGCATTTTAGTTTTAAAAATATTTTATCATAGGATATATAAGTAAAGGATTTTTCTTATTTGTACCATTTTGTACTTTATGAGCCTGTTAATTCCAAGGTCATACATCTTTTTCTAATTCTTGGAACTTCTTGGTCTTTTATTCCATCAAAATTTTCTTTACTTTGTATTTTTTATTGTGACTCCCATGTGAATGTTTTTCTTCTAATTTTATCCTTCACATCTCTTACATTTTACATTTTCCACAACTTTATCTTTCTGGTGCCTTCACAGAGAGATTTTACTCTCATCTTCCAGCTCACTAATTGTTCTTTAGCTATTAATCTATTCTTCTGTCATAGAATGTACTGGGTTCTTTATTTCAAATTTTATGTTTCCACTACAGTATTACTACTTGGTTATGCATGGAATTGCTTGTTCTCCCTTTATGTCATCAATATCTCCCTCATCTTTTTGATGATTATAAATCTCAGGGTTTACTAAATTTGTTTTCCATATCTCAGTAGTCACTGCCACTCATTGTCTGATTCCAATGTCTTGAAAATCATTGTTCATTATATTTTGCCCAGTTTTCATCATTTTAAATCACTTTCTCTCTGGTTTATTAGGCCAGATTTTCCAAGTATAGCTTTTCCAGTTTGTTTTTTAATGTTGGTATGGAAGTCAGATGTCTTATTAGTTTATCTATGAGCTCATATTCACCTACGTGTATCGGTTAAATTCCAGGCTATAACTTGACCTTTTTGGTAAGTTTAAGGAATAGGGGTAGGGTGGGGAAGTCAGAACAAGAGGGGAATTGAGATGTTTCTATTACTTCTTTGCTATCCCTCTTTCCCCCAAAACAGTTTATTTTGTCTCCAGCAAATGTTGTCCTGCCTTCCTCTAGGGGACTGCTCTCTCTAAAAGCTTTTTCTTTCGCTTAGTGAAATGTTAGATCTCTGTATCAGTTTAAGAAGAATCACTAGAAGAAAAATCCATCTGTTTCTTTATATTAAGAGATTTTTTAGGGGATTCAAACCTACATGTTGAATGAGCTGGTTAAATAGCCTCTGTAGGGCAGCTGTGTTCATGTCTGATGCCAGAGTTTGAAGTTTGCAGGGGAGGCACTCAGAAAGGAAAAATGGATGTAAAGTTAGGGACAGTGACTGCAAACTAGACCACATGAGCATGAGTTGTAACCCACAGTGATGGACTAGAACTCACACCAGTTCTCACTGCCTTCAACCTCGAAGTAGGAAGAAGCTGAAACCTTCATCATGGAGCTAAATGCATTTGGTCCATAAGTCAGAGAAGGTGAAGGAGGGTGCAGGTCAAGTTGGACCTTTTGCATCTCCATGAAATAAGTCAGCAAAATGACAATGTGCATGAGTTTCAGAAGTTCCCGTTTGTCATGCCCTGTGTTACTGGGGATAAAATACACACACACAAAGACAGAACAAAAAGAAACCAATCTGGGCCGGGCACGGTGTCTCATGCCTTTAATCCTCGCACTTTGGGAGGCTGAGGCAGACGGATCATAAGGTCAGGAGTTTGAGACCAGCCTAGCCAACATGGTGAAGCCCTGTCTCTACTACAAATACAAAAATTAGCTGGGTATAGTGGTGCACGCCTTTAATCCCAGCTACCCAGGAGGCCGAGGCAGG
This sequence comes from Chlorocebus sabaeus, assembly GCF_047675955.1. Classification (NCBI taxonomy): domain Eukaryota; kingdom Metazoa; phylum Chordata; class Mammalia; order Primates; family Cercopithecidae; genus Chlorocebus; species Chlorocebus sabaeus. Next base: position 35,905,555 of record NC_132923.1, on the reverse strand, counting down.
AGAATTGCATGAATCCAGGAGGCAGAGGTTGCAGTGAGCCGAGATCATGCCACTGCACTCCAGCCTGGGTGACAGAGCGAGACTCTGTCTCAAAAAACAAACGAACAAACAAACAAACAAACAAACCTGAGTGCTGCTTCACTTTCACTTTCCAATACTGCACACAAAAAAAGTCTGTAACCCTAACTGGAAATACAAGGAAAAGAATTCTTGGAAATTTAGTTCAGCCTAGCCAAGTTGACACATTGCAAAGCCACCACAACCACAGCATATAAAAGGAGAGGAGGGGGAAGGGGAAGAAAGAACTCTTAGGGAGCTGCTGTTCTGCCTGTATCTGTTGTTACCTGCTTCTCCCCCAGCTGTGTTCTGGCACTAGCATGTTGTTATCCTGTTGCTTCTGGACAGCACTGCCTTGGTCTGGTTTTTTTGCCCTGCCATGGCAACATGGCAAATAGGGAAAGCTCTTCTAACACAATAAAGAGGAAAAGAAAATAACTCCAAATTTCTTCCTCTGCTTATTTCTCAGCCATATTTTCCAGCTTTCTTTAATCTTTTATTGGTGCTTTCCCACTCTTACCCTACCCCAGTCATCTCCATTAGCTGCCACACAACCGCCTTTCAATTGGGGCCTCTAATTCTTTTGCTGATGTTTCGACTCCATCTTCTTCACCATCATGTGCGTGGTGATATTAAAAGTTGGTGGGAGAAAGCTAGCAGCCCACACACTTGCTGTCATGGCAGTTGTAATAACATTGTAAACGTAGATTTTGTGTTTCATTGTAAGAAATTATGAAAGTGATATAAAGAAAATAATAAAAGAAATGAATGACATTTTCGATTATGTCGCTTCGCTTTTCCGGAGATTTGTTTGGCACAGTTCTTTTCTGACAAATCTGTCTGAGGGGTAAGGGTCAAGCAAGATTATACTTTGAAACACAGGATTCTGAAGAATTGTTTATTTTTGGCCCATATACCAGAATAGGAATGCATTTAGGGAAAGCTGGTTGTCTCAATTGTTTCTAAAGGTGAGAAGGGAAGGCTATACGATGACTAACAGCTGCTCTTATTATTTTGGAATGTAATTTGTCTGCCCATTTCTTCCTTTGACTCTATAAATTGCAGCAATCCTTAGAAACTCAAAGGAAAAAACATCCATCTTGTAATGCTGACTTGCGCCTAGTTAGAGCAACTGGTAGCATCCAGCCTGGCCAACACTTTTCTGTGTCTCTGAGATAAATATTCCAGGGCCCTGCAATACTGCAATACTAAGACACAGGAAATCCCGGCAAATGATATAGACTAAATTTTATTCTTATTTGGATATCACAATAGAACTTAAACTCCTATAAATAACTGCAGTTCAGTCACTAATTCAGTATGCAAGAAATAATGATGTTTTAAAAGTATTTATTTTTTCAGCACCTGACAATTCAGTATGTGGATCCTTCTTGGAAGTAACAGAGCACACTGGCCAAAGAATTACTGCAAAAATGCTCCTAAATCAAATAAACAAGGAAAAGAACAGGAGCTGATAATGCTGTTTTTTGTTAATGCTCTTATTGTAAACTACTTTTTGGAAGATAAACCTCTTGTGGGAAGGCCCGGTACTATACTCCTTCATTGCCTTAGATGATCCAAGAGACTGAGTAATCAAGATGGAGCAAAGAACAAGAAGAGTGTCTGCAACACTTTAAACTTCACAAAGAAGTTACCAGGCAGAAGGGGACAATTGCAGTGACTGATTTTCCTGACAAAATGACAGTGTCTTGACAACGGCTATGAAGTCTTGATGACCCTTAACATCTCATAGAACAAAGAAGTCAGTAGGGCAAGGTGAAAATGTTAAAGGGGGAATACACGAAACACAAAAGAAAGATGACAGGGTGACAAGTTAAACATAATCCATGGAATAAGAAACGTCAGAAGCCTCCTCCACAGTACACCTACAAACACCTGCCCTTTTGTTAATAGCTAAAAGAGGGCCTCTCACTGTAACTCCTGAACTTCCTTGGTGGAGGGAAATCAGATAGCTCGAAAGTGTGATGGTGCCTGGCGTGAAAGACTCAACTGGGCAATACATCCAACAAGCTGTATTTCACCTTCATCAGTCTTTTATTTGTACCCCCTTAATCCTGGTTATTGAAGTCTTCCGACTCTACCTCATCTCTCCTTTTATTGTCCCACTCATAAAATCTGATAGGAGTTAATAGATTAGACATATTTACTGATTAGGGCAGACATATTCCTCATATGTACTGAGGAAGAGCGATAGGGGGATCACCTTGGCCCGAAACCCTCTAACGGGAGCCAATTTTCAAGAAGATAAGAAAATAATCAACCACTTGTGATCTTCTTTGTTTAATTATGTGAGACCCTATCCAAATTTTCAATCCACTGTCACTGACCTCTGAGGATCTTTGATGCCTTTGACCTGGCTCCAGTGGAGTACCCTCCATTCTTCCAAATAGTCCACCCATTTGCTTTGGCCTTAAATTCCACCATGAAGGGGGAGTCTTTTATTTTAAGCATTTCTTTTTATCTAATAATAAAAGATAGAGTAAATAAGATAGTGGGATTCAAAATAACGTAACGCAAATTAATTATTCATATCAGTTTCTCTACTAGAAGAAATACAATAGTTGATTAAGGATCAGAGGAAGGCAAATCCTTCAATGAAACATTGAAAGAAAGAGCTGAAGAATTTGGAGTGAGAGGAAACAATTATCTTAACAAATATTTTTTATATTATAATTCTTTTTCCCTCTGGACATGAGGTGCAGATAATTGAGTTCATGATTCAATTCATGGGTCATTATCATCACTGGCCACAGCAAGACTTTATTTTTTAAAAAATTTTCCATTTTATTTCCATTCCTCATTCCCATTCCACCTTCCCACAGGTAACCCTTCTAATGTATTAAATGTATACCTTTTGTTTGCATGGGTTCTTGCAAAATGCATATTTGTGTGTACATCAAATTTACATAAATAATATCACATCATAAAATTCAATCCATTTTAGGTTTCACTTTCCTCTGGACCATAAATTCAATCCATTTTAGGTTTTACTTTCCTCTGGACCATATTTTAAGAACCATTCATGTTGCTGTGTGTGCTTATAATCCCTTGCCTCTAACCACTACACATTGTATGCATTTTACCTACATACTCTCCTAGTGATGTTGACCAATATTACCTCTAGTTATTGCACTCCAAATGATGCGGAAACCAATATACATGTACATGACCCTTAAGGAACTGTGTGAGAATCACTTTGAACTCTATGTGCAAGAGCAAAATTGCTGGTAATAAGGTTAAAATACACTTAAACTATTCTAGTTTTTGTTCCACTTTTTCTTATAGGTGAAATATATGTGAGGTTGGCATTATTATTATTATCACATTTTGCAAGTGAATGAACGGAAGGGTCACACATTAAGTGAGATACCTACAGTCACTCAGTGAATACAGAGTGGATCCTAGGTATATACTTTACTTTTCTGACTACAGCATTCTTCACTGTTCTTTGTACCACATCACATTGTCTCCACAAACTTGTCTTACCCTGAAATTGAAAAATATTGAGATTAGATTAATTGCATTGTATTTCCCGGGGGCTAACATTTACCTTTGGGAATATGGTGTAAGTAGCTACTTACAGAGCTAAGCTAATGATGTGGGAGATGCAAGTTCCCTGTTGGCTGACAGCAACTCTGGTTGCCTCCTTTAACTGTTTTCTGGTGAACTAGCAATAGTACCTCTACATTGAAATCAAGGACAAGCAAATGCCTGCAACCTACTGGCACAGGTCATAGAGGTAAATTTCCAAGATGACTGGCTCCTGCAGGTCCACTACAGCAAGGGCAATAAAGCTTTTTAATTCATATCTCTTGTATGTCTGACATATGGAGGCCTGAATAAATGGCTATGGGCTTGTGAAAGGGGAGAGAGACTAGGTTTAAATCTGCTGGGAGAGGAAAATGAGGTAAAGGCACTTTATGATGATTCCTCAAAAATATTTGAGAAACACTCAATGATAACCAATATGAGTACTAAAACAATCATATTTTGTAGTTCACACAATCATCATATAAGCTTTGTTTTGTTTGTTTTTAATGTACTCCAGATAAAACCCCTACATTCTTCTGATACTGTCACACAGCAGCCTCAGGGCCACATTGTGATATCTCTCTTATCAACACAAGGTTCTCGGTCCTTGAGAAAACCTGATACAGTCATTCCAGACATTCTCATACAGACGTTTCTGTCTTTTACAAGAGCCTTGAACTTTGATGCTGAATCAAAGAATTTGCTTACAAAGGAGAATGTGTCCTGTTAATTAGGATGGAAACTAGTTTTATAAAGAGCAATGATTGATCTTAACTTAGGAAAAGGGAGAAGAAAACTCTTCTTAAAGTACGTGTGTTTGGGAAGTGGGAGATTTTCAAAACTGTAAGCTTTTACCTAAAAGATGCTGATCCCTTCCCCCATTGATTTTTGATACATCTGCCCTCCACTTCATCCTGTGACTTTCAGGACAATCAGCCTTATAGACAATGGCAATGTCACCAGCTACTTGAGCAAATATCTTTACAGATTTTGTAAAACAAGTATTAGGAAACTGACTTAACTGAGAGGACAGATTAGGATTTTAGAAAAAAAAATTCTTGTGGGTTCCCTCAATTGCCATGATATTTTTATTTTTCAAAAAGTAGGAGAGTATATTAGTTTACTGGAAAAACAGTGAGCTAATTGTAGGCCAGAGGCCTGGGCTAAAGCTGCAACAGCTTCACATATTTGGGAACATGATAACTACCCTGGGTTTAGATGGACTAGACAAAGGCCAAGATATTGCCCAGTTCAAAAACTATTAGCCTATTAAACCTAGAGGAAATAAACAAACTACAATGAGACCCTAGAATATGACACCCCGATTGCCCTCATTTTCTAATTCTTTGGATCAAGAACATTTCCAAAAGGCAGCACACTATTATTCACCAGAAGTTATTGACGATAGTACTCACACCTGATTACCACTCTGTGGTTGAAATTACAAGACGGTGATTTTTCAGATCCCTTCCTACCCCAACATCTCAATTACAGCCTTGGACTTTTACCCAGTAGACTTCACGATAGTCTTTCTGGATTCACTGCTTGGAAGATGAGTTACATGGTGCAATCATTTCTCAGCTTTTGTCCAGTTTGCTAATCTGTAAAAAAGGTGCAGTGGTTATTCTTTGAAAACACTTGAGAGCAGCACTGAGAAGAAAACCAAATGACTAGACTCCGTCATTTCTCCTGCAGAATCTCAAGAGACATGGAAAATGTCAGGCTGTGTGGTACCTGCTGACTTGTGAAGATCATTGTCATCTCAAACAAAGATAACCTCAGCCCTGGGATGAAGAAGACAATAGAACCCCGTGAATGGTAGATGTCTGAATCTGTCAAATGGGGAAATCTTTTAAGTTAAACTGTCTACTTTACATGTTAACATTCAGCACTTCTTATTTATTTTTTTTCCTTTGGGATTTTAAAAAGCCTGCCTGGGGAAACTTTAGAAAATATTTGTAATGTCCATAAATACAACGCAATACTTCTGTTACAATTTCCTTTTTGAGCATTTTAATCACTTAGTATTTATCCTATTTATCCTGGCACAAAGGCTTCAAAAACAGGATATTTTCCTTAAATCCCATTTTAACTGTAATGTGGCAAATTGCAAGCAAGCTTTTAGAATTTTTTATATGGAAGTCTTGGAATTTCCACAGCTTATATTCTGAGCCAACAAAAATATACGGAGATAGAAAGCAGGGAATTTTTGAATCTAGTTGGCTTACTTCACAACATTACTTTTTCTGCAGATATATTTGCTTAACAGGGCAATGAATTTTAAGTATGATTTGGGAATGGAAACTTGGTTTTTATAAATTCAGAGGAAAAACTGGTAAAAATAGTTTACATTGATGATACCATATCAAAGGAAATAACGATGCCTAAGTTAAGTACAAAGCTTTCCTGGACAACCACCAGTACAGGAAGACTCAAAAAGGTCTGGGGTTGAGCTGAGTTGAGACTGTTTTGAAAGTAGTCAGTGTGCTAGAATGGAAAGAACACTCGACATAGAATCAGGAAACTTAACTTCTAGTCCTAGTGTTCTTATTACCTAGCTGTGTGCCTTCAAGTAGGTCAATTAACCTTTCTGACCCTCAGTTTCCTCATCCTTTTAATGACGACTAAAAAAAATACTCACCTGGCATATTTCGTAGGATTGTTAAAAGGCTCACATAAGATAAACTATATTACATAATTTTTAAAATTATGAAGCACATTACTAATGTGAGATATCTTTGTAACATCTTTCTATAATTCAGTTAATCTTTGAACACCCAATGTTTAAATTGGATATAATGGCAAGATTAACTGGGACATTTTTCTTTGTCAGGACATGGTGTTTATATCATAACAATTTGTTTGTACCCTAATAAGTCTTACTGGCTTTTTGGAGCAGATTCTGCTACAGGATGTAAGAGGAGCTTACTGAGTTCCTATTATTTCTGTTAAGACTACCCCACCTTCTTCTGCTCTTCTTCCAAAGCTCAGTGAGCTCCTGGAAAGATCACCCCTCCACTGCTGGTCTTACCACTGTAAATTGCCTATGAATTTGCCTATGAAGCCATACCCAGAAGATGGTGATCTGGTCTCAGATCATTCTCTAACAGATGATCAGGACTAATCCCATCTTTCTTCACATCTCTCTCAGTAAGTCTAAACTTCTGGACTCATTATCAATATATCTCTATACATTCCTTATTCTGAGCTAATCCTGTGTCTCTCAAGACTTTCATTGTGCCCTCTAGAATCATCTGCAAAATCCCTGGTACTGTCTACCTTCATTAAGCCCTTATCTTTTTATCCTAATGGAAGGCTGGATTGGCAAATAATCTTGTATCTGAGACTTGTCAAATGGTGACCCTACATGCCACAGAGCTTGAAAGTCAGATTAGAATCCTTCTTCTTGTGGCCACTTCCAAAACATTTTCCCGCTCCACTGCAGTCCAAATCTTATCTCTGTTAGCCTCCTGGTATTTTCTGGTGACACTACATCATTCTTTAATGACTATTTATTTCACACCATCCATATTCTTTATTGTAGGCTCCTAACAACACCGCCCCCCCTTTCTTTTAATAGAGTGAGGAGGGGGAGGTTCTGAAAGAGGCTTGTCATCTTTTTGTTCAACTCAAGAGGCTAGAGCCTGCAGCCAACAGCAGAAGGTCTGTCTAAAGCATAAAAAAGCAAATAGCAATGACCTGAAGACATGAAATAAGATTTCCATGAAGCTCCTGCTAAGAACAGGTGTTTTGTTAGAAGACCTGTGTTAGTTTTCTTGGAGTCATAATACCTGGATTCACAGATATTTGGCCAATTTGTCGATGGTTCTTCAGGTACTCATTATTAGCCCAGAAATCATACTGATGCAAGGGAAGGACTTTAGTGACCATCTAGCCTGCCTTCTTCTGCTTTGCAGGTGAGAAAACTTAGACCCTAAAAGTAAAGAGTTTTACCTCAGATTACCCTTTTATTTACAGAATAGAGATAAGAACCTAGGTTTCTTTACTTCTGACTACTTTTGTTTTCTTTTTTTTTTGAGACAGAGCCTTACTCTGTCACTCAGGCTGGAGTGCAGTGGCATGAATTCAGCTCACTGCACCCTCCGCCTCTCAGGTTCAAGTGATTCTCGTGACTCAGTCACCTGACTAACTGGTACTACAGGTGCACACCACCATGCTCAGCTAATTGTGTGTGTGTCTGTGTGTCTGTGTGTATATTAGAGACAGGGTTTCACCAGGCTGGTCTTGAACTCCTGATCTCAAGTGATCTGCCTGCTTCAGCCCCCCAAAGTACTAGGATTACAGGCATGAGCCACCGTGTCCGGCCTACTTCTGCTTTCTGAAAGGTACCCTACAAATGTCAAAATGTCTTAAACAGTTTAATAGCACAATGCTGACCTACAATTCTTGAAAGGCTTCTAGGTTCCAAAAGGAAATCTTATGTGTTGCTTATGAAAATTGTAACTTTAATTTAACATATAACTAAAAAATAATCATGTTTGTGTTATAGTCAAATGGGAAAAGTATTTATTTGTTTGACATACCAAAGTCTGAGCATTGTACATTATGAAATAATTCCCAAATTACATGAGTCATTTATAAATGAATATAATACATTTGTTTAGAGTAATTTTCTATCGTGTTATTTGCTCCTTTTCTTCTTCATGTATTTACTTGTTCCTTATCTACCAAAAGCTCATGAAATGTCCAAGTCTTCTCTCAAAAATGTAAACAGATGTTTTGCAATCCTTTTAGAATGGGAGGGCCCTGAATACTGTTTACCTCCTCAGCTTTTTTGTGTTGCAAATGAGTTACAGAGTTGAATCCATTTGGGGCTAGGAAGTATGGTAGGATGGGCGTATGGGGCTGTTTTCCAAGGATATTCCACTTAGACTGACTGAAGGCAGCCACAAGAACATGAAGAGGAGGAATATTTTGGTACTCGGGGGCTCTGTATTAGTCCATCTTCACACCTCTATGAAGAAATACCTGAAACTGGGTAATTTGTAAAGAAAAGAGGTTTAATTGACTCACAGTTCCGCAGGGCTGGGGAGACCTCAGGAAACATAATCATGTCAGAAGGGGAAGCAAACATGTCCTTCTTCGCATCATGGCAGGAAGGAGAAGAGCAGAGTGAAGAGGGTAAAAGCTCCTTATAAAACCATCAGATCTTGTAAGAACTCAGTATAATGAGAACAGCATGGGGGGACCACCCCCATGATCTAATCACCTCCCACAAGTTCCCTCCCCCAACACGTGGGGAGTACAATTACGATTACAATTTAAGACGAGATTTGGGTGGGGACACAGAGCCAGATCATATCAGGCTCCATTAATGTTCCTTCTAAGCACCAACAAGGGGCACAGGGAATTCCCTTTTTGGAGTTACCGTCTTAGTCAGGTCCCTAGAGTGAATTTGGACAAGGTGTTTCCATATTATCTACTCATCCCTTTCCTTCTTGGACTCCTACAGCAGATTCTGAATGCTCATCGTAAGATGTCCCAATATTTAATATTCAGAAATGGCCCTGAAAGTTGTGATAAGAAGCTTATAGTCATCAAGTTGAGGAGAAGTGGATGCAGTCTCCTGGGTCATTGTCATATTCAAAGTGTCAGATTGGAATGAGACCTCATGGGCATCTGGGTTCTCTGAGTGACAGCATTAATACTTGAAGGGAGGGTGCATCTCTCCCACAAACACTGAGGTGACTTGGCATAGTGCCCCAAGTAGAGAAGTGAGAATGAGACGAGCTGGGTAAAGATCCAATTCTTGCTACTATCTGCGTGAGCTTGCTCAAGTAACCACATTTCTCTGGGCCTCTGTGTCCTGATCAACACTGTGAAGATAAAAACACCCACATTACCTCTCACATAGGGTTGCTGTGAGGTTCACAGGCCATAATCCTGAGGCACTTTGTGAGAGGTGAAGCCAGCTGGGCTTCCGGATGTGGTGGGGACTTGGAGAACTTTTCTGTCTAACTAAAGGATTGTAAACACCCCAATCAGTGCTCTGTGTCTAGGTAAAGGTTTGTAAATGCACCAATCAGCACTCTGTAAAAACACAACAATCAGTGTTCTGTGTCTAGCTAAAGGTTTGTAAATGTGCCAATCAGCACTCTGTAAAAACAGGCCAATCAGCACTCTGTAAAATGGACCAATCAGCAGGACATGGGTGGGGCCAAATAAGGGAATAAAAGCTGGTCCCCCTAGCCAGCAGCAGCAACCTGCTGGGGTCTCCTTCCACCTGTGGATACTTTGTTCTTTTGCTCTTTGCAATAAATCTTGCTGCTGGTTACTCTTTGGGTCCGCGTTACCTTTATGAGCTGTAACACTCACCACAAAGGTCTGCAGCTTCACTCCTGAAGCCAACAAGACCACAAAGCCACCGGGAGGAAAAAACAACTCCAGACAAGCCACCTTTAAGAACTGTAACACTCACCGCGAAGGTCTGCAGCTTCACTCCTGAAGTCAGCAAGACCATGAACCCACCAGAAAGAAGAAACTCCGGACACACCATCTTTAACAACTGTAACATTCGCTGTGAGAGTCCATGGCTTCATTCTTGAAGTCAGGGAGACCAAGAATCTACTGGAAGGAACCAATTCTGGACACATTTGGACAACTCTTTAGATCAAGGGTGTCCAATCTTTTGGCTTCCCTGGGCCACATTGGAAGAAGAAGAATTGTCTTAAGCCACACATAAAATACACTAGCACTAATGATAGCTGAGCTTAAAAAAATTGCCAAAACATGTCAAAATGTTTTTAGAAAGTTTACAAATTTGTGTTGGGCCACATTCCAAGCTGTTCTGGGCCACAGATTGACAAGCTTGCTTTAGACAAACAGTTACACAAATGTGAGGCTGGGCACGGTGGCTCATGCCTGTAATCCCAGGGCTTTGAGAGACTGATGTGGGAGGATCTCTTGGGGTGGGAGTTTGAGACCAGTCTGGGTAACATGGCAAGACTCTGTCTTTACATGCACACATAAAAATTAGCTGGGCAGGGTGGCCTGTGACTGTAGTCCTAAAGCGTCTTAGGAGGCTGAGGTGGGAGGATTGCTAACGCCCAGAAGATCAAGGCTGCAGTGAGCCATGATCGTGCCACCGCATTCCAGCCTGGGTGACAGGGCAAGACTTTGTCTCAAAACAAAAAGCAAGCAAACAAAAAACAACAGAGAAGTGTTATTAGTAACTGAAAGAAATGTACTGAATTATTGCCTCAAAAACATGTTTATTTATTTCATATAACTTCATAGGCACTTGGGGCAGACAGAGCATCAGATCAGGTAATATGTAAAAATGAACAAGGCTTCTCTACTTAAAGAGGTTAAATATGTCAAGAAAATAAAGCCCTAGCTGGACATAGTAAGTGATAAAACAAATACAAGGCAAAATGCTTTTTAAGAAGGCCAGAGACAGATTTGCAAAGAGGGAAGTTCATCCCAAACAGGAGAACTGGAATATACAAAGGCACCTCTGTCCACCTGAAATGCCAAATTTAAGCACCTGGGATAGTAAAAGGTTAAATAATCAAATTCTGAATTCCATTAAATAAATTTAGAAAAGGGAAGGGAGTAATAATTTTCATATTGGCAGTCTTTTTCCTATTATTATTTTATGTAATCATTTAGTGTGATATTAAAATTCAATAAATCTCTCGTATCTTGTTTGTATGTTTTACTAAATAGAAGTTTTACTCTTAATAAGGCAGCATTTTTTTTCAAAATTCCAAAAGATCACAGTAAATTCATGGTTAAGCAAGATTCTTGCCAGATAATGATCTTTCCTGTAGTTTACTTTCCAGAAAATCTCACACTTCTATCAGCTTACTCAAATATATTTTATTTCCTGATTGCAGATAAATAAATGACCATTCTGAATCACCAGAATAGGTGCCATTTATTTTTCTGCAATCAGGAAATAAAGTGACACTTCTGAGTCACAAAGTTCAATTCTTCTGAGTTGAACTATGTGAAAGTTCTTTACTAATACCATACAGATCTTTTCCATTCTGATATAGGAACTGTGTCCATGTCTTCATCTGCATATTTCAGTACTAGAAAGGTGTCAGCATAATAGACTCTCAATAAACATTCTATGAATTGAACTGAATTAGGAAATTGTGACAGATGCTGCTAACTGCCTGCCTACTCATCATCCACTCTTCCTTTTTTGTTATAAACGGAATCCTAATTTATATGGAGGCCACCATGTATTCAGCTAAAATACTTAATCTCCCACTTTTTCAATGAGATATGAGTGGAAATCACTACCTGTGACTTCTTAGAAAGTTATTTAAAAGGAGACAAACTCTGCTGACTTTGACTTCTTGCACTTCACCTTTTTCCTTGCTTTGCCGACTGAAGTGCAGATGTACTGTTTGACGACAAAGCCGTCTTCGAATCATGAGAGTTCGTTACATATAAAGGATGATAAAACTGGATCTGAAATCAATCTTGGTCCTTGATGTTTCTCTCTGGTAGTTGGTCCAGCCTTGAACTGTGTAACCCTTAGACCTATATTTAATTAAGCCACTGTGAAAGGTTTCTGTTACATAAAGGCAAATGGAGTCATAGACAGATCCTTTGACTATGTCTAGCTTAGTGGGGAAGTAGTTGACATCATAAAATCTACTGAAATGGTCTTTCACTTTTTCTACCTCATTCTAATAATGCGCTGCAAAAAAAAATTACTCCTCTCATCTGGGTAAGAATTGCTGCCATATTCTTGCAAGCATAAAAATAAAAAATAAAAAATAAAAAAATAAAAGAAAGAATTGCTTCCATAGTGAGCCACAGTTACTGTTAAAAATGTCACTTCCCTAAGATGTGTTAGGCCACCCAAGAAAAAAGGTTAAGAATTATCTCTGCTTCAGGGAGGCTCATAATAAATTGAGTAATTGGAAGTCCTGAAAGTTTTGGAGTTACTATGCATTCAGTAGTTATGAAATAAGTGGAAAGAAGTATGCCTGAAGTATCTCAGAGCTTGACTGAGATACCAACTGATGCAGCAGCATCAGAAGATGATTATAATTTTGATGTGGATAATGAAGGGATTAGAAACAATGGATAGCGCTGACCCTAATAACAGAATATTAGCATTGGAGGGCACCTTAATGGCCATCCAGTTCTATGTCTCATATAAGGCAAAACTTGACTTCTACCATATTGTTCACAGATATCATCCAACCTTTGCTTGAATACTTCCAGTGATTAATAGCTAGTGAATTCAGAAGGTGATCTATTGCGTTATTGAAAAGACTTAACTAGAAAGTCCTTTTTACAATCAACTTAATATGGTTGTATCTTTATTATTATTATTATTATACTTTAAGTTCTAGGGTACATGTGCACAACGTGCAGGTTTGTTACATAGGTATACATGTGCCATGTTGGTTTGCACCCATCAACTTGTCATTTACATTAGATATTTCTCCTAATGCTATCCCTCCCCCAGCCTCCCACTCTTATTATTACTATATACCATTTATATGGCATTTTACTATATTTATTTTAAGAGATTTCATATGATCAGTATTGATTGATAGTCATCAAATGATATGAATCACTTGAAATAATACTATCTGAGCATTTGTAAACCTGCTCTGAGAGGCTACATATAGTTGTACAAGGTTTCACAATTCCTAGGTAGAATACCTGGACTTGAACACAAGACTGTTAGACTCTGAGTCAAGCTCTCCTTTAAATTGTTATATGTTCATTCAGTAGGGATTTACTGAGCCCGTAGTATCTACTGGTTTCTATGTTAAAAGTGCTGAAGCACTAATGGTGAACAAGACATAGACATTCTTGGTTCTTCTAGAGCTAATAATCTGGTAACTGCCTACTTATGAGTTGTACTTTTAGCTTTTGGTATAGTACAGAGTAACAAGTAAATTCCTTTCCCTGTGCATTAGTCATTCAGTTATCACATTGTTTCATAGGTACCTCTTCTCCAGACAAAATATGTCCTTTTCCTTCAACAGCTCCTAATAGGAGCTATTGCTTTTCTCTGGACACCCTCTATTTCATCAGCATCTTTCTTAAGGAGTGGTACTCTGAATTAGACACCCAGGCTCCCAGTGTGGTCTGGTGGATGTGTAGTGCTCAGAGACTGTGGCCTCAGAAGACTTGAAGGTTGAATTACTAGGAGTGCAACCTGGGCTCATCATAGCTATTTTGATTTCTCATGGCGATATTCATTTTTATAGTTCTTAAAATCACAAGGCCTTCTTTCTATGAACTGTGATCAAGTCAGATATCTCCCATACTGTACTCAAACATTTGAAACATTTAAATGCTGACCTTTAATGCATTCCTATTAAATTTTACTTCATCATCTGGAATATTATTGCATACCTTGAGATCTTCTTTATCTTGCTTCTGTCATCTCTAAGGTTGTCTTTCCCAGTTTTGCATTATTAATAGGTTAGATAATCATGTGCTGTATTAGTTTGTTTTCACAGTGCTGATAAAGATATACCCAAAACCAGGAAGAAAAAGAGGTTTAATGAGCTTATAGTTCCCCCTGGCTGGGGAAGACTCACAATCATGGTGGAAGGCAAAGAGGAGCAAGTCACGTCTTACATGGATGGTGGCAGGCAATGAGAGAGAGCTTGTGCATGGGGAACTCCTCTTTTTAAAACCATCAGCTCTTGTGAGACTTATTTACTATCATGAGAACAGCACGGGAAAGACTTGCCCCCATGATTCAATTACCGCCCACAGGGTCCCTCCCACAACACATGGGAATTCAAAATGATATTTGGGTGGAGACATGTCCAAATCATATTGTGTGCGCTATGCTACCAATAAAAAGGTTAAACTGAACAAGTTCAAAGACAAAACTCAGTAATACTTTATTCAGACAGGTTAGTCTCAATCTGTTAACCTTACACTTGTAACTCTGATCATTCATTCATTCCACAAATTTTAATAAATGCCTTATTTTAAGCTAAATGCTGAGATGAAAAAATGAAACCATATACGTTAGCAAAGTAGGAAAGATAGGCATATTAACAGGTAAATGCAGAATGATAAATGCTCCATCAATATGCATTTGTTGTAGTGAGGCCACAGAGAAGGGTGCAATCCACTCAACCTGGCAGGAGCAGGTAGGACTTCAGATGTCATCGAACTCAAAGATATAGTGAGGGACTTGATCAAACATTTGCCAAGACCACTATGAGTTAAGTGAATAGATTAGGCATTTCTCCAATGTTGCAAGCTTAGAATCACATCCAAACTCAAAACCGAAGTAATACAACATAGCTTGGTCATAATGATCCCAGGGATCCTATTGGCCATTTGTCTTTGAGCCTCAAAGGAACATATTAAAACTCCATAACACCCTTTTGATCTATTCTGAAGTTAAATAGTGAACTTACCTGATGATGACACAAACACTGTAAAGGACCTCTGGGTTACTTGTTTACAAGCTAATATTTCCTGAATCAATTTTTTCTGATCCCTAGATATTTGGTAGGTGAAGTCCTATATCCCCACACCCTAGAACAGCATCTCCCACTTATTTTTCCCTCCTTGTCTTTTAGTGGGAGCCACATCAGTATCCAAGAGGAGGTCCAGAAGCCTCTCCAACCAGGTAGGGACAGTTATAGATTCCAGACCTCAGCTATGGCCTTTGTTACAGAGTACAAAAGTTATATAGTACAAGTTTATTGTACACATCTCAGTGAGCCTCTGAGCTTTAGAATTTTCTTGTATAATTTAACAGTTTTTTCATGCCATATTTACCTATTATTGCTAGTATTTAGAATTTTCTTTTCCAAATATTTATTATTGCATTTTTTTTTTGCATCCACTAAGTGGAAAATCATGCATTAGATATTGTAGAAGTAGATACAACAATGAACAAGAACTGGTCCTGGCCATGAGAGGAACTGATGATCCAATGGGGGAGGTAGACCAGCACGTGTTTAATATAAGGAAGTGGCTATTCCGGTTTCTTTTTGGTGGGCAAGCATTTTGCAAGGTCTTGGGCTATGTGTGTGCAAGGCTAAGCCAGTTAGTTAATTGGGATTTTTTTTAAAAGGCACTTCACTGCAGGAAAAGGTACATAAACTTGGTTATTGTCCCCTTCCCTATAATAAAAACATATTATTTTTAATGTTTTAACTGGGTTTGTGGTTAAATCTCACAGCCCAAGCAATCTGCCACTTCAGATGGATTCCATACACTTGCATGTAAGTCTGCAAAAAAAGTTCCAATTATCCAGCAATTTAACCAAAGTATTGATAACTTTTCTAAAACAAAAGAAAAAAATTATTTCCCTTGTTTTGGCAGCAATTTCAGTCATATTCCTTTACTTTCTACTGAAGAAAATAGTTTCAAAAAGTTGACGTTTGTTGCCAAAAGAACTGTTTTTATGAACAAATATAAAACTAAGAAGTTATGGTGTCTCCTTTTTAAAAAATGACTCATCAAAAGAAATAACTTTTTCCTTTCTCTTGTAAGAGAAAAAAAATAATGTCTTTTAGAATTGCAAACATATTTTCTTGATGGAGAAAATCAGTTCGCATGACATAGTAGTTATGTATCCAGTTCAAAAAACAGAGTAAAATTTACTACTCTGTCTTCTTTTTTGCTCACCCCACCCTCTTTCTTTAACCACATTGGATTCAGAAAGTTTTATTCTGTAATCAGCATTGTCCTTTATCTTTCCAGTAAAGACAGCCTTTTGGAGTCGAAGATGAGGAAAAGCCTGTATTTTATAGTTTTGGAAGTGTCTTCTTTTGCCAGGACAGAGAGAGGAGCTTCAGCAGTGAGAGCAACTGAAGGGGTTAATACTGGAACTTGGCAGGGTGTCCGTTAAACTTTTTTCCCTGGCTCTGCCCCGGGTTTCCCCTTGAAGGGATTTCCCTCCGCCTCTGCAACAAGACCCTTTATAAAGCACAGACTTTCTATTTCACTCCGCAGCATCGGGCCTCACTGGCTTCAGGAGCTGAATACCCTTTCCAGGCACATACACGTGGGACACAAATTAGAGTTTTGGAACCACTATTTTCTCATCACAACAGCAACTTAAAATGCCTGGGAAGATGGTCGTGATCTTTGGAGCCTCAAATATACTTTGGATAATGTTTGCAGCTTGTAAGTTATTTTCCTTTATCTGTTTCAAATGTTAGCATTCCATTTTAGCCCTGATTTTGGCTTCAGTCAGTTTTGCGAGAGTAGTGAAGTAGTGAAGTAAAGACACTGTGATTTTAAACAGTAGGAAAAGTTAATTTAACCTAACTTTTAATATGCAATTGAGTTTTGCTATATAATATTGTACTGTCATAGTTAGAGCTGAAAATTGATGTTTTTTGTATCTCTTTTTCCAAAGGCAAGTGAGTAATTCGGCTTCTAGTCTCTAGTTGGTCTGTCTCCTTAGTTTCCTATACTTGACAATGAGGTCAAACTTAGCAAATAAAACGGCTTTGATAAACGGGCATCAAGGTTGGAACTGAGAATTCTCTTTAGTGAAGATGATTCCATAAACTTTTTTGAAAGTGACTTCGGTGCTTTTTGGCTACCTTGTAGTTAGTTTGAAGCGGCTTAGGAAAGAGATCCGTCTGATCATATTTTAGACATTATACACAGAAGAAGGAGTAGAATACTAGACAAATTGGTGATAAATTTGCTTCTGTCTTTTTTTTTTTTTGCTTTTGCAGCTCAAGCTTTTAAGATCGAGACCACCCCAGAATCTAAATCTCTCGCTCAGATTGGTGACTCCGTCTCATTGACTTGCAGCACCACAGGCTGCGAGTCCCCATCTTTCTCTTGGAGAACCCAGATAGACAGTCCGCTGAATGGGAAGGTGAGGAATGAGGGGACCACGTCTACGCTGACCATGAATCCTGTTAGTTTCGGGAACGAACACTCTTACCTGTGCACAGCAACTTGTGGATCTAGGAAACTGGAAAAAGGAATCCAGGTGGAGATCTACTGTGAGTACTTTAGAAAATCTTCGTTTTTCTCTCAATTTTACTTTAAAATCGCCTTTTAAAAATGATATTTAAAAAAAGTTTTAAAATGGATATTCCTGTACAGATTCTTGGCTGAAGAACACACAACATCAGGAAAGCTAGGGACAGCTAAGGCCAGCATGAGACAGAGCAGGAATCCAAATCTTGGCTTCTATTTCCTCCTCTGCCGCAAACGCAGTGACCATGTATAAGACTCAATTTCTCTGGGCTCCGGTTTCCTTAGCTGTAAAATGATCATTTCTAAGGTTATTTTTGTTTTATTAAAAAATCTTTCCACTTGATTACATCCTTACATGTTTACTTGCTTATGTCTCTGATTGATTTATGAATTCCATCCTTCAGGGATTTTCTATAAATTTATTCTTATGCAATTTGATGCTTAAAATTAGTTTAAATATTAAGTAGATCTATAATTAGTAATAGGTATTAGTATAAAAGTGTTCTCTTTAGACATAATTGTTAATATCTGCAAACGTTTCACTCATTTGACTTTGGTGTTGACACATTTAGGAATTTTTTTTTTTTTTTTTTGGTGCCATGAAGCCTTGGTGCTCAACCGCTCAACTTCAAAGATATTTATATAATGAATTAGATTTGCCTCATGAACGTGAGTGGATGTCCCTAGTTTACCAGCCTGCCAAAATGCATCCCACTCCATTCTCCATTCAGCAAACAAGTTAGCAAGAGGAGTAAAAAACTAACCAGACATAAATCATTTGCGTTTTGTTACCGATGGCCTCTCTTTCTAAAAAACTGAACCCATTTATAGTCGTGTCTTCACGAAGACCTCATTTGATTACAATTACCTTGGTTCCATTCTGTTGTACCAGAGCCCAACTTTTCCCAGTAACCTTAATTGATTCTGCAACAAGCCCCATGTGTTGCTCAAGCTTCCCAAGAAACTGTGCTTGGCCGGCTGCTTTCAATTATGCTGGTTGTACATGCATAATTTATGTCTGTGCAGCCTCCTGAGCTCCTTAAAAGCTTCCCTTATGTAAATACAGGGAAAAGTAGCAAGTTCTTATGTTACCTGACATCAAACTGTGTGGATTAGAGGAACGTTTCTTACAGAATATGAGGGACAGAAATTATTGCTGGAAAAATGAAAAATACCATGTTTCTTCACATAGCAAAGAATTTCCAGCTCCTTTGTCTTTTGCCCACTAGTACCAAATAGTTGAAGATTTAAAAAAGAGAAATGAAGACACTTCTGGCTTTAATTATCTTGCCTGAGGTTTTTCTCCAAGAGTATCTGTTTTTCATTATGTATAACAGTTCTGTCTCCTTTCCACATTTGATTATAATAGTGGTTAGAGTTGAGACCTTTGTATTCTTTTTGTTACACAGAGTTTTGAATCCACCAATATGTTACTTCATGACAATGTGTAATGAAAAAGGTAACTCTTGCAAAGGAGGCAATGGCTACGAGAAGTAATGCATTTCCTTGTACTAGAAGCTTCAGTGGAACACTTAGTGGGATACTGAGTTAGGCATTTCAGGAGGCAAATATGTGTTCCAGAACGTAAAGATTGCACAAATGTATCTTTCTGGTGGATGAATTCCTATCAGAGGCACTGTTTTCAGAAGCTAATTACTTAAAGTTGGTCTTTTCATATCTTAGAATATCTTGACAATAACTATTCTTTGCAATGACATTCCAAGCCTTACAGTCATTATCTGTAAAATGGAAATATATCTGCCCTGACTATAATAAGAAAATGTAATGTAACATAATGTAAATCTGTAGTAGCAAAACCAAGTAATAGAAATCCTGAATTTAAATCCCAGCTTTACCATTTACTAGGTGTGTGACCTTAGACAAGTTATGTAAATGTACTAAGTCTAAGTCTTCTTTTCTGTGAAATGTGATCTCTATCTCCTAGAGTTGTTGTGAGGATAAAATAAAATAATTAATGTTAAATCTATAGTGCAGTGACAGCCACATGTAAGGTTCAATATAAACATTATTTTTTTCTTCCTTCTTTTACTATAATAACATGCAAACCTTAATATATACAGGATCAGAATAGAATAATGTTCTAAAAAATGTTTGCTTCCATTTCTTGTGCCTTGAACTCACCCCAAATCATGAAGGGCTATTTAAACAATTCTTCTGTGTTAAGACTGTATTAACAGAAACACTAGACTTGATTTGTATTGTGTTAAAGCAGTAAGAGACCTTATATCCCATGAGCAAAAAGCCCATCCATGTATTTGTTTGGCCTTTTCAGCTTTTCCTAGGGATCCAGAGATTCATCTGAGTGGTCCTCTGGAGGCTGGGAAGCCGATCACAGTCAAGTGTTTGGTTGCTGATGTATACCCATTTGACAGGCTGGAGATAGACTTAACGAAAGGAGATCGTCTCATGAAGAGTCAGGAATTTCTGGAGGATGCAGACAGGAAGTCCCTGGAAACCAAGAGTTTGGAAGTAACCTTTACTCCTGTCATTGAAGATATTGGGAAAGTTCTTGTTTGCCGAGCTAAATTACACATTGATGAAATGGATTCTGTGCCCACAGAAAGGGAGGCTGTAAAAGAATTGCAAGTCTACAGTAAGTACTTGTGCGATGTGTTCCAGTGTTTGTGGGAATCCCACCTCGCTTGTGTATAGCAATAAACTTAGCAGCAAAGTAAAAAAAAAAAACAAAAACCTTGTATATAGTTTGTATTCCATTTGTATTCGTTAAGAACATAATGTTTGCCAATAGTACAATTCAATGAAAAGAACACTGGATTTGGATTGAGAGGCTTGAGCTTAATTTCTGGCTCTATTAACTGTGTAAGTTTGGGTTACTTAATTTCTGTATTTCCCAGGGTATAAAAGGGGAATAGTCATACCATCAGATTGGGTAGTGGGAAATAGGCTCAAATGATAAAACATTTTAATATTGTTTTGTAAACTCTTATAGTATGCCTTGAAATATTAGTTGCACAGGTACAGAAACTTGACAAGGTGAGCAGTTATTCTCTCTGTGTGTGTATGTGTGTGTGCATGCATATGCACATACATACATATGTGCATTGGACAGGGGAAAAATGATGGGGTTTGATTGCCTCCAATCCGCCTGATACTGCCAGGGGATTTACGGAAGTCTTGTAGTCCCAGCGTTGTGTAGGAGTGGGCTCACTGTGCTCTGTTCTAGTCTAAAATGCTATGTTCTGCAATGGGCACCACATTTAAAAGGAGTATTGCCAACTATGGCATGTTTAGCTGAAAGAGAATGAGCTGGGCAGGCTTTTAACAATATTTTGAGAAGAATAGTCAAGATAGAGGATATTTTTCCTAAGAGAATACAAAACCTGGAAAAGAGAGCTCTAATTAAGCATTTGAAAGACAGTTATACGAAAGAGTGATTTACCTTTTTCTGTAACAGCACAGGGCTGAATTATGGCCAATATGTTTAAATTAGTATAGAGAGAAGATTTCAGCTCAATAGGGAGAAATGTGCTAATACATAGAACTGTCCAAAAATCAAATTGACTCTTTTGGAAAGCAATGGGTTGATTCTCTCAGTAAATGTTGAAGTTGACTTGAATGGGCACTTGGCAAGAATGCTTAAATGGGACTCCTACCCTTTAGTGGGAGGTTAAGCCACATAGTTCTTCTTAATTTCTGACTATCTATAACCATCTGAAAAACATGAAACATCAACTAAACTTGATCAGTTTAGTCAGAAACTGGATAGATTATTTTGAATGATTCAGCAGTTCTTTATACTAATTTGGCAGAGTAATTTCATCAAATTGGTGGAAGCACGTAAATACTGTCTAAGAGAAATACACTCCATCTGTTGCACTGGGATGATGCTTAGCAATTGCTAATATTATTTTTTTGCCTTTTCAGTATCACCCAAGAATACCATTATTTCTGTTAATCCATCCACAAGGCTACAAGAAGGTGGCTCTGTGACCATGACCTGTTCCAGTGAGGGTCTACCACCTCCAGAGATTTTCTGGAGTAAGAAATTAGATAATGGGAATCTACAGCACCTTTCTGGGAATGCAACTCTCACCTTAATTGCTATGAGGATGGAAGATTCTGGAATTTATGTGTGTGAAGGAGTTAATTTGATTGGGAAAAACAGAAAAGAGGTGGAATTAATTGTTCAAGGTGAGTAGAATGTGAAAAAGGAATAACAAAGGTGCTGTCACTGGGATTTGAGCAATAGTCACACAGTTTCAATGCTGAAATTGCTTCCCTTAGTTTCACTGATGACCTATCTGGTTGCCATAGCCTTTAGCACAAATATATGTTTATCTTACTAGTACTTCTTGGAAGTCTTCCCTCCCAGAGTTTCCATGGCTCTGCTTTTCTGATTCTTTTTCATCTCAAATCACTTTTTCTCTACTTCATTCCCTCACTTTTTGTCTTCCTCTTGCCCCTGGGATACTGGTATTTTCAAGTTTACATCCCTGGGTCCTCTTCTCTTCTCACGCTAGACTCCCAAGATTTGGACTACAATATGTTGATTACTCCCAAATTCACGTTCCAATTCCATGCTGTTAATTCCTGTCAGTTCTACCTCAAAATGCTCCCCAGAATATGACCTCTTCTTCACCCCACTTGCCATTGCCTTAGTTTATCATCTCTCACTTGGACTCTTGCAAGATATTCTTACTTAACAGCATTCACTAAACACCAGATATGTTTCTGGTACTTTACATATGCCATCTTCAAGAAATAACTAAAAAGTAAGTATTTTGTATTCATTTTACAGATGAGAGAGTGGAATCTCCCAGAGATTAATAATGACACCACCTATTGATTGTACACCTAATGTTTCCCAGGAATTCTACATTCTGCTTTATATATTTTATCTCATTAATCTTTACCACAACACTACTAAAAACCCAGGCTCAGGATAGTTCATACTTTTCCTAGGGCTAAATAGCTCTTTAGTTGCATTTACTATAATTCTAATACAGGTTAATTTTAATGAAAACCCCTTTGCCTTTTTAATTTTATAGCTAATTATCTTTATATTTCTCTTTAGAAATATTTTTAATTGATAAGTCATGATTGTTTACATTTATAGATTACAATGTGATGTTTGATATGGGTATACAATGTAGAATGATTAAGTCAGGTCAACATATTCATTGCCTCACTTATTATTTTGTGGTGATACATTTGAAATTCACTTTCTTAGGTATTTTAAAATACACAATATATTATCATTAACTATAGTCATCATGATGTACAATAGATCTCAACAACTTACTCTCCTGTCTAACTGAACCTTTGTACCCATTGACCAACATCTCCTCGTTCCCTTCCTCTCCTTGCCCCAGCCTCTGGTAACCACCATTCTACTCTCTACTTCTATGACTTTGGAAGTAGATCCCACATGTGAGTGAGATCATGAGGTACTGGTCTCTCTGTGCCTGGCTTGTTTCACTTAGCATAATGTCCTCTGGTTTCATCCCTTTTGTTGCAAATGACAGAATTTCCTCTTTTGTTTTTTAAGGCTGAATAATATTTCACATATTTTGTGGCTAATTATCTTTAAATAGTCTACCTGCTAACATTCTGTCCCTAAAATAATCAATCTTCTGCACTGCTCCCAGGGTTTATTACCTTAAACAAAAAGGTGCTCATTTTCTATAACTTCAATCCATTTCTTAAAACTGTCACACAGAACTCTTTATGATCTGGCCAGAAACTACCTTTGCAGCTTTGTTGATGACTTGGTGCCCCTGCTTATGCTGTTCCTTTTGCCTAAAATGGCCTTTCTCCTTCCTTCATCCGGCAAAGTCTTAGCCATTCTCCAATACGAAGCTCATGTCAGCCTCCCAGTTCCAGATTGTGTCAGACCAAACTACATATTCTTTCCTTCGTGTACATTCACCACTCCTTTTAGTCATGTATGCAGTTCTGTTCAGTTCAACACATATTAAGAGCCCTTGTCCAAGAATCCAAGAATTCTACTTGGTACTGGGGGTACAGACATGAAAAACATATGCCAACTGCCCTAGGGAGGCATACAAACTAGGAAGGAAGGACAGGCATATAAATAGATAACTCAAATATTCCTTAGTAAGAGCCAAAACAGTATATCTTTTTAAATGTGCCTTTCCACTAAACTGTAAATTCCTGCTCTGGGCACGATGGTGCAAGCCTATAATCCTAACACTTTGGGAAGCTTAGGTGGAAGGATTGCTTGAGGCCAGGAGTACAAGACCAGCCTGGGCAACATAGTGAGACCTCTGTTTCTATTTAATTTTTTAAAAAATCTGTAAACTCCTTAAAGTCAGGAATTCTGTGTGTGTGTGTTTGTGTGTGTGTGTGTGTGTGTGTGTGTGTGAATGCTTGGATTCTTAGCACAGTACCTAACACATAATAAATGTTCAGTAAATGTTTGCTGAATTAATGAATAGATTATAAACATGGGTAGCATAGTCTTTTGTTTGTTTGTTTTAGGAAATGAGGTCTTGCTATGTTGCCCACTGTGAACTCAAACTCCTGGGCTCAACTGATGCTCCCATGCTAGCTGCCTGAGTAGCTGGGACTATAGGCACGCGCCACCCAGCTGTAGTGACACCCAGCTCAACATGAATTTTTAAAATGTGAAAACATGGTATTTAAACTTGGATGATTAAAATAAAAATAAAACTCACCATAAGTAGATTATCTCAGTTGGATGTTAGGTTAGCATTCTCAAGTGACCAGGGAAGATGTTATACTAATAAAAGTATGTAAAGCTAATCATTCACCCGGAATAATGCCACTCCATAATAAACTGTATCCTATTTCAGTGTACAAAGGATATGTATTTTGGGGTTGGAGAGAGTTGTTTTGCACTTTGCATCACATGGGATACTACTGGCCTAAAGTGCTGAAAGTACTTTCAAAGAAACTTTCAGCTACCTAAAAGAGTTACTCCTCCAGTGGTTCCAACTTCACATGGCAATACATGTGGCCGCTGTAAAGAATGACTTAGAAATGTTCACAGACAGGCAGTGGATCTGTTTTTAAAGTTCCTCATTCTCGCATTAGCCTATAAGAAATTCGGAAGCTCTGGTTGTTTTTGTGAATGAGCTCTCTTTCAAAATGTAATAGTATATCAGTTTATTGAGGTAATTTGAGGAGAATCTTCTTCAGAAAATACTAAGATGTCACAATGAGAGAAACTTATTAAGAAAAATAACTTATGACACAGATGAGAACCATGCAAAATGTAATATGTTTGGATTATTTGTATATTGAGATTTCTTTCTTTTACCTCAAGCCTGTAATTTACAAGTAAGATTTCAGTGATTTTTATGGGGGTCTCATCTGTTGCTTTCAGAGTTGCCCAGACACTCTCAGTTTCTTCAGGGAAACAGAGCCAAGGTGTGGTGTTCCCTTTCTCCCTAAATAGCAGTCATCCAAAAGAAGTCCATGTACCCAGCAGGGATAGTGCTGATGGCCAAAGGACATTCCTGCATATTTGAGTCTTAGGAGTTTGCCCTCACATCTCAGCTTTCAGACCCTGAATTAATTGTAAAGTATTTTTATATTGCATCAGGCAAATTTTGGAGGTGACTGATGTATCACTTTAATGCTTAGATTTTGACTTTGATTTCAGGGTGATTCTATGTGACTTTCAATGGTCTAACTGTATTATTGGAACAGAAGCTCTAAATGCTTGTCCACTGTGGGTATTATATCTAATTAAGAGACATTTTTTGTAGCTTTTTCCAGTACCTCTTTTAGATCATTTTATCTCCATATGAGGATGACTGGATTTAGTTGTTGTAGCAACTGAAAAACTGGGATCTTGAATCAGACCCACCTGGCATCAAGTCCTAATTTTGTTACTTGCAAACTGGGCAAAGTTATTTAGCATTTCTGAGCCTAAATTTCCTCAAGAAGAAAAAAGAGGGGTAAAAAGAGGAAGAGAAAAAGTAGAAGCAAAAAGAGAAGGCGAAGAAGAAAGAAGAGTGCTAGTGTACGAAATTGTTGATTGTATATATATACTACATATATGTGTGTGTATATATATAGTAATTTAGATAGTGCTTGGCACACAAGAACCACTTACATTCTTTGAGTGATTGTCCACTCTTACAGTGATTTGATAAACTACATTTGAGCAGAGACTCTATTATTGCTATGAAGAGATACCAACCTCTCTTGACAAATTTTTATCCATTCAGTTTGTTAAATGAATGAATCAGCAAACTATAATGGGTTCATTCTAAAAGATGTGGTCTCATTTCTGATAGTCCCAAGGTGGAAAAGAGTAATTTCTTCTTGGCATAGATATTAACTGAAAGGAGATCTGGAAAAATAAAGATCATATGTCAGAATGTGATGAAAGAAGAAAATAATCTTACGTTCTTTTCATCTTGTTTTCCACTTCTGTCCCAGAGAAACCATTTACTGTTGAGATCTCACCTGGACCCCGGATTGCTGCTCAGATCGGAGACTCAGTTGTGTTGACATGTAGTGTTATGGGCTGTGAGTCCCCATCTTTCTCCTGGAGAACCCAGATAGACAGCCCTCTGAGCGGGAAGGTGAGGAGTGAGGGGACCAATTCCACGCTGACCCTGAGCCCTGTGAGTTTTGAGAACGAACACTCTTATCTGTGCACAGTGACTTGTGGACGTAAGAAACTGGAAAAGGGAATCCAGGTGGAGCTCTACTGTAAGTGGTTTTCAGAATTGTTTATTTTTATTTTTATTTTCCCATTCCATTGGAAGAAAAAGAATGCACGTCTGTGATGTGCAATGAGATCCTTATGTTTAGAAAAGGAATTTAGCATTGTGAATTTTGTTCCTAAATCTGAATCAGAATGGTTTGATACAACATTATTAGCCTAAATCTCAAGTATGTATTACATATGTACACAGCACCCACAATCCTTGGTTTATGCCTTGTCAATACTCTCTCATCATGCACTTGAACACACTACGTGCTGGAGGTGAGTGCATTGGGGTCAGTGCCCATTCAGATGACTGGGTGGAGGTGACTACTCCAGCTACTCCAGTTGGGAATGAGTAGTTTTAAACTATTTTAAGGCACTGCTTTAAAGCACATTTGAAGAGCTCTCTGCAGGATGGGGTAAAAAATAAGGGAATAGGAAGCAGAAGGAAGCCAAAATTAAAGATAAGGAATTAGGTTGGAGATGGGGATGGTCAGTGGCAGTGGCTGAGGTGAAAAGCAGAATCAGGAAACAGCGTTAGATCTTAATGTTGATTTATGCCACCTACATATACTACACTTTCTCTTACTCTTCTTGTCGTCTTAATAAACACTCTTTGCGACCACAAATCTCTGTGAACTTGACATTGCTGGAGTTCCTCAGTCCATATTGAATGAAGAACAAAATATGCAAAGTGACCATAAAGTTATTTTTTTGAGAGCGTCACTCTGCCTTGAGTTCTCACTTCAGTAGAACTCAAGAGAACATATTGTAGAGATTTTCTACCAGAAAGCCTGCCCAAACTTGTGTTATCCTTCAAGATTTTGTTCAGAATGGGTTACAGTGTGCCTGTAAATGGATTTGAGTCTCTCAAAAGGAGGATACATTTTATTTGCATTATTATATTACCCAGAGTCCATGATCTGCTGAGATAGGCACATTCCCAGCAGAAATGAGAACCAGCAGTGGAGTCTTATTGCAACATAGAAATATTTGAGCATGTATCACTTTAACAACATTTTTGTTAAGGAAAAATATGTTTAAGCATTATTCTTGCCCTTGATAGCTATTTTAGTCTCATTTTTATTGATTTGTGCTGTATTAGAAAGACTAGAGTTAGGCAGTTCTTTTCTTGATTACAAGTATTATCTGAGAAATATTTAAAACTTGCTGCCTAAATTTGGTCATTAAAATTTAAACTAAGTTGAGAACTTCCTTGTTTGTCTTATTTGATACTGAGAGACTGCACAGCTGTGTAAAACCAAAGCTGGGCTCTGAGGTCAGAGAAATACGGATTCTCAGCCCATCTCATTGACTTCAACTAGGTATAATGCATGAGGAAAGTCTCTTAGCCTCTATATGTTTCAGTATTCCTGGCTGTAAAATAACTAATACCCATTTTACATAGCTGCTTTGAAGACTGAGATAATGAATATTAGGGGACTAGTTGATACTAAGTATTCAACATAACATGGAAAATTTTAAAACACGTAAAATATATACTTACTAAATAAGATAGTGGAAGCTGATGTGTACTTAGAAAAGATCAAGCCATGGCACACAGCAAGATTGCATATTAAGAAGAAAAAAAAATAGGAAGTGAACATTTATTACTCAAGGACTGGATATACTAAGTAGTTTTTGTTTCTAACATTATTCACATATAATATCATGAATATGTCATTTATAAATACTGTCGTTACTTATATATTGACAGTCATTCTATCCCAGGTCAATTAAAGCTGTCATTTTTAGGCCTTTACATTTAATAAAGCTTAGCTCAATTTTTCCTTGAATATCGCATATAAAAATCATTTTTGCTTGCGTTTTGCAGCATTCCCTAGAGATCCAGAAATCGAGATGAGAGGTGTCCTTGTGAGTGACAGCCCCATCACTGTAAGCTGCAAGGTTTCTAGCGTGTACCCCCTTGACCGGTTGGAGATTGAATTACTTAAGGGGGAGACTGTTCTGGAGAATAAAGAGTTTTTGGAGGATACAGATATGAAATCTCTAGAGAACAAAAGTTTGGAAGCGACCTTCATCCCTACCACTGAAGATACTGGAAAAGCTCTTGTTTGTCAGGCTAAGTTACATATGGATGAAATGGAATTTGAACCCAAACAAAGGCAGAGTACACAGACACTTTATGTCAATGGTAAGTACATATATAAGATATCTACAGCTTAATACCTGTCTCTTTATCGTGTTTGCCAGGCAATAGTTAACATAAGGTTAATAGTTAAAACCTCTGTAGAGAAAAAACATAACTGAAAAGAAATTTCAAAATAATAATGATTGTAACAAATCACCCTCCCTAAAGTTAAAAGAGTAACTATTTACTGACTTATGATGCTTTGAGTTGGCAATTTAGGAAGGGGCCAGCTAGGCAGTTATTCTGCTCGATATGGTATTAGCTGAGCTTGCTCATGCATTTTCTGTAAGGTTAGCAGGACTGGCTGGTCTCAGATGACTTCACCCACATGTCTGGAGCCATATCTGGGATGACTTGGCTTCTCTTTCTTTATGTATTGTCACCCTGAGGAACAGTAGCCTAGATTTACTCACCAGAGCTCAGTTTTCAAGAAGGTGTAAATGAAAGCAGCCACTTCAAGGCCTGGGTTTGGAAGTCCTACAGTGTTACTTCTTCCACATTCTATTGGTCAAAGTGAGTCATGAGGCCAGCCTAGAGTTTCAAGGGGTGGAAAAATAGACCACATCTTTTTACAGAAGGAGATTCAAATAATTCATAGTCTTGTTGACTCTACCATAAATGGCAGTACACACTATCATTGACCCTCATCATTCTTTGGTTACAAGGGAGGTTATACTGAACTTACTTCCATTAGAAAACACCATGACGTGTCCATGTTCTGCTCTATCATTTGATATCAACTAAAGTAAATAAGGACCAAAACCTCTTGTGTTAAATTATCAAGGTTTATAAACTGTTTGAGTCTGCTGAACCCATAGCCCAGTTTTGCAACATTATTGAAACTCTTCGGAACTCAGGGCATAAGGGGTCCAGCTAACAAGCCTCTCTGCCTTTTCAGTTGCCCCCAGAGATACAACTGTCTTGGTCAGCCCTTCCTCCATCCTGGAGGAAGGTAGTTCTGTGAATATGACATGCTTGAGCCACGGCCTCCCTGCTCCGAAAATCCTATGGAGCAGGCAGCTACTTAATGAGGAGCTACAGCCTGTTTCTGAGAATGCAACTCTCACCTTAATTTCTACAAAAATGGAAGATTCTGGAGTTTATGTATGTGAAGGAATTAACCAGGCTGGAAGAAGCAGAAAAGAAGTAGAATTAATTATCCAAGGTGAGCAGAGTGTGAGTGATGAGTTATCCTTGCTAGTAATTTTTTTGGTTATGTTACTGATTATGAGTAAAGTCTTCTTTGAAAAAAAAATTTTTACTACAAAAGTGTGTTGAGGGTTTTGAAGAGCTTATGATGTTTCCAATGTATGGAGAAATTTCCTGAAATTATCCTTTCTCATGAATCGTTACAAGTTTCTTATCCTGAGATTCTTTTAAACTCAAGTGAAATGCAAGCCTTCAGGACCTGTGTCAGAAGTTCCAGTTACACTCATGAGGCAATGGTTATGGTGTTGAGATAAGAATAGGAAGAGGAATATCTTCATTTGGAATTATGTAGGATTAAAGCCACCATATCTGGCTGAATTGAACTCTGGCAATCTCACAAGACGGCCAGTAGTATTTGCTTAGAAGCCTAAACTGGCACTTAAGTCTTTTGCAAATTCTGAGATTATTAGTAGCCGTGACTCTGTCCTCTGGTTCATCAGCCTGACAGCATGGAACCACTAAAGTAGGTTAAGTCAACAGATCTAGGCCCCTTCCCTTTAGGATGGAGACCCAAGATTGAGAAAAAGACAATTCCTAGTTCTCAGGTTGAAGCCATATGGAGTTATGAGCAAAATCATCAAGTGATCAATGTGGATTTCCTCCATCCCTTCCCCTTTGGGTATGAGGGTTCTTGTCTTTGTCAGGGCTGTCATTTCCTCTCTTACACCTTCGCATTATTCCCACTAAGATATTAGTGACTTTCTTGTTATCTCAACTCAGTAAGATTTGTATTTTAGAAGAAGAATCTTGGAAAGGCAATGCACATCCTTAAAAAACAGACAACCAACCAACCAACCAAACAAACAAAAAAACCTTTTGGGTGGTTGTCATGACCTTGGAAATGGGGAAAGAATTTCAAATCAACTTACAAAATAGAAGACCTTAATATGGATTAAAAATTGGTGATATGGTACCTGCATCCACCAGTTGTTGCTTTAATAGACATGTTATATGTCAAATACTTAGCTCAGTGCCTGGAACTTAATAAATGGCAGTAGTGTTGTTAAGGATAGTGAAAAAGCCGCATCTGTACAGCTTAACTTCTTGATTGAAGGATCCAACTCAAAACTCAGAAGCCTGTAAAGGCCTTTGTACTTCAAGGAAATTTTTGCAAAACAGTATTACCAAAAACTAATTTTCTATTTCACATCTTAATTCTATAGCTCTTTATTAAACACTGTATTTGTCGATTTTCACACTGCTATGAAGATACTACTTGAGATTGGCAATTTATAGGAGAGGTTTAATACAGTTCCACATGGCTGGGAACACCTCACAAAATGTGCAATCATGGCAGAGGAGAAAGGGAAGCAAGGCACATCTTAGCATGGTGGCAGGCCAGAGAGAGTGAGGAACTGCCACACTTTAAAACCAAAAGTTCTCGTAAAAACTCACTCACTATCATGAGAACAGCAAGGGGGAAACAGCCGCCATGATCCAATCACCTCTCACCGGGTTCCTCCCTCAAAACCTGGGGATTACAACTCAAGTTGAGACCTGGATGGGGACACAGAGCCAAACCATATCAAACACCTATTCTTTGTGCTAGGCTGGGTAAATAATTATATTAAGGGACGTGAAAGAAGCATAAGCCATGTACTCTCTTAGTTAAAACATGATCATTTCCAACATTCTAGCAATGCTCGACTTCTTTACTGGCTCTTCTTAACATTTAATGCAAACACTTAGCACAAATAGCTCCATGGAAGCTGTCGTTGATGTCACTGAATTAATATGGAATTGGTTCATATTTCACTCAATCAGAGATGCCTTTTAAATTCTCTTTACAGCTACTCCAAAAGACATAAAACTTACAGCTTTTCCTTCTGAGAGTGTCAAAGAAGGAGACACTGTCATCATCTCTTGTACATGTGGAAATGTTCCAGAAACATGGATAATCCTGAAGAAAAAAGCACAGACAGGAGACACAGTACTAAAATCTATAGATGGTGCCTATACCATCCAAAAGGCCCAGTTGAAGGATGCGGGGGTATACGAATGTGAATCTAAAAACAAAGTTGGCTCACAATTAAGAAGTTTAACACTTGATGTTCAAGGTGAGTTTGTTTTGAGTTTTTGTTTTTGTTTTGTTGGTAGTAGTTCAGAGGTTCCATGGATTACTAAGAGTTTCTAATATTTGATGAATGAGTTGGCAAAATGGAGCTGTGGTTTATTTCTTAATGGTTCTTGGAATAATCAAGCACAGCTGCTTTATCCTATAAAGTTTAGCCAGGAAGTTGACATTAATCATTCGTGAGTGAGGAATTCCTGCTTGCTTTTTTCAGTTTACAATGTATCATTTGTCTCTGAGGTTTTGCAGTTGCTAAATGTTTAACCATATTTCCCAACATTTTCCCTAGAGGTTATAAGGAAACGAAAGAAGTAGGATTGGCACGTTGAAAAAGAAGGGTTCTATCCAGACCCTCTTCCTTTCTACCAGAAGGAAACACTATTTTCTGAACATAGAGTAACTGCAATTTTTCTGGATTGACTCTTTTCAGGATAATAATTGGGAATAGTAAACTTGATCCTGAACAACATAAAAAAATCTCTAGACTATCGAAAAGCCTCATTAAAATTCAAGCCACTTGCCATCCCTCCCTATTCTGGTGAACAGAGAAAGAGAGGAGCAATATCCTCACTGGAGAAACTTCAGAGGCCCCTTAATCTCCTGAGCCTTCTTGTGAATGCACAGTAGGTAGGATCTGCTGATCTTATTGGTGAAGTAGAATACATCAGCCTTGGCTGATCAGTCTCACACCCCTTGCACACCAATTAGCTCCTATTGTGTAATGGAAGCCATACTTGGCGGTGGAGTGCAAACAGGACTGCAAACAAATGCCAAGTCTTAAGAGGTCTGGCACTTGGCTATTGGAGTGAGCAATCACTTGTCAATGCAGAGAAAATTTGAACCTATGTCAGAAACAGGTAAAGTTTTTGTTTATCTGCCCAAATTTCTCAAAATGGCAAGCCTTACCATATATATGTTTTCCACCTTCACAGTACCTCCTCAAAACATGCCAATAGCTATATAGCTATACATCCATCTAGAAATGTTAAAGAAGGGAAAAACAGCCAGACTCTATGTAAAACTTCTAGTCATCCACCTGCAGTGATTATCCTGAAAAGAGTTGATCTAGCTAATGCAGTTACTATGTGTTTAAAGTAGGGAACATTTACTTTGTATCCCATCACTCCAAATGATACAGGGGTATATGCAATCAGTGCTTCCAATGAGGTTGGGGATGATTCTGGACAGATTGCAATCTCAGTTATGAGCAAGTTGAAATGTATTTATCTCTATTTTCTTTAATCCTTAATGCCTCTGGACCACCTTTAATTAGTCCTGTCCCCAGGAAATTGGTCCCCTAACATTTCTGTAATTCTTTTGTTAATTAATTGTTATCTTTTAAAGACACATCAAACGTGCTTCACTACTTTTTAACTCTCTCACACACATTGCTTTATTTTCTAATTGCTTTATCAAATTAGCCACTTATATAATTGCTCCTTTTTACTCATCATTTAAATGAGAAATCAAAGAATATTAAGCACTCAGCTAGAAACTTATGCCCCCAAACTGAATATAGTTTAAAATAGGTAAATTTTAATGAAAACCAAAAAAAAAAAAAAGGACATTTTTCTGGGTATTTTGAACTAGATTTCTTTTGTATTTGGCTGGATTTTTTATTTGTTTCCTTTTGTCTTGGCTTGAATGTATTCCATTAATAGAAATCGTCAGGAGTTTTTAAAGATATTCAGTGTTTATACAACAAATAGAAAATTGTATTTGAAGGTTGCCCTGGCAACTACCTTGGCAGGAAATTTGTGTTTTTCTGCTGATGCCTGTGGGGAAGACTGAAAGGCAAAAGATAATATATATTACATTGAAAAGAAAGCAATAGAAATGGAAATACTATTTCTCAGCATGTCATCAATATTGATGTCTAATCATAATCATGTTGATGGACATCCCATTCAAATATTACGCTTATATTTGAGTAGCTCAGCTCTTGCAAGGGAAAGTCAAAAAGTGGGGCCATTATCATTATGCTTAGGGTGAACTGTTTTTCTTCAATAATTTGAAAAAATGACTACACAACATCTGATGCTAGTGATTCTTTTTACTTGGTTTACCTCCAGTGACTGTCTTCTTCAGATGTTCTTATAAAGTTAAGATGTTAAAT
This sequence comes from Chlorocebus sabaeus, assembly GCF_047675955.1. Taxonomy (NCBI): domain Eukaryota; kingdom Metazoa; phylum Chordata; class Mammalia; order Primates; family Cercopithecidae; genus Chlorocebus; species Chlorocebus sabaeus. The sequence continues at coordinate 35,871,783 of NC_132923.1, read as the reverse complement.
GGTATAGCAGCTGTCAGATGATTTTTTAGCAGATTAGAAAGAATACTAATTTTAAAGTTTTTGTATGCGGTACCTACTGTGCTCCATTTACAACTAAATGGCAAAAGCAAAATGTAGAGAGAAAAAAATGTTATTAATGTTTAAAAAATACTTTTTTGGTGCCAACTAGGCCAAGCAGTGAGTCAGGTGATAGACCAAAAAGAAAATAGATATACATGTCTTGATGTAATTTATAGCCTAGGGGAGGAAACTAAACTTAATAAGTTATATGGATAAATAATAATTATGTGGATAAATGTTTCATTAAAAGCTGTGATAAGGTTTTGAAGGAAAAATGAGTGGGTTTTGAGAATATGTTGAGGTTCTGAATTTAGAATGAGGGAGATATAGATCACAGAATGCCTCTAAGAGACATTTAAGCTGTAACATAATGCTGTCCAAAGAACTCCAGTTTATCAAAAGATGATATAAATGCTGAAGAGGAAAAACATATTAATATGCCCTACTTCTGACATAAAAACATAGAAACTTTCATATATCTCTGAAAAAGCCATTGGCAAGATTTTTTTTTTCTCTTACCATCTTATGTGTGGCATTTAGCTATAATGGTCACACTCTGAATGTTATAAGGATTTTCTTAGAGAACTGGTTAGTCATTTCAATTCATGGCCATCAGAGTCCCAGTTCTTTAGTAGATATTTTTATTTCCCAAAGCAAGTGCCTGTCGCCAATTCCTGTTTTTGTTAAAAGAGCCCTAAAAACTTGTACCCTCCCTTCCATTTTACAACTGAACCTGAATCTATTTGAATCCAAGTTTGTAGAAGCCAACAACTATCATCTTTAGATCCATCATGACCATAGCAACCACCAACCGATTATTTGGATAATTCAGAGAAATATGCATCTTGGGTCCTGATGGTCCTTATCACTGCTTTGATTTCCTTCTCTTTGGAGAACTAGTTGTACTGTTATAATAAAACATGTAACTGTTGTTATTAAATGCTATCTTTTTGTACTAGACGTTAATTGCATCCATTTTGTTATTTTCCAGGAAGAGAAAACAACAAAGACTATTTTTCTCCTGAGCTTCTCATGCTCTATTGTGCATCCTCCTTAATAATACCCGCCATTGGAATGATAATTTACTTTGCAAGAAAAGCCAACATGAAGGGATCGTATAGTCTTGTAGAAGCACAGAAATCAAAAGTGTAGCTAATGTTTGATATGTTCAACCTGAGACACTATTTTTCTATGCAAATCCTTGATACTGCTCATCATTCCACGAGAAAAGCAATGAGCTGAGAAGCAGACTTCCCTGAATGTATTGAACTTGGAAAGAAATGCCCACCTATGCCCCTTGCTCTGAGCAAGAAGTCCAAGGAAAACTTGCTGCCTGAAAAACAGTAACTGCCATCAAGATGAGAGAACTGGAGGAGTTCCTTGATCTGTATATACAATAACATAATTTGTACATATGTAAAATAAAATTATAGCATAGCAAGATTGCTTAAAATAGCAACACTCTATATTTAGATCATTAAAATAACTAGTGTTGCTTGGACTATTATAATTTAATGCATGTTAGGAAAATTTCACATTAATATTGACTGACAGCTGACCTTTGTCATCTTTCTTCTATTTTATTCCCTTTAACAAAATTTTACTCCTATAAAGTTTATTGACAGTAATTTCAGGTTTCGTAAAGATGCCGGGTTTTATATTTTTATAGACAAATAATAAGCAAAGAGAGCACTGGGTTGACTTTCAGGTACTAAATACCTCAACCTATGGTATAATGGTTGACTGGGTTTCTCTGTATGGTACTGGCATGGTACGGAGATGTTTCACGAAGTTGGTTCATCAGACTCCTGTGCAACTTTCCCAATGTGGTCTAAAAATGCAACTTTGTTTTTATTTTCTTTTGTAAATGTTTAGGTTTTTTTGAATAGTAAAGTGATAATTTCTGGAATTAGAACGGTTGTATGTTTATTTATTATAAACTGCCTCCTTTAGTCACATTGCAGCTCTTTCTGAAATGCCAAGTCATAAAAGTAAAATATTCAAACTATGGAAATAATACAGATACTCAAAATGTGACACTCAGACTACTTTTATTAAAATTACTGTAGGAACTTGATAAAAATTTAGATTTCTTGGTGCCAGACTAAGATATTGAATAGAAATGTCTGGTTTTTGGTCCTTGGAATCTGCAATTTTTTAATTTAGAAAAATATACACAAAAAGATGTAATGCAGATGAACATGCACATGTTAATGGACAACAAATGAACACCTGTGTACAGAACATTAAGAGCAAGAGATGGTATAACTATTCTTCAGAGCCTTTTATATACCACATAGTGACGGCAACGCTCTTCCCTCACTGAGCAGTAACCCATAAATACCCTGAATTGATCATTTCCATGCTTCCTTTGGAGGTTTTATACCTGTCTATGTATCCCTAAGTAGTACATTACTTAGTTTTGCCAGATTTTGCATTTATATAAATACAATCCAATTATACATTTGCCTTGTAACTATTCTTTCACTCAAAGTTATGTTTTTCATAATACATTTATGTTGTTGTGTAGTTATAAGTCATTCATTTTTCTCCACTTGGAATGGATTTTTTTAAACTTTTAAGTTAAGGGGTACAAGTTTAGTTTGTTACATGGGTAAAGTTGTGTCCTGGGGGTCTACTGTACAGATTATTTCATTACCCAAGTATTAAGCCTAGTCTCCATTAGTTGATTTTCTCGATCCTCTCCCACTTCTCACCCTCCTCCCTCCAAAAGGCTCCATTGTGTGTGTTCCTCTGTATGTGTCCATGTGTTCTCATCATTTAGCTCCCACTTATGAGTGAGAACATGCGGCATTTGGTTTTCTGTGTTAGTTTGCTAAGGAGAATGGCCTCCAGCTTCATCCATGTCTCTGCAAAGAACATGATCTCGTTCTCTTTTATGGCTGTATAGTTGGAATGGATTATTTACAGAACGCAGGGTGGGCATACAATTTCATCATTTTTAGATGATGAAATAATTGTCCGTATACCATTTATTGAAAAGCCCATTATATATATGAAGAATATATATTTATATTCATAAATTAATATATATTTCTTTTTACAAATGTCTCTTGATCATTCTAGTGTTTGAACTTCTATACAAACATTAAAGTCAGTTTAAACATTAAAGTCAGTTTGTCAAGATATAGAACAAAAAATTAAGATTTTAATCAAATTATATTGAACATATATCTAGATCACTTTGAATAGAATTGATATTTTTAAAGCATTGAGTCTTCTAATCCATGAACAGAGTATAGTTACTATTTTTAGATTATCTTTAATAAACAAATGTTTTTTTATTTCATAAATGCCTTATTCCTTTAAAAAATTATTTCTAGGGAGTTTGTATTTTTATACTATTATTCATAGTATCTTTAAAATTTATTTATTTGAGGTATAACTTTCATACAATAAAACTCATTACTACCACAATCAAGAAATACAACTTTTTTTTTTTTTTAATCACTTTAAGATTTTCATCAGGCTCCATTGCAGTGAATCTCCCCACCCACCACCTCCTCTGGCCCTTGGCAAAAATCAATCTGTTTTCTGTCACTATACTCTTGCCTATTCTAGAATTTTATATAAATGAGATTATACAGTATATAGTCTTTTATGTCTGTCTTCCTTCATTTAGCTCGACTCTCCTGAGGTTTATTTATGTCATTATGTATATCAAGGTTTGTTATCTTTATTGTTAGAGCATACCACTGAATGCTTATGGTAAAGCTTATTTACCTAGTCATCAGCAGACAATTAGGTTGTTTATGATTTTTGGCTATTGTTAATAAATCTGGTATAAATATTTAAATACAGATATTTTTGTGGATATGTGAATATATATATATGGAGAGAGGGAGAGAAAGAGAGAAAGAGAGAGACCTAGGATTTGGTCCCAGTTACTCCACATCTACATAAACACTTGGCATTTGTATTTTAAATTTTTGCCATTCTAGTGTTGAGTCATGGTATCTTACTGTAGTTTTAATTTCCCGATAACTAATTAGATTGAGTATCTTTTCATGTATTTATCATTTTTATGTATCTTATTTTGGGGAAGTATCTATTAAAAACCATCACCCAAATTTTTATCAGGTTGTTTGTCTTCTTATTGAATTCTAAGAGTTCTTTTATATATTCTGAATAGAAAGTCTTCATCAAATATACATTTAGCAAATGTTTTATTTCAGTAATTGCAGTGCCTTGCATTTTCATTTTGTTTTTAACCGTGACTTTTCCTATCCCAAGGCAACAAAGATTTTCTCATTCATTTTTTTCTAGAAGCATCATACTCTTAGTTTTACATTTATATCTATGACCCAATCCAAATTAATTTTATGTATGATGTGAGGCCATAGTGAAAACTCATGTTTGCATATATATATTCAACCATTATAGCACAATTTGTTGAAAGGACTTTTTCTCTCACTGAATTACCTTGACATTTTTGCAAAGAATTGATTGGCCATATTTGTGTGGGGCTATTTTTTTTTTTTTTCCTTGTTGAGACGGAGTTGAGTCTTGCTCTGTCACCAGGCTGGAGTGCAGTGGCTTGGCTCACTGCAACCTCTGCCTCCTGGGTTCAAGCAATTCTCCTGCCTCAACCTCCTGAGTAGCTGGGACTACAGGCACATGTGTGTGGGGCTATTTCTGAGCTTTCTTTTGTGTTCCATAGATTGATATGTATCTTCATACACAATATGACACTGTTATGATTACCATAGCATTATTACAAACCTCGAAATCAGATAGTGTGAGATCTCCAATTGAAAATTTCTTCAAATAGTTTTGGCTGGATCCTTTGTCTTTCCATATGAATTTTAGAATCTGCTTGTCAATTTCTGTAAAAAACCCTGCAGGTATTTTGATTAGGATTCATTGAATCTATACATTAATTTGGGAAGAATTATCATCAGAATAATACTGAGTTTTCCAACACATGTATGTATAATTTCATCTTCTTAGGTCTTCTTTAGTTTTTTTCACCAATGTTTTATTGTTTTCAGTGTGTGAGTCTTATACATTCTTGGTGAAATTTATCTTTAAGTATATCCTGGTTTTTGATGTGGTTATAAATGATATTGGTTTTTAAATTTCAATTTCCAGGTGTTTGTTCCTAATATATGAATATACAATCAATTTTGTATACTGACTGGGTATTCTTCAATCTTGCTAAACTCCCTACTCCAGTTCTAGTAGGTTGTTTTGTGGATTCCTTAAGATTTTCTACATAGATGATCGTATCTTCTGAGAATACAGATAGTTTTACTTCTTTCTTTTCAACTTATACTCTGTTACCTTTATTTATTGCACTGGCTAGAACTTCCAGTAATATGTTGAATAAAAGTAGATAAAGCAGATATTCATGCTTTAGTCCTAACCTTAGAAAAAAAGGCATTAGGTCATTTACATGTATTATGTAAATGTTATGATGTAAAATGTATTTTAACTATGATGTTAACTGTGAATTACCTTAGATGCAATATCAGGTTGAAAATTTCCATCTATTCTTTGTTGTTGAGAGATTTTATCATAAATAGATATTGAATTTTGTCAGGTACTTTGTATACATCTATTGAGATGATCATGTGGTTTTTCTTGTTTCTTTTTGTGCCTGTTAATATAGAAAATGGCATTAACTGTTAAATATTAAATGAACTGTTTTTCATTACTGAGGTTAGCTCATTTGCTCATAGTGTACTATTCATTTTATATATTGCTGGATTGAATTTGTTAAAATTTTATTAAGAATTATTGGGCCTGTGTTAATGAAGAAAGCTGATCTGCAGTTTTCTTGTAATTTCTTTTGTCTGGTTTTGGTATAAGTAATGCTAGCCTCATAGAATGAGTTGGAAAATAGTTCCTCCTATTTCATTTTTAGGGAGAATTTCTGTAAAATTGGCCTTATTGCTTCCTTAAACATTTTTTAGGATTCACTGGTGAAGCCATCTGGGCCCAGAGTATTCTTCCTGGGGAAGATTTTAGCTATAAATTCAATTATTTGGCCGGGCACAGTGGTTCACACCTGTAATCTCAGCACTTTGGGAGGCCAAGGCAAGTGGATCATGAGATTAAGAGACTGAGACCATCCTGGCTAACGCGGTGAAACCCTGTCTCTACTGAAAAACTTAGTCAGGCGAGGTGGTGAGCGCCTGTAGTCCCAGCTACTCTGGAGGCTGAGGCAGGAGCATGGTGTGAACCCAGGAGGTGGAACTTGCAGTGAGCCGAGATCAGGCTACTGCACTCCAGCCTGGGTGACAGAGCAAGACTTTGTCTCAAAAAAAAAAAAAGAAAAAAAACACCATTTTTAAATAAATTGACCACTGACTATTTCGCTTCCTATTCTTGTTGAGCAGGTTGTAGTAGCTGGTGTCTTTCAGGAAATTTATCCATCTCATTTCAGTTGGGTTTACTGCCATTAAGTTGTTTATGACATAAAACATTATTATGCCTTTAATAACTGAAAGATCTTTACAAAGCATTTTGATCTAAACGAAAGGGGGAACACATCCCATTAAAAATTTGTGCTATACAGCTAAAGCAATGCTTAGAGAGTATTATATAGCACTAAATGTCTACATTGTAAATATGGTCACAAATCAATGATCTATAGTTCTACATAGGAAACTAGAGAAAGGAGATAAAACTCAAAGTAATCATGGCAAAGGAAAATTTAAAGATAAAATTAAAAATAATAAACAGGCAAACAGTAGTGATTCAATAAAACCCCAAACTAGTTCTTCGAGAAAAATAGTAAAATTCATAAACCTCTAGCCAGACTGATATTGGGAATGAGAGAGGACATATCACTCCAGATCCTACAGGCATTTGAAGGAAAATAAGAAAATTATAAACAAGTTTATGCCAATAAATTTGACAACAATGGACAGATTCCTTGAAAGAAACGAATTACCAAAGTTCACTGAAATGGAATAGACAATGTGAATAGCTCTATATCTATTAAAGAAGTTAAATGTGTGGTCTCAAAAGAAAACTCCAGGCCCAGATGACTTCATTAGTGAATTCTACCAAACATTTAAAGAAGAAATATTACCAATCTTATGTAAATTCTTCCTGAAAATGGAAAACGAGGGCCTTTTTTTAAATCAGGGCTTCAACTGATTAAATGAAGCCCACCTACAAACTAATCCGGAGTAACAAAAGGTCACAGATCAGTGGTTGCTTTGGGGCAGGATGGGGGAGGTAGGGAGGGATAAATTGCAAAAGAGCACAAAGAAAATTTTCAAATGATGCATATTTTATAATACTAATTGTGGTGATAGTTTCATGGATTTCATGTATGTCAGACATCAAATCGTATAGTTTAATACGTGCTGTTTATTACATGTCAGTCATATCCCTATAAAGCTGTAAAAAATAAAATATTTAAAAAGAATCGCCGGGCTCGGTGACTCATGCCTATAATCCCAGCACTTGGGAGTCCAAGGCGGGCGGATCACGAGGTCAGAAGATCGAGACCATCTTGGCTAACACGGTGAAACTCCGTCTCTACTAAAAATACAAAACCAAAATTAGCCGGGCATGTTGGCTGGCACTCATAGTCCTAGCTACTTGGGAGGCTGAGGCAGGAGAATGGCGTGAACGTGGGAAGCAGAGCTTGCGGTGAGCCGAGATCGTGCCACTGCACTCCAACCTGGGCGAAAGAGCAAGACTCTATCTCAAAAAAAAAAAAAAAAAAAAAAAAAAAAAAAAAAATCTATGGCATCATATATACACATTTAATACATAAAATAGAATTAGGTATACTGTGGATATATCCCCAAATACATTAAACTAGTATTTTAAAAATTGCACATTTTTGACAATAAGATCTGGAAATGTTAACTTTTGTTCTTTTATTTCTTTGATGTTTCCAATCTGTCCTCTCTTTACCGCAAATATCCACATTGCTATGGAAGATTTCAGATTGGTATAAAAAATGCAAATAAACAGTTAATGAACTCTTTTTAGATTTCAAAGGTAGTTTCTTCAACTATGACTACATACAACAACATGGGTGAATCTCACAAAAAGAATATTAAGTAAAAGAAACAATTGGTAAAAGAGAACATACTATATAATTTCATTTATACATGTATATAGCTCAAAGACAGGCATGTATATTAGTATACATGGTGTTAAAAGTCAGGATATAAGTTACCCCTTTGGTGACAGTGACTAGAAGGAGTAGAAGATCTCCTTTTGGGTTCTGTGTTTGTTCTGTTGCTTGATCTGGGTGGCGGAATTTTTAATAAAAAATTATATTTCATAGAGCAAATTGTTGAAAGTCAAGGGCCTAGAGGGATGGGGGGAATAGAGTGTATGCATTGGAAAGACAGCAAAGAGAGAAGCAAATTACCTTGCCCACCTCCCTCCCACCTTTCATCTATCCTGGGTAATGAGAAGGAGAGTGATGTGATAAGACTTAATAGGCAACAGTATAACCTGTGTTCAGAGGAATAATGTGGCATAGAGAGGCCTCAGATGAAAGAGAGAATTCAACACAGAGAGACTGGCAAACACGAGGAAGCCTCCTGGAAGCTGAGCCAAGGCATTTAGAGAGACCATACTTGCCTTTCACTAGAAACCATCACACCTCTGCAAGGAAGGCGAGTCAGCTGTCCTCATCCAGCCTAGAGACAGATTTTTAGTAAACAGCTGCCTATAAATCCTTTTCATTTTCGAGTAAGATGCCTGTACATGACCTGAAGTTCTGCTGAATCCTAGTCCTTGTCAATCACCCAGTGCGCTATAAAGTCCCCTTAAGGATAGGGTTAGATTCTTTATTATTGCTGATTTGGGTTAGGAGGGCCTTTAGGCTGCGTGCAGTGGCTCACACCTGTAATCTCAGCAACATTTTAGGAGGCCAAGGCAGGCAGATCACTTGAGTCCAGGAGTTCGAGACCAGCCTGGGCAACGTGACGAAACCCCATCTCTACTAAAAAGTACCAAAAAATTAGCAAGGAGTGGTGGCTCATGCCTGCAGTCACAGTTACCCAAGAGACGGAGGTGGAAGAACAACATGAGCCCAGGAAGTCGAGGCTGCAGTAAGCTGTGATCATGCCACTGTACTTCAGCCTGGGTGACAGAGTAAGACCCTGTCTAGAAAGAAAGAAAAAGGAAAGGAAGAAGAAAGAAAGCAAGAAAGCAAGAAAAAGAAAGGAAAGAAAGGAAGAGAAAGAAAGCAAGCAAGTCTTTAAAGGGACGTGACAGAAATGAGATGGTTAAAGGAAGACAGGCAAGTCTTAGACCTGGATGGTAACTGACAACTTTGGGGAAGAAGAAAACTTTTTTCCCTGACTCTCCTGGTCTCTGAAGTGGGAGCGATTGATGTTGGATGCTACTCTCAACCTTCTCTGGCTGACTGCCATTAAAGTGAAGCATAGAAGATACCTGCCAGGGCTTTCCCTCTGCAGCAGGTATCCCTGATATTGTCTATAAATCTGAATATGAAACTATCTCATTTATTTATCCAATATTTTACTGGGAAGGAAGTAAATGGTTGATTTTTGTGGAGATACATAAGAACTTTCATAATATTGTATCGGTAAACTTTTAGTCCCCTCATAGGTTTCATTGTCTGGTTTTCTTAGAAATGGACTCAAATATCACTATAGACTTTTGGTAGTATTGGCTCTCAGCTGCTAGAATATTTTCCGAATTTATGAGACTGGGAAACTTGCAGTCTCTTATTCTGATTTTGTGATAGTCAAACCATGACTAAATAACAGGTTGAAAAAAATTCATGGCCGTCCACATCATGTAACCATTACCATCACCTTTTCTGCTCTGGATGAATGACGTAGGGAAAATTATCAGATAGAAATCAAGATTGCTTACAAATAAAGAAAAAGCTATACAGGCTCACGAACATTTCTTGAGGAGATGCATGTTCAAATAATGGTCTAACAAAGAAATTTTTAAAAGTCTGATTCCCATATCGAATCCTAAGAAATGCCTCTTTTGCTGTGCTAATTGCAGATTTGGGGAATATACTAGTACCAATCAAAGTGACCACTAAAATTACTGGGGAAAGTAATAACTGGGGTCAATCATCTTATATATTAAGAAGCTTCAGTTTTCTTGTGTGTAAAATTAAGAATTTTGGCCAGATAAACTTTAAGATCCCTTCCACTGGGTAACTTTTTCCCCCACTTTATTTTAGATAATGTTTTCTTATATTTAGCCAAACAGAGGCCTAGGGAATCTTTTTTGTATCCTTTGCTTAATCAACTTCAATGAAGTCTTGAGGAGAAAAATCAAATATTTCAACTAATCTTAACACTAACAAGTAGTTTCTGCTATGGATTCATAATGACCAGGCTTCCCCACAGAGAGAAAAGGGACATTTGTAATGCCTTTGGGAAAAGCTTTTGTTTTAGTCACAATGATAGTGAAAATTTCACTTCTGGAAAAAAAAAAAAAAAGTGTGCCGTGGCTTTTCAGGCTTTGCTGCTATTGAAGAGCATGGTTTCTCTCAAAAGAGGCTAATCTGCAAGGCTTGCTTGAGAAGAATAAAACAAATTGAATGGAACCAAATGTCTGCGTTTTTTAGTGAAGAACAATGCTATTGGGAGAGAGCATTTTATTGTTTTTAGTTCTTTTTTCATTGAAAGGGACTTTGGGGGCATTATGGAGCAGTAAAACATTGCAAAGGAAATGTTTCGGTCTTGAAAATAAGAAGAGCATGGTATGTTCTTCCATTTGTTTGTGTCCTCTTTTATTTCACTGAGTAGTGGTTTGTAGTTCTCCTTGAAGAGGTCCTTTACATCCCTTGTAAGTTGGATTCCTAGGTATTTTATTCTCTTTGAAGCAATTGTGAATGGAAGTTCATTCCTGATTTGGCTCTCTGTTTGTCTGTTACTGGTGTATAAGAATGCTTGTGATTTTTGCACATTAATTATGTATCCTGAGACTTTGCTGAAGTTGCTTATCAGCTTAAGGAGATTTTGGGCTGAGACAATGGGGTTTTCTAAATATACAATAATGTCATCTGCAAAGAGGGACAATTTGACTTCTTCTTTTCCTAACTGAATACCCTTGATTTCTTTCTCTTGCCTGATTGCCCTAGCCAGAACTTCCAACACTATGTTGAATAGGAGTGGTGAGAGAGGGCATCCCTGTCTTGTGCCAGTTTTCAAAGGGAATTTTTCCAGTTTTTGCCCATTCAGTATGATATTGGCTGTGGGTTTGTCATAAATAGCTCTTATTATTTTGAGGTACGTTCCATCAATACCGAATTTATTGAGCGTTTTTAGCATGAAGGGCTGTTGAATTTTGTCAAAAACCTTTTCTGCATCTATTGAGATAATCATGTGGTTCTTGTCTTTGGTTCTGTTTCTATGCTGGATTATGTTTATTGATTTGCGAATGTTGAACCAGCCTTGCATCCCAGGGATGAAGCCCACTTGATCATGGTGGATAAGCTTTTTGATGTGCTGCTGACTCCGGTTTGCCAGTATTTTATTGAGGATTTTTGCATCGATGTTCATCAGGGATATTGGTCTAAAATTCTCTTTTTTTGTTGTGTCTCTGCCAGGCTTTGGTATCAGGATGATGTTGGCCTCATAAAATGAGTTAGGGAGGATTCCCTCTTTTTCTATTGATTGGAATAGTTTCAGAAGGAATGGTACCAGCTCCTCCTTGTACCTCTGGTAGAATTCGGCTGTGAATCCATCTGGTCCTGGACTTTTTTTGGTTGGTAGGCTATTAATTATTGCCTCTATTTCAGAGCCTGCTATTGGTCTATTCAGGGATTCAACTTCTTCCTGGTTTAGTCTTGGAAGAGTGTAAGTGTCCAGGAAATTATCCATTTCTTCTAGATTTTCTAGTTTATTTGCATAGAGGTGTTTATACTATTCTCTGATGGTAGTTTGTATTTCTGTGGGGTCGGTGGTGATATCCCCTTTATCATTTTTTATTGTGTCTATTTGATTCTTCTCTCTTTTCTTCTTTATTAGTCTTGCTAGCGGTCTGTCAATTTTGTTGATCTTTTCAAAAAACCAATTCCTGGATTCATTGATTTTTTGGAGGGTTTTTTGTGTTTCTATCTCCTTCAGTTCTGCTCTGATCTTAGTTATTTCTTGCCTTGCTGCTTAAATCATGCTGCTATAAAGACACATGCACACGTATGTTTATTGCGGCACTATTCACAATAGCAAAGACTTGGAATCAACCCAAATGTCCATCAGTGACAGACTGGATTAAGAAAATGTGGCACATATACACCATGGAATACTATGCAGCCATAAAAAAGGATGAGTTTGTGTCCTTTGTAGAGACATGGATGCAGCTGGAAACCACCATTCTTAGCAAACTATCACAAGAACAGAAAACCAAACACCACATGTTTTCACTCATAGGTGGGAACTGAACAATGAGATCATTTGGACTCGGGAAGGGGAACATCACACACTGGGGCCTATCATGGGGAGGGGGGAGGGGGGAGGGGGGAGGGATTGCATTGGGAGTTATACCTGATGTAAATGACGAGTTGATGGGTGCTGACGAGTTGACGGGTGCAGCACAGCAACATGGCACAAGTATACATATGTAACAAACCTGCACATTATGCACATGTACCCTAGAACTTAAAGTATAATAATAATAAAAAATAAAATAAAATAAAATAAATGGAAAAAAAAAGAAAATAAGAAGAATAAGGAGACGACATTGATTTTGTGGGTAAGGCAGGCATGGTGAATCACCACTAAATTGAATTGTATTGTGACGAATTTTAACTTTCTCAAATGAAAGTTTTAGTCTATGTAAAAAGATTTTTAACATAAGAATTTGTAATTAAGACTGTTATGACTACTTTTCTTTAATCCAGCTTGCATGCAATTACAATTCACTCAATTACCAGGACATTGAATATTATTATGCTAAATCTAACAAGAAGGACTCTTAAATATAGAACCTTGAATGCATGATAGAAATGAACATTATTACTTTGACTTGGGGTCATATTCGGTACTTAGAACTTTAGAAATATTCACATGAATCCCTCTTAAAAAGCAGCAGACTCAAGGAGTTGCTTTTCACTGGGATTTCTGTTGTTGTCTTGCCAAGTTTTATGGACACTCTACATTTTTGTGAAAATAATAATTTCATGCTCCCAGGCAGAAAACTGAAAAAGCCAGTTTATTTTGCCTTGTGACAATCTCATAAAGCCTTGTTTCTTATTTGTTTGAGTTCCTCTTATTTAAATGGTCTAGTCATTTTTGAGTTAAACCTTAATGTTACATACTTGCATATTCTATGGGCCATTTACTAGCATCCTGGAAGTATTTCCCAAACTCTTGTCATCATGAGAATTTCATGGGGTACTCATTAAAAATACAGAGTCTTGTGCACTATTCCAAACCTACTGTTATAGACTCTGTTAGGTGGGGCCTGGAAATGAAATTTTTAAAAATATCCACAGTGATTTTTTATGTCTATATTTGGGAAACACTGTTCTAATAAAAGAAAGTATTTACCCTAGAAGGTATTAATTGAACCTTGAGTTTTGAAAAGTCCTTTCCTGTCTAAGGCTAAACTTTTTTTTTTTTTTTTTTTTTTTTGAGACAGAGCCTCACTCTGTTGCCCAGGGTGGAGTTCAGTGGTACGATCCTGGCTCACTGCAACCTCCACCTCCTGGGTTCAAGCAATTCTCCTGTCTCAGCCTCCTGAGTAGCCTGGACTATAGGTGCCCACCACCGCACCCAGCTATTTTTTGCATCTTTTGTAGAGACAGGGTTTCACTGTGTTGGCCAGGCTGGTCTCAAACTCCTGACCTCAGGTAATCTACCCACCTCAGCCTCCCAAAGTGCTGGGATTACAGGCTTGAGCCACCACACCTGGCCTCTAAATTTTCTTTCAAATCTACAACTGCCTCTTCTTACTTTTTCTGGAAACAGTCTCTCATTCAAACACTTTTCCCTGTCTTCAATCCCCTATCTCTACCAGTCCTTATAAGACTAGTTCACTAGTAATATTCTCTTAACTAATAAAATGGGGATAATTTTGAAATACAAAGCTATTTTCATTTCTGATAATCTCTAATTTCTGTTTGTCCCACGGTTTCTCCACTCAGCCATTCATTGTTTCATGGAGGCAGAGAGAAGCCAGGCGAGAAAGAATCATTTCTCAGTTTGAGATTTCAACCAGATTTATTTAAATCCACAGGAAGACAATGGCTTTATAAGGAAGACTATATAGAAAGTAAAACACTTTTCTACATTCCAGAAATTCTTCCAGTATAGTAAGAGCTTCAAGATATAGTGTAATAAACCATAATATAGAGAAGATGAAAACTGTAAAGTAGGCCCCTGATACACAGATGGGGAGAAAGCTCTTCTACTGCTGGGAAGAGAAGCCAAGAAAGCAAAAAGTGACAAGATATTAAACATAAATGTCCTTGCCACTCTCTGCTTTGGGATCAAATATGGGAGGGGCGAGAGAGCAGAATCATTTAAATGTTTTCAAGGTAACTGGAGAAGCATTGATTGGAGTTAGTACTCCCCTTCCCCACAAGTGGAAGCTTCTCAAAGAAGACTTGGGTTCAGCATTTTCTAATGCAGCGTGGGAGCAATAGAGAAGCATTGGAAAAGAGGACTGAGGAGGTTAGTGGACAAGAAGTGACCTGGAACTGGAATTAGAAAATCATAAAGTGTGGGAACATTACAACCAGACAAAATGGCAAGGTCTACAGTTCTCAGTAGTTAATAATGTGATACCAAGATTAGGCAGGACCAACTACACTGACAACACTGCACAGGACAAGGGTCATCCAGCAGAGGCCAGAATGGGCCAGCAACAGCTTGGGGAGCACAAGACTCCCACTGCCTCCAGAAGCCCTATGGCACCCGGGAGGAGGAAAAGAGGGCAGGAAAGGAATGTTGAAAGGATCAGTAAATATGAAAAAAAAAAAAAAAGCTTTTAAAGTGAAAGAACTGCTTTTAATTAATTGAAGTACTTTTTTCTAGTATCAGCAGAAATGATGAATCATGACAAGAGCAAATCAATGTTAGATAATAAAGGTCTTTTTTGTACATCTGAATTGTAGTGTGAACATTTCAACCTGTCATACCACCAAATGCAATAGACAATTTTCTGTTCTTATTCATCCTCTTTTCAGCATTGATAGTTGACCACTCCTTAATCCTTAAGTCTCTCTATTTTTATTATATCACATTATACTAGTTTTTCTCTTGCTTCTCTGGCTCTTACTTCCCTCACAACCTTCTTTCATGTATTCTTTGAATGTTGTACCATAGATTCCATACTTGGTTCTCCTCTCATTTTAGATACTCTCCCCTGATGACCTCATTTTTCTTATGGTTTCAATTGTCATAATTTCAAATACACATTCCTAGACTCAGCCTCTCTGCTTCCTGAGATCTATTGGTCATCTCCATAGATATCTCATAAGCATCTCCATTTCCATCTGTCTCCAACTGTTCCCCTGGTTGTTCACAGAATGAGCTGGAAAGTGTTCTCTCCTTTTCAATTTTCTGTAACCTTTTATGGAGAATTAGTAATATTTCCTCCTTAAATGCTTTGTAGAATTTATCAGTAAACAAGCTTCGTCTAAAGTTTTTTGGTGGAAGATTATTAACCAAAAATTTAATTTTAAAAACATATATAGGGCTATTTAGGCTATCAATTTCTTTTTCAGTGAGCTTTGGTAGTTGTGACTTTCAAGACAATTGTCTATCCCATCTAAGTTTAAAAATTTATTGGTATTAAGTTGTTCCTGATATTCCCTTGTTACTATTTTAATGTTTGTAATGTCTATAGTGATGTTTCTTCTTTTTTCCTGATCAGATTGGCTAGAGACTTATAAATATTATTGGTGCTCCCAAAGAATCAGCTTTGATTTCATTGATTTTCTCTTTTATTTATATGTTGCCACATTTATTGATTTCTGCTCTTTTATTACTTTCCTGTTTTCTTTGGATTTGCTTTTTTAAAAAATTTCTTAAATTTAAAGTGGAGGTCATTTGTTTCAGACCTTTCTTTTCTTATGTAGGATGTTAGTACTAAATAGTTCTCCCTGAACACTATTTTAGTTGCATTCCAGACATTTTGATATGATATTTCATTCAATTCAATGTACTCTCTAATTTCCGTTTGAATTGCTTTTTTATTCATGGGTTATTTAGAAGTATCACTTAGTGATTGTGCATTTTGTGGTTTTCTATATATATTTTTACTAATGATATCCAATTTAATTCAATTTTGTCAGAGAAAATATAATGTATGAATTTAATCATTTTACATTTATTGAGACTTGTTCTATGGCCAGAATATGACATATCTTAATAAATGTTCCATGGGCATGAAAAGAATGTGTAGTCTGCTCCTGTTGGGTGGATTGTCCCATAAATGTGTCTTAAATTGGTTGATAGTATTGTTGAAATCTTTATAGTTCTGTCCAACTTTTATATCAATTAATTAGAGAGAGATCTTGAAATCTCAAACTATATTTTTAGATTTATTTATTTCTCCTCTCTGTTCTATCAATTTTGCTTCATGTACTTCTAGTTCTCTTATTAGATAAATAGTTGCTTAGGATTTCTATATCCTCTTGATGAATTGTGAAAATTGATGGATTTTCATAATTATGTATAAACCTCTTATTTCCTTGTAGAATTTTTGCTCTGAAATCTAATTTGTGTCATATGAATGTAGTCACTCAAGCTGTCTTTTAATTAGTATTAGCATGTTACAATTTTCTATCCATTGAGTGTCAACCTACTGGTGTATTTATATTTAGAGTGAATTTATTGCTGACATAATATAATTGGATCTTGCTTTTCTTGCTAACATTACAATCTTTCCCTTTTAATTGAAATCTTTAGACATTTGTATTTATTGTTATTGATATGGTTAGTTGAGTTTAAATCTATCATTATGTTATTTGTTTTGTATGTGTCCATTTGTTGTTTTATTCTTATTTGATTGTGGCAAGAATGCTTAATATGAATCTACCTTCTTAATTGATCTTTAAGTGTACAATACAACATTGTTAACCATAGGTACAATGTTGTACAGGAGATCTCTACAGCTTATTTATTTTGCATTCTTGAAGCATCATACTATTGATTAGCAACTCTCCATTTCCCCTTTACTCCAGCCCCTGAAAATCACCACTCTATTTTGCTTCTATCAGATTATTTTAGATACTTATATAAGTGGAGTCATGTGGTATTTGTACCTCTGTGACTGACTTCTTTCACTTAGCATAATGTCCTCCATGCTGTCACATTTTGCAGGATATTCTTCTTTTTTAAGGCTAATATTCTGTTACATATATGTGTCACGTTTTCTTTATTCGTTCATCCATCAATGGGCATTTAGGTTGTTTCTACATCTTGGCTATTTTGAATAGTGCTGCAATGAACATGGGAGTGCTAATTTTCCTTGAGATTCTGATTTCAATTCTTCCAAATAAATATCCAGAAGTAGAATTGCTGGATCATGTGGGAATTCTATTTTTAATTTTTTGAGGAAGTGCTATACTGTTTTCCATAATGACTGTACCATTTTGCATTCTCATCAGCAGTATGCAAACATTCCAGTTTCTCCACATCCTTGCCAACACTTATTGTCATATATATTCTAACGGGAGTGAGGAAATATCTCATTGTGATTTTGATTTGTATTTCCCTGATGATTAGTGCCATTGAGCATCTTTTTACATATGCATTGTCCATTTCTATGTCTTCTTTGGAAAAAATGTCTGTTCAAGTCCAGAGCTTAGTTTTTAAACCGGGTTGATAGTTTCCTTTGCTATTGAGTCATAAAAGTTTCTAATATCTTTTGGAAATTAACTCCTATCAGATATTTGGTTTGCAAGTATTTTCTCCAATTCCATAGGTGCCTTTTCATTTTGTTGTTTGTGTCTTTTACTGTGTGGAAAACTTTTCATGTGATATAGTCCCACTTTTCTATTTTCTATTTCTGCTTGTGTTTCTGGTGTTATAATTATAAATTCCTTGCGAGGACCAATGCCATGAATTTTTCCCCAATCTTTTCTTCTAGGAGTTTTATACTTTCAAGTCTTACATTTAAGTCTTTAATCCATTTTGAGTTGATTTTTGTTTACAGTGTAGGATGACTCCCATCTGTTCTTTACTCCGTATTTCCTCTTTTTTCTGCCTTCGTTTGGATAGATTGTGTATATTTTTTACAATTCTATTTTATCTTGTTAGCTTAATAGTTCTTATTTTATGTTTTGGTTTTTAGTAATTGCTTTAGGGGTTATTGTACATGCCTTTAACTTATCACAATTTACTTTCAAAGGATATTATGCTACTTCACATAGAAGAACTTTACAACAGAACTTTTTTACACTTCCTGTTCCCTTTCAGCCTTTGTGCTGTAGGACATTTTAATTCTGGGGATGTATTCAACCCAACAATATATTGTTTTCATTTTTACTTCAGGCAATCAATTGTCTCTTAAAGGTATTTGAAAATTAAGAAAAACTTTATAGTTAACCACATATTTACCATTTTCAGTACTCATTATTCTTTTCTGTGGATTTAAATTTTCCTCTTCTATCTCTTTCCATTTGAAGACCTTCCATTATCATTTCTTACAGTATATGTTTGCTTATCACTAATTCTTTCACTGTTTTATGTATGAGAAAGTCTTGTGTGTGTGTGTTTCATTTTGAATGGTACTTTTATTGGTATCAAAATATATTCTAGATTGACAGTTTTTTTTCCTTTCAGTCCTATGAAAATATTCCACTGTTTTTTGAATTGCATTGATCACCAAAATATTGTTAGCCAAATTTAAAACTTAACTGTAGCATCTGTGTACTATTTTAGGGCCTATTTTGTTTGTTTACTATTTCTCCCTTGTTTACATTTGTATACAAGTCTGAATTTGCATTTTTTGTCTCAATTTGTTTTTTTCTTTATGTGTATATTTTATTAAAAACATTTTTATTAGTTACTTGAAACATTTTACGAAAAGGCCAGAATACAAAGAAGTAAACCAACAAATGTAATACTTGGTACTTACATGGTACCTTGGAAATACAAGCATAAATAAAATAGTCTAGATGAAGTTTTATATTAGCTCACTGCTATATCTTAGAGAAGGCCCAGGGAGTTGGTGAATAAGATAAATGAGGTTGAAAAGAACAACAAAAAATCTCTAGAGACTAAGTGCTGTCCAATGAATAGAGGACTAGATAAAATGTCATAGTGCAGACCAAAATCATGTGTGCCAGTGGGAGGGTCTGGGCACTTCAGACTGGGGTTTGGAGGGAGCTGAGTATACTAAAAAAGAGCAATTGGAGCTGAAGGCAAGTTTTGTCAAGTTCACAATGTTGCCAAGAAAAAACACTGATCTTTTGTGTGGGATCACACATGCTATGATGCCTCTATGTCTGACAGTCTAACTAGAATATGAGCATATATAAATGTGTCTAGCTTAATATATAAACTCCAAAGAGGGCCAAGAACATTCTTTTACTTTGAACAGAACTGTACTAAAAATTTAAATAGGTTCTTTCTCTAAAATGTTAATACGGGATAGGTCAAAAAAAATAGAGTAAATATCCATTTTTAGTTGTTTGGTACTATATCTTCCCTCATGCTACAAATCCCCAGAAATGTTAAAAACATTAAGTTTGCAAATACATGCGTAGTTTCAATAAAAAACATAAAGGTTAATAATTAACAGGTTAAGAATTCTGGGAGGCTTATGAAGGATGAAAAACACAATGACTCTGTAATCTAGAATGTTTATAATGATGCTGCAGAAGATGGAAGGAAATACCAGTATCAATAAGGATAAACATTATAAAATCCCACATCTAGATATATTGTAGCAAAATTTTGAATATCTTAATAGAGAGGAAAATCTTCACTATTACCAAAGACAAACCCAAAATTATCTATATGGGGAAAGAAAAATCATATAGACATCAGACTGACATCAGGTTTCTCATAAAGAGTCATTCTGTAAATATAATGAATCAATATCTTCTGATAATAACCAACATTTGAGGACTGTTCTAAGCATTTTCTAATTTAATTCTCCTAACATTATTATGTACATACCGTTATTGTTTCCATTTCACAGATAAGGAATTAAAGTACAGAGAAGCCAAGTAGCCGGCACAAGCTCACATAGCTAGAAAATGATATGGCATAGAGTAGTTGAAAATACACCATGCTAAAAGTCAGAGTCCTGGATTCAAGTTCTTGCTGATGACTGTTGACATCTCTTCTAGCGTTTAATAATTTGTAATTATGTAATTCCTCTATATTTAAGGCACCTTTGTAGATGCAGTGGAGAATTAAAAGTGGATAGAATCTCGACTGATCTGGACTCAGGAAATTAAAAACATAAGTCAAGATCTCCAAACTGGCATTCAAAATGTGGACATAGAAAAAAAAATTTTAATGTCAATAGCTAGATATTTTCTTTTACCTTATATTTTTGGTAGGTACACTGGCTTTCCATTTAGGAGAGAGATAAAGTGTTTTATTAGAATGAATTTGTTTGAGTAAAAACAACAATGTAGATACTCATGCAGTGTGTATGAAGGTGTGCCCCGAGTCGAAGTGGAGCTTTCAGTGAGCTGAGATCACACCACTGCACTCCAGCCTGGGCGACAGAGCTAGACTCCATCTCAAAAAAAAAAAAAAAAAAAAAAAAAAAAGATGTGCCCCAAGTCATGAGGGTGTATGTAAAGAAGTGAAGTTTGGAAAAGCTGAACTTAAGAGTGGTTCTCCTTTGTTGGACTGCTAAATTTTGATCGACACATAACATTTCTTTATTTTTATTTGTTATTATTACTTACTGTTACAGTGATGACTTTCAACCACTTTTTGCTGAGTGGGTTCTAAGACAAGAAGGTTAGAACTTGCTTGGAATAAGAGCTTAGAAAGATAAAGTAATATCAAGGCATTGTTTGCATTGGGAGGAACTACATGAAATTGCCAGGCAGAAACTGTCCAATATCAGTAATTCACATAGTTTGACTTGTATGTTAGTGTTAGGGTCACCTGCTGTGCAACAAACCACCCCAAAATTCAGCGACTTCAACAACAGATGGTTTACCATGTCTAACGATTCTTGGGCTAAGGTCAGTTGCATGGGTTTGAGTTCTTCTGCTTGGGTACCATTGCCTGAGGGTCAGTTGCCTAGGGGCTTGACTGGACTGGAATGTTCAAGATAATTCCTCCATATGGTTGATAAGTAGTGCTGGCTGTCTGCTGAGAGCTCAGCTGTGGCTATCAAACAGAAAGCCTAGATTCTTCTCTTTGTGGTATGGGTTTCTCACAACATGGCCTGGGCTTAGGAGTTCCAGACTATTATTTTCACTGTATTCTACTTGGCTGTCAAACAGAAAGCCTAGATTCTTCTCTTTGTGGTGTGGGTTTCTCACAACATGGCCTAGGCTTAGGAGTTCCAGATTATTATTTTCACTGCATTCTACTTGTCAAAGCCAGTTCACAGGGCCAGTGAATTCTGAGTGTTGGGGGCTGAAGGTAGCTCCACATCTTGGTGTGTGTGGGAGCATGCATCTACAGATTGAAAAGGAATTATTGGGAACCATGTTTTTTGGCCAGGTACCACAAAAACATTTCTTTGATGAATGTCAGAGAGATGAGTCAGGGCAGTTCTATTCAAACAAAGACACAATGTGACAAGTAAATAGTATAATTGTGGATGCTATTTATTCCTTGGTGTGTGCTAATACAAATTATAATACTCAAAAGAGTACTGTTACATGAAAATGTCCAAAAACATTATTGATTCATAATCTAAGTGGAGTGATAAGATTGCCACAATTTGAGTAAAGACTGATTAATAGGTAGAGATAAAAACTGAGAGGGGGGAAAACACTAGCTCTGGCCAGGAGGTACGGAAGTGATCAAGCATGGGTCCATGGAGGAGGTGGTATTTGATCTGTGTCATGAATCAAGGGATAAGATTTAGACAAGTTAATATGAGGAATGGCAGAGACATTCAAAGTAAAGGGGAAAGATTGAGCATAGGTATGAAGGTAGTAAAAGTCTCGGATGTCTATGTAGAGAAGCGCATATTGGTCCATTTGGCAGAAACATGAGGGTGTGTAGAAGAGTACAGTGAGAACCAAGGTTGGAAAACTGAATTGTAAAGAACTGAAGAAGGCCTTGAATGGCAGACTTCAGAGTTGGGCTTTGTTCAGCAGTGAAAGTCATTGAACGGGACTAACAAGATCAGGACAAGGCTTAAGGAGGCTGGTGCCTCATGTTGGGCTTGTATTTTCTGTCCATACCTCTACTCCCTGACTGTTCCCACAGACTCTCCTCCCAGGTTCCTCCCTCTACTGGTAATTAATTACCTTTTTGTTATTTAATGCCAGGGTTGCTTCATCACGGAGAAACAGGAGAACCACTTTTCTTATGTTATACATGTATACAACAGGATATTATATAACTATTAAATGACATTCTCCAAAATTATTTATGGACATCAGGAAATGCCTGTGTTAATAAATTAATAAAAGCAGAAAAGGCCTGGTGTGGTGGCTCATGCCTATAATCCAAACACTTTGGGAGACTGAGGCAGGTGGATCACCTGAGGTCGGGAGTTTGAGACCAGCCTGACCAGCGTGGAGAGACCCTGTCTCTACTAAAAAGGCAACAAATTAGCCGGGCGTGGTGGTGCATGCCTGTAATCCCAGCTACTCGGGAGGCTGAGGCAGGAGAATTGCTTGAACTTGGAAGGCAGAGGTTGCCAGTGAGCCGAGATTGTGCCATTGAACTCCAGCCTGGGCAACAAGAGCGAAACTCAGGCTCAGGAAAAAAAAAAAAAAAAAAAGTAGAATAAAATTATATATATAATTTGAAGGCATCATAAAAATCTGAAGTCGAGAAACTTCATGTACATACATAGAGAAGAAGAAATCAAAGTGTTAAAATTGATAGTGGCATTATGGGTATATCAATTTTGTATTTGTATCATTCTCCATTTGCCACATTAGAATATATTACAGTTATAGTCAGAAAAGGTTTCTTTCTTTTTTTTTTTTTTTTTTTTTGCGTTAATCACAGCAAGTCAGTCTTCAGACAGAAACCAGGTAAAAATAGCATCACACCTGAACTTGGGAATTGGAATCCTCAAAGACCCATAAATATTCAGGGCTTTGAGATCCAGACATGGGGTGAGGCAGCTGCTCTGATGCAGTATTTGAATGTTTGCTCCAAAGAGTATAGAAAGGAGAGGAAAGTACTTGAATAATCTTTCACCACCAAGCTGCCTCTGAATTTCTAAATAAAGCCTTGAGTGGAGGGAAGATAACACGAGGAGCCTGCACACCATCACTCCACACTCTCATAAGGCTTGCAGTTGGGCAGACCCAGCCATAACTGTTTGGTAAAAATGTTACACTGAAGGGAAATATGGAGGTTGAAACTGCCAGGCACAATCATTTCACCAGCTATCCAGCCTCGAAATGGTACCTTATGCAAATTTTGATTTTTATCCCTCAAGCATCTTTTGTTCCCTCTTTTCCAGTCTTGTATAGTATATTATTATACTATGGGAATCTGCTTAGACACAAGCAGATTAAGGAAGACTTATGGAAATCCAGGGAAAGGAGAAAAAGTGTCATATCATTATTCTAAATCATCATATGTGAAAAATGAGATTTATTAATTCATTGATTTGCTCAGAAATTTTCAATCAAGTAGCTCTGAAATTTTGTCTATGTCTTTGACATGAGAAAATTGTCCTCCTATCTGTCTCTCCCAGATTTACTCTTCCTAATCCAGGTCTGCTTTTTGACCCTTCTTTCTGCCATGCCAAGGGAACGTGGGCTCTTCTATGGCTTAGCTGGACAACTGGAGTCCTAGTTTTTCAAATTCTCCAAACCAAGTCAAGAAACTTTAGAAGGCTTTTACAGGTATTTTTAGAGCTTTCCCAGAAAAAGAAAGGAGAAATGTGACTAACAGCAGCAAGGGAATTCTAGAGAATTAGATCTTTCTTTTTCCTGTTTCCTCTTGAAGAAAGATATCCTCAGCATGCTAGCATAATGAAAACATAAGCCAACTTGTTTCTTTTTAATCAACGGATGAGGTTGAGACCAACGTAATGAAAGAGGTGGGGAGAATAAGGGCCTTGAAAGTTGTCTTTCGTTCAGTGATCCCATTGCTCCGGGGTTGTCTCTGTTGTAATTGTTCTTTGGACTGACCAAAGCTGAGGAATGAAAATCTCTGTTTGATGTATCTGGAACAGTTTTAATGGTTTTGATACAAAGAACTGTTAGCTGGTATTTATTAAGAATTTACTACATAGTTATCCTGGATTAAGTGCTTTGCATGAATTTTTTTTTTTTTATCTGACTGATAGGAAAACTAAACTCGAGCTCTTAAGTAATTTTTCCAAAACTGGGACATGATAGAGCTATGGCTGACCACAGTTTGTGTGATTTCAAAGCCTGCACTATTATTCTCTATGCTGTGCTATCTTTAATTCATATACATGAAATAGACTTCCACAGGCTTAGACATCTTTGAAGGACAGATGGTAAGTAGTCCTAAAAAAGAAATTTATCTTAAGGCCTCAGTTTGTTATGGGAAGGAAAAAGGGCTGATAATATTGCTCAGATAAGTTTTTGCTGCGTGTTTGCCTGAAGAGCATACGAATCCCAGAGTACTTATGCTAAACATCCAGGACTGTGCACTGGACACTTATCTTGTATCTGTTGAATTAAAAGAAACATATGAGTTACTTTGTTTAAACAGCCATCTGCCATCATGAGTGAATTCTTGAGGAAATTGTTTGGGACCTAAAGTACAACCCATGTTTGATCTTTGTGTGTATTTGTACTTTTTCAATTTGGAAAATTTGAAAGAAAGAGGTAAAAAGCGAAGTCAGAACGAAAATGGAAAAAAAAAAAAAAAAGGGATTGTCTTAAAAGGCAAAACAAGTGTTTTGTGGTATTCCGTACTTGTGAGAGAAAGAAAAAAAAAATAAAGCTGCCCAAATAGACACAGCCTGACACCAAATCAGTGGTATCAACACTAAACAAAGAGAGAAGACCATAGGATAGTAAAGAAAACTTAGCTGAAACTGATCACTTTAGAAAAGAGAAGGATCATTCAAACTTTAGGCATGGTAGGCTGAATAATGGCCCCTCAAAGAATTATCCCCGGAACCTGGGGCTATGTTAATTTATGTGGTAAAACTGACTTTGCAAATGTGATCAAGTTAAGAATCTTGAGATGAGGAGGTTATATTGCATTACTGAAGTGGGTTCAATGTAATCAAAAAGGTCCTTTATTAGAGGAAGTTGGGAGGGATAGTCAGAAAAGGAGATTTGACAGCAGAAGCAAAGTGACACGTTTTAAAGGTGGAGGCAGGAGGCGAGTTAAGGAATGCAAGTGGCCTCTGGAAGCTGAAAATAGCAGGAAAATGAAATCTCCTTTGGAATCCCCAGAAGCAACGCAGCCCTTGACCTAAGCCTCATAAAACTCATTTTATACTTCTTACCTCCAGAACTGAAAGATAATAAATAGATATATTTTAAGCCACTCAGTTTGTGATAATTTGCTAAAGCAACTATAGGAAACTAATGTAATACATATAATTCAGAGAATTCTAAGGATTCACAATGCAAAAAAATACCTCCTCTAATCATTTTATTCCTCACCCTAATATCTAGTTTATCCCTCAGAACTACCTACTCTTCCTGCCTTCCTGAGCAGCTTTCCTTCCCACTCTGTCTCTGCTGGTCCTCATCCTTCACACTTGAGTGACTTCAAACAGCTGAGTCTCCTTGGTTATTCTCCCCATTCCTTCCATGCTAACTGGAGTGTGTCCCACACGTTTTGCCTGGCTTCACATTTATAAGTGTTTCTACCAAAACCTTTGTTGGATACATGTTACTTAAAAAGTCCCAACTCTTCCCAATAACCTACCAAACCCTCTGTCCTTCTATTTTCTTATCATCTTCAACCATGACACAACGATAACCCTTCAATTCGCTCCATTCTGTCGTGTTTCCAGGCCTGTGCTACTACTACAACCTCTGCTAAACTAGAAATGCAAAATGAGCCCTATAAAAATACAATTAGAGTGGAAAACATTAATATACCACTCTCAGAATTGGTTATCTGTAACATAATAGAGAAATTGAATAATTTTGTTGAAAAAGAAATAAACTTAGAATACCTCAGAGAGGACGTATTTAGTAGAATAGTTACTAAATTGACTGTATATTTTGCCACAAGGAAAAATCTTAATTTCAGATTTATAGGCCACAATCTCTGAACATAATCCAATGAATTAGAAATAAATATTAAAATATGAACAAAAATTTGGAGTTACTCACAAATTAAGGATGCTGCTCTTAGCTAATTCTTGGATCAAAGAGAAATCAAAAATGAAAAGAATACCTACCTAGAGAGACATTCTACCAAAACCCATAGGGCACAGCAAACACTGTAGTCAGGGGAAAATGTCTTAAATGTCTCTATTATTAAAGAAACCAGAGAGAAAATCAAGAATTTAATATACATGTTAAACATTTAAGGGAAAATAATTAAGAAGATGAAATTAATTTTTAAAAGCTTAAATTTATGCAAGAGCAAACAAAAATGTAGAAAGCTGTTTATTTATAAAGAACAATTAAAATAGAGAAGTCCCTTGTGAGCCTGATTAAGGAGAAAAGAGATACTGCAAAAGTATAAAAGATTAAGAATGAAGATTTCAGCATAATAATAGAAAAGGTTAAAGTCATTTAAAAAGAATATTGCAGGCAAACAATCTTAAAACCTGAAGGAAATACATGATTTTGTATCAAAACATAAATTATAAATTTGACTCAAGAAGACAAGATTGAAAATGTGATTCAAGATCTAAAACTGAAAGTCACTAGCATCAGGTGGGCTCTTGGCTGAGTTCAAAGGACTTGTAAAAAACAGTTAATTCTGATGTTATTTAAATCAGTTGTTCTCAAGTTGGCTGCAAGTGAGAATCACCTGTGAAATATGTGATTCAAGATCTAAAACTGAAAGCCACTAGCATCAGGTGGGCTCTTGGCTGAGTTCAAAGGACTTGTAAAAAACAGTTAATTCTGATGTTATTTAAATCAGTTGTTCTCAAGTTGGCTGCAAGTGAGAATCACCTGTGAAATGTTTAAGTGACTCAACTCCCAAGCTCTAACCGAGGCTAAACTCTAATAGAAACTCAGAAATACGTGTGTGTTGTTAAATCTCTCCTGTCTTTCTAGTGTAAAACTAAGTTCATGAACCACAATTTAAATTGTTCCAGGTTATAAAAAAAAAATACAGAAGGCTCCTCTAATTCATTTTATAAAGCTAATAAAGGTGGTTTCATAACAAAACTTAATAATTACTACAGAAAAGAAAATTATAAACTAATCTCATTTATTAAAATGTAAAATGTCTAAGTAAAATGGCATGTAGAATTCAGCAAAAAATGAAAGGAATACTTCATAACAAAATATGATGTATCCCAAGAATTTGAGAATTGATCGGTGGCTCAAAGTCAGGAAATCTATCAATATAATCTATTACACAAATGTTTTGAAGGAGAAAAAAATTATGATGAAATAGTTGTGGAAAAGGCACTTAATAACATCCTTAAGTCACATTAAATGACTAAGCAAGCATATGCATTGTCATCATTATTAGTAAATATTTCCTTAGAAATTCTAGAGAAGGCAAAACAACAAGGACACAGAACATGAAAAAACTTTTGAAAAAAAGATGAATCAAGTTATCTCCTTTTGCTTTCTTGGTATGACTGAAAATCTGTAAAACCAACAAATCTGATAACAACAACAAAAAGCAGTAATAGTAAAATAGTTCGATACAAGTAAAACCTTGAAACATCAATAGCTTTTCTTTATGATAGTAATAAGTGCCAGGAAATGGAAATGAGAAAAGTATCTTTTTCCCAATAATGAGAAACACTACAAAATAATTAGGGATAAATTCGCCAATAAGATTTAAAAGGAAAATTACAAAATCTCATCGAAAGACAAAATATTTTATTTTTTATGTAAATGTAATTTGAATTTTAATGTAAAATTTATTTCATATGTAAAATTAGAAAGTATGCATTAAACAAAGTCAAAGGACAAACTATGTTAGGCAAGAGTATTTGCAATGCTAATGTCAGAGAATAAGCATAAATAATACACAAAAAGCTTATAAACTGATAGGAAAAGATAAGCAACTGAATAGAAAAATGAGCAAGATGTGTGAAAATTCACATGAGCAAATTCACAGGAGTGAAAATTAAAAAGATTTAAAAATATATGAAAGTAGGGATAATGAATTATGAAATAGTGTGGTATTACTTTAAATATATAGACCATCAAAGATTACAATGACACAAAATGCCTACTGCTAGAGGAGATGTGAGATAGGCAGTATTCTCATATTTGACTGGGAGAAATGTGTATTATAGCCTTTTGGGAAAGGAATCCAGCAACATCTATTACGTAAAATACAATTAATTTCATTCTAGGGACTCTCTACCATAGAACTGAAGGCACCAGTATATAGGACATATATGCTAAGATATTTGTTTGGTAGTATTCATGACAGAAAGAATTAAAATAAATTTACTGTGTTCTCATCCATTCATCAAGAAAGTATGCTTTGGCCTGTGGCAGTGGCTCATGTCTGTAATCCCAGCACTTTGGGAGGCTGGGGCAGGTGGATCACTTGAGGCCAGGAGTTCAAGACCAGCCTAGCCAACGTGGTAAACCCTATCTCTACTAAAAATAAAAAAATTAGCCAGGCATGGTGGTGCATGCCCATAATCCCAACTACTGGGGAGGCTAAGGCAAGAGAATTGCTTGAACCCGGAGGCAGAGGTTGCAGTGAGCTGAGATCATGCCACTGCACTCCAGCCTGGGCAATAGAGGGATACTCTGTCTCAAAAAAAGAAATGTCTTTACTGAACTTCCACAAGGTGCTTTGTTCTACGGTAGATACTATGAAGTATAATAATGGGCTCCCACCTTCAAGAACCCCGGTTATAGCTGAGAAGTCAAGGCATACACACACAACAGTACCAAACAGGATATTTCGGACAGAGGACCTGTGAGCAAAGACAAAGGGGACAGAAAAGATGTGCTGTGTTCTAGGGATGGTGAGTGATCCCACCAGAGAAGAGAATCACATCCCATGTATTAAGAAAAAAAAAATTGCTAATTCTTGAGCAGTCCTAGTGAGTGGAGACAGATTGCCAAACAGCATAAAATAGGGAGCTTAGCATGGACCTTTGTTAAGACCCTAACACTTTTAAAATAAAAATGGATGTGTACTAACCAGGATTTGAAAGGTGAAAGAAAGTTATAGCAAACTAAATCATTTTAATTTCTCATAAAGTCTCTAAATAGGGGGAATGTGGTAGATATGATGAAATCAGAATCTTTGGGCAGATGTGGAACAGTTACAATGACGTGGAACTGCACAATGTGCACTGGGAGAAGGGGTCAGTTGCTTAAGTTTCATATGTGGGGGAATCTCAGATGGAGTAGAGAGGCGCACAGATGTATGTTCATCAGTTGTCAGTTGAAGTAGACAGGCGCACAGATGTATGTTAATCAGTTGTCTGTGATAAGGAATCTGTTACTAATGTTGAAAATAAATTCACATATATTAAAGGTTTTCCCTCTAATAAATGTCTCACTCATTGACATTCAGATGGTTTAGGTGAATAGGATAAAAGGTATGGGAGTTACAATCAGCAGGATAAAATGTAGATAACCCTCAAATACCCTTAAAGCATCTGGGTGTACCCGTGGCGATGTTGTGTATCTGTGCATTGCTGCAGAGAAAGCTTCTGGCTTCATGGTTAGAATTATGGCTTTCCGTGATCCCAGTGTCATGATCTGGATCTGAGATGAGGCAGAAGCGGAAATAGCTGAACAAGGATTTTTAAAGATCCCAACCAGCATCATGAAAAAGAATAGGAAAAAGTTAATTGCAAATAATATAAAATCCTATTCTAGTACAAATCGGTCACAACATAATTGGAACATTGTTTTAAAATCCTGTTCATCAACCATTGTAAAAGGGGTAGTAATTAAATGAAGCTAATCCAGAGGAAATCAATCAAGCTGGAGACAGCGATTAAGGAACTCAGATGTTTAGATTAGAAAGAGAAGACTTAGGGATATGAAATCTGCCTTCAAATATGTGAACTACTATTGTTAAAAATGGTAAAATAATAGGAAGAATATAGAACTTTTTACTGAGATAGGGGTTGTGCTGTTAAGGACTTTAGGATTCCTTTTAAACTAGAGATTATGGGAAACCTAGAGTATGATTTTATAGTAAATCAGGAAGGCTATGTTCAGAATGCCCAGGGCCTCGGGTGTCAAAGTCAAAGAACAGAGTAGAGCCCAAATGGGTCCAATGCCAGCAGGACTTCCTGCAGTAGTAATTCCAAGGAGGGCATCCAGGGGACAAGCCAAAGGGTTAGTTAACAAACAGGAAGGTTGGAGAAATGCCACGATGATGAGAAGACAGAACTCTAGAAAAGAATGTGGCACAGGCAACTGGAGAAGCAAAAAAAATCAGGCTGTCACAACCAGAGGGACTGGAGCAGAAGGGAAGTAAAATAATAAAGCTGGTTGTTGGGATGGGATGACAGAGTGATAGAGCAAGAGTCAGTTTAGGTCAAATCTGATGGCCACCACATTAAGGATGATTTGTGCTTGGCACAAAGTAATCACTCAAGAAACATAAGCTATTATTATTTGTAGCTTTTGCCCTGATCAGCTGAGTTAAAATCAGATATTTAAAATGGCTAGGGCATCCTCAGTCAGGACCAGATGATGAAGGGCCTTGAATGCCACCCTGAGGATTATGGATGTCATTCTGCAGATAAAAAGAAGCATACGAAGTTATTTGAATTGGGATACGCTGTAGGAACATTATTCATTTAGCATTGTGAAGAGGAGATAGGTGTTATAAGGGATGAAGAAAGCCATTAGTTAAGGCTTCTTGAAAAAATAAAAAAGGAATTAATGTTGGCCTTAATGGGAGTGGTAGGTTAGGAGTCGGGGATCTGAGTAACAACCTAGAGTGGGAACCTGAGGACATATTACCTAATCGAATCATAGAGCTGGCTATGTATAGAGCCAAAATGGGAAATAAAAGATGGAACATCATGTAGTTATCCTTATCTAGGATATGACAGAACAGGCTGAGAACAGCCAACCCCATTAAACTCACCCCAGCTGATCTGAAACCAAGAGGAACTCCTTAACAACTATAAAATTTCAAGCACTTGAAATTTAAGGCTTTGGTTCTTTTCATGGTTTCTTTCTTCCTTCAAATTCATGATAGAAGAAAGTTAAATTTAAACTTCTACTTGAATCTGAGCTGATCAGGTTAGTTAACAAACAAGAAGGCCTAGAAGCAGCAGAAGAGAAAAACATTCACAGAAGCTAAAGGAAGAGGGAGTGTCAAGGATGGAGTGTTCTACTGTTTCAGATGCTACAGAGTAATAATGCAAGAATTGAAAAGTGGCCAAGTATTTAGATTCAAGGTATATCCTACAGATTCATATATTAATACCAAGATTATCAGAAATGATGTAAACTTTTTAATAAATGGTGGTAAATAAAATCTTGTAGTCATTACTGAGATTTGGAGAGAGAGAATTCAAAATTAGAATATAATAAAGGAAGGATATTTTTAAACATTGTAAGAGACTACTTAATAGGGAAGCAAAACTTCATTAACAGGGAAGCAGAGGGGAAACTTGCTAAGAAGATATATGGCTGAGTAGATATCTATGGACCTAAAGACCGAAGAGATTATGGAGAATATTTGGATGAGTACTAAGTGGATAGTAACTAATTTAATGAACGCAATGTTAGCTCCTGAAGATTTCTTAATTATATAAAGAGCTGGTATGAGACCAATTCATTCATTACCTCTTGATACATTCAGCAAATTGTATCTGATATTAAGGAACCACCAGGGGTTTCAAACAAAGTGTTCCAGAGGTGGTGACATCTGGGTTGAGTCCCAAAAGATAGCTGATGGTTATTCCAATGAAAGGAGTTAGAAAGAACCCTCTAATCAGGAGTTCTAACTTAAAAAAAGAAAAAGGATAGATATCAAGAACACTCACTGGGAAAAGGACAAACTCTTCAACAAATGATGCCAGGAAAACTGGATATCCATATGCAGAAGAAATAAACTAGACCACCACCTCTCCCTCTATACAAAAGTCAACTCAAAATGGATCAAATACCTAAATGTAAGACCCAAAACTATAAAACTACTGGAAGAAAACATAGGGGAAATACTTCAGGAATACTGGTCTGGGAAATGATTTTATGAATCATTTCCTCAAAAGCATAGGTAACACATGCAAAAGTAAACAAATGGGATTATGTCAAACTAAAAAGCTTCCGCATGGTAAAAGAAATAATCGACAGAGTGAAAAGACAACCCGAAAGATTGGAGAAAATATTTGTTTGCTATTAATGCAACAGGATATTAATATCTAGAATATATGAGAAACTGAACCATCTCAACAGTAAAAAAAAAAAAATCAGATTAAAAAATGTGCAAGTGATCTAAACAGATGTTTCTCAAAAGAAGACATAAAAATGACTAACAAATATATGAGACTATGCTCAACATCACTAATCATCAAGGAAATGCAAATCAAAACCACAATGAGGTATTATCTCACCCCAGTTAAGATGACTATTATCAAAAAGACAAAAAAAAAAAAAAAATGCTGGTGAGGATGCAGAGAAAAAGGAACTCTGACATACTGTTGGTGGGAATGTAAATTAGTACAGCCACTATGTAGAATAGTATAGAGTTTCCTCAAAAAATACATAGATATAAAGAACTACCATATGATCCAGCCATTCTACTACTGGGCATTTATCCAAAGGAAAGGAAATCATTGTATCAAAGAGACATCTGCACATCCATATTTATTGCAGCACTATTCACAATAGCCAAGATATGGAATCAACCTAGGTGTCCAAAAGTAGAGGAATAGATAAAGAAAATGTAGCAAATATACACAATGGAATACTATTCAGTCATAAGAAGAATGAAATTCTGCCATTTGCAACAACATGGATGGAACTGGAAGACATATTAAATGAAATAAGCCACGAACACAAAGTTGAACACCACATGTTCTCACTCACACGTGGAAACTAAAAAAAAGTTGATCTCATTGAAGTAAAAAGTAGAACAGAGGATCCTAGAGACTGGGAAGGGGGCGGGGCGGAGATAGGGACAGATTAGTTAAAGGATACAAAATTACAGCTAGATAGGAGAAATAAGTTCTAGTGTTCAGTAGCACCAAAGGATGACTATGGTTAACAATAATATATAGTTTCAGGTAACTAGAAAGAGGTTATTGAATGTCCTCAGCACAAAGAAATGACAAA
Source organism: Chlorocebus sabaeus (assembly GCF_047675955.1). Classification (NCBI taxonomy): domain Eukaryota; kingdom Metazoa; phylum Chordata; class Mammalia; order Primates; family Cercopithecidae; genus Chlorocebus; species Chlorocebus sabaeus. Next base: position 35,838,296 of record NC_132923.1, on the reverse strand, counting down.
TGTTTGAGATGATGGATATGCTAATTACCCTGATCTGATCATGATACATTATATGTATTGAAACATCACTATGAATCCCATAATTATGTACAATTATTATATGTCAAAAATAAAAAGAAATGGATGGTTAAAAGTTTGGCTGTTATAGTTAGGCCTTTTTTTGTTGCAGATAAAAAAACCAATTCAATCTGGTAAAAGAGGAATTATATGAACCCATCTAGCTAAACCTTGGGAAAGGTAGGCTAGATCGTTGGAAGCACAAACTCAGGACTCTTAATTTTTCCTTTTCTCATCTCTTCTCCTCTCTATGGGCCAAATTTCTACTCTTCAGATAAGCTGATCCATAAGCTGGAAGAACAGGCATTGCTGAAGGAAGATTTTCTGACCTGAGAGGAAAAATACTGTCTTTCTTTACCTTCAGTTTGAAAATGTCTATAGAAGGAATCTGATTATAACAATATAATTATAATCAATTACACAGTTAATTATAGTTAATTAACAATATAATTAATCAGATTATTTCCATATTTAATCAGATTCCAATTAATAAGGGCAGGATTCCTGCCCTTATTAGTATCTTAAATCAGGGAGACAGGGTCACCTCATCTGACGAATAACCCTGATGGGAAATGTACCTTGTCCCTGAGGGAATTGTGAGCAGGCATCTGTGTTTATGTCTAATCCCATGGCATACCTAGGGAATTATTAGTGATTTGATATTACTGAATCTGAGGAAGGCTAAAAGCAGATATTCTAGTTAAGAAGTCATTTGAATACAAGTAGAAAATGGTGAAGGCTTGAACTAAGGCAATGGTAGTTCCCACAGAAAGGCATGGAGATGAGAAAATTTGAAAAGTAGAATTGATAGAACTTGGTGGCAGATTTCTGAGAAAAACAAGGGAGAAGTCAAAATAAAGGAAACATCCAAGAATCCCAGATTTGGGAAAGAGAAGATAGGTGTAATAGTCACCGAAATAGTAATTAAATAGGATTTAATGACAGAGATTAGGGATTAAATAAAGTGACCGTTACAGAGATGAATACACAGTTCAGAGTCAAGAAAGAAACCGGAGCTGGAGATACAGACTGGGAGTCATCAGACAAAGATGGTGGGTGAAGTCAGAGAGATGCATGAGATCACCAAGATAATACATACAGTTATGTATCACTTAAGGACAGGATACATTCTGAGAAATGCATCATTAGGTGATTTTGTAGTTGGGTGAACATCATAGAGTGCACGTAACACAAACATAGATGGTGTAGCCTACTACACACCTGGGCTAGATGGCATAGTCTACTGCTCCTAGGCTACGAACCCGTACAGCACACTACTGTGCTGAATACTGTAAGCAGTTGTAACACAGTGGTCAGTATTTGTGTATCTAAACGTATCTAAACATAGAAAAGCTACCCTAAAAATATGGTATCATAATCTTATGGAACCGCTGTCGTATATGCAGTCCATTGTTTACTGAAATGTCATTATGTGGCAAATGACTGTAAAAAGTAAGGGAAAAAAAACCCTAAAATCCTACGAACACCAATATTTAATGAGAAAAGATAGTTGAGTAAATGAATCCAACAGAGAACAATAAAAGTAGTCAGGAAACCAAAGCGGTAAGAGTATTCTCAGTAAACCAGGGAAGGAAAATTTCAAGCAGGGAACATGGTCAATGATGACATTTGCTGCAGTGAAATTGAGTAAAACAATGACTGCAGTGAAAATGAATAAAACAATGATTTCAGAGTGAACATTGCATTTGGCACTTACTGAGGCTGCCAGTGAGTGTTGCCAAGGCAATTTCAGAGCCGTCAAAAGAATGATGTGTGATAACAGTGATTTAAGGAACAAATGAGAGGTAAGGAAATGGTGACAGCAATTATGGATTAACCCTTTAGAAAGTTTGCTTATGAAAATGTCATTTAAAGAAGTCAGAACCAAAGCCAGCAAGTGTGTTTTCATTTCCCTTGGATTAAAAAACTAGGTGTGAAATTGCTGAGTCATGGGGTTGTGCATGTTTAGCTTTACAAGAAACTATAAACTTTTCCAAGTAGTCATGCCATTGCACACTGCCACCACCAAAGTATGAGTCCCTCTTGGGCCACATTTTTGTCAACACTTGGTACTATTGGTTTTATAAACTTTAACCATTCTAGTAGATAGGGAGTGGCATATCATGGTGATTTTAATTTACATTTCCCTGAAGACTAGTGATGTGGAGAGCATTTTCTGTGTTTATTGGCCATTCATATATTCTGGTTTTAATTGTCTCAAAATTTTCTGCCCAAATTTTAAAAACTGGGTTGTTGATTTTTAAATTTATTATTACTTAGTACCATAATTCCCTATATAACTTAGAAACAAGTCCTTCACCAGATATACATGTAACAAATGTTTCCACAGTCTTTAGCTCACATCATTGTTTTGTTATCAGTGTTTCACTGAGAGAAGTTCTTAATATTTATAAATTACACTGTATCAATTTTTCTTTATGCTTAATGCTTTTAGAATTCTAAGAAATCTCTGCATATCAGAAAGTCTTAAATATGTTTTCCTATTATTTTTCCTAGAAGCTTTATAGTTTTTAGTTTAGTTCTGTCATTCATTTTACATTAATATTTATGTATTACATAACATAGCAGTTAAGATTCATATTTTTTCCTTACAAAAATTCTGTTGTTATAGCAACATTTGTTTAAAGACTTCCCCTTCTCCATTGAATTGTCTTGGTACCTTCTCTAAAGCCTGTATGTTTATTTTTGGTCTGTCTATCCAGTTTTATTGATCTATTGATCTATATTTTAATATCTTACTATTATGATTATATAACTTTTTAATAAGTTAATAAGTTTTGGAGTCAATGTAACAACTACAATTTTATTCTTATTTTTTAAGGTTATATCCAGGTCCTTTGCATTTTCATATAAAGTTTAGGTTTAGCTATCAGTTTATACCACATTAAAAAAAAAAAAAAAAAAAAGGGCCAGGAGTGGTGGCTCATGCCTGTAATCCCAGCACTTTGGGAGGTCGAGGTGGGCAGATCACCTGAGGTCATGAGTTTAAGACCAGGCTGGCCAACATAGTGAATTCTACTAAAAATGCATAAATCAGCTGGGCGTGGTGGCACACTCCTGTAATCCCAGATACTCGGGAGGCTGAGGCAGGAGAATCACTAGAACCCTGGAGGTGGAGGTTGCAGTGAGCCAAGACTGCACTCCAGCCAGAGTGACAGAGCAAGACTCTGTCTCACACACATACACACAAAATAGCTTGCTTGGAATTTAAATGATATTGCCTCAGGTCTATACATCAATTTAGGGAAGACTGATGTCGTTAATGATATTTAGTTTTCCAATCCATGTGTTCATAGGCACAAAAATTCTTAGTAAATAGAATCTAGCAATATACAAAAATAAATCCATTTATTTCTCCTTTTAGTTCTGCCAATATTTGCTTAATGTATTTTGAAACAGTATTATTAGGAGCATACATATTTCGTGTCATTAAACCTCCTTGATGAATCGATCCTTTTATCGTTACGAAATGATTTTATCTCTGATGATATTCTTTGTCTTGAAGATTCATTTATTTGATACCAATAGCAAACTGGTATCATCAGATCAATCAGTGTCTTTATTGCATATTTTTTCATCCTTTACTTTCAACCTGCCTGTGTATTCATATTTCAAGTGTGTCCCTTTTAAAATGTGTATAGTTACACCTTGCTTTTTCTGTAAGTACAGTCTGCAATATCTGCCTTTTAACTATAGTTTATTTGCATTGGTTTAATTATTGATATGATGGAATTCTAAACTATCATCTTGCTTTTGTTTTCTACTTGCTTTGTTTTGTGGGTATCTTTTTCTTCTTTTTTCTCTGCCATGAGTAGTTTTTAGAATTTCATTCTGTTTCCTCTGTTTATTGAACTACCTCTTTGTATTGTTACATTTTGTGGTTTCTCTAGAGATTATACATACTATGCATTCTTAGTTTGTCACAGTCTAGAATTAATATTACATTATTTTATATATAACAACCTTACAGCAGTAAGGTACGTAATTTTCACTTATATCCCTTCCTGTCATTTGTGCTACTCTTGTCATACATTTTACTTCGACATTTATTTTGAATCCCAAATACATTTTTTACTATTTTTACTTTAGTCAATTAACTTTTAAAGAAATTAAGAAAACCAAATGTTTATATTTACCCACATATTTATAATTTATTATCCCTTTGTTCCTTTCAATTCAGAATTCCATTTTTTATCATTTCCCTTCAGACTATAAAACTTTCTTTGACATTGTTTGTAGTGGAGAGATACTGACAACATATTCACTTCACTTTTATCTAAAAATGTCTTTTGTTTGCTTTCACCTTTCTACACTTCTCTTTTAAATGTTTTATTGTGATAAATATACATGTCATAAAATTTGGCATTAAAATGGTTAAAATGGTTAAAAACCATTTTTAAGTGTACCTTCAGTGGTATTAGCCACACTCATAATGTTGTACAACCACCAGCATTATCTATTTCTGAAACTTTTTTTAATCAACCCCCACCAAAAACTCTACAACCAACCATTAAGCAATAAGTTCCTATTCCCTTCTTCCCTCAGTCTCTGGTAATGCCTAATCTGCTTCTGTCTCTATTCTAAAAATTTTCTATTAGTGAAACAATGCAATGTTTGCCCTTTTTGTCTGGCTTATTTTGCTTAGCATAATGTTTTCATGGTTCATCCATTTTGTAACATGTTTTAGAATTTTATTCCTTTTTATGGCTGAATAATATTTTTTGTATGTATACATATGCCACATTTTGCTTATCCACTTACCTGTTGATAAACACTTGGGTTGTTCCTACATAATATTTTTTGTATGTATACATATGCCACATTTTGCTTATCCACTTACCTGTTGATAAACACTTGGGTTGTTCCTACATAATATTTTTTGTATGTATACATATGCCACATTTTGCTTATCCACTTACCTGTTGATAAACACTTGGGTTGTTCCTACATTTTGGCTATTATGAATAATGCTAAAATTAATATTGGTCTACAAATATCTATTTGAGTCCCCATTTTCAATTTGGGGAGTATATGCCTAAGAATAGAATTGCTAGATCATGTGATAATTCTATGTTTAGCTTTTCAAGGAAAGGCCCAGCTGTTTTCCACAGCACTGCACCATTTTACATTCCCACCAGCAATGTAGAAGGGTTGCAGTTTCTCCACAGCTTTGCCAACACTTGCTATTTTCCTTTGTTTTGATTTTTAAATTTTTTTAATTCTAGCAATCCTAAGTAGACGTGAAGTATTATCCCACTGTGGTTTTGATTGTATTTCCCTAATGACTAATGATGTTGCACATCTTTTCATGTGCTTACCGGCCATTTGTAATTATTTGGGAAAACGTCTTTTCAAGTTCTTTGCCCATTTTCTTTCTTTCTTTCTTTTTTTTTTTTTTTTTTTTTTGAGATGGAGTCTCACTCTGTTGCCCAGGCTGGATTGCAGTGGCATGATGATCTCTGCTCACTGCAACCTCCACCCAATGGGTTCAAGTGATTCTCTTGCCTTAGCCTCCTGAGTAGCTGGGATTACAGGCATGTGCCACCATGCCCGCTAATTTTTGTATTTTTGGTATAGACAGGGTTTCATCGTGTTGGCCAGGCTGGTCTCGAACTCCTGACCTCAAGTGATCCTCCTGCCTTGGCCTTCCAAAATGCTGGGAATACAGACGTGAGCTTCTGCGCCTGGCCTCTTTGCCCATTTTAAAGTTGGGTTGTTTGCCTTCTTGTTGTTGCCTTGTAGGGATTTTTTAAAAATTCTGGATAGTAAACCCTATCAGATATTTGAATTGAAAACATTTACTCAAATTCTATAGGTTGTCTTTTTACTTTCTTGATAATGTTCTTTAATGCACAGAAGTTTTCAATTTTGGTGAAGTGAAATTTATTTATTTTTTATTTTGTTGCTTTTGTTTTTTGGTGTCATAGCTACGAACCATTGCCAAATCCAGTTTATGAAGATGTACTTCTATGTTTTCTTTTAAGAGTTTCATAGTTTTAGCTCTTATGTTTGGGTTACTGATCCATTTTCATTTAATTTTTAGATGTGGTGTGAGACAGGGGTCCAGCTTCATTATTTTGCAAGTCCCATTTTCCCAGCACCATCTGTTGAAAATGTTACTGTTTCTCTATTGAACAAAGTTGCTAGCCTTGTCAAAAATCAATTGCCCATACCAACAAGTGTACAGAAAATGCTCAACATCAATAATCAACAGGAAAATGCAAACCAAAACCACAATGAGCTATCAGCTCACCTCAGAGTGACTACTATCAAGAAGACAGAAAATAAATGCTGGCAAGGATGCAGAGAAAAGAGGACTTATACATACACCATTTGTGGGACTGTAAATTACTAGCAGCCATTATGGAAAACAGTATACAGATTTTGCAAAATATTGAAAATAGAACTACCTTATGATCCAGCAATTCCACTACTGCTTATATGTATCTAAATGGAAGGGAAGCAGTGTGTCAAATAGATATCTGTACTCCCATGTTTATTGCATCATTAGTCACAATAGCCAAGATATGAAATCAATCTGTGTCCATCAATGTATAAATGGAGAAAGAAAATATAGTATTTATATACAAGGAAATACTAGTTAGCCATGAAAAAGAGTGAAATCCTGTCATTTGTGGCAAAATGGATCAGTCTAGAGGACATTATGTTAAGTGAAATAAGCCAGCACAAGAAAATAAATAACCATATGTTCTCAATCATATGTGGAAGCTAAATAAGTTGACATTGTAGAAGAGAGAATAGTAGTAACTAGAGCCTGAGAAGGGCAGAGAGAGGGGAGAATTGGAAGAGTGTGGCTAGAAGATAAAAAATTGCAGTCAGATAGAAGGATTAAGCTCTAGTGTTCTATAGCACCACAGGGTGACTATAGTTAGTAATAATTTATTGTATATTTTAAAATAGTTTGAAGAGAGAATTTTGAATGCTCCCAACACAAAGAAATAATAAATGTTAGTGGCAATGGATACAGGTAATGAAATATCACACTGCACTGCCTAAATATTGTGATGGTTAATGTTAGGTGTCAACTTGATTGGACTGAAGGATGCCTAGATAGCTGATAAAGTATTGGCTCTGGGTGTGTATGTGAGGGTGTTGCCGGAGGAGTTAACATTTGAGTCAGTGGACTGGGAGAGGAAGACCCACCTTCAATGTGGGTGGCACTATCCAATCGGCTGCCAGCGTGGCTAGAAAAAGAAGGCAGAAAAAGGTGGGATAAAGCTGACTTGCTGAGTCTTCTGGCTCTCATCTTTCTCCCGTGTTGGATGCTTCTGTCTGTTCATCCTGCCCTCGGACATCAGACTCAGGGTTCTTTGACCTTTGGACTCACCAGTGGTTTGCCAGGGGATTTGGCCACAGACTGAAGCCTGCACTGTAGGCTTTCCTACTTTTGAGACTTTTGGACTTGGACTGAGCCACTACTGGCTTCTTTCTTCCTGAGCTTGCCGACAGCCTACTGTGGGACTTCACCTTGTGATCATGTGAGCCAATTATCCTTAATAAACTCCCTTGCATGTATACATATATCCTGTTAGTTCTGTCGGTCTGGAGAACCCTAATACAAATGTACACAATCTTTATGTGTCAATTAAATTTTTAAAAAATCAATTGGCCATAGATATATTTGTGTATTTCTGGACTCTCAGTTATATTCCATTCACCTAAATCTACCTTTACGCCAGTACCACTCTGTGTTTGACTGCTGTAGATTTGTACTAAGTTTTAAAATTAAAAAGTGAGTCATATGACTTTGTACTTCGTTTTCAAGATTGTTTTGCCTATTCAAAAACCTTGAAATTCCATAGGAATTTGAAAATGAGCTCTTTCATTTTTGAAAAACAACACTGTTGGAATTTTAATAGGGATTGTATTGAATCTGTTGTTTCATTTTCAATATTCATAATTTCCTGAATACAGAATTCTAAGTTGACAGTTTCTTTTTTCCTTAGTATTTCAGAAATACAATTCCATTGTCTTGTAGCTTCCAATGTCTCAAACAATTTTCTTATTGTTGATCTTTTTCATTAAATGTGCGTTTTGTTCTTTTTGCTACTTTTATGCTTGTTTTTGTTTTTTAATCTCTAGTTTTCAGCAGTTTGACTATGACATGTTTAGGCGAGGTTTTCTTTGTTTTTATTCTGCTTGGGGTTTGCAGAGATTCTTGGATGGGTTCTTCTGTTTGAGCAAATCTGGAAAATTCTTAGCTAATATTCTTTTTGTGTTTTGTCAGCAGTATACCTTCTCTTCAGTCTTCTGGGTCTCCAATTACACATAGTATTTCACCGCTTATTACTTCCAAAAATTGTTTTGTATTTGTTCCTTTTTATTTTAATATTTTTCTCCTCGGTGTGCTTCCGCTTATATAATTTATTTTATCTTGTCTTCAAATTCGGATTCTTTCTTCTGTTGTATCCAATATGTTGTTAATACCATCCAAAATTTATTATTTTAAATATTGTATTTTTTATTCTTAGGATTTCTGTTGTGCTCTTTTTGCAGAGTCTAAATCTCTTCTAAAATTCTCCACTCCTTCATCCATTATATCCACCTTTTCTTATAGAGTAATAGATTTATTTTAGTTATTTTAAACAACTTTTCCACTAATCCAACATCTGGTCATTTCTATTGATTGATACTTCTTTTTTTCTGATTTTTTTTGTATCCCTATTTATTTTGATTGTTTATTGGACATTGTGAATAATACAACGTGAAGAGCCAAAATTATTTTATGTTCCTCTGAAGAGTGCTTGGTTTTGTTTTGGTGGATAGTTAACTACTTTAACTCATGGAAGATTGATTTTGCAGGGGAAACTTATTTTGGTTTTGCCTTTGATCTTAGAATGAGTTCCTTTATCCTGGCATGTAGTCTTATTCCTAAGGCATGGCTTTTCTGGAGTTTCAGTTGAGAGGTCAAAATTATTACCAAGATCTTCTAATTTGTGGGACTTAAACTTCAAATGCTCTTTGGAGGGACAACAATTAAAACCTCTTATTCAGCTGTTCCAGCCTTCAAGCTATTATTGGAATATTGCCTATGCATGTGCAGTCAAAATTTAGCCAATTGCTTGAGTTGATTTTACAAGCAAATTTTGAGGCTATCCCCTCTATAAGTCCCTTCTTTGGAGCTTCTCCCCTCAAATCTGTCTTCTCTGGCAGTCTCAAACTCCTGCTCTGACTCCTCAGGCTAATACGACTACAGCTCTCTGCTTGCATTCTGGCTACTCTACATTTTAAGGACTGGGGGATGACCCAAAGAAGAAAGCTATAGAAATGTGCATATCACCCAGCATGGTTGCCTTCTTTTAAGGCTCAAATAAACTTTTGCCTGCTTTTGCTTGCTCTACAGTATCTTCATTCAGTTTTGTTTTTCTTCACATTTTGTCCAGAGTGTAGAAGTGTTGTCTGCACAAAGGTTGATCTTATATAGGCTACTCGGACATTACTTTAACCAGAACTCCATCAGAAGAGTTTGTGTTTTTATTACTGTTTTTGATATTAATAAAGGACCTTCTTCTCAAAGAGGTGGAGGTCACTGATGAATATGTTAAACCAAGATCTTTTTTTTAGCATCTACCTCCTTTGTTAGTTAAAAATTGAGGTTTTAGAGTGAAACAAGCATAGATTGAAATCTTGATTTTTTTTCCCCTCTTACTAACTTTGGAAAAATTTCTTAACATGTTCTAGCTTAGTTGTCTTATTATGATGAAAATGATAACATTACTTCTTCAAGAAGTAGTTGAGACAGTTTTGTAAATCATTTAACCAATGTATCATTAATCCTTTTCATCAAGAATTCAAGTGCTCAAATTTCCAGACTTCTACCCCATAAAACGTGGAACAAATAACTTTTGTCTGAATAAACATTAAATATATTTACAGGTTTTTAATTTTTAAAAACTTTAACTTTAGTATTGTTTATTTCTACATATGGCAAATCTTTACTGTCTATTGGTATCATTCCTACCACCAGCATGCACACATGCTCTAGTATCTTTCAATATTAAAGTACATATATAAAATCACCCTAGTGGCACTTCCCCAAACAATTACAACTTCATTTCTCTGCTTTCCTTCACAGTGAGCTGCCACAGAAATAATTGTCTATTTTGTCTACTTTTGCTATCTTCACTTCCTCAACTCCCATCATCTTTTAACCTACTCTAGTCATGCTTTTTCCCTTACCTTCTGCTTACTGCTGTCCTTGGGGACAATAGTGACCTCAAGGTTGCCAAATAAAATGGTCAATTCTCCTTTTACTTGACCCTTCACCACCCCTTTCTCCTGGAAATACTCTTTTCACTTAGATTTCCAAATACTACTCTCTACCTGCTTTCCTCTTGCTTCACTGGAGACCCTCTCCTGACGGCTCTGTATCATCTATCTAACTTCTAATTATTCAAGTGGTCCAGCACTCAGTTCTCAGCCAGCTTCCGTAGATACACTTATGTCCTAAGCAATCTCAATTAGTTCCATGGATTCACATTCCATGGATTCCCATCCCATCTATACTCTGATGACCCCCAAATTGTCTGACCACCTCTTTTCCCTTTGCCCCCAAACCTGCTCCTCTCTTAGTAATCCACATCTAGGTAAATAGCACTATGAATGCTGGAAATCATTATTGACTTTTCTTCATATCTCATAAGATAAATTCATTTCATTAGCACGTCTTGTTGGCTCTATTCTCAATTTATATCCCAAGTCTTCATCACCATCTCCATCTCTATCACTCTTGTCCAAGCCACCATTATTTCACATCTGAACTATTGAAATAATCACTTTTTAAAGTCTCTGTTTCCATTCTTGTTCCCATAAAAACTTTTCTCTTCATAGCATCTATAAATAAGTGTAAATCAGCGTAATCATCCATTTTCACACTGCCAGTAAAGACATACCTGAGACTGGGAAATTTACAAAAGAAAGAGGTTTAATAGACTTACAGTTCCATGTGGCTGGGGAGGCCTCACAATCATGGTGGAAAGTGAAAATCACGTCTCACATGGTGGCAGATAAGAGAAGAGAGCTTGTGCAGGGAGACTCCCATTTTTAAAACCATCAGATCTCGTGAGACTTATTCACTATCAGGAGAACAGCACAGGAAAACCTGCCCCCATTATTCAATTACCTCCCACCAGGTCCTTCCCACAACACGTGGGAATTCAAGATAAGATTTGAGTGGGGACACAGCCAAATCATATCATTCCATCCCTGGCCCCTCTCAAATCTCATGTCCTCACATTTCAAAACCAATCATGCCTTCCCAACAGTCCCCTAACATCTTAACTCATTTCATCATTAACTCAAAAGTCCACACTCCAAAGTCCCATCTGAGACAAGGCAAATCCCTTCTGCCTATGAGGCCATAAAGTCAAAAGCATGTTAGTTACTTCCTAGATACCATGAAGGTACAAGCACTGAGTAAATATAGATGTTGCAAATGGGAGAAATTGGCCAAAACGATGGGGCTACAGGTCCCACACAAGTCTGAAATCCAGTGGGGCAGTCAAATCTTAAAGCTCCAAAATTATCTCCTTTGACTCCATGTCTTACATCCAGGTTACGCTGATGCAAGAGGTGGGCTCCCATGGCCTTGGGCAGCTCTGGCCCTGTGGCTTTCCAGGGTATAGCCCCCATCCTGGCTGCTTTCACAGGCTGGCATTGAGCGTGTGTAGCTTTTCCAGGCACATGGTGTAAGCTGTTGGTAGATATACCATTCTGGGGTCTGGAGGATGGTGGCCTTCCTCTCATAGCTCCACTAGGTGGTGCCCCAGTAGGGACTCTGTATGGGGGCTCCAATCCTACATTTCCCTTCTGCACTGCCCTAGCAGAAGTTCTCCATTGAGAGCCCTGTCCCTGAAGCAAACTTCTGCCTGGGTATCCAGGCGTTTCCCTATACTCTCTGAAATCTAGATGGAGGTTCCCAAACCTCAATTTTTGATGTCTGTGCATCTGCAGGCTTAACACCACATGGAAGTTGCCAAGACTTGGGGCTTGCACCCTCTGAAGCCACAGCCTGAGCTCTATGTTGGCTCCTTTCAGCCATGGCTGGAGCAGCTGGGATGCAGAGCACAAAGTCCCTAGGCTAAACACAGAGCGAGGACACTGGGCCTGGCCTATGAAACCATATTTTCCTCCTAGGACTCCCAGCCTGTGATGGGAGGGGCTTCCATGAAGAACTCTGTATGCCCTGGAGACATTTTCCCCATTGTCTTGGTAAGGCTCCTGGTTACTTATGCAAATGTCTGAGCTGGCTTGAATTTCTCCTCAGAAAATGAGATTTTCCTTTCTATTGCATTGTCAGACTGCAAATTTTCTGAACTTTTATGCTGTTTCCCTTTTAAAACTGAATGCCTTTAACAGTACCCAAGTCACCTCTTTAATGCTTTGCTGCTTAGAAATTTCTTCTACCAGATATCTTAAATCATCTCTCTCAAGTTCAAAGTTCCACAAATCTCTAGGGCAGGGGCAAAATGTTGCCAGTGTCTTTGCTAAAACATAACAAGAGTTACCCTTGTTCCAGTTCCCAACAAGTTCCTCATCTCCATCTGAGACCACTTCAGCCTGGACTTTATTGTCCATATCACTATCAGAATTTTGGGCAAAGCCATTCAACAAGTCTCTAGGAAGTTCCAAACTTTTTCACATTTTCCTGTCTTCTGCTGATCCCTCTAAACTGTTCTAACCCCTGCCTCTTTCCCAGTTCCAGTCACTTCCTCATTTTTGGGTATCTACAGCAGCACCCCACTCTCCTGGTACCAATTTACTGTATTAGTCCATTTTCATGATGATTATAAAGATGTACCTGAGACTGGGAAATTTACAAAAGAAAGAGGTTTAATGGACTTACAGTTCCACATAGCTGGGGAGGCCTCACAGTCATGGCAGAAAGTAAAAAGCACATCTCACATGGTGGCAGGCAAGAGAAGAGAGCTTGTGCAGGGAAACTCTCATTTTTAAAACCATCAGATCTCATGCGACCCATTCACTATCACGAGAACAGCACAGGGAAGACCTGCCCTCATGATTCAATTATCTCCCACTGAGTCCCTCCCACAACATGTGGGAATTCAAGATGAGATTTGGGTTGGGATATAGCCACACCATATCAATCAGGTCACATCATTCTCCCTTTCAAAGCCTTCCAATTATTTCCCAATGCATTTTGAGTAAAATCCAAATTGTACATTTAAGGTCCCAAATGATCTAGCTCCTACCTGACTCTCCCACCTCTCTTTCACTCTTTTCCTGATTACTCTACTTCAGCCATTCTTGCTCTGTTTCAAATGAGCCAAGCTTGTTTCCACCTTGGATCTTTGCATTTACTCTTCTCTCTCCCTGGAACATCCTTCCTTTGGATCATGTCATGGTTTGTTTCCCCACTGCCTTCGAAATTATGCTTAAATTGAACCTCCTGTGTGAGGCCTTTCTGATGCACTCCATCCTAAGCAGGTTCTCACACACCATATATTGTTATCCTTATCCTTCATCCTGCCTTGTTTTTCTTCATAGCACATATTACTTCCTGAGTTTACACTATGTATTTCTTATTTACTTATTATGTGCTCCCCCGCTAGAACATCAGTGCCTTGAGAACAGGAGTGCCGTCTTATGTTATTGCTGCATCTCCAGGCCCTAGGATAAAAGCTACATAAAGATTTATTCATTGTGAGATGATATTTAGATATAGTTTTCTCATTGTTTGGTCTAATTACCTACTAATTCATTAAAATGAGAAAATATCTCTACTTTTGCAAAATAGAGTTGTCAAAAGACAAAATTTCAAGAAATTGAGTTTAAAGATCTAATTGGCTTTTATTAGTGATTTCATGAATTGGCCAGCATTCCACCTATAAAAATAGACAGATGCTCTGTTGGGCATAACAGAGCAGTCAGTTTTTATAAGGTAGCTTGAACAGGAACAAGGAAAGAGCATAATACAAAAAAAGTGAATTGATTATCATTGAGTGAGTTAGGTTTCTTTCCTAATAAGGGTTAAAGCAGAGGGGACTTCCTTGCCATGCTGGCTCAGGTTGACTGGGCCCTTTTTGACCAGCTGCTGGAAATCTCCTATTTTAGGAAAAACTGGTCATTTTAGGGATTTTCCTGCTTCACTCTGTTTATGTATCACTTAGCCTGAGTGACTACATTTTGGTTTGGTCTGTTGGGGTCTAGTGGAGGAACTGAGTCCAAAACAATGACCTCCTATAAATTTTATTTAGCAAAGTTTTGTTGTATTTTACATTCTCAATTGCTAAACGGTATTAGAAAACATCGTGAAGAGCAAACTTATTTAGCCTAAGAAATAAATACATGAATCGTTTTTCTGTTTCCTGTAAGGAACGCTAATGTCAAGTACAACTTCCATGAACTTCTTGTTTTGGCTCTTTGCCCTTCAGATGAAAGGATATAGAGAATTTTCTACTTTTTTGGTTCACATTGTACTTCTTGTTTTCATAAATGCTGAATTCATTCTGCAATCTGCCCATGAAGCATTAATATGTTAACTGCCTAATCAGTGGATTTGCCACAAGACTTCCAGATTTAATTAAATAGGACTTATCCTGTCTACTCAACATGGAAGCATTACTTAAGAATCTGTAATCAACTTATCTAAATCTGAATTATTATAAGGCCCCTTCTTAGGGGACATATTTAACTTCATTTACTTAGTTTTGGATTTAGCTAATCATTTAAAAATGATCTGAGGATGTGAATTGCTTTTTATTGATGTACTTGAGAATATACATATCAGTGTTAATTAACATTAGAAAGGGAAGCACTAGATTACAACTAACAAGAGAAAGACAAGCACACTATTGTATCAGATACTTTTCTAAATATAAGTTCCTAATTCATTGTAACTTTGATGGTAATATATTTTTCTGAGTAAACTATAACAAAAGTATGGAGGATAGTCTTTTTCTCCATGCAGGTAATTGAACTTAGAAACTTTCACTCCAAGATGTCTCAGTGGGCATACAGGTGAAATTTATGTGGTTTATTCCAAGAGAGAATAAGATTTCAAATAATAGTTTCTATGTGTTGAAAACACACTGACTTTAGAGTTAGAAAGCTCTTAGATCAGATTCTAATTTCACCTTTTTCTCTCTGTCATTGATATTTTGTCTATATCTAACATATTAACTCTATTGACAGTTTTGAAATATAAATGTTTATTTTTCTGATGATAAAAGTAATTGTGATGGCTAACACTGAGTGTTAACTTGATTGGATTGAAAGATACAAAGTATTGATCCTGAATGTGTCCCTGAAGGTATTGCCAAAGGAGATTAACATTTGAGTCAGGGGACTGGGAAAGGCAGACCCACCCTTAATCTTGGTTGGCACAATCCACTCAGCTGCCAGCTCGGCTAGAACATAAGCAGGCAGAAAAATGTGAAAAGAGAGACTGGCCTAGCCTCCCAGCCTACATCTTTCTCCCATGCTGGATTCTTCCTGTCCTTGAACATCGGACTCCATGTTCTTCAGTTTTGGAACCTGGACTGGCTCTCCTTGCTTCTCAACCTGGAGACGGCCTACTGTGGGACCTTGTGATCGTGTGAGTTGATACTTAATAATACTTTACTTAATAATGCTTAATAAACTCCCATATATATCCATAACTAATGGAATATATATATATTCCTTTAGTTCTGTCCCTCTAAAGAACCCTGACAAATATAGTGGCCATTATAGAAAAATTTGGAAAAAACAACAAAGGGCAAACATAGTATTGAGTCTTCAACTCTCAAAAAACTAGAATGAGCCACTGTTATTGCTTATTTATCAATCCATACAGCCTTATGTTGTTAAAATACACTAATATCTTAAACTTTCACTATGCATTATATCATATTTCGCTGACCTATGTTGGTAATAAGAAGTTCCATAAACATTTTTAGGACCACATAATTCTTCATGGCATATATATGCCATAATACAGCTGCATTGTCCCCTAATATTTGACAGTTTGGTTCTAAATTTTAGATAGTCTAAATAATATTGAAAAAAGTATTTTTAGGAGCAGATTTTATCTATAGTTTTGATTATTTACTTAGAAGATATTAATAAATTAAAATACTGAAAGAGAGCATCTTGTTACATACTGCTAAACTACATTTAAAATCAGCCCTACTAAATTGTACTTCTAACAAGATTGGATGAGAGGGCTTATCTCAACACACTGTCATCAGGACTATCACAAAAAAAGTTTTGCAAATATACTGGATAGCAGGGATGTCATGTTACTTTATTTTGATATGTATTTATAACATAAAGATATTTCTATTTTACTTAGTGTTCTGTTTAAAATAATATTGGCCTTTTGCCCATTTAGCTATTAGAAACCCTTTTTCTTATAATTTTGTAAGAGTTCTTTTTGTCAAGAATATTAACCCTGTTTCATTTTTTTCCTCAAACACATATCCCAACAATTTGTAGAATGTGTACTGTGTTAATCACTTAGCAAAACAGAACATTACTTATCAATGAGTGTAGCTGTAACTGGAAGAATAAAGTTAGTCTTTTTACCTTCCTCAAATAGAAAATTCTTAACTAAGAATTTAACTGAATTATTATACACCAAATTAATTTTTAATTGCATAGAAAGGCACCGCCTTTAAGTGAGATTTTGCTCTTCACTGGGTCCCTTTCTTTTTCCCGTAGGTATTGCCGGCTTAAAAATCATGAGATCTACAAATTTGGACTGGATAGCTTTATTTCTAACAAAGGATTAGAGCCTGCAGTTTAGCCTCTAGTAGAAAATGAAAGCAGGCACTTCCAAAGAGAAAGGGTGAGAAAAAATTTATGCTGAATGGGTTGTCCAAGCATACATACTCAACAGGTAATGGGAGAAGCTATGAATATTCATGAAGGGGATCCTACGTGATAGTAAGTAAACATGCATGTTGTATACATCTCATGTTCACTTTGAAGTGCAGACTTAACATTTAAATGTGTTAAAATTAGGCTATGTCAAAGGTGAAACGAAAGACATAGGTTTCCTATGCACAGCTCCACGGATTGGCCAGAACCGTTCTGTGGTTGGCGGTCTCTTATCAGGAAGGAATGCCGGTCAGTTGTGTTAAAACCACAAAAAGGGAGGAGAATATGGCTGCAGCATCAGGCAGTTGGTTGGAATCAGCAGTAAGGAAAGTCTTTTGAAAGGGTTGGTTTCCGTTTAATGCTGAGGAAAGAAAGTCTAATAGTGGTTAAAGAGGGAGAGGGTATAACAACGGAGACTTGTCTGACCTGCTGGGAACTCTGTTTTTAAGGTTTCTCTATGGCCCCTTAGCCAAGAAGGAGTCCATTCAGTTTGGGGCTTAGAGTTTTATTTTTATTTCCCAGCTGAAGGAGCCCAATTTTGAAAGAGTTTGAGAATTAAAGGGATTTGAGAATGAAGGAAAGCAATGAACTTTGTACTGTAAAATAATGTAAATTACTAACTCCAAAGTGAAAAATACACTTTGCAAATTTTGAGACAGTTAAGACTATCCTTCTATTTCTTCTGGATGGTTCACACTGTACAGTCTCTGTGAATCATATTTTACTTGGAATGCATGTGTATGCCTCTGTGTGTGTGTGTGTGTGTGTGTGTGTGTGTGTGTGTGTTTGGCTAAATACTTAATGTGAAACTTTCCCTATTAGTCTGTAATCAACTTATCTAAACCTAAATCATGATATGACCCTTTATTAATGAGAATTCATACAAATAACAGACATCTTTGACTTACATTGGTAAGGAAAATCTTGAAAGGGCTAAATTTGGAGTGCCCAGCTACTCCCTCTCCACCTGGCTTGTTGTGTGGGACTTTGCGTGTTAACAACTATCCCTGATTGTCCTGCTATGGCTTCCCAGAAAGCATTACCCTAAGATGAATAACTAAATTGTATGACTATGATGTTTTCCTTATTTAAACAAATGAGAATTCCATGGTGGAGGATAGAAGAAAGTATTTTTAAGGGAGGTAAAATATGAAGTTAAGGGGAGCAGGTTAGGAACTGAGTCTTGCAGGTGAACAGAGTTCCTCTGAAGGTTTTGACTACCTGGTTGCTGTTTTCCCTAAACCCTAGGAAAAGTTGTACTTAGCATTATAGTATCACCACTTCAAATACATCTACAACCTTTGTGGTAGTGCTATGGAGGACACGGAGACAGGGGAAGAGGGACATGTAGCCTACTCCACATGAGTGCCTGTGTGGCTCCTGTATGGAGGGTAACGAGCATCCTGTTGAAGGTTATCTAAGGGCTCCAGAGTGTGACCAGCAGTCACATGAATGTGCTCCAAGGAGGAGCACAAGACATTAAGATACTCTGCTGACTAGATGTTTCTCTTAAAAAACCGTCATTAAGGAAAATCTCTTCTTCCTCTACATATGCTGGTGAGAGGTCAGCCTTTAGAGATGGGACAGGGGTGTGGGGCTAGTAGAGTGACTTGAGATATGCATGTTTATACCTGCATAGAACTGTTGACAGTTCTGGTATGGTAGATCCTCTGTATCACTCAGATTTGTTTTTTCAATAAACATTTATTAATTTGGCAATTTAGAAGTATATTATTCCTGTAATCCCAGCACTTTAGGAGACCAAGGCAGACAGATCACTTCAGTTCAGGAGTTTGAGACCAGCCTCGCCAATGGTGAAACCCCACGTCGACTACAAATACAAAAATTAGCTGGGCATGGTGGTACATGCCTGTAATCCCAGTGACTCGGGAGAATTGCTTGAACCCGGGAGGCAGAGGTTGATCCCAGAATCAAGCATGAGAATTGCTTGAACCCAGGAGGCAGGGGTTGATCCAAGATCGTGCCACTGCACTCCAGCCTGGGTGACGGAGCAAGATTCTGTTTCCAAAAAATAAAAAATAAAAATAAAAATAAGATACCTAGAAGTATATTGTAAAGTAAATCATGTATTTCTTCTTTTGAAACTTGCTTTATAACTACAATAGTCTTCTATATGGTTTTTTTGTGTGATTTCTTGTATTACATTTAAGTTTTCCATACGCACTGATCAAAATTTTAGTTCATATTTATGGTTATGTGGCCTGCTTGGTGCCCTATGGAGAGTAAAACATGCAGCAAAGTACCATCTGGAAACTGTCAAAAGATGCATTTAAATGTTGTATTAGCAATGCAGGGTAAAATAAGAAAGATTTTAAGGAGTGGATGTTTGTGACTATAATTAATGGGTTTTTGTTGTACTCCAGTGACCCTATGGTCCCAAAGTGCAGTGAGGGGCTAGTGCTCCCCAATGGAAGATATTTAAGGGCAATCTCAGAAAGTTCTTTGTCACACAAATTGGACTCTCCCTTAAGAAAAGTCCTCTAAGTTGCAGAAGCTGAACTTAGAAAATTGAAACTCTGGGTACCCAAATCTACTATGAATTGCTTCTTAGTTGCCTGCCAACTCAAAAGGTTTGTTATTGGGAATAGAAATCAAGGTAAAAGAGGCAGCGGAACTCAGAAGTTAGCTTAGATGATGAGAAAAACAACTTTTTAGAAGAAAAACTTTGTTCTAACTACACATTCTGCAGAGGGTCCTCCTGTTTCTCCAACCATATGCCTCTTTGCAAAATTTATGAGACTTCCTAGATCTGAGGTCAAACATTTTCCTGCTACCTTATAACTCTTCCTACCCTGTTCCTCTTGCCTTTTATTTTCCTTTCTTATGGCTTCCTTTCTATTTTTGTTTCTTTTTGTTTTCATTTTTGCTGTTACTGTTTTTTATGTTGCTATTCCTTTTCCTTTCCCCTCCCACAACCTCTTTCTACACCGTAGCTAGCAGTGTTCCTCCCTTTCTGATACTCCCTTCTTTCCTGTTTTTATTCTGGTTCTTACCCATTGAGTTTTAATGTAAATTTCCTCCTCTAATGTTCAAATTTTATTGTCAGTGTTTATATTGTTGAGCCATCACTAAAATCAAATCTTCCTGGTTATGTTTGGACTGTAGGTTTGGCTGTGTCAGGCACCTTTTGCCATCAAATGAAAGTATTTCTAGTCATCTGTTAACTAGAAAGCAATCTTAGGACCCGATACTATAATTATAGGGCTGTAATTTCTTGCATTCATTATCAGAAAGATTTGATGTTTATTTAGAAATTCTATTAAAGCTTCAGGTTTTTGATAAATAGGTCTATTTCTCTTTCCCATGGGAACTGATAGTCCTAGTAGATAATTAGTTTTATTCTGCTTGATAATATACAAAGTAGAATCATATTTGATATTCATAGATAGATACAGTTTATACCTAAACGTACAGAACAAGACTTTACTAATTAATCAAAATAGTAATTGGTCAAAAAGAATAAAGGTTTTTATTGAATGATACCATTATTTGACCAGTTTTCCCTTGCAAGCTACTCCAGTTTATGTGTGCATATATCTCTAAATCAAAGTCAACCCAATTCCTATCCTCTTTTCTTTACCTACTTTAAGTGCTTCCATAGGTTGTCTGTAATAGATTTCTGCTCCTTGTCACATGAGCTCCTTTTACCCTAAAGTATCAATGACAGGTGTTACAAAGAAGGAGTCCCTCTATTATTATCATCAATACTCTCTTCCTCAATACAATTTTGGTCTTATTTTATTCATAAAAGCCAAATAAAATTCTATCTCCTTGCTCCTTGTTTTAAAACCTATCTTATGACCTTGATGTAACCAAAAAGTCTCAGAGAATATCACTCTGAAAAACCCCTTGGTAGTATAATATTGAGATGCCAATCTGAGTTTTATTTTACCCTTATTTTCTTCTTTCCCTTCCCTCTATTCAGTCTGATAAGACTCCAGACTTCTTTGCCCCAGCGGAAGTTTATGACTGACCATTTCTTTCCAACTTCTTAAACCAGATCTCAAACCAGACACCTCAGAGATAAATTAGGTCCACAGATATGTTTCACTAGGTTCTTGTTGATTTTTTTAAAAACTTGAACCAACGTTTAATAATTTGGCACATTTCACATAGATATCTGGATTTCTGACTTCTCTTGAAAATTAGAAGACATAGCCACACTGGGCTGCTGTTTTCACCTGGGCACAAGAAGCCAGAGCTGAGTAGAGGCTGAAGCCTTAGGGGGATTTCACGTTCTCCAGTTCTCTTCGTTTCCACCACCATCCTTTCCTTCACTCACTTATGTTATTTGCCTTGACCCTGTGGGAACTGCTTGAACCCTGATTTAAACCCACTGAGGAGACACACTAGGTGCCTCAGAGGGAGACACCTTAAGAAAAGATAGCTTACATTCGCAGGCAGAGACTGTTTTGAAGAAACATCATGTATTCATCAAATATTCAACAATCACCTACCATGTGCCCAGTACACTTTTTGGTGCTGGAGATAAAAACAATACACAAGACAGAAACTTTTCCTGCTCTTATGGAGTTTATATTCTAGTAGAGGGTGTCCATAAACAAGTGAACCCATGAAAAATATAGTTGCAAGATAATATATGACATCCTGTGTACAATAGGATGTAGAATATTCTACATAGGATGTCATACACTTACCACTATGGTAGAGAGAGGAATATTAACATAAATCATATATTAAGGGAAGGCATCTGAGTGATGTTAAACTGGGAGCGGAATATAACATTTGAGGTAGCACAAGCTTTGTGAAGAGCTTAGAAGAAATATATACTGAGCAGAGGAGACAGTATTATACAAGAACCTTGAAGTGGGCCTGAGTTTGATGTCTTTGAGGAATTTAAGGCGAGTGTGAGAGGGGCTTAGAGAACAAGGGGTGAGATATAGGAGAGAAATTGGGGAGTTGGGTGGGCTCCAGATCTTGTAGAGTTTTGGGGTCCACAGTGAGCAGGTTGGATCTGATTCTAACTAGACTGGAAGATTATTAGAAACTGCTAAGTATGTGAGCAGCATAATCTGACTTTTTTTTTTTTTTTTTTTTTTTAGATGGAGTCTTACTCGGTCACCATGCTGGAGTGCAGTGGCACGATCTCAGCTCACTGCAACCTCCGCCTCCCGGGTTCAAGCGATTGTCCTGCCTCAGTTTCCCGAGTAGTTGGGATTACAGGCATGTGCCACCACCTCCAACTAAGTTTTGTATTTTTAGTAGAGATTGGGTTTCACAATGTTGGTCAGGGTGATCTTGATCTGTTGACCTTGTGATCCACCCACCTCGGCCTCCCAAAGTGTTGGGATTACAGGTGTGAGCCACCACTGCCCTCAGCCAATCTGATTTCTTTTAAGGAATAATGTCCTACAGTGTGCAGCTACTATTAATTTTTAAATCTTTTTTCAATTGTGAAATATAACACATATGGGAAAAATATATAAAACACATATGAAGAGTTTAGCAAATAATCATAAAGCAAAGATCGTGCCTTTCCCATCTAATCGAGAAATAGAACACTGTCAACTCCCAGAAGCACTCCTAGTTTGTGTTCCTTCCGGAGCACAACGGCCTCTTCCCACAAGAGTAACCACCATCCTAACATTGAGAGTATTCAATTACCTGATTTTTTAATAGTTTCACCGCTTAACAATGCATCCCTACACAATATCGTTTACTGTTGTCTATTATTAAATTTTGTGTAAATGTGTAAATATCATTTGATGTCTGCACTAAGATGGTCAATATAAACTTCCTCCTAGACTGTATCTTTCCCAATACAAAATGAGAAAAAGCATTTTAAATATAGCATATTTTCCACTTACAACAATCAGAGTGTACCCTACTGAAATACATTTCAAAAAATGACAACCAAGAGAAAGAAAGATAAAATTCTTGAGCAAAATACAAAAGCACAGCAGTTTCTAACCTCACTACCACCCCCAGAAACCTTTCAGCGAGTAGAAAAAGTTCTTGGAATACTTACTAACACATCCAAATATGTAGAGACATAAACTGAGTGGGTATCTTTATCTTTTTCCTTTTTGGATTGAGAAATAGTGAAACTATCTGCTTGGGATAAATAAGTGAAATGGGGAAATGAACACTGGGAAACTGTCTTGGCTTTTCAGGTTGCTATAGTAAAATATCATAAGCTGGGTAGGTTATAAACAACAGAAATTTATTCCTCACAGGTTTGAAGGTTGGGAAGTCCAAGATCAAGGAACCAGCAGATTGTTTGGTGAGGGCCCACTTTCTGGTACATAGATGGTGCCTTCTCCCTGTATTCTCACGTGGTAGAAGAATCAAGGGTCTCTCTGGGTTCTCTTTATAAAGTCAACTAATCCCATTCATAAGGGCTCAGCCCTTAGGATTTACTCACCTCTCTAAGGGCTCATCTCCTAATACTATCACCCTGGGGGTTAGGATTTTAACATATGAATTTTTAGGGAATACAAACATTCAGACCATAGCAGCAACTAACAGCTTCATGAGGAATTCCCTAGTCCCGGAGGATGAGTGTGAACAGATGTAAGCCAATTGTGTCAATTCCTTTCCCCTAGCCAGTGATATGTTTAAGCATAAACATTTGATATCACTGACCAGTAAAATGCAAAGGAGGAAATTTAAGAAGGAATTCATAGAAGAGTCAAGAGCCATAGAGGATGGAGAGATATCCTAGAGATTAGCAAAGCGGAAAGCCCCTACTGTTCTTATGATGGAGGAATGAAGTGAGGAAGTGACATTATCAGACCCTGGAAGCCAAGGCCTACTGGCAGCAACTGGAACATGGAGGCCTGGTCCACTGGGAGGCTGGAGAGGGAGCCACTATGGTGAGGCTCACTTGAGAAGGTTTTTGGAGCAAAGAAGGAAGGGGAAAATGCCCTGGATTCTCCCTTTTTCCTGCCCTGCAATCTGCGCCAATGCCTTTGAGCTGGAAGCTGGCTGCCAGCAGGCTCTGGAAAGTACACCCTGCATCAATCAGCCTCAATGTGATAAAAAACAAAGCAGAGGAAAAGTAAGAACTGGATTTGAAGGTGAACACATAGAGACTTGGCACAAACAGGATGAGAAAAAGAAAGAAATCAAGGATGACTCCCACATTTCTGGCTTGTGAACGTGACGAAGTGCCACTTCTGCGATGGGGAACATTGAAGAAGTAGCAGTTGGGGAACCAAACTCAGGATCCTTGTTTTGTACGTGTCAAGTTCAAGTGAAGCTATCAAATGAGTTCAACCACATCGGAAGATTCCCTTGGACTGGAGAGAAAGGGAACGACAGAAGAGAAAATAGAGAGAAGCAGGAGAGAGGGAAAGAAGAGAAGGAGATAGTTCGAGAACTTTATGTGTCCTAGAGGCAAGATGGCCTAAATCCTGATTGCTAGCAGTGCTACAGGGGAGGTGGCAAGCCTCCACAAAGGAAAAAGGGTGCGTATTTCACTTAACACAATATTTTATTTTATAGAAATGAGGCATGGAATCAGGAGAGACTAGAAGGGACCATGCTGTAAAGGATGGTGAATAGTGTCCTCAGCAATCACTGTAGTGGACCAGTGACCAGGCACCTCTTCTCACACACTCTATAGACACGATAGCATCCGACAAACCTGAGATTATAGTCTTGAGATTACGGGATTTGGAGAGAAGGGAAATAGAAAAGACTAAGGCTGAATTGCCTGCCACCTCAACCGTATAGAGATTCAGAGACAAAAATTTTCTTGCTTCAGGTTTCATCTCCTTTCACCATAAAACAATTTGTGGGATATAAAATCCCCCAGAATGCAATTTCCAGAGATTGATTTATTTAGTTTGACTTAACCCGTTGGTGGAGCTTTAACAAGATGGTCCAGAGGGGCTCTGGTTCTCCAAGTGTAATTCCTTTTGAAATCTCCCCACAATGGGAAATTCAGAAAGAAACAATCCTTCCTGGTTGTCCAGTCTAAGTCAATGAACCAAACACACATGCAGGCACAAACACCTCCAAAACACACGTATTCCTAGAAATCATGTAACTTAGTTCCATGTATTAAAGATGAAACACTTTTCCTACGTGCAGCAGAATCCGTTAAGACCCCTGCCTATGAAACAAACAGCCTCTTTCAGCAAAGTAAAGGTGTGAGCCGTATCCACCTGCTCCTCATTTTGTTTACCCTCTGGTTTCTAGGTAGTGCCCCGGGAAAAATCTGAAAAAGAAGTGGTGTTCATTTAAAATCCATCTACCTATTAAAGACCTTACAGAAACTGAAGTTTACCAGTTTTGAGCACTTTAGGCCAAGTAATATTTCTAGACAGGGCATATTCATACTCTTTTCTGTGAGTTGAAGAGAGAGAATATGCATGAGTGAGTCCTGTACATTCAGCACCCCCAGGTGCAGCTTAAGGGGAAAAATTCTGTTCTTCCAGTTTCTTGTGTATAAGTACAATTTCTCTAGCTCTCAAATAGTTCGGTGGAAAAAAATAATAATAAATTAAACACCATTTGGGGTTCAGTCCTCTGATTGGGAAGCTATGGAATTTTAGAAAGCAAAGGATTCCAAAATCTCACAATCTAGATTCCCTGGACCTGTAATGTAGGCATTCTGACTCCCCAGTCCTCTACTATTTTACTTTTAGTATAAAATTTCTTTTCAACAATGGTAGCTTTGGTAATCCATATTACATAGTAAGGTCTGATACAAATTTTTATTAGACAATGAAAGAAACTAACCATGTCTTTCATCTTTTTCACTATATAAAAGAGAACTCTTATATATCTGGCTGGGCACCATCTGGCTGGGCACGGTGGCTCATGCCTGTAATCCCAGCACTCTGTGAGGCTGAGGGGGGCAGATCACTTGAAGTCAGGGGTTTGAGACCAGCCTGGCCAACATGATGAAACCCCGTCTCTACTAAAAAAATAGAAAAATTAGCCAGGCGTAGTGGCATATACCTGTAATCCCAGCAACTGGAGAGGCTGAGGCAGGAGAATTGCTTGAACCAGGGAGGCAGAGGTTGCAGTGAGCAGAAATCGTGCCACTGCACTCCAGCCTGGGTGACAGAGAGAGAGTCTGTCTGAAAAGGAAAAAAAAAAAAAAAAAGACAAAAAAGCACAATCTAATCTTCCAATTTTGCTTAACAGGGAGCTCAAGCTGTTATTATGTGCATATATGTGTTGTCACATTAACATGCCAATGAGTCAGCACAGTATGAGGGCATGTTTTCATTTGCTGAACTGATTAAATGACCTCCAAATCATGTTCGCTACGTAAAACTGTGAGTGCAGGAATCAAGAACCATAAACTTAAAATAAACCATAATAGCTGTGAGGATTGTGATAATGCCTTGTTCCCAAATATTCTGGCTATGTGTGCAGAGAATATAATAAGCTATCTAATTTTAAGGTTTAATTAGGCAAACTGTTGATTCTGAACTGGCTACAGCAGAATGAGTCAACCCATATGTTCTTTGTCACTGGAATATGAGCTTATAAACAGACTTGTCTACAAGGGAGAAAACTCACAGATGACTGATAAATGAATTTTGGCAGTGGCTTATGATCATAATTGGCAATAACTGGGGAAAATATTGACAATGGTAAATTTTGAACTCTTGGAAACAGCGACTCTGAGTCTATCTCACACTCCAACTGTGGTTGAACAGCACAGAAAGCCTCCTGGACCAGATACATTTTAAATTATACCTTTATGGATGGGGAAAGGAGGATAAATGGAAGCAAAATTTTCTAGGAATATGTCCAAAGTAAATGACTGTCGATACGTGTGGTTATCTTGGTCTGACTGTATATTTCTGGTTCTAAGCGGAGATTGTGTGTATAAGTGTTGATGTCGATGAATATTCATGCACCAGGGAAGGAAAGTATTCTGTTAACCTGGAGCTATAAAACTTATCTATCAAAATCCTACATGAGGACTGTGCCATCTTTCTTGATTTGCTGTGAATCAGGATGCCTTACACAATGCGGAGGGCCTTCTTAGAGGGCTGTGGGTGACAGGAAGACAAACAGCAGTGGTAGCTCAGAGCTTAAATTCCTAAGTCATCAGCGCCAGCGCAGAGCTCATTCTACAATTGTTCTGGAGACAAGTGGGAGATGACAGGATGCCCAAAATAGCAAGCCTGCTTACCTAAGTATTTGTCTCAAAATCCTGCTGGAGAACTGCCTGCTTTGTTTCGATGGAACTCTTGGTGAACGTTCAGTTATCAGAAGCACAAGTTATTGTGATGGGACCACTGAGTCTGTATCTTATGACTGAGCTATCATTTTAGACTGGCAATTTGTGTAGTTACACACTAAAGGTGGGGGGGAAAAGCCTCTCTCCTTTTATCCAGCAAACATTTTTGAGAATTTTCTATGTGCTGAGAACTATACAACTCACAGGAACTACAAAGATGCATAAGATATTATAGGTCCTGCTCCCAATTTAGTAGAAAAGAGACATAAGAACAGATAAATGATAATACAATTAAGTTCATGCTATAAATGGGAACAAGTGCTTTGCTTATTCCATAAAAAGACTGATGAACTTTGCCTTGGGCAGCTGGGAAAGGATTTGTGGAAGAGCTGACATTTGAATTAGGTTTGAAGATCAAGTAAGAGTTTTCTAGATGGAGTAGTCAAGGGAATTGTAGATGATGGATATCTTTATGGCACTGATTGTGGTGATAGTTTTATAGTGTATATTTATCTTTAAACTCATCAAGTTGTATGCACTAAATACATACAGATTTTTGTAAGTCAATCATTCCTCAATAAAGTGGTTCTTTAAAAAAAAAAAAAAAGTCAAAGGGAAGGCATTCTGGCCATGTTTCAAATCACATAGACCTGAAAACTCATGAAATACTCTTTGAAGAGAGAGGCATTCATGATTAACCGGCCAAAGGGGAAGTGGAGGAACAAAAGGGTTGTGGAATGGAGTGTTGGGAAAGGAGGATCAAGAAGAAAGCTAAGACTGAATCACAAGGTGTCTTGTATGCCACGCTATAATACTTGATTATTTTCCCCATTTGGGTAACAGGGAGCCAACAAACATTTATAAGGATGAAAGAAACATGATTAGATTTATGTTTGAAGATGTAAATTCAGACAACAATGCAAAAAATGAAGCAAGTGAGGAGATGCTGATGGATGTGATGGAAAGTGGGGAGATACTCGTAGAAACCGTGAGGGCTGAAATTAAGCAAATGGTGATAAGAATAGAGAAACCACTAAACTTCAAAGATAGTTGGTACAAGTAGTTGCAGAACAGTATACTTGTAGGAAGAGATATATTTGAGAAACATACTACTGAAAACTCAGAAATAATGAGAACAAAAAAAAGGAAAAAATTTTACCTATGTCAGGAATGCATTCTTCTGCCTTTATAGTTCCAGCATCTCTTGAGTCTATATTCTAAATTAATAATGACTGAGCCCCAGTTGCTTGCTTACATTTTATGGGCCTACTTAAATTAGGAAAAATAATCACCTGCAGGCAAAGATGATGTGATACACTTCTTTACTACCAAAAACTACTCTCAGATTACTACACTCTCAGTGTCAAGTACAAGCTAAGTAAATGAGAGGAAAAGTTCTAAAGATGCTGGATTAAGACAGAATCAAGAATGGATGCAAGAACAACTGAGATCCAGTGCACAGGAGGAGAGATGAAGGTAACTGGCCCTTTCCTTAGTTGATGTGTAATAATTGCTTGTTAAATAAAGTAATGGCTACCTACACCACTGACAAGATGCTATGGATGGGGCCTGGCTCAGTGGCTCATACCTGTAATTTCAGCATTTTGTGAGGAAAAGGCAGGTGGATCACCTCGAAGTCAGGAGTTCGAGACCATCCTGGCCAACATGGTGAAACCCAGTCTCTACCAAAAATACAAAAATTAACTGGGTGTGGTGATGCATGCCTGTAGTTCCAGCTACTCGGGAGGCTGAGGCAGGAGAATCACTTGAACTGGGAAGGCAGGGGTTGCAGTGAGCTGAGATTACGCCATTACACTCCAGCCTAGGCGACAAGAGCAAAACTCTGTCTCAAACAAACAACAACGACAACAAAACAGATGCTATGGTTGGAACAGATGGAAAATGGTAACTCTCAGAGGAATAGTTTTTTACAAAAGGAACTTACTGGATATGTTTACTCAGCTATGCCAGAAGTTTTCTCACTTTCATATTAGGAAACATCTACATTATTTAGTCATCTTCCCAATAGATGCTCCTGTGTTTTGAATATGTCTCCCAAATTTCATGTGTTGGGAAGTTAGTTCCCAATTTTCTATATTTATTGGAGGTGGGGCCTTTCAGAGGTAATTAGGATTAAATAAGGTTGTCAGGGTGGGGCCGCTATGATGAGACTGCTAGCTTTATAAAAAGAGGGAGAGACCTAAGCTGACATGCATGCCCTTGCCCACTTGCCATGTGATGCCCTCAACCATGTTATGACCAGCTAGGAAGGCCCTCACCAGATGCCGATGCCATGCTCTTGAACATCCTAGCCTCTGGAACTGTGAGCTAAATAAACTTCCATTCTTCATAGATTACCCAGTCTCAGTTATTCTATTACAGTAACAGAAAATGGACTGTGACAGATACTGAATTCCTAATGAGCAATCATTTCATAGCACCCACCTCAATGATGAGCAATTGTAGACTTTGAAATTAGACCTGAGTATGAATCCTAGATCTGTCAGTAGTGTGTATCTTTAGAAAATTACTTAAACTCTCTGAGTCTCAGCTTCCTCTTCATGGACTTGCTGTAGTAACTGAATAAGTCAATGTATGTTAAGCACCTAACAAAATGCCTTACACATAAAAACCATAAATTGCCAACATCACCAATTCAGGGAGATCATAGTGCTTGTCCCACAAAGTTTCAAAGATTCACTAGGGAAATATATTCATTCATAGAATAATATATTAGGAAAATAAATGGACATTTTTTTACCCATAAGTTTGAGCTCCTGTGTATAAAGATGTCTCTTATATGATATTGTCTTTACCACTGTGCTAAATGTGACAAGTTGAATTGAATTGAGAAATTGCAGAAAGTTTATTCCAAGGCATCCACATAGTTTAACCACATTATTTTTAGTCTTTTCTATGTTATCTTATGCACACAGTCCTACTGGGAAGCTATCTGAGAAGCATGTTGTTAGTGGCACAATTAGTGCTGATATATACCACTATTAAAGGAATCTTAATGGGAGTTTGAGCCAAGTTAAGGTTGTAAAATTGGAGGCAAGATGTCCAACAATCTCTGTGGCAAGATATGCACCATTCTTAGGTATTTTACTTCTCCTGTTACATCCAACTAGTAATTTACAGCTTTACTTCTCCATGAACACAAATATAAGTCAAAGATGAGTTAGAATGTCCTGGAAACTCAGTGGCTTAAAGCAACAAAGACTTATTTCCTTTTCATGTTTTATATCCATTTTGAGGCAGTGGGGTCAGACTCGGGGGACTCAATTCATCCTAGTCAGTCAAGGACCCAGGCTGATGGAACAACCATTATCTTAAACTTATCAGTCACTATGCAAAGGAAAAGAGAAAGATCTGGGGGCCTCATCGTGAAAAATTAAGTGTTTCAACCCAGAAGTGGCACATGTTATCTTACTCATAACTCATTGGACAGAACTTGTCACATGATCCCCTTGCTAACAATAAGGGGCCATGGAAGTGTAAACTCATAATGTGTCCAGAATGAGACAGAAACAAATATCTGGCAAAGAGCACCAATGACTACCACTAACATTGAGTCTGAAATAGGACTAATTGTCTTGGAATAATGAACAACTGAGTTTGGCCACTTTTGACATTCTGTCTCTTTACGTAGCTTGCTTGCATCTGTATGTTTCTTACATTGATAAGTAACCAGACTTCTGAAAGACTAGAATGTAAGACAGAGAGAAAAAAGGCCCACCTGAGATGAGCAGACCAGTAATTATTTAGTCATGTTCTTTCAATGTGCCATTAGTAGTGACATGTTGCAGGCAGCTGACAACATCTCCCTGGAAAACAATTCTGGGATTGTCTTCCAGGCAGAAAGAAAACAAGTCTGGGAATAAAATACTGTCTGCTGTGCATTCACTGAATATGATTCATTTAAAAAATCTCTGCTTACACTAAACATTTCCATTGTCAACAACGTCTACTTATCGGTAATTTCCACAGCTTTCCATATTTCTAAATATTAAACCTATGAATATTAAGACTGTTCTAAGATACTCAGTGACTGCCGGCTAGCCACAGTAAAACAGACAAACAAACAAGCCTCCTGGTACCAGAACATGAGAGCACAAGCCGTACCATAGACCCAACTTGGTATTTCATGAGGAAGAGGAAGGCTATGTCTGTAACCACTCCGGGAAAGTGGGGGAAAGCTGAGACAAGGACTTTGGTGTTTGCAGCTCAGTTATGTAAAGACAGCTAAGCTGGTTTACATTTCCCCATTCTTTTGACATTCCAGGCTAGAAACAGGATATTTGCTATTGGAATGACTATGGGCTACGGTCATTTGAGAGATCTGTCAAATGCTGTGAAACAGCAATCTGTAAAGAGGCTTGATGGCCCTAGGAACACAGTGATTCACAATAAGCACTTCAGACCAATTTCCTAGATTCTAGTTTAGTACTAAGGAGGAGAAAGGGTCTCTGGACTAGCATGCCGGGTAGTGTAAGAGTCACTGTGTCATTTTACCCAGTTGCCTGCAGTTCCCTTTATGGGTTCTGGGTATCTATCTCCCAGCTTCTGTGCACTTTACTGTGAAAGGCTGGCACATGCAACCTTCCTCAGAGAACGGCCGGTGGGCTGATGGGATCCCTCTGCCCAGCTGCCCTGAGACCAGAAAGCTCCCAGCCGTTGATAGCCAATGACTACCTAGTGCAGAAACATGAATGCTCAGCTGTTTTGCCTTGACGGGACCACGTTAGTTCTGGCCCCTGGAAGATGGAAGGAGTGATAAGACCCAAAGCTAGTCCATCTGTGCGATTCATTAAAAAGAAGGAATAAAGCTGGGTCCATGCGTTTTTAGAAACGGGAGTCAGACAGATTTTTAAGTTCCTGGAGAATCAGATGACAAATTGAGGTTTTGCAGCTACCAGCACATTCAGAAGATCAACTACCCAAAGAAAGGATCCATGAAAAGGAGGTTCAGAAATGCAGAACTAGCAGGATGATCCATGTTCACACACACACACGCACACACACACATACACCATACAAAACACATATACATAGAACCACACAAAGAAGCCAGGTTGAGAATAGGCAGGAATTAGGAGTGTGACTGGGTAAAAGCTCTTAAATTCAGGGAGACATGTTAGTCAAGCCAACAACAGTACGAAATGAAGCTGGTGCTGAAGCTAGGCCGTGCTTATGTACTTGACTACCACAGCAGGAGCACAAGCAGGACAGGTGAGAAGACCTGTCCCACAAATCTTGGATCAACTCCTGAGGGGACACCTCAACAAGATGTTCCTCAATCTGCCACCTTTCAACTAATGAAGATGTGAATGATCGCTGAATTGCTAGAGATGTGAGAGAAACTCTGGAAAGCCAGGATGGTTAAGGAATTTCAGTATCTGTTGCTATCTGAAACTACAATTGTGTGCCACAGAGCATGATGGAGGAACTGATACAATATACTGTTTGCGGGTTGATTTGTATGACCATATTTTTATCTAAGTAATTTATAGTTACAGATTTCATTTATATATTTATTATTTCCAAGCAGGCACTTTAGTCCCTGAGTATTGTAAAGACCAAATTAGTCCCAGTGAGAGTTATATTACTTGTGATAGTGAGCTAATTCCTGTTTAAAATAATTTTATACTTGTTGCAGGCCTGAATACAAAGATACCAACATATGCAGTCTTCAGATGTGAGTGTCTTTTTGTGAATTGAAAGTACATATAGGAAGGGTAAATATAGTCAAGTTCAAGGTCTGTAAATTTAACATCAACAGGAGAAAGCAAATAAAAATAGAACATACAGAAAGATAAAGTGAAAGAAGGAAGGAAATGTGCTCAAGAAAGTAATTACCATTGTTATAGTGATGGCAACTGAATAGAAAAATAAGAAGATTTGACCCATTATGTGTAAGATTGAAGTAATATGTAATTGTCATAAAGGAAACAACTCTGAGGAGCTTATAAATACAGATAGAAAATAAAGTTAGGCTACTTCTGCTTCTATTAACAGGTTTGGAAGAAGCCGATAACTAATTTACTGAATCAATTTTTTAATGAATGGATGGGAATAAATTTTTTAATCATCTAGCTTCTGTATAAAACAGAAGTGAAAAAATATGTTTACTGATTTGTTTAGATGATATTCTGTTTTGTAACATGTTAAAAACCAGTTAAATAAGCAAAAAAAGGTGATATATTAAATTAGATCAATACAAAGTAAACTGAGAAATAGACAAAATAGAATACAAATATG
This sequence comes from Chlorocebus sabaeus, assembly GCF_047675955.1. Taxonomy (NCBI): domain Eukaryota; kingdom Metazoa; phylum Chordata; class Mammalia; order Primates; family Cercopithecidae; genus Chlorocebus; species Chlorocebus sabaeus. The sequence goes on along the minus strand of NC_132923.1, from coordinate 35,804,923 downwards.
CAGTCCATTATGAAGGAAATTTAGAATACAAGGAGAAAATATTGAGACAACATTTTAGGCCACCAGACTGATTTCAAATAAACCTTCCAGCCATTTGATTACAAATGAACAATACAATTTTATTTATTTATTTATTTATTTATTTATTTATTTATTTATCTATCTATCTATCTATCTGAGATAGAGTCTCACTCTGTCTCCCAGGCTGGAATGCAGTGGCGCGATCCTGGCTCACTTACTGCAACCTCTGCTTCCTGGGTTCAAGTGATTATCCTGCCTCAGCCTCCCAAGTAGCTGGGACTTCAGGCGTGTGCCACCACACACAGCTAATTTTTGTGTTATTAGTAGAGACAGGTTTCACCATATTAGCCAGGTTGGTCTCGAACTCCTCAGATGATCCACCCACCTTGGCGTCCCAAAGTGCTGGCATTACAGGCATGAGCCACTGCACTCAGCCAATATAATTTTAAATGAAGAAATCCATAATTTTTGATTTATGCCAGGCTTTATATTTTAATATTGCTTTCATCTTATTTCATCTTACTAGTTCTTCACGACACACACTTCTGTGGATGAGATGCAAAATTTGAGCTCTCATGGGTAGAAATAAAAAGGCAATAATTGTTGAGATTTTTGTCATGACTCACATCCTGCAGTCTCAAAATGCATTTACAGGATTATAATAGTCACCTGTGAAATATACCAACCATACTGCGCATGACATCTATATTATCAAAGGGGATTTGGGACAAGAAGCCACAACTCCCAACTTATATATGACACATAGACCAACTCTCCAAATTGAGAGTGTTTACTTCTCCTCTCACTTCTCATTGGATGCCACACTGCATTCTCCCTCTTAGAATCAGAATCCCACTTTTCTCTGGTGTCATACTGTTCAAATTAAGACTTACATAAAAGATCAAAAATATCATTGTTTATGCTTAAAACTGTGGATAAGGGTTCATTTTAACAATCACTTGTTGCTGTAGTGTGCAAAAATGGAGTCTATAGTGGGATAGGTCTTGGTTTTTCTTTAAGCGGTGATAAGGTCATATGGACCCAGTGCCATGTGTTTATCTAATTCACTGAGTTCAACAGTCTCAGTATCCAAGTCAGCTGCCTGAGATCTGGGATGCAGCATAAATACAGAGCAGAGGGTAGTCTGCAGGGGCTTTAAGAGAAGTGAGGAGCTAACCCACAAGCACAGCTTCATGAACACTGTGCTTTAACCAACAAGAGATTATGAGAGTGACAACAATGATCATAAATGTGTCATTACTATATTGAGACAGTAGTATGTTTTAGAAATGGCAGTAGAAATATTAATAAAGGCAAAAAGCTCCCTAATCCTATCATCCATATTTTAAATTACTGAAATCTATGAGAAAGTGATTTTGACCTATCAGTAAGCTCTATATGACAAATGCAGCTTTATTTCATATCTGTGTTTGCCATTCCTTTGTATTTCCTTATCCCTCCTCTGCTCTCACTTCCTTTCCTCTGTCCTCTTTCACACCTTGTCCTATTCTCCTATCTTTCTTTTTCCCCTTTCTCTGAAATGCGAACTTTTTTCCCTATTTGCTTTTGAGACTGTTGCACGGTGTCTTTGTAAGTGGCAACATGTAGCAGCTGTCTGTTAGTCCCACTCAAGTCACAGCCTCACGGTGCACTCCTGGGGTTGAGGGCTTTCTTGGCACGGTGGGTGGGCCCAGACATCAGCATCTCTCACAGAGCTTGTCTTAGTCAATTCCGAAGTGCTACTTCTCAACCCCCTCAGCCATAACATATGCCCCATCCTTACTTTTGAGGTCCAGATGGTCCTTGCCAAATGATCAGGACACATTTGAACACATGCAACTTCACAAGATGTATATTCAGCTTAAAAGAATATTCTGTTCAGCATTGCCTGCCCATAAATTCTTACCATTGTCCTTGCCTTTTCATTTTACCTGCTTATTTTTTCTCTGCCTATTATGAGGCCATTTTCTGTCTGTTTTCTCAATTTTACTAGTGCGTTTGGATTAGCCAGTTCCACTTAGAGGTAGTATAATATAGTAGTTGACAGTATATATTCTGGAGCTGAAACTCCTGGGTTCAAGTCCTGGTTCCATCACTCATTACTGTGTGACCTCAGGCAAGTTGTGGCTGTTGGGGGGTTCAATGAGTTAACATGTTTAAAGCTGTAAAGTTTTGAAAACAATGTTTGGCACACAGTAAGTCCTCTGTACATATTCAGAACTTAAGGACTGAATAAGCCTATGCACTAGGGAAGGATTGTTCCAATGTAACTCCGTGTAATCTGGATTCGATGGACAAGTCTCAGACTCCAAAACACAATACATTTGTCCCCACTTATCAGTGGGGAATATTTTCCAAAACCCCCACTGGATGTCTGAAACTATTAATAGTACCGAATCCTACATATACTATGTTTTTTCCAATACATACATACCTATGATAAAGTTTAACTTATAAATTGGGCACAGTAAGAGACTAACAACAGTAATTAATAATCAAATAGGTAAATTATAACAATATACTGTAATAACAGTTATGTACAAGTGATCTCTCTCTCTCTTTCTCCCTCTCTCTCTCTCTCTCAAAATACCTTATTGTACTACACTCACTTGCTTTTGGATTTCAGTTGACTGTGGGTAACTGAAATCACAGGAAGGGAAAGTGCAGGTAAGGGGAGACTATTGTATAGAAAAAGCAGAACCTGGGCTACTGTGCGAGGACTTGATTCTGGAGCTGGGCATAGGTGTGAGAGGTGAGACAGGCTACTCCGAGTTACAGAATGTGTGTCAAAGAACACCGAAAGACAATGTGGGGCAAATCAAAGTATTTGAAACTAAACAAAAAAATCCAAGTGAAGAGTCATTCTGAAAGTGTCTGGTGGAGGGAGACAGAATTAACCTCAGAGAAAGGAAAAACAGTATAAAGACAAGCAAAAAGGAAGACCTTGGATAAAACAGGAATTACTTGAGACTTCAGCCTCACTCATTGATAACAGGGAACCTGGCAAAGACCTTGAGTTTGTTCAGACAGAATCAGAGTTCTTTGTAGCTTTCCCGTTTTAATATCACTGTTAATTAACTGCAAGACCATAAGCAACACAAGAAACTGTCCTATGATCCAACTTCATTATCATTAAGATCTCTTTTAAATGCAATGCAATGTATTCATTCAACAAACCATCCATGGAGTGAAACAGGCACTGGACCGGGCACTAGGAATACCGCAGTGATGAGAAATATTGCCGCTGCCTCCCCAAAGCTATGGTTTAATGCAGAGGTGTCCAATCTTTTGGCTTCCCTTGGCCATGTTGGAAGAAGAAGAACTGTCTAGGGTCACACATAAAATATGTTAACACTAACAATAGCTGATGAACTTAAAAAAAAAAATCACACACAAAAATCTCATAATGGTTTTAAGAAAGTTTATGGATTTGTGTTGTGCTGCATTCAAAGCTGTCTGGGCCACATGCAGCCCGTGGGCCACACTTGGAACAAACTTGGTCTAATGGGAGAGACCATGTTTCACATTTGAAAAACACAGCCTATGATGGAGGAACCACCCTAGTCCGAGGTCAAGAAAATCTCCCCTGAGGAAATGACATGTAAGCTAAGAATTGAAGGATGAGTAGTATTTAGAACAATAAAATGGCTCTAGATAGAAAGAGCAGCAAATAGGCCAGGTGTGGTCACAGCTCACACCTGTAATCCCAGCACTTTGGGAGGCCGAGGTGAGTGGACCACCTGAGGTCAGGAGTTTGAGACAACCTTGGCCAACAGGGTGAAACCCCATCTCCACGAAAAATACAAAAATTAGCCAGGTGTGGTGGCATACCTGTAACCTCAGCTACTTGGGAGGCTGAAGCAGGAGAATCATTTGAACCCAGGAGGTGGAGGTTACAGTAAGCGGAGATCACACCACTGCACTCCAGCCTGGGTGAGAGAGAATGAAAAAAGAGCAGCAAATAAAAAGACCCTGAGATGGAAGGAGCTTGGGACATTCTAAGACCGGAAAAAAAAAAAAAGCCAGCAATGAGGGAGCACAGTGGGGATGCAGAGCAGTGGGAAGAAGTGAGGTGGGAAAGCAGGGGTGTTCTAAGGGGTGCCATTAGCTTCCAAGCTACACATAAACATAAATGCTTAGTAAAGGTAGACTGTTTTTGCTGCTTAAACATAGCCTGCAGAGAAGTCTCTTGGCCTCACTTTCTATATTACTGTCCCTGATAGAACTCTAGAAACACTCCTGCCAGAGAGATGAGCAAAACTAGAGGCTCTCAAGGCTTTGTGAGTATTTCGGTTTTTCTTCTTACAGCAATGAGCAGCCATTAAAATGTTTTAAGCGGTGATATGAAGTAATCGGGTTTTTACTTTAATATCATGTCAGCTGCTCTGTAGAGAATACATTGCAGGAGCATGAGACCCATTAGCAGTGTTGCAAGCAGTAGATGATAGTGATGTAGACATCTTGGTGGCTGTGGAGCCAGAGAGAAGTGGATGGATTAACCATCTTCAGGAGATAAAAGGATAATTGATAATTGATAGGGCATCGAAGCTAGGGTACATACATGATTCTTAAATATTTTCTGAAGTTCCTATAAAAAAAACTTCTGTGTTATAAAATTTTTGATTTATGTTTATATTTATTCAACAAACACCTTTTCCATGTCCAATATATCTAAAATCTGGTTCTATCATTCCACACTGCTAGTACTTGGCTAAACTTAAAAACAACAGCGTTACTGACCTAGTTTGAGTTCAATATCAGAAATATGGGTCGCCAAGGAATAATATCAAGGAGTTCCATAACTTGGAACTGGAAGAAGGAGGAAATACAAAAGCAATTTCTACCCACTTTACCAATTTGACTAGAAATTTGAACAGCAACCAGCAGGCGAATGGCCTGTACCAGATAGTTCCTACTACAGAAATATTCTAAAAATAAAATATGCCTTCTTAAAATAAAATTTTTTAAAAAGACTGGGTACTTTAACTTTTGTTTTATTAATACCCAGATCTAACCAAAATGAGTTATTCATGCTGAGGAATGATTGATGACTGATTTCATTCTGGAACCGTTTCCATTTTAGTGAGCAAGATTCAGCAACATTTTATTTGGTATAGACTGTCAAGCCGAAAATTAATTTTTAATAGGGAATATTAAAATAAATTTATCTAACATCTGTCTATCAAAATGGAAATTAAAACTTCTAAGTATATACCCAGCATAATAACTTGGTCTGGAATGAGCTCTTAAAGGAGACTGTGATCACCTTCCAATTGATCCTGTTGCTTCCAAGTTGATTCGAAGGGCCTAGCTGGTCTCATCAAGGAATGAAGCTGTATATGGACCCAGCTCCTGGCAGATTTGATATCTGACAGCAGCAGTAGCAAAATTAGCTTTAGTGAATGGGATCCCACATAATCCCTTCATATCCTTTGGCACTGTCAACATGCCTACTCCATTCATGAGCCCATTATGCTAGCACAGGAGTGGCTGATGACAGAGGCTGGATAATGTAATGGCTGAGTCATTCTGTCTAGTTGGAGGTTATTCATATGCCTCTTTTCCAGAATTTCTTATCCCTGATCTTTAACTGTTTCTCTTTCCAGCTTCTAAATATTCAGTTAAGCCATTCACCATTACCCATGAACGTAAGTATATCCTTATTTGGAGGTACTTCCTTTACGCAAAGAAAAGAACACATTCCACGAACCTCTCTCCATTGTAAGGATGTCTCCTTACTGCTGAATTTTAGGGGCCATACCTCAGTGGGACTGCAATGCAGCAACAGTCTTCTTTGGCTTGCACCCACACATTGAGCTACTCTATCCGTAAACTAAGGGTGGCCTTTTTCCTCCTCCACCAGATTCTCATAAAAGGAATCCCCACCCTTGTGGCTATACATACAAGCTAAGGATGACAGCCCAGGCAGCAGTGTTCAGTGATATGTGAATCTGTGGCACCTGTTCATGCAGGTACTTGTGTCCTCTGGCCTGTACTCATGGCTGCTTCCAGATATAGCATTTCCATCTTAAATGAATACTGGTGCTAGACCCACCAAATCTTATGGCTTGGTGAATCTGACAAAACTCAACTTATGATAAGCAGCTCTGGCCACATGGTTACTTGTTGTCTCACAGTCAGGCCCTCTGTCTTTACCAGTGTGCCTGGTAGCATGCCTGGAGCTGTTTTCTGAATTGTTTATAATTCTTCTTGGCTGATGGCATGAACTTTCTTTAGAGCCCTAGGGTGCTACATGATGATTCTCCTAGCTTTAGTGGAACAACCCACCAAAATAGGATATTAAGGATAGAATAATATTAAGGATATTTTATACATATATCTTTCAATTCAAGAAATGCACATAGGTGGTAAGTTTTTTTACTAGACAAGTAAATTATAGACCTCATATTTTATACTTTCATAGGAACTGGCCACTTTATCGTTAATATTTCAATGCATGGATAGTATAATAAACATTGCATTTGAACTTTTCCACACTTTTCAAAGCTTCTTTTACATAGGTGTCTAATATTATTTTCTTTTTTCTTTCTAATCCCCCTTCTCTGATTCTATTATCCCTCACTACCACTACAACTATCACCATTATACAGATATGTCAAATGGGATCTGAATGTATAGTTCAATCCTGATTTTATGCTTCTGCAGTGAGAAATTGGTTTGTTATTTTGTATTTAACATAGCAAGTGTCATGACAATTGAATGTTATTGGTTAGGTGGTGTTCCTTTCTTTCCATATACCTGAAGTCTGATGGTTGCTATAACAACCATCAAGGAGTAGAAAGCATGGCTTTTTAACAGATTTCTGACACAAAAGGGACTTTCAGGACAAACCTTCAGAAAAGAGCTCATAGATTTAACTACTTAAATTATTGGGTATTTGTAGGAATATAGGCTGTGACTCTATTCCAGAAATGTGCAGGCAGTAATCAATCTGTCACTAAGGATTGAACACTCATAGTTCTATTCTAGCCTTGTAATGTCAGAGATATTTTGTACAGTTTGATGGAATTTCAGTGATTCAGTATAGGTGGATCTCCGTTCATGTATGGGAGTGAGAATTTCCCTAAGTGCTCTTTGGAGGCTTCTAGCAGGATGAAATGAGAAGAGGGATTTTATTGCTAAATAGGCTTCAGAAAGAGATGATTCTTCTAGTAAGGTAGAAACACAGAAGAGTTTATATTTACAGCATAAAAAATGTTTCTTGTTCTGTGATGACTCTGAAACTGTGTTCTGTGCTGATTTTCCCATTCATAGTTTAGAACATGAAAATATATGTAGTATTTATATATTTGAAGAAAACACAATTTATTCAAGGGGATAAGTAGGCATTTGACACTAAAATATCAGCATGATCACTCATTTATAAGGCAGGCCACTTGATTTCTGGAGATTACTTTATGTCCTTTTCTTGTAACTTAAAGAATACAGCCATTACTTTTTTTCTCTTCAATTACAATAGAGGTGGATTTGCTAGATCTTTAAAGTTATTTATTTTATTACTTATCAGTGGCTCATTATTGACTATAGAAGATCAATCTTGCAGTCCAGTAGTAGATATGAGATACTTGTATAACTTATAAATAACAAGGTAAGAAAAATTATTTAAAATTTGTATCATATCCTGAGATAAAATGGATATAATATCTAACACATAGCTGGGCACATAACAGATGCTCAATAACTTTCAGTAAATTAATTGATAAAGTAATTTATCAAATAATTAACGTTTCAAAATTTTTCAGCTCCAACTTTTTTTGTAGAACTTTGAGTAATGGAAAAAGCAGAATTTATTTCTTTAGAATCTCCAAACGCCTGTTCAGGAAGGCAATGCTATACATTTAGATAACAATGGAGTTTTAAGCAGGGGAATGGCATAATCAGATATATATTTGTAAAGAGAAGACAGAGAATTATTGGTGTTGGAAGCAGGGAAGGCCAGAGACAAAGCAACCAGTTAAGAGCCTAGGCAAGATGAAAGAAGCCCCAAACTAAAGGATGGCAGTAATACTGCAGAGGAGCAAAAGGACATGGAGAAAATAAGGGGTAGGGGATGGGTAGAAAGACAAAGTGTTCATGGAAACTGCCAGCAAATGAAATCAGCAGTGAGTCCCAGATATCTAACTTAGACACCAATGTGGAGAAAGGTATCATTGATCAAGATGGAGAAAACAAAGGAAGATGTTTTAGGAAATACAAGTATGAGGTATTTTTGAGATATTAAAATAGAAAATCCAAAAATCGCTAAAGAATGCAAGTCTAGTGCTCAGAAGGTATCAGAACCAAGAATATGGTAAATAAAGGAGCAGTAGAAATAAAGGTCTGTGGAGTTTCAAGAGATAAGGCCCAAGAATAGGGAAGACTAACATTTTCAAGACATATAGAAGATGAAGAGTTTATTTAAAAAAAAAAAAAAAAGACTGAAAATGTGTGGAGAGAGAATTAAGAGCAAAATCAGAAGAGGATGGTGCTGTGGAAGCTGAAACAAGAGACAGTATCAGAAGGACATAGTCCATGATGTCCTTGCTAGAGACCTAGACACCCAAATGCAAGAACCACGAAGAACACCTGGGAAATTCATTGCAAAAAAATCATTGCCTAGGCACATTGTCATCAGGTTATCTAAAGTTAAGACAAAGGAAAGAATCTTAAGAGCTGTGAGACAAATGCACCAGGTAAACTATAAAGGAAAACCTATTAGATTAAGAGCAGATTTCTCAGCAGAAACTCCACAAATTAAAAGGGATTGGGGCCCTATCTTCAGCCTCCTCAAACAAAACAATTATCAGCCAAGAATTCTGCATCCAGTGAAACTAAGCTTCATATATGAAGGAAAGATACAGTCTTTTTTAGACAAACAAATACTGACAGAATTCGCCACTACCAAGCCACCACTGCAAGAACTGCTAAAAGGAGCACTAAATCTTGAAACAAATCCTGGAAACACATCAAAACAGAAACTCTTTAAAGCATAAATCTTACAGGACGTATAAAACAAAAATACAATTTAAAAAACAAAAACAAAAAACCAAGGTATACAGGCAACAAATAACACAATGAATGGAATAGTGTCTCATATCTCAACACTAACATTAAATGTAAATGGCCTAAATGTTCCACTTAAAAGATACAGAATTGCAGAATGGATAAGAATTCATCAGGCAACTATCTTCTGCCTTCAAGAGACTCACCTAACACGTTAGGACTCACATAAACTTAAGGTAAAGGGGTGGAAAAGACATTTTATGCAAATGGACACCAAAAGCGAGCAGGGGTAGCTATTCTTATATCAGACAAAACAAACTTTAAAGCAGTTAAATTTGTAGCAATGATAAAAGACAAAGAGGGGCATGATATAATGATAAAGGGCCTTGTCCAACAGGAAAATATCACAATCCTAAACATATATGCACCTAACACTGAATCTCCCAAATGTATAAAACAATTACTAATAGACTAAGAAATGAGATAGACAGTATCGCAAGAACAGAAAACCAAATACCACATGTTCTCATTCATAGGTGGGAATTGAACAATGAGATCACTTGGACACAGGAAGGGGAGCATCACACACTGGGTCCTATTGTGGGGAGGGGGGAGAGGGGAGCGATAGCATTAGGAGATATACCTAATGTAAATGACGAGTTAATGGGTGCAGCACACCAACATGGCACATGTATACATATGTAACAAATCTGCATGTTGTGCGCATGTACCCTAGAACTTAAAGTAGAATTAAAAAAATTAAAAAATTTAAAAAAACAATTAACACATTAAAAAAAGAAAAGAAAAGAAATAAGATAGACAGCAACACAGTAAGAGTAGTGGACTTCAGTACTCCACTGACAGCTCTGGACAGGTTATCAAGACAGAAAGTCAACAAACAATAAATTTAAACTATACCCAGGAACAAATGGACTTAATAGATATACACAGAGAATTCCATCCCATAACCACAGAATATACACTCTATTCAACAGTGCCTGGAATTTTCTCCAAGATAGACCATATGATAGGCCACAAAATGACCCTCAATACATTGAAGAAAATTGAAATTATACGAAGCACTCTTTCAGAGCACAGTGGAATAAAGCTGGAAACCAACTCCAAAAGGAACCTTCAAAATCATGCAAAGACATAGAAATTAAACAGCTTGCCCCTGAATAATCATTGGGTCAAAAATAAAATCAAGATGGAAATTAAAAAATTGTTTGAACTGAATGACAATACTGACACAACCTATCAAAACCTCTGGGATACAGCAAAAGTGGGGCTAAAGTTCATAACCCTAAATGCCTACATCAAAAAGTCTGAAAGAGCACGAAGAGACAATCTAAGATCCCACCTCAAGGAAGTAGAGAAACAGGGACAAACCAAACCCAAACACAGCCGAAGAAGGGAAATAACCAAGATCAGAGTAGAACTAAATGAAAGTGAAACAAACAAACAAACAAATAAAAAAATACAAAAGATAAATGAAACAAAAATTTGGTTCTTTGAAAAGATAAATAAAATTGATAGACCATTGGGAAGATTAACCAAGAAAAGAAGAGAGAAAATCCAAATAAGCTCAATAAGAAATGAAACGGAAGATATTACAATTGACACCACAGAAACACAAAAGATAATTCGAGGCTATTATGAACGCCTTTGTGCACATAAACTAGAAAGCCTAGAAGAGATGGATTAATTCCTGGAAAGACACAACCCTCCTAGCTTAAATCAGGAAGAATTAGATAATCTGAAAAGACCAATAACAAGCAGCAAGAATGAAATGGTAATTTAAAAACTACCAACAAAAAAAAGTCCAGGACCAGATGGATTCACAGCAGAATTCTATCAGACATTCAAAGAAGAATCGATGCCAATCCTATTGACACTATTCCACAAGAGACAGAAAGAGGTAACCCTCCCTAAATCATTCTATGAAGCCAGCATCACCATAATACCAAAACCAGGAAAGGACATAACCAAAAAAGAAAACTACAGACCAATATCCATGATGAACACAGATGCTAAAATCCTTAACAAAATATTAGCTAACCAAATTCAGCAATATATCAAAAAGAAAATCCACCATGATCAAGTGGGTTTCATACCAGGGATACACGTGTGGCTTGACATACACAAGTCAATAAGTGTGATACACCATACAAACAGAATTAAGAACCAAAATCACATGATCATCTCAATAGATGCAGAAAAAGTATTTGACAAAATCTAGCATCACTTTATGATTAAAACTCTCAGCAAAATCAGCTTACAAGGGACATATCTCAATGTAATAAAAGCCATCTATGACAAACAGCCAACGGGATACTGATTAGGAGAAAACTGAAAGTATTCCCTCTGAGAACCAGAACAAGACAGGGATACCCCCTCTCTCCACTCCTCTTCAACACAGTGCTGGAAGTCCTAGCCAGAGCAATCAGACATCAGAAAGAAAGAAAGGGCATCCAAATCAGTAAAGAGGTAGTCAAACTGTAACTGTTTGCTGAAGATATGATTGTTTACCTTGAAAACTTTGAAGACTCCTCCAGAAAGCTACTAGAACTGACAAAAGAATTCAGCAAAGTTTCCAGATACAAAATTAACATACACAAATCTGTAGCTATTCTATACACCAACAGTGACCAAGCTGAAAATCAAATCAAGAACTCAACCCCTTTAAAATAGCTGCAAAAATAAATAAATAAATAAGTAAATACTTAGGAATATACCTAACCAAGGAGGTGAAGGATCTCTACAAGGAAAACTACAAAACACTGCTGAAAGAAATCATAGAAGACACTAACAAATGGAAATACATCTCATGCTCATGAATGGGTAGAATCAATATTGTGAAAGCGACCATATCGCCAAAAGCACTCTACAAATTCAACACAATTCCCATCAAAATACCACCGTCATTCTTCACAGAATTAGAATAAAAACAATTTTAAAATTCATATGGAACCAAAACAAAGCCTGCATAGTCAAAGCAAGACTAAGAAAAAAGAGCAAATCTGGAGGCATCACATTACCTGATTTCAAACTATACTATAAGGTCATAGTCACCAAAAACAGCATGGTACTGGTATAAAAATAGACACATAGACCAGTGGAACAGAATAGAGAACTCAGAAAGAAACCCAAATACTTACAGCCAACTGATCTTTGATAAAGCAAACAAAAACATAAAGTGAGGAAAAGACAACTTTTCCTTTTATTTATTTATTTATTATTATTTTTTATTATTATTATACTTTAAGTTCTAGGGTACATGTGCATAGCGTGCAGGTTTGTTACATATGTATACTTGTGCCATGTTACTGTGCTGCACCCATCAACTCATCAGCACCCATCAATTCGTCATTTACATCAGGTATAACTCCCAATGCAATCCCTCCCCCCCCCCCCCATGATAGGGTCCTGTGTGTGATGTTCCCCTTCCCAAGTCCAAGTGATCTCATTGTTCAGTTCCCACCTATGAGTGAGAACATGCGGAAAGACACCTTTTTCAACAAATGGTGCTGGGATAATTGGCTAGCACATGTAGAAGAATGAAACTGGATCCTCATCTCTCACTTTATACAAAAATCAAGGACTTAAATCTAAGACCTGAACCTATAAAAATTATAGAAGATAACGTTGGAAAAACTCTTCTAGACATTGGCTTAGGCAAGGATTTCATGACCAATAACCCAAAAGCAAATGCAATAGAAACAAAGATAGTTGGGACTTAATTAAACTAAAGAGCTTTTTCATGGCAAAAGGAACAGTCAGCAGAGTAAACAGACAACCCACAGAGTAGAAGAAAATCTTCACAATCTATACATCTGACAAAGGACTAATATCCAGAATCTACAAGGAACTCAAACAAATCAGCAAGAAAAAATCAATCCCACCAAAAAGGGATAAGGACATGAATAGACAATTCTTAAAAGAAGATATACAGATGGCCAAAAAACACATGAAAAAATGCTCAACACCACTAATGATCAGGGAAATGCAAATCAAAACCCAATGTGATAACCTTACTCCTGTAAGAATATCAATAAAAAAATAGTACATGTTGGCATGGATATAGCTAGCAGGGAACACTTCCACACTGGTGATTGGGTTGTAAACTGATACAACCACTATGAAAAACAACATGGAGATTACTTAAAGAACTAAAAGTAGAACTACCATTTGATTCAGCAATCCCAGTACTGGTTATCTACCCAGAGGAAAAGAAGTCTTTATATGAAAAATATATAGAGTTCCAAGATGGCCAAATAGGAACAGCTCCAGTCTACAGCTCCCAGTGTGAGTGATGCAGAAGATGGGGATTTCTGCATTTCCAGCTGAGGTACCAGGTTCATCTCACTGGGGCTTGTCAGACAGTGTGCAGGACAGTGGGTGCAGCCCATGGACTGTGAGCCAGAGCAGGGCAAGGCATCGCCTCACCCAGGAAGCACAAGGGGTTGGCGAACTCCCTTTCCTAGCCAAGGGAAGCCATGACAGATGGCACCTGGAAAATCGGATCACTCCCACCCAAAAACTGCACTTTTCCAATGATCTTAGCAAATGGCACACCAGGAGATTATATACTGTGCCTGGCTTGGAGAGTCCCTTGCCCACGGAGCCTTGCTCACTGCTAGCACAGCAGTCTGAGATCAAACTGCAAGGCACCAGCCAGGCTGGGGGAGGGGTGCCTGACATTGCTGAGGCTTGAGTAGGTAAACAAAGCAGCTGGGAAGCTCAAACTGAGTGGAGCCCACTGCAGTTCAAGGAGGCCTACCTGCCTCTGTAGACTCCACCTCTGGTGGCAGGGCATAGCTGAACAAAAGGCAGCAGAAACTTCTGCAGACTTAAATGTCCCTGTCTGACAGCTTTGAAGAGAGTAGTGGTTATCCCAGCACAGAGTTTGAGGTCTGAGAACAGACAGACTGCTTCCTCAAGTGGGTCCCTGACCCCCGAATAGCCTAACTAGGAGGCACCTCCCAGAAGGGGCTGACTGACACCTCATACAGCCATGTGCCCCTCTAAGACAAAGCTTCCAGAAGAACGATCAGGCAGCAACATTTGCCATTCTGCAATATTTGCGGTTCTGCAACCTCTGCTGGTGATACCCAGGCGAACAGGGTCTGGAGTGGGCCTACAGCAAACCCCAACAGACCTGCAGCTGAGGGTCCTGACTGTTAGAAGGAAAGCTAACAAACAGAAAGGACATTCACACCAAAACTCCATCTGTTCATCACCATCATGAAAGACCAAAGGTAGATAAAACCACAAATATGGGGAGAAATCAGAGCAGAAAAGCTGAAAATTCTGAAAACTAGAATGCTTCTTCTTCTCCAAAGGAATGCAGGTCCTCACCAGCAGCGGAACAAAGCTGGATGGAGAATGACTTTGATGAGTTGAGAGAAGAAGGCTTCAGAAGATTGGTAATAACGAACCTCACTGAGATAAAGAAGGATGTTCGAACCCATCACAAAGAAGCTGAAAACCTTGAAAAAAGATTGGATGAATGGCTAACTAGAATAAACAGCATAGAGAAGAACTTAAAGGACCTGATGGAACTGAAAACCATGGCATGAGAACTATGTGATGCATGCACAAGCTTCAGTAGCCAATTTGATCAACTGGAAGAAAGGGTATCAGTGATTGAAGATCAAATGAATGAAATAAAGCAAGAAGAGAAGCTTAGAGAAAAAAGAAATGAACAAAACCTCCAAGAAATATGGGACTATGTGAAAAGACCAAATCTACATCTGATTGGTGTACCTGAAAGAGACAGGGAGAATGGAACCAAGTTTGAAAACACTCTTCAGGATATTATCCAGGAGAACTTCCCCAACCCAGCAAGGCAGGCCAACATTTCAAATTCAGGAAATACAGAGAACGCCACAAAGATACTCCTCGAGAAGAGCAACTCCAAGACACATAATTGTCAGATCCACCAAAGTTGAAATGAAGGAAAAAATGTGAAAGGCAGCCAGAGAGAAGGTCGGGTTACCCACAGCCCAGCAGACTAACAGCAGATCTCTTGGCAGAAACTTTACAAGCCGGAAGAGAGTGGGGGCCAATATTCAACATTCTTAAAGAAAAGAATTTTCAACCCAGAATTTCATATCCAGCCAAACTAAGCTTCATAAGTGAAGGAGAAATAAAATCCTTTACAGACAAGCAAATGCTGAGAGATTTTTGTCACCACCAGGTCTGCCCTACAAGAGCTCCTGAAGGAAGCAGTAGACATGGAAAGGAACAACGAATACAAGCCACTGTAAAAACATACAAATTGTAAGGACCATTGATGCTAGGAAGAAACTGCATCAACTAATGAGAAAAATAACCAGCTACCATAATGACAGGATCAAATTCACACATAACAATATAAGCCTTAAATGTAAATGGGCTAAATACTCCAATTAAAAGACAAAGACTGGCAAACTGGATAAAGAGTCAATATCCATCAGTGTGCTGTATTCAGGAGACACATCTCATGTGCAGAGACACACGCAGGCTCAAAATAAAGGGATAGAGGAAGATCTACCAAGCAAATGGAAAACAAAAAAAAAAATGACTACTGGGTACAGAACGAAATTAAGACAGAAATAAAGATGTTCTTTGAAAACAATGAGAACAAAGACACAATATACCAGGATCTCTGGGACACATTTAAAGCAGTGTGTAGAGGGAAATTTATAGCACTAAATGCCCACAAGAGAAACCAGGAAAGATCTAAATTAACACACAATTAACATCACAATTAAAAGAACTAGAGAAGCAAGAGCAAACACATTTAAAAGCTAGCAGAAGGCAAGAAATAACTAAGATCAGAGCAGAACTGAAGGAGATAGAGACACAAAATAACTCTTCAAAAAAAATCAATGAATCCAGGAGCTGGTTTTTTGAAAAGATCGTCAAAATTGATAGACTGCTAACAAAACTAATAAAGAAGAAAAGAGAGAAGAATCAAATAGACGCAATAAAAAATGATAAATGGGATAGCACCACTGATCCCACAGAGATACAAACTACCATCAGAGAATGCTATTAACTCCTCTACGCAAATAAACGAGAAAATCTAGAAGAAATGGATAAATTCCTGGACAGATACACCCTCCCAACACTAAACCAGGAAGAAGTTGAATCCCTGAATAGACTAATAACAGGCTCTGAAATTGAGGCAATAATTAAGAGCCCACTAACCAAAAAGAGTCCAGGACCAGACGGATTCACAGCTAAATTCTACCAGAGGTACAAGGAGGAGCTGGTACCATCCCTTCTGAGACTATTCCAATCAACAGAAAAAGAGGGAATCCTCCCTAACTTATTTTATGAGGCCAACATCATCCTGATACCAAAGCCTGGCAGAGACACAACAAAAAGAGAGAATTTTAGACCAATATCCCTGATGACCATTGATGTGGAAATCCTCAATAAAATACTGGCAAACTGAATTCAGTAGCACATCAAAAAGCTTATCTACCATGATCAAGTTGGCTTCATCCCTGGGATGCAAGACTGGTTCAACATACTCAAATCAATAAACGTAATCCACCACGTAAACAGAACCAATGACAAAAATCACATGACTATCTCAATAGATGCAGAAAAGGCATTTGACAAAATTCAACAGCCTTTCATGCTAAAAACTTGCAATAAACTGGGTATCAATGGAACGTATCTCAGCACAATAAGAGCTATTTATGACAAACCCACAGCCAATATCATACTGAATGAGCAAAAACTGGAAGCATTCCCTTTGAAAACTGGCACAAGACAAGGATGACCTCTCTCACCACTCCTATTCAACATAGTGTTGGAAGTTCTGGCCAGGGCAATCAGGCAGGAGAAAGAAATAAATGGTATTCATTATGTATTATTAAGTCAAGTTGGTTGATAGTTTTGTTTAAGCCTTTTATATCTTCACTGATATCTACTTGTTTATTAACTACTGAGGGAGAAGTGTTGAAATCTACAACTATAATTGTGGATTTATCTATTTATTCCTTTAGCTCTATAAATATGACCTGGTTTTGGATGCATACCATGAAAGATGGCTATAATTTCCCAAAGATTTGACTCTATGTCATTATGAGATAGTTTTCCTTATCCTTGCTAATACTTTTCATCTTGAAGTCCATTTTGATACAAACAAAACCACTGCAGGCTTCTTATGATACAAATAAAACCACTGCATGATCTTTTTTCAATTATTTTAATTTAAATTTATGAATTGCTTTGTATTTAGACGACTACTTTTACACAACATATAGTTGGCTCTTGCTTTTTCATCCAATCTAATAATTTCTACCTTTTAATTTGAGGAATTTAAGCTATTTTTATTTAATGTAATTATCTGTATAATTGCTTTCAGGTTTATCATCCTGCTATCCATTTTCTATTAGTCCCATCTTCTTTTTTTTTTTTTTTTTTTTTGAGACGGAGTCTTGCTCTGTCACCCGGGCTGGAGTGCAGTGGCCGAATGTCAGCTCACTGCAAGCTCCGCCTCCCGGGTTTACGCCATTCTCTTGCCTCAGCCTCCCGAGTAGCTGGGACTACAGGCGCCCGCCACCTCGCCCGGCTAATTTTTTGTATTTTTAGTAGAGACGGGGTTTCACCGTGTTAGCCAGGATGGTCTCGATCTCCTGACCTCTTATTGTTCTTTTTCCCTCTGTTACTGCCTTATTTATTTTGGATTATCTTTAACGATTCCTTTTTATCTACACATTAGCTTATCAGCCCTATGCCTTCTTTTTCAATGATTGCTCAATGGTTTACAATATATATCTTTAATTTGCCACATTCTACCCTCATATATAGTATAAGAAACATACAGTAGTCTATTTCCTTCTCCCATATTTTGTGCTATTGTTATAATATATTTTACTTCTTCATGTGTGCAAGTCTCACAAGAAGCTATTTGTGCTTCTTTAAGCAGTTATCTTACAAAAAAATTAAAAATTAGAAAAATACATTTTTTAAAAATTTATTTATTATTATTAAACTTCAAGTTGTAGGGTACATGTGCACAACGTGCAGGTTTGCTACATATGTATACTTGTGCCATGTTGGTGTGCTGCACCCATCAACTCGTCATTTACATAAGGTATAACTCCCAATGCAATCCCTCCCCCCTCCCCCCTCCCCATGATAGACCCCGGTGTGTGATGTTCCCCTTCCCGAGTCCAAGTGATCTCATTGTTCAGTTCCCGCCTATGAGTGAGAACATGCAGTGTTTGGTTTTCTGTTCCTGTGATAGTTTGCTGAGAATGATGGTTTCCAGCTGCATCCATGTCCCTACAAAGGACACAAACTCATCCTTTTTTATGGCTGCATAGTATTCCATGGTGTATATGTGCCACATTTTCTTAATCCAATCTGTCACTGATGGACATTTGGGTTGATTCCAAGTCTTTGCTATTGTGAATAGTGCTGCAATAAACATACGTGTGCATGTGGCTTTATAGCAGCATAATTTATAATCCTTTGGGTATATACCTAGTAATGGGATGGCTGGGTCATATGGTACATCTAGTTCTAGATCCTTGAGGAATCGCCATACTGTTTTCCATAATGGTTGAACTAGTTTACAATCCCACCAACAGTGTAAAAGTGTTCCTATTTCTCCACATCCTCTCCAGCACCTGTTGTTTCCTGACTTTTGAATGATCGCCATTCTAACTGGTGTGAGATGGTATCTCATTGTGGTTTTGATTTGCATTTCTCTGATGGCCAGTGATGATGAGCATTTTTTCATGTGTCTGTTGGCTGTATGAATGTCTTCTTTTGAGAAATGTCTGTTCATATCCTTTGCCCACTTTTTGATGGGGTTGTTTGTTTTTTTCTTGTAAATTTGTTTGAGTTCTTTGTAGGTTCTGGATATTAGCCCTTTGTCAGACGAGTAGATTGCAAAAATTTTCTCCCATTCTGTAGGTTGCCTGTTCACTCTGATGGTAGTTTCTTTTGCTGTGCAGAAGCTCTTTAGTTTAATGAGATCCCATTTGTCAATTTTGGCTTTTGCTGCCGTTGCTTTTGGTGTTTTAGACATGAAGTCTTTGCCCATGCCTATGTCCTGAATGGTACTATCTAGGTTTTCCTCTAAGATTTTTATGGTATTAGGTCTAACATTTAAGTCTCTAATCCATCTTGAATTAATTTTCGTATAAGGAGTAAGGAAAGGATCCAGTTTCAGCTTTCTACTTATGGCTAGCCAATTTTCCCAGCACCATTTATTAAATAGGGAATCCTTTCCCCATTTCTTGTTTCTCTCAGGTTTGTCAAAGATCAGATGGCTGTAGATGTGTGGTATTATTTCTGAGGACTCTGTTCTGTTCCATTGGTCTATATCTCTGTTTTGGTACCAGTACCATGCTGTTTTGGTTACTGTAGCCTTGTAGTATAGTTTGAAGTCAGGTAGCGTGATGCCTCCAGCTTTGTTCTTTTGACTTAGGATTGTCTTGGAGATGCGGGCTCTTTTTTGGTTCCATATGAACTTTAAAGCAGTTTTTTCCAATTCTGTGAAGAAGCTCATTGGTAGCTTGATGGGGATGGCATTGAATCTATAAATTACCGTGGGCAGTATGGCCATTTTCACGATATTGATTCTTCCTATCCATGAGCATGGTATGTTCTTCCATTTGTTTGTGTCCTCTTTTATTTCACTGAGCAGTGGTTTGTAGTTCTCCTTGAAGAGGTCCTTTACATCCCTTGTAAGTTGGATTCCTAGGTATTTTATTCTCTTTGAAGCAATTGTGAATGGAAGTTCATTCCTGATTTGGCTCTCTGTTTGACTGTCACTGGTGTATAAGAATGCTTGTGATTTTTGCACATTAATTTTGTATCCTGAGACTTTGCTGAAGTTGCTTATCAGCTTAAGGAGATTTTGGGCTGAGACAATGGGGTTTTCTAAATATACAATCATGTCGTCTGCAAACAGGGACAATTTGACTTCTTCTTTTCCTAACTGAATCCCCTTGATTTCTTTCTCTTGCCTGATTGCCCTAGCCAGAACTTCCAACACTATATTGAATAGGAGTGGTGAGAGAGGGCATCCCTGTCTTGTGCCAGTTTTCAAAGGGAATTTTTCCAGTTTTTGCCCATTCAGTATGATATTGGCTGTGGGTTTGTCATAAATAGCTCTTATGATTTTGAGGTACGTTCCATCAATACCGAATTTATTGAGCGTTTTTAGCATGAAGGGCTGTTGAATTTTGTCAAAAGCCTTTTCTGCATCTATTGAGATAATGATGTGGTTCTTGTCTTTGGTTCTGTTTATATGCTGGATTATGTTTATTGATTTGCGAATGTTGAACCAGCCTTGCATCCCAGGGATGAAGCCCACTTGATCATGGTGGATAAGCTTTTTGATGTGTTGCTGAATCCGGTTTGCCAGTATTTTATTGAGGATTTTTGCATCGATGTTCATCAGGGATATTGGTCTAAAATTCTCTTTTTTTGTTGTGTCTCTGCCAGGCTTTGGTATCAGGATGATGTTGGCCTCATAAAATGAGTTAGGGAGGATTCCCTCTTTTTCTATTTTTGGAATAGTTTCAGAAGGAATGGTACCAGCTCCTCCTTGTACCTCTGGTAGAATTCAGCTGTGAATCCATCTGGTCCTGGACTTTTTTTGGTTGGTAGGCTATTAATTATTGCCTCAATTTCAGAGCCTACTATTGGTCTATTCAGGGATTCAACTTCTTCCTGGTTTAGTCTTGGAAGAGTGTAAGCATCCAGGAAATTATCCATTTCTTCTAGATTTTCCAGTTTATTTGTGTAGAGGTGTTTATAGTATTCTCT
Source organism: Chlorocebus sabaeus (assembly GCF_047675955.1). NCBI lineage: Eukaryota > Metazoa > Chordata > Mammalia > Primates > Cercopithecidae > Chlorocebus > Chlorocebus sabaeus. The sequence goes on along the minus strand of NC_132923.1, from coordinate 35,784,112 downwards.
GATGGTAGTTTGTATTTCTGTGGGGTCGGTGGTGATATCCCCTTTATCATTTTTAATTGCGTCGATTTGATTCTTCTCTCTTTTCTTCTTTATTAGTCTTGCTAGTGGTCTGTCAATTTTGTTCATCTTTTCAAAAAACCAACTCCTGGATTCATTGATTTTTTGGAGGGTTTTTTGTGTCTCTATCTCCTTCAGTTCTGCTCTGATCTTAGTTACTTCTTGCCTTCTGCTAGCTTTCGAATGTGTTTGCTCTTGCTTCTCTAGTTCTTTTAATTGCGATGTTAGAGTGTCAATTTTAGATCTTTCCTGCTTTCTCTTGTGGGCATTTAGTGCTATGAATTTCCCTCTACACACTGCTTTAAATGTGTCCCAGAGATTCTGGTATGTTGTATCTTTGTTCTCATTGGTTTCAAAGAACATCTTTATTTCTGCCTTCATTTCGTTATGTACCCAGTAGTCATTCAGGAGCAGGTTGTTCAGTTTCCATGTAGTTGAGCGGTTTTGATTGAGTTTCTTAGTCCTGAGTTCTAATTTGATTGCACTGTGATCTGAGAGACAGTTTGTTATAATTTGTGTTCTTGTACATTTGCTGAGGAGTGCTTTACTTCCAATTACGTGGTCAATTTTGGAGTAAGTACGATGTGGTGCTGAGAAGAATGTATATTCTGTTGATTTGGGGTGGAGAGTTCTATAGATGTCTATTAGGTCTGCTTGCTGCAGAGATGAGTTCAATTCCTGGATATCCTTGTTAACTTTCTGTCTCGTTGATCTGTCTAATGTTGACAGTGGAGTGTTGAAGTCTCCCATTATTATTGTATGGGAGTCTAAGTCTCTTTGTAAGTCTCTAAGGACTTGCTTTATGAATCTGGGTGCTCCTGTATTGGGTGCATATATATTTAGGATAGTTAGCTCTTCCTGTTGAATTGATCCCTTTACCATTATGTAATGGCCTTCTTTGTCTCTTTTGATCTTTGATGGTTTAAAGTCTGTTTTATCAGAGACTAGTATTGCAACACCCGCTTTTTTTTGTTCTCCATTTGCTTGGTAAATCTTCCTCCATCCCTTTATTTTGAGCCTATGTATGTCTCTGCGTGTGAGATGGGTCTCCTGAATACAGCAGACTGATGGGTCTTGACTCTTTATCCAGTTTGCCAGTCTGTGTCTTTTAATTGGAGCATTTAGTCCATTTACATTTAAGGTTAAGATTGTTATGTGTGAACTTGATCCTGCCATTATGATATAACTGGTTATTTTGCTCGTTAGTTGATGCAGTTTCTTCCTAGCCTTGATGGTCTTTACATTTTGGCATGTTTTTGCAATGGCTGGTACCGGTTGTTCCTTTCCATGTTTAGTGCTTCCTTCAGGGTCTCTTGTAAGGCAGGCCTAGTGGTGACAAAATCTCTAAGCATTTGCTTATCTGTAAAGGATTTTATTTCTCCTTCACTTATGAAACTTAGTTTGGCTGGATATAAAATTCTGGGTTTAAAATTCTTTTCTTTAAGAATGTTGAATATTGGCCCCCACTCTCTTCTGGCTTGAAGAGTTTCTGCCGAGAGATCTGCTGTTAGTCTGATGGGCTTCCCTTTGTGGGTAACCCGACCTTTCTCTCTGGCTGCCCTTAAGATTTTTTCCTTCATTTCAACTTTGGTGAATCTGGCAATTATGTGTCTTGGAGTTGCTCTTCTCGAGGAGTATCTTTGTGGCGTTCTCTGTATTTCCTGGATCTGAATGTTGGCCTGCCCTACTAGGTTGGGGAAGTTCTCCTGGATGATATCCTGAAGAGTGTTTTCCAACTTGGTTCCATTTTCCCCCTCACTTTCAGGCACCCCAATCAGACGTAGATTTGGTCTTTTTACATAATCCCATACTTCTTGCAGGCTTTGTTCATTTCTTTTTCTTCTTTTTTCTTTTGGTTTCTCTTCTCGCTTCATTTCATTCATTTGATCCTCCATCGCTGACATTCTTTCTTCCAGTTGATCGAGTCGGTTACTGAAGCTTGTGCATTTGTCACGTATTTCTCGTGCCATGGTTTTCATCTCTTTCATTTCGTTTGTGAGCCTCTCTGCATTAATTACTCTAGCCATCAATTCTTCCACTTTTTTTTCAAGATTTTTAGTTTCTTTGCGCTAGGTATGTAATTCCTCCTTTAGCTCTGAGAAATTTGATGGACTGAAGCCTTCTTCTCTCATGTCATCAAAGTCATTCTCCGTCCAGCTTTGATCCGTTGCTGGCGATGAGCTGCGCTCCTTTGCCGGGGGAGATGCGCTCTTATTTTTTGAATTTCCAGCTTTTCTGCCCTGCTTTTTCCCCATCTTTGTGGTTTTATCTGCCTCTGGTCTTTGATGATGGTGATGTACTGATGGGGTTTTGGTGTAGGTGTCCTTCCTGTTTGATAGCTTTCCTTCTAACAGTCAGGATCCTCAGCTGTAGGTTGTAGCTGTAGGAGATTGCTTGAGGTCCACTCCAGACCCTGTTTGCCTGGGTATCAGCAGCAGAGGCTGCAGAAGATAGAATATTTCTGAACAGCGAGTGTACCTGTCTGATTCTTGCTTTGGAAGCTTCCTCTCAGGGGTGTACTCCACCCTGTGAGGTGTGGGGTGTCAGACTGCCCCTAGTGGGGGATGTCTCCCAGTTAGGCTACTCAGGGGTCAGGGACCCACTTGAGCAGGGAGTCTGTCCCTTCTCAGATCTCAACCTCCGTGTTGGGAGATCCACTGCTCTCTTCAAAGCTGTCAGACAGAGTCGTTTGCATCTGCAGAGCTGCTGCGTTTGTTATTGTTTACTGTGCCCTGTCCCCAGAGGTGGAGTCTACAGAGACAGGCAGGTTTCCTTGAGCTGCTGTGAGCTCCACCCAGTTCGAGCTTCCCAGCAGCTTTGTTTACCTACTTAAGCCTCAGCAATGGCGGGCGCCCCTCCCCCAGCCTCGCTGCTGCCTTGCCGGTAGATCACAGACTGCTGTGCTAGCAATGAGGGAGGCTCCGTGGGTGTGGGACCCTCCCGGCCAGGTGTGGGATATGATCTCCTGGTGTGCCTGTTTGCTTAAAGCGCAGTTTTGGGGTGGGAGTTACCTGATTTTCCAGGTGTTGTGTGTCTCAGTTCCCCTGGCTAGGAAAAGGGATTCCCTTCCCCCTTGCGCTTTCCAGGTGAGGCAATGCCTCGCCCTGCTTCAGCTCTCGCTGGTCGGGCTGCAGCAGCTGACCAGCACCGATCGTCTGGCACTCCCCTGTGAGATGAACCCAGTACCTCAGTTGAAAATGCAGAAATCACCGGTCTTCTGTGTCGCTCGCGCTGGGAGTTGGAGACTGGAGCTGTTCCTATTCGGCCATCTTGCTCCGCCCTAGAAAAATACATTTTTAATATTTACTCATATTTATTATTTCTGATACTTTTTATTCCTTTATATAGATCCAAATTTCCACTGGGTATCATACTTCTACTCCCTAAAGAATGTCCTTTAATATATATGCATCTTTATATTAAAATGGATTTCTTGTAAGCAACACAAAGTAGGGTCTTTAAAATTGTTGATTCATTCTAACAGTTTCTCTTTTAATTGGTATATTTAAACCATTGATGTTTAAAGTAATTATTGATATAGTTGGATTTATCTGCCATATTTGTTGTTTTTTACTTGTTGCCTTTATTCTTTGTTCTTATTTTTCCTTCCACTCTTTTATTTCTGCATTTGTGGTATTAACTGAGCGTTTTATGGGATTCCATTTTCTCTCCTTTGGTAGCATATCAGTTATAACTCTTCTCTTATTTTTTTTTAGTAGTTGCCCTAGAGTTTGTAATATACACTCACAACTAATTGAAGTCCATTTTCAAATAACAATGTATCTCTTCATAGGGAATGCAAGTAACCTGTAATAACAAAATAATACTAATATCTCAATCCTGTCCCTTGTATCATTGCTGTCATTAATTTTAAACATTACATAAGTGTATATAATATATATACATGTATAAAACATATGATATATAAGGAAACATAATTAAAAACTTTGTTGCTATTATTGTATCAAACAGTTATCTGTTAGATTACTTAAAAATAGGAAAATAAAAGGGTTTTTTTTACCCTTATTCTTTTTCTAATGCTCTTCCTTGATGTAAAGTCATGTTTTTGACTTGCATAATTTCCTTTCTCTCTGAATAATTTCTTTTAACATTTCATGCAAGGCAGCTCTCCTGGAAACAAATGTTTCAATTTTTGTCTGAGAAAGTATTTCTTCTTCATTTTTGAAGGATAATTCCACAGGGTACAAAATTCTAGGATGGTGGAGTTTTTTTTCTCTCAACACTTTAAATATTTCACTTCATTTTCTTCTTGCTTGCATGATTTCTGAGAAGTCAGATGTAATTCTTTGTTTCTCTATTGGTAAGTTTATTTTCTCTCTGGCTCCTTTCAAAATATTTTCTTTGATTTCCTTGAATATTAGAAATACCTTTAAATATTAGAAAATATTCAGACTGTAGTTTGATATCCCTAAGTGTTGTTTTTTGGTTTTTATCCTGTTTGGTGTTCTCTGAGTTTCCTGGATCTGTGATTTGTCTAACTTTCACAGACATTGTGATTCACAGTCATTATGGCTTCAAATATTTCTACTCTTCCTTTCTTTTTTATCCTAGTAATATTCCCATTATGCACATGTGATACCTTTTGTTGTCCCACAGTTTTTGTATATTCTGTTCCACTTTTTCAGCCATTTTTCTCTTTGCCTTTCCATTTTGGAAGTTTCTGTTGTCATCCTCAATCTCAGATATTCTTTACTTAGCAGTTTCCAGTCTACTAATAAGCCCATCAAAGGCATTCTTTATTTCTGCTAGAGTGTTTTTTATTCTTAGCATTTCTTTTCTTTGTTTTGCTTTTTCAGAATTTTCATCTCTTTGCTTACACTGCTCATCTATTTTTGCATACTGTCTGCTTTAGCCTTTCGAGCCTTTAGTATCTTAATCATAGTTGTTTTGAATTGTAGATTTAATAATTCCAGCATCCCAACCATATCTAAGTGTGATTCTGATGCTTGCTTTGTCTCTTCTGGCCATGTTGTTTGTTTGTTTGTTTGTTTTTGCTTTTTAGTATGCCTTGTAATTTTTTCTTGAATACTGGGTAAAAGGAACTGCTGGATATAGGTCTTTAGTAATGTGATGTGCGATGTGAGGGAAGGGAAATACGTTACAGTCTTATGATTAGGTCTCAACTTTTAGTGATCAAATGCCTCTGGACAGTGCAGTTCACAAGTATTTCCCTGTCTCCCCCACCCAGACACACACACTTAGATGTGAAAGGATGGATAAAGTGGACTGGAATTGGGTATCTTCCTTCTCCACATTGAAAGCTAGCAGCGGCTGGGGTTGAGCATTTTCCTTCCCTCATGTCAGTGAGGCTATGAAAAAATCAAGTAGTTTAGGCACTGCTAAAATATTTTATCTGGAGAGCAGAACTTGTTAAGAACAGAAAGCTCTGGCATATTTTACATGGTTACTTTCCTCTCCCTTTTTCAGAAGCATAAGGGAATTTTTCTCCATTACTGGCTGTTTAAGAACCTGGTTGAGCTCCTGGAGACAAAACTTACAAAAGTGTGGGGACAACCTCCACCCCTGGGACAGGGCCCTAAGGCATTTGTAACTCCAAGACTTGTCCACCCCGAGCCTCCAGCAATTCATCAATTATAGTTATGGTTTTCCAACCCCTGCAGTGAATCCCACAGAGATTTCTGCTCATGGGTTTCTGCTCTGGTGTTTGGGATTCTCTGTGTCTGTCTGCCTTTCTTGTTTTTGGGGCAGCAATTTTCCCCATGACCTCACTTCTATGACAGACACAAGAAGAGTTGAGGATGTTTTAGTCTGATCAGCTTGTAACTTGTCAGCATGTAGTGATGAATTACAAGCTCCTTACATGCCAGATAGAAAACTGGTTTCTCCCATTTTATCATTTTTTTAAAAAAACCACCAAGGTCTGTTGCTTTGGTGTTTGCTGTCACATTGTATTACCCCAGAGGCCATAATTCCAGCCCCTGGTTTGTGAGAATAAAGCCTGACCTTTACAGAGAAGCAGAGCCTGGAATTAGAGAGAAGGGGTCCTCGGCCTGGATATTCCTGTCCTCTTTAGCAGTTTGATTAGAGGACCCTCTCCTTTTGATTTAACTACTTATAACCACTCATATGGTGTCTATACTAAATGAGTTTGTTCTCTAAAATAAGTAACAAGGAAAAAATGCTAGAGATACACATGAATACAATAGAAAAATAGCTTATTTCTAACATTTGTAAATTAAATTTTCAAGTTTATATATACTTTCTTATTATAAAACAATGTTGCTCCTCTGCCTAACATTTTTTTGTGATACTTCTTAACTTAAAAAATAAATGGCATATAAGGCTTTTACAATATAATTCCAGCCAAACTTCCCAATGTATCTCCAGCTATTCTCTTTTACATCTTCTAAAATGATCCCCATCAGACTATTTCATGTTTCTAAAACATGCCATAAATATTTTTATTTTAAGTTCCAGGATACGTGGGCAGGATGTGCAGGTTTGTTACACAGGTAAATGTGTGCCATAGTGGTTTGCTGCACCTATCAATCCATCACCTAGATATTAAGCCTAGCAATCATTAGCTATTTAATCTAATGCTCACCCTGCCACGCACCCCTCCCTACTGCCGACAGACCCCAGTGTGTGTTGTTACCCTCCCTGTGTCCATGTGTTCTCATTGTTCAGCTCCCATTTATAAGTGAGAACATGTGGTATTTGGTTTTCTAATCCTGTGCGAATTTGCTGAGGATAATGGCCTCTTGCTCCATCCATGTTTCTGCAAAGGACATGATCTCATTACTTTTTACGTATTCCATGTTATATGAACCACATTTCCTTTATCCAGTCTATCATTGATGGGCATTTGGGTTGATTCCATGTCTTTGCTATTGTGAATGGTGCCGCAGTGAACATACACATGCAACATGCCATCGATGTTAATTGTCAGTGTTAAAATAGAGTTACTCAAATGTAGACGTGTAGTATTTTCTAAATATTCACTGATATAATAATTAAACAAATAAAGAATAATTAAACTTTAAAAATTTATCAAGCTATTACTTGAAGAAAAGTCACTGTACATTTTGATGAGTAAATAAAGAATTATGGATATTCTGTAGAAAATATCTAGGTATTTTCAAGGTCTGTAGTGATAAAAATTTTGTTTGTTGTTTTTGATGTTGTCTAAACTCACATCAAAACTTAGTACTCTCACTGTTCTTGTTATAAATAAGCAATTTTTAAATACATATGAATAATATATAACTAATGCTATATTTCCAAGGAAGCAAACTCATAGTGACTATCCTTTCCCCAACTCTGACTCTACATACTTTGGATACTCTGGACTTTTCCAGAAGCCATTGGAGTTAATATAGTTTAACATGGAGGCCTTAGAGTCAGAAACAGATTTAAACTGTGTAAATCCCAACTCAATCACCTACTAGCTGTATGATCTTGTACGATTTACGTGGTTACAATAAATCTTTGTTTTATTATATGTAAATAATCATTGGACCTACCTAAGAGAATTGTTATGGAGAGATAATACAAATTACATGTCTGATATGCAGTATGTTTCAATAACTAGGAGCAATTATTATAAGCATGGATGATGGCATCAGGCTCCTAATGGAGTGGGACTGAAGCCTATGGCATGCTTTAGATGTCAAGGTTCTCTGTATAACTAGTCTGGCCTTGAGCCCTGATTATTACTAAAGCACAAGATAGGCCCATCCCTACTGCTAGATTTATCAGATTTTTAAAAAGTGCAATGCATTCTAATAGCACTGGAATGATCATGAGAGTAGAGCCATGGATGAATGCATAAACCTGACTCAAAGTTAAGAAAAAAATGTTATGGGGACCCTCTCTTTTACCTCCCCCACTCTCTCAGGAGAGCTGAGATACTGTCCTTTCAGAGGATGCTAACCGTCCATCTGTACAGCAAGAGAGATGAGCATGGGCCTGAGTAGGTGCTAAACCTCAATAACACCCAGCTAGCTGGTCCACTTACCAGTGAAGCAAAAGTTCAGAATAAGAAGATTAAAACAATGTTATCAGAGGTAGTATTAGCAGAAAAAGAAGAGAAGTCACAGCAACTGCCATTCATGAAATTAAGACCCTGATGCTAATGGCCTTCTGTACAGAAGAGGCAAGCCTGATTCCAATACTTATATGTTTACTAGGAATTCTTGTAAGGACATACTGAAGAAATACACCAAGTATTATAGATTATACCAGCAAAGAGCCCCTAAAAGATTAGTCAAAAAAGACTCAATATTAGTTACTGCTAAGAAAGAGAAGATATAGCTTTTCTTCATATCAATTTGTAGATACCTCACTCATAAGCCTTTGGCAAAGGTAACAAGTATTGCTCTCCTGAAAACTGTACATATACACACACATTATTTTGCTTGCTCTGTTGGCAGAGACATAAAACCCCAAAGACTCCCCCTACCCCAGTGGATCTGGGTTTGGATGCTGAACTCCTGCTCTTCCAGTACAGAAAATGACTTAAACTTTGGGCTATTCAGAGGGCTATTGATAGCCCTCGGAAAACTCACTGTTTCTCATCTCAATATGTTTTGCTTTTTTTTTTCCCATCGCTACTCTCATTTATGCCTTAGAGATAAATTTTGCACATTGTTCCCCTACTCATAATAGTAAACCAATGGAGAACACAAGAAAAACCTTTTTTCTGTTTTATCGTGCCTGGTCTTCTAGTGTACATTAGCCAGCAGTAACAATAGCTCAGCACTCTCACAGTCGGGATTAGCTTTCATCTTAAAACTAATTATCATATTACAAAGGAATAGATTAATGTAAGAACAAAGACAGTAGACATGCTGATCACCATCACAGCACACACAAGGATGGGGCTCAGAAGTTTGAACAGAGAGAAGTGCTAAAGATAAAGGTTTAGATTTCACAATAAGATGTACACAAAATTATTATTACGTTCATCAAGGTGAGAAGTTTAACACTAAGTTGTAAAGATTTCTCATTAAAAATATGACTTGTTGTCACTGATGATATGCATTTGTTAAGAATACACTAATAATTAAACTATACCAAAGTGAAAATGTAACACTAATAACTAACATTGGTCATAGCACGACCTGGCTAGTCTTTTCAAGAGTTAGGGTTCTTGCTTTGCGGTCTTTTTTTCAATGGGTTGACTCATTAGTCAGAGATGTACTTTCATACACTGCTGATGGTGGAAGGCTATGGATCAGACATCAGACTATCCGGGAAGAATTTTAAAAATATAATTGCTTGTCACCAGCCCTTGTACTACACCCTCAATTGCCCATCTTTAATTAGAATTTTTGTCCACAGGCCCAGGAAGCAATGTTTATTGACAGTTCCTCTGGCAATTCTAACCAGCAGCCAGAGTTGAAACTCTGTTGTAGACCCTCTGTATCAACTTTTAATTTAAATGTAGCCATTTTGATGCTTTCTCTGACTGGAGCCAGTGATTTGCCTTTTAAGGAAACTGGTGAAAACTAAATCGAACACCCCTTGTTTTCACAATAATTGGAGACAGGGTAATTATTCTGAGTCATCTTGCAAATATGTCCTGTTATACAGGTTATTTTTAACAAATTTATATAGTTTAAGGCCCATATAAATAAATCAATCTATTTACAGATAAACAATCTTTAATCTGTATGAGCCAAGTCCCAAACGTTATCTGCAAATGGGCTAGATTTTGCATATGGCAGATAACTTGTAACTCAGTTGATATCCCAACAACCCTGTTGTCTTCCTTTAGCACAATACGCTCTTATCTTCCCTGGTTTGATTCTGTCTACCTATGCCCTAATAAGGAAAATATCTGGGCTCAGATTCTATCTTTTCTGCTTGCAGTAACTTTGATCAAGTTACTTAACCCTCTGTGATCCTGTTGAGGATAATAGCAATCTCATGTCACTGGGTTGTCGTGAAGAGAACTGAGATAATAACAGAGTAAGAACTCAGTAAATGTTTGAGGCTATTTTAAGGCATATAATTTTTTTTTTACAAACATGGAATAATAAAAAGCAAATAGCTTTGGAGTCCAGGAGATCTGAACAGCTGTGTGACTTCTGGCAAGTTACTTAACTTCTCTGTTTTCTGTGACTGCCATGAAGATTTAAAAAAAGACTTATGTATATAATTGACTATCTTCCCTGGTATCATCAGTATGTGAGAATGAATGCAGTAAAATTAAGAATACATTTTATCATTTCCTCCCCCTATCCCTTGCTTACAGCATCCATACTTTTTGGGGCTGAGACAGCAATGCTTAGCAAGAGTGCCGTCTGCTCCTCCATATCCACTTGCCAAGTTGCAGTTCGGCAGGGCCCTGAGGCTTCTGATTATTGAGTCATAAGTAGAAGCAACGTGTTTTTTATGACAACCTAACTTCTCTTCACTAACACATTCCTCCCATTGCCTAAAGACTTTCTAGAAGTAATAGTGAATTTCTGCAAGTACCAATGAATATACTTTCAGTTAATGGGAAATCCAGGATACCCCACTGCTACTTCTGAAGTATCTGCTACCTAACTACCAGGGGGCTATCATCACCTACTGGGCACTTCCATTTTCACTGTTACCTTCAAGATGCCTGATATGGTTTGGCTTTGTGTCTCCACCCAAATCTCATGTTGAATTGTAATCCCCAATGTTGATCTAGTGGGAGGTGATTAAATCATGGGGGCAGATTTCCCCCTTGCTGTTCTTGTGATAGTGGGTTCTCACAAGACCTTGTTGTTTGGCAGTGTGTGGCACTTCCCCCTTTGCTCTCTCTCTTCCTCTTGCTCTAGCCATGTAGGACTTGCCAGCTTTCCCTCTGCCTTCTGCCATGATTGTAAGTTTCCTGAGCTACCCGCTACCCCAGTCATGCTTCCTGTACAGCCTGTGGAACCATGAGTCAATTAAACCTCTTCCCTTTATAAATTACCCAGGCTCAGATAGTTCTCTGTAGCAATGTGAGAGCAGATGAATATGTGCCAAAACTATTTGTTGGTTTGTGAGAAAAAGGAGGCATGCCTCTTTTCCCTTTTTCATGTTACATTGAATTAGAAGACTAATAAGTAGTGTTGCTGGTGCCAATACTTTACTGAGTTGTAGTGGAAATGCCCTTTTATTGCTTGCTCTCTCTCCCTGACTGAGACAGGGTCCGTGAGCAGGAGACAATTCCAAGTGACCCAGTATCATTGAAGACTGAGTAGACTCAGAAGTTGCCCTGTCTTCTGATGACTAAGGGTTTCAAATTGGATTAGGCACATGATGTCTTACTTTTTTCTGCCCTTAAGGTGAGTTATTTTCCAGGAGGATCTCAGCACCTTCATAAGAATGGATTTGCCCAAATCTGTTCAGACATGCCTGAAATGCTTACGTGGATGCACTTAGCCTCAAACTGAGCTATACTCTCACGTGTGTGTACAGCACCCAGCGGAGCACTGGGAAACAGGTCCCACAAAGAGTGGTGCTGCTGGTGGAAAAGGTAGTCACCGTAGCTTATGTGGTAAGTTCTTTTTTTCTTGTTTCTAAAATTTAAAAGAAGTTCCTTTCTCTCTTCTTCCAGACTTTTCTATTTTTCATCCTTTGATTCATTATCATCAGAGAGTTTGATTAGCTTTCAGTTTTATGCAGAGCAGCGCCCTGGCCACTGGGTTGGATTTATTTTTATATCTAATAGGAATCAGGTCACAGAAGATGGTTTCAGAATGTCTCACATCCGGCCTCCCTCACCCACTAAAATGTTAACCTTTGTTCTTTTAAAATATTGATAAACACAATTGTTAATGAATTTTCCTTCAGTTTTCATCAGAGCTGAATCTTTAGACTTTTGGAATCTCATGAATCATAGGAAGTTCCCAAGGAAAATGGGAGCTTTTGGTGCTACAAAGTTTTTAAAAGGTTTTGATCTTTCTTTCAAGGTACTCGTCATGGGGCGTATGTGTGTCAAAATTTCACTTAGCTGATGTATTGTTATTAAAAGTGAATTGTTTCATTTCCTTTAGACAACACTAAAGGGAATGTTTTCTGCTAGTTTTAAGCGATAAAAATCTGAACACAATAGGTCTTAATATAACAAGCATTTGGGTGTTACTTTTTCCTCTGTTAAGAGAAAAAACAACCCCATTTATAAAGTGTTATTAAATCAAATTATTAATCCCAGTGGGATTTGAAACTCAGTAACAAAAATAATTGATATAATGTTACTTTTTCTGATTTTCCTGGGCTTCTTTACTAATTGGAAATTTTATTGCAAAATGAAAGCCTAAATAATTAATTTTTTTTTTTTTTTTTTTTGAGACAGAGTGTCACTCTGTCACCCAGGCTGGAGTGCAGTGGGATGATCTCAAGCACACTGCAACCTCCGCCTTCGTGGTTCACATGATGCTCATGCCTCAGCCACCAAAGTACCTGGGATTACAGGTTGCACCACCACGCCCAGCTAATTTTTGTATTTTTAATAGAGACAGGGTTTCACCATATTGGCCAGTCTGGTCTCGAATGCCTAACCTTAAGTGATCCACCTGTCTCGGCCTCCCAAAGTGCTGAAATTACAGGCGTGAGCCACCACACCTGGCCAACAATTGAATTTTTGAACTGGGAGAAAACCTGTTTAACTAAAATACTTATATTTATATAAATTTATATTTATATATCTCGCTCTGTCTTTCCTTATACACACACACACACACACACACACTCACATTCACACACATATATTTATATGCTGAGGCCCAAAGAGTTTGTATTATTTAGCAATGATACTGCTTTAGTCTGTTCAAAGTACTATAAAGATACCACCGACAGAGTGACCTAAACAACATTCATTTCTTACAATTCTGGAAGTTGGGGAGTCCAAGATCAAGGCACCTGCAGATTCAATGTCTAATAAGGGTTTACTTCCGGATCCACAGACTACCGTCTTCTTGATGTGTCTTCACATGGCAAAAAGAGCAAGGGAGCTCCCTTTAGTCTCTTTTATATGGGCACTAATTCTATTCATGTGACTCCACTTTCGGGACCTCATCACTTTCCAAAGGCCCCACCTGCCAAAACCATCACCTTGGGGATTAGGATTTCAATGTAAGAATTTGGGGAGGACACAAACTTCCCGTGTATGGCAGGCACAAAGTTAGTTAATGAAAGATCTGATTACATGGTAGTTTCTATTTATTAGCATAAAAATAGCTCCTTATAATAGGCTTTGATTTATGTCAAAAATATTTATATTTAGGCAAAATGTAAGCAAGAATTTTGCTAACATTGTGCACATACCATTAATATATACTAAACTCAGTCTACTTTTTCCCTCATCATTTTGTTACAGCTACAAAAATCTCTTGTTGCTAAATATAAGTTAAGAAAGAGAAGTTTTATAAAATAATGTGTTGAAACCTACGTTTATGAGACAAATACTAGTAATCCCCCACCTCCCTAAAGAAAAAATCTTAGTTTTAAATACTCCAGAAGGTCTCATGCTGAAATCACTTTTGCAAAATTTATGACAATGAGAAAAATTTGACATAGGAAAATTATGACAGTGAAAGAAATCTGACCAAACTGACTCCATCCTGCTTCTCATCTCCAAGCTGCCCTCATTCATACCTGGGTGAAGGCCATGCTAACTATGGGAGGAATTTACTTCATGGTTTAACTTTGAGAAAAGGAGGACAAGAGCCCCTTCCCAAAGCACACTTCTTCCTTGTTTGGGGACAAGACCACCTTTGTAAAACTAACAAATTAGTCATAAGATTAGAAATTATGGCTCAGGAGTGATGTAACCAGAGGCCACAAGATTCCTAAACTCTCCAATTGCTCCTGTAAATAACATCAGTATTGTAAAACCTAAGACTTGTATTTGAGGTATTTTTCAGACCCTGCAATCTGATGGACCAGCTAACACCATCCATACTAGTAAAGTGGCTCATCTAGTCTTGTGGCCCCCACCCAGGAACAGACTCAGAACAAGAAGACAAGTTTTGACTCCCTATGATTTATCCCCAACCCAACCAATCAGCATTCCCCATTCCCTAGCCCTCTGTCCCCCAAACTATCCTTAAAAATCCCTAGCTTCCACATTTTCATGGAGGTTGATTCGAGTAATAATAAACTCCTGTCCTTTCACTTGGCTGATACTGCGATTATTAAATTTTTTCTCTATTGCAAAAACTTGTTGTTCTCAGTGCACTTGTTTTTCTGGGAAGCAGGCAAGATTAACCCTTCGGGGGAGTACAATGCTATAATTTTATGAACCTGGTGTTTCACACTACCAAAATAGATACATTGAAATTCCAACTTCATATCAATACACTGCATGTTATTTATTTATTTATTTATTTATTTATTTATTTTATTATACTTTAAGTTCTAGGGTACATGTGCACAACATGCAGGTTTGTTACATATGTATACATGTGCCATGTTGCTGTGTTGCACCCATTAACTCATCATTTACATTAGGTATATCTCCTAATGCTATCCGTCTCCCCTCCCCCTCCCCACAATAGGTCCCAGTGTGTGATGCTCCCCTTCCTGTGTCCAAGTGATCTCATTGTTCTATTCCCACCTATGAGTGAGAACATGCAGTGTTTGGTTTTCTGTTCTTGCAATAGTTTGCTGAGAATGATGGTTTCCAGTTACATCCATGTCCCTACAAAGGAGATGAACTCATCCTTTTTTATGGCTGCATAGTATTCCATGGTGTATATGTGCCACATTCTCTTAATCCAGTCTCTCATTGATGGACATTTGGGTTAATTCCAAGTCTTTGCTATTGTGAATAGTGCCGCAATAAACATACATGTGCATGTGTCTTTATAGTAGCATGGTTTATAATCCTTTGGGTATATACCCAGTAATGGGATGGCTCGGTCAAATGGTATTTCTAGTTCTAGATTCTTGAGGAATCGCCACACTGTTTCCACAATGGTTGAACTAGTTTACAGTCCCACCAACAGTGTAAAAGTGTTGCTGTTTCTCCACCTCCTCTCCAGCAACTGTTGTTTCCTGACTTTTTAGTGATTGCCATTCTAACTGGTGTGAGATGGTATCTCATTGTGGTTTTGATTTGCATTTTTCTGATGGCGGGTGATGATGAGCATTTTTTCATGTGTCTGTTGGCTGTATGAATGTCTTCTTTTGAGAAATGTCTGTTCATATCCTTTGCCCACTTTTTGATGGGGTTGTTTGTTTTTTTCTTGTAAATTTGTTGGAGTTCTTTGTAGGTTCTGGATATTAGCCCCTTGTCAGATGAGTAGATTGCAAAAATTTTCTCCCATTCTATAGGTTGCCTGTTCACTCTGATGGTAGTTTCTTTTGCTGTGCAGAAGCTCTTTCATTTAATTAGATCCTGTTTGTCAATTTTGGCTTTTGTTGCCATTGCTTTTGGTGTTTTAGGCATGAAGTCCTTGCCCATGCCATTGTCCTGAATGGTATTACCTAGGCTTTCTTCTAGGGTTTTTATGGTTTTAGGTCTAACATTTAAGTCTCTAATCCATCTTGAATTAATTTTCATATAAGGAGTAAGGAGAGGATCCAGTTTCAGCTTTCTACTTATGGGTAGCCAATTTTCCCAGCACCATTTATTAAATAGGGAATCCTTTCCCTATTTCTTCTTTGTTAGATTTGTCAAAGATCAGATGGCTGTAGATGTGTGGTATTATTTCTGAGGGCTCTGTTCTGTTCCATTGGTCTATATCTCTGTTTTGGTACCAGTACCATGCTGTTTTGGTTACTGTAGGCTTGTAGTATAGTTTGAAGTTAGGTAGCGTGATGTCTCCAGCTTTGTTCTTTTGGCTTAGGATTGTCTTGGCAATGCTGGCTCTTTTTTGGTTCCATATGAACTTTAAAGCAGTTTTTTCCAATTCTGTGAAGAAAGTCATTGGTAGCTTAATGGGGATGACATTGAATCTATAAATTACCTTGGGCTGTATGGCCATTTTCACAATATTGATTCTTCCTATCCATGAGCATGGTATGTTCTTCCATTTGTTTGTGTACTCTTTTATTTCGTTGAGCAGTGGTTTGTAGTTCTCCTTGAAGAGGTCCTTCACATCCCTTGTAAGTTGGATTCCTAGGTAGTTTATTCTCTTTGAAGCAATTGTGAATGGGAGTTCATTCATGATTTGGCTCTCTGTCTGTTACTGGTGTATAAGAATGCTTGTGATTTTTGCACATTAATTTTGTATCCTGAGACTTTGCTGAAGTTGCTTATCAGCTCAAGGAGATTTTGGGCTGAGACAATGGGGTTTTCTAAACATACAATCATGTCATCTGCAAACAGGGACAATTTGAGTTCTTCTTTTCCTAACTGAATACTCTTTATTTCTTTCTCTTGCCTGATTGCCCTAGCCAGAACTTCCAACACTAAGTTGAATAGGAGTGGTGAGAGAGGGCATCCCTGGGTGGAGCCAGTTTTCCCAGAAAAGGGAATGTTTCCAGGTTTTGCCCATTCAGTATGATATTGGCTGTGGATTTGTCATAAATAGCTCTTATTGGTTTGAGATACCTTCCATCAATACCGAATTTCTTGAGAGTTTTTAGCATGAAGGCTGCTGAGTTTTATCAAAGGCCTTTCCTGCATCTATTGAGATAATCATGTAGTTTTTGTCTTTGGTTCTGTTTATATGCTGGATTATGTTTATTGATTTGCATATGTTTAACCAGCCTTGTATCCCAGGGATGAAGTCCATTTAATCATGGTGGATAAGCTTTTTGATGTGCTGCTGAATTCGGTTTGCCATTATTTTATTGAGGATTTTTGCATCAATGTTCATCAGGGATATTGATCTAAAATTCTCTTTTTTTGTTGTGTCTCTGCCAGGCTTTGGTATCAGGATGATGTTGGCCTCATAAAATGAGTTAGGGAGGATTCCCTCTTTTTCTATTGATTGGAATAGTTTCACAGGAATGGTACCAGCTCCTCTTAGTACCTGTGATAGAATTCAGCTGTGAATCTCTCTGATCCTGGACTTTTTTAGATTGGTAGGCTTTGTTCCGTTGCTGGCAATGAGCTGTGTTCTTTTGGAGGGGGAGATGCGCTCAGATTTTTTGAATTTCCAGCTTTTCTGCACTGCTTTTTCCCCATCTTTGTGGTTTCATCTGCCTTTGGTCTTTGATGATGGTGATGTACTGATGGAGTTTTGGTGTGGGTGTCCTTTCTGTTTGTTAGTTTTCCTTCTAATGGTCAGGACCCTCAGCTGCAGATCTGTTGGAGGTCCACTCCAGACCCTTTTTGCCTGGGTATCAGCAGCGGAGGCTGCAGAAGATAGAATATTGCCATACAGCAAGTATTGCTGTCTGATTCTTACTCTGAAAACTTCGTCTCAGAGGTGTACCCAGCTGTGTGAGGTATGAGGTGTCAGTCTGCACCTAGTGGGGGATGTCTCCCAGTTAGACTACTCAGGGGTCAAGGACCCACTTGAGCAGGCAGTCTGTCCATTCTCAGATCTCAACCTCCGTTTTGGGAGAACCACTGCTCTCTTCAAAGCTCAATTGAAAATGTAGAAATCACCCATCTTCTGTGTCGCTCACACTGGGAGCTGGAGGCTGGAGCTGTTCCTATTTGGCCATCTTGGGCACCAGCTGGAAAACATTTCTTATTTGCTGCATTCCAGGACTGGCTAAGGGAAGAAAGAGGGAAGGGTTGAGTCAGAGGTGTGTGTGGCTTCAGGACTGGTGGTAAGTTGAGTCTGGGTGGTGAGGGTGAAGTCTGTGAGTGAGAGCTGAGGAACTGAAGTGGGAAAGAACTAAGAGAATTGCGGAGGAAAGAGCTGAGAGGTGGGCTGAAAGTGCCGCTGCATGTTTTTACATCAACAAAAGCATCAGCCTCCTTACCAAATATGGATATTCAATTGAAATCTGAAATAATTAAATATTAAGGTAACAACCGTTAGTAATATAAAGAGAAGTTTACAATTACATTAACAAGTGTGATGACATTTATTTGAGGACACTATTCTGTTGGGACACAGAACTGTGAATCTTTTCCATGAAATCCTTATCTTAATTGAATTAGGCATTTCCCAAGTACTGTATACATATTTTTATTATAGAATGCTTATTAGATATCTCTTGCACAGTACTTAAAATCCTTTCAGCCTCACTTCTAATTCCAGTCACTGCCGCAGCTACCTAATACCTACTTCAGTCAGTTTCATCCAGGAGCAAACTGACAGTCTCTCCCTATGTGCCTCTCACTTTCTACCTTGCCTGGAGTTTTCTGATGCCTTCAGGTATGGGACACCTACAAAAACTTGCCCAAACTTGTATCAGTGTGAGTTCAATAAGAGAAGCAGAACCATTAGAGGCTCAATTTAAATTTATATTTGTTATCAGGATTTCACCATAAGTAATTGATGCTGTTTAGACTATCAGTGTAAGGCCACAGTATTGTTTTAATGTTGTCTTTTTTTTTCTTTACTGTAAATAATCAAGTTTTATTTTCAGTTGAAAGTTCAATGTCCTTTGTACTTGCAAAGGACATGAATTCATTCTTTGTTTATGGCTGGTGGTTTGTTGCACTCATCAACCTGTTACCTACATTAGGATTTCTCCTGTTATCCCTCCCCTTACTCCTCACCCCGTGACAGGCCCCAGTGTGTGATGTTCTCCTCCTTGTGTCCATGTGTTCTCATTGTTCAGCTCCCACTTATGAGTGAGAACATGCAGTCTTTGGTTTCAGTTCCTATGTTAGTTTACTGAGAATGATGGTTTCCAGCTTCATCCATGTCCCTGCAAAGGACATTAACTCATTTTTTTTATGGCTGCGTAGTATTCCATGGTGTATATGTGCCACATTTTCTTTATCCAGTTTATTATTGATGGGCATTTGAGTTGGTTCCAACTCTTTGCTATTGTGAATAGTGCTGCAACAAACATATGTGTGCATGTGTCTTTATAGTAGAATGATTTATAATACTTTGGGTATATACCCAGTAATGGGGTTGCTGGGTCAAATGGTATTTCTGGTTCTAGATCCTTGAGGAATCGCCACACTGTCTTCCACAATGGTCAAACTAATATTCACTCCCACCAACAGTGTAAAAGCATTCATATTTCTCTACATCCTCTCCAGCATCTGTTGTTTCCTGACCTTTTAATGATCACCATTCTAACTGGTGTGAGATGGTATCTTACTGTGGTTTTGATTTGCATTTCTCTAATGGCCCGTGATGATGAGTGTTTTTTATATGTTTGTTCACCACATAAATGTCTTCTTTTGAGAAGTGTCTGTTCATATCCTTTGCCCACTTTTTGATGGGGTTGTTTGTTTTTTTCTTGTAAATTTGTTTAAGTCCCTTGTAGATTCTGGATATTAGCCCTTTGTCAGGATAAACTGCAAATTTTTTTCTGATTCTATAGGTTGCATGTTTACTCTGATGATAGTTTCTTTTGCCATACAGAAGCTCTTTAGTTTAATTAGATACCATTTGTCAATTTTGGCTTTTGTTGCAATTGCTTTTGGTGTTTTAGTCTTAAAGTCTTTGCCCATGCCTATGTCCTGAATGGCATTGCCTAGGTTTTCTTCTAGGATTTTTGTGGTTTTAGGTCTTATGTTTAAGTCTTTAATCCATCTTGAATTAATTTTTGTATAAAGTGTAAGGAAGGGGTACAGTTTCAGTTTTCTGCATATGGCTAGCCAGTTTTCTCCACACCATTTATTAATAAGGAATCCTTTCCTTTCCCCATTGCTTGTTTTCATCAGGTTTGTCAATGATCAGATGGTTGTGGACATGTGGTGTTATTTCTGAGGCCTCTGTTCTGTTCCATTGGTCTATATATCTGTTTTGATACCAGTACTGTGCTGTTTTGGTTACTGTAGCCTTGAGGTATAGTTTGAAGTCAGGTAATGTGATGCTTCCAGCTTTGTTCTTTTTGCTTAGGATTGTTTTGGCTATATGGCCTCTTTTTTGGTTCCAGATGAAATTTAAAGTAGTTTTTTCTAACTCTGTGAAGAAAGTCAATGGTAGCTTGATGGGAATAGCATTGAATCTGTAAATTACTTTGGGCAGTATGGACATTTTCACAATATTGATTCTTCCTATCCATGAGCATGTAATGTTGTTTCATTTGTTTGTGTCCTCTCTCATTTCCTTGAGGAGGGGTTTGTAGTTCTCCTTGAAGAGGTCCTTCACATCCCTTGTAAGTCATATTCCTAGGTATTTTATTCACTTTGTAGCAATTATGAATGGAAGTTCAGTCATGATTTGGCTCTCTGTTTGTCTATTATTAGTGTACAGGAATGCCTGTGATTTTTGCACATTGATTTTGTATCCTGAGACTTTGCTGAAGTTGCTTATCAGCTTAAGGAGATTTTGGGCTGAGACAATGGGGTTTTCTAAATGTACAATCACGTCATCTGCAAACAGAGACAATTTAACTTCCTCTCTTCCTATTTGAATACCCTTTATTTCTTTTTCTTGCCTGATTACCCTGGCCAGAACTTCCAATACTATGTTGAGTAGGCGTGGTGAGAGAGGGCATCCTTGTCTTGTGCCGGTTTTCAAAGGGAATGCTTCCAGTTTTTGCCCATTCAGTATGATATTGGCTGAGGGTTTGTCATATATAGCCCTTATTATTTTGAGATACGTTCCATCAATACCTAGTTTATTGAGAGTTTTTAGCATGAATAGGTGTTGAATATTATCGAAGGCCTTTTCTGCATCCATTGAGATAATCATGTGCTTTTTTTCATTGGTTCTGTTTATGTAATGGATTATGTTTATTGATTTGCATATGTTTAACCTGCCTTGCATCTCAGGGATGAATCCAACTTGATCACGGTAGATAAACTTTTTGATATGCTGCTGGATAAACTTTTTGATATGCTGCTGGATATGGTTTGCCAGTATTTTATTGAGGATTTTTGCATCGATGTTCATCAGGGATATTGGCCTGAATTTTTCATTTTTTGTTGTGTTTCTGAAAGAGTTTGGTATCCGGATGATGCTGGCCTCATAAAATGAGTTAGGGAGTAGTCCCTTCTTTTCTATTGTTTGGAATATTTTCAGAAGGAATGGTACCAGAAATTATTTGTACTTCTGGTAGAATTCAGCTGTGAATCTGTCTGATACTAGGCGTGTTTTGGTTGGTAGGCTTTTAATTACTGCCTCAATTATATAACTTGTTCTTGATCTATTTGGGGACTTGACATCTTCCTTGTTTAGTCTTGGGAAGGTGTATGTGTCCAGGAATTTATCCATTTATTCTAGACTTTCTAGTTTATATGTGAAGAGGTGTTTATAGTATTCTCTGATGGTAGTTTGTTTTTCTGTGGGATCAGTGGTGATAATCCCCTTTATCATTTTTTATTGTGTCTATTTGATTCTTCTGGTTTTTCTTCTTTATTAGTCTGGCTATCTCTTTTGTTGATCTTTTCAAAAAACCAGCTCCTGGTTTCATTGATTTTTTTGAAGGGTTTTTTGTGTCTCTATCTCCTTCAGTTCTGCTCTGATCTTAGTTATTTCTTGTCTTCTGCTAGCTTTTGAATTTGTTTGCTCTTGATTCTCTAGTTCTTTAAATTGTGATGTTAGGGTGTTGATTTTAGATCTTTCCCACTTTCTCCTGTGGACATTGAGTGCTATAAATTTCCCTCTAAATGCTGTTTTAGCTGTGTCCCAGAGATTCTGGTGTGTTGTATCTTTGTTCTCATTGGTTTCAAATAACTTATTTATTTCTGCCTTAATTTTGTTATTTACCCAGTAGTCATTCAGGAGCAGGTTGTTCAGTTTCCATGTAGTTGTGCAGTTTTGAGTGAGTTTATTATTCCTGAATTCTAATTTGATTGCACTGTGGTCTGAGAGACTGTTTCTTATCATTTCCATTCTTTTGCATATGCTGAGGAGTGTTTTACTTTCAATTATGTGGTCAATTTTAGAATAAGTGCAATGTGGTGCTGAGAAAGATGTATATTCTGTTTATTTGGGGTGGAGAGTTCTGTAGATGTCTATTAGGTCTGCTTGGTTCAGAGCTAAGTTCGAGTCCTGAATATCCTTGTTAATTTTCTGTCTCATTGATCTGTCTAATATTGACAGTGGGTGTTAAAGTCTCCCCTTATTATTGTGTGGGAGTCTAAGTCTCTTTGTAGGTCTCTAAAAACTTGCTTTATGAATCTGGGTGCTACTGTGTTGGGTTTATATATATTTGGGATTGTTAGCTCTTCAGGTTGCATTGATCGCTTTACCATTATGCAATGCCCTTCTTTGTCTCTTTTGATCTTTGTTGGGTTAAAATCTGTTTTATCAGAGACTAGGATTGTAACCCCTGCCTTGTTTTTTTTTTTTTTTTTGCTTTCCCTTTGCTTGGTAAATATTCCTCCATCCCTTTATTTTGATCCTAATGTGTGTCTTTGCACATGAGATGGGTCTCCTGAATACAGCACACTGATGGGTCTTGCCTATTTATCCAATTTGCCAGTCTGTGTCTTTTACCTGGGACATTTAGCCCATTTACATTTAAGGTTAATATTGTTATGTGTGAATTTGATCCTTTTATCATGATGCTAACTGATTGGTATGTTTTTGCCATGGCTGGTACCAGCTGTTCCTTTCCATATTTAGTGCTTCCTCCAGCAACTCTTGTAAGGCCTGAGCACTTGCTTGTCTGTAAAGGATTTTATTTCTCCTTCACTTATGAAGCTTAGTTTGGCTGGATATGAAATTCTGGGTTGAAAATTCTTTTCTTTAAGAATGTTGAATATTGGCCCCCACTCACCTCTGGCTTGTAGGGTTTCTGCAGAGAGATCAGATGTTAGTCTGATGGGTTTCTCTTTGTGGGTATTCCAACCTTTCTCTCTGGCTGCCCTTAACATTTTTTCCTTCATTTCAACCTTGGTGAATCTGATGATTGTGTATCTTCAGTTTGCTCTTCTCAAGGAGTATATTTGTGGTGTTCTCTGTATTTTCTGAATTTGAATGTGGGCTTGTCTTGCTAGGTTGAGGAAATTCTCCTGGATAATATCCTGAAGAGTGTTTTCCAGCTTGGTTCCTTTCTCCCTGTCACTTTCAGGTACACCAATCAAATGTAGGTTTGGTCTTTTCACACAGTATCATATTTCTTGGAGGCTTTGTTGATATATTTTCATTCTTTCATCTGTAATCTTGTTTTCATGCATTACTTCATTAAGTTGATCTTCAATCTCTGATATCCTTTCTTCCACTTGATCAATTCAGCTATTGATACTTGTGTATGCTTCACAAAGTTCTCGTGCTGTGTTTTTCAGCTCCAGCAGGTAATTTATATTCTTCTCTAAACTAGTTATTCTAGTTAGCAATTCCTTTTACCTTTTTTCAAGCTTCTTAGCTTCCTTGCATTGGGTTAGAACATGCTCCTTTAACTCAGAGGAGATTTTTATCACCCGCCTTCTGAAGCCTACTTCTGTCAATTTGTCAAACTCATTCTCCATACAGTTTTGTCCCCTTGCTGGAAAGGAGTTGTGATACCTTGGAGGAGAAGACGAGTTTTGATTTTTGGTATTTTCAGCCTTTTTGCGCCGGTTTTTCCTCATCTTCATGGATTTATCTACCTTTGGTCTTTGATGTTGATGCCTTTGGATGGGGTTTCTGTGTGGATGTCCTTTTTGTTCATGTTGATGCTATTCCTTTCCTTCTAACAGTCAGGCCCCTCTGCTGCAGGTTTGCTCGTGTTTGCTGCATGTCCACTCCAGACCCTGTCTGCTTAGATATCACCAGCAGAGGCTGCAGATCAGCAATGAATGAGGCCTGTTTCTTCTTCTGGAAGCTTCATCCCAGAGGGGCACCTGCCAGGTGACAGCCAGAGCTCTCCTGTATGAAGTGTCAGTCAACACTTGCTGGGAGGTGTCTCCCTGTCAGGAGGCACGGGGGTCAGGGTCCCACTTGAGGAGGCAGTCTGTCCCTTAGCACAGCCTGAGTGCTGTGCTGGCAGATCCCCTGCTCTCTTCAGAGTCCGCAGGCAGGAACATTTAAGTCTGCTGAAGCTGTGTCCACAGCTGCCCCTTCCCCCAGGTGCTCTGTCCCAGGGAGATGGGAGTTTTATCCATAAGCCCCTGACTGACCTGTTGCCTTTCTTTCAGTGATGGCCTGCCCAGAGAGGAGGAATCTATAGAGGCAGTCTGGCTACAGCGGCTTTGCAGAACTGTGGTGGGCTCCGCCTAGTCCAAACGTCCCTGTGGCTTTGTTTACACTGCTGAGGAAAACCGCCTACTCAAGTCTCAGTAATGGCTGACGCCCCTCCCCCCACCAAGCTCAAGCATCCCAGGTTGACTTCAGACTGCTATGTTGACAGCAAGCCAGTGGATCTTAGCTTGCTGGGCTCCATGGGGTGGGATCCCCTGAGCTAGACCACTTGGCTCCCTGGCTTCAGCCTCCTTTCCAGGGGAGTGAACGGTTTTGTCTCCGTGGAGTTCCAGGTGCCACTGGGGTATCAAAAAAAATCCTGCAGCTAGCTCAGTGTCTGTCCAAATGACTGCCCAGTTTTGTGCTTGAAACCTGGGCCCTGGTGGCATAGGCACCCAAGGGAATCTCCTAGTCTGCGGGTTGCAAAGACCACGGGAAAAGCATAGTGTCTGGGCTAGATAGCACCATCCCTCACAGCAGGGTCCCTCATGGCTTCCCTTGGCTAGGGAAGGGAGTTCCCTAACCCCTTGCTTACTGAGTGAGGTGATGCCCTACCCTGCTTCAGTTGGCCCTCCATGTGCTGCACCCACTCTCTAACCAGTCCCAGTGAGATGAGCCAGGTACCTCACTTGGAAATGCAGAAATCACCCGCCTTCTGTGTTGGTCTCACTGGGAGCTGCAGACCTGAGCTGTTCCTATTCGGCCATCTTGCCAGCCACTTTCTTAGCCATTTTAAATTACATGGACTATCTCCCTTGTCCCATGCCGTGTCCACTTGCTCTTTTTAAAAACATTCATATTTTAATTTAAAAGACTTTATGATGCAACATTTTATATGCACAAAAGAAATTATATAACTTGTGCTAGCTTAAAAAGCAAAATAATAAAATGAACACTTGTTAATCGATTACCCAACCTCAGAAATTTACTGTCACCAATGTCATTGAAGCTACCTGTTTGTTCCTCCCTGATCCTATTGCCCTCTTTCTCCAGGTGTTAACCCTATCTTAAGGCTTATGTTGACTTGCAGTCTTTCTATAGTTTCACCACAAAATCAGCAATGTATTTTTTTGGTTTTGAAATTCATAAAAAGAGCGTATCACACAACATGAATGGCTATCAGCATATCCCCACTAGAATGTCAACTCCATAAGAGCAAAGCCTTTTGCCTATTTTATTCACTGATATATCCCAAGTAACTATAAAAGGATCTGGCACACGGTAGACACTCAAAAAATATTTATTAACTAAATTAGTAAAAATATAAGCCTTCCAAATAGTTTTGTCCATTTCTTCATATCTGAAGCTTGACAGTTAGGCTTAGTTGCTTAACTGATTGAACACCATGATTGTCAGGTACTATTTTTATTGGTTTACTACCTTACTTATACAGCTATTTCACTTTTGGCCTTAGTTAATGCTCTATGCATGAACTCAGCTCTTGTAAATAAATCCATTTTGATAATGTAAGGTTTCTTTCTGCTTTTCTCCACTGTCTGATTATAATTAGCCCAAACAAGAAATGCTTCTTTAATACAACGAATTTTGCCTCGGTCATAGAAACTGTAGGATGGGACAAAAGAACGGATTTCCTTCTTTCTGCTGCTGAATCACAGATTCTCCTAAGTAAGTAATACTTACTTAACCCAACATCTCAGGGATTCATAGGTCTGACCAAACATTAGAGTTCTTTGTTGTCTTGTAATATGTATGCTGTTCTGCTGTATATCACTATCAGTATACTTTGTATATTTTTAATGTCATTTAAGATGCACAATTCCTTGAGTCAAATGTCCTGCACTGAGAACTCCTTCAGGAATTAGTTTTATTTTCAAATGTGAATTTCTTAGGTTTACTATTTTCTTAGTATATATATTTTGTGTGTGTGTGTGTGTGTGTGTGTGTGTATTTCTTCCTATTGCTGTCATGGAATCTTTGCTGGAAGTCCTGTGTGATAAAACCTCCAATATGTGGAATGTTATTAACTGTTGCTAAAGACCTTTGGATGCAAAGCAGAGTTTCTTTTCTTGAAAGAATTGTGCAGTGGAAAAGAGAAGACTGCTTTGTGATTATAGCAGTTCTTTAACTGAATTAAGAGAGGCAATCATTGGTGTTTCTACTATGTTGCCAGGGACTTCTATTTATTATCAAGGCATTCCTTTATATTCTGCTTTGTAAAACTGGAAATTCCCTGAGAAATCTCCGAGAAAGCTGAATGCCATATAAAGAAAAAGAAAACTGAAACCAAGGAGGACAATATGTGGGGAAAAAAGGAAGCTAAGACGTTAGAACTGTGCTATTTCCTAAAGATTAACATGAAAAGATATAACAATGTTAGTTTTTGGATACAAGCATACATATTGTTTGCACCAAGTGTTGCTTTTTCCTAGTCTATAATCAATGAACAAGCATCTCTTGAACATATTGTATTTACTTAGCACAGTTTGAGACACTGTGGGGTATTCTAAAGAATAATCTGTAGAGCACTTGCCTTTCAAGAGCCTACAATTGAGTAGGAGGAATGCAATGACACATTTAAGCCATAAGGCAAGGCAAGATGATACTTAATTACCATAAGTACTAACTTATGAGGTACAGACTATTAGTACTATAAAATGTATTGGGTTCTTGAAATACTCTATTTCTTGTCTGAGTGGTAATTACATAGGTATTCTTTTCACAACCTGTTTTAAAACTGTACACGTTTTATTTACCTTTTTAAAAATCATAATTCACAATAAAAATTTTAAGTGATAGAAAGAGAAGGAGATGAATAAGGCCTGGAATAACTGGAAAAAAAAAAACTTGTGGGGGAAATATAACTTAAGAATTGGTACAGAAGAGAGAGCAGATCAATACAAATGCAAATGTAGCACAGTTGTGGATGAGTTGGGGTGCAGATGGGTTGCAAGGAAAGAGGGTACCAACTAGAGTGGGCTTAGAGTTTGGGGTGGGTTGTATGGGGTGGTGCAGTAGCTAACATGAGCCTGGACAATTTGAGAGTCAGTGATTGTGGGGTTGAAGGAGGACTTTGAGATGGAATTAGAAGAGCTTAGACTGATGTACCAGGTCATCCATATGTTTGGGGTTTTAAATTAGGCAAAAGATTGATGACAATGGAATTAAAGAAAAAAATAATGTAGTTGTGCTATGTCTTCTCCATGAAAACAGGATACGCAGCTGAAAGGATGTGGGGATGATTTGGATAAATGAACCACGTATTTTATGCTCCTGGGAGAATAACAGTGCCAGTGATAGAGTAGTTGGTAGAAGCAGTTGGTTAAGAGGAGGAGGTAATTCTGGTCTTTCAAATGCAGAATTTGGAGTGATAATGACAGTAGGGAGTAGCTATATGGGCATAGAGGAAAGGCACATAAAGACATTTTGATGAGCATTTTCAAATGTAAAATATCACAACCAGAAATGAATCCCCATATTGTGTTATATGACAGACATCATAAAGCACCTAAGCAATGCTGCTTTCACATCAAAGGCTAAATATCAAGGTAATTCTCCCTCCTTGAATGTGGTAGCCAAACCCACATATTCCTCTTCCTTTCCATTTCTGACAGTTCTATAAATACCTAAATTCAAAGCAAAGTCTGTTTATTTTATTGGGGAGAAAGCAGATGTTCCAGTTGTTGGTGATTTCTATGCAAGATGAGCCATCCTTACTATATTTTAAATCATTTTGAACTTGTGTCTTTTTTGCAAACTTGGAGAATTATACTATAGAAATGGAAATCTATAAAACTCCAAAGGGCAGACAGAATTAAGGAGGCAGATTTTGATTCAATAAAGAAAGAACTTTCTAAAAATGTGAATGATCCATAAATGGAAAAATCCTAAGTATATTCCCTCTTCTGGAAATATTTTAGCAAAAGCTTGACACTGTAGCGATTCTATATATAGGATTCTCACTTTGAGTCAGTGATTGGACTAAAAGACTTCCATGACACTTTATATATTTATTTTCTCCCTCTCATGTGTTGAGGCTCGGTGAGGAAAATTTTGAATAATACCAATAAATTTGTTCATTTATTCATCCAAGCAGGTTTGTTTTTCCTGTGAGCCTGGAACTGGGCTAGGCACTGGGGATGAAACAGTGAAAGAGACTCTGATCCTTGTTCTCAGTAATCTTGTAGTCTAATAAGGGATACAGTGAACACAGTGTTAAATGCTAACATAGAAGTAAATACCTGGAAATCAAGGTGAGAACGGCTCACACTTAAGGAGTCAAAGAAGACCTTTGAGAGTAAATAGCATATACCCTGAAACATCAACTATTGCACCAAACTGGACCGTTGAAGACAGAAGAGGCTTAAGACCTTTCTATCAGTCTGCTTGCCCAGTATTCACTATCTGTACACAAAAATTCTATAGCAAAGCCCATTTTCAGAAAACACAGCCTTATAGAAGGACTCTCAATATGACAGAATGAACTACAGTTTCAGAAATGTAGTTTGGCTTTCTAGAAAACATAAATCCATTTGAGTCTAAAATATTTTAAAACCTAAATAAAATCCTTATCCCCATGAAATGATATTGTCAAGTATTAATTGCTTTCTCCTATATTACCTTGACCCTGAACCTCCCCTATCCAGGCAACTAAACTGAATTGTTCCATTGGCCCAAACAGAGATGTGAAGAAGAAGGGAAGAGGAGGGAATTGCAGCACAATCAGAAAATAAATATAACACATTCTTGACTTTTCAGTTTTAAATGCCCACCTATGCAATACAAAGATTAAATCAAATACATGCTGGAGCAGTTTCCTTTCTCAAAAGGAAATAATTTAAACCTTTATCTGGACTAAGAGAAGAAAAGGGATATAGTGGAGATGGGAAACAAGATTGTTAAGACATTGATGAGACTCTCTTAGAAAAGAACACCAGACCCTACTTCCCCATACCTCTCCCTCAGTAATTAGCCCCTCGGGGAGATAAGAGCAATAGAATCCTTCGATAAGGTCAAGGTTCTTAGGGTAAATCTATGCTGTATCTCCGATCAGTGCTTTGCAAATTTCAATGTGCATAAAAATTACCTGAGGATTTTGTTAAAATGCACTTTTAATTGAGTAGTTCTGAAATGTGGCCCAGGATTCTGAACATTCCCAGGTGATCCTAATGCAGATAATCCATGGTTCACTCTTTGAATAGCAAGATAATGGGGAATTTTTGAAGACAATATTGTCTCTAGAAATTCCCTCTACCATCATGGAGCAGGCTTAGTAGCAGATATGGTTATGTATGTGGGTGTGGGCACTTAGACCCCGAGGCGGCCTTACTGAGCTTCCTAAGAGCCAATAGTGGTGTATGAGAGGAATTAATATTTTTATGTTTTTCAAAAAGGGTGCAGAAACTAGCCAGATAATTGGCAAGGGGCTCATGGTCATAATGAGGGGACTCCATGATGAGGGGGAAGCAGTAGGAACCACACCACCGTGGTGCAGGTAGGAACAGGGACACCTCTGCAGATGCCA
This sequence comes from Chlorocebus sabaeus, assembly GCF_047675955.1. Lineage (NCBI taxonomy): Eukaryota > Metazoa > Chordata > Mammalia > Primates > Cercopithecidae > Chlorocebus > Chlorocebus sabaeus. Next base: position 35,754,484 of record NC_132923.1, on the reverse strand, counting down.
TCAAGAAGGTTTGTGCAAGGCTCCGTGGGCTAGAACATCTCCACGGGAGCCAATATGAAGGACAGATGACAAGCATGAGCCAGTTATCCTTCCACTACCCCCATCAGACCCACAATGCCATAAGCTCCTGGAAATTAAATTTCACATCAGAGGGGAGAGAAGACCCGAACAACTGAGTTTACCTAGAACTGAGCAAATTATTTTATCTGCTACTGGGGGAAAAAGGGAGATGTTAAGGTCAAAACCAAGTTGTTACATAAAAATAAAATTATTTTCTTAAATGCTCATACTTATGACCCGAGAACTTTGTACTCACTACAGAATATACATAAGAAATTTGATGGTTAATGCTCCCAAATAGTAATTTACATGAAAATTCAAACTACCAGTAAATTAGAGGTTTATTTTGAGAGGAGAAACTGATGTTTTATAGAATCTAATATTCCATGTAGGCCCTAGGACAGTACTTTAAAGAGGTTGGAGGATTCAAAATGATTTTAACTTCTTTTGGAAAATAAGAATTTGAAATGTTGTGAAAAAGATGGATTAAAATTAAATTAAATTAAATTAAAATTTTATCTCGGTTTTTTAAAGAAATAATGCAGAAAGTGAAAAATGAGAAAAAAATCAGTTCATGGACAGAAGGAATTGCTATGTTTTGATTACCCAGTGTGTGCCAGGCATTGTGATGGGCACACACAATAACAGAAAATTGCCCTAATGTTGTCAATAACCTTGTAAATAGATTTAATTCTTCCCCTTTGTAGATGAGTAAATAAAGACTAAAGAAGTTATGTGGTAGAGCCAAGGTTTAAATTCAGGCTTATCTGGTTACAAAGAGTCAAGTTTTGGGGTTTTTTGTAAATAAAGATGAAAGATCCAAAGAATAATAAATGTTTCGAGATCAAAGTTGTGGGATTAGTGATGCCAAATACTTACTCATAGCACAGTAATAAGAATAACAGCTATCAGACAGAGACATGGGGTGAAGAACATGGCAGAGCACAGAAGAAAAAGAAGGAAAACTGGCATTTATTGATATCTAGAACTGAACCAAAGCTAGAATGTTTATTAACACTCACAGCAGTAAGAACATTCACTCTACAACCATTCTGTGCAGATCAGTTTGGAGCAAAAGCTTTAGAAAAGATGTGTATTCAACATATTAAAGAAAAGTGCTCCCTCTTTGCACATCTATTCCAAATGATAATAGCTAATACAAATTGAATATTTATTATATGTTGGGTAATATTTTAAATACTTATATGTATTAATTCATTTAATGCTCACAAAAAGTCCTATGAAGTAAGTATAATTATTATTACAGAGCGAACACCTGAGATGCTGGGGCACAGAGAGATTATGTCATTTGCTCAGTCACACAGCTTAGGAATAATGGAGTCAGGATGTGAACTCAAGCACCAGGCTTCAGTTTTTAAGTGTATTACTGATGCCCTCACTTACTTTCAGTCATTTTTCCAAGTATGGAGCGTCAACTATCTTCATAGACCTGCATTAGGCTCTCTGAGGCATACAGAAAAGCACAAGATATGTTTTCTGCCCCAGCTTATAAAATAATAAAATAAACTATATTGATTTGGTGTACCTTTAAAATGTGTGTGTGTGTGTGTGTGTGTAATCATTCCAATGCCTGAAAATTGACTGTTGTGATTACCTAAGGCCATTTGATGCTGTTCATGAGACAAGAGTACCGTAGGTCCCAACACAAGACTGAACAGATCAGTTGTAGCAATTGGCATTCACTGAGTAATTTATTTTGAACTCATTCAGTATGATCTTATAATGAGAATCATGTTAATTATAATAAATAAATATATTTCCTTATACATATAACTAAACATATGAGAAAAAAAACCTTGAAAACTATTTTCCAAATATCATAAAGTAACAGTAAATAAAACAATAACAGCTGGAACATAGCCAAATTCACTAGTCTAGCTTTAATTATAATATATTCAGGGACTTTGCATACCTATTCACTAATCCATTTAAAATGGGTTTTGAAGAATCACTGACACCTGGAGATAATACACTTGTGTGTGTGTGTATATATGTGTGTGTGTGTGTGTGTGTGTATTTATATATCTATTTGAATGACATATCTCAAATGTAATGTCATATATATACGCAACAAACTGGTGATGGACATATGAACAACATAAGCAAAGTATATCTTTACAGGGCAGGTCATACTGCACAATTAACAATTTCTTTTCAAATTTTCAAGTTAACAGGTTAAAGAATGAAGGGTGTGTTAATCACCAAACTTTAGTAATAAAATAGTGCCTCTCAAAAATCGTCTTGCAAATTTTGTGTGAATCTGGATGGAAAATCTCACAATAAAATAAAATAAATATATATCCAGTGGCAAGTCTAGTAAATATGTTTTGAGGCTAAAATTCAGATATGAGAGATACATTTTCTTTAACTTTTAACTCAGTTTTATTTTCTCCTTATTTCAGGTGATTTTAAAAAACTATTTTCATACACAAATCCAGGTAAACTTAGGAACTTTGTGTTTAAATTAAAACAATTCATTGTTTTTACACCATCTCAAATATTCCTTGGGGTAACATCCAATCTTGAAGAAAAATTTTATAGGATATACCTCATTTAATCTGTGCTTCTGATGAATGGCATTCTAGAATTTTTTAAAGTTTTATCAACCTTCCATTTTTGAGATAATTCAACTTGATCATGATGTTTCATAACCATTTTGTACATTGTACATTGACAGTTTCAATTTGCTAAGTTTTTAAAGAATTCTTACATCTACATTCATTAGTAAAATTGGCTTGTTATTTTTCTTTCTCCTACATTCTTTGTCTGATTGTTATCAAGGTTATACTGAACTCACAGAATGTGGTAGAAAATGTTCCCTCTTTTTCTATTTTCTTTGGGAGTTTGCAAAAGATTAGAATAAACTTTTCCTTAAAATTTTGGTAGACATGTCAACAAAACCATCTGAGACTTTTTTTATGAGAAGATGTTCAATTACTTTATCAGTGTCTTTAATTGTGACTAAACTTTTCTGAAGGTTTACACACACACACACACACACACACACACACACACACATTTTTTTGTGGGGACAGGGTCCCGCTCTTTTGCCCAAGCTTAAGTTCAGTGTCATGATCCTCCCACCTGAGTCTCTCAGCTTGCTGGGATCACAGGTAGATGCCATCATGCTCAGCTAATGTTTTAAAAAAGTTTTGGTAGAGACAAGCTCTCCCTATGTTACCCAGGCCAGTATCAGAGTCCTAGGCTCAAGCGATTCTCCCTCCTCAGACTCCAAAAGTGTCGGGATTGCAGGTATGAGCCACTGTGCCTAGCCTATATATTTTTTTTAAATTTTCAAATTTATTGGCATAAAATTAACCAAAGTATTATTTTATATTTTTAAAATCTTGCTGGATATGAAGTTATTTTCCTTTTTCATTACTAAAATTATTTATTTGTGCCATATCTCATTTTCTGTATTAATATTGCTAGTGGTTTGTCTATTTTATTTTATTTTTCAACTCTTATTTTAGATTTAGGGGATACATGTGCAGATTTGTTACCTGGGTAAATTGTGTGATGCTGTAGTTTGGGTATGAATGGTCCCATTACCCAGCAACTGAGCATAGTACTCAATAGTTAGCTTTTCAACACTTTCCTTTCTCCATCTCTCCCCACTCTCTAACAGTCCCCGGTTTCTATTGTTGCCATCTTTATGTCCCTGAGTATCCCATGTTTAGTTCCCACTTACAAGTGGTAACATGTGGTATTTGGTTTCTGTTCCTGCATTAATTCACTAAGGATAATGGCCTCCAGCTGCATCCATGTTGCTGCAAAGGACATTATTTCATTATTTCTTATGGCTGTGTAGTATTCCATGGTGTATATGTACCACATTTTCCTTATCCAATCCACCATTGATGGGTACATAGGCTGATTCCATGTCTTTGCTATGGTGAATAGTGCTGTGATGAACACACCCATACATGTATCTCTTTGGTAGATTCATTTTTCTTTGGGTATACACCCAGTAATGGGATTGCTGGATTGAATGGTAGTTCTGTCTTAAGTTCTTTGAGAAATCTCCAAACTGCTTTCCACAGTGGTTGAGCTAATTTATATTCCCACTAACAGTGTATAAGCGTTTCCTTCTCTCCACAGCCTCACCAGAATCTGTTATATTTTGACTTGCTAATAATAGCCATTCTAACTGGTGTGAGATAGTATCTCATTATGGTTTGATTTGCATTTCTCTGATTATCAGTAATGTGGAACGTTTTTTCATGTTTCTTGGTCACTTGTATGTCTTCTTTTGAGAAGTGTCTGTGTCTTTTGCCCATTTTTAAACTAGATTATTTGTTTTTTGCTTGTTAAGTTCTTTATAGATTCTGGATATTAGACGTTTTTCAGATGCACAGTCTGTAACTATTTTTTTCCATTCTGTGGTTTGGTTGTTTACTCTTGTTGATGGTTTCTTTTGCTATGCAGAAGCTCTTTAATTAGGTCCCATTTGTCAATTTTTTTCTTGTAGTTGCTTTTGAGGATTTAGTCATAAATTATTTCCCAAGGTTGATGTCTAGAATGGTGTTTCTTTTTGTTTGTTAGTTTATTTATTTATTTATCTTTTAATTTTTAAATTTTTTATTATACTTTAAGTTCTATGGCACAAGTGCACAATGTGCAGGTTTGTTACTTATGTGTACATGTGCCATGTTGGTGTGCTGCACCCATTAACTCGTTATTTACATTAGGTATATCTCCTAATGCTATCCCTCCCCCCTCCCCACAATAGGCCCCGGTGTGTGATGTTCCCTTTCCTGTGTCCCAGTGTTCTCATTGTTGAATTCCCACCTATGAGTGAGAACATGCAGTGTTTGGTTTTCTGTTCTGGTGATAGTTTGCTGAGAATGATGGTTTCCAGCTGCATCCATGTCCCTACAAAGGACATGAACTCATCCTTTTTTATGGCTGCATAGTATTCCATGGTGTATATGTGCCACATGAAGTCCTTGACCATGCCATTGTCCTGAATGGTATTACCTAGGTTTTCTTCTAGGATTTTTATGGTTTTAGGTCTAACATTTAAGTCTCTAATCCATCTTGAATTAATTTTCGTATAAGGAGTAAGGAGAGGATCCAGTTTCAGCTTTCTACTTATGGCTAGCCAATTTTCCCAGCACTATTTATTAAATAGGGAGTCCTTTCCCTATTTCTTCTTTGTTAGGTTTGTCAAAGATCAGATGTCTGTAGATGTGTGGTATTATTTCTGGGGGCTCTGTTCTGTTCCATTGGTCTATATCTCTGTTTTGGTACCAGTACCATGCTGTTTTGGTTACTGTAGGCTTGTAGTATAGTTTGAAGTCAGGTAGCGTGATACCTCCAGCTTTGTTCTTTTGGATTAGAATTGTCTTGGTAATGCGGGCTCTTTTTTTGGTTCCATATGAACTTTAAAGCAGTTTTTTCCAATTCTGTGAAGAAAGTCATTGGTAGCTTCATGGGGATGGCATTGAATCTATAAATTACCTTGGGCGGTATGGCCATTTTCACAATATTGATTCTTCCTATCCATAAGCATGGTATATTCTTCCATTTGTTTGTGTACTCTTTTGAGCACACAATGCTCAAAAGAGGGAGGGATAGCATTAGGAGTTTGTGTACTCGTTGAGCAGTGGTTTGTAGTTCTCCTTGAAGAGGTCCTTCACATCTCTTATAAGTTGGATTCCTAGGTATTTTATTCTCTTTGAAGCAATTGTGAATGGGAGTTCACTCATGATTTGGCTCTCTGTTTGTCTCTTATTGGTGTATAAGAATGCTTGTGATTTTTGCACATGGAATTTGTATCCTGAGACTTTGCTGAAGTTGCTTATCAGCTTAAGGAGATTTTAGACTGAGACGATGGGGTTTTCTAAATATACAATCATGTCATCAGGAAAAATTTGACTTCCACTTTTCCTAATTGAATACCCTTTATTTCTTTCTCCTGCCTGATTTCCCTGGCCAGAACTTCCAACATATGTTGAATAGGATTGGTGAGAGAGGGCATCCCTGGGTTGTGCCAGTTTTCAAAGGGAATGCTTCCAATTTTTGCCCATTCAATGTGATATTGGCTGTGGGTTTTTCATAAGTAGCTCTTATTATTTTGAGACCTTCCATCAATACCGAATTTACTGAGAGTTTTTAGCATGAAGGGCTGTTGAATTTTGTCAAAGGCCTTTTCTGCATCTATTGAGATAATCATGTGGTTTTTGTCATTGGTTCTGTTTACATGCTGGATTACGTTTATTGATTTGCATATGTTTAACCAGCCTTGCATCCCAGGGATGAAGTCCACTTGATCATAGTGGATGAGCTTTTTGATGTGCTGCTGGATTTGGTTTGCCAGTATTTTATTGAGGATTTTTGAATCAATTTTCATCAGGGATATTGGTCTAAAATTCTCTCTTTTTGTTGTGTCTCTGCCAGGCTTTGGTATCAGGATGATGTTGGTCTCATAAAATGAGTTAGGGAGGATTCCGTTTTTCTATTGATTGAAATAGTTTCAGAAGGAATGGTACCAGCCCCTCCTTGTACCTCTAGTACAATTCGGCTGTGAATCCATCTGGGCCTGGACTTTTTTTGGTTGGTAAGCTATTAATTATTGCCTCAATTTCAGAGCCTGTTATTGGTCTATTCAGGGATTCAACTTCTTCCTGGTTTAGGCTTGGGAGAGTGTATGTGTCCAGGAATTTATCGATTTCTTCTAGGATTTCTAGTTTATTTGTGTAGAGGCATTTATAGTATTCTCTGATGGTAGTTTGTATTTCTGTGGGGTTGGTGGTGATATCCCATTTATCATTTTTTATTGCATCTATTTGATTCTTCTCTCTTTTCTTTATTATTCTTGCTAGCAGTCCTATCACTTTTGCTGATCTTTTCAAAAAACCAGCTCCTGGATTCATTGATTTTTTGAAGAGTTTTTTATGTCTCTATCTCCTTCAGTTCTGTTCTGATCTTAGTTATTTCTTGCCTTCTGCTAGCTTTTGAATGTGTTTGCTTTTGCTTCTATAGTTCTTGAAATTGTGGTGTTGGGGTGTCAATTTTAGACCTTTCCTGCTTTCTCTGTGGGCATTTAGTGCTATAAATTTTCCTCTACACACTGCTTTAAATGTGTCCCAGAGATTCTGGTATGTTGTGTCTTTGTTCTCATTGGTTTCAAAGAACATCTTTGTTTCCGCCTTCATTTCGTTATGTACCCAGCAGTCATTCAGGAGTAGGTTGTTCAGTTTCCATGCAATTGATCGGTTTTGAGTGAGTTTCTTAATCCTGAGTTCTAGTTTGTTTGCACTGTTGTCTGAGAGACAGTTTGTTATAATTTCTGTTCTTTTACATTTGCTGAGAAGTGCTTTACTTCCAACTCTGTGATCAATTTTGGAATAAGTGTGATGTGGTGCTAAGAATGTATATTCTGTTGATTTGGGGTGGAAAGTTCTGTAGATGTCTATTAGGTCTGCTTGGTGAAGAGTTGAGTTCAATTCCTGGATATCCTTGTTAACTTTCTGTCTCTTTGATCTGTCTAATGTTGACACTGTGGTGTTAAAGTCTCCTGTTATTATTGTGTGGGAGTCTAAGTCTCTTTGTAAGTCTCTTAGGACTTGCTTTATGAATCTGGGTACTCCTGTATTGGGTACATTTATATTTAGGATAGTTAACTCTTCTTGTTGAATTGATCCCTTTACCATTATGTAATGGCCTTCTTTGTCCCTTTTGATCTTTGTTGGTTTAAAGTTGTTTTATCAGAGACTAGGATTGCAACCCCTGCCCTTTTTTGTTTTCCATTTGTTTGGTAGATCTTCCTCCATCCTTTTATTTTGATCCTATGTGTGTCTCTGCACATGAGATGGATCTCCTGAATACAGCACACTGATAGGTCTTGACTCTTTATCCAATTTGCCAGTCTGTGTCTTTTAATTGGAACATTTAGCCCATTTACATTTAAGGTTAATATTGTTATATGTGAATTTGATCCTGTCATTATGATGTTAGCTGATTCTTTTGCTCATTAGTTGATGCAGTTTCTTCTTAGTGTCAATGGTCTTTACGTTTTGGCATGTTTTTGCAGTAGCTGGTATCGTTTGTTCCTTTCCATGTTTAGTGCTTTCTTCAGGAGCTCTTGTAGGGCAGGCCTGGTGGTGATAAAATCTCTCAGCATTTGCTTTCTGTAAAGCATTTTATTTCTCTTTCACTTATGAAATTTGGCTGGATACAAAATTCTGGGTTGAAAATTCTTTTCTTTAAGAATGTTGAATATTGGCCCCCACTCTCTTCTGGCTTGGAGAGTTTCTGCCAAGAGGTCTACTGTTAGTCTGATGGACTTTCCTTTTTGGGTAACACGACCTTTCTCTCTGGCTGCCCTTCACATTTTTTCCTTCATTTCAACTTTGGTGAATCTGACAATTTTGTGTCTTGGAGTTGCTCTTCTCGAGGAGTATCTTTGTGGTGTCCTCTGTATATCCTGAATTTGAATTTTGGCCTGTCTTGCTAGGTTGGGTAAGTTCTCCTGGATAATATCCTGAAGAGTGTTTTCCAACTTGCTTCCATTCTCCCCATCACTTTCAGGCACACCAATCAGATGTAGATTTGGTCTTTTCACATAGTCCCATATTTCTTGGAGTCTTTGTTCATTTATTTTTAGTCTTTTTTCTCTGAACTTCTCTTCTTGCTTCATTTCATTCATTTGATCTTCAGTCATTGATATCCTTTCTTCCAGTTGATCAAATCGGTTACTGAAGCTTGTGCATTTGTCACGTAGTTCTCATACCATGGTTTTCAGCTCTATCATGTCATTTAAGGACTTCTCTTCATTGGTTATTCTAGTTAGCCATTTGTCTAATCTTTTTTCAAGGTTTTTAACTTCTTTGCAATGGATTCGAACTTCCTCCTTTAGCTCGGAGAAGTTTGATCGTCTGAAACCTTCTTCTCTCAACTTGTCAAAGTCATTCTCCGTCCAGCTTTGTTCCGTTGCTGGCAAGGAGCTGCATTCCTTTGGATGGGGAGAGGCACTCTGATATTTAGAATTTTTAGCTTTCTGCTCTGTTTTTTCCCCATCTTTGTGGTTTTATCTACCTTTGGTCTTTGATCATGGTGATGTACAGATGCGGTTTTGGTGTGGATGACCTTTCTTTTTTGTTAATTTTCCTTCTAACAGTCAGGATCCTCAGCTGCAGGTCTGTTGGAGTTTGCTCGAGGTCCACTCCAGACCCTGTTTGCCTGGGTATCAGCAGCAGAGGCTGCAGAAGAGTGAATATTGCTGAACAGCAAATGTTGCTGCCTGATCGTTCCTCTGGAAGCTTCATCTCAGAGGGGTACCCGGCTGTGTGAGGTGTCAGTCTGCTCCTACTGAGGGGTACCTCCTGGTTAGGCTACTCAGGGGTCAGGGACCCACTTGAGGAGGCAGTCTGTCCATTCTCAGATCTCAAACTCTGTGCTGGGAGAACCACTACTCTCTTCAAAGTTCAGTTGGAAATGCAGAAATCACCTGTCTTCTGTGTCACTTATGCTGGGAGCTGTAGCCTGGAACTGTTCCTATTCGACTGTCTTGGAACTGCCGCTAGAATGGTGTCTCTTAGGTTTTCTTCTAGGATTCTTTTTCTTTTCTCTTCTCTTCTTCTTCTTCTTTTTTTTTTTTCTTTTTTTCAGGGTCTTCCTCTGTTGCTCAGACTGGACTACATGGCATGATCACAGCTCACTATAGCCTCAACTTACCAGACTCAAGCAATCCTCCCACCTTAGTCTCCCCAGTAGCTGGGACTACAGGTGTGCACAACCATGTATGGTTAATTTTTGCATTTTTTGTAGAGATGGAGTTTCACCATGTTGCTCAGGCTGGTCTCGAACTCCTGGACTCAAGTGATCCACCTTCCTTGGCCTCCCAAAGTTCTGGGATTGCAAGCATGAACCACTACAATCAGCCTCTTCTAAGAGTATTATGGCTTGAGGTCTTACGTTTAAATCTTTTATTCATCTCAAATTTATTTTTGTATATGGTGACAGGATCCAGTTTCATTCTTCAGGATATGGCTAGCTAGCTACTCCAGCACCATTTACTGAGTAAGGAGTCCTTTCCTCATTGCTTATTGCTGCCAGTTTTGTCAAAGATCAGATAGCTGTAGGTGTGCAACTTTATTTCTGGGTTCTCTGCTCTGTTTCCTTTGTCTATGTGTCTATTTTGGTACCAGTACCATGCTGTTTTGGTTACTGTAGCCTTATGGTGTAGTTTGAAGTCAGGTAATGTGATGCCTTGCACTTTATTATTTTTACTTAGGATTGCTTTGGTTATTTAGGTGCTTTTTTGGTTCCACGGGAATTTTAGAATAGTTTTTTCTAGTTCTGTAAAAAATAATGTTTGCAGTTTGATAGGAATAGCATTGAATCTGCAAATTTCTTTGGGTAGTATGGCCATTTTAATGATATTGATTCTTCCAATCCATAAGCATGAAATGTTTTTCCATTTGTTTGTGTCATGTATGATTTCTTCTAGCAGTATTTTGTAATTCTCATGTAGAGATCTTCTATCTCCTTGGTTGGATGTATTCCTAGTTTTTTTTTTTTTTTTTTTCTGTCACTATTGTAACAGGGATTGCATTCTCTATTTGATTCTTAGCTTGAATGTTTTTGGTGTATAGAAATGCTACTGATTTTTGTACATTGATTTTATATCCTGAAACTTTACTGAAATTGTTTATTATTTCCAGGAGTCTTTTGGTGGAGTCTTTAGGGTTTTCTAGGTATAGAATCAAACAGTCCTTGAAGAGATATAGTTTGACTTTTTCTTTTCCTACTTAGATACCTTTTGTTTCTTTCTTTTGCCTGATTGCTCTGGCTGTCCATTCCAATACTATGTTGAATAAGAGGGGTGAAAGTGGTCATCCTTGTTTTATTCCATTTCTCAAAAGGAAATGCTTTCCACGTTTGCCCATTTGGTATCATGTTGGCTGTAGGTTGTCATAAATGACTCTTATTGTTTTGAGTTATATTCCTTCAATGCTTAGTTTGTTGAGGGTTTTCATCATGAAGAAATGTTGGATTTTGTCAAAAGTTTTTCCCATGTCTATTGAGATGATCGTATGGTTGGGTTTAATTCTGTTTATGTGGTGAATCATATTTATTGATTTGCATTTGTTGAACCAAACTTGCATCTCAGGAATGAAGCCTAGTTGATCATGGTGAATTAACAAGCTGTTGGATTGGTTTGCTAGTATTTTTGCTGAAGATTTTTGCATCTATGTTTATCAGGGATATTGGCTTGTAGTTTTTTGTTGTTGTTGTTTCTTTGCCAGGTTTTGGTATCAGATTGATGCTGGCTTTGTAGAATGAATTAGAGAGGAGTCCCTCCTCACATTTTTTGGAATAGGTTCAACTGACTTAGTTTTTACTATCTTCTTCTTCTTATTACTATTGAGATAGGGTCTCACTCTGTTGCCCAAACTGGAGTGCAGTGGCAGAATCATGACCCACCGTAGCCTTGATTTTCTGGGCTCAAGTCATCCTTTCACCTCAGCCTCCTTAGTAGCTGGGACTATAGGCACAGCCCATAGTCTGGCTAATTTTTTTATTTTTGGTAAAGACGGGATCACAGTGTGTTGCCCAGTCTGGTCTTGAACTCCTGGGCTCAAGCAGTCCTCCTGCCTTGAACTCCCAAAAGGCTGGATTATAGGTGTGAGCCACTGAACCCAACCCATTTTGTCTATTTTAAGTCTTTTCAAAGAACCAACTTTTGACTTTGTAGATTCTATTTATTGTACTTTCTGTTTTTGAGACCATGAATTTTGTTCTTAACGTTATCATATTCTGTCTTACAATTTATTTTGTCTTTTTTTTTTTTTTTTTTTTTTTTTGAGATGGAGTCTTGCTCTGTTGCCTAGGTTGGAGTGCAGTGGCATGATCTCGGCTCACTGCAAGCTCCACCTCCCAGGTTCATGTCATTCTCCTGCCTCAACCTCCCAAGTAGCTGGGACTACAGGCATCTGCCACCATGCCCGGCTAATTTTTTTGTATTATTAGTACAGGCGGAGTTTCACCGTGTTAGCCAGGATGGTCTCGATCTCCTGACCTTGTGATCCACCCACCTCAGCCTCCCAAAGTGCTGGGATTATAGGCATGAGCCACCGTGCCTGGCCCTTTTGCAGACTTTTTAAGTTGCATGCACAACTCACCCATTCTTTCTTGACATAAACATTTAAGGCTATTTTTCCCCTAAAAACTGCTTTTGCTAAGTCCTTTATGTTTTGATATGTAATCTGAGGTGAGGCATGCATTCCAGGCAGAGAGAACAGCCAAGACTGGAGACAGGTGTATGCCTGAAATGTTTAAAAGAACACTCCAGAGCTGATGTGGCAGAGGAAGGTGAGTGAGGAACACAGTGGCAGGTCATGGGGTCAGGAGGGAGGGTGAGACCAGATCACTTAGGGACATGTAGGTCACCCTAAGAACTTTGGCTTTTGAGTGAACCAAAAAGCCATTGGAGAGCCATGAGAAGAATTGTGATGTGTCCATCTTGTCTTCTTAGAAGTGCCCTCAATTAAGACCAGGGTTAGGGGTTTGATGAGAGAAGCTTAAGAATGCTGCATTCATTTAGTTTCATTTGCAGCCTTTAGTAAGTGATTACTAGGTGTTAGACACTGTGCTAGCTACTTTCCAAACATTTTATTTTAATTTTCAACAGCTCTATGAGAGAGCTATAACAATAACAAACAATAATAACAGCAATAGGAATAGTTGACATTTACTGAGTAGTTACAATGTGCCAGGCACTATTTTATGAACTTTCATCACTTAATCCACCATCAAACCAATGAAATAGATAAAACTATTGTCCCCATTTTATAAATGAGGAAATTGAGGAATAGAGAGACTAAATCACTTGTCCAAGGTCACCTGGCTAAACCCAGGCAGCCTGGCTGCAGAGCTTTACCTCTTGGCCAATACACAATACTGCCTCCCTTGCAATAAGCTTTTGAGGATGAAGAATATTGGGCTTAGTGAAGTTAAAAAACTTGCCAAGTTCACATCCTTGTAAGTGATGGCTATGGATTTTGAACCCAGGTTCATCTGACTCTTGATTCTGATTCCCTGGTGGCAGATGGTACCAGCTGATAGCCTCTCTGAAAATCCTGTTGGACATGTAAAGTCAGAGTGAGAGAGGGTAGGCAACATCATCTTAGAAGAGAATGGCCAAACTATTCTGAAGGCCATGCATTTTCTCCTTTTGCTCCATTCTACCTTTCAGATAGAACTATTTTACTCTGTGTAACACTTGATGTGCTTGTTTCCTTCCATTCCTTGAGAACACTGGCCACTTCTTGTCCTTCTTTGTATCTTGAGCACCTAACACAGTGCTAGGAAGTAGGTGCTTAATAAGCGCTTGTGGAATGCTAAAAGATTATTTAACCTCTTTCCTAGAAAGAAGACCCAGATTCATAGGAGCTTAACCTAGTGCATGAAAAAGAGAGATCTTAACACATCCGGTGTCAAGTAGGGTACCCCATCTTAGTCAATATAGTTTTCATCATGACAAATAAGGTGAGAAAATGTATGGTTAAATTATACACATTGCTCAAAACAAAATAAAATACATGGATCTAAGCTGCTGAGCTTTAAATGATTTTTGGTAAGTATTGAAATAAATATATTAACAAAGTTAAAAGTTGTTTTTTTAAAAAACAGCTTTTTAATAACACGGTGATTAATGTCAAGTGATAGGTAAATATTACTGAAACAAAGAGATACAAACTAAATCTGACTTTTGGTGTGATATACAGCTTTATCAATAATGCTATATGTAAATTCATCAGAACTAGAAATTTTCTGGTTCTGTTTTCATCCCTTCATCCACCATCCCTGCAAAGAAAAAAAAAAACCAAGAAGTTTCTAAACTTTTAAAATCGTTGTGAAGATGGAGGTAAAGACTATGGCTGACAACTGTTTAAAATGAGGGAAACTCAATGAAGCACAGAGAACTTTGCTTTAGACATTGTATTACTTTCACTGCTATAAAGAATTACCGGAGACTAGGTGATTTATGAAGAAAAGAGGTTTAATTGACTCACAGTTCCACACGCTTTACAAGAAGCATGACTGGAGGCCTCAAGAAACTTACAATCATGGCAGAAAGCAAAGGAGAAGCAAGTACCTTCTTCCCATGATGGTATTGGGGGAGAGAGAAGAAGGAAGTGCCACACACTTTTAAACCATCAGATCTCACGAGAACTCACTTACAATCCTAAGAGTAGTAAGGGGGAAATCCACCCCCAAGAACCAGTCACCTCCCACTAGGCCCCTCCTCCAATTCGACATGAGATTTGGGTGGGGAAACAAATCCAAACTATATCAGATGTTCTGACTAAAAGGACGTATTATGTTTTCCATTTAGTCTGTAACTCTGCATCATGTCATGAATCACATTGCTGCCAAGAATGTGTAGAGAGCTAAATGCATTATAGGAGTCAAATTACAAGGGAAACTCTCCATTGTCTTCGGACACTCTCTTGAGGTCTTAGATAACCTCTTCTCAGCCCTCACATCTCCATGTCAACCAAAGGGGACCGAAGGAGGAGCAGAATATTTTCTCAGTACAAGTAATTTTAATCCTTTATCAGAACTCAAGACTGTCCCACTGGGGGTTGGAGGCTACGGGCAAATCACACTCTGTACCTTGTTCCTTCTCCAGTACCTTGTTCCAACTCCACTTGCCCTTCCCTAGCCCATTTCAGTTAATAGGCAAAACTGGATTTAAGTAAGCCTCAAGGAGAATCTTGCAAGAGAAGAATCACAAAGCAGTAAACTGTAGCAATTAATTATATGCATTTTTAATGAAACTTGGGTGGTTTTTTTTTTAGCATTATCTTCATTTATTCCCACCACTACCCCTAGAGTTACTAGTATCTTTGGCTTTCTGAAGAGTAGGGATATTACAAAGCCCTGGTCAGGGCAGTGATTTTTATTAATGGTAGCCTGAGTAGGATATATTATTAATAGTTGAGGTTATAAGCTTTATAACTGACTGACCTAGTTTTGAATCCTGACCTTTTACTTTATGGCCTTGAACAAATCACTTAACCTCTCTAATTCTTAGTTTTTTAAATCAGTTAAATAAGGTAATAATACCAATTTATAAGATTTGTTTGAGAATATTAAATAAGAACATTGTATAAAGCATGATGCATGCTACATTGTAAATACTCAACATGGTGCATGTTTATATTACTATTATTATTATATTTTATTTATTCAATAAAGGTTATTGATTTATTATGAATCCCATAAATTGTGCTGACCGGACTCACTTTAAATTTGTAACTACAAATCTCAAATGACTCAAAACAGTCCCAGATTATTCTATCTCATTGCCCTGGTAACTTCATTTTCCTCCTTCCCAAGATAACTATTTCACAATGTTCCCTTCTCTCAAATCCCCATACCTCCCACATATACACACACTCACACTCAACTGATACTCATACTCAGACTTTCGTCATAGACAATAAATGTCAACATGCAAAATG
The DNA here is from genome assembly GCF_047675955.1 of Chlorocebus sabaeus. Taxonomy (NCBI): domain Eukaryota; kingdom Metazoa; phylum Chordata; class Mammalia; order Primates; family Cercopithecidae; genus Chlorocebus; species Chlorocebus sabaeus. The sequence goes on along the minus strand of NC_132923.1, from coordinate 35,738,924 downwards.
CCCTCTTTCTCATTACAAAACCCACTCACCTTCCTACATCCCTGTTTATGAACTTTGTCTTCCCTCCTTTTCCAGGAAAACAGAGTTCCAGGCCCCTTAGGCCACCCTCCCCTGCTCTTGGAACACATCGTCTCAGGCCTTCCCAGTCACCTCACTTCTGTACTCATGTACAGGCTTCTTCTGCTCCTCTAGAACTTCAGTCCTGGAGTGTCCCAGGCTCTGTCCAGCCCTCTTTCCTTCTCTATTTATGCTATCCCCCTAAATGATTTGACCAACTCTGAGGGCTTTAAATATCATCTATGCTTTAATGATTGATCTCCAGTCTTCCTCATTTCAGTAAATATTACCAACATCTGCCTCATGTCTCCAGCCAAGAACCCTGGAGCCCACATATAATCTGTCAACAAGCCTTGTATGTCTTACTGGCTAATTCCAAACATACCTTAAGTCTAACTACTTCTGACAAACTTCATTACTACCACCTTGGTCCCAGCTACCATCATTTCTCTCTAGATCAGGGTTTCTCAATCTTGGCATTATTGACATTTTGACCAAGTCATTCTTTGTTCTGAGGGCTGTCCTGTGCACCGTAGGCTGTTTAGCAGCATCCCTTCTCTCTACCCACCAGATGCTAGTCACACTCCCACTCTACAGTTGTGAACACCAAAAGTCTCTCCAGACATGGCCAAATGTCCCCTATGGGGACTGGGGGTTCAAAATCACTCCCAGTTGAGAACCACTTCTCTAAATTAGTGCCAGCAACCTCTTAATTTGTCCCCCTGTCCCACTCTTGCCCTTCTAAAATCTACATCCTATACAGCATCCAGAGTGATCTTATTAAGCATGTGCATCATCATATCCCACCCCTGGTGACAACATTTCAATGGCTTCCTTTGTACTTAGTGCACAGCTCAAGATTCTGACGTTATTTTCTTCTACTCTCACCTTCAGTCACTGCTCTACAGTCCTCTGGCATTCTTGTCGTCCCCCAAACTTGCCAAGTTTATTCCCATCTTGGGGCCTTTGCCCCTGATGTTCTCTCTGCCTGAAATTCTCTTCCCACAGAGCATGCCTTAACAATTCACCATTCAAACCACACCTCACATCCTCCTCCCGCTTCTCCCGAACCCCCAGTGAAAGAAGTCTCCTATAGCTACTCTTCATCACATTACTCTATTTTCTTTATCAGGGCCAGAGATTATATCACTTATTTTCACCGACTTATTGTCTTCCTGCTAAAATGTTTACTCCATGAGAGGAGGGACTTTATTTGGTCTTGTTTGCCACTTGCCACTTTAACCTTAATTTCCTGAAAAGTGCCTGACTAAAATAAGGATCTGGAAAATATGAACCAATATATTTTTGTCTGATTAATTAGTTGATTAAACACCTATGGGATTCAGGTTTGGGGTTTGGGGGCTGTGACTAGAAAAATAAATAATGACACATGGTTCCTGTGCTCAAGGAGTTAAATCCCATGGAGGTTTTGGAGAAGTAAAAAGGAAATTACAATATAGAATAGGAAGTGCTATAATAGAGGGAAGTTTAACTCAGATCTAGGGCTTCAGAGACTTCCCAGGGAGGGTGACATGAGCAAATGCATCCAGAGGGGTGAGTGAGAGTTAGCTGGGTTTGGGGGTGCTAGGGTCTGAATTATGTCCCCTCCTGAGTTCGTATATTGAAGCTCTAACCCCCAGTACCTCAGAATATTACTGTATTTGGAGATGGGCCTTTAAAGAGGTAATTAACTTAAAATGAGGTAGTTAGGTTGGACTCTAATATAATTTGACTAATGTCTTTATTATAAGAAGAAGAAATGTGGATACTCAGAGAGACACCAGGGTTGTACACACAAAGAAAAGACCATGTAAGACACAGAAAGAAGGCAGCCATCTATAAGCCAAGGGGAGAGGACTGGAATGGATCTTCCCTTATGGCCCTCAGAAGAAACCACCCCTGCTGATGCCTTGATCTTAGACTTCTAGCCTCCAGAACTGTGAGAAAATAAATGTCTGTTGTTTAAGCCACCCAGTCTGTGGTCCTTTGTTACGGCAACCCTAGCAAATGAATACAGCAGGATGGGAAAGTGAGGCATGTGGGTGGGGTGGAAAGCACCTGGGTGTGGAGCACAAGCTGTATGGTGGTTAGAGGGGAGGCTGGAGAGGTCAGCAGGGCTGAGCTCAGGGAGGCCAGGATAGGAGTGTGAGCACTATAGTGAAGATTCTCAAGAACAATGAAAAATCACAAGCAGCACAGTAAGGTGATCATACTTGCCTCTGAGAAGAATTTTAGTGGTAGCGTGGTGAGTAGAGCATAGGTGAGGAACACCAGAGATCCTGAGAGCAACAAGGAAGCATGTGGCTTTGCAGTTCAGCCGACTGAGGTTCCCATCCAGGCTCTGCCATTTAGAATCCCTATGACTTTGGACAAGTTCTTACCCTTCTTTGGCTTCTGTTTCCTCATTTGTAATTATAGGTGCAATTCTTACCTCAGGGGATAATATGAGAATTAAATAAGACAGCATGTGTAAAATACTTGGCATAATTAGAAACAATGATTGCAAGTAGTTAAAATGCTCAAGACAGTAATAGTAGAGCTGGGAAAAAGGAATAAGCTTGAGATATCCTAAAGATGAATAATCTTTAAAACTTGGACATTGATTTTATGTTTGGTGGTGTGAGAGAAGATGAAGTAAAAAATAACATCTGGACGTTTGATTCGGGCAGATTTTGGATTGTAATGTCATTCACCAAAGTAGGAAATGAAAACAAAGAAGAAGGGGGGGAAGAGGATGAGTTTAATTTTGGATACATTGAATTTGAGGGATCCTTGGTACATATCAGAAGAATATCTCATAGATGGCTGAATATAGAGATCTAGATTCAGGAAAGAGGCTTGGGCTAGAGACGTAGACTAGATTGATAAAGCATTTCATTGAAAGTGTGCAGAGTGAGAAGAGAAGCAAAATAGAGGTAGAACTCCAGGGACACATCCACCGTCAGAAGAAGAGAAGACAGGATAGGAGGCTAAAAAGGAGGCTGCAAAGAAAAAGGAGAAAAACAAAAAGTTAAGCCAAAGGAGGAAAGACATTTTAAAAAGAGAGTGGTTAACAGTGAAAAAGTCAAAGAGAAATCAAATAAGCTAAGAACCAAGTCATACACACCAGACTGTGTAATGCCTAGACATTAGGCAAGACTTGGAAAAGGATGATTTTAGGGCGTGATAGGGATATAATCCCTAATGTAATGAGGTAAAGAAAAAATGAGAGATGGGGAAGTGAATATTGTGAGCTTTATTGTTCCATTTTTATTTTGTTTCATTATTTTAGAGATACGGTCTTACTATATTGCCCAAGGCTGGTCTTGAACTCCTAGGCTCAAGTGATCCTCCTGCCTCCACCTCCCAAAGTGCTGGGATTGTAGGCATGAGCCACCGCACCTGACCAATATCATGAGTTTGAGAATGAGACAGAGAGAGAGAGAGAGAGACAGAGAGAGATAGATAGAGAGAGAGAAAACTCTGTCTGTAGAAGAAAAATCCTTTTGTTCCCTTACCCTTCATAACTCCTTGTTTCCCACCATCCTAACCTCTATTCAGCCCAGGGGTTCTTAACCTTGGGTTCATAGATCCACCTCAGGTGGTTCACAAATAGAATTTAAGGGGTCTATGTAATTTTAGAAAAAAATTACAACTTTAATCTCACTCGACTGAAATCTAGCATTTTCACCAATTGTGAATTTTGGAAAAACTACAGAAGATCAGCAGTACCTGTGACTGTCAAAAATATTTTTTCATATCATGTTACAGTTGTCGCAGATTTCTCAAAATATCATTTATACTCTTCACTTTTATGAAATTATAATAGTTATTTTAAGCCTGCTGCTAGATCTTATAAATAGTTTTAAATATTTTGATAACTATATTTAAATTCAATTAGTTTTCTTTGTAATCTTACGTGTTTTATGTTTTTAAAAACATTATTTGGAGAAAGGGTTGATAGGCATCTTCAGATGTCTTTGGCACAAAAAGGTTAAGACTTCCTGCTAGTTCATTCCATAAGCTGTGTATCTGCCCCATTATCTCAAATTTTTGAATTCTGTATGCTTCTGCCCTTACTTCTTCTTTCTATAAGTCACAATTATCCCATATGTTTTTCCAGGGAAAATAGGCATGTGTCTCTATGTGTTTTTCAATTGATCTCACCACCACTTAGTCCTGGTCATAGAAACACCACCTATTTCGAGATGGTAAAATTGTTTCAAATATTCATTTACTTTTTTGTTCACCATCAACCAATTATTGAGCACAAGATACTATGCTGCATGCTTGGGTACGCAGCACTAGTATAACCCAGGGATTTACGGTTTGAAGAGTAGTTGAAAAAGATGATAAGTATATTTATATATAAATAGTTATAAGACAGCATGGAAGTTGCTTTACTAAGGATACATAAAGTTTTGGGGTATCAGAGATGCCAGGGGAAGGCTTCATGCGGGGAGCGACACCGAGAATGACAAGGATGCTGTTTCAGGACTGAGTGTGTCAAGATGGGGTAAGTAATGTTCATAAAGTCATTGCTTTGCTTCCTAAAAATCTTTGAAACATTAAACATCATGGAGTAAAAGATATTTTTTCCCATCATGATGTATAGATTGAATTAGCATACCTAATGAGGACTAAGAAAAACACGGAGGACCAGATTGAATTTTTAGGATATCTTCCTTCCTGTAAGCATTTACGCAGAGAAACAATGTTCATAATCGCTACAAATGAAAATATTAAGCAAACATTCATTTAAAAAAGCATTTGGATATGAGAGTTATCAGTTTTTCGTAAATGAGTGAATGACACCTGCTGGCCACATTGAATAATTACCCGCTCTAAAGGAATGGGGAGTGCTAATAGTGAATACTGTGAACCCCATTTCTCTACCAAAGCAATTACATATGGTTCTTGGGCTTTTCTTTAATGACCAGCAAGGGGGAGAATTTTTGGAACGGTGAACCTCATCTTTTTTGGGGTTTGTTTTTCTAGCTTGAAGAGTTCAAGAAGTTTAAAGAATTTAAATGTTTAATGCAATTTATTTAATAGTAAGTTAACTGAGACTTGGAGAGAAGTAATGCCTCACTCAAGGTCACACAAGTGGGTTGGCAAGCTAATTCTAGAGCCCTGGTTTCTGTTCTCCTGCATTCTCAGACTAGGCAAAGGTTCAGATCGTTTGTTAACTTTTCTTCTATCTTATTGTTTGACTCAACTCTTCAGAAATTTTATTAGTGGTGACATCACTAACCCTTTCTATATGTCTAATATCTTTCACTTTTTAAAAAAAGTCTGATATGTTGAAGTAAAATTTACATAAAATAAAATTCACCAATGTTAAGTGTACAGTTCTATGAGTTTTGATAAATGTATATAGTCTCATCACCACTCACCACAATCAGATCTAGAATATATCTATCATCCCTGGAGATTTCCTCATACCCTTTTAATAGCCAGTCCCCCACTTCTACCTCCTGGTCTTGGCAATCACTGATCTGTTTTCTGTATCTAGAGTATCGCCTTTTCCAGAATGTCATATACATGGAAGCATATGGTATATGGCTTTCTGTGTCTGTCTCCCTTCACTTGGCGTAACGCTTTGGAGGTTCAGCTATGCTGTTGCATGGAAAGGTAGTTTGTTTCTTTTCATTGCTGAGTAGCATGCTACTGTATGGATAAGTCACAATGTGTTTATCCTCTAACTAGTTGATGGAAATTTGGTTTTCTTTCAGGTTTTGATGAGTATGAACAAAGTTTTGATAAATATTTGAGTATAGATCTTTGTGTGGATATCTATTTCATATATCTTAGGTAAATACCTAGGCATGGGATTGCTGTTATATGGTGAGTGCAAGTTTTACTTTATAAGAAATTAAGGCTTTTGCTTTTTAAAAGTAATTGTACACATACACCTTCATTTTATTAGTGTACTTCTAGTTGTGTGCCATATCATTGTTGTAGACATATTTTGTATAAAATATAGTTTTAGTATGAAGTGTAATAAACAAATAATGAGAGGTCTTTTCAATACAAGGTCCTAAAATCGCATTTTTAAAGGAATGGAGTATTGCATAAAGGGAAGACTACAGCCTTGGAACTATCTGAAGTTTGTCATTTTGGATGCTGTGTAACCTTGATTAGAAAAATTATCTAATCTCTTTGAATGTTAGTTACTTTATCCTCAAGATGTGGGTTACACAGGCTTCTACATGGCAGGGTTGTTATAAAGATTATATGGGATAATATAAGCTGAGTGTTCAGTACATAATAGGTGCTGCTGTTATTGTCATTACAGTTACATTTTTTGCTAAATGCAAAAGGCTGCACTATAGAAAACAAATAGTATCATACTACTAATGTTTAATATTCATTGGGAATTAATGGGTTCTTCCAAGGCTTTGTACATGTCACCCAGAGACAATTCAGTTACATTTGGCTCAAGTGTCTATGATATGTGAGTTTTTAAAATAATGTGCTGGTCTAACACTTCGCCACAGATGAGCATTTTGTATTTAATTAAGGTCATGTCTTCTATATGTCACTGAGAAATGCTATTGTCACACAAATTATAACAAGGTGTCATAACTTACGTAATATGATTTACCTAGGCAAGGACCCATTTAACTTAACTTTTGAAGGATTGATATTTTCTATAGCTCTACTTAGATATTCTTAATGAAAAACATTGACAGTAGGTTTTTAACTTTGCTATTTTAAGACTACTTCACTTAGTTTACTGGCAGGTATTTAAACTACTAAAAATGTTAGTTAATTAGGTTGCACTGACATCTGCTGGTCAGACAGTAAATTCCATAAAAATCGTGTTTCACTCGTTTAAATGAAATCAAATAATTTAATTGTTTTTACAACTCATATTTGCATTCTGGGTTTAACAAATTAGCTGCTGTATATGATAATTTCTGATTCATAGTTCAATTTGAGTCAAGTGGTTTGTTAGCCTGCTGTAACTCTCTTTGAGTTCTTCATAATGGCCAGTAGTACCCATTAAATAGCTTTGTTAAGAAGTAGAATATCTGTGAAATCACAACCTCTTCCAGTCGATGTTTACCACCGAGTTATGACATCATCATCACGTATTTTGGTCCTAAAACACTGCAAACAAGCAGCGACGTTGATTAAGTTAATTCACTTGGAGACAGTGTTCCTGGGGAGATAGGCTTAGGATGTAGGGGAGGTTCCAACAGAGCTAAACTCTATGGGATGATTTTTTCTTGCCGGGAAGTATAATACAGCTACTTTAAAACCTACTAATTCAATACTCACATTTAGGGTTACAGAATTTTACAATGGGAAATAAATTTCCTGACCATTTAGTTTGTCCCTCTCTTTTGTAGATGTGGAAATTGAGACCCAGATAAATTTAATTAACTTAGTCACCTAGCTGATACTAGAAAGAAAGTTCCCTGATTCTCCCACTCCAAGATTATTTTCTATATAATTGTCTTCAGTAGTTGTATATCATTTATTGTTTAGACCAAAAATATTTGGACACACATATTCACACATACGTATGCTTACTTGAGAATTTATATTTAGCTTATTTTAACTCAACCATGCTGACTTTCTCTAACTAGAGACATGATTAAAATACGAAACATATTATATAATATTTCTCTGTGGTGCTTCAGAAATATATATATTCATTCATATGTTCCCTCCCAGAACATCAAGCTCCATTGTCTAATTCTTCAATATGAGAAAATAGAAAGAGGTATGTGGATCAGAAAAAGAAAATGAATCAAAAATAAACCTTAACCAGGGAAATTTCTGGCTCTTTGATCACGTTGAGGGTCATAGAATCATGCATTAGATAGCTTATCAGGAATACAAGCACATTTTCCCTTAATGTTCTGTTCTAATGGCATTGTTATACAGGATAAAACTTTTAAAATGCAATTTTCATGTGATAAGGAGTGTGATATGATACAAGACTGATGAAATATCCATAATATAATGCCAAATATATTTTTTCTCAACTTTAGCACTACTGACATTTTGGGACAGTTCGTTCTTTGTGGTAAGGGCCTGTCTTGTGCATTGTAGGATGGTTAGCAGCATCCCTGGCCTCTACTCACTAGATGCCAGTAGCAAGCCCTGCATTGTAACAACCAAAAATGTCTCCAGACATTGCCAGATGTCCCCTCGGGGGCAAAATCAGTCCAGGTTAGGACATACCGCTATAAAGTAGGACTGATTTCTTCAGATGTATATATATTCAAATTACTCAAAATATTCCAATCAAGAATTTGATTCTTTTTCTTTTTAGATAAAAGAAATATTGACATATGAAAAGGAAAAGAGACTTGAGGAATCTCTAGATTAAATAAATACTTCCTTTACATATTCCTTCCGAGCTAGAGCTAAAGTAGGCTCCTTAAATTGCTTTCAGTACTTGCATATTTACTCTCGCTTCTTTTTATACTCTAAGGTATAATTTTGACACAGTTACTACTTCACAACCAAGTTTTCTTTTTAACTATTGGCCAAGCTGCTGTTTATCAGTGATGGCTTTTACAATATTCTTTAATTTTCCTCATATTGCAAAGTTCTCTTTACACATATGGCCTGTGAAAGCAAAACAAACAAACAAACAAAAACCAACCAAACAAACAAACAAAAAAACCCTGTGAATCTTAGGGCAGGTATTTTCATCCCTATTCTGCAGATGAAATTAAGTCAGGCCAGGAGTCGGTGCATGTTTCTAGGGTACCAAATGGTCTTTTTTATCATCTATGGTAGCTATATATTTGAGTTGTATATTAAGAGGGCTTTCAAGGAATGGAGGAAAGAAGAATGAGGGAGGGGAAGAAGGGGGGAAGGGAGAAAGTGAACAAAGTTAAAAGCATCCTAGTGGAACAATAAACAATGAAAGCTGGCATGGGATAGAGGATGATCTAATCTCACTGTTTAAGTCATTATAGCAACCCTTGAGATTCACTACCTCCATCCTCCTCCTCCATCACAGCAATATCCTCCACTCCCTCTCCCATTCCACCCCCTGTCCCTCCTGCACCCTCAAGTGCATGTATTCTAGCACACACAGATATCCCTTCCTGACCTCAGGTTCAAAGCTTTAGGTCTTCCCAGGGGAAAACAAATGTGGCCATTTCTGTTGCTTCCAAATGGTTTCTAGTTTGTACCAGGAAATTTTCATTGTTTATTCTCTAAACCTTAAAGCTTTTAGAAGCCGTCAAATGCTTCCTGAAGCTTATATTACCCTCCAATGTTTTGATAGTTGATTGCTTGCCTTTTTAGCCTTCTCAATACAGAGTTCTATGAATGAGCAGCTTTTCAAATCAGCACCATTTGAGTATTTTATACACAGAAAAAATATATGAAAGAACCTGTTACATAACACTCAATGTTGGGAAAACTGACAGGAAACAGGTCCTCTCAGATGTGGTATGAATAGAGTGGCCATGTCAACACCTCTGGAAGCATTTAGCAGTATGTAGCAAAACCCTAAAAGCATACACACTACTAGATAGACCCAGGTATTGAACTTTGTTGGACTTGATTTTAAAGAAATAATTATAGATATGCTCAAAGGTATCTTTTTAAGGCAAAGATACTTATCCGAATGCTTTTATAATGGCAAAAAAGGGTAAAATAAAATGGTAGTATGATTGAGCACATAAATTATGGTCTATTCATATAATACCAGATAAATCATGCTAGTAAAATATATGCCTAGAAAAGTCTGCAGGAATACATACCAAAATGCCATTGTTAATTGGGTTAGTGGGTTTTTAATTACTTCTTTATACTTTTCTGAATATGCCAAAATTGCCAGAATAAATATATACTGCTTTAATTAGAAGAAAAATTGTATTTGACAGAGCGAGACTCGATCTCAAAAAAAAAAAAAAGAAAAAGAAAAAAAAAAGAAAAGAAAAGAAAAGAAAAACAGTATTTGAAATAAATAATGAAAAGGAATGAAATTGCCATGGTTCCTTGCCCATAGTTAAATGTAAATAATTTCCTGAATGTCTCACCTGGTGGATGCAGGGGCTTCCTAACAACTAGGTGGTGAGTGGAAGGATTAATTCTGTCCTTAGTATCAATAACACTGTCATCCCAACAGCTTTCATTTATTGAACATCTAGACTGGGCAAGTCACTGTGCTATATGTATTCAAGTTATCTCCTTTATTCCTTAAAACAAACCCTAGGCAGATTGTATTCTTGTTTTGCAGTTAAGGAAACTGAGTAGTTAAGTGAAAATGAGGTCTAGCAAGGATTTGAGCCCAAGTATTCTAATGGCAAAGCGTGCACAATTGACCCGCTACGCTGCACTGCTTCTCTTACAAAGTTTTAAGCCTGAGCATCTCTTCTCTGGATCATCTGAGGCAAGAAGAAGAGGTGTTCAGGGAAAGACAGCTTTAATAGGAGTCTAGTTACAATGCAACAGTCTTTGTAATGTAGACTGAACTGCATTTTGGTTTCATATTATTTGCTCTATAATATCTGAAAACATGATATGATTAACTTATGTGATGCTTAAGACAAGTTTAAAGACACAAGATGGGAAATAAAATCTGGGAATATTTTTTCATGGGTAATGTGGCTAATGTCTCTACCTTATTCTCAGCAAAATATTAGAGTATCATATCTAGAAATGTGTAAGAACACCAATCACAAAAACATGAGTCTGCTTAGTTAACACAGAAAACATGGATGGCAAAAGTTTTTTATTTATCTGCTAGAGGAATCATAAGAGGCAAAAAAGTACTACCAATATTGGACAAAACAGATAATTGACATTATTGATTTTTAGTAAGGTTCTAAGTTTCTTTGTTTTTGTTTTTTACAATCTGACTGCATTAAGATATATATACTCTTTAATGTAAAAAAAAAAATCATATACTGAACTAAATGCACAAAGACCTCATTATTGGAACATTAGCCATGATTATTTTAATATTCTCACAGCTTTGCAATTTTGAGAATATACTGGCATTATATAAGAAGAAGGAAGAGGAGAAGGAGGAAGAAGAGGGAAAGGAGGAGAAAGAGAAGGTGGTAAACAGAGGCCTAGTTAAGAATTCCTTGCCCTAGTAGTGAACAAGGACTAAACACAGACCATGGGTGGAACACAGATGCTAATTCACGTAACAGAGAGTAGACAACCTTAACAATGAACTGATGCAGACTCCCTATAGAATTCCTCTGTTATGACTGGGTTCTTGTTTTCTCCTCTTTGTATATAGTTGAAATTATGTCATTATGAATAGTATCTTGGATCTTCTTTTTTTGAAGTTGTGAATGCAAGTGTTTGGCTTTGTAATACAACTTTTTAGTATCCAGAAGATAACCAGTGCTCTAACAATAAAGATCTTTTGATGCAAAGGGTTTTAACTTCTGCCAGTTCTTACTCATTTTTTTCAGGTTTTTTATACATTTCTTAAACAACACATACATTACGTAAAATATAAGAATTAATGTACATTCTCAAGGTCAGATTCAGTGACAAAATGCACTACCCGAATCTAGTAACACATTTACTCTTTGCTGCATATAAGCTGCATATAAGAAATACAGGGTATATTGTTTTGTGATCCATGCAGTAAATGTTCACAAAAATCAAGCAAACAACTAGACGTTCTTCAGCTACTAAAATTAACTGTCCCAGTCACAAAATACTTCGCAAAGATAAAAGCACTCATGGTTACATGAAAACCATGCTGGACTGAGTTTGTCCTGGAAGAGCTGGTTGGCGGGGCCACAACGAAAGCACTGGCAGCTGCAAATTTTCCTCCTCATATGTGACTGAGACTATTCTCTTCTCACATGGCTTTACCCCATACCACAGGCTTTTGCTGAAGAGGCATTTTAGGCTTCAAATTAAAACAATCGACCTTTAGTGAAAAAGCAGAGATACGCCTCTCTTGAGTTTCTGATCCTAGAAACAGCTTGCTGTAGGTCCTTAAGGCAAATGCCAGGAGTCAAAGAAACTGTAGAACAGTCTTAGGATGTAAACAATAAAATCACTGACCAAGGAGTTACATCCCTGGATGAAAACTCTTCATCTAAGACCTAACTGGATAAGACCAACTTCTTGGCTTTCAAAAGTAATGTGAATTTTATATCCTAGAAGCACTGCACATTTTTTCCTATTGTAGAGACTTCTGGAGTAGATAAAAGTTCATGATGTTGCTTAAAAAAATACATAGCATGGAGAAGCTACTCAAATGCCAAGCAGTTTTAGGTTTGTTTGTTTTACTTTTATATTTTTCTTTTGTAGTTGGCATATGGAAAACCAAACTGGGAAATCATAATGTTGGAGTATTTTAAGGGCATGCTGCCATAGATATTAACAAGCTTATTTATACAATAAGACCTCTGCAGAGCATGCTCAGCTCGATGCCACATTCCAGAATAGCCACTGTTGGTTTCTTTTTCCAAATTTTCCATGTTTACAGGCTTCACAAATATCCCTGAAGTCTTCCCAATATGCTTGGCAATGATAAAATTCATGGCAATATCATCACAGTTTTGAGTATCATCTATCAAAGCATGGACAGCTGCAGGTTGCCTCTGAAAGAATTCAAGATATTTGCTATTGAAGAATGAGGCTCCAATCAGCACCATAGAGTACTGGTCACCATTTCCAGACCCTGGTGCTTGCATTTCAAAACCTCCATAACTGTAGATACCTGATGAAGTAGAGACATGCTTTCTAGGAACAAATCCTACAATTTGATCAGGAAATTGCTGAAAAGAGGGAAAAAGAACAATTAAGTGTCACATATTTTTAGAGAAGATATAGTCAAAAAGGCAATGATTTATTACAGAGAGAATGAAACTGATTTGTCAACTCTTCCTTATTTCTAGTTTCTACATTTCAGTTTTATTTAGCTCCAGGTAACTTCATAAATCTCTGTTCTGATATGTTTACAGGTCAAACTGCATCACAACCCAAATATCTCTGAAAACAAATATTCTACCCTTACAAATGTTCTCCTAATTCAAACATTATCTGATATGAACAAATTCCAGTCACCAAAGAGTCCAATCCTTCAAAATCTGCTGTGAGAAAAGTTGAGTGCCTGAATGCTATTTATTGTAGGAGATAAGAGATAATGGGATTATTCTGAAAATTTGTTCTAATCTCTTAGGACTATATAAAATTATGGACCTACATGTGTGACTATCTCTTTTTCATGTTGATTTCAATGTTCATAAAACTTACTGTTGATTTTAAACAATGTTATATTTTATCCCATTTCAGCTTGGGTGTTTCCTTTTTCAAAAAAATGAGATAATATAAATAAATGTTTTTATTTATCTATATAAAATAAATATTTATATTATATATGCGAGAGAGATGCATCAGAATCTTTGATGAAAGGATAGATGGTAGATGAGCGTGACTAAAAATAAAACAACAATCAGCAAACAAAAGAAAAAGACAAAAGCATGCGAAAGCGGTAAGAACTTATAGGGTTGAAAGTTTCATTCGCTCTCATAAATAATTTGAATTTCATTCATTTATTGAACAGATGCAGAACTAGGGACGCGCACACACACACAAACGCAAATGAGGCTGAGTTAAATCCTATTTAAAAGCACTTACAGTCTAGAGAGGGTAGAGGGGTATGATACAGATATGCAAACAAGGAATTACAATACTGTGAGAAAGTTGTTAAGTGCAGCTGGGTAAATCCGATGGGAACATTGAAGGTAGAATGACAACTGTGTTGCTGGGAGGCAAAGGGCAAGGTCAGGGGATGGGGGATAAAGGCCAGGAGACTTCAGAGAAGATGTGCTATTTACACAATCTAGGAGAATGAAAGAAATTTCACAGTTGGCTAGAGGAGGAAAAGGGAAAACACTAAAAGCGGAGGTAATGGGCAAATACAAAGACACAGATGAATGCCTACTCTAATCTTGCTTGCTTATACACAAACCTCAGATCATTACACTATGCAGGGTTTGGGTTGGACTGAATTTAAGTTGGTCAATGGATTGAAGTTGTTTTTGATATTTTTATAAATAAAACCTAAAATCATATTTATATATCTTTAATTTATAGTTTACTCGGATGGTTCCAATTAACCACAGTCCCCATATTCTACCTCCATTTTTACATTTCGGGCAAATTGATTTTTAAGCATCAGTAGAAATCTCATAGTTGAAGTATTACATTAGAACTTTTTCCCCAAGAAGCTTTCATTTACAGCGCTGGGAAAAAAAAAAAAAAAAAAAAACTGTTGATATGAAAAAAATTTCAATTTGTTGATCAGCACACTAGGCATTAAAAACTGAAGTTTTAAAAATGCTGATATCTGTTGAGTATTGTGATCACTTACCATTAATATCTAATGCTGTTATATCCCAAGAAGCTAATTTAAAGTTACCATGGTGTAAATGAGATCATTTACTGGGTAGCACAGTGTTTAATTATTTGACACGGCTTCCAAGTATGTCTACGCAGTTCTGGTTTCAGGTAATGGTAGTGCAACTTGTAAAAGTTAGCTATTACTGACACATATTCAATAGGAGAGAACTGCTTTTATAGGATACTGAGCAATTTATGCCTGCTTATTCAAGCTAGGATTTAGGAAAAAACAAAACAAAACAAAACAAATCCCTCCTACCACAATGGTACATGTAAAATTATTACTGCAAAATTTCTAAACAATGCTCTCAGAACCAGGATTAAATTTTGTGGAGGTAACAAATACTTCCTTTTACAAAATGTTACATCCAATATTAATATAGAAATATACTTATCATTTGAGACACATGTCTGTGGTCTGGGCAAAATATCTCCTCATTCCAGCTTTTGCTGGACCACATCATTTCCCCATTGTTCTCTGGAAGGCAGTTCTAGTTCTTTTCCCCAGTACACCAAAATATAAATTAAATCTAGATAAAAGATACCATAACTTTCAGGTTGGCTGAACTAAGCTCAGGAAATCTTGATTCATCCATCTTTCAGATAAATATTATCTAAAATATTTTAGGTAACTTCTATATTAACCATGTTGCCCTGGTTAAGTACTAGTCAAGATCTTATAAAGACGGTTTCATAAAGGAGACAGCAACATTACCTGCCAAACTGAGAAAGCAAAAACAAGGTCTGGGGTGCTGATGAGTGTGTCATCATCTACCATCAACACTGCTAAAATGAAAGGACAAAAATTTAAGTTGAATAGTTTGGAAATGAAAACAAAAGTAGTAAAATACGATAGTGTCTACATATATCATTCAAATGAAGTCTTTTCTGACCCCCAATAAGTAAATAAGCAATGTATTCTTGGGGAGATTCGTCCAGTAGAAAAACAATTTTTGGTATCAAAACTGATTATATAATTGCCTGAAGGGAAAATAATCAAGTAGTTATCATCCATCATCCTAGAAACTATTGGGCCTATAAATAAATAAAGTCAAGATTCTTTTAAGCGAATTGCAACCTCATGAAACTATCAGGAATGGGAGGAAAAGAGGAGTGTCAAAAAAATATATTAAGCATAAGCTAAATGGCATCTTACTATCAACTGTAATGCAATAATATGTAATTATAGCATATTCTTTATTACAATATTAACCTCTTCGCCAGGAAACCACTTCTTGACATCTAGGAAATTGTCCCTCAAGCTTTCCA
Source organism: Chlorocebus sabaeus (assembly GCF_047675955.1). Taxonomy (NCBI): domain Eukaryota; kingdom Metazoa; phylum Chordata; class Mammalia; order Primates; family Cercopithecidae; genus Chlorocebus; species Chlorocebus sabaeus. The sequence continues at coordinate 35,723,255 of NC_132923.1, read as the reverse complement.
AAGTGCTTTCTTAGGACTAACTTCCTTCATTTTTCTCCGGACAGTTAAGACAAGCAGAAGGCCAGAAATTCACATGCCCGTCCCAGCTCTGGATAGCGGCAGCCCTTCCAGGCTGAGAACCCCACCGCAACTCACCACTGGTTTCCAGTTCAGGAAAGACCTGGAGTCGATTTCTCATCCTGTTTGCTGTCTGTTGTTTGAAGATCACAGGGATAGGGTGGGGCCCTAGAGAATTCCATAATTCATCTGGTGCCTTCTCTCCAATATTGTTCCATACCACAATCACTTTGTGCAGATTTGGTACAGCCTGATAATGATTTAAAAGTTTCAATAAGAGATCTGTTCTGTTGTACGTCTGCATTATGAGAGTAAAGGAGTCCATGGTGGACTTGCCCTGGGATTTTATTTCCCTACGCAACATGAGCATCTTGTCTTCTTTGACACTGGGAAGTAAGGCAGTCAAAGCACCAGCTACCAGTAATAATACGAGGATGACCACCAAAGAGAATCGAAGCACTCGAATCCCCATTACTCTCCCAGGAAGTTTGCAGATGTGGCAACACCTAGAGTAGAAATGGAAACAACATACAAATGTTAGCATTCTTACTAGTCCCTGTGTTTTCATGTTTTTTTCCAATGAGGAAAGATACCAATCTTACTTTAGTTGATTCAAATTCAGTTCTCCCTTCCTCCTCAATAAGGTAATTTGGCCTAAGAGATATTAAAAAACCAGTTTAATACTTCCTCCCTTCTTGCCCTGCTTGTTATGCAGTTGTAGACAAAAGATGCTATACATATGAAATTGGAAAAATTAAGCATTTAAAAATTTGCCATCATTTTATCACTAAATCTCCAGAACTGAGATTATTTTTCAACTGGAATTTTATTTCCCTTAGTAATATATTAATTTCAAATCTACACTTCTGTAGTAGCAGACTTTTTCCCAAACAAAATCATACAGGCCATAATACATGAGGCAGCAAACAATTATGGTAGGTTTATTACTTATTAGGCCCTGTACTATGTGCTTCATCTACCACAGTATGTACTTATTCATTCAACAGATAGTTACTAAGCACTTACTTTGTGCCGCCACTGTTCCAGGTTCTGTGGATACAGCAATTAATGACATAGAAAAGGTGTCTGCTGTTAGTAGCAGAGGAGATGATAGGGAGAAACAGGTAACACGATAAACAAATTCAAAAGATAATCTGGGGTAGTGGGTATGAAGAGAATCTGTTTATAAAGAGAATGGATCAGAATAAGCAAGGGCCAGATTATGTGGGACCTCTGACCCTCATTAAAGAGTCTGGATTTTACTCTACGCCAGATGAGAAGCCATTGGAGGGCTCTTGGATCTAATTTATTATTTATTATTATGATTCCCATTTAATAGTTTAGATGCTTACAGACATCAAATGACCTTCCCAAGATTACCAAGTAATTTCAGTACTACTGCTAGGATTTCGAACAGGAAAATCTGCCCCCAGAGCTCAGGTTGTTCATGGGCTTGGGGGTGTATTGCCTGGCTTTACATCCAGGTTGAACTGAGGCACAGTCTTTGAGCTTCCACAACTCCCTTTCTCACAGTACAAATCACAACGTATTATCAGCTATGTACTCTCCCATCTTCCTTATTGTACCTAAAGGATCTTCCAGAGATAGCCATAGAACAGTAGTGAACAAATCGATAAGTACAGTCTAGCTATCCACTGTCAAAAAATTTTGTGGAATCAAATCCCTCGCTTATATGAGAAAAGGTTAAATCTTACAGATAGTTTTATAGATGCCTAAAACTCTTATTCCCTGGATTCCAATAACATTTCATTTCCATGCTTGCTGACTCCTACTGTAGTACTGTTGGCTTTCAATTATTTCTGTTTTTCAGTCTTCCACTATTTCTGCATCTGATTCCAGGCTACTTACTCTTCCACAGGCTACCAGAAGCATTTTAGGTATGGTCCTTGTTTTGTACTTTGGCAACTGAGTCTTCAAGCCATTTCAGCCTATCATGGATCTATTTTACTACTCTATTCAAGGGCAAAGCCAGCAGTGAGGAAAATGAACTATTCAAAGAAATTTACTGAAGAAAAGAAAGACTGGAAACAAAAACCAATCAGGAGTTTCTAAACAACATATTTAAAACACCTTTAAGAAAAAAAATAGACCTCTGAGAAAGAATAGATGAGATGTTATTCTTGGTGATCTTAATTAACCCATAGTCTATCCCTTTTCATCCCCACTTCTAGTACAATTTCTCTTCTTAGGCTATATGATAAACAGTTCCTCTCATCCACTGCTTAATACTGACAGATGTAAGATAGCTGGAAAAGACTTCTCACTGCTAACCACAGCTAAAGTATACTAACTGCAAAGAGCTACTGTCACTCTTCTTCTTGGTATAACACTGCCTCTGTACATTTTATTTTTGGTACTCCCCCTCTTCTTGGAAAAGTGAACTGTATGTATACTTACACAGTAATATCTAAGCTCTTGATTTCATGCCTCGTGGCTAAAGTTAGGCAACTGAAGCTAGGCCATCATTCCACAGGCAATTCTAAGACTGTAGTCTACATTTAGTTTGGAATAGAATAGAACAGTTTTGGAATATTCTGTTCCAAACTAAATCTCATTTTACTTTCCTAATGATACCTATTCAACATTTTCTTTTTCACTGAGGAGACTTGGCAGTGGTTGGGTTATTGACCATCATATTCCTGTAAGCTTGTTTCATGTTGTGAGGTACGTTTCATAATTGTAGAAAGTTTCCTCTCTATAGTTCAAGGACATAGAGAGATCATATATGCCATGTCTTTAACATCTTCCTTTGAAGTTTATGAGAATGGGGAATAGAGAATTGCAAGAAGGACAAGGGCATACTCTCCATGATGGGACAGCATGCTCAGGCATGTGCAAGCAAAGGAAGAGTTTGTTCACAAGGACGAGGAGAAGATCATTGCCATTCAGCAGCTCTCACTTTTCAACAGTCCAGATTTGAAAAGTAATGTCACCTTTAGAGTAAGCTTTTGAGAGTGCTTTCAAGGGTATCTCTCCTGGACTTTCTCTGCAGCTTGTTCTATTAAAAAGAGCAATTTTGTGTTTCTGCTTCTATCATGGGCTCACTCTTAAGGTATAAATAAAATAAATTATTTTCAAGGTAACCTCAGCTTTTCTATGATTATTTTACAAGGATAGTAACTGAAAGCTTTAGTGTACCATATTTTCATTTTATGTACGCTCTTACTAAAACAACATGTACCATTAATGTTGTCAAAGACAAATCATTATGAATTAATAACCTTGGTTCAAAGTCCTTGAAAATCCTTTTAATACTGTATGAAAAGTAGGTCCCATAACACATATTTTCAGTTCTACATAAAAATGACCAGTTATAAGAACTGAGAGTAAAGAGTCACTTTGACTAACTGTATTACAGTATACCATGATTAAGATCTTTATATTCATTTTCTGCAGCTGAGTAGGAATAGCATATTTTAAAACTTACATAGAAGTGTTTCTGATCTCTAGACACTATCTAGCAGTTTTAATCTAGAAAAAGTAATAAGATTAATTACTATAGCTTACTATAAATATACACTGTTGAAGACACTCATGAGTGACTGCTTCCCTCTCATGTATTCTTTTAAGTAGGAGTTTATCCCCTGTCTCCATCATAGACAGTTCCTTCCAGATAGCTTCTAATCCCCCAATTTTACCTGTATCAGAAAGGTTTCAGGAGATATGAATAATTTATGTCTTTAGAAACATAGTGTAAATATTTCAGGTGGTATTTATTAAATAATGCAGCCCAATAAAATTATGTAAATTTTTTTAGTTTGCATAGTAAAGTACGAAGAGCAAGGACTTTATAGACTGTAGTGTAAGTGGCACACTGTACTTTAAGAATAGCTGAGATCTAGAACTCCATTGTAGGCCCATTAGAAAGAGCTTCAGTATAATTTGGAGAATAATGATGACTTTTTGGCTATACGGATCTCAGTTTTTAGCGTTCTTCTGTTCTTCTTTTAGAGAAAGAACCTATCATCTAATTTGCAGCTTTGAGCTCTGAATGAGAGATACGAGAAAAAACACATCTGGATGACCTAGATCGTACTTGGGAAGAACTAAGAAGTAAACATCAGCACCTCTCAGTTCTCTTGCCCTCAATTCCTAAACTTTCCCTTTAGGTTTTGGTTTTTCCTTTTTTATGTCCGTATATATTTGCTGACACCCTGCCTCATTCCAAAAAGGATCTCACAGCTCTTAGTCTATTCCCTTTCTGTCCTTCTCCCATCCCCATGACTACAGTAAATATAACTTAAAACAAAAATCCTTCCTCTTCTCCTTATCAACTAAAAAAGTCCAAGATTTCCCTCAATGATATTTTCTGCACGTTAATTCATTAGTTCTTTATAGGTAGAGAACACATCCTTTTAGTTATTTTGATACATTGTTACTTAGCGTCTTCTACACCAGAGGTCTCCAATCCCCAGGCTACACACCACTACTGGTCCGCAGCCTGTTACGAACTTGGTGGCACAGCAGGAGGTGAGCAATGGGTAAGCAAGCATTACCATTTGAGCTCCACCTCCCGCCAGATCGGCATTAGATTCTCACAGGAGTGTAAACCCTATTGTGAACTGTGCATGTGAGGGATCTAGGCTGCATGCTCCTTATGATAATTTAATGCTTGATGATTTGAAGTGGAACAGTTTATCCCAAAACCATTCCCCACCACCCATCCATGGAAAAATTGTCTTCCACAAAACAGGTCCCTGGTGTCAGAAAAGTTGGGGACCGCTGTTGGGGATACAAAGGATTTTCAACCAGGGATGATTTTGTCTTCCAGGGGATATTTGGCAAAGTCTGGAGATATCTCTGATTGTCACAACTGGAGGGGAGATACTATTGCTATCTAGTGAGTAGATGTTGGGGATGCTGCTAAATATCCTACAATGCATAGGACAGCCCCCCATGGCGAAGAATTATCTGACCTAACATGGCAACAATGCCAAGGCTGAGAAACCCTGATCTACATATAGGTTGCCTAATAAAACACACTTAAATATCATGAGGAGGACTACTAGGGAGGTGGCTTCTAAAAATCCTACTGCTATTCGTTATACTTAAACAATAAAGGGCAAAGCCCTGTCTCTAAAACTGCCCCAGTAGGCCAAGCATGATGGCTCACATCTGTAATCCCAGCACTTACGGGGGCAAAGGCAGGATACTGCCTGAGCCCCAGAGCTTGAGACCAGCCTGGGCAATGTCTTGAGACCCCATCCCTACAAATAAACTAAAAAATCAGTCATTGGTAGTGGTGCATGCCTATAGTCCCAGCTACTCAGGAGGCTGAGGCAGGAGGACAGCTGGAGCCAAGAGGTTGAGGTTGCTGCAGTGAGCTGCGATTGCACCACTTCACTCCTGCCTGGGGGACAGAGTGAGACTCCACCTCATAAAAAAACAAAAAACAAAAAACAAAAAAACACAACAAACCAACTAAAAACTACTGTCCCAATAATTACATAATTATATGACTTATTGCACAAACACAGAAACTCAGAGAGCTGAAAGGGACTTCAGAGCCCTCCTTAACCAGTTTCCTTGTTTCACAGATAAAGAACTCAAGGTCCAGGGATAAGGAACTTGCCAAGGTCATGCAGTTGCATGTGGCTAATCAGCAGCAGAACCAGTGGAAGACTCTAAACTTCCTGATGGCACAGTCCACAACTCTTTCCACTAGGTTATGGTAAATTCTGCACGGATATGTCAAAAAATTAATAAGCAAGACTGTCACTAAGGTACCTGCAAAATAATATAAAAATTTATACTTGTTATGTTGGAGTTTTTTTTAGTAGCTTTAAGGAGATCACATACCCATTTACATTTACCCATTTAAAGTATACAGTTCAGTAGCTTTTAATATAATCACAGAGTTTTGCAACCATCACCACAATTTAATTTTAAAACATTTTCAATGCCCCAGAAAGAAACCCCAGACCCATTAGCAGTCACTCCCCATTTTCACTTCCGTTAACCCCTGACCTCCATCCCAGTCCCAGAAAACCACTAATTTACTTTCTGTCTCAGTGGATTTGCCCATTCTGGATATTTCATATGAATGGAATCATAGAATATATGACCATTGTATCTGGCTTCTTTCACTTAGCATAATGTTTTTGAGGTTCATCCATGCTGTATATATCATGAGGCATATATCAGTACCTCACTTTTTTTGTTGCCAAGTAACATTCCATTCTATGGATAGACCACATTTTCTTCATTCATCAGTTAATGGATGTTTGAATTGTTTCCACATATTGGCCATTTTGAATAATGCTGCTATGAACATCCATGTACAAGTTTTTGTGTGAACATATGGTTTCATTCCTCTTAGGTGCTTACCTAAGAGTAGAATTGCTGGGTCTTTATGTCAGTAATATTTAAATATATGAGAACAGAAGTAGCTTTTGAAAGAGCATTATTTGAAATTATAAGTAATTTTCTTAAATGTGGACATAGAATAAGAAAGTAAATAATACATAGTCTATTAAATAACAGTACAAATTCTGTCATGGATGTCTTTAAATGGACCAGGCAATTTGAATTTCCAAAGATGTGCTATAGAGTTCCTTACTACATAATCTATCAAAGTTCCCTAGAAGAAACACTGTTGAAGGATTCTTTTCTCAAGGCTAGTTCCTTCAGACTGGAAAGCAATAATTATCCAGAGAGAAGCTGAAAACAAATATGCCAGTGCACAGCGTGAACGAAGATTATGTTCTCTGACTCATAAGGTAGAAAAGCAATGAGCAACGTGGTGTTGTACAATGAGAAGCTGTCATTTTCATTTTGATGCCACAGATGGTAGAAGAAAGATAACTATTCTGCCATTTCACTATATTTGCCTCACACTGTCCAGATTGTTTCTCCTCTGGCTCATCTTCCAGAATATTTACTTGCCTATAAACTGATGAATATAGAATATAGATGCTCAGAAAAGGGGCCTCAGCTGCCAAGAGATAAAATCATTCCAAGGTGGAATACAGAGGCCAATGCAGAACCTGGGCTGATGCACGTAAGAGGATGCAAGAATAAAGTTGGAAGAGACAGCTCTACAAACAATGACCAGATTCTGACCAGGTTTATGGCATGCAGATAACTAACACTGTTTAAACTGAGGCAAAGGGGCATGTGGTGCCATATTCCAAAAAGACATTTCCCCTCAATGGTACTGACATACAGTGAACCGGTCCACGACTCCGTGTATTGGTACATGCTATTTTCTCTACTTCAAAGTCCTTCTCTCTCTCTCTCTCTGACAAACTCCTACTCCCTACCCCTCAAATCTCTTTCAAATATCACGTCTCCTATGTTTCCCTCACCACTCTCCACTCTGAGTATTCCAGTGAACTCTGATCACTGTGTTTCTAGTTCTTGTTTTCAGGTATTTCAACTATTGACTGTTCTTTGTCTGTTTTTGTTTTCAAGTCTTAACGTATCTTGAGGGAAGTTTCTGTCATTCTTTACAATCCAGAACAGTGTCTGGCCCATTTTTTGACTAAGTGCTCACAACACGATAGTTGATTTAAATGAGGGAATTTATGTCTAAATTGTCCAAAATGTCAATGAATGCCTGAAACATTAACAGAATAAACTCAGATTAAATACAAATTAAGGCCCAGTTAAGACTAGACAGTACCAAAGCAACTGTTCCCTACATAGAGGGGCTGGGTCATCACCTATCTGGTGACTAGAAGAGCGTGTCATGAAATGTGACCTCAAACACAGACCACACAGGCCCCCTTTCTACGTGCAGTTCTGTGGCTAAGTCACTTGATAAACAAAAGATGTCTCAGATTTCTGATTTTTTTCACATCTTTTCAAAGATATTCTGCATTAAAATGTATTTGAACATCCCTGTTTCTATGAAAGCTCTTGGTGAATGAGTGATTTGCCTTGGTGGAAAAGCATCATCTGATGAATAATATCATCATTGTGAATTTCCCCAAGGAAGTTTAGCAGGTCATGATAACCAGAAGCTATATTACTTAATCCAGCAGGCAGCATACATGATTTAAGCACACAGAAAATGTCTTACTTGGTTGAGAAAAGAAAATTTAGTTTGGGTTCAGAAAGTGACAAAAACTACAGATGTCATGACAATTGGCAGAAAAAGAAAACTAAGTCAGAACACCACACAACTCAATCAATATTGCCCATAGTAAGCTTCTTCCATTAAAATCATAAGCAGCATAAACTAGAATTTATTTCATTGCAAAATACAAAATGCCAGAAATGGTACATGAAAGGTCACTTTTCTTCACAAGTCTTTTCCAGGTGCTATACAAGATTCTGGGAAGAGTTTTTGACGTAAGATTTTTATCCACATTCAGGAAAGTCATTCTTTTCATTGTTGTTTTAGAAATGTCATACAGCTTTTCTCATTTTCTACCAGTTCATGCTCTCCTTCCTCAATGATTTCCCCTCCCTTTTTCCTAAGGAGCTCTTCTATTCTTACAAGGTTCTTCTTAATTCCTGTTACTTTTTTCACAAGTCTAAAACAAAATCATTTAAATTAGTTTGTGTTAATAATAAATATAGTAGTAAAGGCAGGAATAGGAATAGATTTATAATAATAAAAGAGTCCATGTAGTGTCACAGATTCATCTTGTGATCTTGTGTTTATGGCCAATTCCAGTGATACGAATGGATCATGTAGATGACTACAATCTGAATCAACTGTGTTACAGACTAGTTATTAGGGTGGAAGTGATCCATCTTTTCTATTGACAATAGAACTGGCTATACATATACATGATTGTTGATAGCCAATTTAAACTTTGTTATTTAGAAGGCCTACTCCTGCCCTTATTACACTTGTTAGACTACAGTTCTGAAACAATTGCTAAAAGATTGAGAAGTAGCTACACAAACTTCAATATCTTAAATAGAATGATGTTGCTGCAATAGGTCATTTAGCACTGCAAGCTGTGAGGAAAGCATCTCTGTGCTGATTACATTAAATATCAAGTCTTCCTTCTGGCAACCAGGTTGAGTAAGCCATTTCTTAACAGGTAAATCAGGCTAGAATGAACAACAAGGGCGGCACTGAAAATGGGATATCAGACACTAAGTACCTGTGTTTCTATTTCCCTCCTCAATCCTAAGCTCCTATGCACTGCAAAAGCTGCTCATCCGTCCTAGCATTTTCTAGTTTTCCTCTTCCCCTTTCCTATACAAAGGATCTTATTCCTTCTCAACAATGCTTCAGGCAGTTATTATCAATGAACTAGAGTTTGCTTTGTTATCACTTATTTACAGGGAAATAACATAAATATTATGCATAAAGTTATTTTAAAGCACCACTTGCTTCCTTCAATCCAGCTATTTGCTACTGAGGTAGACAATGAGGCCCTTTCTACTTTCAAACTGTGCAGGTCTGAATTATGCTAGATAAAAGTTCTTTCTAGCTTTGCACCTATCTCCTGGAATAGTCAATTAATTATAGCTATTGATGATGATGATGATGTTTGGAGATGACCAATTCCATGGACATATATTAGGGCAGGAGTAAGAGTGGCCTTATTCCTAAGAAGAACATATCCATGACTCATAGGATCCAAGGAGTCAACGCATCCTAAGAGGAAAGCCTAGAAATAGAAAAGCATTTTTAGCTCAGTACAGTGCCATGCAAAATTAGTTCTAGAAATGGGTCAAAAAGAAACCAAGTACATCTGCAAATATTGTACTTTTACCGTTCCAGGATACTGGAGATTTTCATTTGAATCTCTGTTTTGTCAGACAACAGATCCCTGTTCTGTTCTATAGAACCCTTTCTCTTTTATCCAATATTGGTTTTCAGCCATAAACTCACTTTCCAAAATCACTTATGTAAGAGAAATAGATTTCATATAGATGAATTATGGCTTATAAATATTTTTAGGTATCGAACCTAAGATGGAAGCAATGCCACTTCATGTGAACTTTCTTACTTTATTAGGGGAAGGTCAAAATATCCAGCAAATATTTATAGGTATTTACCATGTGCCCAGCACTATAAGTGCTAGGGATGGTAGTGAGCAAGCAGAACCAATTCCTGCCCTTACAGAGCTGAGCATTACTAATGAAAGTTGTCAGAGCTCTCCCTGCTTCATGTTATAGATTACCTCAAATTGATGTTTCGAATTTTGCAGACAGGACATCTGAGATTGAGAATATAGTATTAAATGATTTTTCCTGAGCCACAGAAAGAATGGCAAGTCCAAATCAAACGCTCGACTCTCTCACTTGAGCCACATGGTATTTTCTATGTCTTCTGAATAGTCTCTATTTCCAGCTTTGTTCTGGTCTACAAGAATATTCAACTCTATAGGTACTGACTTCATTCTGTAACCTGGACTACTATTTTAATGGACCTAAGAGAGGTCTCTCAGTATTTTCTAAGATTTTGGCTTAACTAAGAACTATTGTTTCCAAAGAAATAAAATCAACTCTAGAGGAAATAATTTTTCTCAGACAAAGTACTGGTATTTCACCCATGTTCATTGTGGCCTTATTTGTAAAAGCCAAAAGGCAGAAGCCACCTAAAGGTCAAGTGACAGATGAACGAATAATACATTCAGAAAATGTGACACATAGGTATAAAAGAGTATTATTATTCTGTTTTTACAAATTAGGGAATTCTGATACATGCCACAACATAGATGAATCTTGAAGACATTATGTTAATTGAAATAAGCAGTCACAAAAAGACAAATACTGTATGATTCCATTTATTATAAAGTACCTAGGAAAGTCAAATTTATAGAAACAGAGAGAATGGCAGTTGCCAGGGGCTGGGAATAGGAAGAAATGGACAGTTGTTTTTCAGTGGGTATAAAGTTTCAGTTTTGCAAGACGAAAAAGTTCCAGAGATCAGTTGCACAACAATGTGAAAACAGTTAACACTACTGAACTATATACTTAAAACCTGTTAAGATGATAAATTTTATGTTATATGTATTTACAACAATTAAACAAAAGCCAAAAAATATTGGTACCTACCTCATTGTGTTGAAGTTTAATTTAAAAAAAAATTCCTTATGTCTTTAGTGACTGATAGAAGCAGGCTCTCTGGTCACTATTAAGAGAAATCAAAGAATTTTTTGTTATGTTTCTGTCAGCAGGAAATTAAAACAAAACAAAACAAAACAAAAAACAGTGCTTTCAATGCCATTGTCCATAAGACTTGAGTTATTTTAGAAATTAAAATTTGTTATTCTTTTAAAAATTATATTTAGGCAATGAGGTAGATGATGACTTCCAGTGAGGTTGGTGCTATATTTTGGTTTTCATCTTTCTATTGAGGGTTGTATTAGTCTGTTTTCACACTGCTACAAAGAAATACCCTAGCCTGGGCAATTTATAAAGGAAAGAGGTTTAATTGACTCATAGTTCCACATGGCTATGGAGGCCTCTTATGATCATCATGGACGGTGAAGCAGGTACCTTCTTTGCAAGGGGGCAGGAGAGAGTGAGTAAGCACAGGAAAAAACTGCCACCATCAGATCTTGTGAGAACTCACTCACTATCACAAGAACAGCATGGGAGAAACTGCCCCCATCATCTTATCACCTCCCACTGGGTCTCTCACACAACAAGTGGGGATTATGGGGATTACAATTCAAAATGAGATTTGGGTGGGGACACAGCCTAACCATATCATTCTACCCCAGCCCTTCCCAAATTTCATTTCAAAACACAATCATGCCTTCCCAACAGTTCCCCAAAGTCTTAACTCATTCCAGCATTAACCCAAAAGTCCAAGTCCAAAGTCTCTTCTGAGGCAAGGCAAGTCCCTTCTGCTTAGGAGCCTGTAAAATCAAAAGCAAGTTAGTTCCTTCAAAGATACAGTGGGGGTATAGGCACTGAAAAAATATTCCCATTCCAAATGGGAGAAATAGGCCAAAAAAAAAAGGGGGGGGCCTACAGGCCCCATGCAAGTCCAAAATCCAGTGGGGTGGTCATTAAATCTTAAGGTTCTTAAATAATCTCCTTTGACTCTATGTCTCACATCTAGAGCATGCTGATGCAAGAGGTGGGCGCTCAGGGTCTTGGGAAGCTCTATCCTGTGGCTTTTCAGGGTACAGTCCCCCTCCTGGCTGCTTCCATGGGCTGGCATTTGAGTGTCTGTGGCTTTTCCAGGCACACAGTACAAGCTGTCTGTGATCTACCATTCTGGGGTCTGGAAGATGGTTGCCCTGTTCTCACAGCTCCACTAGGCAATGCTCCAGTGGGGACTTTATGTGGGGGCTCCAACCCCACGCTTCCCTTCCACACTGCCCTAGCAGAGGTTCTCCATGAGGGCTCTACCCCTGCAGCAAACTTTTGCCTGGACATCCAGGCATTTCCATACATCCTCTGAAATGTAGGCAGAGGTTCCTAAACCTTAATTCTTGACTTCTGTGCACCCACAGGCTCAACACCATGTATAAGCTGCCAAGGCTTGGGGCTTGCACCCTCTGAAGCAATGTCCTGAGCTGTACGTTGGCCCCTTTTAGCCACGGCTGAGACGCAGGGCACCAAGTCCCAAGGCTGCACAGAGCAGGAGCGGGCCCTGGGCCCAGTCCATGAAACCATTTTTCCCTTCTACACCTCTGGGTCTGTGATGGGAGAAATTGCTGTGAAGGTCTCTGACACACTCTGGAGACATTTTCCCCATTGTCTTGGTGATTAACTTTAGGCTCCTCGTTACTTATGCAAATTTCTGCAGCTGGTTTGAATTCCACCCCAGAAAATGGGTTTTTCTTTTCTATCATATAGTCAGGTTGCAAATTTTCCTAACTTTTATGCTCTGCTTCCCTTTTAAACATAAGTTCCAAATTCAGATCATCTCTCTCAAGTTCAAAGTTCCACCGATCTCTAGGGCAGGAGCAAAATGCCACCAGCCTGTCTGCTATGCTAAAGCATAACAAGAGTGACCTTTGCTCCAGTTCTCAGTAAGTTCCTCATCTCCATCTGAGACCACATCAGCCTGGACTTCACTGTCCATATCACTATCAGCATTTTGGTCAAAACCATTCAACAAGTCTCCAGGAAGTTCCAAACTTTCCCACATCTTCCTGTCTTCTGAGCTCTCCAAACTTTTCCATCCTCTACCCGTTACCCAATTCCAAAGTCTCTTCCATATTTTGGGGTATTTTTATAGCAATGCCCTACTCTCTGCAGTACCAATTTACTTCACCAGGTAAAAAACTATGAGCTGCTGAGGTGCTTGCTGAAAGCAAAGGGAATACAGAATGGGTAGAAGAAGGTAGTGATGAATACCAGCTATGACCACATGACCAGCTGCAGAAACTAGGACTGTAATTGTCATGAGTTTTCCTCCTTATTTTGTTAAGAATACGTTTATGAATGTATACACTTGTACTAAGAATATATCTTTATTTCCCCTCTTTTTCCTGTATCATGTGACATTTATTGACATCATATCAGCATTTAAGTGTTGTTAACTTTATGTAATAGCATTTAGGTTAAGGATTAGTATGCTTCTGGTTGTATAAAGGACAGCTGTATTGTTAGGTGTAATTATGACTGTATTATTGTTTTTATGTAACCATGTAAGGGTTCACCTTGCCTGCTGCCTAGACAGAACGAATTTATCAAGACAGGGGAAATGCAAAAGAGAAAGAGTAATCTATGCAGAGCCAGTTATGCAGGAGACCAGAGTTTTAGTGTTACTCAAATCAGCCTCCTGAAAAACTCAGGGATCAGAGTTTTTAAGGATAATCTGTTGGGTAGGGGGGTCAGTGAGTTGGGAGTGCTGATTGGTTGACTCATGGATGAAATCTTAGGGAGTTGAAGCTGTCCTTTTATGCTGAGTCAGCTCCAGGGTGGGGGCCACGGAACTGATTGGCAGGTCCAGGTGGGGCCATCCAGTTATCAGAAATTCAAAAACCTGAAAAGATATCTCAAAAGGCCAATCTTAGGTTCACAATAGTGATGTTATATTCAAGAGTAACTGGAAAAGTTGCAAATCTTATGACCTCTGGAATAATGGCTGGTAATATTTAGAATTCCAGCCCCTCTCATCCTAACTTGGTGCCTGGTAGCCTTTCAATCATTTTACAAGAACAGTTTAGCTTTGGGGAAGGGCTATTATTTAAACTATAAACTAAATTCCTTCCCAAGGCTAGTTTGGCTTATGTTCAGGAATGGACAAGGACAGTTTAGAGGTTAGAAGCAAGATGGAGTTGGTTAGGTTTGATATCTTTCACTGTCATAATTTCTTCAGTTACAATTTTTGCAAAGGCAGTTTCATTTATTTGGAGATTAGGTATGATTTCGAGAAATGTGTATGGGTTCAAGTTGACAAGGGATGGACTTGTGAAGGTTAGTATTGTCAACTTCATTGAATTAAAAGATGCAAAGTATTGTTTATAGGTGTATTTGGGTGTTTCTCGGTGTTGCCAGCAGAGATTAACATTTGAGTCAGTGGATTAGGAGAGGAAGACTCACTCTCAGGAAGACCCACTCACAATGTGGGTGGGCACCATCCAATCAGCTGCCAGCATGGCTAGGAAAAGCAGGCAAAAGAAGGCAGGAGAAGCTGACTTGCTGAGTTTTTGGGCTTCATCTTTCTCCTGTACCGGATGCTTCTTGCCCTCGAACATCGGACTCCAAGTTCTTTGACTTTTGGACTATTGGACTTACACAAGTCATTTGTCAGGGGCTCTCAGGCCTTTGGCCACAGACTGAAGGCTGCACTGTCAGCTTTCCTACCTTTGAGGTTTTGGGATTCTGATTGAGCCACTACTGGCTTTCTTGCTCATCAACTTGCAGATGGCCTATTGTAGGACTTCATGTTGTGATCATTTGAGTAGTTCTTTTTAATAAACTCACTTTCATATACACATCTATCCTATTAGTTCTGTCCCTCTAGAGAACCCTAATACAAGGATCTGGAAGCAAAATAAATGCACACGATCCCAACTATCTAATGTTACATATTTGAAACCAGAGGATGTATGCCATGGAGCAAAACATCTGAACACGTTAGCAATTTGCACTTGTATCCAATTTCTAGATTTCTATGAATTTGTATTCTTATGTACCTTTACAACTCTTTCTTCACCAACAGTTCCCAGGGCACTCAATCTGAAACATCTAAAAGGGTCAAATAGGGTTGCAGACAAATGCCAGGGTTGATTACTGAGGAATGACAGATAGCATCTTTCCTATTCCTTGCTGACCATTGCCCAAAAGGAGCTGGAACCATGACTGAGATGAGCTTCTGCCCCTTAATTCCCTCTGTTGTCATTTCTCAGAATCCTTAATCACATGTCTCAGCAGCTGGGGTTTTTCCACCCATAGAGTCTGCATAGCTAACCCAATGCAATTAGTTGGTAGGAGATGATATAAAAACGTATTTAAAAGTTCAGGGTAGAAATCCATTTTTTAGTTTAAAAACATTCAATAGTATATGTATGTTATGATCTTATAAACCTATTTAATCTTGTAACATACAAAGGAATTAAAAATTCTGATTGGTGACTTGCAAGATACTGACCATTTGAACAGAGTGGAAGAATCATTTTTGATTTTCCAATACAACATATTGAAAGGGCAAAAGGAATGGTTTGGTATATATAGAAAGACTTAGTGATAGTCGTCCCTCCACACTGCTCCAAGGACATCCCTTGTGTAAATTTTAAACATCACAGAGTTCTAAAATACTGGACTGGTTTGCCTGTTACAATCCCCCTCTCTTCATAACTTCTCTCCATAAAATTCCTCCAGGGAAATAACTTTCAATTTATCTGGCTTTGTATCCCCAGTGCCCAGCACGGAGCGTGGCACATAGAAGATATTCATTAAATGACTGTTGAATGAGTGAAAGAAACAAATTTGATATGACAACAAAGATAGGTTAACAAATGTGGAACAAACATTATTTCACAATGACAGAAGTGAGAGACAGCCTAAAGTTTTTCACTCAGAGAACTTTTCCTGATTTAAATAGTGTCCACCCACACTTTTATATTGCAAATAAAATGTCTTTAGTTTTAAATTTGGTCATTATGCTCTCCAAGACTGGAAGATGTGAAGACATCACTGTCACTTTTTGAAAGGAGAAGGTCCTCATGGAAATACCTATCATATATCTTTGGGGGTGGGGAGTGGGGGAATTGGGAGTCTCTGGAAACTGATGTAACTGAAATTAAACTTCAATTTCTCGTATCCGTTTCAAAACTATTTGAAAACGGGTAATGTAGGTTTCTTCATAAACCAGTTAAGCAATTTCTGATTTGTAGTAATACAGTATAAAATATAGGACTTATTTTCAAAGGCAGATACAAAAAAGTTCAAAATGCAGCTGACCTTGATGAGTTAGGATTATGCTGGAAATCAGTTGCCAAAATTTAATTACATCTATTACTTCCTGCTCTTTACCCCAAGTTAAAGCATATTGAATAAGGGCGTTTTAGAGAAAAATCCAATTACCACAGAATTATTTATCTTTAAACTATCCAGTTTGCACCTAATTAATTTTTCCTCAGCAGTGCAGTAGAGTAAAATTCACGGTCTACTACTAATACAAAAACTTCCTTCCAAAAAAAGTAAATGCTACTAATTTTAAATATTTCTACATTTAAATTAAAAGAATGAAATATATGCTAACAAAGGCAAAGACAAAATAGTCTTCCCAGAACTTACTTCTGAAACCTAGCTGTTTTTACACAGTTTTAATTAACATTAACATTTTTCAAAATTGTAGAATAAGTACGTATTTTCAAAAACAAAACTACAGAATTACTACCCCATACACACACACAAAGTTTCAAGAACGAGAGCAAAACATGCATATATCCTCACTGCAAAAAAAAAAAAAAAAAAAAAAAAAAATTAACACTGGAGCATTTTGCTGTGTCTCCTTACCTCGAGTGCAGTAGATTGCAGTAAGGCCAGCCGATTTATTTCCTTGCAGCTTGGTTATCACAAAACGGAAGGGGCGTATCGTTCGCTCATTTTTTTTTTTCCCCTAAACCAAGCAGCGTGCATCTATCCTTCCCCATTCGCTGGATTAACAACCTGGAAAAAGCGCCGCCCGCAAAGTGAGCGCCTGGAGCAGGGGACAGTCCCCGAGTGGCCGCCCCTCCCTTTCGGTGACGCTCCACTTCCTGTTAGCCTAAAAGGCATTCCCAAGAAGCTCGGTTTTGTAGTTTCCAGCCCACCTCCGAAAGCCAATCCTTTCCCCCATTTCTTCTCCAAGGTAACAACTTTTAATCATTCACGTGACGGACCATCTGCCCTCAGCCAAACAACTTCCCGGAAAGGCGCCCGAAGGAGCGTTCCCATCCACCGCGGGTGCCCTGGAAACGCCAGTGGGGCTCTCCTTCCCGCGCTCCGCACGCCCTCGCATCCCACCGAGGCGCCAGCTTCTGCCTGCACGTTGCTGAAACTGGGCCTGGAAGTTCTGACAAGAATTAGAGCGGCGGCCCTTGCCCCGAGGATGACCTGGAAGCGAAAGGGACCTGCACGAATTCTAGAGTTTCGGGTTTCCGTGGGTTGAGATTTTACGGGAAACAATACATTAACCAAATCTAAAAATAAAACAAACACGTCTGGTAGGACCTACCATTAAACAGCTTCTTTTCTATAACACGTTTAACAGCCTTTGTTTTGAAAGACATTGATTGATGCCAGGCGTGGTGGTGCGCGCCTGGGGTCTCAGCTACTCCCGAGGCTGAGGAGGATCACCTGCGCCCGGGAGTTCCAGGCTGTAGTGAGCCTTGGTCCTGCCATTGTGCTCCAGCCTGGGTGACAGGGCGAGACCCTGTCTCTTAAAAAAATAAGCAAAGAAAGAAAAACATTGATCGCCTCCTGCGTGGCAGTCCAGAAGGGTCAAGCGCTGTCTTCGGGGTGGCGTGGAATGGATTCCTAAGATTTGGGCGCCCATAGAGTTAACGCAGCAAAACGATCACTTGCGTGTCCTGCGGACTGGCGGCAATAGAACACGTGGCTGCCTAGACTCTTAATCACTGATAACTACTACACTAGGATTTAATGCCAGTTGGGAGGAAATGGCGAAAGGGCAGGCGCTGGAGCCCATGCATCCGGGAACACTGGTAGTAGGCAGTCGGGTGGGCGTGAGCGGGCTCTCCATCTCCTGACAGCCCAGTCTGCAGGTCGCCACCTCAGGATTTTCTTCCTGAGTCCGGGTGGCAGGACTCCACCCCAGGTCAGCCCCTCACACCCCCTCGTAGTTGCCACCTCCCGGCGTTCCTTCAACAGCTCCAGCACGGTTCCCACCCTGCCCCCGCAGCAAGCCCCGCCCTCCGTCGCACAGGCCCCGCCCGCGACTGGCCTCCCTCCTTTCCCGTCCCAGGACGCGTTGCGCGGCCCGGGCCGGAAGTAAGCGAATTCCCGGGTGTGTGTCTGTGTCTGTCTGTGTCTCGCAGCGGCGCGCGGCCCCGGACAAGCGCTGGGGATTCCCGTTTGAGGCGTCACTACTATCACTGCCATCACCCCACGGAGCCACTTCTAGAGGGGAGTAGACCCGGCTCTTCGCCGGGCAGAGAAGATGTTGCCCCTGTCCATCAAGGACGATGAATACAAACCACCCAAGTTCAACCTGTTCGGCAAGATCTCGGGCTGGTTTAGGTGCGGGGTGCTGTGTTTGCGGGGAGGGGGTGTCCGGCAGAAAGGGAGAAGGCCCAGACCTCAGGATGGCCCGAGGTCCAGGGAGGGAGCGTCGGAAACTCCCCGTCAACCCCCAGCTGTGAGGAAAGGAGCATGTGAACTGGGAGGAACTTGAAAGGGGTACCCAGCCTCGGGGTCCCGGCACCTCCTTAACTCTCCCGGCTGTTTTCCACGTGTATCATTCCCAGGTCTATCCTGTCCGACAAGACGTCTCGGAACCTGTTTTTCTTCCTGTGCCTGAACCTCTCTTTCGCTTTTGTGGAACTACTCTACGGCATCTGGAGCAACTGGTAACCAAAGGGGAAAATGGTTTGGGCGGAAACAGGGTGTGAGGGAGACGAAACGCTGTTTGCTTAATGCCACGTAGCTCCTCACCAGGAGGTTCAGGTCCTACCTTCATTACCTACCTCTGCTGCTGAGTTGTTTTCCCATGCCCGCACCAATCTGGTAGGGCTACAGTTCTTGAGTAAGATCTGAGGCCTATCCTGTGCAACCTCTGTTGTCACCCTCCCCTCCGGTTCCATCAGACAAGACTGACAAGCCCCCTCCTTATTTTAGCAGACGGACAGAATCCTTCATTTCTAATTGCAGGCCTTAGCTTTACCCACTTTGTTGGAATTGGGAGAAATTTGTTTGCTGCCTCTCTCAGGGGGGAGTGGCATTTGGATTTCACCCTTAAGATTCCGAGAGTTTGAGATGTTCTACTTAGTTAGTTATTGGGGCTTGGAATGGGAGGTTTTATAAAGGGATATCCGGAGAAATATGTGTCATTCTCTTCTCTCTTTAATGCCGAAACTGTCTCATGATTTTCCTGTAGTGTTAACTGCGGTGTAAAAATCCCATATAGTTTTCTAGAAACAACATTTCTTGGGTTTTAGTGGCACCTTTGAGGGTTTTTCGTTTTTGTTTTTGAAAACATCCTTAGGAGGAGGAAAATCTAGTGTGTAAGTCTATGGCAGTGAAGTTACTATTATTCAAGTATTTGCTGTTGAGTAACTTAAGGTCTTATGAAGTTGTTCTGCTTACAATGAGACTGTCACATTCCTAGGTGTACTAATTCTGTCTTTAGATCCCATACTCGTTCAAAACTCTGAAGAAAGCCAATACTCAGAATTGTACATAAAGCTTCAGGATGTTGTTGGGTTCCCTGTACTAAATCTTGGACTGTAGATTAAGAACCTGTTTTCTATTTGTTAAGTAGACTTAGTGTCTGTTCTTTAAGACCCATTTTCAGAGAAAATTGCTGTCCTTGTTCTTCTGTTGAGATCAAACATTGACAGGTAATATCACCAGGTTTTGTGACATGTATATTTTTATGTAATGCGTGGGCTTCTTTCAATTCAACCATCAATTCAGTTCTACAAAAAATACTCAATAACCAGCAGATTATGAAGGTTATTGGTTTAGTCAATAGTTGTGTATAAAAGCATATTGGCACAATGAAATCTTAATATATGTAATAACCATTTTGAATCCTTTGGGAATCAGATGTATTTATTTCAAGGATACCCCATCATAGATTAATTCTTTAATCCCATAATACTAACACACTTTAATATACTGTAGATGTTGAAAGCACTTGTACTTGAATAATCACACTTTATCATAAATATGTATTACAGTATATTTTACATGTTTCTCTTCCTAAATTATGCCATAATTTTGGCATATGTGCTGATTGTATCAAGAGTGTGTCATAACTTATATATGCATATTTTGCTACAGATAGTTTCTATTGAAATGTTTCACCATGGCTTTCCATTGCATAAGTCACTCTGTGAAATATCTCATTCAAGAGATTCATACTTGAAGTTCCTAAACCACCTTTCATGGAAAGTTAAGTATATAGTAACTCTTCTGATCTGTAGAGATCTATTGGGGAGATTACTAAAACCGTTATTTTTTAAGTCACTATGCATCAGTGCATAACAAAAACATCGGTTGTTGGTGACTTGTTCTTTTACCCTTAGGTGACTTGCTCTTCTTTACTGGTACAACTTATACTGCTTTTCATTGTGTTATGTCTTCTAGCTAGATTTGAAATCTAGCTCCAGTGTGTGTTGTACTTAGATAATTTAGCACGTATCCATCATCTCATGCCCATTTATGTTAATCTCCATATCCACAACCAATTTTTCTTAAATATTATTTTTTCATACAGATCTCTTCTTATTGACATTTGGGCAGATTTAGACATTTCTCTGGCCTTTTAATAATCTGACTTTCTGTGTTTTTTTATTTAGATACCAAAATTTTTAGTTCCTTTTGTTGACTGATCAGTAATTTCTTTATATGACCAGAAGATTATCTATGTTCCCGTAGGTTCAATTAGCTTTTCAGTTCCTTGATTAAATTTCTTCCAAAACTCATTTTTCCCATAGAGGACTAAAACATGAATAAAACACTCACTTCACAAATAAAGGTTCATTGAAACAGTTAGTCTAATTTTAACAAATGTTAAATTGTTCTGGTTCTTTTTCAGAGCCTTCATTTTAAAGGAAGAACTTATAGTTGATTTATATTTTTGATGATGAGTAGGTATCTTCAGTGGAAGAATAGGTAATTGTTGTATGTTTTTCCCCATCAATAAATATCTGCTACCTTTCACCTTCCCACTAGAATGTAAACTGTATCAACGTAGGGATCTTTTCTATCTTATGCAGGCACTTCAGTACATAGAACATAGTGGATGCTTAATACATATTTGCTAAATGAAAGAATGAGGGAATGATTAATGTATGGAATTACATTACCTATACTAAAAATGGTAACTACCCCTGTTAAAGAAAAACAGCAATGACAAAACATTACATTACATTCTGTCACTCTTAGAAATTGGGAGGAATATGGTAGAAATTCTGTATGTGATTTTTCGCTTCCTTCTAGTATTTTATTTTTCATTTACTAATTTATTGTTGAGTAACTGACTAATCTCAAGGTAACACAGTGTAAGAATGTGGTTTTGTATCATCTAGGGTTAAGTTTGTTTTCACGTTACAGAAAACTCTGCACATCTATAATCCCAGATACATGGGAGGCTGAGACACCAACATCTCCTGAACCTGGGAGGCAGAGGTTGCAGTGAGCCGAGACTGTGCCACTGCCCCGCAGCCTGGGTAACAGAGTAATACTCTGTCTCAAAACAAAACAAAAACCTAAATTAATGGTTGCTTAAGCAAGATAAAACTTCATTTCCAAGATGGGTAGTGTTTGAGCCATCTCTGGCAGCATAATGTCTGGAATGCAGAGAAGAAGAGGTAAAAGGTGTGCACATTGTTTTTTGTTTTTTTTTAAGATTTATCTGGATGCTAACACACGACGCTTTCACTAAAACTTTATCACATGGTCATGCCTAGTTGCAAATGTATTCTTTATTCTACTCAACCATGTATTCTGTGGAAAGTCAGGGATTTTTTACTAAGGAAGAAAGGGAATATGTAGATAGTGTAAGTTCTAGAAGTGGGACTTGAGAGAGAGAGAGAGACAAACTAACGTATCATCTTCTGGAGGTGGAAAATTGAGGCCTAGAGTTTTTTACTTTGCAAGTGAGCAGCAGAGCCTACAGCACCTATTATCTAAGTTTGATGTCCAAAAAAATCACACTTTTTTTCTAGTATCTCAATATAGTTTCTGTGTTTTTATGTTCTTACATTTTTACTTCATTATTGTCAGATTTAATTTCAGTAGTGTTTCTTACCAAAGCTGTTGCAACCATTTTTCCTTTAGACATAGAAGACACTCAGGTAACTCTGAAGGTTAATGTCTTTGTGTTAACAAAGTAAATATTTGTTGAAAAAATGTTTAAGACAATACCAGACATTTTTTTGGTTCTACTTCAATATAATATTTCACAGCAGATGTTTGTAAAGTAATTCCTTACTGAAGAAAAATAGTTCTATCAATCACATGTTTTTCTATTAAAATTTTCATATATCTTAGTCTTTTAAAATCAACTTTTTCCTTCTCAAAAGTCAGCATTACTTACCAGCTTATGGTGATGCCTTTTGCTTTCCTATAATTTTATTTTCCACCTTAAAAATATAGATAAGTATTCCATTTTGCTTAGACTTTTTTTTTTTAAAGTAAGGGACTATATAATGGAATGTGGTGGAGTTGTGGGTTATTTCACTGTAACTCATTTAGTTTACTGACTTTGCTAATGTCAAGATTCTGAGAATTTTCTAGTTTCCTGATAATAAATTGATAGTTAATGTTTTTCCATGACTTTGACTTTCCACATCATGGAAACTACCTGATAAGGGATTTCTGAATTAGGATCATTCCTTATTTTCAATTTTGAACACATGTTTAACAAACAGTAGAAATATACTGTTAGCTTAGTTACCAATAGACCCTTTAAACCATTTTTTATCATTGGCCATTTTAAACATATATAAAAGTGGAGAGTTTAATGGACCTCATGTACCCATCACCCAGCCTTAACATTTATCAATACATGGTCTATCTTATTTCATCTGTTGTCCCTGGCCCACTATTGAAGTGTTTTAAAGCAGACACAAGATGTAATTTCTTCTGTAACTATTTCATTATGCTTCTCTAAAAGATAAAATCAACCCCCTCTTTAACATAACAGAAAACCATTATCACCTATGGAAGTTAATGACTCATTAATATCCAGCTAGTGAGTATTCAGGAGTCCCTCATTGTCTCATAAATTCTTTTTATGTTTGGTTTTACAGATTAGAAATCAAACAAAATCCATACATAGTATTTAGCTTATATGTCTCTTAAGTCGCTCTTAATTTATAAGTTCTCTTTGTCCCTTTCTTTGTTTTTGCCTCTAATACCCTAAATAAAGTTCTTTTCAAAAATTTCTTTTGCCATATATACTATTGACATTTGTGCTGTTTTTGCTTCTGTATTCGTGTGTTGAGGTTTCTCCTTTATACACGAAGATGTTTTCTTTTTCTTTTTTTTAAGGCGGAGTCTTACTGTGTTGCCCAGGCTGGAGTGCACTAGTGCGATCTTGGCTCACTGCAGCCTCTGCCACCTGAGTTCAAGCAATCCTCCTGCCTCAGCCTCCGAAATAGCTGGGAGTACAGGCGTGCGCCACCACTCCTGGCTAATGTTTTTATTTTTAGTAGATAGGGAATTTTGCTGTGTTGGCCAGGCTGGTCTTGAACTCCTGACCTCAGGTGATCCACCCACCTCAGCCTCCCAAAGTGCTGGGATTACAGGTATGAGCCACTGCGCCTGGTCGATTTTCCATGTTAAAATGTCTTTAGAAGGTAGTCATTTAAAAAAGTTTGCAAATACATTTTAGATAAACTAGCAGTGTTTGAAGAGGAGTCTACAAGTACATGGATTTTCACAACCAGCTTTACTTTATCATGGTTTACTTTGGTGTTTCAGTCATATAACCTTAGGTATTCTCTGTGCTACCTTTATTTTTTAAGGAAATTTATGCCATATAGTTTAAATATAATTCATAATCAGAAACATTTTCTAAGATTGAATATGAGCAGTAAAATTGACCTCCCTCATAAGCAGTATTTTTACATGTGATAGGTGAGCAGAGAACTAAAAGTAGACTGTTTTTCCCATGAGTTTGTGTATTTGCAGGTAGGTAATTTTTAGATCATGGTATCAGGTTTAAGGGAAGAGATCTCATATTGCAGTGTTTTAAAATAACATAATGTTCTTCCATCTCAGAAGAGGGAGTAGTTTTTCAGGTAGTCACAATTTATTAAGTATTAAAACTAATATTTTAATGCTAATTAAGTTTACTTAAAATTTAAATAAAATTTCATTTTGATGAGTATTAAAATTGCCGTGCTATATGCACACCTCTTTAAAAGGAACTTGACTGCTATTGTATGCAAAAGAAATTTACTTTTTTTTTTTTTTTTTGCATTACACCGCAATGTTTGGTGTATGTTGGATGCATATAAAATAAATTTGTTAAAAAAAAGGAGTGTGTATTAGTTTGCTAGGCTGGTATAACAAAACACCACAAACTAGTTGGCTTAAACCACAGAAATTTATTGTCTCACAATTCTGGAGATTAGAAGTCTGAGATCAAAGTATCATCAGGGTTGATTTCTTCTGAGGGCTCTGAGGAAGAATCTGTTCCATGATCTTTCTGTAGCTTCAGTTGGTTTGCCGGTAATCTTGGACAGTCTTTGGTTTGTAGGAGCATCACCTGATCTCTTCCTTATCTTCACATGGTGATCTATGTGTCTTCTTCCAAATTTCTCTTTTTTATAAGGACACTGGATGAGGGCTTACCTTAATGACCTAATATTAACTAATTATATCTGCATTGAGCCTGTTACTAATAAGGTCACATTCACAGGTACTAGAGGTTAGGACTTCAACATATGAATTTGGGGGCAGGCACACAATTCAACCCATGACAGTGTTTTACTGAATATATAGTGAAATAGGTAGTAAAATATAGATCAATAAATCGGTAAATGTTTGCTTTTATTTATTTAGAATGAATGCCCTGCCTTCTAAAACTGATTAGTCATTTCAAATAAAAGCTATATATACTAATAAAGCACTTACATTAAGAAATAAAAACATTAAGAAACCATACCTAGGGAGGAAAAACTAAACCTATTAAATATGTAGTCTAGTTTAGCTCCCAAAATTGACTTTTAAATTTAGTTATAAAATTCCATAAAGTGAACACAACTCTATCATTTTATCAGAATAGAAAGATAGTTTTCTGAAACCATATTTTAACAGTATTTTGCCGTAAGTCTTTTCATGGAAAAGATTTCAGAAAACAAAATCATAGACGATGCCTTTATTAGTGGTTTTATCACAGTGTAGATAAATTCTTCACATGAGTCTTTCATTCTTCAAAATAAAGTTAAATCATTATTTTCCATGTTACATAGATGTTGTGGTTCAAGTGTGTAATTTTCGGTAATCTATCCAAGGGCAAATCTTAAAATATTAAATCTAAGAGAATTGCATGAATAACATGCCCCTTGCCTTGTTCTCATGTATCAGTTTTATTATTCTGTTTTTCCATTTATTCACCAGTTCTCATTCTGC
Source organism: Chlorocebus sabaeus (assembly GCF_047675955.1). Classification (NCBI taxonomy): domain Eukaryota; kingdom Metazoa; phylum Chordata; class Mammalia; order Primates; family Cercopithecidae; genus Chlorocebus; species Chlorocebus sabaeus. The sequence goes on along the minus strand of NC_132923.1, from coordinate 35,697,542 downwards.
TTTGAGTTAGATGTCAGATGAGATGGTTAAAGTACTATCTGCACTTAAATTAATATGTCTATTTCAGTGGAATAAATACGGTTCATGATAAAACTTTAAGACGATTTCTAAAATCTTTTGTAGTGATTTGGCAGAGGTTTATAAATTATTGTGCTTTTTCTTGTTGGTAAATAAAGTGCTTTGACTTAGTTTGTAATTATATAATTATTCCAAATTATGAGAAAAATTTAAAACCGTGCTTTTTCTGTATGTTTGAAGAATGTTTTTGACTTTTAGTTTGTAGCACTTCCAACTGATGAAAGCTCTAGCATCTAGCCAAATATTAAGAGGTATGGGTTGTGCTTGGGAACACCAGGTATTGTAAGCATTAGTAATGGTTAATAATTAATAATCAAGGTAATTTATTAATAATTAGTAGTAACAGGAATATTAATGTTGTTTTAATGTAACAAGCATTGTAAATGTTTCACATATATTAACTCAATTATTATAACAATTATGTTACTTTTATGCTATTACTCTGTTTAAGTAATGGCTAAATCGAGGCACAAAGAAGTTAAGCAACTTACTGGTCACAGAACTAGTAAATATGGAGCTGGGATTTGAACCCAGGTACTCTGACTTCAGAAGCTTGTTTTTAGAGACTGAACTGATGATTGCTTTCAGAAAATTTTTATTGACTTCAAGTTCACGGATTTCTTTCCTCAGCTGTGTCCAGTCTGTGATAAGCCAATTGGAATAATTCTTTATTGCTGATAACTTTTTTGTTTCTAGCATTTCCATTTGATTATTTTTTGTATTTCCCACTTCTTTACCAAATTTCCCATTGGTTCATATATTTTATCCACTTTTTCCATCGATCCTTTAGCATATTAATTACAGTTTATGATAGCTGCAGTATCTGGGTCAATATCTTGGTCTGGTTCTGTTAACTGCTTTCTCCACAGTGACCTCTTTTTTTTTTTTTTTGCTCTTTTTGTGTATATTGAAATTTTTTATCAAATATTGGACATTATGAGTAAAAAACAGTAGATACTGGGGTAATAGTATTTATGATCGGAAATAGGTATGCCTTGTCTGTCAGACCACCAGTTGGTTAGACTTTGTGCTTTTAGTAGTCCCTGTATGGTGCCTATGCCATAGAAGCTCTTTTCTTCATGCTCTTACCCCTACCCAAGCTATAGACTGCTATTGCTTGTTACTCAGTACCCAGTTTATGGTGAAGGCAGAGGGGTATTTGTTGACTTTGACCCAAAACCTCTGTCTTTGGTAGATTCTGTAAGCCTAAACCTCAGGAGTATGATTTTTGTCAACATTTTTACTCTTCCTATGAAGCCAAACTCTACTCTGTGTATGTGTATGGTCCTGGATGGAAACAACTTTCCTGCTCCATCCTCAGTTGTAGCAGAACGTCTGCTTTGTGTTGGTAGAGGATTTCCTGCCCTTCTTTTGGTGGCTTTTCTTAGTGGGTGCTTTAGTATGTATAATATTAATCTTTAAATTATCACAAATAATATGTCATTTCGTGTATCTGATAAGAACCTTAAAATAATACACTTTGATTTTTTTATTCCATTCTGTGTGCTATTATTGTCATACCTTAGGTTGTTGACAGGAATTTTTTTTTTTTTTTTTCGGTTTTTCAATACTTTGAAGATGTTGCTCCATTGCATTCTGGCTTGAATAGTTTCTGAAGAAAAACATGCTATAAATTGTATTTTTAGTTTTTAATTTAATTTTTCTCTTTTTTCCCCTCTGGTTTTCTAAGATTTTTTTCTTTCTCTTTTGTGTTTAGTGGTTTGTGAAGTGTTTAGAGTTTTTTTCCTTGCTTGGAATTCATTAAGCTTCTTGGATCTGTAATTTATTTTCTTTTATGAATTTCAGAAAACTCTCAAACATTTTCTTTTTAAATGCTTTTCCTTTCTTTTTTTCTTTTCAGTTCCCGAGACTCTAAATACATATATTTTAGTATGCTCAATACTTCCAGACTGGTTTGGGAAAGTTTGTATGTTTGTTTCCACTCCCTTTTCTCTTTGTGTTGCACTTTGTATAACTTCTTTTGACCTAACTGATTCTTTCTGTGTCCAGTCTGCTCAGAAGCCCATGACTATTATTACTCCATATTGTAATTTTAAAAAAATTATCATTTCCATTATATTATTTTATAGTTTTTATCTGTGGAAATTCTTCATTTGTTAATGAATATTCTCTGATTTTATACCACATCCTTTGACATATTAGTTGTATTTGTTTTAAAGTCCTAGCTAATAGTTCCAACATCTGGGCCATTTCTGGTTCTGTTGATTGTTGTAACTCTTAACAATGAGTCTCTTTTTTTTTTTCTTGATTTTGTCGTTGAGTGCTGGACATTGTTTAAAAGAATAATAGAGACTATATATGTCTGGAAATGGGCACACCTATTTTTCTGCCTGGCCATTAATATGGGAGTTTTGAAACTATCTGGTCAATAGTTGAACTGGGGTTGAGCTGGGTTTTGTGTTTTGTTGTTGCTGATTTCAACAAATCACAGCCTTTAAATTTTTCAGTGGTTCCTAGTACTTTGTAATTAGTATTGCATTTGGAGTACTGGAGGATTTTTTCAGGGTTCTTGCTCCACTCTCAGCTTTTAGCAAGTTCTGCACATATCTCTTTGTGCTCTCACTGGTAGTTTACCATTACCTATACTTTATTCAAGGCTTAGTGGGGAGGGTAGGACTCAGTTCTCTTGTTGTATCCCTAGTCAGGTAAGCCTGTGCACCTGAGTGTCAGGGTGAGTATTAATGATCCTGCAGCTCTCCCTGTCTCTCAGCCTGTCCCCACTGTCCTCAGCCTGGTATCAAAAGGGAGGAGCAAGATACTCAACAATAGCAGACCTTTGCTTTGTAAGATCCTGGGTGCAAGTAGGTATCAGCCTCGTCCCAGTAGTAGATGGCTTTTTTTTTCCTACCAGTCTTTCAGTGGCAGCTGAGCTTTGCAAGTGACCAAGGGGTGGTCACATTCCTACCCCTCACTCAGCAGCAGATGGTTTTGTTTCTGCCTCTCTCACAGCAGCTGAGCTTTTCCTTGTGCAGGAGGTATGAGGGTTTACTTTTTTTTTTTTTTTTTTTTTTTTTTTGAGACGGAGTCTCGCTGTATCGCCCAGGCTGGAGTGCAGTGGCTGGATCTCAGCTCACTGCAAGCTCCGCCTCCCGGGTTTTTACGCCATTCTCCTGCCTCAGCCTCCCGAGTAGCTGGGACTACAGGCGCCCGCCACCTCACCCGGCTAGTTTTTTGTATTTTTTAGTAGAGACGGGGTTTCACCGTGTTAGCCAGGATGGTCTCGAACTCCTGACCTCGTGATCCGCCCGTCTCGGCCTCCCAAAATGCTGGGATTACAGGCTTGAGCCACCGCGCCCGGCCAGGGTTTACTTTTTAGATATTTGAAACTTATCCTCAATAGCTATCTATATAGCATATTTAAATTGTTGTTTTAGATGGTTAATTCCTGATGAACAAAAGCTGAATCCTTAGTAGGATGCCTACTATTTGGTTTTTATTGTAATTTGTCAATGTGTTTGTTCTTTTCCAGCTTAGGCTTGATTTCCGACTCTTTTCACATGTTTTTCGATAGCACTGCCATTTTGGCTGGACTGGCAGCTTCTGTTATTTCAAAATGGAGAGATAATGATGCTTTCTCTTACGGGTAAGACTTTAAGAAAAAAAAACCTTTTTATTGAAGTATAAGATAATACACAAAAAAACACTAATCTTAAGCTCAGTGACTTGTTAAAAATTGAACACACATGTAACTTTTGAATCTTTGAAGTCCCCACTCAGGCATCTTTGAGTTCCTACCTCCGCAAGGGTAACCGCTTCCATAACTTCATGGATGAGTTTGTAAACAGTATATAATTGGAATCTACAGTAATTTGTTGAGATTGCTACCATATAGAGGAATTTCTCAACTTTTTTTTGAAGAAGAAAGTTTTAATATATGAAAATAGGCATTTTTTTTTTGCTTTTGCTTTTGCTTTTTTCTTTTTGAATGGGTACTTTGCTGTTGATTTATTTAAAATCATTTTCTAATATGGTTTTATATTATCCTCTTTAGCTCTGCTTTTATGTAACAGTTCTTATATGCTTGCTGATTTGGACAATTAATCAAATATTTGTAGAGTATCTTTATGCTGAAGGGACTACACTGGATCATCATAGAGGCATAATTTGATTTCTACCACCTCTGATTGGAGGAAGCAATGGATTTTTTCATTATTTGATTACACTAAGTGTTTCCTTTTTTGAGTTCATAGAATATTTTGCAGTATAACTGTGTATACGTGTAAGCAGAGCTCAGGATGCATACTCTGTTTCTTTCTCTTCCCCACCCCTTTGTCTTTTCTATTCCCTCTCTCTTCTTTCTTACTGATTCTTCCCCTCTGTCCTTTTCCTCCTCTCTTCCTTTCCCCTGCGAGTGCTCTTTTACATTCTCTTCCTTCTTCCTCTGTCTCTCATATTTTCTTTTTCTCACTCTTGTTCCCATCCTCATCCTCTTACTCTCTCTTATCTTCTCCTGAACTCCCTTTTCCTTCTCTTGTTCTTTGCCTCTTGTACTTGGGCTTGTGCTCGTGATCTTTTTTTCTCTCTTCCTTCTTCTGTGCCCCTATACCTTTCCTGTCTTTTTCTTTCTTTTCTTCTGCTCTTTTCCTCTACCTTTTACTCTTAGGCTCTGTCTCTCCTCCTCCTCTTCTGTTAACTTCTTTAACTCTGTTTCTTTTTTGTCTCCCTTTCCAAGTCTCTCTTTCCTTCCTTCACTGATTCTCCTTCCCTGAGCTCTCCCTTTCCTGTGCAGTTTCTCTCATTCTCTCCCTGTCCTTTTTACATCCATCTTCTTACATGCACTCTCTTAGGCCTCTTGTTATGTTTTTTACTTTTGTCCTTCACTACTCCCTCTTTCTCCGTGGCTTTGCTTCTTTCCTTTAGCAAGCACACACGGTTTCTTTCACATGTTCTTGTTCTTGTTCTCTTTAGATATTTATTGAGGGTTCATATGAGTCAAATACTGTTCTAGTACTAATGATGTAAAAATGATCTAATGATGTAAAGACATGCCTCCTGCCTTGCAGGAACTTGTCTCTTGGGGAAACAGTTTAGTAAAAATATAATAATAGCTTTATATTGTGACAATTGCTAAAAAGGAGATGTGAAGTTCTGTGGCAGAACTTGCTGATTTTAGTTATAACCAAGAGATATGTTTATTTGTTTAATTATAAAAAGTGAGCCAAAAAATACTAATTGTGCATTTTATAATATAGAGCAGTAGATCCTGTATATCTATAAATTCAAACAGCTTGACAGCTCAGATAAGAACACTTTTTATAGCATGATATTGGTGATTTGCAAATAATTTAAACAGTGGTTACTAAAAGATTCCTAAGTATATTTTATATTATTAAAGAAAGATTGTATCCAAAGTTATAATTTTTGTTGGAAAATTAGTAATCTATATTATATATCAGAAATCTAATTAGAATAGCTTATTCAACAATCTTTCTGAATAAACAGTAGCCGACTATTAAAAATTCTCAGTTCTTTAATGCTTAGAGTTTCTTTTGTTTCCAATTTAGAATATATTGTCTCCTGCTCTAAAATGGATTTTAGGAATAGCTTTGAATACCTTCAGTACCATAGCAGATTTTAATATTCAGCTTTAGCTAGTTGATATAAGAGAATAATATTCTTTCCACTTTTAATTTAATCCTGTCCTCTCCTTCTGTATGTGTTTGTGTGTGTGTGTGTGTGTATGTGTGTGTGTGTGTATGTTTTCTTTTGGGTAAGATTAAAGAATAAAAGCTGGTACAATATTTAACACTATGAATAATTGGTATAGTAATAAGTAGCATCATTTGTAAACTACTGGTGGCAGTATATCAAAATGACACTGATTAATTCATGTTAAACATGGAGTTGAATTCTCATAAAACCCTCCCAATTCAGGATAACCGCGGTAGTGGACTGACTCTGCAATAGAAGAAAGAGTTGGGGAATATGAGAGCAAGCAAGGACTCTTAAGTATTTCTTTAAATAAAAGTCATCTTTGTGTCTTGCCACACTCTTATTTTTTAAAGAGCAAAGCCAGCATAAAAGTAATATACATCCAGTAGGTAGACAGATACGTACATACGTGCGTATATCCATATGTACCTATACTTAAATCTTTTCTATTTTTCTTCCTGGCTCAAGAATCTAAACACTAACCATACTTAATTAGGCAACAGCACATTCATGAATTGCATGTTCTCATTCTAAGACCTTCTCAATCTGTTAAGTAAACACAGTTATTTGTAAAGGCAAGTGTGTTTAGTTTTCATGAGTTTTTGTTTTGAACCTACAACCAAGTTTAACAAATATATCTTAAACTCAAGCTAATTAAATCACTCCAACAGTTTATCTGCACTTAGGGAGCACACCTACTAAGCTAGGAATTAGTAACAAAAAAATGCCTGAAAAACATTCTTGCCTTTGATCTTGAAATCTGGTAGAACTCAAGCACAAAAGACTTTCAGTCAAGCATTAGTTATGGGACTACAAAGGTAGATTAAAAGAAAATACTTTTTACTTTTGGATAGTAACCCTACTTATTTATTACATAAATTCCTAAGTGTAGGTTATGGAATGCTGGCTGCAAATTATTTGAATTTAATGAACTTTTCTCCAGAAAAAAAAAAAATGTTTTGACAAGTAATATGTTATTTGAATGTGTTAGAAGATAGAAATATGCATTATTTCTGGGATAGAAATACATGCTATGTTGGAATGCACTTGACAGGACAAACTCCAACATAACTTATTAGAGTACATTTTCAGGAATTCTCTTTAAAAATATTTTTATAGTAAAAATTGTATTACCTAGAAGTTAACATAGAAACCTAGGAAAAGCATGAGTTTTGATGCTCTCATTATATTGTTTAAGGACCAAAGTGGTTAACTGCTGTTAGCATCCTTTGAATGATGTTTGAACATGTAAAAATGCTAAGTTAAAGTTGTTCCTGATTACTTTAACTAAGCCAAATACACCGTATGGAAAAATAAAATCTTTCCCCAATGCTTCACACAGGTAGGAAGCAGAAAGCTTCAGAACTCCATGGAACAAAAGACAGGTATTTTAAAAACAGTTTAATTAGAATTATGTGAAGCTAAAATTGGTTCTAAAAATAGGTAATTGAAAGTTTATGCTAAATTTATTAATCTTAGAAAAAGTGTTAGAAATATAAATCTCAAGTTGTCTCTGGGATAGATCAGAAATAATTTTATTTTCCTTCAGATCAAAGCTCTACTTTCCAAAGATTTGAAAGCTAAAAGGTACAAAGCAGAAAGCATAAGGAGTTCTTAGAAAAAGAGAAATTAATAAGTTTAAAAAAAAACCCTTTTCCAGACCCTTTGTTTTACTTTTTATCTGTTGATCCTTCTTTGTTTGTCCACTTGTCTGGTTCTGTTTTTCCTTCTCCAGTAACAACTTGAGATTTAAATTTCTGTGAAAGGTCTTTCTAAAACTACTTACTCTTCAGAAGGTCTTTTGATTGGCTTGTAAAAATCTGTGTTTTGTGGCATTCTGCTTTTAAACAATTCATAATAATTCATTTCCTCATTTCTACTGTATATAAAATAAAATGCACTGTACTATAAACACTAGGACTTTGCTAACCACTTATAACCATATAATATGGTTTGGAATCTCTGAATGTATGTAATTTTATGATTTAATTTTTAAGACATAACACAAGAATTAAGTTATTGACTTTGTTCCTCTTTAGGTATGTTAGAGCGGAAGTTCTGGCTGGCTTTGTCAATGGCCTATTTTTGATCTTCACTGCTTTTTTTATTTTCTCAGAAGGAGTTGAGGTATAGTAGATAATGATTAAAGTCAATAAATTACATTTCTGTAATGAAAATGTTTATTAATTAAAGATATATAACAGCTTTTTCCGACTATTATTAAATATCGTGAACAATCTTGGATTAGATATTATGTGCGTACAAGAGGAACTTGCAAAATAGTTGTAAAATTAAATGTATATGAATCTTCTTGGATTTGAAAACAATTAAATGATAGTGCTTTACAAGTTATGGATGAAGTGTTAACACTATGAAATGTAGAGGTACAATCTGGATAGTGAGGTCAATAGGGAAGTATTTCTAAAGAAATTAGAACCTGAGGGTTTTGCCAGTGAATCTTTAACATTTGGTGTATTTTTTAAAAAGGAAGAAAATGTAAAGATTAGTGAACTTAAAATGAAAGGCAGTATTTTTATTTTTTATTTTTTTATTTTTTGAGATGGAATCTCGCTCTGTTGCCCAGGCTGGAGTGCAGTGGCACGATCTTGGCTTACTGCAGCCTCCGCCTCCTGGGTCTAAGCGATTCTCCTGCCTCAGCCTCCCGAGTAGGTTGAATTACAGGCGCCCACCACCATGCCCAGCTAATTTTTTTTTTTTTTTTTTTTTTTTTTTTTTTTAGTAGAGACGGGGTTTCACCATGTTTCATCAGGTTGGTCTTGAACTCCTGACCTCAGGTGATCCGCCTGCCTCAGCCTCCCAAAGTACTGGAATTACAGACGTGAGCCATGAAAGGCAGCATTTTAAGATACCAAATAAGAACAAGTTTTGGACGAAATATTTATGCTTTTAAACATTTATATGTATTGTAAAATAGTAATTGTTAGTTTTTCTGCAGTATGGGAGCACTGGTTTTATTTCTATGAACTGTTTTGGGAGGCTTTTTTAGTGCTTTTAATTCCAAAAATAACTGAAAGTGTTTAATATTGTCTTATAATTTTGTTAGTTGATCAATCAGAAATAATATCAATGCCATTTGTTTGTTTTCTAGAGAGCATTGGCCCCTCCGGATGTCCACCATGAGAGACTGCTACTTGTTTCCATTCTTGGGTTTGTGGTAAACCTAATAGGAATATTTGTTTTCAAACATGGAGGTCATGGACATTCTCATGGCTCTGGTATGACGGTTAGAACGCTTTGTTTCTTCATTTTCTACTAGGTTTCTGTCATAATTATTTACTTGAGAGAATTGTTAATTTAAGTTAAACTATATTGATTTCTGATAACAAAAGTAATATGTCAACAGACTATATGAATATCTTCCTGAACTATCCCTTTCACTTCTTTATGCCCCTCCATCTCAGTGCCTTCTCAGAGCTGTGCTTGTTATCATGGATCCCACCAGACCTCATTAACTTATCTTTTTAGTGTGATATCATTTATATAAGATAAACAAATATCGGAAAACCACAAAACAAATCTACTTATCAGAAAGTTTTGTGTGGGCTGGGCACAGTGGCTTACACCTATAATCCCAGCACTTTGGGAGGCTAAGGCAGGTGGATCACTTGAATCCAGGTGTTTGAGACCAGCCTGGGCGATATGGCGAAACCCCATCTCTACAAAAAAATACAAATTTAGCCAGGCATGCTAGGCGACAGAGCGAGACTCCGTCTCAAAAAAAAAAAAAAAAAAGCCAGGCATGGTGGCGCATGCCTGTAGTCTTAGCCACTCAGGAGGTTGAGATAGGAGAGTCGCTTGAGCCCGGGAGGCGGAGGTTGCAGTGAGCCGAAATCATGCCACTGCACTGCAACCTGACTAACAGAGCAAGACTGTCTTAAAAAAAAAAAAAAGAGTGTGTGTTTATGAAATGTACTATGTAAATATGTCTTGGAGATCCTGATAGTCATGATTTTTTCATATGGTGCAGTGCTAGATTTAATTTACTGGTATTTAGAATTTTTGTAAAAGTGATAAAAGACTTGGATAGCATCCACTCTTTTTCTGTCCTTTAGAATAGCTTGTATAAGATGCTTCTCAGTGGTTTAGTCGTTTTTAAGTATGCTGTGGAGAGAGGATTCTGCGTTCTTTTGCATTTAGCTTTTTCTACCTGCTTTAATGTAATTTTACTGATTCTGTTACCAAATGCAGCAACTTTCTTGTGTCTGCCTCAATGTGAGTATTTGCATATGTCTTGTTAATCTTTATTAGTGTGTGTAAGAGTACTTTGAAAACTTTAGGCCATGAATTTTGTCTTTGTTGTTTACTGCCTAATCTCCAGTGCCTAGAATGATTCCTATAATATAAAATGTTACAAATAAATATTTCTCAAATGAATGAATAACATTATCTGACCTCTTTGGATATATCTGTATACTTCTAGTCAGTACTTATTTTCATTTCCAGTAATGTCTATTACTTTCCTCTATGCTTTCATTACCTTTTGGTACTCCATAGCAGGAACTTAGGATTGTTTTAATAAACCTATAACACTTTTTACAAGTAAATGTTTATTGAATTGATCTGAGTTTAGAGCTTATTCTTTGTACTAGTGTCAGTATAATTGTAACCATTTATATATTTTTACATACCTTCTGTACTAACACTTTGTCTTCTAGGCCATGGACACAGTCATTCCTTTTTTAATGGTGCTCTAGATCAGGCACATGGCCATGTTGATCATTGCCATAGCCATGAAGTGAAACATGGTGCTGCTCATAGCCATGATCATGCTCACGGACATGGACACTTTCATTCTCATGGTGAGTACAGCCTAAAGACAAATGGATAGGCTCCAAATAAACAAGAGTTTTGTGGATTACTTTTCCTAGTTGAAATAGTTTATTAAAAAGATAATCAACTTCTTTTCTAATGAATCAGTCTAAATGGCTCCCAGGGCTAGTTTATTTTTTGTATAGCGTGAAATTAACTCAGTATAAGGCAGTGGATGCTAGCTTTTTTCCAGGGGGTGTATCATAATACAGTGCCACTCTCTTATATATTTATTTTTAATTTTTGTGGGTACATAGTAGGTATATATATTTATGGGTTACATGAGACATTTTGGTACAGGCATGTAATACATAGTAATCACATAAGGGTAAATGGGGTTTCCATCCCCTCAACCATTTATCCTGTGTTAAAATCAATCCAATTATACTCTTAGTTATTTTAAAATGTGCAATGAGATTGCAATTTGACAATAGTCACTCTGTTCTAGCAAATACTAGGTCGTATTCATTCAACTATTTTTTTTGTGCTCATTAACCATCCCCCCTTCCCTCCCCCCAAATGTCACTATTTTAAATGAGTGTTAGTGAATGAGGAGCAATTGCATTTTAGGAAATGAAAATCATAATTTTTTAAGCATCATGAGGCCTTTTGTGCTATATTGGCCTATAAAAATATGGTAGAGGTTTTCAGTTTTTCACATTTGTATTATAATTTTTGATGTCTGTCACCTGATGTTTACCTCTATATTTTTTTTAGAAATCTTTGGATGCTTACTTTTATAGCATTGGGTACTAACTTACGAGGTGTTTATCAACTTAATATTTTATTTTGAATTATATTTTACATAGTTTATAAAGTATAGCTTAATAGAAGCTGCTTGGGTGACACAATTTGATTACTCTCAATAGAGTGTATACTTAGGTATTATCTTGTATTGGCCGGGTGTGGTAGCTCACACCTGTAATCCCACTACTTTGGGAGGCCGAGGCGGGTGGATCACCTGAGGTCCGGAGTTTGAGACCAGCCTGACAACGTGCAGAAACCCAAAATTAGCTGGGCATGGTGGCACATGCTTGTAATCTCAGCTACTCCAGAGGCTGAGGCAGGAGAATGGTTTGAACCCGGGAGGCAGAGGTTGCTGTGAGCCTAGATCGCGCCATTGCACTCCAGCCTGGGCAACAAGAGTGAAACTCCTTCTCAAAAAAAAAAAAAAAAAAAAAAAAGCATTATCTTGTATTTGCAACATAGACAGAATCCTACAGCTTTAGAATTTAAAATATGAAAGGGACCTTGGCGAGTGAGCCTTCTAAGCCCTTCATTTTTCAATCTTTGAAATTTTTCCATGAGGCTAGAAAATAGCTTGAATCCAGGAGGTGGAGGTTGCAGTGAGCTGAGATCATGCTACTGCACTCCGGCCTGGACAACAGAGCTGACTCTGTCTTAAAAAAAAAAAAAAAAAAAAAATTCTAACTACTCTATTGAGATATGATTGACATTGACATATGGAAAGAGATAAATATTTAATGTATACAACTTGATGAGTTTGAGGTAAGTATGCACCCATGAAACCACCATGATTTCTCCAGTAAACATATCCATTCCCACTGAAAGTTTCCTCCTACTCTCAATTCTCTTCCCTTCCCTTCCCTTTCTTTCTTTCTTTCCTTCCTTCCTTCCTTCCTTCCTTCCTTCCTTCCTTCCTTCCTTCCTTCCTTCCTTCCTTCCTTCTTCCTTTTCCTTTTCCCTTTCCCTTTCCCTTTTCCTTTCCCTTTCCCTTTCTTTCTCTTTCTTTCTTTGTTTTTCTCTTTCTCTTTCTTTCTTTCTTTCTTTCTTTCTTTCTTTCTTTCTTTCTTTCTTTCTTTCTTTCTTTCTTTCTTTCTTTCACTTTTGCAGTAAGAGCACTTAACATAAGATCTACACTCTTGGCAGATTTTTAAGTATACAATACAGTATTAGCTATGGGCACTATGCCATACAAATCCCTAGGACCTATTTATTTTGCACAACTGAAACTTTGTACGCTTTGACTAATATTTCCCCATTTCCAACTTCCTCCAGCCACTGGCAACCACTGTTCTATTCTCTATTTCTATGAGTTTGACTGTTTTAGATTCCTCATAAAAGTGGTATAAATGTAGTATTTGTCCTTCTGTGTCTGGCTTATTTCACTTAGCATAATGTCCTTCAGGATCACTCATGTGTCAAAATTAGAAGGATTTCTTTCTTTCTTTAAGAAAGAAATGATACTGAATGATATTCCGTTATATGTATATACCACATTGCTTTATCCATTCATCCATTGATGGACATTTAGGTTGCTTCCATGTCTTGGCTATTGTGAATAATGCTGTAGTGAATATGGAAGTGCAGATATCTCTTTGAGATCTTGATTTCAGTTCTCATGGGTATATACCCAGTTTGCTGATCATACGGTAGTTCTATTATTGTTTTTTTGAGGACTCTCCATACTGTTTTCCATAATATCTGCACCAGTTTACATTGCCACCAGTAAAAGAAAAGGAAACAAGGGTTTCCTTTTCTCCACGGCTTTGCCCTCACTTACTGTCTTTTGGTTTTTTGGTAATAGCCATCCTAACAGGTATGATATGATATCTTATTGTGATTCTGATTTGCATGTCCCTGATGATTAGTGATGTTGAGCCTGTTGGCCATTTGTATGTTTTCTCTGGAGAAATGTCTATTTGATTCCTTTGGCCATTTATTATTATTTTTATTTTTTTTATAAATTTTTTTATTTTTAATTTTTGTGGGTACATAGTAGGTGTACATTCTTATGATTTATTTATTTATTTATTTATTTATTTTTGAGACAGAGTCTCACTCTGTCTCCCAGGCTGGAGTTCAGTGGTGCAATCTCGGCTCACTGCAACGTCGCCTCCTGGGTTCAAGTGAATCTCCTGCCTCAGCCTCCCAAGTAGCTGGGATTACAGGCATGTGCCACCACGCCCAGCTAACTTTTTGTATTTTTAGTAGAGACAGGGTTTCACTGTGTTAGCCAGGATGATCTCAATCTCCTGACCTCGTGATCCACCTGCTTTGGCCTCGCAAAGCGCTGGGATTACAGGTGTGAGCCACCGCACCCAACCAGTAGGTGTATATTCTTATGGGGTACATGAGATGTTTTGATACAGGAATGCAGTGTGAAATAATCACATCATGGAGATGAGGTATCCTCAGGCATTTATCCTTTGTGTTACAAACAATCCAGTTATACTCTTTTAGTTATTTTGAAAGGTACAATTATTATTGACTGTAGTCACCCTGTTGTCCTATCAAATAGTAGATCTTACTCATTCATTCTTTATTTTTTTTTGTACCCATTAACTATCCCCTCTCCCCTAGCAGCAACCACACTACCCTTCCCAGCCTCTGGTAACCATCCTTCTACTCTCTGCATCCATGAGTTCAATTGTTTTGAATTTTTATACTCCACAATAAGTGAGAACATGTAATGTTCTATGACTCTTTGACCATTTTAAAATCAGGTTATTTATTTACTTTGCTGTTGATTGTGAGTTCTGTATATATTTTATCAGATACATAGTTTGCAAATACTTTCTGTCATTCTGTAAGTTGCCTTTTCATTTTGTTATTTGGTTCCTTTGCCTTGCAGAAGCTTTTTAATTTGATGTAATCCTACTTGTCTATTTTTGCCTGTTGCCTGTGTCAGTCTCTAAAATATGCTGTATTTTTATAATAGTTACACTGGCATGCTTTAAAACCTTGCTTTTCCAACTTTTTTGCTCACATGCATCCCAAAATAATGTTGAAAAATTGCATATCTCTCACACTTTTGGCTATCAGCTGGATTTTTCAGGGTAGCTACTTCTTCATTCCCACACAGCAGTACAATATCTAGATAGGAAATATTATATGGTGTTATGCTTTTATATTTCTTTTGTTACATTATTGCACAACATTGTTACAGTGCTCTATAAAAGCTGTACTGATAAGGTACTGTGCTGTGGGCCATGAACAAATGATGATAGCAGGTACTTTGTTAGTTGTGATTAGAAAGCTTGTCAGCCTTCCTGATAATCTGTTTAAGCAAATATTGATCATCTTTTGCCTTGTTTTCCTGTATTTTTGTGCTTTAATGTTAAAGCTGATTAGTAATTTTCAAGATATTTAAAGATAGAAATTATAGCATTTTTTTCATCATAAAGACAAAATGAAAAAAATTATTTTTATCTCTTCTGTATCAAGAATTTGCCACATTAATCTAGAAGCTGTTGAAAAACTATTTACCATAGTCGAGTTATCTTTCTATCCTGGCTTCGTTTCTTGGACCTCATAACTTCAAGCAGTACATTTGGTTTTCTCTGAATTTTCCAGTTGTAAAAAAGTATTAAAAGATATTTTATGAATATTGGGAAATTTTCACAATGTTTTTAATTTCCTGTGCTTTTAATCTTTTTAATACAATAATTTCTGAAATACTCCATACCTTTGATGAATTTTAGAACTACCGCTGCTAAATTTACCTCCACTCAATTATTTCATTACATTTTAAAAGTAAATTTGTAAGTTTGATACGGCTGTATAGCCATGCATTCTTCATGATACATTTGAGTGAAAATGACTCTGAATTGTAAAAATTTGAATAAGGAATTGAAAACATGTTTTAAAATAACTTAATTCTCTACAGATGGCCCCTCCTTAAAAGAAACAACAGGACCCAGCAGACAGATTTTACAAGGTATGACAAACAATCTTTGTGTTTCTTAGTTTTTTGAAACTGCTTTTATAGTTTTGAAGTTTTAGTTGTCTGAAGTTTTCCTTTAAGAAAAATATGTAACATAGTGTTTGTGTTTAGTGTTAGCCTTTCTAGTGATGATTTTTTATATACTATTAGATATATTAGCAGACATTCTTTTAATTATCACTTGACTGTTTTCTCTAATTTGATAATAAAAGCAAAATATTGAGCTGGGTGTAGTTGGCATGTCCCCACAATCCCAGCTACTCAGGAGGCTGAGGTGGGAGAATTGCTTGCACCCAAGAGTTTGAGACCACCCTGGGGAACATGCGAGACTCGCGTCTCAAAAGAAGAAGATTCAGAAACTATTCTGCTTAAATACAAGTAATACCCACGCCCGTGACTATAAACATTGTATAGATGCTTCTTGATTTACTGTGGGGTTGTGTCCTAATAAACCTGTGGTAAGTTGAAGATACTGTGGGTTGAAAATGCATTTAATACACCTAACCTACTGAACATCATAGTTTTGCCTTACCTACCTTAAGTGTGTTCAGAACACTTGCATTAGCCTACAGTTGGACAAAATCATCTAACACAAAGCCTATTTTGTAATAAAGTGTTGAATATCATGTCATTTATTTAATACAGTCCACTATAGAGTACAATATCAGTTGTTTACCCTTGTGATTGCATGGCTGACTGGCAGCTGCTGCCTGCTGTTGCTGCCCAGCGTCACGAGAGATGATCATAGCACATTATTGCTAGCCCGGGAGAAGATCAAAATTCAAAATTTGAAGTATAGTTTCTATTGAATGCATACTGCTTTCGCACCATCATGAAACCAAAAAGTCACAAGTTGATCCTTTTAAGTCGAGGACTATCTGTAGTAGTATATTTGCTTTTACAGGATTATTACATAGTTTTTCCAAGAATAATATTTAATATGTTTTTATGTTGTGGGAAAATTTAGAGCTAAAAATTTAATGCAAAGTGAGGACTCCATCATATTTGTAGGCCATCAATAGCTAATACCTGTAGGAGCTTACATGTTGTGTAAAATTGTATATTACAAAGTTTTACAAGCCAGAGAAAATCAATCCTGTCTATGAATTATATTAGTTTTTGTTTTGTTTTGTTTTGTTTTTGTTGGGGGGGTGGTTATGAACCAATCTCTGGCTCTGAGTTTCCATTGAGACTTTATTGTCAGGGTTTCCTAATTTCCAGCTATCTACTTGCCTTTATTAACTTTTGACTTCCGTCTGACTTTCTGAATGGCCTTATCCAATCTCAAGTACACATATTTTTCTTCACTATTTCTTTATATAACTCTCGTTTTTTATTTTTCACTGTGAATATATTCCTTCATACTGAGAAATTTATTTTCAGAAGGCTTAAATGTGTCTTCCAAGCACAAGTTTTCCATTTACAAAATATGGAATTGTTTTAGAATAACATTTGCTGAAATAGCATATAATCATGCATGTTTGATGCATCTGTATCAAGTAGTATAAGTTAGCCTTGATAATAGGAATTTAATTTTGAAAGTCATCACAAGTTGGAGGAAAGGAAGTTAGATTTGCCTTCCTAATTCTCTTTTATATAAGTTATTATGAAAATAAGTTTATATTTTCTGAATATTTATCAATTTATGGTGGCTGAAGAACCCAGTAAATAGCTGAAGAACAGAAATAACCAGCTGGCATTAAAAACTTCTTGTAAAATGACCAGGTAGATAGATACTCATACATAAAAAACTTGAATTAATTAAGTTTTTCAATTATTTGCTACATTTTGACCCCTGGCTTACTAAGGTTTTGGGGGGTTAGGTTATCAGTATCCTACCACATCTTCTAAGACTTTTAACTTTGTATAAGTTAAACATCCTTGTTTATATTTCTTTCTTAGTGATTTTTTTCTTAAACAGTATATATAGTAAGAAGGGCTTAGATAGTTTTAATGACACTTACTAATAAAACCAGACACTTACTAATCTAACCAGTTTTCAGGTTAGAAAATAAATTGTAGCCAGGGACTTTCCAGTCTAAGGAAAATCAAGAATAAATCATTATTTTCTTTTTCCTTTCATGTTTAGAGTTATTTTCATTTTGTATTCTACCAAAACACTGATTAAAGGATATAAAGGTTTAAAAGCATATATCATACATAAGAGTTTGTAGTTAGGGACCTTCAATCTGCTTTGATGTGTATTATTTTTTCCAGTTTTAGTTTTTAAAAGTTAAAGTGGCCCCAACATTATTAACCTATTTAATTCACTGCTATTTGAAATACCTGACAGGAACTGAATATTCTATAAGTATGACAAAAATCTGTATAAGTATGTCTGTAAGTATGACAAAATTCTTTTGTTTTGGAAAAATTTTTAAGAGAGTTCTTAAAGAACTGTTCTTTTTGAAGAAGAGTTATAATAATAGAGTTAAACTGTATGTAAATGAAAAGGTATATGTAGGTAGTGAGGGATGATTTATATTTAATATAATATTTGATATAAATTTCCATCAGTGACAGAAAAATGAAGTATAGTTTCCCAGAACACAAGATTTGATTTGACTCATTAGCAGTCAATTTTTAAGTTTTGAGAACATTTCTTGAATTTAAGTTTGTATTTCTGTACCTCCAAATAATTATAGTTCACCTTT
Organism: Chlorocebus sabaeus; assembly: GCF_047675955.1. Classification (NCBI taxonomy): domain Eukaryota; kingdom Metazoa; phylum Chordata; class Mammalia; order Primates; family Cercopithecidae; genus Chlorocebus; species Chlorocebus sabaeus. Next base: position 35,679,620 of record NC_132923.1, on the reverse strand, counting down.
TTTTGTGCAGTGAATACTAAAAACGAAAACTCAGGTATTTCTCAACTAGATACATGCTTTTTATGCATTAACTATTTCTTTTCAGATAGGGCAGGTGATGATATTGAAGAATGTTCTATTTTTAGCAAGACATGGTTGAAGTTTAAAAGAATGTTTTGCTATGTAGAAATTTTGTATTAAATATCTAAACGTTGAATAATTTGTCTTAGTTGAGTTTTTCCAGAAAATATTGTACATAAATCTTGACATCTTAAATGGTTTTCTGGGCAACTTTGACTTATTAAATGTCTAAGTTCTTAGAATATCAGTATAACATCAGTATCCTACCAATTTAATATTTAATTATTAAAAGTTCAACATGTATTTTATATTTATTTAAAAATACTGAAATTAGCACCTGCTTTCACATCACCTCTGAGTATAGTATGTAACCAATTTAGATAGAGCTTTTAGGATAATTAATAAGTGTAACAGGATAAGTTATGGTTTATAGGAAATTATAGTCCCAAATGGTAATAATTTTAATCACCAGCAGAGGGCTCTGTATGTACGTATATCTATAGTTAAAATGTTTCTTGACCAGTTCTTTTAGCCTAATGCTGTTTCCTTCCCATAACAAATTATTGACTTTTGGACTCCTTTTAGCCAGAGGTGAATGTTCACAAATAATTTTTAAAATCAACTTACTTCTCTACTTCATTTATATCATTAAGAAAAAGTATGATTTACCAGTCAGATATTTCAACCCCTGTTGATTTGAAACAGAAAAATTGATTTTAATTCATAAATGTACTATTACATGGTTACTAAATGGTGAATATACATACTTACTTATTTTTGATATTGGTATCTAGTTTTTTGTATATAAAATTAAGAGTATAGCTCTAGGATATATTTTTATTTTAAATTAACCAAAAGACTGTTTTGATTTTTATGATGGTTTATTTCTAGGTGTATTTTTACATATCCTAGCAGATACTCTTGGAAGTATTGGTGTAATTGCCTCTGCCATCATGATGCAAAATTTTGGTCTGATGATAGCAGATCCTATCTGTTCAATTCTTATAGCCATTCTTATAGTTGTAAGGTAAGTGTTATTGTTACTTTCAAGTATTAAAGTGAGACCAGGAGATAAATATGTTACTTAAATTATAGATCTAAAATACAAATAATTATGTAATTATGTTGATTTTCCTTTGCTTGCTTTTTTTTTTTTTTGACAGACAGAGTCTCTGTCTGTCACCCAGGCTGGAGTGCAGTGGCACGATCTCGGCTCACAGCCATCTCCGCCTCCTGGGTTCAAGCAATTCTTCTGCCTCAGCCTCCCTAATAGCTGGGATTGCAGGCACCCGCAACCGGCTGTACATTAGTGCCCAGCTAATTTTTGTATTTTTAGTAGATATGGGGTTTCACCACGTTGGCCAGGCTGGTCTCAAACTCTTGACCTCAGGTGATCCACCTGCCTCAGCCTCCCAAAGAGCTGGGATTACAGGCATGAGCCACTGCGCCCAGCCAGATACTCTTTTCATCTTCATATGTCTTCTGTGTTGCCATGTATTTCTTACCTAGAGTTTGATGTTTCTTTTTGATATTTGGCAGTTAAACTTTTTGGTCATAATTCAAATCAGTAGTAATTTTCTTGAATCCAACATTACATCTATAGAATAAAATAATGGAAATATAAAATATGTTCACTATAGTTAGTGTATTAATTCTTTGACATCTGCATCTTACATTATTAAATGCAAAAGAATATCAAAGTCTCCTGCTAGAACCATTTTTATTCATAAAGTCACATTATCATTGTAGAAGTCTTGTAAAAGTGCTACCTTAAATGAATTATGTCTTTCTTCCCATCTAGCTTACAAAATTCTTGAGGCAGCATCTGCCTCCTAGCTCTTTATCTTTCTATTGCCTACTATAGTACCAATGTATATGGAAAGATGTATGTGTATAGGTGTATAAATTCTCAATAAATATTTGCTGAATTAGATTGTACAGTTGTTATCATTTAAGTTTAACTCATCCTGAGATACATTTTATTATTGGTCTAATGTTTATAATGATAAAACAATATGTTCCATTATTTTAAAGTCTTCAGTTATTTAAAAATTTACATATACACTGTATATGTCTTGACTGGACTATTTTTATTTTTTCATTGTAATTTTACTGTCAGGAAAGCTTTTATAATGATGACAAAGATCTGCTGGAGGCCAGACTCAAGATTTTTATAGCTCATAGTTTATTAGGATAGATTTAATAGAATATGATGAAATCATAATGTAAGATGAGTCAGAAATGGAGATTTTTTTAAAGCTTCTGCCTAAAAAAATAGGATATACATTTTAAACATACAGATGATTTTTAAATTTTTTCTAAGTATTTGAACAGGGAAATAACTCTGCTACATAAAAGTCCGTTGTAGGCTCAGCACAGTAGCTTACAACTATAATTCTAGCACTTTGGCTACTTGGGATGCTGAGGCAGGAGGATCTCTTGAGCCCAGGAGTTTGACGCTGCAGATAGCTATGATGGTGCTCCTGCATTCCAGCTTGGGTGACAGAGTAAGATCCTGTCTCTATATAAAAAGGAAAATAAAAGGATTTCATAAAATTTGAAATGCCTTTTCTTCTTCTTTGGAAATCTTACTGTACCTTCTTGAAATTTCAACTTAGATGTCCCATGTTCTGTGAAATCTGACTTTTGGTAATTTATTCACTGTTACAACTATACCTCTTTATTTGTGCTTTTAGTGTTCACTTAACTGCTTCTAATACTTCTTAGAGTAGAATCTTAATATTCACTTTTGTTTGTCTCCACTCTTACTATTCTAATTCTGGCTACAATTATGTCTTGCCTAGAAAACTGTAACAATCTCAAGGTTGACCTTTCTGTCTCCCTCTAAACACTTCACATTGGCTAAAATTATCTTTTGTTAATAAGGATTATATTACATATAAAAATTATTTAAATCCTTTAATGACTCTTACCCTTAGGATAGAGTCCGAACTCCTTAACAGACTTCGTAATATATAACCCTTGTTGACCTCTTTGGTCTCTCTCAGTACTTCTCAATTCATACTTTGCTCTTAGCCACAGTAAATTAGTTTTAGTTCCCTGAGTATGTTGTCAGCTCTCCGGATTGTGGGCTTTGCTCATCTTTCCTCTATTCAAAATACTCTTATATTTCATGTCTTCCTTGCTACACCCCCACCCCTTCCCACAGTTACTCATCCTTTAGATCAGATTCAGTTTAAATGGCATTTCTTTGGGAAGCATTTCCTGATTCTCTACCTCCCAGGTTTGGTTAAGTGTACATATAGCACCTTATACTGTAGTACCCTTTTCATGGCATTTACTTACCATAGCCTGTTTGTTATTGCCCTTGAGCTCCATTAGGGCAAATTGTTTTTTCATTGTTTTAGTCAGCACCTAATTCTCCCTGGCGAAAAAAAGTATGTGTATATATATTGGTACACTTTGAATTTGAATCAAAACAAATTTGTGGGTTTTTTTCAACCTCAGAGAATTACTTTAATTCCAAATTGGGAATTCTTACTTAGTTCTGTTCTTATTCATTTATTCCTCTAATATAAATAAATAAACACACACAGACACACAAAGTAAACTTGTTTTACTGAATATGACACACATTATAAACTGCACGAATCATCTTCACTAAATATTAAGTAGGCCTCTCGCCTACTTAATCTTAGGATCTTCACTGTCTTTATCCTATATTATAATAGGGGAGTGAGACAACAAACAAATTGATAAATTAGACTGCTCAAATGCCAAATAGTTACTTGTATTGTGTAGATTTAAGATAGGATTATATGATAGTGACTTGAGTTGCCACTTTAAATTGAGTAGATCTGGAAGACTTCTGAAGAAGGGGCCTTTAACATGAGATCTTATTGTCATAAGAAAAGCTTATCAGAGGAAGAACATTCTAGTCTAGGGATCAGTTGGCAGAAAAGCCTAGTGGTGAAAGCAGTTTTGATACTCAAAGGAGGCCAGCATGGCTGAAGCATAGGGAGTAAGAGGAAAGTGGTTTGAGATAAAGTTGGAGAAATAGACTGGGGAAGACTACCTAGGGTTAGGAGTTTGGATTTTATTCCAAGTGCAGTGGGACACAATACGGGTATTCATTTTAAAAAATGATTTTGGCTGCTGTATGGATAATAGATTGTAAGGGGGCACAAGCGAGAACAGGTAGACCAGCTAGAAGGCTATTATATTAAAGTGGACCAGGTGAGAGGCCATGGTGTCTTGGTCTTAGGTACTAACCTTAGAAATGGAGAGACACAGAAAAGTTAGAAAATGCTTTGGGGTACAGCTAACAAGATTTGCTTGAGAATATAAATGTATGGGTTAGGGCTGAGTGAAAGAGGGGAATTAAGGATAGTTTCTAGAGTTTTTATCTGGGCAGCTGAGTGAATGAGGTGTCATTACTGAAAGAGAGGGGACTGGAAGAAAGGTAATGTTTTTGTTTTTAAAGGGGACTGTAGATCAAAAGTTCTGTTTTGGATGTAAGTTTGAGATCTCTCAGACATTGATATGGAGATTTCAGATAGACAAAGAGTGTACAAATAGGCATTCTTGGGAGCAGACAACTGAAGAGAAAGGGTTGAAAATAGTCCACACCTGGATTCAAAGTCATGGAGTGGCATTCATCTGGCATCGGAATTCATCTAGCATGAATGCCATTGTTCCCACCCCTTCTGTTTTCCTGGAAAATATCCCTCAGTATGGTACTCCTGCCTGCTAAAACTGATGTAGTGTCAGGGGCCCTTTCAATATAGTGCTTCAAGCAACCACAGCCAGCCAACTACAGTTGGCTTCCAAGGTAAAACTTATTTGTCATCCTTGTCTAGGTCCTACTGACCTACTTATAAACTTCTCTGTAACTTACGTGAATACATAGTTTCAGGTCATATAATTGGATTCCTTTTTGTTATTGTTAAGCTTTAATATTTTTATTAATTTGCTCTTGTTTTTCTGATACGCAATTACATATGTATTAGTCATTTCTTGCATTGCTATAAAGATACACCTGAGACTGGGTAGTCTATAAAGAAGAGGGGTCATATTGGCTCACAGTTCTGTAGGCATTACAGAAAGCATAGTGCTGGCATCTGCTTAGCTCCTGGGGAGGCCCCAGGAAGCTTACAGTCATGGTGGAAGGTGAAGGCAGAGCAGGCATGTAGCATTGTGAGAGAAAGAGAGAGAAACAGATATGGGGAGAAGATGCCACACATTTTTAAATGACTAAATCTCGAAAGAACTCATTTACTATTGTGAAGACAGCACCAAGCCATGAGGGATATATCCCCATGATCCAAACACCTCCCACCAGGCCCCACCTCCAGCACTGGGGATTACAGTTCAGTATGAGATTTGGGCAGGCACACATATCTAAACTGTATCAACATTCTTATTGTAAAAATTTCAAACATTACTGAATTGTATAACTTACCTGTTGAAAGGTTCTCATAATCCCACCCTTTGAAGGTAACAGAAAAGTTTCACGTATCTTAAAATTCAACAAATGTTTTAGTACCCACTCTGTGCCAGGCAGTGAACAACATGGGCAAATGGCCTACCTTCATGGAGATTACATTTCGATATGGAGACAGTCAGTAAAGCAAATGAACATGCAAATAGATAATGGACTGTCAGTTGGTGACAAATGCCATAGAGTAGGCTAAGAAGATACTATTTTAGAAGGGCTTGGAAAGTCTTCTGCATAGGGTAATATTGGAACAGAGACTAAATGGTGGAGCAGAAGGACATGGGACTGTTCAGAGGAAGAATATCCCTGGTGAGAGAACTTGAAGTATAAACACACAGGCAGGAGCATGCCAGATATGAGGATGACAAGAAGGGCAGTGTAACTGGAGTGCAATGAGCAGGGCAGAGAGTGGTAGATACATTTCTATATATCTGCATCTCTGGAGTTCAGGGAGCAGGTTGGGGTGGAAGATAGAAATTTGGGTGTCATCAGATTATATATGTTATTTAAAGCCTTTAATACACAGTTTGCCCTGAGACCGTGTATTGATAGAGGAGGGGAGACCTGAGAACTGAGCCCTGGGGGTGGTCAGGAGGCAGGTGCAATCAAGAAGAGTAAAGTGGAGTGACCAGCGAGGTGGGAAGAAAGATACAACCATTTGTTGTTTCAGAAGGCTAGTAAAGAAACCTGTTAAACAGGAAGAACTAATCAACTCTGCTAAGCGCTGCTGGAACTAAGAAGAGTGATGAGAATGAAAGCCTGATCAGACAGAGTAGCTTCAAGAGAGAATGGGAGGGGAGGAAATGGAGATGGCAACTAAGTCAACTCCTTTTCAAAACCTTTTGCTGTGAAGGGGAGCAGTGTGATTGCCTGGCAGCACAGAGGGCCCATTTGAGGTTTGTGGTCATGAATTTAAAGTGAAAACAACCAGAATAGTTGTATGTTTTTCTTCAGTCTTGTTCAGCTACTTGGTAAGAGGTATGGAATAGACAGAGAGTTGGATTTAACAGGTTTGGGGTTTTGTCAGGTGAGTACTAACAGTGAGAAAGGGGCAAGGCAGGGATTAGAGTGGTGAGAAATTAAGATTTAAAGGTAATTGATGCATGCTTTAAAAAAAAGTGTTAGGTTCAGTGGTCTAATCCACTTAGTGGCCTAAGATAGGGTCAGTCTAATCCACTGACCCTATCTTCCCTGTTTGGGAAGAAGTATTAAGAGTAGAGGTATTAGGGGAAGTGATCCAGAAATAGGAAGGGTTGTTCAGATTATGAGATGCTTGGAATTGAGATCTTAAGGCCTAAGGTGTGATTATAGGGGCAGAAGATAGCTTAGCATATAGAGACCCGGTGTTGGGTGGATTGCCCACATGGATAATGTAAATCAAGGGTAATGAATAGAGGTGGGAAGATAATAAGCCCATTACCAAATTTTTCAGTGACTGAAGGGGGACAATCAAGAATTTCAACCCTGATAATCAAGATGGGTAGAGGGTGGAATGATCTAATGGCATGAACCTTAAGGAAACTGTGCCGTAGGGAAGAAGTAGCAGGAACTGTGATATATAGGGGTAGTGACAAGCAAGAAGGACATCTGCCTTACCACAAGCCCCAACAGTACTGGAGTGTAGGAGAGTCAGCACGTCTTAATCGTGCTCTAGGGAAGACAGTACCTTCCGCTGGTGGTCAGTTTTCAGGTAGAGCATGAACATGCTATATGGCTATTTAGAGAAGAGGCTGAGGATTTAATGAAATTGCATATTTAAAAGTAGTTTTTTAAAATTATGGTAATTATTATGTTGACAAACTTGGTAAAACATAGAAAAATATAAGGAAAAAATTACCTTAAGAGACCCATGTTGGTATTTTTGTGGGTTTTCTTTTGGATTTTTTCTTTTAGTCTGAGAATCTTTTGTTTTGTTTTATTTTGTTTTTCATAATATTTTTGTTTGTATTATGCATATGACATGTTCTTTGTAAGAAAATTTTTAATAGTTTTCTGATTATAAAATGTGATCATGGTAGAAAATTTTGAAAATACTGGAAAGCATAAGAAGTAAAGAAAAACTAGGATCGCAACACGCAGAGGTCGCATAACCACTATTAGCAGTATTTCTTTACAATCATTTTTAGGCATATTTAAAAAAAATTATTGAACTTCTACTATATGTAGATTGTTAAGCTTGGTCAGTGTCAGAGAGCTTTCATAGGTTTCAGATGAAAGATAATAGTATAGTCATTATTTTAAGTCAATATTAAGTTTTGGATGACTAAGTTGTCAGCAAAGGCTTAAATTCAATGGTAATAAATGACAACAAGGTACAGAGAAACACATAAGAAAAATTCTTTTAAAAGGTCTGTGTCTAAACTATGCATTTATCTTTACATGTATGAGGGAGAGACTATATATAGAGAGGGAGTGTGTGTGTGTGTGTGTGTGTGTGCACGCGCGCACGCATGTACACACCAGATCCCAATCAGCATTCATATATATAGAGAATATATTTCCCAGAATGTTAATTTTCTATGGGTAGTGTAATTTTAAAATTGTGTCTCTTGCCTAATTTCTCTATGGCAAGTCAACATTTTTGACTTAGACCTTAAAAAAGTATAAGTTTTTTAATGGAAGTCAAGAAGTAGCTCCAAAGTACAAAATAAAGAAATTCTAGTTCAGCCTTTTTTTCTTTTAAAAAAGAAAACAAACTGAATTTATTTAAATATATACCTGATAATGAAGTATTTGCAAGGAGGTCACTCTGAGATGTTTTTCAAATTGGTAAAAATTTGCCTGATTTTAGGAATTAGTGAAAACTCTTTCAAAGATCAACGGAATAGAGTATAAAGAAGTATTTTTCACTACCATTAATTTTTATATATTCAGTATTTGCAGTTCATCAATAGCAAGAGAAATAGTGGCACTCCTTATATATTCTCTGGGTCTACTGTTGCTCAGTTGAAAACATGCCGTGGAAATACACGTCTATCCCTTCTAGGTTGCCCAGTGTTCCATTTTCACTTCCACAGTGAACGTGATTTCTTAGAAAAAGACAGTTTTTTTTTTTTTTTCCAACATTTTCTACACAAAGGGTGATAATAAATTTTGTGGTAAAACTGAGTTGTATTGTGATGAATTTTATTTCCCAATGAAAAACGGGAGAATGAATATAATGTAAGAGTATGATTTTATTTTCTGAAAATATGGTTCCTATAAGAGCTTTCAGAGTAGTTCTGCTCCTTTTTTCCCTAAGGTGAGTTGGGATAGAAGATGAATTCATAACTTAGAATGCAGAAATCTGAACAATTAGTTGTAGCTTTGAATCTGACTGCGATTTAGAAATGAGGCAATTTACATAGATCTGTAGCTTGATTTTTTTTTTTATTCACTTAAATGAAAGGGTTACCTATGCATGATGGATAATTATAAAACTGAGCAGGATGTAGAAATATACTTTGTTGCTGGTGTGGTATTTCTGAAGCCTTGCTAGTTTTTTTTTTTTTTTTTTCCCTATCAATTTTCTGCAACTCACCAGTTACCATCTTGTTGTACTTTGTACTTTTTTAATATATATAGCATAAAATCATTTGTAACTACAAAGAAAAGCTTTTTAACCAAAAGAAAGTCTTTTTGTTAGGTCTAAAAGGTTTTAAAATAGTAGCTTAATTTTAGAGGAAACAAATTTTTAGAGGCAAACTAAGGTACAGACTTTAGAAATGATAAATAATGGTGTGTATAAAATAGAATATGTACTATTGGAAACAAAATGATAGACTTGAAATTCTAAATTATAAGAGATCATCATTGTTCATGAATACAGGATTTAGACCCTATACTGATTTTGATAAATCTTGTTGATTTCATATTTAAATAGAAAGAGTAGAATAGAATAAATTTGTGGCCTGTATGAAGTAAAAGGTAAGCATTTTTGGTTTTTTAATATGTAGAAAGTTACCATATGACACATTCTGGAGATTTTACTTTTTTCAAAATTGTTTTTGGGTGTTCCCTAACAATTTCCTTTGTGGTTTGCCTTTCAAGTGGTTATAATTTGTGAACTATTACTTTTGGGGACTAAGATAAAGGTAAACAGTTTGCCAAGATTTTAACTTGCTGCTTGTATATGTGCCTGTATTGTAAAATTGAACATATGGGAACATTATTGCATAGTTATTGTATTCTTTAACCATATATAAAACCATCATAGTAAGAACATTTATAAAAACTGATTCGTCTAACAGCCTTTCTCAATAGGGAAAGAATACCCTAATTCTATAAAGCCTCAATTTGTATGGAATTATTAACTTCTTACCTATTATCTAGATAAGTACAGTTATGTATTATCCTTGGGGGAATTGAGAAATAGTCGCTAAGATCATTTTCTGTGTTCATTGGTTCAGATGAGAAACCCTAGTTAAGAAAGGCTGGCAGTGGGTTTTATAATATGGAAAGAACACACTGAACATAGTAATGGTAAATAAAACTTTGAACTTAAGAACCTAATTATGTAAGAATATCATATAGCAAAAATTCAGTAGTTTTTATTGAAACATCTGCTTTGTCATCAACACTTTCTTAGGATCTGAGGATACAGTATCAGGTATTAATTCAGTACAACTACCAGTAAACCACCATTAAATATATTTTAAAAATTCCTGACTTAAGCAAAATCTCCATTCATTTCCTCTCTCTGCCATTACATTACTACACACATACATGCACACATGCACAATTCGTAAATATGCCTTAACTCTCAATGCCTCCAAAAGGTTGTAACTGCTAGTATTAGAGGTAAGGTTTTCTCCTGGCCAAAGAAGAGGGAGCAGGTTTTTTGGTTACTAGGATTGCATATTGGGTTTTATTTTCCATGCTCTTATTTGAAACTCACTGAGTTTTTTTTTTTTTTTTTAATTTTTACTGTTCAGTTACTATAGTTTAGTATCAGAGTTTAGTACTGTGCTCCTATTAAAATATTCACTGTAGAACCTAACTGCTTTTTGCATTGTTTCTTGTGGGAAATTGGTGATTTTTAAACAGCCAACTTAAAAATACCTTAAAATACAACCAATTTGTAAATTAGGAGTCTATTTGTAAACTGGATTTGTAAATTGGAGTTAAAGTGTTCTGAGATACCATCTTCCAGTTATTCAGGAATTCATTGCTGAAATGTATTTGGTTTCTTTTTTAAACATCAAGCATACTGTATTATTTTTTTCTTTACCCTAAAGCCAAAAACTCCTCAAAATGTCAAATAAGAAGAGCTGTGGACAAACAGCAGAGTGTGCTATTTCTGCTTTTAATCTAACCCTACCATTTTTGTTGTTGCTATCTTTAAACTGTAGTTTTTCTAAGAAATGCTGTATGTTTCATTATTGACTTTATTGGAGTATAAAAGCTACAATGAAGGAAAAAATTTAAAAATCAGAGTATTATTCCTTTTTCACAAAAGTTTTAGAACTGTCAATCCCATAAGAAACTGCTTAATGGCCAGGCGCAGTTGCTCATGCCTGTAATCCCAGCACTTTGGGAGGCCGAGGCGGGTGGATCACCTGAGGTCAGGAGTTTGAGACCAACCTGGTCAACATGGCGAAACCCCGTCTCTACTAAAAATACAAAAATTAGCCACGTGTGGTGGCACACATCTGTAATCCCAGCTACTTGGGAGGCTGAGGCAGGAGAATCGCTTGAACCTGGGAGGTGGAGGTTGCAGTGAGCCGAGATTGTGCCACTGCACTTCAACCTGGGTGACAGAGCAAGACTCTGTCTCAAAAATAAATAAATTAATTAATAAGAAAGAAACTGCTTACTGTGACCTTTTTGTGGTTTGTAACTGATATTTCTGTTACAAAGCATGAAAAAAATAAGTCAGTGGTGTAATAAAACTAGATATATATGTTAGTAGTAATTTAAAATCTAATGATGGTATATATGTGTAGGTCTGTGATTAGAAATCAAGTCAATGCTTTTTCCTTTTTATTTATGCCTTATCATTGTATGATATGGGATTGCTTGGTTAGTGTAGGTTTATTTTTGAATTAAGGAAACTTACTGCAAGTGTGATAGAGTGTTCTAGAGAAGTGGTATACAAAGATCTCACCAAGTAACATGAGAGAGATAAAAAGCTATACACAAATAAAAACAATACAGAGCTAGACTATAAAAATGAACAAGGTACAGTATAGATGGTAATTTAATCAAGGGCCCCCTCTTCAAAAATTGTTGATGTCTTATCTCTGTTTACAGAATAAATCTTATAGTTAAAAAGAGCTCTGTTATCTGCCCCAACCTCCCTTTCAGCCATAGTTATTTTCCATAGCAGTTTGTATATATTTTACCACTCTTTTTCTTTTTCTTTTTCTTTTTTTTTTTTTTGAGACAGAGTCTCTCTCTGTCGCCAGGCTAGAGTGCTGTGGTGCTCACTGCAAGCTCCGCCTCCCCCTAGTTCAAGGGATTCTCCTGCCTCAGCCACGTGAGTAGCTGGGATTACAGGCATGTACCACCACACCCAGCTAATTTTTGTATTTTTAGTAGAGATGGGGTTTTACCATGTTGGCCAGGATGGTCTTGATCTCCTGACCTCGTGATCCGCCAGCCTCAGCCTCCTAAAGTGCTGGGGTTACAGGTGTGAGCCACCGTGCCCGGCCATCACAGTTTTTTTTTAGCTTTATCACTTGTTATTTATGGAGGATACTTTCTACACATTGCTGCCCTTGTACCTTTGCTCATAGTATTCGTATCTAGAATGCCTTTCTTCCTCATGATTCCCATCATTATCCTAACAATTCTTTAAGGTTCAATTCTAATACTGTTTCTTCCATGAAGCCTTTTCTTCCATCTCTAAGCTATTTGTTTTTACCTTTAAATTTATCAAGTTATTGTCTTCTTAAATGGTGGCATAGTGTATCTCTATATACGTTCGTATACATACCAGTACATGAGCATAGGACTGAGTCTTGTTCAGCTTTGTATCATTGTGCTTTGTGCACAGTAATATTTGTGGAATTTTGGTGACCTAGATTGAGATTCAGGAGACTTGACTTACAGTTCTGGCTTTGTGACATGCAAATTTCTGGACCCCTCTGTTTTCTCAAGTGTAGATTTTTGACTTTATTCTAATTTTCATGGTTGTACAAATAAGTACCACTTTATGGAGTGTTGACAATGATACCTTTAGCCAAGGCTAATAATGGAAAGTAAGAATTCTCAGAATATAGCCTACTTCAAGGATATAGAGACAGTAAGTTATCAGGACCTGAGAACAGAGATTACTAGAAAGTAGAAATTAAATATTGCAGACTTAGAGAAGGCAATAGGAGCCATTTAGGTTATGAACTATAAGAATATAGGACTCTCATCTTTTCTTTGCTCTATTATCCAAATAAACCACTTAGATATTTTCATATTATGGTAAAAAGAATAAGGAAGTTAGAGGTTACATGTTCTTAAGGTGTGGAGATATAATATTTTCCTAAGAAATTATTTAAACTATCTCTGTGTAAATGGAAGAAGCAGAACACATCTAGTGAGGATACACATAGATTATCTGTATCTATATCAATATATGTAGGAATGCTTATATAGCTCTTCATTTTTGCTTAGCATTTTACATGTTCTTGTAATTTATTTACCTTCTCAATATTGCTGAGAAATAAATCAATGTTAAAAACAAATAAAAATCTGCTATTACTACCTACAGACATACTGTGTACCCATGTAAGAAACTGCTCAATTGTAAATTTTTCTCAATAATTCAAAACATCTGTGGGAGGATCGCTTACGCTTGGGAAGTCGAGGCTGCAGTGAGTCGTGATCATGCCACTGCCACTGCACTCCAGCCTGGGTGACAGACCGAGACTCTGTCTCACAAAAAGAAAAAAAATTCAGTGCCATGATTTTCTATTTTTAGGTCATATTTGAAGCTTCAAACTATTTGTGTTTAATATATGCTAATCAAAGCCTTCCCACTACAGATTTAGCTCATTTATTTTTAGAAACACCCTCTATATAACCTAATTGTCAAAACTAGCCTTCATTATGAACCCAATCAGTCAAATCATACTTTCAAAGAAAGTTCTTTCTGTCAGAGAAAGTCTTGCTTCATTTTTCAGTTACACAAATGACAGCCGTCTTGACTGCATGAAAACCTGGGTTCCTCACATGGTACTTTTTATAGGCATGAATTCTAGTATGTTTCTAATAGTTACATCCAGTGCTTTATGCAAGTCAGTTTAAACTTTTCAGAAACCAAAACTAGTTCTTTACCATTTTTGCTACAATCTGGTGAAGTGTATCTTCTGCCATTTTTATGCATTTTATGAAGCAGAGTGGTGTTGGAATAGGGAATGGAGCTATAATGATAGACTTGGTGTCTAATTTATTTTTGGCTATCACCTATACACTGGAATAATCACTTATCAAATGTGATTTCTTAATTATCATAGTGAGCAACAGTACTTTATATGAGGTTTTTAAAGCCAACTTTGTTGATGGCTTGGAATTGTTCAAGCTGTTTACTGTTTTTTAACCAATACTCCCAGCTTTCCTCTAAAAAAAAATTAATAGCTTTATTTTAAGGTCTGTATATTGTGCAAATAAATGACATTAAAGAGATACAGGTTTTTACTATCGTTTGACGGAGGTTTCTTGGGACTTCTCTCAGGAGTGATATATTCTTTGTCAATATCTGGGGGACAATAGAAGAGAGATTATTACTAAACCTATCATTACTTTAGTCATCCCACTTCACAATATGTCTGAACTCAGAACATTCCTAATCTGGGCCAGAATACCTTGTTCTTAATACGACTCTTTGCCCTTAATAGGAATTACAGAAAACAGGGAAGCCATAAAACTATACCTCAGGTTTATGAGCAGAGACAAAGGCTTTTATTAAAGGCTTACCAGATACCAGTATTTCAAATTGTCTTCTTTTCTTTTTTTCTTTTTTTTTTTTTTTTTTTTGCTACTCCAGTGATTTTCAAACTCTGGCACAGTTTACCATGGTAGTGTTTTTTATGGGTGAAATACATGCTTTTCTTTTGTCAAGTGGCTGAAGTGGTAATTGTGAGATGGGAAGGGAGCAATAGAGAACTTACTGATTTGCTAGACCAATTGTCTCAGTCTGGTGTCTGGTCAGTTTTGGAATGAGTACCTATGGAAGTGGAGGATCTGATATTTTATTATCTTATAACTATTCTACACATCTTTCAGAAAGTATATGGGTATCCCCAAGGGTTTTTTTTTGTGATTGGTGTCACCAGAATTGTGAAATGTAGTACACATTCCTATATGTACTCTAATTAAAGACTTCTGCCCTAAATCTCAGTGGTACCAAATTGTTTGCACTTTTTAGAACATGTTAAGTTAGTTTATACCTCTGTATCTCTGCTCATCAAGTATCTTTTCCTTAGAAAATCTTGCCTACTAATGTCTACCTTTTCAAAATAATTGTGATAAACGTAACATAAAATTTACAATTTTAATCATTATTTACCTTCTCAGTATTCCTGAGAAATAAATCAATGTTAAAAGTAAATAAAAATCTGCTATTACTACCTACAGACATACTATGTACCCATGTAAGAAACTGCTCAACTGCAAATATGTGTCAATAATTCAAAACATTTGTGGGAGGTTTTGAATTATTTATTTAAACATCTGAGTATTTACTCAGAAGTGGAATTGCTGGATCATATGGTAATTCTGTTTTTAATTTTTTGAGAAACTGCCATGCTCTTTTCCATAGCTGCCACACCATTTTACATTTTCACCTACAATGCAGAAGGGTTGTAATTTCTCCACATGCTTGCCAAAACTTGTTGTTTTCTGTTTTGTTTTGTTTTTGTTTTTATTTTTGTTTTTTGTTTCTGTTTTTATATACCAGAAAACCCATAATGTAATGCATATCAAGTGGTCTTATTGTTATTTTGATTTGCATTTCCCTAATGATTACTCATGTTGAACATTTTTTCTTGTAATTGGCCATTTTATATATCTTCTTTGGAAAAATGTCTATTCAAGTACTTTGTCCATTTTTAAATTGTTTGTTGTTGTCGAATTGTGGGTGTTCTTTATATATTCTGGATATTAACTTCTTATCAGATGTATAATATGCAGATAGTTTCTCTTTTTTGTGATTTGCCTTAATTTTAATGTTTTTTCTTTTGTTTCCTAAGCTTTTGGTGTCATATCTGAGAAATTAACCACACCAATGTCATGAAGCTTTCTCCTATGTTTTCTTCTGAGAGTTCTATAGTTTTAGGTCTTACATTTTATTCTGAGTTAATTTTTATATATGGTGTGAGGTAAGGGTCCAGCTTCCTTCTTTTGCATGTAAAAATTCAGTTTTCCCATCACCGTTTATTGAGAAGACTATCCTTTCCCCCATTGAATTGCCTTGGCATCTGTGTTGAAAACCATTTAACCATGTATGTGAGAGTTTATTTCTGGGCTGTCTATTCTATCCTAGTGGTCTATATGTCTGTTTTTATGTCAGTGCCACACTGTTTTTATTACTATTGCTTTGTAGTAACTTTTGAAATTAGGAAGTATGAGACCTGCAACCTTGTTCTTTTTCAAGATATTTTTGACTATTATGGGTTTCTTGAGATCCCACAGGAATTTTAAGATAGATTTTTCTATTTCTAGAAAAAATGTCACTGGGATTTTGATAGGTAGCTAATGTCTACCTTTTGAATACCTCTTATAAAATTCAGCTCAAGGGACATCTCCTTTGTGAAGCCTGTTTTAAACTACTATATAGAAATAATTGTTTTTTTAATTTTGTGCTCTAAGCATTTCTTTCTTTTTTTTTGAGACAGAGTCTTGCTCTGTCGCCCAGGCTGGAGTGCAGTGGCCGGATCTCAGCTCACTGCAAGTTCCGCCTCCTGGGTTTATGCCATTCTCCTGCCTCAGCCTCCCGAGTAGTGGGACTACAGGCACCGCCACCATGCCCGGCTAGTTTTTTGTATTTTTTTAGTAGAGACAGGGTTTCACCATGTTAGCCAGGATGGTCTCGATCTCCTGACCTCGTGATCCGCCCGTCTCGGCCTCCCAAAGTGCTGGGATTACAGGCTTGAGCCACCGCGGGCTCTAAGCATTTCTAACACCTGTCACACTTCATTAAACTTACTTAAGTGTTTCTTTTTACTAGACTGAAGAATTGCCATATGTATTAGTTTTCTGTTGCTACATAACACATTCCCACAATTTTTCCAGCTTAAAACAATACTCATTTATTATCTCACAGTTTCTGTGATCAAGAGTCTAGGCAGAGCTTAGTTGGCTCCACTGTTCAGGGTTTCACAAGACTGAAACCAAGGCGTTGGTTGGGGCCATAGTTTCATCTGAGACTCAGAGTCATCTTGCAAGCTTATATGGCTATTGGCAGAATTTGTTGCATTACAGCTGTGTAACACACAGCAGCTTACCTTTCCAAGGTCAGCAAGAGAGCATCTGATCTCAGGAAGAGCTCCATTCCATCTGTTAAAGGCTTTGCATCTGATTAAATCAGGCCTACCTGGAATAATGTCTCTCACTCGCTCTCTCTCTTTCTGTCAATTTCAGCTTTTATTTTAGATACAAGGGGTACGTGTGCAGGACTGTTACATGGGTATATTGCACCCAAGTAGAGAGTATAGTACCCAATAGGTAGTTTTTCAACCCATCCCCCACTTCCTCCTCTCTCTAGTAGTCTGCAGTGTCTATTGTTCCCATGTTTATGGCCATGTGTAAATCAATAGATAATTCCTTAACATGATAAATTACATACATCACAGCCTTGAAGCCTAAATTCCTTTCTTAAGGTATAATACTAGAGGCATTACTACCAAAATAGGGAACTAGACAAGGATTCTCTCTGTTGCCTCTGCTATTTCACATAGTATTAGTGATCATTATTAGCCAGTAACATTAGACAAGAGAAAGTATTTGAGACTTAGAAATTGGAGCAATGGTTTTTTTAATGCAAAGTATATAATTATATGTCTGTAAAGCACATGAAAGTTGATGGGAAAACTATAACAGACAATTAAGCAATGTTACAGATATAAGATTGATATACAAAAATCAATGTTCTTTATATGTAAACAAATTCCAATTGAATGATGTAATTAAAGAGAAGACACCTTTTAAGTAGGAACAACAAAGATAATATAGAAGTTAAATGAGCAAAATTTACACAAGGAATTTAAACTCTTTAAAAAACACAAAAGTAGACTTAAACAGAGCCTTTTTTGTCAACTATGACATTTTTAAAGAATCAGCTAGCCAGGTGTGGTGGCTCAGACCTGTAATCCCAGCACTTTGGGAGGCCGAGGTGGGCGGATCACGAGGTCAGGAGATTGAGACCAACCTGGCTAACACAGTGAAACCTCGTCTCTACTAAAAAAACAAAACAAACAAAAAAATACAAAAAAATTAGCTGGGCATGGTGGTGGGTGCCTGTAGTCCTAGCTACTTGGGAGGCTGAGGCAGGAGAATGGCATGAACCCAGGAGGCAGAGCTTGCAGTGAGCTGAGATTGTGCTACTGCCCTCCAGCCTGGGCAGCAGAGCAAGACTCTGTCAAAAAAAAAAAAAAAAAAAAAAAAAAAAAAAAAATCAGCATCATAAGCATGTCAATGCTTTTTAGGTTTATTTATACAAATTTTAAAATATTCTAATAAAAATGCCAGTAGGTCCTTTTATTCTGAGGAAGAAATAGTAAAAATTGATTTTAAAGTTTATAAGGAAAAACAAACAAACAGGAGGAATAGCCAAGTAAATCCTGGAAAAGAAGATGTAAAATATAAAGCCTTTATAATTAAAATAATGAGATACCTGAAAGGGCAAGAAGACTAATGGAGCAGATTAGGAGGTCCAGAAATGGGTTTATGTATAGATAGTGGCTTACTAATGATAAAGGCGGCACCTCAAATCAGTGGAAAAAAGATGGCTTTCCTAAAAACTGGATAGCCATTTGGAAAAAGATAAATTTAGAGGTCTATCTTATACTATATACCTGGAAAAATTTCAAGTGGGTTAGTGTTTTAAAAGTAAAACATGAAACCATGCTAGTATTAAAAGAAGGCATGGCTGAATTATTTATGGTAGCATGAGAATATTAAGGGGTAACTGTGGCTCAAAACTAGAAAATCAGTAAGAGAAAAGATAATGAATTAAGCTACATTTTAAAAAGGAATTTTGGCATAAGAAAAAAGCAGCATAAGGAAAGTCATAAGATGTAATAAACTAAGTATTGGCCACTTAGATCATGAAGGGCTAACATTTCTAAAATAAAGAAAGCTTCTAAAAATAAAAATAATTTAATTAAGAGACCAACTTCCTGATAGAAAACTGGGCAGAAGTATAAGTTCATTTAATTTACATGAAAAGAAATACAACTTTAATGTAATTAATTTATTTGTTTTAAAAGACACATTCAGTGTCACGATTGGACTATAACATTTGACAGTCAACAGCATGGATGCAAAAAAAAATCTTACATTAAAACCCTTCGGTAGACTGCTTTACACTTTCCACAGAACATAAACTAAGATAACCTGTTATTAATTGTTATACAATTAATCACAAATATAGTCTTCATGTTTTTTGCCCATATACACAAATATTGTCTAAAATATGTCTTCTTTGTAGCAGCTAGGTCCTGCCACCACTGTGCTTGGCTGAATTCACAAATCTGTTGTAACCTGTAGCTTCCCTGTCACTTCTTTGGCTCTTCTCTCCCACTAAGCTTTATTTCCTAGCAGTAATTTAAATCTTCTGCCACTGCCATAGCTTCTGCAGCTGTTGGAACTGCCACAGCCACCTTGGTTTCATAGTTTGGCAAATAATTTGCCTCCACCACCATAGGGGCCAGATCTTCTGCTGCCAAAGTTTCCTTCCTTCATGGGTCCAGAATTTGAAGACTGTTGTAATTGCCAAGATCATTGCAGCTTTCACCTCCTCCAAATTTGCTTCCATTATTACAAAATCCATTTTAACCATCCCACTGCCACCATATCCATCACCACCAGGGCTACCACCAAAGCCACCATGACCACTAAAGTTTCCACCACAACCAACATTGCCATTCCCACCAAAACCACCTCCACAGCCACCACCAAAGTTTTCAGAAGCACTTCACCCTTTTTGGCTAGATGAAGCACTAGCCATCTCTTGATTTGACAGAGCTTTCCTAATTTCACAATTGTGGCCATTCACAGTATGGCATTTCAGAATGACAGTCTTATCCACAGTCATGCTTACAAAGGCCAAGCCTTTTTTCTTGCCACTGCCTTGGTCAGTCATGATTTTAATCACTTCAATTTTTCCATACTGTTCAAAATAATTTCTTAGGTGATGTTTTTCAGTGTACTCTTTAATGCCAGCAACTAATATCTTTTTCATAGTTAAGTGGGCACTGGTCTTTGAGAGTCTTCTCTTGAGCCAGCTCTCTTTGGTTCCACAACTCTTCCATCCACCTTCTGTGGCTTTGCATTCATGACTGCATCCACCTCCTCCACAGTGGCATACATGACAAAGTCAAGGCCCCTGGAGTGCTTGATATTTGGATCTCCTATTACCACACAGTCTGTGAGTGTTCCCCATTGCTCAGAATGGCTCCTCAGATCTTCCTCAGCTTTGTTTCAAAGCTCAACCCTCCAATGACAATGAAGAGCTTCTACAGCTGTTAGGGCTCTTTAAGAAACTAACTGCGATATGACAGCAGTGGGAAGAGAGATTTTAACAGTGCCTCCTTGGCGGCATCCTCTGGCAGGAAGCACAAATAACTTTTAAACATAGAAGAGTGGTTCAGCTCACCGTATAAGGAAGAAATAGAAATTAAAACTGCATTGAGACACCACTTCTCACCCATCAATAGATAAATGTCCAAAGGTTTGCATAATCTTTTGACAAGGCTATGGGTAAAGTAGGTACTCTCATACTTTGCTGATAGGAATGAGAATAGTATTAACTCAGAGAAATTTGGCAATGTCTAGCAAAATTAAATATGCATATGCCTTTAATTAAGCAATCACACTTTTAGGAATATATCCCAAAGGCAAATTTGCAAAAAATACAAAAGAACGTGTCTATAAACTCATTCTTTGTGCTTTTATTTGTAATAGCAAAAGATTGGAAGAACACAAATGGCCGTCTCTGTGGAAAAAACACACTCAAGGTGCTGTTTCTGTTCTCTCACCCAGCAACAATCAACACAGTAGACTTCTGTGAAATGTGTGGGTTTTTTCCCCCAGACACCAAGCAAGTGTTAACCTGAAATAATCAAAAGAATCAGAGTCTAGCTTTATTCAAGTGAAAGGCTGAGAATGGCCATCTGGGAAACACAAACTCCAGAGAAATGGAGTCTGTGCTCCCAAATTAAAAGTTAAGGTCTCACTTACATAGGCAGAAAACAAATGTATTAGTATGATAGCATTTTCTATGCAAGGCTGGTTTATGAGTTACAACAATCTAATGAGTTACAGCTTGTTTTCATTTCCTTTTCAATTTAAAAGTGTGTTTTTAACATTTCATCTTAGACATGATAGTCTGTGTGTGAAAAAGGTAAAAGGGCAGTCAATCTACAGTGAAGAGAGAATGGGGCTGCCTAGGTGCCCTTGAATCATTTACAACATTTTATAAAACTATGTGGGTAAGAGAGAAGGCAAATCTAATCAGAGAAACAATGGTTACAGCTCCCTGTTATGTGACTGAGGTCCTGTAATACCATTCCTTTAAGGCTGAAAATATTTTGAAGTTCCGACAGCTTATATTTGGAATTACTTATTTTCACACAAACAGTCAGTTCTCCAGCAGACACTAGCTGAGTATCCTCCAATTCAGTTCAATTCTGATACTACCTGGAGACAGTGTGAGATCTCACAGGTTGAGGGATCCCATTTCTGATGCCATTTGCAAGCCCCAGGTTAGTTTGCCTGTGCTTCTGATTGACCGGCTATAAACTGGGGATCCCACAACCCCCTCCTTAGATTTGATTAATTTGCTAAAGCAACTCACAGAACTCAGGGAAGCATGTTTACTGGCTTATTATAAAGGATATAACAAAGTATACAGGTGAAGAGATGCATGGGGTGAGGTATTTGGGAAGGACAGATCTTCCATGTCCTTTCTTAGGTGAGCCATGAAGACATGAAGGAAACTTCATGTCTTCAGCTATCTGGAAGCTTCCTGAACCCTGTCCTTTTGGGTTTTTATGGAGGCTTCATTACATAGGCATGATTGATTAATTGGCCATTGGTGATCAGCTTAACCTTCAGCCCCTCTCCCTATCTGGATCTTTCTAATCATGCCTTGATCTTTCTGCATGACCAGCCCACATCCTGAAGCTACCTACAGGCTACCAGCCATCAGTCAACTCACTAGAAAGACATCACTTTAGAGATTCCAAGGATTTTAAGAGCTGTATGTCAGGAAATGGGGTCAAAAACCAAATGTGTATTTTGTAATATTACATCATCAGTAAAACAGTTCTCTGCAACCTTAAAAAGGAGAATAAAGATGATCTTTATGTGGTAAGGTGGTATGCTTTTCAAGAACGTTATTAAGAAAACAAGATAGCACTTAATATGTAGCACATGATATCTAGGTTTATAGCGTAAGCTATATAAAAGCACTGCTACCTTTTATATAAGAAGAAGATACATACATAAAATCTATATGTTTTCATATAATTTTGAAAAGAAACACTGGAAGAATAAACCAAAAGCAAATATAGTTACCTTTTAGGCAGAGGAAAGGGATTAGAAGTGAGACTTTGAATTTTCATTTTATTTTATTTATATATTTTTGAGACAGGGTCTGGCTCTGTCGCCCAGGCTAGAGTGAGGACAGTGGCACCGTCTCAGTTCACTGCAACCTCTGCCTCCTGGCCTTCCTCCTACTTGAATCTCCCAAGTAGCTGGGACTACAGGTGCACACCACCACGCCTGGCTCATTTTTATAGAGATGGAGTTTTGCCATATTGTCCAGACTGGTCTCAAACTCTTGGACTCAAGCAATCCACCCTCCTCAGCCTCCCAAAATGCTGGCATTACAAGTGTGAGACACCGTACCAAGGCAGAATATGTTTTTAATATACTTTTGATTTGGAATCATCCACATATTTAGCCCTTCAAAGAAATAAAAGTAAATCAAAAAAGTGAAAAGCATATTAAGATTTTTTAACTTAATTTACTTGCTGCAAAAAGAAAAAAAATTGACTCCTTTTGGTTCTTTAGTTTTTTTTTTTTGTTTGTTTGTTATACTTTAAGTTCTAGGGTACATGTGCACAATGTGCAGGTTTGTTACGTAGGTATGCTTGTGCTATGTTGGTTTGCTGCACCCATCAACTCGTCATTTACATTAGGTATTTCTCCTAATGCTATCCCTCCCCCCTGACCCCCACTCCCCGGTGTATATGTGTCACATTTTCTTAATACAGTCTATCATTGATGGACATTTGGGTTGGTTCCAAGTCTTTGCTATTGTGAATAGTGCCGCAGTAAACATACGTGTGCATGTGTCTTTATAGTAGCATGATTTATAATCCTTTGTGGGATCACTGGGTCAAATGATATTTCTAGTTCTAGATCCTCGAGGAATCACCACACTGTCTTCCACAATGGTTGAACTAATTTACACTCCCACCAACATTGTAAAAGCATTCCTATTTTCCACATCCTTTCCAACATCTGTGGTTTCCTGACTTTTTAATGATCGCCATTCTAACTGGCATGAGATGGTATCTCATTGTGGTTTTGATTTGCATTTCTCTGATGACCAGTGATGATGAGCATTTTTTCATGTGTCTGTTGGCTACATAAATGTCTTTTTTTGAGAAATGTCTGTTCATCTCTTTCTCCTACTTTTTGATGTGGTTGGTTGGTTGTTTTTTTCTTGTAAATTTGTTTAAGTTCTTTGTAGATTCTGGATATTAGCCCTTTGTCAGATGAGTAGATTGCAAAAATTTTCTTCCTTTCTATAGGTTGCCTGATCACTCTGATGGTCGTTTCCTTTGCTGTGCAGAAGCTCTTTAGTTTAATTAGATCCCATTTGTCCATTTTGGCTTTTGTTGCCATTGCTTTTAATGTTTTAGTCATAAAGTCCTTGCCCATGCTTATGTCCTGAATGGTATTGCCTAGGTTTTCTTCTAGGGTTTTTATGGTTTTAGGTCTAACATGTAAGTCTTTAATCCGTCTTGAATTAATTTTTATATAAGGTATAAGGAAGGGATCCAGTTTCCACTTTCTACATATGGCTAGCCAGTTTTCCCAGCACCGTTTATTAAATAGGGAATCCTTTCCCCATTTCTTGTTTTTGTCAGGTTTGTCAAAGATCACATGATTGTAGATGTGTGGTATTATTTCTGAGGACTCTGTTCTGTTCCATTGGTCTATATCTCTGTTTTGGTACCAGTACCATGCTGTTTTGGTTACTGTAGCCTTGTAGTATAGTTTGAAGTCAGGTAGCATGATGCCTCCAGCTTTGTTCTTTTGGCTTAGGATTGTCCTGGCAATGCAGGCTCTTTTTTGGTTCCATATGGACTTTCAAGTAGTTTTTTCTAATTCTGTGAAGAAAGTCATTGGTAGCTTGATGGGAATGGTACTGAGTCTATAAATTAGCTTGGGCAGTATGGCCATTTTCATGATATTGATTCTTCCTATCCATGAGCATGAAATGTTCTTCCCTTTGTTTGTGTCCTCTTTTATTTCACTGAGCAGTGGTTTGTAGTTCTTGAAGAGGTCCTTCACATCCCTTGTAAGTTTGAGACCCATGAAATCCCTAGGTATTTTATTGTCTTTGTGGCAATTGTGAATGGGAGTTCAGTCATGATTTGGCTCTCTGTTTGTCTATTATTGGTGTGTAGGAATACTTGTGATTTTTGCACATTGATTTTGTATCCTGAGACTTTGCTGAAGTTGCTTATCAGCTTAAGGAAATTTTGGGCTGAGATGATGGAGTTTTCTAAATATACATTCATGTCATCTGCAAACAGGGTCAATTTGACTTCCTCTTTTCCTAATTGAATATCCTTTATTTCTTTCTCTTGCCTGATTGCCTTGGCCAGAACTTCCAACACTATGTTGAATAGGAGTGGTAAGAGGGGGGCATCCTTGTCTTGTGCCGGATTTCAAAGGGAATGCTTCCAGTTTTTGCCCATTCAGTATGATATTGGCTGTGCGTTTGTGATAAATAGCTTTTATTATTTTGAGATACGTTCCATCAATCCCTAGTTTATTGAGAGTTTTTAGCATGAAGAGCTGTTGAATTTTGTCAAAGGACTTTTCTGTATCTTTTTAGATAATCATGTGGTTTTTGTCATTGGTTTTGTTTATGTGATGGATTACATTTATTGATTTGCGTATATTGAACCAGCCTTGCATCCCAGGGATGAAGCCCACTTGATCGTGGTGGATAAGCTTTTTGATGTGTTGCTGGATTCGGTTTGCCAGTATTTTATTGAGGATTTTTACATTGATGTTCATCAAGGATTTTGTTCTAAAATTTCTTTTTTTGTTGTGTCTCTGCCAGGCTTTAGTATCAGGATGATGCTGGTCTCATAAAATGAGTTAGGGAGGATTCTCTCTTTTTCTATTGATTGGAAT
This sequence comes from Chlorocebus sabaeus, assembly GCF_047675955.1. Lineage (NCBI taxonomy): Eukaryota > Metazoa > Chordata > Mammalia > Primates > Cercopithecidae > Chlorocebus > Chlorocebus sabaeus. The sequence continues at coordinate 35,654,527 of NC_132923.1, read as the reverse complement.
AGTTTCAGGAGTGGTACCAGCTCTTCTTTGTACCTCTGGTAGAATTTGGCTGTGAATCCATCTGGTCTTGGACTTTTTTTGGTTGGTAGGCTATTAATTATTGCCTCAATTTCAGAGCCTGTTACTAGTCTATTCAGAGATTCAACTTCTTCCTCGTTTAATTTTGGGAGGGTGTATGTGTCCAGGAATTTATCCATTTCTTCTAGATTTTCTAGTTTATTTGCGTAGAGGAATTTCTTGCCTTCTGCTAGCTTTTGAATTTGTTTGCTCTTGGTTCTCTAGTTAGTTTAATTGTGATGTTAGGGTGTCGATTTTAGTTCTTTCCAGCTTTCTCTTGTGGGCATTTAGTGCTATAAATTTCCCTTTACACACTGCTTTAAATGTGTCCCAGAGATTCTGGTACATTGTGTTCTTTTTCTCATTGGTTTCTAAGAACATCTTTATTTCTGCCTTCATTTTATTATTTACCCAGTAGTCATTCAGGAGCAGGTTGTTCAGTTTTCATGTACTTGTGTGGTTTTGAGTGAGTTTCTTAATCCTGAGCTCTAATTTGATTGCACTGTGGTCTGAGAGACAGTTTGTTGTGATTTCTGTTCTTTTAAATTTGCTGAGGAGTGCTTTACTTCCAATTATGTGGTAAATTTTAGAATAAGTGTGATGTGGTGGTGAGAAGAATGTATATTCTGTTGATTTGGGGTGGAGAGTTCTGTAGATGTCTATTAAGTCCGCATGGTTCAGAGTTGAGTTCAAGTTCTGGACATCCTTGTTAACCTTCTGTCTCATTGATCTGTTTAATATTGATGGTGGGGTCTTAAAGTCTCCCATTATTATTGTGTGGGAGTCTAAGTCTCTTTGTAGGTCTCTAAGGACTTGCTTTATGAATCTGGATGCTCCTGTATTGGGTCCATATATATTTAGGATAATTAGCTCTTCTTGTTGAATTGATCCCTTTACCATTATGTAATGGCCTTCTTTATCCCTTTTGGTCTTTGTTGGTTTACAGTCTGTTCTATCAGAGACTAGGATTTCAATCCCTGCTTTATTTTGCTTTCCATTTGCTTGGTAGATCTTCCTCCATCCCTTTATTTTGAGCTTCTGTGTGTCCCTGCACGTGAGATGGGTCTCCTGAATACAGCGCACTGATGGGTCTTGACTCTTTGCCCAATTTGCCAATCTGTGTCTTTTAATTGGGGCATTTAACCCATTTACATTTAAGGTTAATATTGTTATGTGTGAATTTGATCCTGTCATTATGATGCTAGCTGGTTATTTTGCCCATTAATTTATGCAGTTTCTTCATAGCATCAATGGTCTTTACAATTTGGCATGTTTTTGCAGTGACTGGTACCGGTTGTTCCTTTCCATGTTTAGTGTTTCCTTCAGGAACTCTTGTAAGGCAGGCCTAGTGGTGACAAAATCTCTCAGCATTTGCTTGTCTGTAAGGGATTTTATTTCTCCTTTGCTTATGAAGATTAGTTTGGCTGGATATGAAATGCTGGGTTGAAAATTCTTTTCTTTAAGAATGTTGAATATTGGCCCCCACTCTCTTCTGGCTTGTAGGGTTTCTCCAGAGAGATCCACTGTTAGTCTGATGGGCTTCCCTTTGTGGGTAACCCGACCTTTCTCTGGCTGCCCTTAACATTTTTTTCCTTCATTTCAACCTTGGCGAATCTGACAATTATGTGTCTTGGGGTTGCTCTTCTCGAGGAGTATCTTTGTGATGTTCTCTGTATTTCCTGAATTTGAATGTTGGCCTGCCTTGCTAGGTTGGGGAAGTTCTCCTGGATAATATCCTGAAGAGTGTTTTCCAACTTTGTTCCATTCTCCCTGACACTTTCAGGTATACTAGTCAAACGCAGATTTAGTTTTTTCAAATAGTCCCAGATTCCTTGGCGGCTTTATTCGTTTCTTGTTACTCTTTTTTCTCTAAACTTGTCCTCTTGCTTTATTTCATTAATTTGATCTTCCATCACTGATACCCTTTCTTCCACTTGATCGAATTGGCTATTGAAGCTTGTGCATGCGTCACGAAGTTCTCGTGTCATGGTTTTCAGCTCCTTTAGGTCATTTAAAGTCTTCTCTACACTCTTTATTCTAGTTAGCCATTCGTCTAACCTTTTTTCAAGGTTTTTAGCTTCCTTGTGATGGGTTAGAACATGCTCCTTTAGCTCGGAGAAGTTTGTTATTACCGATCTTCTGAAGCCTACTCCTGTCTAAGTCATTCTCCATCAAGCTTTGTTCCGTTGCTGGTGAGAAGCTGCAATCCTTTGGAGGAGAAGGGGCACTCTGGTTTTTAGAATTTTCAGCTTTTCTGCTCTGGTTTCTCCCCATCTTTGTGGTTTTATCTACCTTTGGTCTTTGATGATGGTGACCTACAGATGGGGTTTTGGTGTAGATGCCCTTTTTGTTGATGTTGATGCTATTGCTTTCTGTTTGTTAGTTTTCCTTCTAACAGGTCCCTCAGCTGCAGGTCTGTTGGAGTTTGCTTGAGGTCCACTCCAGACCCTGTTTGCCTGGGTATCACCAGCGGAGGCTGTAGAACAGCAAATATTGCTGCCTGATCCTTCCTCTGGAAGCGTCTTCCCAGAGGGGCAACCTGCCTGTATGAGGTGTCTGTCAGCCCCTACTGGGAGGTGTCTCCCAGTTAGGTTACATGGGGGTCAGGGACCCACTTGAGGAGGCAGTCTGTCCGTTCTCAGAGCTCAGTCCTCATGCTGGGAGAACCACTGCTCTCTTCAGAGCTGTTAGACAGGGACGTTTAATTCTGCAGAAGTTTCTGCTGCCTTTTGTTCAGCTATACCTTGCCCTCAGAGGTGGAGTCTATAGAGGCAGTAGGCCTTGCTGAGCTGCGGTGGGCTCCGCCCAGTTCGAGCTTCCTGGCTTCTTTGTTTACCTTCTCAAGCCTCAGCAATGCAGATGCCCCTCCCCCAGCCAGACTGCAGCCTGGCAGGTTGATCTCAGACTGCTGTGCTAGCAGTGAGCAAGGCTCCATGGGTATGGGACCCACCGAGCCAGGCATAGAAGAGAATCTCCTGGTCTGCTGGTTACTAAGACCATGGGAAAAGTGCAGTATGTGACTGGCAGTGTCTCCTTTTTCCAGGTACTCTGTCACAGCTTCCCTTGGCTAGGAAAGGGAAATCCCCTGACCTCTTGGCTTCCTGGGTGAAGTGATGCCCCACCCTGCTTCGGCTCGCCCTCCGTGGGGTACACCCACTGTCCAACTGGCCCAGTGAGATGAACCTTAGTGGGAAATGCAGAAATCACCCGTCTTCTGTGTCGGTCACGCTGGGAGCTACAGTGGTTCTTTAGTTTTAATGGTCACTCTTAATCTGTGTGTAATTTCAAACTCTCCACCACTAGGTATAGCCTGCCATTAAATTAATTTGTTGTTTTGCTTAATTAATCCTTTGGAAACATGATTTCCAGTCATACCTCAGCAACTAAATATTTTAATATAGTTAGCATCCAATGTAAGTAGCAATTAACTTACTTTGAGATGTTCAATATAAAGTATATTCTCACAGTGATATTTAAAATTTTATATTTTAGGTAATCAGTTAAATAAGAGTTCTTTTTCTTTGTTTTATTTCACAATTTAGGTTTACTTAAACATGTAACTTTGGAAGTCAGCATGGAGTTTGGGCCCAGAATGGAAATTAGGTGTCAGAGATTTGTTTTTGGTCATGTCATTTGACTGTACCAGTCAGCTCTATGATGGCAGAAAACTTTCACATTGTTTTCTATCACTGCCTCTTGCCAAGGTCCACTGGGGTTATTTTTACTGTTCATATTTTCCTGAGCTTTTGCATTTTCTTCTGTGGGCTGGTCCTTTTATACACTTTAAAAATCAGCTTCTCCTAAAATCAGGACTTTACTGTCGGCAAAGGTTCTCTGAAAGAGCCAACAAAGTCACTTTTATAACTTTATCACAGACTAGTTAAGAGCACTCACTATGTTGATGAAATCCTATTTTAGTTTGGGTTGCCCTAGAGACATGATTCATGTCCCCCTGTGACATGGATTCAAGTGCAAGTAGTTTATCTGGGAGGTGATCCTAACAAACACCTGTAGAGGAGTCGAGAAGTGAGACAGGGAATGGAAGGAGCCAGCATCAGGTTCAGTGTCAATGAGGTTACCACTATAGACAACTGGAGCTTAAGTTGCTGAGTGATTCAGGGAGCCAGTGTAGGAGTCATGCTTCAGAGTTATTTCACTGGAGGGGAAGAAGGGAAATGGGATTTATAGACCAACTCCTCAGTCATTGGAAGAGAGCTGCTGAAAAGTGGGGGAGTGGTGAATCAGATTTTTTTCCACTTGGCAGATATGCAAAGCAAGCTTTGGGGTCAGAGAAATGCTGACAGTTAGAAGGAAAAGGGGTGCGAAGCAGGGGAGGGGTATGTCAGGGTACTAACACAAAGTACCCCTTTGTCTATTACAAAGCTAGAACTCATTTAGAAAAAGCAAAGCAATAACAACAAATAACAACGAAAAAGGGAATCAGGAAAGACAGAAAAATGCTAATCAGAAAAAAAAACTTTGTTATAGAATCTTAGTTAATCCATTCCTAATTTTCAGCAAAGAACATCCACAAATTATACTAAAATGTTGCTTGTGATAAAGGGGGCACTACCCTCCAAGTCTTGTAGTTGAAGAAGAATGGAACCCAACTTTTCCACAGCGTTACCTCCCATAATGCTTCAAGGTGCACCTCTTTTCTTCAGTTCGAGCTGTCTCCCTACTGCCCAGTGTGCTCATGCCAGGTTTGCAGTAACTGCTGTGCCTTTGTTGGTGCGGCTCAGCCTGCCTGGAATTCTCTCCATGTTGTGAAAAGTCTTCCTGCCTGGAATATCTAACTCAGACCCTCCTCTAGCCAGTGAGGTCCTGCCAACAACTTTCCGATTTCTCCCTCCTTGCCCACCTGGCTACAGTAAGAAGAATGGCTGGGCAGAAGAATAGCCCCAAAGATGGCCAAGTCCTAATCCCTGAAACCTGTGAATATATTACCTTACTTCACAAAAGGGACTTTTCAGATGTAATTAAGTTAAAGATTTTGAGGTGGGAGATTATTCTGTATGATCCAAGTGGGCCCAATATACCATAAAAAAGGGGTCTTAAATGGTGGAAATGGAAGGCAGAAGAGTCAGAGTCAAAGAGAAATGTGAAGAGGCTATGCTGCTGGCTTTGAAGATGGAGGAAGAGGCTGGGGCCAAGGAATGCAGGTGGCCTCTAGATGTCAGAAAAGTCAAGGAAACAGATTCTTTCTAGAGCCTGTGACACCTTGATTTTAGCCCAATGGAACATATTTTGGACTTCTGACCTCCAGAACTGTAAGATAATAAATTTGTGCTATTTTAAGTCGCACACATACACACACACACACGCTATATAGCCAGAGTGCCTGGGTTCAAATCCTGTTTTAGCTTTTTAGCTGTGTGAGCTTGAACAAGTCATTTAGCTTCTCTGTGACTCAATTTTTCATCTTTAAAATGGGGACAATGAGAATACCTACCTTATAATTTGTTGTGTGCGATTTAAATGGGTTAAGATGTGTATATAAAGTCTTGAACAGCACCTGCCACACTTGTAGTAAAAGTGTTAATTGCTTGCTTACCTTTCTTAAAGGAAGGCTATTGGGAAGCAGACACCATCCACTTAAATGTAGTCTTCTCTTACTACCGTGGCATGCTGTTGTTTCCTGTAATTGACTGTTATTCACTCATCACCAAATGGGGAAAGGCAGAGAGAAAAAAGGCAAGAAAAAAAAAAAAAGAAATATAGTTCATCTGTGTCTTCCCTAGTTACTTTGGAATGACTAGTTCTTGGCTACCTGATGGGCCAGGTCCTAAACCAAATCCTAGATAGGTTATATCTGCATCATTTAAGAGGACAAAAGATTAACTGTACTTTCAATGATGCCCTTTTCTCCTTTTCTGCAGTGTCCTTCCTGGATGCTGGATTTCTTCACAGCAACATACTCGGCCATTAAGAGTCAAAGCTCCATTACCATTTTGTGAGGAAATGATGGGGTTTGAACACTATGTAGATTGGATCAAATATACCATTTTAAACTTATATTAGTGATATGGTTTGGATTTGTGTCCCTACTCAAACCCCATGTCACATTGGAGGAGGGACCTGGTGGAAGGTGATTGGATCATGGGGGAGGATTTCCCCCTGCTGTTCTTGTGATAGTGAGTTCTCATGAGATCTGATGATTTAAAAGTGTGTGGCACTTCCCCCTTCACTGTCTCTCTCTTTCCTGCCACCATGTGAAGAAGGTCCTATCTTCCCCTTCACCTTCTGCCATGATTGTAAGTTTCCTGAGGCCTACTCATGCTTCCTCTTAAGCCTGTGGAACTGTGAGTCAATTAAACCTCTTTTCTTCATAAATTACCCAGTCTCAGTTTTTTATAGCAATACGAAAACAGACAAATACAACTAGGTAGACATAGTTTAACTCAGATTCCTGATAGCCAGTTGAAACCAGAGATTAATTAGCATTTTTTTTTTCTTTGAGACGGAGTCTCCCTCTGTCGCCCAGGCTGGAGTGCAGTGGCACAGTCTCAGCTCACTGCAAGCTCCGCCTCCCAGGTTCACGCCATTCTCCTGCTTCAGCCGCCTGAGTAGCTGGGACTACAGGCACCCACCACCACGTCTGGCTAATTTTTTTGTATTTTTAGTAGAGACGGTATTTCACCATGTTAGCCAGGATAGTCTCGATCTCCTGACCTCGTGATCCGCCCATCTCGGCCTCCCAAAGTGCTGGGATTACAGGCGTGAGCGCCAGGCCGATTAATTAGCATTTTGTTCCTATTCCTTTTGGATTTTTCTTGCTGACCTTTTTGTTCTGTGCTAATACTTGTCATTTCTGAAGCTACCTGAATGGTAATTAATTCAATTTTGATAGGCTTAAGTACTTGTTGTTGTCTCATGTGGTTTTTTTAAACAGGTCCTGTTTCTTGACTTCTATGCTTTTTAAAATGCAGATTTCCTTACAGAGCTTCTCCTGCGGGTGTCCATCCTTACCTAACTGCTGCTTTCAGATGGAGTGGGGCGGTTCCTCCAGGTCTCATTAGCATTTCAATACAAATGTTACCATATTTAATAGGAATAATATGAATTTATTCCTGCCTGATCTTCTCTCAAAGCTGTGTATATTTTGTGGAGCTTTTTGCCCAATACTATATTGACTTTAGTCTCTTCCCATTTTAAGATTTAATTTTTACTTATATTGCTGGTGTGATTTTAGTTTCTTCTTCATAAAAATGAAGAGAAGAACTTTTATTAAGGTAAATTGCACATTGAGAATTGAGAATGCTGATTGTTCCTAAGTACAATTCTTTCTAATGTATGTTTGAATGGAAGATACTTTGCTTTTTGTTTATTAGAGGTTCTTTTTTGGATGTGACTGAATTTGGAAGCTCTTCACTGTTATGCTATTTAGCTATTATTGTGAAGGGTTGAAAGTCACCTCAAACCAGGGCTAGTTTAAATGTCAGTAATCTGCCATTTGAAATTTCTAAGTACATAATACATTCAGCAGATGTGTTAAGTGGTTGTAAGCATTGTGCTGGGCACTAGAAATAAAATGAATGTGGCATTTTATTGCTATTCTCTTAACTCTAGAGAACATAACTGTGATGAGATACTGCAGTGTGTGCAGAGCTTTTGTCTTGGCAGTGTCACACCCAACTCTGCCACTAACTCTTGCCCATGTATAACAAAGAACAAGTTGTTTTAACCTCTCCAAGACAGTTTTCTCATCTGTAAAATGAGGGAGTGATTCTAACATTTTCTTAAAGGTTACTTAAGGTTGTTGTGAGGATTAAATTAGAAAAAATTTATGAAAGCATTTTAAAAACTATTAAGTGCTATCTAAACAATGACATTACTAATTGTTTACAAGCTTGACATTATACACTGGTGTTTTGGTCCAAAGACCAGATGTATTAGGTGTTATAACTAAGTTCCAGAAGCTTATGGAAAAGGATGACTTTTTCATGACTTTGGCTGTAAGTTCTAGGGGTACCTTAGGGTATCTTAATATCCCCATTATTGAGTAAGGTAGGTTTTCTGTAAATATGGATTGATTTGAGCCACAGGTTTCAGAAACACAGCATTATTATGAAGTAAACCACAATCCCAGGTGATAAGATTTTGGGTTATCTATTCTGTAGAAGGCTTATGAAATTCTAGATTAATGGGTAATTATCCATCACTATGAATTAATTATATTTATGCAAATGTGACCAAATATTTAATTTAAATGTGAATTGCATTACCATTATGGGTCAATTTTCTTTGGCTTTTTGGTCCCCTGAAAATATAGTATACAGCATTTGCCAAATTTATTTTTAAAAGTATAATTTTCTTTCTTTACGTTTGTAGATTGTAAGAACCCCTACAATATACAGGAAAACTTGGTTCATAAGCTGATTCATGAAGATGAATCTGTAATTATGTTTTAATTAATATTACTTGACATTTCTTCTCAGATCTAAGTAATAATTTTAACTGAAATTTTTTATTAAACATTTGATTGTCAGTAGTCTGGTCTTCAGAAAGTTTTGTAATGTATACCCTTTTTTGTTTGGTTTGTTTATGACTACTGGTAGATCATTTTATTTACTGTTGAAGTAGTGAGGCTCTTTCACTAGAAACTACTTCTGAAGTAAGATTTGAATATATTTGTATTTGTAAAATTACTGGCAGTAAAGAGTAGTAAGTAACTACTGCTCATTTAATATGTTAGCATTTAAGGGTAAAGCTTTCAAATTAATTTTATGTTTATGATTTTATGATTATAAATTTGATTTACCTTCAGCTTTTGAAGAATAAAATTATTCCCCTCTTTTACTGGTAAACTCATAACTAATGACTCATCTCTTTTTATTTATGATAGGGAAATGGTGCTTCATTGTGAAGGCTAGAATTGGGTTAGTCAACCAGAAGTGAACCTCTAATTGTTTCCAAATGCTTACTTTTTGGGTTTGGATGCAGCTCTAAGTCTTAGCTCAGTCAGGAATTTGCTAAGCTTGTCTTTTTCTACATATCCTTTCATTATGGCTAGATAGATCCAAGCTAAAATCTGGTTTATGCTTCTCCATTACAATAGTTAATCAGAAAAATATGGACACAAACTCCTGAGCTAAACACAATTTTAAAAGGCAAAAACTAGAGTTTCTAAAGGTTTCTTTTACATTTTTATGACTCTTTAAATTATTATAGAAATTGGCCTTGTTCTAAATTGCGTATCACCATGTGATTTTGCAAGTACCTTTATTCCCTACCATAGTTGTATGACGTAGTTATGGCTTCTATAGCTGAAATTCTTGCATTATTTTAAAATTGATATTGGAGAAAGTTAGTGTGACATATCGATTTGCTTTGGTGAAATGCTTGCTGCTGTTGAGTGTAAACATTTTATTAAAATTCTACCTAAAAAGGTAACCATTCCAAATTTCAGTATAGGCAAATCAATAAAAACCACAATTGATCCTTATGAAAAAAAAGGATAAAAATGCACTATAATTTTTTTCCTTATATCAGTTATGATGTCTTATAATTTAGTTAATTTTAAAATATGTTTATTTCTAACATTAATTTTATTAAAATGTTTATCTACATATGGTTCTTGAATTGTGTTAAAATGGAGTGATCTCTAATTTCCCTTTTAATTCTAATATGATATTATCTGTGATCATGTAACTTCTTTACTAATTCTAGAGTCCTTAAACTAAGGGCTTCATGTGAAAGCGAATTTTAGGAGGAGAAAAAAGAAGTACTAGGTTCTTTTTTAAAAAGGTGGTGGCAAGGAGTAGCAGACTTTGGAAGGCAACACGCATGGAATACACACATAAAAATTTGAACAAAGATTTGGATAAATCCGTAGATGTTTTTTCTAGGTGACTTATTAAGAGACTGTTGGACTGTCTAAGAGAATCTCTTTAATGTTTTAAGGCTGATCTCAAGGATTATTATAGATGGGATTCACCATCTCTTACTGTGTTTTAGCTCCTTGGGGGAAACAACTAGACTAAACCTGAGTATTCTGAAACAATACATTTTTAAAACTTGTTCGCACAAGTTATTTCACCCCTGTTGCTTAAGTAATGTTATTTCTCATACCGTGTGCCTTCTGTTGCAGTTGAGTCAATGCCTCTTCTATTCCTTTTTCTCTTCCTCTTTACTTTTAAAGGTATGTTTAAAAAGAAGTTATCAACATACCAATTAAGAAAACCATTCACCAAAAGTTCATGGAAAGTGAAAATGGATACAAGCATAATATGTAGTTGCTTTAAATTCGTATGTGCCTTCTTCTAAATGGTGTACCCTAAATAAGTTTGATGCCTGATTTCCATTGCCTTCTCTGCAGGCTTATTAAAAATAAAATTATGAATTTCTCTGAACCAAAATATTCTATATTATTTATTTTTGTATTTCCAGTGTCTAGAACATGCTTGCTTCATGGTTGGCATATAACAGATGTTTGTTGACTTGAACTTTTCAAAACTGAACTTGCAGTCTAACGACCTGATCTGTTCTAGTTCTCCTGCTCATTAGCTGTGTCTTTAAACAAACATTTCACACCTTAAACAAGTTACTTTGGTGTTCTAGGCCACCATTTCCACAACTCTAGAGTAAAGTCCCATCTGGTTCTAGAAAATCTGATGCCAGATACATAGTAGTAGATCCTTAATAATTGCTTAATATTGATTGCTTAATAAAATTCATTTGCTGGATTATCTATTGTGATAGAATAAATCATTTTGCCAAGTATATCGATGTGTCATTTGGTGACACTACTTTTTTCCCCTTAGTATATAAAAACAATTTATATTTTCTTTCATTTCCAAATATATTCTCTCTCCAGTATTCTTTATAGTTTAACCACTTTTTCTTATTGAATGGAAAATATATAAAAGATAAAAGAAATTGCCTGGATGTTTAGCCTACTCCTTCATTTTATAGATGAGAAAACTGATGCTCTGGAAGAATATGTGATTTGCTTAAAGCTATTTAATGGCAGAATCAGAACCCAAGTGTCATGGTTTCCATTTGAGAGTAATTTTCATGTCAGATATCTAAACATTGTTAGTAGTTCCCTAGATTAAGATTGGAGAAGAAATTATTAAAATAACTAAACTTAGGATGTAGGTAAGAAAAAAACTGTTTTTATTATTCTCAAACAGTAATTCAAGGAGAACCATTTTTGTGCCTCATTTTCTGAGTACAGTTAGGGAAAGATAAAAATTTTAAGTTTAATATATAAAAACATTCTGTGATGGATTCTTTCTTTTTCCTGAGAAATGAGGATGGAGAGAGTAAAGAAAAAGGTTGAATTGTACCTAATTAATATGCCATCATTTTTTTCTTTGCCTTTTTTGTAAACACAGGAAGTCGTCACCTATTTAATAGCAACACAGTAGGTAGAAACAGATACCACTCTTCAGTTTAAATGAATGAATAACCAATATTCTTCACTGTCAAAATCCTTAAGTCTATTTGCAGTTGTTTTCTACTCATTTTTTTTTCTCCTTCTCCAACCTGGCTTTTACTGTTCCTGAAATGTTACAGTGGATGGACTCAAACAATATTTGCATTATTTAATCTGATGGCCTTTTTCTGTTTCTGTTTTTCTTCATTGAGGCATTTACTATTGCTGGAAATATGTTTCCCCTTTTTCTAGATGTTTTACTTACCGTGCCTTTACTTTCTTTACCTAGTGCCTTTTCTTAACTGCTAATGATTCCATATATTATTTAAGATTTAGTATTGATCCTGAGCTTTAGATATACTTTTTAAATTTATGAATTAATTATGTTTAATAGATTCAGCTATGAATTCTGTTCCATAAACATTTATTTGCCAAACACTGTCTGAGATGCTGGGTTTACAAACATAAATAAGATAATTCCTACCTTAAAGCAACTTTCAGTTTAGAGGGAGGGGGAAACACAAGCTGGTAATTATCATGCAATGTAGTAATAGTGTAGGTAGCACAGATTGTTTTCATAGGAGCACAGAGAAGACACTTCATACAGTGTAGAAGGCAGTTTGTGATCAGGAAATATACCCTAAAAGAGGTGACATGTGAGATTTCAAAGAATGAATGTAAGACTGTAGGGCAGCTTAGGGACATTCTAACAGAGGTTACAGTTTGAGCAAAACCATGAAAGTAAGAAACAGTATAAGGTAAAGTACAAGTATGTTTTATTTGGAGAGCTTAAAATATGAAGCAAGGATTAATAGGAGGTGAAGGTAGAGGGCCAGATCCAAAAATATACCATGTTAAAGAGCCAGCACTTAATTTCCTAGGCAGTGGGGAGCTTTTGACACATTTCTTAGTGGGAAAGGGATAGGGTCACATACCTATTTTATGTATATTAGTCTAACGTCTCTGTAAAATCTGGTTGTATCAGTTATCTGTGGATACGTAAAGCACTCAAAAACCTAGTAGATAAAATAATACACATTATTATCTTACACCTCCTGTGGTTCATGAACCTGGGCATAGCTAACTATGTTGCCTGGCTCAGGGTCTCTCACAAAGCAGTAATCAAGGTAGCAGCTGGGGCTACAGTTACTCCAAGGTTCATCTGGGGGAGTCTACTTCTGAGCTCACTCAAGTGGTTACTGACAGCATTATGTTCCTTTTGGGCTGTTGAACTGAGGGTCTGTCTAGTAGCTCTCAAGAAATATCCTTCAGTTTCTTGCCACATGGTCCTCGCTATAGCACAGCTCACAACATAGCAGCTGTGGGAGAGCAAGTGAAAGCAAATGAGGAGGGTATACAAGACAGAAGCCAGAGTCTTTTTACTTAATCTTGGCAGTGATGTCTCATCACTTTGCCATACTCTGTTCATTAGCAGCAAGTCACTAAGTCCTGAAACTTTACATAGGGCATGAGCACTACATAGGGCAGGGCCATTGGGAGCCATCACTGAAGCTGCTTGTTACGTGGACTTGAGGAAATAAGACTAGAGCTGAAGCGACCACTTAGGAAGCTATCATAATAATCCACGTGGAAGATATGGAGATTATTGTGGACATGCATAGTACAATGAAGGGGAAGGAATTGAGTCAAGAAACCTTTAGGATATTAAATCATGAGAACTTGGTGATTGAAGGGAGAAGAAGGAATTAAGGGTGACATCTAATTTTTCTTGATTTGATTATCTGTATTTCTGTCATTCATTTAACCAACAATTGGGCCCACTTTATGACCAGCACTTTGCTAGATCTTGGGAATATAATAGTGAGCCAGATAAGCACTGTGTCTATTCTTTTGGGTCTTTCTTGGTACCTCTCTTTCCTTTCCATCTGTCAAAATACCACTAGTCCTGAAAGTACACTTGCTTCTACTCTTCTTATGAAACCTTCCTTGAAAGATGGATGTTCTTTTTATCTTCTTCAGCTACAGCTATTATCAGAAGTTGTACTTGAAAATTTTGAAATTCTCTAAGTTTAAAAGTGAGCACTGACTTAAGCTATTAAGTGTAGGGAAGCCATTTCTGACCTCCTCTCTCAACCTACTTCAAGCAGTAGAACAGTGCATTGCCACTCTGAATCATTGGAATCACGTGGAGAGCTTTTTGGACATTCCCTCAAAGATTCTGATTCAATATATCAGAAGTGAAGACAAAATGAGACTCTAAGGTGAATTGGATATTGCTAGACTGGAAAGCCATTACATTCGAGTAACCGTCACCATTCTACTATTAATTGTTTTATGTACCTTTTTTTTTTTTTTTTTTTTTTTTGAGATGGAGTCTCACTCTGCCTCCCAGGCTAGAATGCAGTGGCGAAATCTCGGCTCACTCCAAGCTCCGCCTCCTGGGTTCACGCCATCACGCCATTCTCCTGCCTCAGCCTCCCCAGTAGCTGGGACTACAGGTGCCCACCACCACGCCCAGCTCTTTTTTTTTTTTTTTTTTTGTATTTTTAGTAGAGATGGGGTTTCACGGTGTTAGCCAGGATGGTCTCAATCTCCTGACCTCATGAGCCGCCCACCTTGGCTTCCCAAAGTGCTGGGATTACATGCGTGAGCCACCGCGCCCAGCCTGTTTTGTGTACATTTAATCATCCAAATAGCCTAAAACAGTAGTTTCAAATACTAATTGAGGACTAGTTACATCAACACATGCAGACTTTTGGGCACCATCCCTAGAGGAGCTGAGTTCATTTCACTGCATCTGTGGTTATCGCCAGGCTTCTATATTTTTTAAATAATGAAATATGACTGATATTGAACAAATAGACTGATGTATTCTTTTTTTTGTATTTTCCTTATCAGTGCTATTCAGAGAAGTGCATGTAAATATTTGATAAATATTAAGGACCAGTTAGCATGGTAGGCCATGATTACTTTGGAAGGTTCTGACCATGTGGAGTCATATTTTAACTAACAGTTGAACACGTGCTGGGTTTAGATGATATTATATTATTTCAGTTTTATAGCTTTACTTTTTCATACATTAATACATTTTCTCTAGGTCTTTTACTTTTACTTTGGATAATTTAGTGATCACATGGAAAATCTAAAACAATGGTTGATTGTTTTTTCTCATATTATTCTAAGTCCTATTATATTCTACCATAGGAAGGGATATTATTACTTTCTTGCTGGATGGGATTGTCAGAATGTGACTTTGACAAATTGTTGTTTTCCTTTTCCTTAGTGTTATTCCACTTTTAAGAGAATCTGTTGGAATATTGATGCAGAGAACTCCTCCCCTATTAGAAAATACTCTGCCTCAGTGCTATCAGAGGGTGAGTTTCAAATATTCCAAACCATTGGGTTTTATGCTGTTTTCAATCTCTTGATTTTCAGCTTTCACGAATATGGGTAACATGTAAAAAATTGAATATTTCTTCCAAGATTGAATGCTGACCATGAAATGTAATTTATACAAGCCAGAATAAAATTGTCGGAAAATGTTGAACTTTACTAAAGAAAATGTAGTAGAAATTGTTCTGATCTAGAAATTGAGCAGTTTTTTAAAATATAGAATATCTATAGCAGAGACATAAGCATTTATTCAACATAGAGTTTTTGAGCTCCCATTCTACCAGATACTCTTCTAAAATACTGGGGAGGTAATGGTAAACAAGACAGACAGTGCCTGTCTTTCATGGAACTTACAGTCCAGTGGGGAAATACAGGAACTAAACAATAAGTAGATAAATAAGAAAATATCAATGAGAATTACTATAGTAGAAATAAAACAAAGTGATGTGTTAGTCATGGATGGCTACCTTAGATTCACTAAGGGAGTTATATGCAAGGAAATTGAAACCTTAATGACAAGAAAGAGCTAGCCATATGAAAATACTGGAGAAGAATGTTCCAGGCAAGGGAAATTGCTAATGTAAAAGTGCTATGGCTGGATTTAATTTGTGTTTGAAGAACAGAATAAAAAAGGCCATTGTGGCTGAAGTATATTAAATAAAGGGAAGAATGGCTTGAAAGCCTGGAGAGAATGGCAGGAGCAAGATCATTTAGGGTTTTGGGTCATAATAAGAGATTTAGATTCAATTCTAACTCAGTGGGAAGCATTGGAAAGCTTTTAGGCAATAGAAGTGTCATAAATCCTATGTTTTCAAGAGAATATTGTGTTTTCTATGAAGAGAACATATTCTAGGGAGGATGAAAGCAAAGAAACCCAGTTATGAAGTTATTGTCCTCTAAGTGAAAAACAATAGTGGTTTAGATTACAGTTGTAGCAGTGAAGATAAATATACATTTGGAATATGTTTTTGGAAGTGGATTATATTAGCAGAGGGTAGAGAAAGTGTTGGTTTATTACTTGGTAGATGGTAATGCCACTTACTAGATGGTAATGCCACTTACTGAGACTGAGGCCTTGTTGGTACAGGTTTGAGAATGGAAAATCTCCCAAATGAAGAGTTATATTCTGGATATGTTAAAATGGAAATGGCTACTACACTTCTAGGAGAAATGTTACTTAAATGGTTGGATATGAAAATCTTGAGTTTTGGGGACAGATTAAGACCAGAAAGAGTTATAAGTCATCAATATATGAATAACTTCTAAAATATCAAGATTGTATGTGATTACCTCCAGAGAAGTTCTAGTTCTACTCTTTTAGCTCTGCTTTCAACTCTAAATTTGGAGCACAGGTGACAAAGCCAGGAAAGGTAGTGGTTAGTGGGGTGCTGGAAAACCAAAAGAGTGTAGGATCACAGAGTTGAAGAAGGAGGAAGTAATTAACTGTGTTGAATATTTCTGTGGGGTCAAGGAGGGTAGAAACAAGAAGTGTTCAGGCTGGGCGTGGTGGCTCACGCCTGTAATCCCAGCACTTTGGGAGGCCGAGGTGGGCAGATCATGAGGTCAGGAGATTGAGACCATCCTGGCTAACACGGTGAAACCCCGTCTCTACTAAAAAAAAAAAAAAAAAAAAATTAAATACAAAAAATTAGCCAGGCATGGTGGTGGCCACCTGGAGTCCCAGCTACTCGGCAGGCTGAGGCAGGAGAATGACCTCAACCCAGGAGGCGGAGCTTTCAGTGGGCTGAGATCGTGCCACTGCACTCCAGCCTGGGCAATGGAGCAAGACTCCGTCTCAAAAAACAAAAAAAAACAGAAGTGATCATTGACTGGCCTTCTGGATGCTATTAATGACCTTGTTAAGAGCAGTTTCATTGGAGTGTTGGAGAAGGGAGCATGATTTGAATGAATTAAGGAGAAAATGAATGGGGAAGTGACAACTCCTTTACGAAGTGTTGTTAAAGGGAGCAGAGAAATGAGTTGATAGCGGATATGGATGTAGTATCAGGATAGAGGGTGTTTTTTTGTTTTTAAAGTAGGATGTTTTAGAACAGCATTATCCCGCAGAACTTTCCCCAATAATGGAAAGGTTCTATAATCTGCACTGTCCAATATGGAAGCCACAAACCACATGTGGCTAGTGTAACTGATTCTTTTTAACTTGATTTCCATTCATTGAAATAGTTCTATGTGTCTAGTGACTTTTGAATTGCACAGCACAGTTCTAGAACATGTGCATTAACTAATGGTAACAGTCTAACTGAGAGGAAGAAATTGTTATAGTACTAAAGGACATTATTAAAGGAATAACGTCATGGGAAGGTGAGAAAGGATAGAACCCAAAGCACAATGGAAGGATTAATTGTTGATAGTAACAGGGGTACTATATCCTCTGAGGGAATGCAGAAATGCTGACATAGATAAGGAGTCATTGGTAGATCTAATGGTAAAGGATAAGGGATTTTCTTTGTACTTCTGTTTTCTCTATAATGTACCAGGCAGTGTAATCATGCAGAGAGATCAGAAGGCTAGAGGGAAAAGGAGAAGGTATAAAATAATCTTTTGATACAGGGAAAGTACATATTGCCCATTCAAGATTTGTGGTTATTATTTTAAGGTAGCATCAATCAGCATAATTGTTACTAATTGTTTTACATATATATATATAAAACTATATATATATAAAATTGTTATATATAACTATATAATTGTTATATATATAAAAAACTATATATAATTGTTTTATATATATATAACTATATATAGTTTCTCTTCTTCACAATAAACTACAAGGTGAGTGTCATCTTTCTTTCCCTAGATAAAATTGAGGCTCACCTTAGGTCCAAATGCTAGTGGCTGAATCAGGATTCTAATCCACGTCACTCTGACTCTAAAGGTCATGTTCTTTCTACTCTACCACACTGCCCTTTTCATCTGTAACTACAGTTTCCTCCCATTTTTTAATTGGTAAAATTAAAGCCAGTTTCTACAGGAATTATTCTTTAGTTTGTGTTTTAAGATAACTGCAGTCGTGTACTTGTACTGCTACATATGGAAGTAGGAGAAATCTTTTTCATCAGGTTATTTCATTAACCATAGAACTCACCTTAGGCCTCATCCATGAGGATGTCATGTAGAAAAAATGTAGAGGGATATCTGGCTAAAACAGCTCTGTTGTCAGAATCCAAAAAGAGGAAGAAAAAGTATACCTTGATCTTTTTCCCCAATAAAAGCGGTTTTTAAAGAAGGCACAATAGATATTATCTCAATTTCCCATTAACTGTCGTGGAATTTATAGAAAAAAAATGACTACATTCATCAAATTCCAACAAAAAATAAATAGTTTTGATAGATATAAGATCAACATTTTCTTAAGTTCCCAAGTAGATTCTGTAAAATTCAGAATCTCCAAACTGAAAAAGATCTTAATGTGAGTTTGGCCGAGCCTTCTGTCTGTTGCAAAATCTCCTCTATGACATCAAGTTGGTATTACAGCTTCTTGACCATTTCCGGAGATAGGTAGTTAACACACTCCCAGAGAAGCTTCCCTCTTTATTTGTAAACTGCTGTAATTGTTATAAAGATCTTTTCACATTGAATTTTTTTCTTTTAACTTCTGGTTGTTGATCTGAGTTCCACTCCTCCAGATCAATATAGAGATGCGGAACAATAGCAGTGATTTGGGTATCTGCCTTCTTCCTGATCTTCAGGGAATACATCTAATGTTTCATCCTTATTTTCTGTACATTTTTGGTAGTTAGCCTGCATTAAGTTAAGGAAGTGTCCTTCTAATATTTTTTTTTCCAAGTCATAAATAGGTGTTGGACTTTATTAAGTGATTGTTACTGTAAATTTCCCTGTGGGGCACACTCTCAGATGTGTCCTACATATTTTGATATGTGTTTATTTATGTTTCCCAAATACTTGTCATGGTACCTGGCACATAATTAGTACTCAAGAGTATTTATTTGTTTATTTATTTATTCAAACATCCTCCTTTCCTTTTTTTAAACTAGAGAATAGAATCCATGTTTACTGATATATTGCATAATAACTTAAGTAGAAGGGAGTACTTAATTTGATTGTGATGTTAATATCTCTCCTTTATATTTCAGGTACAGCAGCTGCAAGGAGTTTACAGTTTACAGGAACAGCACTTCTGGACTTTATGTTCTGACGTTTATGTTGGGACCTTGAAATTAATAGTAGCACCTGATGCTGATGCTAGGTGGATTTTAAGCCAAACACATAATATTTTTACTCAGGTATGTCTTTTTTACTAACTTCTTTTTAAGGGTCTTAAAATTTTTTATAACTAGTAGTTTTAAAAATATTTACAAGGCCAAGGTGAGAGGATGGCTTGAGGCTAGGATTTCTACATCAGTGTGGGCAACATAGTGAGACCCCATCTCTACAAAACGTAAAATTAGCTGGGCATGGTGGCACGCGCCTATAGTCCCAGCTGCTTGGGAGGCTGTGGCAGGAGGGTTGCTGGAACCCAAGAGTTTGAGACTGCAGTGAATTATGATCCAGTTGCACTCTAGTGTGGGCCACAGAGCAAGACCCTGTCTCAAAAAAAAGAAAAAAAAAATGCTATTTAACATAATAAATATATATACTACTAAACTATAAGGTAAACATAAAGCCACATTTTTTCTTCCAACCACAGAGTCAAGTTTGGGAAATACCTGTTTTAGTTAATATTCTTCAGGAATAGGAAGATAGTTCCTATATGCTCATTATTGTACTTATTTGAGTTCCTTCAAGAAAAAGTATATTATCCTTTACTGCACATTTCTTAGAAGATACATTAGGTATTATCTGAAGCGAAGAATTGTAAAAGAGTGTTTGGAATAAGAATAAGTGGCTTTAGCTAAAAGCAGACTGTTAACTTTTTTGTGTGACAGCAAAACTATGGTCACCTACTGAGTGATTTAATAACTTTATATGCTGTTGAGTTTTTCTTAATAGTGCAGTTGGAATCATGAATTAGTGCATGGTCTACAACCAAATTCTTTCAGTTAAGGCTCGTGCCATCATGAGTTAACATAGCTCTATGACTGACAATGAAAGACTGATTACTATGGTATGCATTGTGTATATATTGGGAGAATAAGAAGGTCATGTCAGTAACAGCTAAGAAAGAGGTAGAGAGAATATAAATTCTTTTCTCAGTCTAGTTTGTTAGAAACATTTGGCAAAAAAACCTAGACATTGATACCACTGTCAGAATCATCTAACACAGCGGTCCCTAACCGTTTTGGCAACAGGGACTGGCTTTGTGGAAGACAATTTTTCCGTGAACGGGGGTTGAAGGTGGTGGTAGGAGGGATGGTTTTAGGATGAAACTGTTCCACCTCAGATCATTAGGCATTAGATTCTCATAAAGAGCACACAGCCTAGATCCCTCACACGTGCAGTCACAATAGGGTTCGCGCTCCTATGAGAATCTAATGCCACAGTTCACCCGCCACTCACTGCTGTGAGTGGCCTCGTTCCTAACAGACTATGGACCAGTACTGGCCTGTGGCCTGGGGGTTAGGGACCCCTGATCTAACACATAGATCTAATGAAGAAACAGGTTCCATGTGTTAAAAATCTGTGGTTGAAACTAACATTATATTCCTCCTGGTGTGATACCATGGGGAATACAGAACATGACCTATGGGGTACTCCTACCAAAAACGTTTAACTTCAGTCTAACCATGGGCAAACATCCAGACAAATATAGCTTGTGAAAGCCTCAACAGCATATAAATCCAAGGCTGTTAACTTGGATTATTTTAAAAGTGTCAATGTCATGAAAGGAGAAAAAGGTAGGGGATAATTCTAGATTAGAGGAAACTTCACAATTAAGTGCAATGTGTAGTGTTTGATTGGGTCTTGGACTGGGGAAAAAAAGCAACCACAAAGGAAAGGGCTGGATAATCAAGGAAATTTGATTATAGACTGTAGTAGTTCATTTAATTGTATGAGTGGTTAAATTTCTTGGATGTGATAATGGTATTGTGTTTATAGAAGACTCTTCTTAATTCTTAGGAGATACATGTTGAAGGATTTAATGGCAAAATATCCAGATGTTTAATTTTCAAATGTTTTGGTAAAATTAAAAAATTGCATATAAATATATATGTAGAGAGATGAAGCAAACTGGCAAAATATTAACAATTGGTAAATATAGCTGAAGGGTTCACAGGTATTTATTGTACTATTATTTTGACTTTAAATTTTTTCAAAATAGTCTAGGCATGGTGGCTCACACCTGTAATCACAGCACTTTGGGAGGCCAAGGTGGGCAGATCACCTGAGGTCAGGAGTTCAAGATCAGCCTCACCAAAATAGTGAAACCCCATGTCTACTAAAAATACAAAAATTAGCCGGGTATGGTGGTGCCTGCCTGTAATCCCAGCCACTCGGGAGGTTGAGGCAAGAGAATCGCTTGAACCTAGGAGGCAGACGTTGCAGTGAGCTGAGAGCACGCCATTGCATCCCAGCCTGGGTGACAGAGCAAGACTCTGTCTCAAAAAAAAAGTTTTTTTCCAAAATAAAAAGAAAAATAGAAACTTTGGTGGCACCTCATTGCCATCCAGATAAACCCCAACTTTCTAGCGTGAACCAACTGACTTTTAAAGTCTCTCTCCTGCTTTTCATTGCCATGTACTTTATACTCCAAACCTACTGGACTGTGTACTTTTCTGTGTGGGACAAAAATCCTACTCTAACTTGAAGATCCAATGCAATTGTTACTTTCTCTCTGAAGCCTTAAGTGTCCCACAAAGCAGAATTACTTTATTCTATGTCATACATATCACATTGTACAACTTGTGTGCAGGTTCCTACCAACTGTCATGATTTTGCATTCCCAGTGCTTAGAAGAGTATATGTGTATAATGAATTTGTTGTATAAACAGATTTTAAAGACTATATTTGATTAAAGCCATCTTTATATATGCTAAGTATGGAAAAATATTATTGGGTTCCCATTGGTCTTTTTTAACCACAAGCTCAAAAAGATCTTAATGAGATCTAAAATATATCTTTCTGATAAAGAAATGTGTCATTAGGTCCCTTTGGGAATAAATTAATGAAATCATCTTATGTATAATTAGGATTTACTTCAGTGCTAATCTTATGTGTAATCAAGACATACACTACTACAAAACAATATGCTGATACCACTTATTTCAGAATTTTAACAACTAGGTGTCTTTCTTAACAGACACTGTAAGTCTATCTCATGACCTTCATAATGAAGCATGCAAGACCTTCACAATGTGTCTGAATCCTTCTTATACCTTCTACATGTTTCCGGGACAACAAGATAACCAGGCTAGCAGTAATGTTTCTTTTCACTGATGTTTCCAGATTATTTTTCCCTCCTTTACCTTGAATTTTCTCCTAGATATGCCATGTCATTTCACCCTCATAGTGTGAGCTTCTGTTGAGCCCTAGGACACCCCATACTCTCCTAGGACTTTGGCACTTACTCACAATTTGTCCTCTAAAAAGGAATGCAATTTCTAGTTTTAGAAATGTGCAAGCAGCTGTGTCGGGGCTTAGGAACTGCTGAAGTTGCCATTCAAGTAAGTGGAAGGAGGTTCTTTTGGTAACTTTAGAAATGTTAGCTTTAAAAATGACTGAAATTGAAAGTTTATTCAGCTGCTTCTTTGGTTTTGGAAACTGCATTTGAGCTTTGAATATTTTAAGCCCTGAAAAAGTATTTTAAGCCTTTTTATCACCTAATGATTTTAAAATTGTTTTATGATCACTGCTTTAGTTCTGACATATGCAAATTGAAATTTTCATGAATTTTTCCTTTTCTGTGTATACCCTAGTAATGCATGATCCTTATGCAATTAGTATATGCCAAGGCTTGCAGGAGCATTTTTATTTTATGAGATGAAATTTAAATTAAAAAAAATTAATCTTAAATTATATCTTATAAATTTTACTTATCAAAAATAACAAAACTCAAATTGCTCCCTTTTTGATCACACAGATGCTTCAGGTGTATTTCTTATAGACAGATTTAAAACACTGGTGGCCTTAGTTCCAAAAGACCAAAAGAAGGATTTTTTCAGTAATTTATAGCTTTTTGTTTATTACATTTTTAGGTATCTTTCTTATAGCCAGTCTTAAATTAGAATGTAAGTGATAGTTTTTGGTTAAAAATTGTTTTGTTAAAACTTTTATGAGGGTAACTTTAAACTGAGAAGACCAATATCTAAAAGTTGAAGAATTATAACTTTCTATCTTGTTAATAAAACTATAGCTTTATAACTATATCTTAGGCATTAGCCTTTTTAATTTCATTTTCCAGGGTTACCAATTAATCTTTAACTGCTAAAGAAGTTGGCTTGCTGTACGTGAATATAAACTAATGCCAGTGCATTGCTAAAAGCCACTTAGTACTTAGATTGCTTTGGGATTAAGTGACAATACAGTTTGTAAAGTACCAGGTTTTGTGCTGGCATAGAAAAAGTCCTCTCCCTTTTCTTCCCCTTGCACCAGTTCTTTTTAATAAGTTATCATTTGGGAATTGATAAAATGGAAAGTTTATGTTTTGTGTTTCATGTACAAACAGGAAAAGAAAATGGGATAGTAGATTAGGAAGGCAATTAACATCTTATGTTTTAAACTGGCCAATAGTATTTATTAATTTTTTAAAATAACACACTTCACAATCATAACTGTAATCCTAAAAATTTTAACATACTTTTTGTTAGAAATAATGTTTGAAGGAAACGTATTAAAGAAACATCTAGAAATATGTTTGAAAAAAAGTCTAGAATATGCTTGGGGTTTATTACCATTCTCAGTTCCACAAAACACAAAAGACGGTCTCGCCTAATACATATTTATTCCTTGATAGAACTTCTACCTTTATTTCTTCCGTCTTTTCTACTCTTCTGCCTTTCTCCCTTGTGCCTAATAAGTCCTAAGCCCCCAACTTCCTGCTTCAGCTTTTTGTGCTCTATTCTCTGTCCTCAAAATAGAACTTAACACTGATACTCAGGAAGGAACCAAAAAGCCTCCTCACAAGCCCAAATAAGAGTGCCCCAAGTTTCAGAAACTTTCTGCCTCCGTTAACTCTCCTAGGATCATAATCCCTTCCTGTGGCTCATCTAACCTTGCTCTGTCTGCTTGAGGGAGGGGGTAGGAAGTAGGAGAAGGTGGATTACTATTTTTCCACTTTTCCTTTTCTTTTTTTTTCTTTTAAACTTTTGGTCAAGGGCTTTAATGTTTCCTCAGTATTGATTTTGGTTGCCTGCTCTGCAGTTTTTCCTTATCCATCTTCCCATTATCTTTCATTTGTACTTGAAGTTCACCAGAATCTGACCTCCTTTGGAAGTTGGAGAGAACAGCCACAGGTTGTGAGGCCAACAGATCCCTAGGTTTATTGTTTTTAAGTAATCCACATGATTTAAGTGTTCACTGGTTGATGAACAGTGGTCGAAATAATAACAGCATCAGCAGCTAGCATTTATTGAGAGCTCATCATGTGCCAAGTACTATGATCAGTACCTAACATGTTAAATGAGCCTCAAAAGACAATTTACAGAAAAAGAAACCCACACTCAAGTTACTGTTATTGACTTGTAATTTAGTCACAGTTACTCATTATTTTGCTAACTCTGAAATGATTTAGGTTTCACAAGGAAGAGTAAGGCAATTTTTCAAGACTTCATTTTAAAGGGATAAAGATGAATATATGTTCAGTCGAAATAATTTTCTGTAGTCATATTCCTGTTTATTTCTCTAAATTTTTTACTTCTGATTTGTTATCCTTTCTACAACAATAAATATGTATTGAAAATATTCTAAGCCTATGGCACCAGGTTAACATTTATTTTCTTAGGAGCATAAAAGTGTTCAAAATAACTAGGTGCCTTTCCAATTTATAAAAATATTGACTGGAGTATAGTTTGTACATTATTCTCAGGATATGCAATGAGTACTATATGGTTTTCACATTTTAAGGACCTGTCAGCCAGCCTCTGGCTCCTGGTCCCATTCTAGGGGTGGAATTTATGATGGACCTGAGCAGTGTTTTCATGTCTTTGTGATGTGAACAAACTATAGAAAACTTAGTTTGCATTCAGGGAGTAGGTGACTTACCATAGGATTCTTCCACTTTTCTCTTTACTTTGAAGGAAACTGGAAGAGGAAAATGAGAATCTGTAAAACTTGAAGCTGTCCTCATCAGGCCAGATGGATAAAGCAAAATGACTTTTTTTTTTTTTTTTTTTCCTGTTAGACTGAGCTTTTGTGGAAAGCTGTAAGCCCTTAGGGGAAGGTTATCAGCTTGAGTAATTAACTCATGATTATGCAAAGATAATTTATCTAGCCTCTTTGTTTTTCCTTTCTTTTTGATTGCCTTGGGCTACTTCATTTTTTATTACCATATTCTCTGTGTTAGGGCTAGGAGTAAGGAAAATGACAGAGACAATAAAAAGAGCCCAACTTATTTTGCCCATTTTACTTTACCTAACAATGTTGTTGAAAAATAAAATAAATTAAGATAATTTATTTGAACAATATTTGTTTCCTCTTATGGTTTGATACATAAGAATTTTTAAAGAGTTTCTAAGTACAGTCATTTCAGGTGTCATCTGGATAATGTCAGATCATATAATTGTAATCAATCATAATAATTTGTAATAGCCTTTTATAAATGCCTGGTATATAGCAAGGATTTATTGAATATCTGTCAAATATTGGATGAATACGTAACAATTGTGTGAGATTAGTAGGGTTGGTGTTTATCAACGCTTTTAAAATGAGAAAAAATGAAGTTTGATTTTAATTTGTAACTCAAGAACATACAGATACTAAATTCTGTCTTTTTTCTGCCACATCATCTTAACTGACGAGCAGATACTATTAAATATATTTTTCTTAAATTTGAGTAACAACTTTACCTTTCCACAGGAAGGCCTTTTATTTAAAAAAAAAGAAAAAGAAAAAACAAGGAGAAGCACCAGCAAAATTAAAATATGTTTCTTTTGCTGGCAAGCTTCTAGAGCCTGTCAAGCCTTTTATCCATTCAAGTAGTTCCTGAATCCTTTCAAGCACTTAGTATTGTACAGAGCCCTCCTACCTGAATTCTAGAAAAAAAGTCAAGCTAGAAAACAGTGCTTTGAGGAGTCCAGAAATTACTGAGAGAAGGTAATGCTAATAGATCTTTTCCCCACTCTGGTTTTTTCCCATTAAATATTCCAATTTACCTTTTTTTCTGTGGTACTGAGAAAAAAGGGCTTATTGTGACTGACGGGTTCCTTTAATTAAAAATAGATCATTTGGAGTTGAAAGAAGGAAATTAGTGGAATTTCAGTTAATTCAACAAATACTTATTGATCACTTACTGTGTGCTGGCTCCCACTTGAGGTACTAGGAGTCAGCAATGTAAAAAAGAAGACCAAATCCTTTATCTCGGAGAGATTATATTATAGTGAGAGGTCAATAAACAATAAACACCTTGAATAAGTTGTATAATACATCACAAGGTGGTAAGTGTATTGGGAGTGAGTGCTGAGGTATTTACTAGCTCTTGTACCAAGCTTTATTTTTTTCTTTAGCCTTTGGGGATTTCAGTTTTCAGAGAGAAGGAAGAACTAGCAAAGGAGACTGAGAAAGACTGATAAGTGAGGTAAAAGGGCAGGCAGTGAATATTCTCTGGAAGCCAAAAGGGAAAATATACATATATATATGTTTAGTAGGCGGGAGTGACCATCTGTATTCTCACTGATAGGTGAAGTAGGAAGAGGCCTGAGAATTGGTATTAATGTGAGCAATGTGGACGTGACCTGGACAAACAGTTCTGGGGAAGTGTTGGGAAGCAAAAGATTGGTTGAAATGAGTTCAAGAGAGAAGTGAGAAAAAGGATTGTAGACAGCAAATATGGGTAACTCTTTTGAGGCTTTTTCTGTAAAGAAGAGTGGAGATTGGGAGCCCAAAAGGAGATGTAGGGCTAAGTAAAGGGTTCTTTTTTTGTTTTGTTTTGTTTTTGTTTTTGTTTTAAATAGCTTTAGGGGGTACAGGTGCAGTTTTGTTACTAGGATATATGCATAATAGTGAAGTTTGGGCTTTTAGTGCAACTGTCACCTGAATAGTGTACATTGTACCCAAAAGATAATTTCTCATGAGGTTTTTTCAAAGCTAGAAACAGCTACAGTGTGTTTGTATGCTAATAGAAGTGATCCAGTTGAGAGGGAGTAAATTGATAATACAGAAGATATTGGGGAGAATTTAGAGAGCAGTATCCTTGAGTAGCAAGTTCGTATCCAAAACAGAAGAGAGGACTTGGAGTGCAAAATAATTCCAATAGATAGTTATACTTGCTAGATTGTTTACTAATCATTTATCATAGGAGGATTTAGATAGGGTTGATGTATGAATTTCAGCTAGGAGCCAACCAGTCAAGCCAACCAGTCAAGGGAATTGTAATTCCCTTTCTACAGTTACTCTGTAATTACTCTGTAATTGTAGAAAGGGAACTGCATTTTTCTAAGTGTCACCTGGATATCTGGATAGGGTGTGTGACTGTTAACATGGCTCTTTTGTTGTTGTTGTTGTTGTTTTGTAGTGGTAAATGGAGATTCTTTTTGTAGCTTATGAATATATTTGTTTCTGAAATAATTCTTTTTTTTTTTTCAAAGCGAGATTTGTAAAAGAAAAGAATTACTTTCCTGAAATGTGTAGGGTGTTATTAGCTTGTTTGATTTTCTAACTTTTTTTTTTTTTTTTACTTTTCAGGCTGGAGTGAGGCAGCTCTATGTACAGATTGACTTTGCAGCCATGTAGTGAATGGAGAGAAATTATGCACCTTTTATGGACCAAATTTTTCTGGTACTGTACGATCCAAAACATTGTACCCAGCTTTTCAAAAGAGAGAAATTATCACTACAACTCCCGAGCACTAAGTAAACGGGGTAGAGTCAGCCATTTACACTCTGTGGGGAGTTCACAGCTAAGCGATCAGATTTAAGAGGATATCTCCTGGACTTTTGGTCTTTTCTTTTGTGCTCTTTCCTCCAAATCTTTTTGACTTCTGAGGTTTTTGGTTTAGGGTGTTGATTTGTCCTTTTTTCTTTCTTTTTTTGTTTTTGGTTTTTGTTTGTTTGTTTGTTTTCATGTTGAATGCCCACACCATCATCCTCTCATCCCAGCCAGTAAGAATTTCAGATTGTGGGCCTCCAGTCTTCTGGAATGTCTTCACTGAAGCTGCTGGAAACCACTGCTTTCATTCCCACAAAACCAGTATTACTTTTTTTTTTTAAAAAAAAAAGAAAGAAATTGGAAATCTGTTCTATAAGTAATGTCACAATTGTTGACGTTCTTCAGTATAATCATGTTTGTAAAATTGTTTGTACCTTGCAAACTTATGAACCAAACCATATTGGGTTTTCAAAGTGCCTTTGTATCCGAAAATGTATTTGCCAGCATAGAAATGTACCATCAAAAGTCATATATGGTTTATTTTTATTTTTTATTTTTTGAGATGGAATCTCGCTCTGTCGCCAGGCTGGAGTGCAGTGGCGTGATCTCAGCTCACTGTAACCTCCACCTCCCGGGTTTAAGCTATTCTCCTGCCTCAGCCTCCTGAGTAGCTGGGACTATGGACGTGTGCCACCACACCCAGATAATTTTTGTATTTTTAGTAGAGACGAAGTTTCACCGTGTTGGCCAGGATAGTCTCAATCTCTTGACCTTGCGATCTGCCTGCCTCAGCCTCCCAAAGTGCTGCGATTACAGGCGTGAGCCACCATGCCCGGCTATTTTTTTTTTTTTTTTTTTATGGATATTCTGTAATCTATACAAAGCAAGACTATTGCCAGTAATGTATACAAATTGTCTTTTTGTGTACTTCCAGCATAGGTTTGGATATATGAACATTTTTCTTTGATTGTTTTATCTTATCAGAAAATAAAAGCTCTTAATTTGCTTTTTAAAACAAATTTAATTATGACATTTTAAATTACTTCATGGACTGTGTTTTCAAAACTTTGCAAATTCATCTGTCACACAGAAAGTTTTGACTTAAAACATCTGCTGAATTTCAAATTTCTGTAAAAGCTACTGTATCTGTGATAAACTTCCCTGTATCTTTCCTTGCCATTTCTATGGATTTTATAATTAAAGAAAAAGGCATTGGAGACTGAAGGCAGAAATGATTGTGACAGTGCCGTTTGGCTTTTTCATTCTTCAAATGCCAAGTCATCCACTTTGTTTTCCTGTTTAGGCTTTGCACAAATACAATTGCTTTCAGGAATCCTAAAGTAGCATTTTATTGAGTTTGAATTATTAAAGGTACAGAGGAAATGTGGTGATGTAGAACTTTTCCTAACACAGGCATCTAGGAAGTTAGTACTAAGTTGATTTTCTAGGTTCTTATATATCTGAAAAATAAAATTGCAATTTGAGATAAGTGCTTGAACACTCTACTTAAGTATTCTCTGTGTTTTATGAATAGATAATCTGATTTTCCCATCATATTTCATTTTACCGTACATATTCACTTTTAACTTTAAAAAAATTGTAAATGTGGGAGAAAAACCCCTGCAGGATGGAAATGATGATTAAGAATGTAGATCAATAAGCAGAAATCCCTGTTGATTCTAAGTTTCAGAGTGTGCTTTCCCGTATTTCTGACCTACATCTATAAACTACTCTCTGTTAGGAGAACTAGACCACTTTCTTCATTCTTTTCTAAACTGCTGCAGATTGCCATGAAGTCTATCAATAGTCTCTTTTCTGCAGGCAAAGTAGTATTTTCTAAACATGTTTGCTTACTGCCAGGTGGTTTGAAAGCTATGATTTACTGCAGTAGTATCTGCTTAAAACAACTGTTGAGGTCTTTTAAGAGGGAAAGTTCAAAAGGAAGTGTCCTGATAATGGTACTGGTTTTTCTACAAATATAAGTAGTCATTTAGAAGTTTGCAACTACCACCAAGTCTGAGAGAACTCTGGGATATTTTGTGGGTTTTGGCATATTAGATAGAGAAAATGACAGATCTAGATGAAGGGAGATTTTGGATGTGTGCCTTTAAAAACTGAGTATGTATAACTACTGATATTTCACATATGGAGATATTTGAAGACCCAAGTCTGCCTTTCACAGAGCTCTCCATTCCAAGTTTAGTTTTTGTCAAAATATGAATCATTTTATTTGTACTATCAGTACAC
This sequence comes from Chlorocebus sabaeus, assembly GCF_047675955.1. Lineage (NCBI taxonomy): Eukaryota > Metazoa > Chordata > Mammalia > Primates > Cercopithecidae > Chlorocebus > Chlorocebus sabaeus. The sequence goes on along the minus strand of NC_132923.1, from coordinate 35,624,550 downwards.
AAATGCATGAGTATGTTTATATAGTGTTAGACTGATGTGAATTTGCATTTGTTACATGATATTGCCAGCTCATATCAGTTAGCAAGTCAGCATTAACATTTATGCTTTAATTAAATGCCAGTATACCTATGTGTGCAGCAGTAAAAAATTAGTGAGAAAAAGCAACTTTTTTTGTCACTCTTAGGAAATATTTTGTCTTATTAGTGTTCTTGGCACATGTGTATTACTAAAGTTGATAATTCCAGTGAGAAATACTACCTGATTATTGTTATAAAATTAATTTACAATGTCCCTGATATTGGGCTAACTCTTACAAAAAAAAAAAAAAACAAAAACACACAAAAACCCCGTATCTGAATATAACTTAGCCAATATTTTTAAAATTCAAAATATTCTCTGGACAACAAGTTTATATTGCTCGGGGACAGTTTACCTTGCCTGGTAAACCTTCCCAAACAGAAATATAGCTATACTAGCTTTGGTTTTTTGGGTTTTTGTTTGTTTGTTTGTTTGTTTTAGATAGAATTTCACTCTTGTTGCCCAGGCTGGAGTGCATTGGCGCAATCTCAGCTCACTGCAACTTCCGCCTCCCGGGTTCAAGCGATTCTCCTGTCTCAGCCCCCTGAGTAACTGGGATTACAGGCACCCACCACCATACCTGGCTAATTTTTGTATTTTTAGCAGAGACAGGGTTTTACCATGTTGGCCAGGCTGGTCTTAAACTCGTGACCTCAGGTCATCCTCCTGCCTCGGCCTCCCAAAATGCTGAGATTACAGGCATGAGCCACCGTGCTCAGCCACGAGCTTTGGTTTTTTAAACACAGATTATATTCCTCAAGATGAAGGGCTTAACATATCCACAGCTTCCTCAGTTTGCTAACTCCCCATGCGTCTTTGTGAAGGACAGTATCTAGTTTATCTGTAGGTCAGTGTTCTTGTGCTGTCATTTCCCTTATATTTGGAATTTGTCAGCATTCCTGAAAACCTACACGTATATCAGTAACCAAAATGCTATGACTTTTTTGCACCTTTGTACAGCAGCCAAATCATGAACTCAAAATGTATTTGATCACAGTTCTATAATGTTTTTACCTACCTACTATGGAATAATCAGTTTTTACAGAGATTATTAATATGGTAGAACCCTGTTATGTAATGCCAAAATTTAAGAACCATATTTACATTGCTTAACATAGAATTTTACATCTAAGCAAGGACTGGCCTTAGAAGCAGTCTAGTTCTACCTCTCATTTTACAGATGAGAAAACCGAAGCCCAGAAAAGCTCTCATTTGCTCAAAGTCACAGAGATAATTAGTGGCAAAGCCAAAAAGATTCAGATCTTCTGACTGAAAGTCAGAATAGAGTTCTTTATACTCTATTATGCTGCCTCTCCAGTGTAATATTTGCCTTTCTGTAAATGGGATTAAATATGATTTGTAAATAAAGGACATCTAACCTCCTTTTTTTGGTACATTAAGGCACTTTATAAATGGACTTTTATTGTCTCATTTTTCATATATAATTATTTCCATAATATTCTTTATGGAAGATGTTGTAATTAATTTTAACTTTTTTACTCTTATAAAGCCAGTTCCTGACATTTTAAAAAATGATATCTGTAAAATGGATCCTTTTATGAGTGAATTTTTCTGTTAATTGCCCAAGGCTAAATCCATTGTAAGGATTGCTTAGTTTCTTTATTTTGTTTATGTTCTCTGAACTGGTATTTTTTTATAAACCAGGCTAATTCACAGGTCATTCCATTTCAGTCTTGTCATGTTGGCTTCCAGTCACTGGAAAAGCTTTTGCATTTTAAAGATTTTTAGAGCCATGCAAAACTGGGCATTAAATGTTGCATAAAACAAATCTTTTAAGTAAGGTAAAATGTTGAAGTCTTAACCAGAATTCCAAATACTAAATTCTAACTCTTCATAAAAGCATTACCTTTGGAAAGTTAAATTTTTTTTTTCCTTTCATCACCATCTTTGAAACAAATTATTTTCCAATTCATAAGAACTTTGGTAAAAAAAATAAATAAATAAAAGGAAATTATATTTTGTTTGGACATTCATTGGAAGGCTTGTTGAAGACATGATCCCCCAGAAGCCTTAGTGACCCAGATCTCAACCAGAGACTCAAGATAGCCTCAGATACAATGAAAGATTATGAATCCAAAAAAAAAAAAAAAAAAGGAGCAGAGGAGGACAGTTCTATTTAAAGCCAAATGGATGTGAGTCTGACTAGGGTGTCTTTGGTTTATATTTCCTAACTGCAGATTACACAGAAGGCAAGGTTAGTAAGTATTTATGTGCCAGATGCTTAGTGTGGCCTTCATGTTATTACATTTAAGCCTCAAATTTCTACAAAGGAATAATTTTGCATGATTTTATGATTGACAGAGCATTTTCAAATCTCCTCTAATTCTCATAACTTCTCTGTGAGGAAAGGATTTGTATCCTTTTTACAGATGAGGAAACTGTTTGGAGATAATTTAAGTGACCTGCCTGGGGAATATAGCCAGTAGTAGAGCACTGATTAATCAGGTGCTGACATCTGCTCTGCTTTGTGTATGTCATTCAGCAGTGCTTCAAAGATCCAAGAAGTTGTAGCAGATCTCATTAGACTCTCCTGTAAAATTAGTGAACAATCACCATGACAAAATTGGTATGGGGGAACAGTCATTATACATTATTCAGACTCATTCCTTCTTCCAGTGCCCTTATGCTTATTTCCTACCTTTACCATTGATCTTAAACTGTGCAGGCTAAAAAGAGGAACCAGAACTCCCTTAAGCACTTTTAAGACTATTTAAAAAATAGAGTTTTGTTGGTATTGCAGAGTAAGCTGCTTAAGGGACTAAATCAAAAGATAGTACCCTCTGTGGCCGTATGAAGAGAGAAACTGAACTTCTACCTGAGAGACCTTAATTTAGTTTATTAGGGAATTATCTTCCCCAAAAGTACAAGTAATTTTGTACTGCAGGAGAGGGATAAGTATATTTGATTTACATTACATTTTATGCACACCTTTCAAAACCAAGAAATATGTTGCATAAATAGTAGTAATCTATGCTTAAACTTAACATTTAATGTTGACTTCTTACAACAGCCTTGAAAATTATTTGTAATTGTGATCATGATGTTGGAAAGCTTGTAATAAAGAATATCTTTCTCTTATGCATTCTTTTATCCTCATGGATTTACATGCTCAGTAAATGGTTAACTAGTGAACATTTTAGATAGTTGTGTCAAAAGTAAGAGTTAGGGATAGGTAAAACCAATAATTTGCTGTTTTTTACAGAAGACATCTCAGCATTTCTTTGGCATTTTTGCACAAATAAATGACTATATATTCACCTTGGCCATTTTTTTTAAGTAGCCCTGTGAGCTGCTCATTCTTTTTCATATACAGTGGAAGTATAAAGATGTTACCCATTTTACAAATTGTTGGATCGGAATTTGACAGAATTGGGACTGTGGAACCTGGGTCACTTGAATTTTCTGTATTTTGTATGGCCAAGTCAGGAACCAGACAGTCTCCATAGTCTCCTTTGTTTTTATGGAAAACTGCCATATTCACATATTTCATTTATCCTGATGTATTGCCATCCAAAATGAAAGAGGTCTTTCTTGAAGGTACTTTAAAGACAACACTACATGTATTCAATTACTGATTTAAATATTCCCAGAATTATTTTTTACCTTTCTCTTTTTCCCCTCAAACACATTTTAGTAGCACCTCCCTCTATTTCTTCACTGATTTTTCATCTGTTTTCATTGTTACTTCCATTATAGAACTTCTACTTTATACTAGCAGGGAAAATTTTTTTATTTTGAATTTTAATGTTTGAATTTTGTTTATGTATTACATATTGTGCTACAGTTAGCCTCAATGAAAATTCTATTTTGAACTAGACATCCTGTCAATAGTTTGTCAAGTAACTTCATTGCTTCCCTTAATAGCAATTCAGTGAAATTTTTTCCCAAGTGATATTCCGCCCAACTTTGTGAGTTTGATAAACAGAATGAGTCTTTTATATTGGAAATACTGTGAATGGAAAATTGCCAAATCCCTTCTTAGTATATTTTAAACACCCCTACAACACTTTACCTCCCTGCCTTCAGTGGTGGTTAAACATATGGCCAAGTTAGAATTTGGGTTTGATTCTTTTGGTGAAGACTATGGCATCAAAACATTTCTTAAAATGTTTGAGTACAAGGCTAATTTATAATGTCAACTTTAAAAGACTATGTTGTGATTTGGTTTGAATATGCTGAAGTGAGCAATTATGATTTGCCCAAGTGCAATACAACAAATCTATAATGTATATTTCACATTTTCTACTTGAACTCATTCATGTATATATTTTGTTAAACTTCATATGTATTTAAAAAGAATCATGAACTGTATCAAAATTCTTTCAATAAAATTTCTGTTTAAAAATCTCTACCTGAATTGTGTCTGTCAATCAGTTTGATGAACTGAAATGAACACTGTGAATCTTACAGGTATTGGAATAGATTCTAGAGGACTTAAGGAATGAAAGGCAAAGAAGGATTCTCAGAGCCAAGAAACGGCAGAACTCATTAGGAGAGAAGAGATGGTAGGAGGTTGGAAGTTTCTCTACATTGTGAACAGCCTCATTGTGGCTCTTAGTCAGCATTTGACCTCATAAACATGTCTCAAAGTATTTACTTCCAGATATTTCCATCACTCCCAAATTGTTCTCTCATCTCAGTTTCTATGGATGACTTAGTCTTATATGACATGAAAGCCAAAGCATCTGATGTGAGCCTCTATTATCCTTCCAAATTTTTCTCTAGTTAGAAGCAATTCCTTTTTAAAATAACTTCTTCCACAATATCTCAGGCACCACTCATGTCACCTTCCTTCTCAAATGTCTTCTTACCAAAGCAGCTTCTTTACTATCAATCTCTGCCGTACTTCAAGGCTTTATCCTCAGCATGTCTGCTGTCAGATTCCTTGTATGTGGTCTACATTTGCTGCTTCTACCTCCTTTCTAACCATTTCCATAGCTCCTAGTAGTATAGCTTCACTCCTATCTTGTAGAAGTTGCTTCAAGGCCATCAGTGGCTTCTTGTCACATTCATGGCAGAACTACCAGCATATCCCATTCAAAATTGAAGAAAACAAATCTTTCCCATTCAATTCTCAACTACCAATTAGTCGGAATTCTTCATAGAATTCTTAGAAAACTGAGCAATGCCTTTATCCCCTCCATTTCCTGAATCCCTTATCATAAAATGTCTTTCTTCCTTTGAAATTGTTTACATTCTTTTCCATTCCCACTGCCCTATTCCAGGATTTCACTGATGATTGCAAGAAGAATCACTTTCCTTGTCCAGCTCTAGTCACCTCCATTCCAGCCCCCACCCAAACAATTCTGGCTTTGGCAGAGAGTACAAGGAATTTTTGTTGAATCCAACTTTTGTCCAGGCGCTTTTGAAACATTTGTCCTGTCCTGGCTTCCTGAATGCCTGGGGCTGGCCCCTCTGCATACCTGCTAGATTGAGACTCCCTACCTAGCCTATGTCCTCTGGAATTAGCCTCTGGCCGAATTCTACAGTGGCCTGTCAACACTCCTACAGAGCAGTCTCTTCTGTTTATACACTGGGTTAGGAAGTTGTTTGGTACAGTACTGCACCGGCCAATGTTACGTAGAGTTTTGGTTTTCCTAACCACAGAAGCCACCCTCTGTTACACTGGTCTTGCTTTCCTAGTTTCCACTTGCAGTCCTCTAGCTCAGGAATCTTGAGTGGCTCTCTAATGCTTATCAAGTGTAAACTCTTCTGAACAACTTTCGAAACTTAAATGCATTTCTTTCCCTCCTTATTAAATCAAACCCTTGATTATGGCACCAAACTTTTCATTAGTCTAGAGCAAAAATAACAGCAGAGACAAAGAGGAGCAAACTGGTTCAATAGGTGTAGACAGAATGATAGCAATTTACTATTTTTTTCCATTCTTTCCAAAAAAAAAAAAAAAGGAAACAGCATTTTAATTGGATTCTCGTTCATTAAAACATTATCAGGTCATCCAGTTCTACTTTGAGGCAAAAAAAAAAAAAAATCTACCATGAAATTCAGGCTTAGCACATGCTGCTACCAACATTTAAATTCACAATTCAAATTTATCTGCTAATGTTAACAGTAAGAAATGCATAGTCTGGCACAGTGTAGGCAAGGCAATTTATTGAAAAAATGGATGATTTTTGCTTTTTAATATAAAGTTTAACTCCTCTTTGAAAAGTGATTCTGTATGAATTGTTAAAGTGAATAATACTCTTTGTGAGAGAGCAACTGCCGAAACTAAAGAATAAAACAAAATAATACAAAGACATTATAAAAAGTATTTCCTGAACGTAGCCACCAAATGGCATTTTTTAAATGTGGTATTTTTTAAGTAAACAAGATGTTCAGATTCACATATAAGCAGGAGCACTTTCATAGCAATTAAGGCTTGGCTTGGCCATTTGGCTTGGACTTTTGAGTATGTCATTTTGACTTGTAAAATTACAAATAAAGTAAGGTCCATCTGATGAGCCGTTGCTGTCTTCCAGCCTAGACAATAGGTTAGATCATAATGTTCAGCTTTACAGGGTTTATTGTCCCGTATGTGCATCATACTACTTTCCCCATGAGCAATAATTTGTACATAGGTCATGTCGGTTTCTACAGACTTCAAAAGAAGGCAAAGTTACTACATTTGTTGTTAACATTAGTTGGAGGGAAGACTTCCCACTGCCTTCCAAAAGCTTCCCCCCCAAGCAATCCTGTGGTGGTGGCCAACAGTTATGGAAGCCCACAGGAACTAAAACTTTGAGGGAGGGGAATATTTCTGTTTGGTCGAGTTATGGTTTTAAAAGGGTACAGCAACCCTGTTGCTTTTATTCTCTCTGTACCCCCTCCACATGGGTCAGAATGCAGGCCCAGTCATGAAGGTATGAAATAGCAACAGAGTAGAGTAACTAGATCCCCAAGTTTCTGGCCAGAGGACCAACCAAGAAAGGGAGCCCAGGGAACCAGGAAGTAGTGGAGAGATTATGGAGTGGGAGGAAACTAGGAAAGCAATCTCATAAAGTTGTTTATGAACGCCAAGGATCATCTTCAAATCACTAATGCTTGGATCTGGTTCTACTTAGCCTTGAGAATCTTGAGAACTAAACTATCCAACAGACTACTTTGTAAGTCCCAAACTGCATGCCACAAACTTGAAATAGATCCAAAGAGAACTGCAGTCTTTGAAAACTGAACTTACACTGGAACTGTAGCCCATAAAGAGCAATCTGATAATTGTATCCCGAACCTAACAGGTTGGTTGCCTGCTAAAACAAAAAGATTGATATTCTCCATTAAATCTGAACAAGACCCAGCAACTCACAAGGTAATATTCAAAATGCCAAGCTATAATCCAAAATTACTTGACAAAGTGCTGCAAAAATTTCAACTTACAGAAAATCAATAGATGCTAAAACTGAGATATCAATCTTAGAATTAGCTAACAAAGACCTTAAAGTAGATATTTAAAATGCTCAAACAAGCAATACAAAAATGCTATATGAAATGCTCAGACACCTACAGAAAAATACGTGACAAAGAAATCACAAATAATCTTGCAACAAATGTTAAAATAAAAAACAGAAGATACAAAAATAACCAAATGGAAATTTTAGAACAGTAACCAAAATTTTAAAAACATACAGAATGGACTCAACGGCAGAATGGAGAAGACAGAAAAGAGTCAGTGAATTCATAGATAGATAAAAATTATCAGCTCTGGGCAACAGAGAAAACAGACTGCAATAACAACAATGAACAGAGCTCAGGAACCCGTGGGACAGTAAGAAATGTCTAACATTTATATTTATCGGAATTTCTCAAAGACAGGATAAAGTATATAGTGCTGAAGGAAGATCTGAAGAAATAATGGCTGTAAACTTCCCAAGTTTGGTGACGTACACCTAGAGTCAAGAAGTTGGGCAAACCCAAAACAGAATAAACCCCAAAATGTCCACACCATCTCAAACAATTCCAATCAAAATCTCACAAGCTCTTTTGTATATGTCAACAAGCTCATTCTAACATTTATATGGAAAGGCAAAGGAACTAGAATAGCTAAAACTACTTTGAAAAAAGAATGTTAAAGGAACCACACCACCTGTTTTTAAGATTTACCATAAAGCTAAAGTAATTAAGACAGCATAGTATCACAGAAGGGAGAGACACACAGATCAATAGAACAGCAAGAGTTCAGAAAGAGACCTACATAAATATGGCTTAATGATTTTTACAATGGTGCAGAAACAATTCAATGGAAGAATAGTCTTCTTATCAAGATGTTGTAACTAAACATCTACATGCCACAAAAAAAAAAAAAAAAAATGAGTGTGAATCTAAAACTCACTTCATACAAATATTGAGTCTGTTGAATTTGGTGATGGGATCTTAGACATGGCAACAGAAGCATAATCCATATAAGAAAACACAAACTGGATTTAATCAAAATTTAAAACGTTTGCTTTATCAAAAATGGTTAAGGGAATGAAAGGACAAGCTACAGATGGGGAGAAAATATTTGCAAGTCATGTATCTCACAAAAGCTTTTATCCAGAATATGTATCAAACACTCAAAATTTAACCATATGGAAACCATCCAATTTAAAAGTAGGCAAAAGACATGAAGAGATGCTTCATCAAATAGGATATAAGAATGGTGAATAAGCACACGAAAAGATGATCCACATCATTAGGAATTGGGAAATACAAATTAAAACCACAACAAAGACACCACTGCGGCCGGGCACAGTGGCTCACACCTGTAATCCCAGCAATTTGGGAGGCCGAGGCAGGCAAATCACCTGAGGTCGGGAGTTCGGGACCGGACTGACCAACACGGAGAAACCCTGTCTCTACTAAAAATACAAAATTAGCTGGGCGTGGTGGCACGTGCCTGTAATCCCAGCTACTTGGGAGGCTGAGGCATGAGAATAGCTTGAACCCAGGAGGCAGAGGTTCTGGTGAGCCGAAATCATGCCATTGCACTCCTGCCTGGGCAACAAAAGCAAAACTCTGTCTCAAAAAAAAAAAAAAAAAAAAAGACACCACTACACACCTATCGGGATAGTTCAAAATACTGCCAATATGAAGTGCTGGCAAAGATAATACAATGCTGGCGAGAATGCAAAATGTACAAGCACTTTGGAAATCATTTTGGCAGTTTCTTATAAAATTAGGTGCACACTTAATCATGTGATCCAGCATTCCCTCCGGATATCAGGCAAAAACCTGTTATGTTAATGTTTTAACAACTTTATACATAATCGCTAGAAAGTGGAAACAAACCAGTTGTCTCTCAAATAGTGAATGGATAAAAATGGATAAACAAACTGTAGTCTATCCATATAGGAGAACACTACTTAACAATAAAGAGAAATGAACTAGAGGAATGAATATAAAGGGAGAGTGGGAGATCTTGTGGGTGATGAAACTGTTCTGTATCTGGATTATGGAATGGGGTTTCACTACATGATAATTTTAAAGAACTTTATAGTATTAAAGAGCTAAACACTATTAAATAAATAAATGTATGCAGCCTTCAGGTATTTCAACTAACACTGGGATTTCACTACTGTTCATCCTTTCCCTGCTGAGTAATGCAGTGTTCATTTTACAATTTCATTAAATTGAGATTAAGTTACATACAGAACAGGATTGCCAGATTTAGCAAACAGAGGAACCTAGTTACGTTTCATCTCAGATAAAAATTTGGTAGGTTCCCTACTAATACCCTTGGTAGCTTTTTTCTTTTATCCTTGGTTTTTATCAGTTTTACCTGTTGTGTTAGGTATGATTTTCTTTATTTTATTTCACTTGGGGTTCACTCAGTTTATTGGATCTGTTGAGTTGACAGCTTTTTGGGTTTGACAGAATTTGGGGTAATTCTGGCCTGTAAGTTACTTATATTTTCTTCTGCCCTATTTTCCTTCTATTCTTCTAGAAATCCAGTTATGTAAGTTAAATTGCTTGATATTTCCCCAAATGGCATTGAGGCTCTGTGCTGTTTTCCTTCTAATCTTTTCTTCTCTCTTCCTCAGATTGGACAATTTCTTTCATGTATCATCTGTATTCTCCAGTTAAACCCGACCTTTTTTTTTTTTTAATGTTTCCACTTTTGGGGTGAGATATATACTTATATGCATTCATTACAACCACACTACCTTTTCTTTTCTTTTTTGTTTTTCTTGAGACGGAGTCTGGCTCTGTCGCCCAGGCTGGAGTGCAGTGGCCGGATCTCAGCTCACTGCAAGCTCTGCCTCCTGGGTTTACGCCATTCTCCTGCCTCAGCCTCCGGAGTAGCTGGGACCACAGGCGCCTGCCACCTCGCCCGGCTAGTTTTTTTTTTTTGTATTTTTTAGTAGAGACGGGGTTTCACCGTGTTAGCCAGGATGGTCTCGATCTCCTGACCTAGTGATCTGCCCGTCTCAGCCTCCCAAAGTGCTGGGATTACAGGCTTGAGCCACCGCGCCCGGCATCACACTGCCTTTTCTTCCATGAACATAGTTCTAAAAACTGCTTTAAAAATAACCTTGTCTGCTAATTCCACTATCACCTAGTTTATGTTAGGATTTTTTTTTTTTTCTATTATCTGCTCTTTTTTTAAAACTATAAGCTGTAAGCCGTATTTCCTTATTTCTTTGGATACCCTATAGCATTTTATTGTATTCAGGTCATTGTTTATATGTTATGCAGATTCATTTTATTATACTCTGAAGAGTGCTAAGCTTTGATCTCATTTAAATTATTGGCTAATCACCTTGATTTTACATTATGTTAAAGGTTTTATCCTTAGTTTTAGCATAAATCTTTAGTCTTGTGCACAGCCTTTATTAATACATGGCCATTCTGGGGGTTTGGGAAGCTCAAAGTTCTATCAAGCCCTTCTAACTTGTCAGAATTCAAACTTGAAACTCTGTCTTCTGTTGCAAAAGAAAACAGCCATCTCTGTTCAGCTTCTTGAGCCTTCCAACTGTGGCTTTTCACCAAGGTCCATGGAGTCTTCCTGGGGCCTGCACGGTTCGAGAGTTAGCTAAGGATTCAAGGAGAGATCATATGCAGACAGGAAGCCTCCTCCATTTCTGACACCTTCATTTCTAGGATCTGCTGCTTTAATTTTCAGTCCTTCTAGCAGCCCTTAATTCCATCCTAACACCTCAAGCCAGTAAGACCGCAACTTTCTCTTGAGTTCTAGCCATGCCTTACCACACAGTCTGGGAATGACCTAAGGGGAAAAAATCATATATAGTTCACAGCTGGTTTCAGTGACTCCCTAGAGTTTTTAGACCATTGTTTATTATATTTTGTCCACAGTTTATAATTGGGAGGGTTTGGACATTACAAGCTATAACACCATTACTAAAACCAGAAGTTCTTCATTTTATAGTTCTTAAATGTTTAGTTTAACATATGAGAACAAAATAATATACAACTGGTATTTAAATGTACTTGGCTCTCTCCGCTTCTGTGTCTAACAGATTGAAAATGACACCAGGCATGGTGGCTCATGCCTGTAATCCCAGCACTTTGGAAGGCTGAGGCGGGTGGATCACTTGAGGTCAGGAGTTCAAGACCAGCCTGGCCAACATGGCGAAACCCTATCTCTACTAAAAATAGAAAAAAAAAAAAAAAAGCCAGGCATGGTGCCGCATGACTGTAATCCCAGCTACTCGGGAGGCTGAGGCAGGATAATCGCTTGAGCCTGGGAGACAGAGGTTGCAGTGAGCCAAGATTGCACCACTGCACTCCAGCCTGGGCTACAGAATGAGACTCTGTCTCACAAAGAAAGAAAAAAAGAGATGTTTCACATATATATGTAAATATATTTTATCTCGAAGTAAAATAAGTCGAATAATCTTTAGCTAATTGATGAACCCAGGGAGTAGGGAAATCTTTGTTCAACTTCCAATGGATTTATTAAGGGCTCAGAAAAATTGGTTAGGCCATGGAAATACTTAGAGTTGAACCAAGTGAACTAGCATATTAAGAAAGCTATTTCTATTCAGAATTGACAAAAAATATAAAACTCTTTGGTCATGAAATAGAATGACCTGTGGTCATAAATGGAGTGTTATTTAAAACTAGTAAGATGTGTGACTACTCGCACATATACAATGGCGTATTAACTGAGTTAAGTGATATGGCATATCTTGACTAATCCATTGTTGCCTTCAAACTTACATTTTTACAAATTTTATTTTGTAGTCAGCGAGTTTTCCATTTGTCTGCTTGGATGTGAAAGATGCTATTTAAAACCAAACAGCAACTGTACAAGACTGGCTGAACATTTATAATTAAACAATTACATGACCTCCAAAATACAGCAGAATATGAGCCACATAATTAGGATGTCAGCTAACCAAGACAGTGAACTGAGAAGAATGCCATTTTGTGGCATGTGCTCAGCTGAGCTTTAAGTCAGACTGCTGGATGGAAATGTACTCTTTCTACCTTTGTTTATATACAGTAATACCAGCTGCTGTCAGGACAACTCATGCAGTCAGGACAGCTAACTTTTTTAAAAAGAAGAAAATTATAAACATATTTTGTGAATGTTTACTAATCTCTTATTTGCTTTTCTTGGCACTCATAACTTCTACCCTTTAAACTGAGATTCAAGTGATTCAAATTCCAGTTACCTCTAAGTTATATTCTGTTAACAACCATCTTGTATAAATTGGTTTCATAAATAAAAACTGCTCTTAAATGATTCTGTCAGTGGATATCTATCCACAAGCTTTCCAGCCTGGTCTGCTCTATGTGTGTACATCCTGAAAAGTTGCCAAAATAGCAGCAACAACTGATGATATCATAGGGAAAAAACTCACTGCCACAGGAAACCAAGCATTGTTGAGTCAACTTCTTTTTGGTCGCTTGTTTTATACTTGCTAGATAAGCCAAAAGACCTGTTTGTTACACAAATGTGCATGCATCCATGTATTAGTCCATTCTCACACTGCTAAAGAAACACCCGAGACTGGGTAATTGTAAAAGAGGTTTAACTGACTCACAGTTCCACGTGGCTGGGAAGGCCTCAGGAAACTTACAATCATGGTGAAAGGCACCTCTTCACAGAGTGGCAAGAGTGAGAATGAGAGCCAGTAGGGGAAATGCCAGACGCTTACAAAACCATCAGATCTCATGAGAAGTCACTATCATGAGACTAGCATGGGGGTAACCACCCCCCATGATTCAATTACCTTCCACAACACCTGGGGATTATGAGGATTAAAATTCAAGATGCGACTTGGGTAGGGATACAGCCAAACCATATCAATCCATATATGGTTGAAATTTAAATCAGACAATAGTAAATATCTATGTTCAAAGTCCATCCATGCTTTGAGATTCTGAGCTATTTTCTGGTATGGAAAAGAGATTTAGCATCTCCATCTCCATTGGATGTATGCTGCCTCCTGTGATGATCAAGGAATGCAATGGTTCTCCCAAGTCCACCGTACACATTTGCTGTAAAGTGCCTGCTGCAATTTTCTGGTCGTCTGCTCCAACCCTGGCTAAGCCAACACAAAGTGTCTCCTCGGTGATTGCTATTAAAAAAAAAAAAAAAGATACTGTCATTCAATTCAGCAAATGCATCATCCTGTCCAACAGTCAAACAAACATCAGTACCACAAGTACATTTCAAGAAGCCCCAAATATCTTAAATCTCTTTTGCCACTTATGGACCAGTTATCCATTAATTCATCCAAGGGATTTTCTAAATCATTTGTATTACCTAATATTATAAAAGAGTACTTTCAAACTTTACCCTTTTCAGAGTTCCAAAGACTTACATTAAGCTTTTAGGACTTGACAGGCTATACTTATACTCTACAACTGCATAGCATTTGTTTTAAAATAAGTTCTGAGTAAACAATGTTTATTACACACTTATGTTTTTAATAACTTACTTATGTTCACATTGACCTAGCTATACTGAAGAAACCATGAGATTATGAAATAAATTCACAGATTTGAGTTTCTCCCTTGCCAATGTGATAAACTTCAGTTTTCTGTTTTTAAAATGTAATACTCTCTCTTTTAAATCATGGTAATGAGAGCTAAGATAGTAGATACGAGACTAGTAGATTATAGATTCCTTAACAAATAATGAGCATTTGGCATGATTTATGTCTTTAAGTTCAAAAGAGCCAGCCTTAATGAGCTTTAGTATTATTGACCCTGGTGCTACTGCTAAAGAGCTGACCCTTTAATGGTTGTATTGTTTAGTTGGGAAAGGGGTCTTGATTGAACAATGATCAAAAGGGGGCAAATGATTTATCCAAGGACAAACGGGAATGCAAGCAACCTCTGTACAAAGTTATGGATATAGAACAGCCTTGCAGACTATTTGTTTCACGACTGTAACATGGCCTACTAATGAGAATAAAATAAGCAACAATCACTCAAGAATCTCTTGACCAGGCGCAGTGACTCACACTTGTAATCCCAACATGTTGGGAGGCTGAGGTGGGCGGATCACTTGAGCTCAGGAGTTCGAGACCAGCTGGGCAACATGGTGAAACCCCATCTCCACTAAAAATACAAAAAAATTAGCCAGGCGTGGTGGCATGCAGCTGTAGTGGCTACTCAAGTGGCTGAGGTGGGAGGACGACTTGAGCCCGGGAGGCAGAGGTTGCAGTGAGCCATGATTGCACCACTGCACTGTAACCTAGGCAACAAAGCAAGACCCCATCTCAAGAAAAAAAAAAAAAGAATCACAGTGGGTCGGGCGCGGTGGTTCACACCTGTAATCCCAACACTTTGGGAGGCTTTGGGAGGCCGAGGTGGGAGGATTGCTTGAGCCAAGGAGTTTGAGAACAGCCTGGGCAATATGGTGAAACTCTGTCTCTACCAAAAACACACAAAGAAATTAGCCAGGCATGGTGGCATGCACCTGTAGTCCAGCTAAGGTGGGAGGATCACTTGAGCCCAGGAGGTGGAGGCTGCAGTGAGCTGAGATCACGCCTCTGCACTCCAGCCTGGGTGACAAAGTGAGACCCTGTCTCGAAAAAAAAAAAAAAAAAAGAGAGAACCTCCCATAAAGATTTACTGACAATAAACATTATTATTATACACCACACACTGTGTCTACATATTAGGAATATAATAACAAATTTTCTCATATTTACCCTGAAGAAAACTATTCCTAGTCTCAGTGTTAAGAATGAAAAGAGGCAAAATAAAAGTAGGATAAGTATATTTTTGCAGGACAGATCTCACCATTGATTAGGGATAACATGATAGATACATTTTACAAAAATATTTATATTCTAATATATTTATATCAAATGTGACTGATGTTTGTGAAAAATCCTCACATTCTGGAACGGTGTTAATTACACTATAAAAGAATGCCAATTTTTTTTTCTTTCAGTACAACTTGAAGCCTATGGGATTAAAGTTGGACAAAAATGACAAGAAATAGTACAATACGAAAACACTGACTCTTGCTTCCACAGTGGTATAAGTCAATATTAAGTCATATACACATCTACATGCAGCAACAGAGGAATAATATGAGAGCCCTTCTAGGGTCTTGAGTACCTGGTTCTTCTCCTCGTATTCTTTGATTTTGAATAATCTCCAGAAGCTGCTGGGCTGCTTGGTTTACACTCATATACCGTGGAGGTTCATAGATCTTCCTTCCCCTATAGGTAGAAAACTAGATGCCACTGTTCTTAGCCATTAAACTACATAATACGTTATTAATGCAATTACTCTCCTAGGTATACTCAAGTACCACAGTCTACATTCTGTTTGATATTTTTTACATATACTCACTTTAAGCATACACAAAAGCATGATGATTGTTCATTTCTTAAGCTTTTTCATTGTTCAACTTTCCTCTCACTGAAATGATGGCAGGAACACATAAAGATAGATGTCTAAATGAAAGTTATCTTTATCCAAAGTGATACCTTTGGCAAAAACAATTCAAAATAAGTGGCAATTTGGTCTATACTCTAGCTTAATCAGGTTTAGTGTCCTTTTTATGGCCATTTTTAAACCACATTTCTTCTTTTCACTGTTTCCTCTAAGAAAAGTAAACTAAAGCATCTTGGATGCTTAAAAGTCTCAGGTGATGTTTATTTCTGTATGCCTCAAAAGCCTATCAGGCTTGCCGAATTATCATATTAATAAAAATATAGCTATTGCAGGTCACGTGTGGTGGCTCATGCCTGTAATCCCAGCATTTTTTTTTTTTTTAATTCTAGCATTTTGGGAGGCCGAGGTGGGTGGATCAAAGGTCAGGAGTTCGATACCAGCCTGACCCACATGGTGAAACTCCATCTCTACTAAAAATTAAAAAATTAGCTGGGCTTGGTGGTGCATGCCTGTAATCCCAGCTACTCAGAAGACTGAGGCAGGAGAATCAATTGAATCCGGCAGATGGAGGTTGCAGTGAGCTGAAATCACACCACTGCACTCCAGCCTGGGTGACAAAGTGAGACTCTGTCACAAAAAAAAAAAAAAAAAAAAAAATACATATATACACACACACACACACACACACACACACACACACATATACACACATATATATAGCTATTGCGGTTTACAATACAGTTCATATAGATTATTTTAATGACTCTCAAAACAATTCTCCAAGTCAATGCTATCCAATAGAAATATAAATGAAGCCACATATATAATCAAGTTTTCTAGTAGCCATATTAACAAAAAAGTTTGTAAAAAGGCAATTTTTTTTTTTTTTTTTTTTTTTTTTTTGAGCCAGTCTCACTGTGTTGCCCAGGCTGCAGTGCAGTAGTGTGAGCTCAGTTCACTGCAACCTCTGCTTCCCGGGTTCAAGCAACTCTCTGCCTCAGCCTCTCAAGTAGGTGGGATTACAGGTGCACGCCACCATGCCTGGCTAATTTTTTTTGTATTTTTAGTAGAGACGGGGTTTCACCATCTTGGCCAGGCTGATCTCGAACTCCTGACCTCGTGTTCCAACTGCCTCGGCCTCCCAAAGGGTTGGGATTACAGGCATGAGCCACCACGCCCAACCAAAAAAGGCAAAAATTTTAATAATATATTTTATTTAATCCAAAATGTTGTAATTTAACACCTACTCATATAAAAATTATTAAAGAGATTGTTTTTATATTAAGTCTTTGAAATCTGGTATGTACTTACAGCACATCTTAATTTGGATATTAAATTTTCACTGGAAATAGTTGATCTGTATTTAAATTTCATCAAATTTATAGTTGTAGAAGTAGATTTATATACTAAAGCTGTTTCAAACATACTTAAAAGTTTTCCAACAACAAGAGTATCATTTTTTAATTAATTAAAATTAAATGAAAAATTCAGTTCCTCAGTCACATTAACCACATTTCAAATGCTCCTTAGTCACAAGTGGGTAGTGGGTACTGTATTAGACACTGCCTCTCTAAGTAAAAAAGGATTGGTACTATCATTATACATATGAAGAAAATAAGGCTCAGAGATGGAAGTAATTTGCCCAAGAGCACTCAAGTAGAGGCAGAGTCAGGACTCAAACCCATGTCTTTTTTTTTTCTCACTCTGTTACCTAGGCTGGACCACAGTGGCGTGATCTCAGCTCACTGCACCTCTGCCTCCCAGATTCAAGCGATTCTCGTGCCTCAGCCTCCCAAGTAGCTGAGACTAAAGGCACGTGCCACCACACCCAGCTAATTTTTCCCTTTTTAGTAGAGATGGGGTTTCACCATGTTGGCCAGGCTGGTCTTGAACTCCTGGCCTTGAACAATCCACCTGCCTCAGCCTCCCAAAGTGCTGGGACTACAGGCGTGAACCACCGCCCAGTCTCACACCCATGTTTTCAGAATCCCAATGCATTAATTCATTCCACAAACACTGAGTGTCTGTTAGATGCTAACCACTGTTCTCAGTGTTTAATCTACAAGATATATTGCTATTTCTACTCTATTATACTCCTTATCATTTCATAAGAATAAAAATGTTTAATGTTCACACTGTTAATGAGAGCTCATTTTCAACCATCTTTAGAACTCAGGTCATTTAAGTAGAATTTATTGAATTGTTCAAGGAAATAAAACAGATGTATGCATTCTCAGAATAATAACTTACTTGATTAGATTTTCCAAAGACTGCTCCTTTACTTTGATGTCTGTAGGAAGTAAAAATAGGTCTTTTAATTTAATTAAAAACTTTATCCAAAACCCTATGTGTAAACCTCAGTTAAGAGTCACCTAAATTTTGGGGGAACATTCTTCCCTCACACTTTAATTAGCCACTTTGTTACAGTAACATAGACAAGAATGGAAGCTTGTGGTTGTGCCACTAGTTAGAAAACAAACATGAGCTTGGCCCTGAGACCATCCTGCTAACATCTAATTTCCCTGGAAAAGAAGACAAAGGAAAGAATTAGATAAACATTGGCAAATACACTACTAACAGCTAATCACAATCTTTGTTTTCATTTCTGCCAGCTAGTAACTGCACAGACCCCACTGAAAGGCCTTCGATAGATGTAAGTAGGAAAAAAATCTTTTCCACATTTAAAAAAGTCTTTCGCTTTCTTATGAATGTTAACACATGCCATAATTTTGAATAAATACTTTAATTCTAAGTATTCATGCTTTTAACAGGGATTTGAGCACCAACTGTATGTCAGACACTGTGCCAGAGACTGGGAGACCACAGGGACCTGACCAGATATAACCTCTGCTCTCAAAAAGCTTGACAGTCCAAGCATCACAAATATTTGATTCGGTATACTTTTTAATCACTAATGCTTAACTGAACTATTTGGTAAAGGTAAAAAAGCAGAATCACTCTACATCCTCAAAGGAACTCAGTATACAACAGCAACAGCTGCTTCCTGCTTTACATGCTGAAAACAAATGGTTCAGCCAAAGTTTGTTTTTGCAAAAATAAACATAGTGCAACTGAGGAGTCTTTAATAGCCTTATGCAGATTTGCTAAGTGATTATAGAAGTGTTTCTTTTAAAGAATATCCAAGAGTTTGCTTGGAAATTATAGCAGAGTTAATATTAAATACATATTTTTAAATGTTCTTGGAGCCAGCATTGAAAGCCTTTTTCAGGTTTGAAATATATTTCTACTTGTCTGTCACATTATGGAGAAAAAAGTGAATATCTGTTATTAAGAATGTGGCCTCCCTATAATCAATGGTATAAGTCAACTTTCAGATTTCCATTAAATTATGTTTGTAAGATTTTAAAAATTTTAACCCACTTATTAATTCATTCACTTTGAGCTTCTGAAATGTTGTGATAATGAGATTTTTCATATTTTCAGTTTTCTTTACTTTTCAAATATGCTCTATAGAATCTGATTTTTAAAGTGAAGAGGGTTGAGGAGAATTTTTACAGATAAATCCTTTTTAATCAAGGAATGCATTCGTGACTTCGTCTCAATCCAGACCCCGCGTTACTTTTCCCTTGTCTTCAAACAGTCCATAATTTTTCTTCTCTATTTCTGCTTGCTAGAATGTAAGCGTCTCTGATTCATCTTAGTACCAGGACCTAGCATAATGTGAAGTACCCAGAAGACTCCATAAATGTTTACTGAATAAATTTACTCATGTGGCTGTCCTACCACTCAGTCACCAACCCATCTTAAACTATCCACCTTCTGGACAACATAAGTCTAACTCCTTCATAAAGTCTTTGTTGATATCTCCTCAAATGCTTTTTGTTCTTGGAAAGATCTATACAATTAATGCTATCTTTTATTAACCTCTAATTATATCATATATATTGGTCTTCTCTTTCTAAGTAAATTTTAAATTCTCTGTGTTTTCTTACCATGATTTATCCACACTAATCCCTATAGAACTTAACCCACAGCAAGCATTCAATAAATACATACTAATTTAAATAATGAGAATGTCAGACGATAAAACGATAAGAACTATGGTTTGAGGATTTGAAATCATGACATCCTATACTTCACAACCTGTTCCTGCTTTTGTTAATCGAGCAAGGAAGATATATTGTTTAACCTTGTTTGTCTTTTCCCAGGAAAGCTAAGAAAAGTGGCAGCTCTTAGAAAGAGAACTCAAGAGCCAAATTTCTGGTTTGTCCTTCCTGCCTCTCCATACAATAGAACTTAATTGTTCTTTAAACTTTCACATGCACAACACATTAGTTCCAAACTAGATTTCAAAGCTTTGAGAGCAGGACCCACGTCTATACTTTCTTGGTATTCCAAAAGAAACTAACTCTACATGGGGCATAGGGTAAGCACTCAATAAACACCTGTACACTGATCTTCTATTTGCCTTTCCAAAGCTTCTGAAAAGATAAGCGCTGCTTGCTCTCCTTCCTGCCACTTTTTCTTTTTCCTTTTTTTCAGACGGAGTCTCGCTCTGTCGCCCAGGCTGGAGTGCAGTGGCGCAATCTCGGCTCACTGCAAGCTCCGCCTCCTGGGTTCACGCCATTCTCCTGCCTCAGCCTCCAGAGTAGCTGGGACTACAGGCGCCCGCCACCACGCCCAGCTAATTTTTAATATTTTTAGTAGACACGGGGTCTCACCGTGTTAGCCAGGATGGTCTCGATCTCCTGACCTTGCCTGCCTCGGCCTCCCAAAGTGCTGGGATTACATGCGTGAGCTACTGTGCCCAGCCTTTCCTGTCATTTTTAATGGCTATAAGGGGAGGTTATCAGGTAGCCTGCCTCTCAGATTCTTCCTTCCCTGTTCTGTTTTAGAACCTTTCAGTACTGTTGTAAAACACACATTCTAGTGTCTGAGCTCCAATGAATCCCCATTTTTCATCCCTCAGATACATCTTCTTCTTCAGCAAAAGTCCTTTTAAAAATTATCCTTCACCTGTCATCTACTTTGACCTTCTACCCACAGCTGATCTTAACTGGATCGAACTTTGGGATAACAAGATAGATATATCTGATGGCATGGTCCACACCAACTCATAAGTCTTACAGTGTCCTTTTTAGTAAGGACTATAAAAAAGTAAGACCAGTCTCTTTTTACATGGAAAATTCAAGGACAAAATTATAAAGCTAATTAATGAGGAATGAAGCATTAAATCACACTGGCAATAAACTAAAATAAGAAAACGTCATACTAGCTGATTGCGAATATTGGCATAAGATAAAAGAAAATGTGTTAGAGAAGAGTTTATGGCCTAATCTAGATCTATAATTAATTAGATGTCAAGAATAAAAGGAGGCCAGGTGCAGTGGCTCAAGCCTGTCATCCCAGCACTTTGGGAGGTCAAGATGGGCAGATTACTTGAGGCCAGGGGTTTGAGACCAGCCTGGTTAACATGCCATCTCTACTAAAAACAAAAAAATTAACCAAGCATGGTGGCACACTTCTGTAATCCCAGCCTCAGGAGGCTGAGGCAGGAGAATCACTTGAACCTGGTAGGCAGAGGTTGCAGTGAGCTGAGACTGCACCACTGTACTCCAGCCTGGATGACAGGGTAAACCTTATCTAAAAAAAAAGGAAAAAGAAAAAAATGGAATTAAAAGGAGTGTATTCCGGCTGGAATTGATTGAACTAGCAAGAGTTAAAAGCTTTTCTGTGCCAATGGGTAATAAGACCAAGTCTGAGAATATAGACTAAATAAAACTTCAGTTAATTTCCATAAATATTTATTTAATGCCTACACTGTGGTAGACTTCCAGACATTAGGAAGAGAATAATGAGCAAGATAAAGTCTCTGCTCTTATGACGCAGTGAATAAATCAAGTTAATAAGGTAATTCATATGGCTGGTAAGACTATGAAAAAAGTAGCGTAAGGTTATAACACATCACTGAAGGGATTCAGGGTGCAGCACATGAGATTAGATAAAATTTCACTCAAGATCAGGAGTCAGCAAATTTCTGAAAAGGGGCAGACATATTTTAGGTTTTGAGGACCATATGGTCTCTGTCACAACTACCCATCACTGCTGTTGTAGCATGAAAGTGGCCGTAGATAATATATAAATGAAGGTGCATGGCCACGTTCCAATAAATCCTTATTTACAAAACAAACAGCAGGCCAGATGTGATCCATGGGTCCTTGTTTGCTAATCCCTGCTCTAGATATTAATTTCTATCCTAAGAAATGCCAATCATTAGTAAGAATGTATAATAATATTTTCTATTAAGACATACAGCCAGGCACTGTGATTCACTCCTCTAAGCCCAGCACTTTGCGGGGCCAAGGTGGGTGGATCGCTTGAGCCCAGAAATTCGAGACCAGCCTGGGCAACATGGCGAAACCCCATCTTTACAAAAAATACAAAAATTAGCTAGGTGTGGTGGCATGTGCCTGTGGTCCCATACCTAGAAGGCTGAGGTGGGAGGATCACTTGGGTAATGGGAGGTTGAGACTGCAGTGTGATGAGATTGTGACACTGCACTCCAGCCTGGGAGACAGAGCAAGACCTTGTCTCTTAAAAAACGAACAAACAAACAAAAAACTTACTGTGTTGCTTAAAATTAAATATTGTTAAATAATAGAGAATTGGTTATATTATGCAAATAGCTTAAAAATTTTTGGCAAACAGGCCGGGCGCGGTGGCTCACGCCTGTAATCCCAGCACTTTGAGGGGCAGAGGCGGGCAGATCATGAGGTCAGGAGTTTGAGACTAGCCTGGCCAATATGGCAAAACCCCATCTTTACTAAAAATACAAAAATTAGCCGGGTGTGGTGGCAGGCACCTGTAATCCCAGTTACTCGGAAGGCTGAGGCAGGAGAATCGCTTGAACCCAAGAGGCGGAGGCAGCAGTGAGCCAAGATCGCGCCACTGCAATCCAGCCTGGGTGACAAGAGCAAGGCTCCATCTCAAAAAAAAAAAAAAAAAAAAAGGCCAGGTGCAGTGGCTCACGCCTGTAATCCCAGCACTTTGGGAGGCTGAGGTGGGTGGATCACGAGGTCAGGAGATGGAGACCACCCTGGCTAACACAGTGAAACCCTGTCTCTACTAAAAAACTACAAAAAATTAGCCAGGTGTGGTGGCGGGCACCTGTAGTCCTAGCTACCCAGGGAGTCAAGGCAGGAGAATCGCTTGAACCCGGAAGCCGGAGAGGTTGCAGTGAGCCAAGATTGCGCCACTGCACTCCAGCCTGGGCAACAGAGTGAGACTCTGTCTAAAAAAAAAAAAAATGTGGCAAACAGAAATCTTTTCTACTGTTCTGAATATCTGTATTTAATAAACAGAGGCCAAAATCATGGGTTTATCTGCCCTGATGTTGTGCTATGTGATAGACATTTTGGTGAGTGATTTCACACAGTTTCACTAAGACAGTACAATTCAAAGTATCTCAGGACCAATGCCAGTATGTGAGCTTTGTGTTACCAGTAAATGATGAAGTAACTACAGGAGTAAGAATATGTACAAAATTTATAGTAACTTGACACTGACATAAAAGATTGAAAATTTAAAAATCAAACATATGTTTTAAACAACCCAACCATGGTTCTTTACCATAAATAGTTTGAGAAGTACTGCTCTATACAACTCCATGAAGTAGGAGGAATTATTCCTATTTGATAAATATGAAGGCTAAGGAATGTTTACAGTATTCTCTAGCTAGTAAGTAGTAGCACTGGGATTTTGTCTTCTGATTCCAAGTAGAAGTATCATTTCAAAGTTATCAAAAATGTCAGTTAGCTGTGTTCTGTTCAGTCACAGATGAAGTCTTTGATACCAGTATTTCTTTCTACAACATATGCTACTAAAATAGGGGCTGATTAGCAAATGTGAGTCAGTAAAATTTCAGTGCCTCTGCTAGAAAGAAAACACCATGCCTTTCTGAATCTCAGTACTATTATCTGGGTAAACAAAGACAGTGATCCCAGCCAGCTCTTTCCACACAAAACAGGAAATAGGATTTGAGCAAGATGGTACAGTGAAATGAGCTATTACTAAAAGGCTATCTGATTCTCCCAGTTCTGCCACCAATTGACTAGGTGACATTGGGGAAATAATTCAATATTCTGGGCCTCAACTTCATCTGTAAAACAGGCTTCAGTAAGATGATCTCCAGAGTCTCTTTTAGATCTATCATTGTGAATCTGATAGCATCAAGACTGCAGTATTCAAAGAATCTCCCTAGGAAGGTGCAGGATGGTCCTTGGTAAGACTTGCTCAGTGCATGTCTATTGGATTGCAGTAAATCCTTGATGGACAAATGAGTAAGATATGGAATACTGGAGAGGATCTACTAGGGCATAAGAGGGAGCAGCATAACTATGGTGTGTATGCAGAAATAACCACGTGGTACCTGAAGCAGAAGATGCATGTCTCTCTGAGAGTGTAGGAAAGAGTGTGGTCTGCATAGAATGGCTAGACTGTGTCTTTTCTTACCTCTAGCTAATTATCCATACAACAGTTTTTACCTTAACACAAAATCAAAAAAAAGAAAAGTATGATAGTTCCATATTGTTACTTCAAGGAAATTCCCAAACCCTTACCTAGTAAACATAATGTGTGCATGCCATTTTGTCTGTTCTTCTTCACTTTGTCAAAGAAGCTTTCTGGTCTCCAAGTGTCTGTCCAAAAAACAATAGAAACTGTCTCTCCAAACTTATATAACTAGAAAAAAAAAGCACATTAATTAATGATGGAACAATTCGCTACTATTTCATAGATAAGGAGAGAATTTAATCATTTTACAACCAAAATAAAACATGAAAACCCAACTTGAAATGGGTTGGGGATCAAATCTGTTACAAAAAAGGTAACAGGAACTTCTCTTTGGTTCATGGTAGCTGGTGTCTTTCTGATGCCAGTAGTAGGTAAATTTCAGTAATAAGTTTCTAGTATTTCTGCATTCTGTATAGGAACATGTATAACAATTTCATAATTTAGCTATATAGTGTTGCTAAAAATACTGAAGTGCAAAGAACCCAGGAGAAAAAAAAAAAAAGAGAGTTCTGAGCAATCAGAGCAGGGTTCACAAAGTTAATATTGTTCCCATTTTACAGATGAGACATCAAGGCTTAGAAAGATCAACTGACTTAGCTAGTCACATAGCTAACTAATATAAAAACAAATACTTAAATCTAGTCTGAGGGAATGCTCCTTTTCATCACATTATCTCAATAAAACCAAGTATATACTCACTCCTGCCATTGTTCCAAACCTACAGTCCCTTAATTTGGCAAGATTCTATTTGTTCCCTCACTACAGAGTTCAGGGGTGAGGGCCTTTTTCCAAACCTCCTCTTTAACCCTCATGTGGCCTACCCCACTTCACCATCACTATAACCAAGAAGCTTGCTTCTCTGATCCAGACTGGCTGAACTAGTTCACTTAAGTAAGTCCAATTTCAAATCTTACGCTGAGAAAATCTACTTTTGAATTGTGGCTCTGTAACTTGTTGGGTGTGTGATATTACCCTAAGACTTTATCTCTAAAATAGGAATAGTGATAAAATTCTGTTCTTCCTACTCCTTAGGTTGTGAGGATCATATTACATGTAAAAAGTTATTCAAACTGTGAAACAATAGGTTAATATTAGTTCTTATCTCAGCACTAAGCAAAGGATATTTATTTTCAAAGACTTAATATAAAACAGAATACTAAAGTTGTATAAAGATTTCATTATTCAATTTAAATAGTACTTGAAATAATTTATAATAGAACTGGTAAGCACTAGACTCTGAAAGTCCCATCTAGTCCTCTGCCACAAATTAACTGTGTGCCTGAAATAGCCGTGTGACTTCAGGAAGTCACTTTTCTCAGCCTTGGGTTCTTCATTTAAAAATGCAGAAACTGGTCTGGAGCAAGGATTAGTCATCCTCTGCTTCCAGTAGCCTAAGGCTTGTCAAATCAGTTTCAGAGGCTCGGCAAGAGATGAGGGGAAGACAGGCAGGAAGGAAACAGAGAAAGTGGGGCATTCAGGTGCTTCATCCTTAATTCCCTAGAGCAGCTCGATGTTTCTGAGTTTTTACAAAATGAGGTCCTATAAACTATAATCAATACTCATAATGGTGACTTTCAGTTCTAAAGGGAAGGTTCACCATGTTCCTCATAGGCCACAGTCTACATCTTACCTACCAACAAGCTTTACTCCAAAGTCCATTTGAAAGCTGCCTAAAAACGTATTCTCTCATAGAAGTTATGCTATTCAGTAGCAATCAAATTCACAGGTCAGTGTACAAAGACCCATGTAACTCCAAGTATTCAGTCATGAAACTTCCTGCCATATGTGACAAGGTTTCTCTGTAACAAATGTATTCCTGGTTCCAATGTGGAATGCCAGGAATATGTTCACTCTGTGCCAAGCTACCAGGAATGGTCCAGGCCCTGCTGAGGGGTTTCGTTATTATTATTAGGTGATGAGAGGCAAACTTAGCCAACATATACTTATTACAGATCATCTACTATGTACCAGGTATTATGCTAGTCACAGGTTTAAAATGACAGGCAAAACACAGCTCCGGCTCTCATGGATTGTGCAGTCTTGCTCATGTCTCATACAGCAGGGAAAGGCTCTGCAGTCATGACACTGGTTCTTACTATGACTAATCATGGACAAGTCAAGTAATGTTTCCAAGCCTTGGGAGGAACCCTTCTACAAAATGGGTATAATAACTGTAAACATAAAAACGTGGTTTTTTAGGGTTGAATGACACAAAGTATGCAGAGTGCCTAGTAGTGCCTTGCACATGGAAAAGTCTCAGTGTTAGGAATTTGATGATATAATAATGATAATGTTTTAATAATGATGATGTTCTAAAATGCTGTGCCCTGCTATAATCCAACTGCTTTTCTTATTGGAGTAAGCTCAAAAATATTATTAAATATTTGAAACTACATTTATGATTTCATTCTGACAAGTTCAACTGTTCACATTCAAAAAAGGATTTTTCACATCTCTGATCAAATTATGAAATATTAGTATTATTCCATTAAAAAACTTCAAGGTAAAATTGTTAAAAAATTATATATGCAATAATACATACTTTAAATGAGTGTTGAATAAGAGTCATGGGAATACAGTCATGGAAGGAAATAAGTTCTTCATTCAAAAAGTAAGTAATAGACCACTTAAGAAAGAACTGAGATGCAAGTCACATATAAACACTTTCTAAAGCATTTTGTGTAGTAGTGTCTTTGAATTGTCTAATTTGAGAGATTAAAGAAAACCTCACACAAGCACTGCTCTCCAGGACCCTGATTTATAAACTGTAACCACTCCTATAGCTGTGGTGCAAACTTCTTCAGTGAATCCTGGAATATTATGCAAACAATTTCACCATATGTCAATACCTCGAAGAACAAAAGAACCAGTTCTTTGTGTTTCACAATCCAAGGGCTCACCAGTGAACTATACAAAATCACACAGTGATGAGAACTGAGATTGCAGAAGCCTAAGTATTGAGCCATCCTATAATACTAATATAAGCCTTTGTGCTGTAATCACTTTTCCTCCAAAACATTATCTGCAAATCTAAATTTAAAGACTACAGAAACAGCTCTTTTGTAAGAAACAGTAGGTAAACACAGGCCTTTTTAAATTTTAACCTGGAGTAACCTATAGAGAAAGCAGTTTACCTAACTTATATTGGATTATGTTTTATCTAAGACAAAAACCAAAAAAACTCAACTCAAAACATCCACTCATTAGGCATAAGGCACAATCTAGTCAGAAGATGCACAAGAAAGACAATAGCAGGTAGTAATAATTATTATTAAATATGCTATAGACTCTAAGCATTATAAGAATTCAGCATTTCCCCCACTCAGAAGGCATCTGAAGGCATCTTCTGAAAACACAAGGTGTAAGCCAGACCTTGAAAGACAGTTAAGATTTAAGACTGGAGAAGCAAACATGGGGAAAGAATGAGATACTATGAACAAAGTAACAGAGCTGGGAAGTCTTGAGCAATATTTAGAATGGCATTAAGCAATTACCTAGAAATAGCTAACTGTACCTGACTTCTCTCTAAACATATATCTAATTCCTGACATCTTATTTAGTGCCAATTCCTGTAAATTCTGCTGTATAGTTTATGTAGCTGACTAGTCATTTCTTTCCCTACAACTATGATTTGAGCCCTCAATGTCACTTGCCTGAATAACCTTAACACTCTCCTAATTCATCTCATAGCCATCAATATTTCTTTCCTTTTAGAAGCATAGATGCTTTGTAAAACTCCATTTTAGACTTCAATGCTTTTGTTACTTTGTATAATAAAAATATTTTCTGTGGTATTTAAGTTAAAAAATCTGTTAAATTAAGAAAAATTAAACTTGCTAAGAACTCTATTAAGCCCTGCAAGTATCATATATTTATATCCTAAATTAAATCAGTGAAATCTGTGAAGTGAAAGAAAGCCAAGCCAGCAAAACTGTCAAAAAATGTACCACAAAACCACATAATCAAGAGTGATTAGTTTTCTGTTCTATACAGAATACTGGTCTTGGGGTTGGGTTTTGTTTGTTGTTGTTTTTATCCCCACATACAATTTGCTTACCATTGATGTAACACTGATTTTTGATGACACTAAGAAAGAGTATGCACATGGTCACACACTAGGTACATAAAGTTGAATGACTATGTGGACAGAAGAGCTACAGGATTTATAATGAGAGCCACTTGTAAATTAAATTTTAAAATGACAATTTAGAGCATATAATTTCAAAGACAAGATCGAACTCCATGGTGGAAGGCAGGGGGTTGGGGGAAAAAATAAATAAGAAATTCAACCCAGCAAGTACTTGTTACATATTGATTACATGCATGGCACTGTGATAGACTGCAACGGCAGACAGGAAAATCAGTAAATCAAAGCATTTATAATATAAAATCATAAACATATATAACATGGCTTGGGTGTGTCCCCACTCAAATCTCATCTTGTAGTTCCCATAATCCCCACATGTCGTGGGAAGGACCTGGTAGTGGGAGGGTGAAGGTGGGGGCAGTTACCTCCATGCTGTTCTCGTGATATTGAGTTCTCACGAGATCTGATGGTTTCATAAGGGGCTTCCCCCCTCTTTACTCTGCACATCTCCTTGCTGCTGTCATGTGAAGAAGGCTGTGTTTGCTTTGCCTACAGCCATAATTGTAAGTGTTCTGAGGCCTCCCCAGCCATGCTGAACTGTGACTCAATTAAACTTCACAGTTTATTGACCTCAAAGTCAATTTAACCTCAAAATTGAGTCAAATTGACCTCAATTTCCCAGTCTTGGGTATGTCTTTATGAGAAGCATGAGAATGGACTAATACAACATACAAGTAACTGAACATTCTATATAGGATGGGGATTAATTTACCAAAATTGTTTTAATAGAAGAATGGCACAATTAGATTTACAATTTAAAAAGAAAACTATGAAGTAGGAAAAAAATGATGGTGAGGTGGCTACTAAAAAAAATAATGATTAGAACCAGTAATAAGTGGAAACAAAAAAGAAGAAAAAAAATTAAACATGCTCATGACTTAGCAGGTAGTCAAAAACTGTTGCTAAGTGACTAAAAGGATAGAAAGAGCTTAGATTATTTTCTTCTAAGACCACAGAAGATGTAGAACTCTAGATGATAAAACCTAGCTTAATACAAAGAACACTAAAACTAGGTGTTCTTTGTATTAAGCTAGAGTTTTTCATTACTACGTTAGTCCCTGGACAACAATGAAACCAATTAATGATTCTGAAAACTAACAACAAGAATCACTACAAGGTTGACAATGCTGACTATCACACTGAATGTTGTGGTATTAAAAAAAAGGGAGGAAATGAGTTGTTACTTTCGGAAAGTAACATACATTTTTCCAAACTAGAAATGCATTATATAAACAGATGAACATATGGCAATACTCAAGGTCACTCATGCAATAGCAAGAGAAAGTGGAAACATTTCACAATGATAGGAAATTATACAACCTTTTCTCTGAAGTCAGTCACAACTGATAATGCAGTTTTTATCTAGAAATCATTGCTACCTAGTTTCATGGAATTGTCTCATTTATCTGCCTTTCAAAATGTTTTAAAACCATTTCAGTTACCAAATTTCTACAAGAGAACTAATATATTCTATCACACAAATGATTAATACAATAAAATTATATATAAAGAAGTATTTCAGAATTTTTAATTTCTTCTAATATTTGTTTGGCCTATAAGATTAAGTAAATATACACATACTAAGTGTTGAATAAAAAGACTGAAATATGCCAAAATTGGTAATTGTGGATACCTCTAGGTGGTGGTACTATGGATGCTTTTTAATTTTCTTTTTATAATCAATATATCTTCCTAATTTTCTGTAAGTATAGAAATCATTTATTATCAAGGAAAATGGTTCTTCTAAAGCAGGAACAATGCTAAATGGAAGCAATTCTGACTGTATGTCTAAGCTAACTGCTTCTGCAGAAATGTTAAACTCAAGAATTCAAGAAAAGGGCTTTATTCTCCTATCTTCTGTGTATTGAGAAAAATCTCTGATTTATTAAGATTGATCCTCAATTTATTAAGCAAATTTTCATTACCACGACATCTGAACACAACCAACATGCCTGGCTTTAGACATACAAATAGGCTTTTCTTTCATTAGAAAAATCTGAAAAATGTTAAACAATTATAAGTGTTAGAAATATCTGTTAGGAATTTAAAAACATGATTTTAAAGTATATGTGTTTATAACTATTATTTTAATGTGAAAAATCCTAAAATTTACTGAATGAAAATTTGAGTACCTAATAGTATCTCAGTCAAGATAATCTTTGCCAAATGTTGGTAAAGAGGCTGGCTTTTTGGCTTCCAAATCTATAAGATATTAGAGCTTATCTAGGTTAGTAATTTTCATACATTTTACTGGCACTTAGTGTACATTTAGTTCTTTTTTTCTAAATGAACTACTCTTAAGTAAAACATCAATAGAGTTAAAGATAATAATTGGGCTCCCTGAAGATCTAAATATTTGTTATTTGTTGTTATGTCACTACTTCATTATCTGCAGAATCCCTAAAGCATCTTCATACATCATGGTGCGGTTTGAAAACCAGCTCTCTCATCCAATCTCCCTCCCAATCCTCAACACATACCCTTACGGTAAAGAAATCTGAGATCCAGAGAAGTAGGGTGATGCCTTAGTTACTGCCTAGGCAAGAAGTAAAACCAAGGCCTTTTAATTTGAAGTTAAATTCTAAATCTTTTCCATTATATTTTTCCTCTACCAATTCTACCCAATATGTGGTCAATTTTTATTCAACATACATATTGTGTTAACTGACTCCCTAGATAGCCAAGGTTTCTTTGGTATTTATTTATGTGCATATTTGTATGTATGTGTGTGTTTCTGCAATATCTTACAAATTCCCTAAAGTGCTTCTAAGACTCTCTCTTTTAACTACACTTCTCTCTCTGTTGGGAATGTCTTCTGCCCTTTTGCCTATCTAGCTAACTTCTTATAATTCATTTTTTTAACCACTTTACTGCATTATCATTCACGTAACAATGACCCTTTCAAGCGTATAATTCAACACTTTTTAGTAAATTACCACGCTGTGCAACCATTGCCATACTTAGTTTTAGAACATTTTTCATCTCCCAACTAAGATCCCTTATGTCCATTCACAGTTAATCCCTGTAATGCCCAGCCCCAAACAACCATTAATTACTTTCTGTCTCTACAGATTTGCCTTTTGGGGGACACTTCATATAAACGGAATCAAATAATACATGGTCTTCTATGTCTGGCTTCTTTCATTTAACATATATGTGCTTAATATCTACCCCATGACTTTAACTCTTCCCAAGACATTAGTAGAGCCTTCCAGGCAACATCCATACCCTCAAGAGTCTGGGAGTAAGATAAACATAATACTACTCTTCCACATAATCAATTCTATGATTAATCTATGGTCCTGAAAGCACAGGAAGACTGGCACAGGGCTCTTACTGAAAGGAGGCAACTGCTCTAGCAATGACAAGTTTAACAGAACCAACCAAAGTAGGAAACCAATTGAGCAATAGTAATAGAAGAGTCCAGCCCTACAGACAAGTTTTTGTGGGGTACAAACCATAATAACAGTGATAGTGAAGATGATGCATAAAGACCCCAATTCCTTTCCTAGGACTATCAGTAAGGCAGAAGTGGCTCTCTACATCTCCCCAAATCTCAATTCTCTTAATAGAAAATGCTCCTAAGTTCACTTTCTAAATCTTCTCTTATGCCATACTCCATACAGAACAAGCCACCATCATCTTTCCTCTAAATGACTATAATTAGCCTCCTAATTGATTTCCTCAATTCAAATCTTGCCTGGCAGTAATTCAATCTTCATGTATTGGCCAAAGATTATGTTTTTAAAAATTTATCAGATCAAGTATTTCTATTGCTTAAAACCCTTCAATGTCAATCTATGTCACTTACGATAACATCTAAACTCCTAATGTTGGATGAGAGTCTAGTGATCCAGCCCTGTCCACCTATCCAACCTCAGGTCACTCTTCCCCTTGCCTGCTACGGTCCAACAGCCTTTCCTTGGTTCCTTTAACAAGCCAAGCTCATTCTCACTTCAGGACCTTTGTACCGACTGTTCCCTCTGTATAGAATATGCTGGTTCCTTCTTGATTCATATCTAACTTAAATGTCACCTTCTTAGAGATACCTCCCCGACCTCAGTAGTGACTTAGTCACTCTAAACACCAGTCTACTTGAATTTCTTATACTTACCAATATCTAATATTTATCATTTTATTGTTGTCTCTTCTGCCCACTAAAATAGAAGCTCTTTGAGAGCAGGGACCCTATTGGTCAAGTTTATTACTGTATCCAAAGGCACTTAGAAAAATAACTAGGTTAACAGTATTTGTTGAATGAATGGATCACTATTCTCTTTAAAGATGTCTAACTTGGAAGTCTCTAATACACTTTTTATTTTACAAGGAAATTTTTCATCAGAAATATGGAGTTTGTGGTAGATAATTTTATTTTATGGCAAGCCTATAAGTGCATATCAGCTGGCTGTGTATGTGAATGTCTGTGTGTATGAAGGAGTGTTAGATAGTTAAACAACTATTTTTACCATCATAGTGATGAACAAAAATTTTCTGTTGGCTAATAAAACTACAAAGGTAATGAACTCAGTGGTTGATTCTGAACTCTGCATGTTATTTCTTTAGAAAACAACAAAAACAACAGAATAGTTCAAAGGGGGTCGATATATTGATAGCTGAAAAGTCTGCCTATTTCTAGGTTAGAAATTTCACACTGCTACTCTTTAAGGCAAAGACGTTAGAAAGCATGTATGGTTCAGGTTTGTCACAACATCCAAAGTATATTTCTGTTCAATAACTTGATGACTGGTTTTGAACTCATGGAAAGCTCTTTCATGGAGATGACAGAATGCCTTTTCACAGTGGTTCTCACTTCCCTTTTAAAAAATTGAGCAAGAGAGTATGGCAAGATAACCCCTCAACAGCCTACATTTAACAAGTGTATACCGGGAATTAAAAACCTACTCTTCCAATCCTGCCATGACAAATGAAAGATAATACAGTTCTCTCACTTTCTAAGTTTTTAATTTGTCTAGGTTGGTGGTTCTCAAAGTATGGTACCTGTAGCAATAGCTTCAGCATCATCTGAGAATTTGTTAGAAATATAAATTCTCAGACCCCATCCCAGATCTACTATATCAGAAAGTCTGAAGATGAAGCCCAGCAACCTGTCTTACAAGCCCTCCAGGTGATTCTAATAAATACTAAAGTCTGAGAACCACAGATTTAGGTTATTGTTTCTTCCATAAGCACTAGTCCAAACAGTAAAAAGGCCAGCTATTATAAGGAAGAAGACTTTGTCAAAGTACTTGCATTATGCAGGATATCTATAAATTTATTTTAAAATTTAAGTTTTATGCATATGATTTGTAATGCTTTTTATATTAGAAAACTGTATAAAATGAATCAGTAATTACCTCTTCTGATATGAATTTCAGTGGTACAAGATGTATATCTTCATGGAAATGTCATCACTATATAAGACAGAACCTAGAAAGGCACCTCCTGTTTCTCACACAAATAGTTGTTTCATATTCAGATTAGATAATAAAACTAAGCTGGGGTAAAAATGGTGTGTGGCTGTTTAGAGAAATCCCACACACAATTGTGAGAAAGTTTTTTGAAAAATAATATATTATATATGGATATGACTGTAGGTGCTTGTATGAAGACTGCAAATTCTCACAGTAAATTCCCACTCAAATACCTTCACCCATTTTAGACATAAGAACAATTATACTTTACCTATCTATCAGTGTGGAGGATCAGAAGGACAGGATCACCCAGGTTTAGTTTTAACCAGTCTATAAAACAGATTTACAAGGGATGTGTTCTATTTTTATGCTTAAAAAAGAAGCAAAAAAAAAATTTAAAATAGCTATAATTTAGAGCAAAATATGATGGAGAAAGGGCTAGTTAATTTTCTTTACAAGACATAAAATTATATGAAATATGATAAAAATGTATGTTCTATTAGCTTAAGGTTTACACATCTTTATTTATCAAATGATAATTTCTCTCCTTTTTTTCTTTCTTCTAGCATTTATCAATTCTTTTTTTTTT
This sequence comes from Chlorocebus sabaeus, assembly GCF_047675955.1. NCBI lineage: Eukaryota > Metazoa > Chordata > Mammalia > Primates > Cercopithecidae > Chlorocebus > Chlorocebus sabaeus. Next base: position 35,589,968 of record NC_132923.1, on the reverse strand, counting down.
TTTTGAGATGGAGTTTTCATTCTTGTTGCCCAGGCTGGAGTGCAATGGTGCCATCTCGGCTCACTGCAATCTCCGCCTTGCGTGCTGGGGTGATTCTCCTGCCTCAGCCTCCCCAGAAGCTGGGATTACAGGTGCCTGCCACCACGCCCAGCTAATTTTTGTATTTTTAGTAGAGACGGGGTTTCACCATGTTGGCCAGGCTGGTCTCGAACCTCTGACTTCAGGTGATCCACCCGCCTCGGCCTCCCAAAGTGCTGGGATCACAGGCGTGAGTCACCGCGCCCAGCCATCAGTTATCAATTCTTAAAAGGCAGCACTGTCACAAGCTTGTCCAATCCGCCTTATTTTGTGGTTGTTTTTCTGTTTTGTTGTGTTTTAGGCTTTTAGCAGCCTGAAGCCTTGGTTTTTAGTTTCTGTCTCTAGTGATAAGCAGAAAAGAGGGAAGAGGAAGCAGCTTTACTGGCTCAACCAGCAACAGAAACTAAGATTTCTCTCCCTTGGACACCCGCAGAAGGGAAGAATACTGGACTAGGGATCAAGAGTTTTAGCTCCATCTATGCTACCACCTACCTGAATGACCTTGGGAACATATTTTGGCATCATTTTCTCCATCCCTATAGCATTCTTTGTAGCACTAACACTTTATGGTTTTATGAATAGCATTCAACTTACTCCAACACAGAAATGTTCAGAAGGGTTTCAAAATGTAAAAAAAGACTTGAATGGGCAAGGTTTTTTAAAAGTATGCATTTTGGGCAAAAAAGCAAAATTCCATGCTAATTTAAACATAACAACTAAGAGCAAGTGGTGAATATTGTCAGGTCAATCATTTATACTTTTTCTCTAGTTCTTCACAAACACAGGCAACATTTTGACATAAAAAGCCAGTATTAGTCAATTAAATTGAACTATTCTCTCCAAGTCATACAGAAAATATAGTCCTCTAAAGCTATAGACATAGAATTGGTGCCTGATGCTAACATATCTTCTTGAAAGTATCTATTTTTAAATTATGCGTTTCAGGAAGACACACTGGGGAATACTTTATTTCATAGATTCTAAGATGCATGTTGTTTTCCTGTTATGATATATCTGAAAATAGGACTATGTCTTAACAATCGATGATGTCTTAAAACCACTGTTAGCCAAGCAGCAGTCATAGTTGTCATGGATTATCCATGTGTGAACATCAGAATACAAACACCAAGCTTGGAAAATGAATGTCAGTAGCTAAGAAGTAAATCTTGGAAACAATTGTGGGGCACTCTAACCCCTTAGAACCAAGACTGTTGGACACAAAAATGACTAACTTTATACATCAATAACTGCAAATCTGGTTTAAAAGCCTACATCCCTGGCGTTTAGCTTTTATACTGATTCCACTAAGAAATGCAGCATCACAATGCTCTTGACAGCACACAAAACAATACTGTATGAAACATCATGGCCCTCGACAATGCTGAGTGAGTCATTTGGATTAGTTTATATTTTCCTTTTTATGTAAGTACAAGTTGGATATAAGGTTAAAACAATTTTCTAGTTAAATCTAAATGTTCTACTCCAATAAGGTGGAAAACCTAGCATTAAAAAAATTAGTGTTAAAAAATTCAGAATATGTATATAAGTAGTCTAGTATCAAATAATAGTATGTTTTATGATTCATAAAATACAAATAAACGTATTTTCAATTTGTGGAAAAATAAAACCTTTTTGTTTAATTCCACTGAAAAACCTCCTTTGTTGCATTACCTGTAAACCACAGCAGCCTACAGCATTCATTATGGAGGCATTGTGAATAACTCTATAAGGAATTCCCAGCTTTGTTGCTCTTAGAACAAGATCACTGTGTGTTGTAGCCCTGTAGTGAGAAAAGATTAGATTGGATTAAAGCAAACAACACTTTCAAGACAGTAAAGCTATAATATTTCCTAAGTTCATGTCAATTAAAGAGACAGGAGCACTGCATTTCTTCAAATTCTTCTACACACCTGCATAAGGCTTTCATCTGAGCTTTTTAGCAAGAAAATGCAAGACTAAACATGCCCTTCAAAATGTTGAGTTGCTACTATAACACTCCGAAAGCAGCCTTGGCTGTTTTCTTTACTTGCCTTTACTTGCCCTTTGTCCTGTAAATACCCGAAAAAGACATCTAAGAAATATAAGCTCAGCAACTTAACTCTTGAGCAGCAATTCTTAAGCTCTTTGGTCTCAGAGCCCTTTTAAATTCTTAAAATTACTGCTCTAAAATTCTAAATTAGGGCACAACTAGAATCACTGCTCTATTTTGAAGGCTTTGTTTTTGTATTTAAAATATAAGGCAGAATATACAGATACACCATGAAGATACTGCAAGTTTGGGTCAAGATAACCACAATAATGTAAATATTAAAATATAGTCAGCCACATGGATTATTTTAGTTTCTTATACATATAAAAGTTATGTTTATACTAAACTGTAGTCTGTTAAGTGTGTAATAACATCATGTCCAGAAAATGTGCACATCTTAGTTTAAAAATACTTTATTGCTAAAAAATGCTAACAATCATCTGAGCCTTCAGTGAGTCGTAATCTTCTTGCTAGTGGATGGTCTTGCCTCCATGTTGATGGCTGCTAACTGATCAGGGTGGTGGTTGCTGAAGATGGGGGTGGCTGTGACAATTTCTTAAAATAAAACAATGAAATTTGCTGCATTGATTGACTTTTCCTTTCATGAAAGATTTCTCTGTAGCATGCAATGTTGTGTGATACCATTTTACCCACAGTAGAACATCTTTCAAAATTGGAGCCAGTATTCTCAAACCCTGCCAGTAATCTAATCAACTCAGTTTATGTAATATTCTAAATCCTGTGTTGTCATCTCAGCAATGTTCACAGTATCTTCATCAAGAATAGATTTCATCTCATGAAACCACTTTCTTTGTCCGTCCTTAAAAAGCAACTCTTCATCTGTTCAAGTTTTATCCTAAGATTGGAGTAATTCTGTTGTATCTCAGACTCCACTTCTAATTTTAGTTCTCTTGCTATTTCTACCATATCTACAGTTACTGCCTGCAATGAAGTCTTGAAGTCCTCAAAGTCATTCATGAGGGTTGGAATCAACCTCTCCCAAACTGCTAATAATGTGGATATTTTTACCTCCTCTCATGAATCATGAGTATTTTAAATGACATCTAGAATGGTGAATCCTTTCTGGAAGTTTTTCAATTTACTTTGCCCAGACTCATCAGAGAAATCACTATCTAGGGCAGCTATAGTCTCACATAATGTATTTCTTAAATAAAAAGACTTGAAAGTCAAAATTACTCCTTGATCCATGAGCTGTAGAATAGATGTTGGGTTAGCAGGCATAAAAACAACAGTAATCTTCTTGTACACTGCCTGAGCTCTTGGGTGACCAAGTGCATTATCAATGAGCAATAATGTTTTGAAAGAAATCTATTTTTTTGAGCAATAGGTCTCAAGGGTGGGTTTAAAGTATTCAGTGAACCATGCTGTAAACAGATGTGCTGTCATTCAGGTTTTCTTGTTCCACTTACAGTACACAGGGAGAACAGATTTAGGTTAATTCTTACAGGCCCTAGGATTTTCATAAGATTATATATCTGAGCAATGGCTGCAACCTAGAGTCACCAGCTGCATTAGCCCTACCAAGAGTTAGCCAGTCCTTTTAAGTCCGGCATTCACTTCTCCTCTCTAGCAATTAAAGTCCTACAAGGCATCCTCTTCCAATAGAAGGCTGTTTCATCCACACTGAAAATCTGTGAAGTGATTCATCAGTTATCTTAGCTAGACCTTCTGGATAACTTGTTTCCACATTTTGTTATCCATAAAAGCTCACACATTTATGTTATAGAGACAACTTTTTTCCTTAAACTTCATGAACCAATCTCGGCTAGCTTGGAACTATATTTCTGCAGCTTCCTCACCACTGTCAGCCTTCACAGACTTGAAGAGAGTTCGGGCCTTGCCCTGGATTAGATTTCAGCTTAAGGGAAGATTGTGGCAGGTTTGATCTTCTATACAGAATACCAAAACTTTCTCCCTATCAGCAATAAGTCTGTTTTACTTCCTTATCATTTGTGCATTTGTAAGAGTAGAACTTTTAATCTCCTTTAAGAACTTTTCTGGCCGGGCGCGGTGGCTCACGCCTGTAATCCCAGCACTTTGGGAGGCCGAGGCAGACGGATCACAAGGTCAGGAGATCAAGACCATCCTGGCTAACGCAGTGAAACCTCATCTCTACTAAAAATACAAAAAGTTAGCCGGGTGTGGTGGCAGGTGCCTGTAGTCCCAGCTACTCGGGAGGCAGAGGCAGGAGAATGGCGTGAACCCGGGAGGTGGAGCTTGCAGTGAGCCGAGATCACACCACTGCACCCCAGCCTGGACGACAAAGTGAGACTCCTTCTCAAAAAAAAAAAAAAAAAAGAAGTTTTCCTTTGCATACATAACTTGGCTGTTTGGTGAAAAAGGCCTAGTTTTCAGCCTATCTTGGCTTTCTTTTTCAAGACAGAGTCTCGCTATGTCACCCAGGCTGGAGTGCACTGGAGCGATCTTGGCTCACTGCAACCTCCACCTCCCGGGTTCAAGTAATTCTCCCTACCTCAGCCTCCTGAGTAGCTGGGATTACAGGCACCCGCCACCATGCCCAGCTAATTTTTGTATTTTTTAGTAGAGACGGGGTTTCGCCATGTTGGCCAGGCTGGTCTTGAACTACTGATTTGAGGTGATCTGCCTGCCTCAGTCTCCCAAAATGCTGGTATCACAGGTGTGAGCCACTGCACCCAGCCTCTTGGCTTTCTATATGTCTTCCTCACTAACCTTAATCATTTCTAGCTTTTGATTCAAAGTGAGAGACATGTGACTCTTTCACTTGAACACTTTGAGGTCATTGTAGGGTTACTAATTGGCCTAACTTCAATATTGTTGTGTCTCTGGTAAAAGGGAGGCCCAAGGAGACAGAGAGAGAGTTGGGGGAATGGCTGGTTGGTGGGAGCAGTCAGAACACACACAACATTTATCAATTAAGTTCACCATTTTATATGCACTTGGTTTGTGGCAACCCAAAGCACAATAGTAACATCAAAGATCACTGATCACAAATGACCATTAACAGATGTAATAATGAAAAAGGTTGAAATATCACAATAATTGCCAAAATGTGACACAGAGACAGGAAGTGAGAACATGCTGTCAGAAAAAGTGGCACCAACAGGATTGCTCAATGCAAAGTTGCCACAAACCTTCAATTTTTAAAAAATGCAATGTATGTGAAATGAAATAAAGCAAAACACAATAAAACAAGGTATGCCTGAGAATAAATTTTCACAGCTTGTCACTCAGTCTTTATATGAGAGTCCTATCTCATATTATATTGGATTTTATACTTGTCTAGCAGTCATTTTATTTATAACTGTTTTCATTTGGTTACTGTGTATAATTAGGATGTGTGTATGCACATGTACATGTGTGTGCGTATCTGACCTGCTGTCTTTCCTTTTTTAAAATAAATCTCAAGATTATAAGTAGGTAGATTGGAGTAAAGAGAGAATATAGATAAATATGAACATAGTGAAATGTAACCCCTTATCAATTTAGAACTGCATTTTAAAGACATTTTTCCCTCTTGATAAAAATTCCAGGCCCTACTGGGTAAAGCAACATTAGCATGTCTGAGAAATCACATGCAAACAAGCAGAGCCTGTCGACTGGTCAGTGCATACCAAGTAGGAAGATCAAGGGCTTTCACCCCATGAAGCAGTCAGATATATATTAACAAATGCCCACCAAGGAAGCTTGTTTTTAATCACATACATAAAATAAAACTAGTATGAAACATAATCATTAATTTGATTTCAAATAAGCTTTAAAAAAAATGAATATCAATTATAATTTTTTTAAATATCACCTTCAACAGAATCTCACTACTTAACATTAAGAGTAAAGAAAACTAAATTACTTACTTGGTGAGTTATTTAAGTACATGAAAAAGAAAAACTGGTTCAAAATTACATCTCTATCACAAGTTTATTTAAAATGAGTAGACACATACATACACACACACACACATTTACTATTTCTAGGTATATGGCTCTATCTAAAATCATATATGTGTATATGTATGTATGCTCAGAAATAGTAATAAATCTGTAATAATATGCTTGTTACTTGAAATTGTTCTAAAGGCAATTTCAAAAAAGGAGACCCAAAAATGTTTTGATTAATGGAATCGATAAAAGTACACAAAGGTGGCCAATTTGAATATACAAAATTTGATTTTTTTTGTTTTTTTTTTTTGAGATAGAGTCTTGCTCTGTTGCCCAGGCTGGAGTGCAGTGGCACAATCTCAGCTCATTGCAACCTCCACCTCCCAGGTTCAATCAATTCTTCTGCCTCAGCCTCCCGAGTAGCTGGGATTACAGGCACCTGTCACCACACCTGGCTAATTTTTTGTATTTTTAGTAGAGACGGGGTTTTGCCATGTTGCCCAGGCTGGTTTCGAACCTGTGAGCTCAGGCAATCCACCCACCTCAGCCTCCCAAAGTGCTGGGATTACAAACATGAGCCACCGCACCAGCCGGTATGTTTGTTTTAAATGTTATAGTGCCTCCCTTTTTGACGTAAGTATGGCTGGTGGTCCAGAAATTCAGTAATGTTTCCAATGATATAGTGAAAATGATGTTTTCATGAACTATGGAAGCACTAACAATTGGCACTATCCTTTTGAAAAATAATTGACAACATGCTTTTTGCTAGAAAATCTCCATGTCCACACTTTTTGATATTTTATTCCTAAAAAAACCTATTTTGGAGGATCTACCATAAGGAAACAATCTAAAATATGGGGATAAAGAAGTGGGAGGGAGGAAGGTATTATATACATAAATTTATACGTGACAGCTTTATTTATATTGAAGAAAAATGGACTACTAATAATGCTGACATTGATTTTATAGTTATTAGGTGCCAAGCACTGTTCACATTCATTACATGGAAATGGAAGCAGTCACACAGCCTACATCAGGACATATTATCTGTACATGTATGCCGCTAAGGAAAAGGCATACAACATAGGGATAAAAATTATGTATTCATTATAATAATATAGTTACAGAGCATACTGAAATACAGAATGGAATAATAAAACAGAACCATCATTAGAGACAGTGTGTTTAATAAAGACTTCTTCTGCAGAGATTTAGGGATAGAATGTTTGAGACCGTCAACTATCATAATGATTAAGTTCTATTGATTTAGTATTTTTTTAGACTCATTTACTTTCTTTGTGTGATCTATTTCCATACTCCTTTCAATGACCTGGGTAGAAGAACAAAGATGAGACTACATGAACTTACTTTACCATGACTTTTAATTGTCTTCAAGAACTTCATATTGTTGGAGATGGACAGTGCTGATAATTGCACAACCATGTGAATGTACTTCGCATGCCACTGAACTGTACACTAAAATGGTTACAATGACACATTTTGTCATGTGTCATTTTACCATTTTAAAAATATTGAAAAAAAGAATTTAAGATTCACCATCTTAAACAATCTTCTCTTTTTATATATTTTATTTAAATAAGAAGGGGTCTTAAAATTAAATAAGGGGTATTTTTGGCTGATATCTAAGAATTTCAATGCCTTGCTGCCGTCTATATTCCTTACCTGATTTCTCCTCCATTTAATCCACTCAAATTCCAATTAAAATTACACATTCCCCACCATGCCATTTTCAACTATTACATCCTAACAATAATCTGCTGTTAAATAAAAAATAACTGCAGTACAGTAAATATTCCTTAAATCTGAATTTAAACACAAGGTTATATATGATGAATCACTGAGAAACAGCAAATTAAAGGAGTCTAAAATGAAAAAAAAAAAAAAAAAGGCATTCCTGAATAAAACAGGAATGAAACAGGTAGCATCTGAGCTGTACACTAATTTTATAGTACAATTAGGTATAATTAGGAACTGAGAAGAACTGTTTTAAGGAAAAAGCTTGAGCAAAGAAATGGGGGAAGAATATTATAAAACACTTATGAAATGGAAAGTTGCACAATTTGGTTTCTAGCATAGCAGTTACAGTAGCTAGAGAAAAAAGAAAGACTTCAAGATTTAAGGTCATGAGAAGTCACTGAAGGTTTCTGAGCATAGGAGCAATTACATTAAGGTACTTTCTCTATACCTCAGTTTTTTCATTTATATGAGCATTCTTCCTTCTACCTTTCTCCTGACCCACCCCATAATCTCTATCTGTTGAACCCTAGCCAGACCCAGCTCAGGTTCCAACCCCTCCATAAAACCACCACTAATCAACTCCAAACATCGTGTCTTTAAATTCATACACATACTTCTATCCTCATCTTACAGTCAAACTTTCAGTATTATATTGAAGCTATTCAGTCCTTCCTTTTTGAAACAGTCTCTTTTCCTGGTTTCTGTGACAACATACTCTCTTGCTTTTTCTCCCTCCTCCTCTGGCTCTAGGTACACAATGAAATTCCAAGGTTTCCTAGGGCTATCCTAGGTCCTCTTCTTTTCCCATTCTTCTCTCCTAAGCTGATTCTATTCATTCCTCCAGCTTTAAACACCATAAACATACTGATGACTTCGAAAGTCATTTATCTAGGATGACCTCCCACCCCCAAGCTCTAGCAGCAGCTAACTGCCTACTTGACATCTCAAAGTTAACATATTTCCAGAACCAATTCTTGTTTCTCCAAATCCTGTTCTTTACCAGTTTTCAAGTGACACTATCAACCACTCATTTATAAAGCTAGAATCCTGGGAGTCAGATTTACTCCTTTCCTTTTCCTTATCTACCACATCCGGATATCTTGGCATTCTTCTTCTAAATATGTTCCCATCTTTTTCTCTTTTCCACCCAAAACATTCCTGCCTCCCTGAAATCCATTTACCTAAGCATTTAGAGTGATCTTTTAATGCTAATCAGATGTTGACTTTTTCTGCTTTGAATCCTGCAAAAGTTTACCACTGTATTTAAATTAAATTCCTAGTCCCCTCCAAGGTCTTACATGGTCCTTATGTTCCTTAAATCTGTGATATAAATCTCAGGTAACCAGCTGTAGACAAAAAACTCTTCTGTTTGACTTGACATTAGAGATTGATGATGCTCGACTGGGCAGTAGATGCCCATCTTCATGGTAATGACAAAGAACAGGGTTCCCAATGGGTATAAGAAATTGAAATCAGAGACTTGATAAACGATAAATTCAAGGCAAGCAAAGTGACGGCAGTATTGCCAAATGGTAGATGATTACGAAAGGGAAAAAAAAAAAACCCAGGGCAAAAGAAGTCAAAGATGCTTGAAATTATCAGCAGCAAATGGCAGGCGTGACTTTTGATAATGTAATGAACTGTAATGAACTATTTAATAATGATATACCAGTTAAGGCATTTGTTGCCCTACATGACCTTCTAAAACAGCAGAAGCAATGATACAAACTTTACAGTTGGCACTTGATAATACAGTGATACATATGATGATATATTTACCAAGTAGCTTTTCTTCATTAATCTCAAAGATCATGGAAGTTTCAACTACAACATTTTAGATAGAGCTTAAATAAATAGAGTTCCTGGCAGGTAAGTTTTAAATGCAATAGAATAATTCTTACTGATTAAAAAAAAGTAAATGAGTTAAAAACTCAAAACTCTCTGCCTTAACTTACCCAAACGGATCGCCAACCACAAGGAACGCAACATCACTGATATCAGCATCCTTTAAAATATTATCTGCTTCTTGTTCCACTTCTTCTCTATCAGCAAGAATCAATTTTCTTCCGTAAAACTCTTCCTACAGATATAAGTCCAATATCAAGATAGAGAGACAGCAGGTGACCATTCTAACACACACACACACACACACACACACATACACACACACTGTTTGTTTGGGACTGGTGCATATCTTGGCAACCGCCCAAACACAGATCGTTCAATACAACTCATCAGTGAGCCAGTACTTTATATCATATTGCAATTAAACTCTGTCTTTGGGGCTGTCTTAATATCCCAAAGGACTTCTAAACATCTGAGGCTTTTTGCATTTTTAATTTATTTCTAAATTTGGTTCTAAAGGCCAAGTAGAACACTATAGGATGAATACAGAATATGTACACACATGAGCCCTACTTCAGAAACATGATGTAATATGGAATAAATATATTAAACAATAAGTTTAAACAAACATGGTGGTTTAGCTTTTATTAAATTTTCAGTGGTTAAACATATGGAAACTCAGCTAAAAAAAAAAAGGCAGCACCAATGAGAAACAATAGAAAATTAGCTGTTTACAGAACTAGTGAACATTCCTACATAAATACAGAAGACAGTAATTTAAAAGTATATTCCTTAGTTTCTGCTAAAAAGGCAGAGTTGCAGGAGCAATAACTGAATTCTAAATATGTAGGAAGTTTGCAAACAAACTGCTTTGTGATTTAATTCCCTACAGCTCAACTCTAGAGAACAAATCCAGTAGAGAGTGAGCTAGTAAGCTAGTAGTCATCTGATAGTGGTTACAGGCTGTTATGCAAGATCATGAATCCTTTTTTTTTTTTCATTTCATCAGCCAGTACAGAATGAAGAGGCATGAATCTTAAAACTGATTTCCTGAGAAGTAATAAGTAATTCAAATGGAGTAAAACTGGATGCATAGATAAATAATATGGTTTCTTACATACTGAGAACTTTGAGTGAGTTATTAAAAGTTGTAAGGATTGCTGTAGTGCAATGGTATCTGGTACTCAATAATATCTGTCAAACAAACGAGTACATGAATAAATTATTAAGCAGGGCAGGATCCAGCATTGACCATTTTGCTTGAATCCTACCTTCTCTGTAGGTGTTCTGTGAAGTGACACTTTGTGTAGCTATTATCTATCCTTAAGAATACAGAGACACAGTACAGTGTAGAGGTCAAGAGTGGCAGACCTCGGCTGGGCGCAGTGGCTCTCACCTATAATCCCAGCACTTTGGAGGCCGAGGCAGGTGGATCACCTGAGGTCAGGAGTTTGAGACCAGCCTGGCCAACATGGTGAAATCTCATCTCTACTAAAAATACAAAAATTAGCCAGGCACAAGGGCACACGCCTGTAATCCCAGCTACTCAGGAGGCTGAGACAGGAGAATTGCTTGGATTCCCACTTGACAAATGAAGAAACTGAGGTTCAGAGAAGTTTGGAAATGTGACCATTGACAATTTCTATTTCTGAACACTTTTGTGCCACGTACCATAGCTAAGAACCTATGCTAAGACCTATGCTCAACACCTAAAGTAGGTGGTTTTTACCCTATTTAGAAAAGTCACTAAAGTTAAAGGACTTGTCCAAGGTCACAATAACATGTAACAAAGCAAAGATAAAACTTTATCCAAACTTTCCTCTATGCCATCCCCTGATATGTCATTCTATCAAACTGCTGTTTTGTTATTTGTCTCTCTTTTCTTGATGGTATTAAGTTCCTTCTACTTTTCCTTAATCACTGATTAGAGAGGCACATTTCTATCATTCTGAGCTTAGATATTTTGGTTCTATCCCAAGAGTGAAAAAATGAGGAAAAAAATTTTTTTTAAATGAAAGTTGGTCTTAGGCTGGGTGTGGTCGCTCATGTCTACATAATCCCAGCACTTGAGGAGGCTGAGGCAGGCGGATCGCTAGAGTCCAGGAACCTGTGACCAGCCTGGGCAACATGGCAAAAACCTGTCTCTACAAAAAATACAAAAAAGTTAGCTGGGCATGGTGGCACCCACCTGTAGTCCCAGCTACTCAGGAGGTTGAGGTGGGAGGATACTAGAGCTCAGGAGGTTGAGGCTGCAGTGAGCCATGATGGCACCACTACACCGTAGCCTGGGCAACAGAGCAAGACTTACTTTCTCTCTCTCTCTCCACGTATATGTATATATCAAAGTTGGTCTTTACACACAACTTTTATTTAAATGCATGGCCAATTCAAGTAGCAGTTCTTAATTCCTTCTTCAAGATGTTAACGTAATCTAAGGCCTAAAAATTTTAAGTCAATTTTTTATTTGGAAGACAGGACAAAGACAATTCTAAAAATCTACTCTCTTCTCCCATAACATACGTATTAATCATTTGATTTACATTCTACTTAGAGTTTGACAATGAACCTGAAGTTGACCCTTCCCCCAAATTTACTGGGCCCTTATGAGGGCCAACTAAATGTATAATACACTAACAAATATTCTGGTTACTTAGTGTATACTCATACAACTGTATACTCATACATTTGTATATATTAAGTCCAGGCTCACTCAATGTATACAAGTGTATCAGTATAAGCCTTATTGGGAGATAGTCTATTTAAGGTAAGATCTCTCTGGATATGATATAAAAAGGCAATCACCATTCCCTATGGACATACTTCAAAGGGGGAAGCTTTCAGCTTGGTTTCTGAATATATAACCAACTCATTAAGGCTGTGTCAGCACCTCATTAGCACTCAACTCAGAAAGGATTTCTTGACTACCTCATGAAATAAGGGGTTTTGATAACTATCCCCCAAGAGTATAAAATGGCTTTCCTATTTACTGGAGAAAGCCACAAAATTAGACTTGTAAAATAGGACAAAGCACCCTTTCATTTTCCAAGTCACTTGGTTGGTGTATAATTTCCATTCTGCTCCTCAGATCATTAATGAAGAAAGGATGCGTTTCAAAGGGTTTAAACAAGCAGACCTGAAAATTCTGTTCAGCTTAGTGTATGAAAATCAGATGTTAGATAGCTTTCTTCCCAGGACGCTGGGGAACGCTCAGCACCTACCAAAGCTTCCTTCCCTACAGTCAGGACTGAGGTGTAGGCTTCTAGATACACTCGACTGCAGCGTCTAACAGCTTCCAGGCCCTTGACTGTGATGTCCTTGGCATCTCCCAGGCCCAAGCCGATGAGATAAAGCATTTCAAACTTCAGGAGAAGAGAGACTGCAAGACGAAGTGGACAGAAAAACCGTCAGTTACACCGAGGGCACCTAAAATCTAGTGATGAACACGAAGGTGACAACCAAAATAGCACAAGAGAAGCGGCAAGTCACAAGGAGGGGTTTGGGAACCTTATGTCACGCTTAAGGACTGGGATAAGAGGTTTTAAACAATCCTACCACTTTTACCGCTTGTTACACAAACCTAGGAGCAGCCAATTACCCGCTGACAGAATCGTACCTAGTTCCCTGGCCTTTCCAAATTCCAAACTACCGCCTTTCCGCAGAAGAAACTACCAAAGCGCCGGCTCCCTGCACCGCAAGGACCCACGCCGCCGGCCTCACCTACGGTGCCGCAAAATGCTGGTGCCTTTACTGCACTTTACGACTAGCGGGAGGGGGCCGGGCTAGCCGCTAGTGGGCTGCAGAGACTAGACCCCCGCTCCACCGGTAGAAACCCGTCGGCCGCTGGGGCAGGGCGGCGAAAGGTCAGTCGGCCGAGAGGAGTCCGTGGAGCACCCCTTTCATTGCCTCAGGGAAAGGATCGGGCGTGCTCACGAGCCCCCTAACCCATGGCTTAAACACCCGCTTCCTAAGCCTGGGTAAGTGCAGTAGCTCTTTGCCGGAGAGAAGCCACGTGGGAGGAAGTCTGGAGGGGCCCTGCGTCCTACTCCTCCTCTCCAGAAACTGGGAGGGCGGGAAGGATTTTCCTGGTATGTCCCCGGATTTGCCCGAGTGCACAGATTTTAATCCCCACTCTCATCCTCCTGTAGTTCAACTAGGTGTCTTCCTGGTGAAGCGTCAGATTGGCAAACCCAGCAGCGAGTGTGCTGATTTCCCAACGAGGCAATGACTCCTCGGGTTTGTCCCCAAGACCTTATGCCTGGAGTGCCCCAAGGATGCTTCATGCACCCTCAGTGTCAGGAATCCCAGATCTTCCTATACCTAAAGAAGTGACCTTTAATAGTGTTCAGGGAGTTCAGACCTCTCAAGTGTTTCTGCTGGGGGAATTCTTATAAAGCTGTTGGTTACATATGATTATGAATAGAGAAGATTTGTTTTGACTGAAAATGCTCTTCCCAGGGTGACCTCATCCAAGTTGAAAAGACAGCTGTCATTGCTTTTCTCAGCAGGCAGTGTTGGTTACTCAGAATTTTCCTCTTGCCTCCCCGGCAATGCCGAACTCTGCTTCCTTGAATCTTGGCTTTTTTTCATTCCCAGGTTCCATCCACATTTTTGCACTTCCTGTCTATAAACTCTTCGTGGCTGGTTTTATCCCCTCTCATTACGTTGATCTATTCCTCACACCACATACACGCCCCAAAAAACTCAAAATGGATCATAGATGTAAATGAAAAACCTAAACCTATACCAGAAGAAAACCTAGGAGGAAATATTTGTGACCTTATTTAGGCAAATATTTCTTAGACCAAAAGCATGATGAGAAAAAATTGACAAATTGGACTTCAACAAAGTAAAAATTTATGCTCTTCAGAAGACTGTTGAAGCCACATGCTGTGAAAATATTTACAAAGCATGTATCTGATGAAGGACTTGTGTGGAGAATATATAAGGAGCACTCAAAAAGCAATAATAAAACAGCTCGTTGTTTAAAAATGGGCAAAAGATTTGAATAGACACCAAAGAAGATACACAAATAACAAATAATCATTTTAAAAGATCCTAAACAAACAAAAAAAGATCCTAAACATCATTAGATATTAGGGAAATAAAAATTTAAATTACAATGAGCTACCACTACCCACCTATTAGAATGGCTTAAGTAAAACAAACAAAACCCCCAAAAAACTGGCTGTTCTCTCAAAATTCCTAGTGTCTCTAATATTTTGCAGATTCAAATTTCAGCCTGCTCTCCAGACTTCCTCCCTCTTGGCTTCTTGTTAACTTTCTGCTGGAAATCTTCACCTAGCTAACCCGGAGTCGTATTCAACACTTCCAATGTTGAATCCATAACCTTCCCCTTCAATTTTGCTTTTCTTTCCATATTAGCTACTTGGATGGAGCGGGGAGTGGGTGAGGACAGTATTGTCATCAACAGATTAACCCCAGCCAGACACTTGGGAGTCACCCCCACATCCAGTCTGTCCTGTCTGCCTGTATATCTCAATGGAAACCATACCCTCTGTCACCATCTTGGTTTTCAGGTCCTCATTTTGTCACTCTTGTAGCTGATCATCATGTCTCCTTCACTCAAGGGAATCAGAGAGTTATAGTTGGTACACAATCTGAAAATATCACACCCCTTCTAGATCCTTCTGAGACCAAGAGAAAGTCCAGGTTTGTTAACATACCCCACAAGATCATTCATGGTGTGGCCACTGCCTACCTTTTTAGCATCAGCTCTCTCCACTCCATACCATGAGCTTTCTCTCCAGCAATACTGAATTGCTTATAGTTCTCTGCCCACAACATGCTGTTTTGTTCCTCTGTGCTGCTGCCTCAGCATAGAATATTGTCTCCCATTCTCTCCTGCCTAGATCACTAATACCCATTCTTTAAGACCAAGCTCAGGAAGCCTTCCCAGAGACCCTCACCCCGCTAAGCTAATTTAGGTTTCTCCTCTATTACAGTATTACTCTACATATACTTACTAACCAATTTATGAGATTTTATATTTGTTCATTTGTGTTTCTTCTTCACCAAACTATTGATTTAGTCAATTCAGGGACTGCATCTTATTTGTATTCTCATCTTTAAGGTTTAGAACTATCCCTCGCACATAAGGTATTAAATGTTTGTTGCATAAATCATTATTATCCACTACTAGCTGAGTTAAGTATTTTTCCATCTTTATTAAATACAGAGGGTGATATGTTTTAAATAACTACCAAAAAGTCATTAATGGAATATCAAACATAAATATGCCTGTCTCAATGCCACTTTAGAAGGTCATTTGTATTGAAAGGCTTGTAACACACAAAACATATAGTTCATATGCACGCTATTGAGTAGGTAAACACATTTTCCAACGTGTTGATCATTTGTGTTTTTTATTTTCAGATTTAAAAAAATAATATTTTCAGATAGATTCATAGCAAAAGGACACTGCCAAAAAGGATGATTAAGTAATCTGAAGAAAGTATGGTTTATCTCCTTTCAGGAAATATATCTGTATTGAAATAAAGTTATTCTGGGTAATCAAGGAAGTGAAACATTGTCTGAAATAACAGTAATAATTTGTTTTTAAGCTTCAAAATTTAGCCGGAGGAACTTAGTTTCACCACGTAGAATTCTTAACAAACAACGCTTTCACCTGCCATTATTTCTCAATAAGAGTGGAAATTTTTTGTACTTTTCTGGAGCTAGACAGATAAAGGGATTATAGTAATCTTTTTTTTTTTTTTTCCTCAGCTCAACAAACATAAGCTGCAAAAGTCTTGCCTATTGGTTTTTGCAGAATTCTTCTGTGGGATTTGACATTTCTCCCTTGCCATTTAAAACAGGTTTCAAATGTGATAATATTTTCCCCAACAATTTGTTGTGAAAAATTTCAAACATACAAAAAGGTTGAAACAATGTCACAGTCAACACCCATATAGCCGCCTCCAAGGTTCTAAAGTTGTTAACATTTTGCTGTTTTTGCTCTATCACTTACTTATCCTTTTACCCAGACATCAACCCCTCTTATTTGTTGATGCATTTTCAGGGAAGTTGTAGACATCAATACACATATTACATTTTGCTTGAAACATAAACTCCTCATCTAGGTAATAGATTAACAAAACATACCTAGGCATATAGCTGATTAAATGATTTCATTGCTTTACCTAATTTAGGCTGGGTTTTGAAAATTTTGCTGTAAAACGGTTTCGAATTAGTTTTTAACAAATATTGTAGTTTTATAATGATAATGAAAGCAGTTAGAGGACAAATTCATTTATGTCAGCAAATTTGTAGTCTCATGTCTAGCAGAAGAGAGATTGATGGTTAAAGAGAAGGGTGATTATAGGACAAAAGAAAAAAGATTTTTAGCCTTTTTTGGCTTCAAGAATAACATGGATAGATTAGACCTGAAGAGTTTTCTACTTTGTGTTCTTGCTTTCAGGTCAGATGATGCCAAGTCATCCCTGAGGGTGAACATTTATGCTTTTACTGAAAGATCTTTAAGATATTTTTATAACCTTTGCGAGTAACTCATTTTCACTGGCAAATTCTTCCTTATATTTGAGACCTACAGGCAGTAGTCATAAAATGTGAGAGAGATGCAGATAGTCATAAGAAGTTAATGCTGATGGCTTTTCCATTCCATTGTCATAAACACATCATATGCTACTTTTATTTTGAAGTAATAACATAGTTGAGTCACTGCATTCCATTATGGACAAGTTATAATTACCCTACATTGAAGAGAAGTCATCCTTCAATTGTCCTGTTTAAGTAGTTTGTCTATTAAAAAGAAGACATCAGGGCGACTGACTAAACTCCATCTGACCTTACTGTGAATAAAGAATATTATTTTATTCTGAAGCTGGTCTTTTAACCTACATGTTCCCAGAGATTGCCTTTGTTAGAGGAAATCTTGATTAATATTTGTAGAACTCAGACTCTGAATTGATTGATAGTCATTATTTTCTAACAATTCACAAATAAGTGATAATTAAAGATAGCATTGCTTTAGGATAAGGACCTGTATTTACTAAGGTTAAAAGATTTGAAGTTACATTATTGTACACTTGTTTACTTAGAGAAAAAGTCACTTTTTATAAACTCAGTGATTTTACATACTCATCCACGCATTATATGTTAATCATATGATGTAAAATGCATAAATAGTAAACAAATCTAGAGCTATTTTCTGTGTCTAATGTGGAAATTTTTATTGTCATTCATCCTAGTTTAATAGATTGAATGAGTAACAATATGGACTGTCATAAAGAAGTCACCTAGAGCCCTGCATTTTTGTGTAAAGTAGCTCCCAGAATGTTCCCTTAAGTGCCTGTGTGTATGTGCATGTATGTGTAAACTTTCTGTGTGTTTCTAACACATTTTTATATATGGCAGTTCCTTCCTCCAAAATCTGTTGCTAAAAAGGTTCAATCAGGGATACATAGTTCATTCTTTTTGCACTTAAAAAAACTACAGTGTCCCTTTAAGTTTTTTTAGGGAAACATAGCTAAACTAGCCAAGATATGGTGGAAGAAGGGGAGTGGTTTCCCTTTCATTCAAAAGCCAGAACATAAAAAGCGAACTACCAGGCTGTATATTAGCCGCACATACATACCCTCACTGTCTACACCACTCCCCTAGTTCTCCAGCCTCACCTCTTCGTCTCTGTCCCCCTGGCCCCTACAGATAGCTGTGTGGCTCTGGCTTTACTTCCTTGAAGTCATTGTTCAGAATTCACTTCCTCAGTGAGGGCTATCTTATGTAAAACTTCAACTGACATTTCTAATCACTTTGTCCTCTCATTTGCCCCTGTAGCATTGCTCACTTTCTAAGACAACTGTATAATTTACTTATTTATTATGACTTTTTTGTCCATGTCCTAAGAATATAAGCACCACAAAGGCAGGATTTTTTGGTCCATGTTATGCTCTAATGTGAAACAAACAGCTAGAACAGTGTTTGATGCTCAGTAAGTATGTATTGAATGAATGAGTATACATCTACACTTGGTAGTAAGTTATAAATAAATTTCTTGAGGAGAAGAACTGAGCAGAGGGGATTTTTTATGATTGTTGAGATCTCACATTTTGGTGTCATTCAGACCGTGTTTTAGTCTAGGCTTTCCACTCGGTGTATTCCTTGCATTCCCTTTTTAAACCTCAGTTACTTCTATAAAATAGGGATAATAGTAACATCTTTCATGGGATTACTGTGAGGATAAATGAAAAAATACTTAAAAAGAGCCAAGCATACTTTCAGACAACTAGTAAAGACTCAGAAAACATTGGCAAATATTGATATAGAGCTTGAAGTTAATTTTAGAGTTATCTACAGTGTCTGTCAGATTATAATATGAAAGTCAAGTCCACCCAGATTGGTTCTCATTCTTTTCCCCATTCACAAAAGTTCTATGAATCATTTACATAATTCAGTAATTATAGACCAATCCACTAAATAGTTTATTGATTGACAAAAGTCATCTTAAGCAAACATTATTATTATTATTATTATTATTTTTTTTTTTTTTTTTGAGACGGAGTCTTGCTCTGTAGCCCGGGCTGGAGTGCAGTGGCCGGATCTCAGCTCACTGCAAGCTCCGCCTCCCGGGTTCACGCCATTCTCCTGCCTCAGCCTCCGGAGTAGCTGGGACTACAGGCGCCCGCCACCTCGCCCGGCTAGTTTTTTGTATTTTTAGTAGAGACGGGGTTTCACCGTGTTAGCCAGGATGGTCTCGATCTCCTGACCTCGTGATCCGCCCGTCTCGGCCTCCCTAAGTGCTGGGATTACAGGCTTGAGCCACCGCGCCCGGCCGCAAACATTATTATTTTAATATTATACTCTGAGGTAATCTGAGAGAGACTGTCTTCATTTCAATTATTCTGTCATTGAGTTCAACACTATAGACTTTGTTGGCACCAAATAAATGTTGTCTGGCAATTTGTTAAAACTTAAAGTAGAACTTAAAGGAAGTGGAGCCAAATGTGGTGGTTTACAGCTGTATAATCCTAGCACTTTGAGAGGCTGAGGAGGAAGAATCACTTGAGCCCAGGAGTTCGAGACCAGTCTGGCCAACATAGCAAGATTTTGTCTCTACTAAAAATAAAAATAAAAAAGTTAGCTGGGCATGGTGGCGTGCACCTGTAGTCCCAGCTGCTCAGAGCTTGAGGCAGTAGGATTGCTTGAGCCCAGGAATTTGAGGTTGCAATGAGCTGTGATCACATCACCACAGTAACCTGGGTGACAGAGTGAAACCTTGTCTCAAAAAAAAAAAAAAAAAAAAAAAAAAAGCGAATGGACTTTTCTTCTTAGAAGTTTAGTAAACAAAATCTGCTAGTTAGCAGAGAAAATGTTCATTTGGGAACTGAATTCTTTTTTAAAAAAATTTTTTTAGATGCCCAACAACAATAAAAAGAATCATTATGTTGTGTGATACCTTCATATAATACAATGCTATACAGCAATCAAAAAGAGTGAATTACTGCTACATGAAACAACCTGGATGAATATCACAGAAATGGGATATAGCTTACATAAAGCAAAGTCCACCAGATTTTAAGTATACAATTTGATGAGTTTTTACTTATGTGTATAACCATGTACCCATTATTCTGATAAAGATATGGAACATTTCTGGCATCCCAGAAGGTTCCCTTTTGTCCTCTCCCAGTAAATGCCCTCCCCTCCCCAAAGTAACCGAACCACTATTTGACTATAAATTAGTTTTGGCTATTCTTATACATGGAACCGTATAAAATGTACCATTTCGCATCTGACTTCCTTGGCTCTGCTTTACTCGTCCGTGTTCTGTGTAGCAGTCATTCATTCTTTGCTGAATAGAATTCTGTTATTTGAATGTACTACTATTTATCTTTATTTTTGATGGATGTTTAAGTTTCAGTTTAGGGCTAATATGAATAAATCTGCTATGAACATTGTTGTATCTGTCTTTTGTTAGACGTTTAAGTATTCATTTCTGTTGAGTTATATTACCTAGGAATTGAAATTGCTGGATTATAGGATATATGTTTTCACTTTAACACATTGTGCCAAACAGTTTTCCAAAGTGTTTGTACTATTTACATTCCCGCCAGCAATGGATGCAAGTTCCAGTTGCTCTGTATCCTTGCCAACACTTGGTGTTGTGAGTCCTTTTAATTTTAGTGGGTGTATAGTGATATATCATTGTGGTTTTAATTTGCGGCTCTGTGGTGGTTAATGGTGTCAGTTGCTTCATATGTAATTTTTTTCAGTTATTTTAAATTTTCAGTTATTTAATTTTTCAGTCATTTTCTTTATTCTTCAATATGAATAAAATCAATATCACTTTTTGTATTGGATGAAAGTGCTTTTAAAGTCAGTATTAATTGAAACCTCTTCAAAGTCAATTTATTTATTTTTTAAGACAAAAATATTTCTTCCACCACAGTGATATTTAAATGTGGAATCTATACTTGTAGTTGAGTAAATTCATTTGTGAATAAGATACTTCCTTTAAAGGGGTCTTAATAGATTCACTAATAAACATGTGTGAAATATGTTTTAATGTATAAAAAGCACTTAGTGCCTGAAACATAGTAAGTGCCAAAGTTTTTTTTTTAAATAATTAAAATGTACTTAAAAAATTATATATATTGTTTTGCCTGGAGA
Organism: Chlorocebus sabaeus; assembly: GCF_047675955.1. NCBI lineage: Eukaryota > Metazoa > Chordata > Mammalia > Primates > Cercopithecidae > Chlorocebus > Chlorocebus sabaeus. Next base: position 35,568,734 of record NC_132923.1, on the reverse strand, counting down.
GAATACCTGTTGTCAGGACTCCCACTTCTCATTCTGCCTCTGCTGCCAGTTACTATGTGGGTTTGGACCGTTTTTTGCTATCAGGAACATGAATGCTTTTAGTTAGATGATTTCTAAGTCACCTTGTAGGATTCAGTAGCTTCCTTTGGGGTTAGAATAGAAAGAGCACTAGACCAGTAATTAGCCAATGTAAGCTATTTACACTTGTGGACCTTTGCTTTGCTTCATGACTCAAAACCCCAATAAGAAGTGTCTTTCCCTTCCTCCTCCTTTTCTACCCTTCTTCCTTTAATAGATTTTGATATAAAACTGCAAACAATACAGTAATTCCTTAAACCTGGAAATTAGCATAACCAATATAAATTTTTTTAAATGTTAAGTTGTTACTAAATTTTGTACACTAATAAACTGTGTAGACCTTGAGTTATTCTTCACATGACTGTACTTCACTGTAAGTACAGTGATTTTCTTCGTGATAACTAGAAACTTTTTCAACCAAAGTTAAATTGATATCTATATCAAGTTGCAGAATTTTCACAGATTTAATTTTCTCAGAGTGATTTTGGTTTGTATTTCTAAATCCTGGGTAGTCATAGAATATGATTCACCCTAATCTTATTTCCTTACATTTTGCTTTATTTTATTAGGGTCTTTTGTTTTTTTTTTGCAGTAATATGTTCTATTGTATGCTTTTAGTAGCATTTTTTTTTTCCAGCAATTTTTACATCTTACTATCAGAGCTCATTACATATTCTGATAAAGGCTTATTGGGCTTGAGACTCAAACTCATACAGATTCTATTTTAATCTTATCTTTGCTTCTGGCTATTGCCTGTCTTCTGGTGTTCACTAAAATTTGATGAAATCCTATTGTATCAAAATATTAGTAGTAGTATTAGTGGTATCAAAAATACTGTTTTCTCCATGCATACCAATTGCAGAAGCAGTGAATAGCAGTGGTTAAAAACCTGGACTATAATGTCATGGGCTTTAGAGTCAGACTACAGAATTTGAATTTTGGCTTCTCTTACTAGCAATGTGACCTTAGGAAAGTTCTTGAACCCTTAGTTATATTGCCTGTAAAATACAGATAATAAAGGCACTTACAGGACCATCATGATGATTAAATGAAGTAATACTTATAAACAGTGTCTTTGAACAGTGTTTTGCACTTTGTAAGTGTTCTATAAATGTTAGTGATCGCTATAAATATTACCTTTAGGGTTTTGTGAAGATTAAATGTGATAAGTAAACTGTATATCAAAAGGCCTGCAATATAGTGCACAATTAACATTAGCTAGTATTACTACCAAAAATATTCTCTAGCTCGCTGGTTTTACAGAATTTCTATGTGGTCTAGGTAAAATTGCAGTTTAGGACTGTCATCCATCCCCCTTGACACCAAACAAAAAGTGAATTTGTAATTAGAATATTTAGTACTCAGAAAACATGGACATCCAGGCTAAAGCTCAAAGCTTTAAAAAATTATAATGTAGCTGAAATGTTATTTGCAATGAAAGGAAACAGAAAGTGGTATTAGTAATTTTAAAGATAATTTTTTTCTTGAATAAGGTGTGATGTTTAGTTCCTAATAATCTTGTCCTGTGACCAGTTAAACCCATCAGTAGGTTGAAGGTGTTCAGGGCATGGTGATCTGAGACTGAGGCCAGTCACTTTCTTAGAGAAGCTATAAGAAATCCTATCTAGAAATTACTTAGTATCACACTAATTTTGATATTTGCATCACTTAGATGTTATTTACTTTCCTGTTATCTGTGCTCCTGTCTGGCCTCCCTGCCATCTCAGTAACAGAGTTCCTTGCTTTATTCCTAGTCATCAGGACCTGCATCTCTGCCTTGTTATTTCAAGAGGTTGAACCTTGCTACTGATTTCATTCTGAGAGACTTAAATTCTTGCCTTGGCCCCATCTCCCCATGATTGGGTTCCCTTTTACAAAGCTAGGCTCCCACAAAGGTGGACACTCACCTATCTGAAATTGCCAGGGTCATTGTGCACTTTTGAACAGGTGTAGGCACAACTTCAAGAGGTACCATTCACAGATGACATACAGCTGCCCAACTGTACGTGGTGGCTCAGTGGCCGGTTGCCTGTTTCTCGAACTATGGTTGATCACCTGCTCTGTTCCTGCTTGATGGTCTTCATTAGACAGCACATGCTGAGATTCTTGCCCCAGTGTTTGTGGTCTTCAGTTTTTTTAATTATGTGATCTCACCTGCTTTTTATCTTGCTTCTGGTTAATTTATCTCAAATTTCATGACCATTCATTGCTCAGTGTATTGCCTCTACCCGGGAATACTTCCCTACTTTATCTCATAGGAATCATCCTTAGAATTCTAGTTCAGAACCCTCTCATCTGTAGTGTTTTCCCACCTCACATAAACTGCAAATTTTTTTCTTATTTTGATTTTCTTTAATAATCTGTTGCTATTGTGTGTTTTTCTTAAGTAAGACTATAGATTTTAAGGGCAAGGTCAATGTTTTATCTTTATATTCTCTGTAACTCCTGCATGGTGTTCTGCTCATAATAGATGTTAAATGAGTATTCATAGAATGTCTTGATGAAAGTGCTACTTAACAAAAGGAGGCAAGTCAAGGTGTGCTAATGAACTGAGAAAAGAGAGGCTAGAAACAAGGAAAGAGACTTGATAAACTATTGCAGCGATCTGTACCTGAGGTGATAGTAAGTCTTGCGTATTCTCAGTGACAAAAGAAGTTGAGATGTGTTAATAATATAAATTAGTGGGGATGACCATGAACATAATTAAATGGGAGAAGGAAGGAAAGGGATTGATTAAAGCCAGAGGATGATGCAAACTGGATCCTACTTCTTACTTTTAGAAGTTTATATCAAATGTCAAGAAATAAAAGTAAGTTCAAATTTAAATTAACAGTATTCTACATTCAGTTTAATAATGTTCAAAACCGCAAAGAAATGGATCCTAAGAAAACTCTCATTTAGTCTTTGTGGAGCTGTCATAATATTTGATGACTATAAATGTAAATTCCATTTAATGGTGAAATTTCAACAAAACTGAAATGAGCTATGGGATTTTTCTTTCACAAACAGATAGACAAATAGGCAGAGAGAGTTGAGATTATTACTCATTTTTGAAAATCATTTGAAATACTTTTATACTCCCTTCCCAAAAAGGCTTTTGAAAGCTAGAGTTATTTTTGGAGCATCACATTTTGACAGATTTTTGCACATTCTTCAGTGGTCATCACATGTAGAGATTTAGCTTGATTCCTTGCACAACTAACTTGAAGTCTTCTGATACCTAATTGACCTTAATTGTGCCTTGTTCAGTCCAACAAATGCTTACTATCTATCATGCATAAGGCTATGTGCTTTTTGTTCCCAGGGATAAAAAGAAACATAAAGCACTATTTGTACCACCTAGGGATTATATTCAAATGAAGAACACAGCACACCTGTGCTCTATAGGGATATCACAATATGTACAGTGATACCTGCTGTAATAGAAGTGCAAGCAGTAAGGCAGAAAAGGAGGAAAAGATTAATTAAACTGGATACTGTTCTAATAGCTTGATCTAATCTTATTGTTTATAATATCTAGGTAACACATGGAAGCTATTTCTGGATTCTTGATGATTTAGAAGACTCACCACAAGATCACCAAAGTTTATTTATGTCATGGTTTAGAGAGACTAACTTGGTATAATGTTGTCCAGGAAGCCCAGACATGTTGCAGATAGGACAGCATTGCAGCATTGCAGATGGCCTTCATCCTTACAAACATGCTAACTGGATTTTTCTTAGAATACCCAGAATAGCCGGGCACAGTGGCTTATGCCTGTAATCCCAGCACTTTGGGAGGCCGAGGCGGGCGGATCACAAGGTCAGGAGATCAAGACCATCCTGGCTAACACGATGAAACCCCATCTCTACTAAAAATACAAAAAATTAACCGGGTGTGGTGGCAGACGCCTGTAGTCCCAGCTACTCGGGAGGCTGAGGCAGGAGAATGGTGTGAACCCGGGAGGCAGAGCATGCAGTGAGCCGAGATCATGCCACTGCACTCCAGCCTGGGTAAGAGTGAGACTCCGTCTCAAAAGAAAAAAAAAGAATGTCCAGAATACAAGTTGCTTAGCAATGGACTAACACTAGCTGTGTTTATCTGTTTCTGGTTTACAAAAGTCTGGCTGCCATTTTGTCCACTTCCGTTAGGGTCTAGGAAGAGATGAATAATATGTATTTCTTTCTTTTTTTTTTTTTTCTTTTTTTTTTTGAGATGGAGTCTAGCTCTGTCACCCAGGCTGGAGTGCAGTGGAGCAATCTCAGCTCACTGCAACCTCTGCCTCCCGGGTTCAAGCAGTTCTCCTGCCTCAGCCTCCTGAGTAGCTGGGATAAAGGCACACACCACTATGCCCGGCTAATTTTTTTGTATTTTTAGTAGAGACGGAGTTTCACCATGCTGGCCAGGCTGGTCTCGAACTCCTGACCTTGTGATCTGCCTGCCTCAGCCTCCCAAAGTGCTAGGATTACAGGCATGAGCCACTGCGCCCAGCCAGTAATGTATATTTCTAATTAGAACATCCCTTCTTTCAGATGCCAGTTTGCATATGATAAGCATAAAATTATAACAGGTAAGTGGGTCTAATTACCTAGATGCTTGGAAGACGCAGAAAATATCTTTCTTCCACATAGTGTCCTAGTTAATGGAATTCTTTTGAGCCCTGTAAGTGCCCTTTCTGAACTCTGTTTTCTGGACTAACCTTTTCACATTAGTTCTTTCTGTTAAAAATACCGTTTAAGCTACAGTCCAGTTGCTGTTTCTGAGGGCCTGGAAGAATTCAGCCTCATCCGATTAAGTGTAGGTATATTTGACCAGCTCTCTGTCCTCTTAGGCCCATCCCTTTATTACAGTCTATATTTTAATTTTTAATGTTTATAATTAGGATCTCATTTATTCTTTTCTGATACTGCTGAATAACCACAGTTTTACTAACAATAACATAAAAATATTTCAGCCACTACATGAGCCCCATTAAAAAAATTGGTTTCAAGTTAGTTTGTTGGGTGGAACTACAGTGGCACTAATATAACACTTACTCCAAGATCTATGATCTAATGCTTTAATCACACAGGATGTATCTAGTTACTCAAATCAGAGATTCTAGAGTCACCCTGACTGTTCTCATACTCTCCAGGTAATTTCTCTGTCTTGTCAATTTTGTCCCTTGCTTATCTCTTGAATCTTTCCAGTGTTCTCCATGCCCACTATTCAAGCTTTAATTCTGGCCTCTGTCCTTTTTCACCTATACTGTGGAATAGCCTGCTAGCTAGTCTCCCTATCTCAAGTATTGTCCTAGACCATCTTTACACTGCAATAGTGTTTTCTCTAAAAAGATTCATCATGTAATCTTAAACTTTTTTAATCCTTCTGTGATATCTTATATAAAAGTTCAAATTCCTTAGAATAATATACAGACCCTTACTATTTAGATTTTGCCTATCTTTCCAATCCTTTCTCCATTCTCCTATTGTATACATTTTACTCCTGCCATACAGAACTAACTTTCCAGAAGTCGGGTTTTTCTTGCCATCACCATTTTGCACATGGCGTTTCTCTAGAGAACTCCCACAACCATCTTCCAGGTAGATTTCTATTTATTTTCAAGAGTCATCTTAGACATTCCTTGCTCCAGGAAATCTTTCTTATGCTCCCAGACATAATGTGATATCTTTTCTGTTTCCATTCCTATGTCTAATAGCACATGCCCCCTTAGAGTAATTATTTGTGGATTCACCAATGGACTTTGTACTTCGGAGAGATAGAGACAATGTTCTCTTCCTTTTTGTGACTGTCACAATACCAGAACATAGTGATAATATTTGTTTTGAATGAAGTAGAGTAGGCACTTGGCATTCTAGATTTAATTTCCTAGCTTTCAAGCAACCTTGAAGATTCATTACGTGTACTAATTTGTATTATAATGTGCAGAGGCATAACTTTGACTCGAGCGCCCTATGGGGTTGGTATGTAGGAACGAGTCACTAACCTTGTGAGAATTCTAGCCAGCTACTTGATGCCACCCTTTCAGAGTGGCTTTGCTTTTTTCTTTATGAAAACTGTCAAGGTTCTTTTATTAGTTTTCATACTGCTATAAAAACATACCTGAGACTGGGTGATTTACTAAGAACAGAGGTTTAATTGGCTCATGGTTCTGCAGGCTGTACAGGTTTTTGCTTCTGGGGAGGCCTCAGGAAACTTACAATCATGGTGGAAGGCAGAAGGGAAACAAGCATGGCCTTCATGTGGCCAGAACAGGTGAGGGGAGTGGGGAGGTACCACACACTTTTAAACAACCAGATCTTGTGAGAACTCTATTATGCACCAGCACTAGGGGAATGGTGCTAAAACATGAGAAACCACCCCACATGATCCAGTCATCTCCCACCAGGCCCCACCTCCAATACTGGGGATCACAATGCAACATGAGATTTCAGTAGGGACACAGACCCAAGTTGTGTCATTCTACCCTAGCTCTTCCCAAATCTCATGTCCTTCTCACATTTCAAAATACAATCTGGCTTCCCAATAGTCCCCCAAAGTCTTAACTTATTCCAGCATTAACTCAAAAGTCCAAGTTCAAAGTCTCTTCTGAGACAAAGCAAGTCCCTTCCACCTATGAGCCTGTAAAATCAAAAACAACTTAGTTACTTCCAAGATACAATGGGGGTACAATTCTCTCATTCCAAAAGGGAGAGATTGACCAAAATAAGGGGACTACAGGCCCCATGCAAGTCCAGAAGCTTTCAGGGCAGTCATTAAATCTTAAAGCTCCAAAATTGTATTTGATTCCATGTCTCAAATCCAGGCCACACTGATGCAAGGGATGGGCTCCCAGGGGATTGGGCAGCTCTGCCCCTGTGGCTCTGCAGGTTACAGCCCTCATAGCTGCTTTCACAGGCTGGTGTTGAGTGCCTGAGACTTTTGCAGGCACCCAGTGCAATCTGTCGGTGGATCTACCATCCTGGGGTCTGGAGGACCCTCTTCTCACAGCTCCACTATGCAGTGCCCCAGTGAGAACTCTGTCTGGGAGCTCCAACCCCACATTTCCCCTCTACATGTGGTAGAAAAGAAAAACTCATTTTCTGGGGAGGAAATGCCCTAGTAAAGGTTCTACTTAGGGCTACAGTGCCCTAGTAAAGGTTCTCCTTAGGGCTCTGCCCGTACAGCAGATTTCTACCTGGACTGTCAGATGTTTACATACATCCTCTGAAATCTAGGTGGAGTCTCCTAAGCCTCAACTCTTGCCCTCTGCACACCTGTTGGCTTAATACCATGTGGAAGCCGCCAAGGCTTATGGCTTGTACCCTCTGGATCAGTGGCCTTAGACATATCTGGGGCCCTTTTAGCCACAGCTGGAACTGAAGCCACTGAGACACAGCGTGCCATGTCCTGAGGCAGCACAGATGAGTAGGTCCCTAGGCCTGGCCCACGAAACCATTTTTCCCTCCTAGGCCTCCAGGCCTGTGATGGAAGAGGCCGCTGGGAAGGTCTCTGAAATGGCTTGGAGGCATTTTCCCATTGTCTTAGTTATTAACATTCAGCTTATCTTATGCAAATTTCTGCAGCTGGCTGAATTCCTCCCCAGAAAATGAGTTTTTCTTTTCTACCACATGGCCAGGCTGCAAATTTTCCAAACTTTTATGCTCTGCTTCCCTTTTAAATATAAGTTCCAGTTTCAAGTCATTTCTTTGTTTATGCAAAGGAACATAGGCTTTTAGAAGAAGCCAGGCCACACCTTGAATTCTTTGCTGCTTAGGAATTTCTTCCACAAGATACCCAAATCATCTCTCTCACAGTACCACCAGTCTCTTTGCTAAAGCATATCAAGAGTGACCTTTACTCCAGTTCTCAATGAGTTCCTCATCTCCATCTGGGACCACCTCAGTCTGGACTTCACTGTCCATATCACTATCAGCATTTTGGTCAGAACCATTCAACAAATCTCCAGGAAGTTCCAAACTTTCCCTCATCTTCCTGTCTTCTTCTGAGCCCTCCCAACTGTTTCAGCCTCTGCCTGTTAGGCAGCTCCAAAGTTGCTTCCATATTTTCAGCTATCTTTATAGCAGTGCCCCACTCCTGATACTAATTCTCTGTATTAGCCCATTCTCACATTGCTATGAAGACATACCAAAAAGTGTGTAATCTATTAAGAAAAGAGTTTTAATCAGCTCACAGTTCTGCAGACTGTACAGGCTTCTGCTTCTGGGGAGGCCTCGGGAAGCTTACAGTCATGGTGTATGGCAAAGGGGAAGCAGTCACATTCTTCACATGGCCAGAGCAGGAGAGAGGGGTAAGAAGGGGGATGTGCTATACACTTTTAATCACCAGGTCTTGTGAGAACTCTATCACAAGACAGCACTAGAGGAGTGGTGCTAAACCATTAGAAACCACCCCCATGATCCAATTATCTCCCACCAGGCCCCACCTCCAATACTGGGTATCACAATTCAACATGGGATTTGGGTAGCGACACAGAGCCAAACCATATCAGTTCTATTGTAAAATTTTAGTTACAGGATGAATTTACTCCATTTTTAGGGACTTTTTATGAAACTTTTCATAACCTACATATCCATTTCAGTAGTTAAAAGGAAACACAACATGGAACTGTTTCTTACTCTTTGGTTTATTTATGCATGACATTCCTCTGTAGAGAATATATTAAATTGTTACTTGGTTTGTATCATTTTCAAAGATTAGCAGGTTCAGTAGTATTTCCATTGTCAGTGAATTCCATTTTCCAGTTGTAATGTAAGTGTTCTCTTTCTAGTGCCCTCCCCTACCATTGTTTTGTTTTATTTTCACTCAGAATATAGTATTCCTCATCTTGCCAAACACAGATCCCTCTACCCCTTTTCTGAATTTATTCTCCCACTTTCACAGAGACCTATTATCCTCTTCCATAATTTCAAGTACTCCCTCCCCACTGACTTTTCCCCTTCAGCATATTAGAATACTCCCGTCTTAAAAATAATCAAAACAACTGTCCTGTAATCATTCATTGCCTACTTCTAACTATTCCTCAGTACTTTTCCTTTTCACCATAAGTGTTTTGAAGAAATGTTCAGAGATCATCTCAAATTCTTCATCATCTCTGCTGTTTTCTTAATTGATTTTATCTGACTTTCACCCCTACTACAATGAAACTATTTTTGCCATGGTCTCTAATGATCTGCATATTATTAAAATAGGGACAGTCACTACTGGATCTCTCTGCATTTTTTGACTCTGTTGATCAATCCTTCCATGGTTTGTCTGACACCATTTTCTCTTGAATTTCTTTCTATCTGTTCTAAGTTAGTCTACTCCTCAACTGCTGGTATTCTCAGCATTCCGTTCTAGATCTTATTCTTCCCTCACTCTGCAAAATTTCTACTTAGTGATCTGATTTACTCCCATGGCTCCAAAATCACTTTTAAAGTTACGACTTATTTCTTTCTCTCTCTCTTTCTCTTCCTTCCTTCCTTCCTTCTTTGCTTCCTTCCTTCCTTCCTCCCTTCCTCCCTTTCTCCCTTCCGTTCTCCTTTCTTTCTTTCTTTCTTTTCTTCTTTCTTTCTTTCTCTTTCTCTTTCTTTTTTTTTTCCTTTCTTTCTCCTTCCCTCCCTCCTTCCTTCCTTCCTCCCTTCCTCCCTTCCTTCCTTCCTTCCTTCCTTCCTTCTTTCCTTCCTTCCTTTTTTTCTGAGACAGAGTCTCACTTTGTTACCTGGACCAGAATGCAGTAGTATGATCAGCTCACTGCAGCCTGAAACTCCTGGGCCCAAGTGATTCTCCTCCCTCCACAATAGCTGGGACTGCAGATGCATGCCACCATACTAGGCTAATTTTTTTTTTCTTTCTTTTTTTGGCAGAGATGAGTTCTCACTATGTTGACCCAGGCTGGTCTCATACTCCTGGCCTCAAGTGATTTTCATGCCTCAGTCTCCCAATGTGCTGGGATTACAGGCATGAGCCACGTAATACCCAGCTAAAGCTATGACTTTCATACATGTTTTTTCACTTGGGATTTCTTTCCTGAGCTGCCATCTCATATATTCAACTGCATTTTCCACAGCAGCTCAATACTGTGTGTGCAGAACTGAACTCCCATTTTCCCACTGTATATGCATTTCTTTCTGATTTCCCTTTTCCTCTTCCTATCATAATTCCAAGACCTTATTTCTTTCCTCCAGAATTGCTTCATCACTTCCTAAGACTGATTCCAGTCTCATCTGGTATTTAATCTTCATCTTCATCACTGCTGCCAAAATGATTTCTTTTTCTGAAACACATCTTTATTTTATTCCTCTGCTTGAAACATTTCTGTGCTTCCCATTATATTCAAGATAAAATGTATGTAAATATATGTACACTGTGTATTTAAGTCCATTTATGATCTGGCTCCAGTGTTGCTGTGAAACCACAATTTTTGCCTCTCCTGTGTGCTAGTCAACTTTATATCAGGTCTCAGGGAGCAATCTACTGTCTACCTTCGGTGTTATGCACTTTTCCCCCTCTGACCTCTTCCTCCTGTGCAATTCTCATTCTTGAAGCCTGATGTCACTACTTCCAAGCCTCTGCTTTTCTTCCCCATCCACTCATCTGGCATTGCTATTCTTCCTATTTCATATTTCTTTTATAGCACTGACTAATTCAACTATAATGGTTTGTCTGAGTGTTTCCTAAACTATAAGCTTTCTGACAGCAGGAGTTATGTGCTTTATCCTTGTATCCTGACAAGTAGAATATAACTGTGGAACATATTTAATAAAAGTTTGTTGGATGAATAGTGTCTGTGTTTAGTTTACTTCAGAAATAATTAGTATCTACAATTACAGTGGTTTCTTTTTTGTTGTATAGTGAGAAATAGGTTTACTCTTTTAAAATGACCACAACTCCTATGCGAACTTAGAGATATGAGAAGGTACCTCAGGGTAAATGTAACTACAAGTGATAATAATATGATAAAGCCTTTGCAATACAATTCTGACCTGAATTACCCAGAAGTAAGCTAAACTTCATAGGTTAGGGGCATAGTTCTCCACAAAACTGCCCTCATTTCAGACACCAGTCACAAGCTTGGGGGCTTCCAGGGCTGCTCTCACTTCTGATCAGCTGGTTACAAATACATGAGGATAACCTACAAACCCTTCAGTTGCAATCATTAACTAGAATTATTACACTTACAGAATACAGGAAAGCACTATAATTATGATAAAACTTTTATTATAGCAAAAAGTGTACATATCAGAACCAAAAGAAGAGGTCTGGGAGGGCCCAAATATGAGTATCCATGTCCTCTCTCCATGGAGTTAGAATTCATCATCTTCTGGTGGATTGTTGTGTGACAATTGCTAACCAGTGGAGCTTACCTGAGCCTTGGTGCTTAAGAGTTTTTATTGGGGTTTTATTACATAAGTATGATTGACTGAATCATAGCCATGCAGTGGAACTCAACCTCCATACTTCCCTCCCTGCAGGTCAGGCTGGTATCACATGGCTGAAAAAGTACCAACCTTCTAATCACATGGTTGCCCTTTCTAGAATGTCCAGACCCCATCTTGAGTCACCACATTAGTTTAAACTATCATTAGCCCACCATAAATAATGAAGACACTCTGATCATGGGGAAATTTCAAGGAGTTACAGTCTCCTTCCTAGGGACCAGGGACAAAGGCCAGCTACATTCTTTTTTGCAAAACCTAAATTATATTGGTAGTACAGAATTCTTGTTCATTTATCTGTTTTAATCATATGATCATTAAGGAAAGTCCAAAGAATTTGGAATTCATGTACAAATTAGAAGTCTGAATGGCACTATAAAAATTGAGTTGACAGCATTAATTTCCATTTGGAAGAGTCTGCTAGAGGTTATTCATACAGGAAGAATTTATCAGAATTTGGAACTATTTCTAAAGTAGATCACACATATCTTATTTGGTGAATGTTCCAGAAATTGTGTGTGGACAGTTAAGAGAATAAAACTTAAATGATCCTTATAAAGCTGATGGTCTGTGAAATCCTACCTACATCAAACAGATTCAATAGAGTTATCTTTATCCATTAAGTGTTACTTTCTATTTGATATTACTGATTTAATAAATTTAAAATCTATTATTTATAACAGACAAGATATCTAGGTTTCATTTATAATTAGACTAATTCAATCTTGATTAAAGTTTCTGCCTACATTATAGGTATCCTAAGCAGCCCGATTAAACCCATTGCACCAGTAGTGACACTTTCTTATTAAGAAAGCCTGAGTGTAAAGTATAATTCCTGGGAAGGAATTGAAAAGTCTGTCTAAGACATTAACCTCCAAAACTTTGAAAACTTATGTAAGGTAATAAAAGAAGGTGGACCAACACAGTGACTTAAGCAATGTGAGTAAAAATCACTTGTGATTAGAGGGTCACTGTTTCTAGCAGAATGGCAAAATACTCTGAATAATTCTGCTACTGAAAATGGCCGCAGATGCTGGATAAAATATATAACTGAGCTGAGAAGAAATTTAAGAAATTCACAGGTCAAAAGCAAAATGAATGCAGAAACCCAGAGACATACGGTAGGACTCAAGCTGCCTTTTCTAGGGATTTGTGCACAAGCATCTTTCTCTACCCTGAGCTCAATTAGCACATTGAGGCAGGTGATAAAGTCTAAAGCCTATCAAAGAATCTAATGATACCTCTTTTGTAAAGAGATCTGTACTCAAATGGCTTTACCAGCATATTTAGAATGAACTAGAAATAAACCTGTCTCACAAAAGGGGACAACAAGGAACACTGACAGAAACAACTTTCTCTAGGCCATGGGACAGCAAACTATAACCCCTGGGCCAAATCTGCCTACTGCCTGTTTTTGTACAGCCCATGGGCTAAGAATGGTTTTTATATTTTTTAATGATTTTTAAAAGTTAGAAGGACAGTACTTAGTGATGTAAAAATTATTATGAAATTCAAATACCAGTGTCCATAAGTGGAGTTTTGTTAGAACAGTCATGCTAATTCATTTATGTGTTGTCTGTGGCTGCTTTCACACTATAGCACCTCAGCTGGTACAGAGACCATAATGCTTGCAAAGCCTAACATGTTTGCTATCTGGCCTTTTACAGAAAAAGTTCACCAAACCTTGGTTTAGGATTTATAATGGTTAGAAATAGTTTGAGTTTTCTTCAGATTTAATTCAAATCTCTAGCCCATTTGATAATACTACATAATCCTTTGTTTAGGTAATAGATTCAATTAAACAATAGCACAGTTATTGTAAAGGCAAAGAAATAGAAATTAAATTACTTTAAAGCTGCTATTCTTTGTGACCACTTTGAATCTTTGTGTTCAAAACAATGAAATAGTGGAAACTTTGAGGTATAATACATATTTGATCTAAAATTTATTCACAAAATATCTTGCTTAATTTTTCTTTACATGTAGAATTAAAGAATGTAGAAATACATTCTTATTCATTAACTGTTAATTTTTTAAGCTAAAGAACAAATTAAAAAATGATTTATTACAGAGGGCACATGTCACTAACCTTAAAAGAAAAAAATTGCTACATAGGGCTTCATGAAAATTAAAAGATGCTTAGCAAAATATATTGCTAAGAAAAAAGTAAAGCCAGAGATTGAGATAAAATATTCAAAATATATATACCTGACAAAGGACTTACATCCAAATAAATAAATTCTACTACCTAAAAATACAATAACTCAAATGTTAAAATGACTTGAATGACACTTCACCAGAGAAGATATATTCATGTATGTAATCATAGGAAGAAGGTATGCAGCATCATTAGTTATTAGAAAAATGCAAATTAATATAACAAGGCTAAAATTAATTCTCATACATAATTGGCATAGTGTAAAATGGTCAAAGGACTTTGGAAACCTGTTTGGCAGTTAAATGTCGTATACTTTGTGGCCTAACTCATTTGACTCCTAGTATTTTTTCAGAGAAGTGAATACATGTGCTCGCAAAAATACTTGCACAAGAGTGTTTGTAGCAGTTTTATTTGTAATAGCCTCAAACTGAAAGCAATGGAAATATCAATCAGAAGGAGAATGGATTAAAAATATATATGTGATACAGTCATGTGACAGAATACTATAAGCAATTTAAAAATGATCTACCGATACAATCTGAAAGATGACTGAATATCAGAAATATTATGTTGATCAAAAGAAGCCAGACACAAGGGAATAAACACTGTTTGATCCTATTTATGTGAAATTTTAAAACAGGCTAAACTAACCTATGCCGATGGAGTAAGTGGTTGCCTACAGGGGTGAAGCTTGATTGGAAAGGTGCTCTAGGGAAATGTCCAGGGTGATACCCCACTTTTTTCCCCCCAAGACAGGGTCTCACTCTGTCACCCAGGCTGGAGTGCAGTGGTACAATCCTGGCTCACTACAGCCTCGACCCAGGTTCAAGCAATCCTGTCATCTCAGCCTCCTGGGTACCTGGGACTACAGGTACAAGCCACCACACCTGGCTAATCTTTTTATAAAAATTTTTTTTTAGAAATGAGGTCTCACTATATTGCTCAGGCTGGTCACAAACTCCTGGGCTCAAGTGATCCTCCTGCCTTAGCCTCCCAAAGTGTTGGGATTACAGGCTGAGTCACTGTGCCAAGCCCCAGGGTGATAATCTTGATTAGTTATTGGTTATATGTGTGTATCTGCTTGTCAAAACCTATCCAGTTTTGCACTTAAGATTGCATTTCTGCAGCCACAAAAAGAATGAAATCATGTCCTTTGCAACAACATAGAGCTGGATGCCATAATCCTAAGTGAACTAACTCAGAAACGGAAAAACAAATACTGCATGTTCTCACTTATAAGTGGGAGCTAAACAATGGATACACATGGACATAAAGATGGAAGTAATAGACACTGGGGACTCCCAAAGTGGGAGGTTGGAGGGGGCAAATGTTGAAAAATTACCTATCAGGTACAGTGTTCTCCATTTGAGTAATAGGCATGTTAGAAGCCCAGTCTTCACTAGTATGCAATATACTATGTAACAAGCACATGTACCCCCTGAATCTAAAATAAAATAATAAAATAAATCTGTGCATTTCGCTGTGTAAATTAATTAAGCAAAATAAAATAAACTTGATATTCACATAACTTACAATCAAAATATTCCTAGGACTAATCTAGAGCAAAGATGTTGCTTAACACGTTAGTTAACTAGTACCTCTGGATACCATTATACATATTGCATTGTTTTTTTAAACGGCATGTTATGTGATAGGGTAAAAAATAATTTCCAAATGGAAAGCCGCTTGTCTAAAAATAACATCAATAAATCATGTTCTCTTCAATTTACCTTCATCATAAATTGCCTATAACTAAATGAGTAATAAAAATAAAGCATACAGGAGATCAGCATCAAACTGTCAAGTCAAAATTAGGATCACGAGAGGAGCTTACTATCAGGTGTTTTATGTTCATTATCTCAGTTATCTCAGTTAACCATAATAATAACTGGTAAATAGGTTTAAGCTCCCTTTTACAGTCTATTGAAGTTTATAAATTTTAAGCAACTTGATCAGACACAAGGCTAGTGTCTAACACTCAGTTTTTGAACCTAGTTCAACCAACTTCAAATTTTAAGGTCTGTCCAGAGTACCCGATATTTCAGAGATCAATGAGAAGGGGATAGAAAAGCAGTTTAGGATTTACAGGCTGAAATACAGCAGAGTCTGAAGGACAGATAATTCCAGTAAGGCCTAAGGACCTTGACTACTTGACTGCCCTTCAGATATCTCTTCCACTGCCAGACCCAGGCCTCCAAGTAATCTCTGCACCTCATCATTTTCCTCTGGGTGCTCTGAAAGTCAAAAACTGGCCCATATATCAGTAGTTCAGTTACAATTCTACCGATGTGATCCATCAGTACTAAAAATAGAGATGCGTCAAGGGGAACAGTGAAGATAAATCAGTGCAATGCCTTCTTCAAAAGTGGAGGAAAATACTATGTTTCTATATTGTGATAAAGAGTAGTGGAAGAGAAAAGCAGAAAAATGAAGGACAAATGGGAAAGTAGACTTAAAGGCAATTGAAGGTATACTGAAACAGGTGTATTTTTCTATAAAGTCTAGCATTAGAACCTATGTTCTAATGAAAAACAATGGAAAGAATTATGAGATTAAATAGTTGCTGACTCTGAGACCAAACATTGGTATTTGTGCAGATCTCAAAAAGAAGTAGAGAAAAGTGTGGCTTATTGTTATTTTAGGAAAAGTAGTAAGAATTAAATAAGTGTTTAATGTGGAATATATGAAACGTGCACCAGCACACTTTGAGGAAATGCTTAGTTCTCAGAGTGAAGCCTGCCCCCAGTTAAAGCATTCCGAATTTATTCCTAACTTGTCTGCCACTCGCCTTAAACATTCCTTTGGAGACTGAATGTCACCATCTAGTAGATGAGAGGTTTGGACTATATATGTTCTAATAATAATAACCACTATATTGGTTATCTTCCATGTACTAGGACCCACACACTAGATGCGTTAAGTTTTCACAACTGATATGTGTGTGTGTGTGTGTGTGTGTGTGTGTGTGTGTGTCTGTTATTGCCTATCTTATTAATGAGGAAACTGAAATTCAGAGTGTTTAGCTCTGGTATTTGACCCTGACTCTATCTGGTTCCAGAGCTTTTAACCACTGTGTTATTTTGCCTATCTATGGGTCCTTCAACTTTAATATGCTAAGATTCTATTTCCTTGAGTCAGATCAATAAACAGATTAAAGTTAGATGTAAATCCTTGAAAGTCAGAGGACTTGATTATTGTCCTACTTTTATCTTTATCTTCAATGCCAACTACATTTTCGGCCTGGCTGCATTCAAGTGAAAGGAACCGAACAGATTCATCATAATCTTTGTCAGGAAGATCGTATTTTATCATTGCATTCTGGTTGCCACCACTCATGCGGTCCTCTTTCCACCATGTTTAGCATGGTATTTTGCATGTAAAGTACACTCAGCAATTTTTGACTGATTACAAATAGAAAAAGGCTCAAAAATGATCAGCTCTTTTTGGTATAAATTAGACTCAGTGCTTTCATCCAAACACAACAGCTGTTTAATGTGGTGGACTGATAATAGTGGCCACAAGTTTGAGGTTAAGAGTGACCTTTCATAGCCAAGAGAGGCTCCGAAAGGTCACTCTTTTTTTTTTTTTTTTATTTATTATTATTAAACTTCAAGTTGTAGGGTACATGTGCACAACGTGCAGGTTTGCTACATATGTATACTTGTGCCATGTTGGTGTGCTGCACCCATCAACTCGTCATTTACATCAGGTATAACTCCCGATGCAATCCCTCCCCCCTCCCCCCGAAAGGTCACTCTTAACAAAAGAAATATTTTGTAAATTTTAATTTATAGAGCCAATGGACTTTCTCATGAATGCTAGAAGAAGCCTTTCAGAGAATAGTTTTTGCCTTAGGGAGGCCCAAATAATTTGTGTATATATTTTCAGTTAAGAAGAAACATATAAGATTATTATCTTACTGAATAGATACTAAGATTATGTGTCAAAAAACTTTCTACCAATTGTGGAAGTTAAGTATTTTAGATGGCATTTTTATTCCAAGTAACTGTTCTTCTTGACTTCATTAGAGACAAATGAATATTTACCTTGATAAACAACCAATTTAAGTTCTATTTACTCATGATGAAATAATTCTATGCACCCACATACCCTAAGTGTACTCTATATGGACTGTGTTTGTTTTTAATTAGCCAGACTTTAAGTATGACCACTTAACAAAACTGGTCATGTCACAGATAGTTGCAATCTTTCCTGATACTCAGAAAAGAATATAGATGACAGCTAACTTTTTAAAGTAATATTATTTGATAATGAATATATTTCCATGTCTTTCTACAAAAAAATAAAAAACTTTTTCTAGGGATTATCTAATATATCTTAAAGTATTACTAATTCTAATTTGTCATCTGTGACATGAAACTAATTTCCATAATGCTTGGCATCTAAACAGCCGTGACTGCACCTGTTGCTGGGTTATCCCCTCAGGGAGTGGTTTTAGCCCTGGGGAAGACCCAGATAATTTGGTGGTAGAAGGAAGGGAAAGTGGTTTTTAGAACATTTTGATTATTGTTTCTACAAATATATTGCAATAATATCCTTACTCCCTCAACTCCCTTTCATTTATCAGCTCATTGCTATCTTGCTTCCTTCTTTAAACTATACTGAAGCAGATCTTGCTAGGTCACAACTAACTAAGTGTCAAATTCCACGAAGAGATTTAGGCTCTTAACTTATGTGACTTCTTAATAGGACTTGACACGGTTGATCATCTTGATGATCTCTGCCTTTTGGCTTCTCTGATCCCTTTCTTCACGTTCTCTGCCCCCTTTCTTCATGTTCTCTGCCCTCTTTCTTCATGTTTTCTGCCTCTCTGACTAACTACCTGTCAGTACAGACAGTCCCTGACTTACAATAGTTCAGCTTATGATTTTTAACTTTATGATGGTGAGTAAGTGATACATGTTTAGAAAAGGTGTGCTTTGAGTATCCGTTCTTCTTTTCACTTTCAGTACAGTATTCAATAAATTACATGAGCTATTCAACACTTCCAAAATAAGCTTTGTGTTAGATGATTTTGCTCAACTGACAGCTCATTTAAGTGTTCTGAGTATGTTTAAGGTAGGGTAGGCTAAGCTATGATGTTCAGTAGGTTAGGTGTTTTAAATACATTTTCAACTCAAGACAATTTCAATTTATGATGGGTTTCTTAGGACAAAATCCCATCATAAATTGAGGAGCATCTGTATTTCTATACCTTTGTTTTCCTATTAATTGCTGGATTTGTTCTTTACTCCTGTGAAAGTTAGTTTTATGTGTCAACTT
This sequence comes from Chlorocebus sabaeus, assembly GCF_047675955.1. Classification (NCBI taxonomy): domain Eukaryota; kingdom Metazoa; phylum Chordata; class Mammalia; order Primates; family Cercopithecidae; genus Chlorocebus; species Chlorocebus sabaeus. The sequence goes on along the minus strand of NC_132923.1, from coordinate 35,549,815 downwards.
GTCTAGGCTAAAGTATTTGGTTATTTAATCAAACACTAATCTAGATGCTGCTGTGAAAGTATTTTGTAGATATGGCTAACATCTACAATCAGTTGACTTTAAAGGAGATAATGCAGTGGGTTGTATGCACTCAGTTGGAAGGGTTTAAGAGCAAAACTGAGGATTCCTAGAGAAGAAGAAATTTTGTCTCAAAACTGCAGCATTAACTCCTGCCTGAGTTTCTGGTTTTCCTGCCTGCTGATCAGCCCACCTTAAAAATTTCAAACTTCTTGCCCTGCAGGCTTCAAAGTGTCAGCCCCTACAACCACACAAGCCAATTCCTTTAAATAAATATCTTTAAAAAAATACACACTCTCATATACATATACATGTACAGATACAGATACAGATACAGTTATGCCCCAGTATTTGTGAGGGATTGGTTATATGTCCTCCCTATGATACCAAAAGCCAAGGAAGCTCAAGTCCCTGATATAAACGGCATAGTATTTGCATATAACCTATGCACATTCCCCTGTATAAATCATCTCTAGATTACTTACAATAACCAATACAATGTAAATACTATGTAAATATACCATATTATTTGGGCAATAATGGCAAGAGAAAAATGCCTGTACATGTTCACTACAGATATTTCTTTCAAATATTTTCAATCTGAAGTTTTTTGAATCAGCAGATGTGGAACCCACCAATGCAGAGGACCAACTGTACATCCTATTTGTTCTGTTTTCCTGGAGAACTCTGATTACAAATCCTTTTATCATTTTATTCATCATGCACTCTATATAATTCATCCATTTCACTTCTTCAAATATGTTCATAATATATCTTTTACTTCAGAATATTTACCCCAGTTCCACCTCCCGGGTTCAAGCTGTTCTCCCACCTCAGTCTCCCGAGTAGCTGGAACTATAGGTGCCCGCCACCACGCCCGGCTAATTTATTTTGCATTTTTAGTAGAGACGGGGTTTCACCGTGTTAGCCAGGATGATCTCGATCTCCTAACCTCGTGATCCGCCCGCCTCGGCATCCCAAAGTGCTGGGATTACAGGCATGAGCCACCGCACCCTGCCAACCCCAGTCTTTTATCTGAACTCCTAATCAACATTTTCAACTACTATGCATCCCTATATTGATGTCCCAATCCCATCTTAAATTCAACATGTCCAAATGAAATGGTTTTTTAAATCCCCACCTCAACTCCCTTCTCTCTTTAATTCCAATCTCAATTAATGGCAACTCTACACCTAATTATCCTATGTAGAGATCTCTGAGCTATTCTTCATAACTTTCTCTGAACTCTGAAGCAGCTGAAGTTTTTTCTACTTGGTTGAAAACTGTTCCCCCAAAATTCATGTCCATCAGGAATCTATGAATGTGACCTTACTTGGAAATCGGGTCTTTGTAGATGTAATCCAATTCAGATGAGGTCACACTAGATTAGAGTGGGCCCTAAATCCAATGACTGGTATCATAAAAAGAAGAGGGAAATTTGGACATAGAGACACACAGAGGGAAAATGGCCATATGAAGAAGGAAACTGAGATTGGAGTGATGCTGCAGCTCTAAGCCATGGAATGCCAGGGACTGTCTGAGGTCACTGGAAACAAGAAGAGGTAAGGAAAGATTCTTCCCCAGAGCCTTTGGAAGGAGGATGGCCCTGCAGAGACCTTAATTTTAGGCTTCTGTCCCCTGGAATTGTGAGAGAATAATTTTCTGTTGTTTTAAGCCAACTAGTTTGTGGTAATTTGTTACTAGAAAACTAATACAAAATTCATAGTCCCTTCATATTCCTCATTTTCCTTGGTTTAAGGAAGACTTAATCATACCTTTTAAAATTTATTTTTACTTATTTTAGAGACAGGGTCTCACTATGTTGGCCAGCTTGTCTTGAACCCCTTGCCTCAAACGACCCTCCTGCTTCATTCTCCCAAAGTGTTAGGACTACACAGTCCTCGTACCTTTCATAGTAAAATTCTTGCATTAAATTTTAAGAATCCACTAAGATCTTCATGAGCTCTTTTCCCTCCTCTTTCACTTTACTGTGGGCTTAATCCAAAATCCTTTGCCCTTCTATTCATTCTTTCTCCCATTGGGACCACTCCCAATTTTAATTGCTGCTTCTATGTTAACTTCTAAACCTAAATTTCCAACTTTGACCTATCTTTTTAGCTTTAAATCCTATGTTTTCACTAACGGTAATTTTAAATTTTGTATTTTAAAAAATGTTACGGGCATTTTTCTAGCAAAAACCACATAACCACTTAGCCCGTATGCTAAAGACTTTACATACATGTTAAATATTCACAAAAACCTTATCAGACCATTACTCTTATTATCCTCCAATTTAAAGATGAGAAAGTTGTGTGAGGCACTGAGTGGTAAAAGAACTTGCCAAAGGTCCGACAGTCAGTAAGTAGTGGAGCTGGGATGCAAACCCACCACAGTGCGCTTTCAGCACATAGGCAACCCAGACTTCTTTGAGAATTTGGTGAAAACTATGGTCATTCACCACAGAAATAATACAGAAAGTTTCCTATAAATATTAGAAAGTTTATACATCTCTTAGAAGTCTATTTATGGATCCCAGGTTAAGAACACCTGTATCGGATTAGCCAGGTGTGATAGCACATGCCTGTAGTTTTAGCCACTTAGAAGGCTGAAATGGAGGGTCACTTGAACCCAGGAGTTCAAGACTGCGGTGAGCTATGAGTATACCACTGCACTCCAGCCTGGGCAACAGAGCATTGTCTCTAGAGAAAAACAGAAATTAAACAAAAAACATCTGTTTTGGAAAGATCCGAGTCACAATAAATATACTAGTAATAAGAAAAACATAGCTAAATTCAATGGTCTAATTTTCTTCATCAATTTGATTCTCCAGGAAAGTGTAATTTATTTTAGCAAATTAGTAGATCTTTATTTTAAAGAAAATAGTGAACATCATGCTCATTCATTTGACACAAATGTAGTGAATGCCTCCAAATCAAGAAGGGAAGACAAAACATATAAACCAAAAATTACAATATGATGCAACAGTTAGACAAGAACAATAATCTTTGTGAACTGTGCAGAGTAATATGAAAGGAAAGTAGTGTATTGAACACAGAGATCAGGTAAAAAATTACTATAATCAGGTAAGAATAAAATCCATGCAAGAGATGAGGATGGAGTTTCTAACCTATGGCAGTGGAAGTGGTGAGAAAGGATTAAATCCAAGGGTTACTAAGGAGGAAAATGCCGTCTGAGTTTAGTGGCTGATTAAATCAAGATGAAAATGAGAAAGGAAAGAACAGCTCAGAGATCTCTACATAGAATGATTAGGTATAGAGATGCAATTAACCGAGATTAGAAACAAGGAGAGAAAGGAGTGAGGTGGGGAGAAAAAAAAATTCCATTTGGACATGTGATAAATTATATAGAGATAGAGATTCAGAAATAGATATATAGACACAGATATTATATAGTTATATAATCTAAGCATATTTTTAGGCAAAAGTGGGTGACAGAGGGAAGGTTATCAGGCATAATTGTGGGAGGGTTAGTTTTAGGAGACAGGATACCTGTTTTTCTGAAATAAGAGGACAGACTGCATTCTGCAGTTCCAGTAACAGTTCAAGAAACAAATGACTATTATTAATCATATATTATTTAAAATAGTATCCACTTGAGTGTTTGTCTGATTTTAAATTGTGGATGTCAGTTACATATTTAGCCAAGAGATCTGCTTTTTTTAAAAGCAAATCTGAAAAGCTTATAATTAAAATGGACTATAGCCAACATGTTGGAATCCAAAGTGTATTTGATAATTTTCTTACAGAAAATGTCTTAGGCCTACCAAGGAACTTAGTCTAGTATAGTTAGAACTTGTAATTTCACACTCTTTCAGAGTAAGCGTACTAAAAAATAGTTCTTTTTATAAAAGTGTGCAAGTGATTAAATCCTAGTCAATTGCAAAATGTGTATTTCTGTGATGGCATGTGTATTTAAAAGCTTTGACAATGTTAAAATGCAACTTGATGCTCTTCCTTAGTATGGTTAAATTCAGTATGACATCACCCTTTGTGGGAATCTTCATGAAGGTAATTACAGCTAAAATAAGTGAAGTTTCCTGATAATGAAATGGCTTTGTTTCTGTGGGTCTTGATTTAGTTTTATTTGTTTATGCAATCAAATGAATAAATATACATCTGCAGAGACAATATATTCAGATTATACATTTATATTTAAAACCTTTCTTTCCAACTTTTTATTTTACAGATTTGTTCAGCTTACTTTAAATCACTAGAATGTAATTAAACATTGCCTTCTCAACTGGAGAAAATAGGCTGTTCTCACATGGTTGGACTTTGTTAAAGAACAATAGATTTAAATAAAACTTCAATAGACTATAGTATGTTTCTTGAGATACTACATGGCTTGATTTTATAATATTAAGATTCAAAACATTGACAAGGTCCCTCCAAGTTGTAAGGGACCACAGAAGTTATCAATTTGTGCCCTTTTTCAGATCAAGAAATGACAGTTCAGAGCAGTAGTTTACCCAGAGCCAAGAAGTATTATATAGTGGATTCTACATGCCAAGCTCTGTTCTAAACAGTTTACATACATTTTATATATTAACTTATTAATTCTTAAATTCATCATTTTACAGGTGAAAAAATAAACACTCAGAGGTGAAGTCACCCAAGAACCCTCACCTAGTAAGTGATGGCCCTGGGATCTGAACCCAGGTATTCTTCGTTGGGGTCAGTGCACTTAACTATGCTCCCAGTTTCTACAAAGGGCAGTGTTGAGTCCCTGAAACCATTTAACCTTCTGATATGGTTGGGCTTTGTGCCCCCAACCAAATCTCATCTTGAATTGTAATCCTCATAATCCCCACTTATCTAGGGAGAGACCTGGTGGGAGGTGATTGGATCATGGGGGTGGTTTCTCCTATGCTGTTCTTGTGATAGTGAGTGAGTTCTCATGAGATCTGATGGTTTTAAGGCATCTGGTATTTCCCCTGCTCATGCTCTTCTCTCTCCTGCCACTACATGAAGAAGGTCCTTGCTTCCTCTTTGCCTTCCACCATGATCGTAAGTTTGCTGAGGCCTCCCTAGCCATGTGGAACTGCAAGCCAACTCTCTTTCCTTTATAAATTACCCAGTCTCAGGTATTTCTTTATAGTAGTATGAAAACGGACTACTATTACTACTATCACTAGTACACACACACACATATGCCAGGTGTAATACACTGATTTTATTGAATTACACTTATTTATGTAAATGCCAATCTCTTTCACTTGATTGAGATGTTCAATAGATCTTCGATAACAGGAACCATGTTGTATTCACCTCAGTGAAGAGTTCATTACTTGGTACATAGTAGGTGCTGCATAATATTTTTGGATAAATAAATGAGCCAATTTATACATGAAGGATTTTTAGGAAGATGAGTCTAGAGGTAAGGAAACAAGTTAGATGTAGAGTGATCTCTCTTTGGGAGGTAATATAATACAAAATTCAAGTGGTGAAGTGATTTTGTTAAGGGAAAACACTGAACAGATGAGAAAAGCATTACAAAGGTTGGAGTTGGTGATTGACTGCTGTGAGTGACAGAGAAATCAAAACAACTATATGACCAGTTCAGTCCATCACAAAATTTATTACTTTGATTAATCTTTTCTAAGTTGGACTGAAACAAGATATCTTGTTTTGTTTGGTCATTTTCTATGCATTGAACAATACCATAAATTTTGTCACATCCTTCCTTCTGCTTATTTTAGGTTTCATTTGTTCTTCTTTTTCTCGTTTCTTCGGGTATATGCTTAAGTCATTAATTTTAGAACTTTATTCTTTTTAAATATAATTATTAAATGCTACAAATTTCCCCCTAAGAACTGCTTTAGGTATAGGTAATGAGGTTTTGACTTTTTCATTTTCATTTGGTTCAAAAAAATTTTTTGAAACAGAGTCTCACTCTGATACCCAGGCTGGAGTGCACTGTTGCAATCATGGCTCACTGCAGCCTCAACCTTCAAAGGCTTAGGTGATCCTCCCACCTCAGCCTCCTGAGTAACTGGGACTACAGGTGCATGCTACCATGCCTGGCTATTTTCAAAATATATTTTAAATTATTTATGATTTCTTCTACAGTCTATGATTATTTGGAAGGGTTTTTTAACGTTTCTAAATATTTAAAGTTTTTTTTTCAGATATCTTTTTGTTATTAACTTTTAGTTTCATGCAGTTTTGGTAAGAGAAATGGTCTATTTGATTTACTTTTAAAAAATTCATTGAGACTTCTTTTGTGACCCAAAATCTGTTTCTTCTTGGTGAATATTCCATTGGCACTTGAAAATAATGGATACTCTGTATTGATTAGAGTGTTCTATATATGTCAGTTAGGCCAAGTTGGTTGATAGTGTTGCTTAGGTCATCTACACGCTTAATGATTTTTTTTTTTTCATTTACTAGAGAGGAGTGTTAGAATATCGAACTATAACTGTAGGTTTATTTATTTTTCTTTCAAGTTCTGTTAGTTTTAGCTTTATGTGTTTTTAAGCTCTGTTATTAGATGCATGTACTTTAAGACTGTTATATTTTCTTGATTAATTGACTTTTTTATCATTGTGAAATGTCTCTTTATATCTAATATATCCCTTGTTTTGAAGTCTGTTTTAGCTGATAATAATATAGCTACTCTGCCTTTCTTTTGAGTAATATTTACAAGGTATATCTGTTTCTATTCTTTTCTTTTTAACCAATCTCTGTCTCTTTATTTAAAGTGGATTCCTTGTAAACAGCATATAGTTGGATCCTGCTTTTTCAGAAATCCAATCTGACATTAAAATTATAGTGTCTAGAGCATTTAGAATTAATGTAATTATTGATACCAATTGTCTTATGTCTACCATCTATTTGTTTTATATTTTTCTCATCTGGTCCTTCCCTTTTTTCTCCTTTAAAAAACTTATTAATTGGGTATTTAATTTCTACTATTAGATGATTTTTTAGTTGCTGATTTATTTTTAGTACTTATCTTTAACTTGTCATAGTCAACATTTAAATTATATAATAATACTCCTCCTTATCCTTTATGCTCTTATTATGTCATACATTTTAAGGCTCTCTCTATATATATTATCAACCTCATAAAACATTATTATTTGCTTTAAACAGACATAAATATCTTTTTAAGAAATTAAAAATGAGAGAAATTATATTTTATATATGTTCACATATTTACCATTTCTGTTGCTTGTCATTCTTTGCTGTAGGTCCATATTTCTATCTGGTATCATTCTTCTTTGGCTGCAGAACTTCCTTTTACAGTTGTGTACGTGTGTGTGTGTGCATGCATGCATGTGTGCATGTGCATGTGTGTTCATGTGTGTGTTCGTGCGAACGTGTGTGCTGGTCTGCTGGTGATAAACTCTTTTGAAAGAATTCATCTGAAAAAGTCAATGTTTTCCCTATGTATTTGAAAGATATTTTTACTGGGTTAGAATTGTAGGTTGACAGTTTTATTTTGTTCTGTTTCCTTTCAGCACTTTAAAGAGGTATTTTCATTATCTTCTGGTCTGCATGGCTTCTGATAAGAAATTGGCTGTCAGTTTTCTCTTTGTCCCTCTGAATATAATGTGTTGTTTTTCCTCTGGGCATTGAAGAGTTTCTCTTTATCACTGATTTCCAGCAATTTGATTATGATTTGTCTTAGAGTGGTTTTCTTTGTTTCTTCTGCTTGGAGTCATTGAGATTCTTGAATATATCTGAAAACTTGCTTTATGTATTTTTTCTGGTTTACTAGCTGTTTACAGTGAAAGTGCAATGCCCATGGCAAATGTCTTAGTCTCTCTGGGCTGCTATAACAAAATGCCATAAACTGGGTGTTTATAAACAACAAATGTATTTCTATAGTTCTGAAGACTGGGAAGTTCACAATTAAAGTGCTAGCAGATTTGGCGTCTGGTGAGGTCTGCTTTCTAATTCATAGATGGCGCCTTCTCACTGTGTCCTTACATAGTGGAAGGCATGAAGCAGCTCTCCCGGACCTCTTTGATAAGGACACTAGTTTCATTCAGGAGGGCAGAGCCTTCATGATTTAACCTACCTACCAAAGACCCCCTTTCTAATACCATAACATGGATGGTGAGGTTTCAACATATTAATTTGGGGGAAACATGAACATTCAGATCAAAATAGCAGGTAATATTTCATGTGTGGAATCAGAAGTCTTATTTTGTTTTTATTGGTAGAAAATGGCTTTTTTAGCTTATAATTCATGAACTTGTTATTAATAATGTCTTCCAAAATTTTCAGATTTTATTGTCAAATTTGAGAAAACGTCTCTCATTTTTTCTTGACTTAGCCACATACTTTCGGTGCCCGGCACCATAAGACCCATTCATATACCATGACCACGTCTGGACCTGCATCTTTGTGTCATGATTCTAGATGAGTCAGTACTTGGGGTGATAGAAGTATTGCTAGAAGCCCATCTTGAATTTGCTTAGCTAGTTATAATATAACCATACACAAGACTCTGCAGTCCACATAGGCCTATCCCATTAAATCCAAGCTAAATATATCCTTAACTCAACTTCCACTTAGCTGGATCTTTGTTGGTTTTTTTCTTAAAAACAGGTTACTCTGTCATCCAGACCAGAGTGCAGTAGCTCAATAATAGCTTACTGTAACCCTAAATCCCTTGGTTCAAGCAATCATCCTGCCTCAGCCTCTCAAGTAGCTAGGACTACAGGTGTGTGCCACCATATCTGGTTAATTTTTAAAATTTTCTTGCAGAGAAGGGGTAACACTATGTTGCCTTGGCTGGTCTCAAACTCCTGGCCTCAAGCAGTCCTCCTAGCCAGGCCTCCCAAAGCACTGGGATTACAGGAATAAGCCAACATGCCCAGCCAGGTGGATATTAACGTTTGCGTAGCCACTCCAACATCCCTACCATGAGAAGTAATGGAGAACCCATAATGAAAAGAGACGCTGGAATTAATTGATTGCAGTTAACATATCTTACTTTTACAAATTGTACAAAAGTGCATGATCACTAAATACAATGCTTGTGTTTCTCTCTGGACCTTGGGAGGGGTTTGTGCAGAGAAGCCCTGTCACTTATGCTTTATTCATTCACTTTACACTAATTCTGCTCTGACTTTACCATTGGTGTTTTAAAAGCAGGATCATTCTATGTCACATAGCAACTCAAAAATTTGGAATTATCTATTCACTAGTAATAATCTTGCGCTGTAATAGAAATTGTTGTTCAGCACCAAAAACAGGAATCAGGAAATGTGCTGTTGGTTTGTCTCTTACTTCAGCTATCTGATTCTGACAAAATCCAAGTCAGTACTCAGTTACATACTGTTTCCCAAGCCCTAGTGGAAAAAGAAAATTGAATTTAGCAGAGATTTGGATTAAGGAAAAAAAAAATCCCTTTTGCAGTTTAGAGGTCTTAAATGATTACAAAACAAAAATAAGTAAAACTTTTGATTCAAAAGTAGAAAGTGTGTATTTCATTTTACTTTTGTACTTAGTGGTATAGTTCTCACTTGTTTGTGGTTTCATTTGTCCCCTCAGTCTGTCACTCAGAAATAATGAATATGTAAACTTGATATTCACAACTTGGTTTGCTGCAATATAGCCCCCCAAAGTAATTGGGCTTTTATTAGTTTTTTCTTGCAAGTATTCCAGTTTTGACAGCTTTGATAGCAACTATATCTTAATTTTTTCTCCTATAAAAATACCAAGAATCCCTTTTCATAAACAAGTGTTTTTTTAAAAATAACTTTATCAACACAGTAACAGTCTCTAAGTTTCAGATGTGGTGCTGCTTAGTCTCTCATAAAGAATGAATGGGGGCCGGGCACGGTGGCTCATGCCTGTAATCCCAGCACTTTGGGAGGCCGAGGCAGGCGCATCACGAGGTCAGGAGATTGAGACCATCCTGGCTAACACGGTGAAAGCCCATCTCTATTAAAAATACAAAAAATAAGCCGGGTGTGGTAGCGGGCACCTGTAGTCCCAGCTACTCGGGAGGCTGAGGTAGGAGAATGACGTGAACCTGGGAGCAGGAGCTTGTAGTGGGCAGAGATCGCGCCACTGCACTCCAGCCTGGGCGACAGAGTGAGACTCCATCTCAAAACAAAACAAAACAAAACAAACGAATGGTGTCGGGCGCGGTGGCTCACGCCTGTAGCCGAGATAGCAGCACTGCACTCCAGCCTGAGTGACAGAGCAAGACTCCATCTCAAAAAATAAAAAATAAAAAAAAGACAAATGGAATTCTTTGCACACTTAATAGCAACACCTAGACTATAGTCATGTCTGGCTGCTGATAGGAGGTTTAGAATCCTTTTCCTGTTTTGAACGTTCATTCCTGCTTTGAACTGTTATTAAGAGAACAGATTTATTGACAGATTTCTGCTTTTGATTTCAAGTATCAGTGTTGATTGACTGTCTGCTGTAAGCATAATAGTGATGAATACAAAGCCACTGGTATTACCTTTCAGAATAATAAGATTTAATTACATTAAAAGATAAAATGCTGAGGTAGATTTCAAAGAAGGGAGAGATCTCTGTGACCTAAAGATTCTAGAACTCAAACTGGGCTTTAAGGTTGAACAGAATGTGAAGAACGACATTCCATGGGGCAAGCAAAAACACCTCATAAGAGTAAAGGCTTATTTATGTCTCATTTAATTTTGTTTAATTCAACATATATCAAAAGCTTATTGTCTTCTGAGTATTTTTCCAGTTAAACATACCAAGATAAATATGGAATAGTCTTTACCCTCAAAGAATTTAACAATCTAGGAAATGGGAAATGGCATTGACGCAACTACTAGAAGACAGTGGATTTCTTTGAATAGAATTTATAGCATAACCTTTTATTTAAAGGTTGCCTGAGCAACAAACTTTGGGTCAGAAAGATCTGGGCTTAAGCTTTAGCACTGCCTCTTCTTAGCTGTGTAACCTTGAGCCCCTTTGAGTTCAATTTTATCTGTGTCTGTCTACCACAGTATTTCACAAATATAATCTGAAGCTCTCTATCAGCAAACTCATTCCCACCAGGTCAGAGAGAATTTCACTGCCAGCTGTCCTATCAAATAAATGGAACCTGGGCTGTCTTTCCCACCATAGGCTTTGTATCATATTACTCCATACATACCCCCAAGGCTACATACATTAACCCAGTCCAGATTACTGGGCTCCAGTTCTTGACGTCTGTCTACAGTCATTGTCATCCTGCCTCACCAGTTAAATTAACTGGCCCTGACTCTTCTCAAAACCACATCTGCACTTACCATTCTTTTCAAAGTAGCTCATTGGACTACTCCAAAATATCAGGGTGCTTTCATTTCAGTTTCCTTCCACCTCTCGCTGGCGAGACAACTGTCTCCTTTTGCCCAGGACTCAGGGAATTCCGGGAACTTGGGAATTTCAGGGCTAAACAAGTGAAACAGGATGAGTTAGTCATCCTAACACCAGCCTGGTTCCGGCCTCTAGCCCTTGTTTCTGAAGTGTCGACATATCTGCTGCTTAACCTAATCCAAGTTTGGCAGTCTTCTCAATTTTTGGGGGGGGAGGGGGAGGTGGGATGGGGTCTCACTATGTTGCCCAGGCCAATCTTGAACTCCTGAGTTCAAGTGATCCTCCCACTTCAACCACCTGAGTAGCTAGGACTACAGGCGCACACCACTGCACCACCCAGCTACCATCTTAATATTTTGAAGGTCAAAAGACATACATGTAAGAGCTGATTCCAAAAATGTATTGGTTAGTACTGAGTGAGAATGCCAAGCCAGTTTAAAAGTAAAAGAAATAGCAGGTTGCAAATTAAAACTTCTTGCTGCTGAAAAAAAATTAAGGACTTGGAATGGCAGCCAGATGGCTGGGGTAAAAGGTTTATGTGATGTCATAGATAAAGCTGGTAAGTAGGTTTGACCAGGATCCCTTTTCTGTGTGTGTGCATTTGTGCAGATGGGCTTGGATGTGTGTGTACATGAGTATGAGGGAGAAAGTTAAATGCTATAGACAAATTTTGGAAAAATCAGATTGTAGAACTAAGATAGTAACTGGATATAACAGGTAAGAGCAACTTAACTAGGAAAATGGATTAATTAATAAATTGTTCTCAAATTTTATTTTTATCATAAATTTAAGTAAGCCCTTGGTTCCTTTTATTACATTTCTATGATAATCTAGTATAATACCCGATATAAATCCAAAGCAGGTGATTGGGTATTTCTAACTTAATATATCAATATTTCACAGGCAAGTTTGAGATGCATCAAATAATTGTCAGAAATAGGGAAAGAAAGATGAGTAGGCTGGGTGCAGTGGCTCATGCCTATAATCCCACCCTTTGGGAAGGTGAGGTGGGAGGCTCACTTGACCCTAGGAGTTCAAGACCAACCTGTACAACATAGTGAGACCCTGTCTTTATTAAAAAAAAAAAAAAAAAAAAAAAAGGATAGTCGAAATATATATTTAGAACATTTGTGCAATTGATATTTTTAAATTAAAACGTTTTAGAAACTTTTGATATTCTTTTTCTTCACAACCTTATGATAATTGGTCTTTTCTTGCATTTGATGACTGTAACTAAACATATTACAACCACTGATTTATTTCCATAGCTGGTTTTATAAAAAGTTCCCTTAATAGTCAATGAAATGAGTTTCTTAACTGAGAGCGCTTTTTTCCCACTCAGAACTAATTAGCTATGCTTAAGACTTTCTCACAAGAATTTCTCTACAGAGGAAACAGCACTTTGACTTTGAGGCTCTCCACTAGTATAAAACTGTCTATGGAAAGGATCGTGTCCCCTCTACCATCCCCATTTTCATATAGGCTTTTAAATATTCAGGAATCTGTTGGTGTTCACAGAACTGCCTTTTCTAATACAATGATTTTGAGGCAAGATGATTCGGGGAGAGAAAAAGTGCAGTACTACAGTTTTGGGCTTCTAAATCAGCAACAAAATGCATATCAGATATTCAAAAAACTAAATTCCTAATGTATAAATTCAGGGGGTTTCTATTACCATATTAGTCCGTAGCTGTTAACACACCACAATAGAGACAATTAATACTGAGTATACAGTTACAGATAAATTGATCAAATTCATTCACTCAATAAATATTTATGGGGTACTTTCTAAGTTTAAAAACATTTCTAATCACTAGAAATATTGTCAAAATATTAGCCCTGTAGAGTTTATAAAATAGCTAGTACAATTTACAAAAATCTCTAGCCTTGTAGAATTTAAATTCTAATAGGGGAGACAGATAAAAAACCCAAAAGTAAATAGTATGTCAGATGTCAGAATAGTATGTCAGAAATACATGCTATGAAAAAGTAAAACAGCCTAAGAACGTTAGGGAATGATCCAGAGTGAATGGGGCAGGTATGCTGCTTGAGATGTGGTGTCAAGGAAGGCCTTTCTGAAAAGGTGATTTGAGCAGAGACCTGAAGGAAGTGAAGGAGTGAGGGAGTGGGCCTTGAAGGTATCTGAAGAAGAGCAGATGAGGGAGTAGCAAGTGCGAAGATCCCAAGGCAGAATTGCTGGACATATTCAAGGAATAGCAAGGAGGTTAGTTTGGTAGGAGCAGGATGAGAAGGGAGAGAATGGCAGGAAATGAGGTTAGAGAGGTGGGAAAAGAGTGGCAGATCTTGTCAGGTTTACAGATTACAGTAAATATTTTGGGCATTCAATCCCAGGAAGATGCCTTTAGAAGTAGAAAGTTGCATTTTTTTCCCTTCAATTTTTATTTTAAGTTCTGGGGTACACATACAGGATGTGCAGGTTTGTTACATAGGTAAATATGTGCCGTGGTGGTTTGCTGCACAGATCATCCCATTGCCCAGGTATTAAGCCCAGCATACATTAGCTATTTTTCCTGATGCTCTCCCTCCACCCCCTCAACAGGTTCCAGTGTGTGTTGTTCCCCTCCATGTGTCCATGTGTTTTCATTGTTCATCTCCCACTTATAAGTGAAAATATGTGGTGTTTGGTTTTCTGCTCCTGCATTAGTTTGCTGAGGATAATGGCTTCCAGCTCCATCCATGTCCTGCAAAGGATGTGATCTTGTTCCTTTTTTACAGCTGCATAATATTCCATGGTGGATACATGGAATATTACATTTTCATTATCTAGTCTATCAGTCACTGATGGGCATTTGGGTTGATTCCATGCCTTTGCTATTGTGAATGGTGCTGCAATAGACATATGCATGCATGTATCTTTATAATAGAATAATTTTTATTCCTTTAGGTGTATACCCAGTAATGGGATTGCTGGGTCTAATGGTATTTCTGCTTCTAGATCTTTGAGGAATTGCCACACTGTCTTCCACAATGGTTGAACTAATTTACACTCCCACTAGCAGTGTAAAAGCATTCCTATTTCTCCACATGCTCGCCAGCATCTGTTGTTTCTTGACTTTTTAATAATCACCATTCTGACTGGCATGAGATGGTATCCCATTGTGGTTTTGATTTGCATTTCTCTAATGATTAATGATGTTGAGCTGTTTTTCATATGTTCATTGGCCGCATGAATATCTTCTTTTGAGAAGTGTCTGGTCATGTCCTTTGCCTACTTTCAGTGGGATTTTTTCTTGCAAATTTCTTTAAGATGCTTGTAAACTCTGGATATTAGACCTTTTTCAGATGGATAGATTCCTAGAATGTTCTCCTATTCTGTAGGTGAAGGTTGCATTTCTTAATTAAAATATCCTCAAACCAAACGGGTGTTCCTTCTCTTATGTTCAGGTGTATAATGGCCCCTGCTTTTGCTAGAATGTCTTTCCCTAACAAGGGAGTGGGGCTCTCCAGCATAATTAGAAAAGCATGTGAAAAGAGTAAAGTTCCCCAGTCACAACTTAGTGGCTGGGAGAAGTATCTAGTGCCTGGCCATCCTAGGACCCCTCAGATAGTGACAGATCTGGAGGACAGTTGTCTGGGACAGGAGAGTAAGACTGAGAAGGCCGTACCAGTGTCCAGGAGACAGGTAACCTCCTGGCCCTCAATGGTCAAGCATACCCAGGGCTCTGTGAGGGTGATGGCATGGGCTGGTGCTTGTCCCGGGCACCCCTCCCGAGGAAATCTCAACTGCACAACGCCTACTATGCCCCAGTTCAGCAGGAAGCAGTTAGAGTGGTCGTGGGCCAACCTCCCCAACAGCACTTGGGTTTTCCTGTTGAGAGCGGGGACTGAGACACCAGACTAGCTGGATTTCCTAGGCTGACTAAGAATCCCTAAGCCTAGCTGGGAAGGTGACTGCTTCCACCTGTAAACACGGGGCTTGCAACTTAGCCCACACCCGACCAATCAGATAGTAAAGAGAGCTCACTAAAATGCTAATTAGGCCAAAACCGGAGGTAAAGAAATAGCCAATCATCTATTGCCTGAGAGCACAGTGGGAGGGACAATGATCCGGATATAAACCTAGGCATTCAAGCCGGCAACGGCAACCCCCTTTGGTGCCCCTCCCTTTGTATGGGAGCTCTGTTTTCACTCTATTAAATGTTGCAACTGCCAGAAAAAAAAAAAAAATCCTCAAACCAAATTGTCACAATACTGGCTTTAACCAACCCATTTATGCCGAGTGTTCCATTTTTTGATTGCCACATAACAATGGAACACAACAAAAACTTTTTCTCTTCAAATTTTTGTTCCTTAAATTTTTCTAGGTAACACATATGAATTTCATGCAAAAATTCAAAAAATTGCAACCTCAGGCATAAATGGGTTACGAAGACTGATTTCTACTTTGAATTATTTTTCAAACTTAGATGGATCATTCTATAAGCATATTAATTCAATCTTGGGAAAAACTTGCCTGTTAATATGGCAGAAACCCCAGTAGTAAAAACATCTTAGAACAGCTTGACTATTTCTCAGGTTTTCCATCTTTCACGTCTCTAAAATGTTCAGTGCAAGCTTTTATAGTGAAGCAGGGCTGATATTTTTGTAAACTTATGGTATATTATTGATAATTTTCAAATAACAGAAAATCTAGTCTATTAGCTAGCATATTTTCATTTACTCAATTATTTATTCAAAAAACATTTACTTTGCATTTATTATACTCCAGAATTGTGTTAGGTCCTCAAAATACAAGGATATATAAAGGCTCTTTCCTCAAAACAGATTCATAAGTAAATAATTGCAAGATGATATGGCAAGTGCCTACTATATAGTAATTGCTCATTAGATACTTGTTCAATGGATGAATGATGGTAGGACTGAGAATGAAATTATTATCTTTGTCTGAGGAAGTCAGGGAAGGGGGAAGGAATCGCTTTTGACCATTAGCTCCATGGGAAAAGGGGGAAAGGGCATTATCTTGTTCATTCCAGCATCTAGCAGAGAATCCAGCAAATAATCAGTGTGCAGTAAAAATGTATGGAATGAATAAATGGGTGAGTGAACGAGGAGATGAGTCAGCAATGTCTGAGGGAGGAATAAAATTTGGGAGGCAGGTGCACATTGCTTGTAAAGGAAACAAAGTATACAGATGGCATAGAGATGTGGAAATGTATTATTCCTTTCCAGTAATAATTTTGGATTTTCATTTAAAGTACTCTGTCACGTATACACTAGAGACGTAATTGTTGGTACACATGCTTCTTTTTGGTGTATTTCATATGAATCTATATGCATCTAAAAATTTTCTACAACACTATTGGTATGTGTGTGTGTGTGTGTGTGTGTGTGTGTGTGTGTGTGTGTGTGCCGGATGAAATATCTATGTTTTTAGCACAGAAACTTGTGTTGTCACAACTTATTTTAAATAGCATATTTACAAACAAGAACAACTCTGAAATCAGAACACATAACATTGTCCTAATAATACAAAGATTAATTCACAGAGCACATTTGGTGGGGAAAAAATTACACATTTTACCACATAGTTAAGTGTATTATCTTGTCCATTAGTTGTGCAGTTAAACCTTTATCAAGGTATAACAAGCCCTCAAAGTGATTTCAATTGTATGACAAAAGGGATGGAATAAAATTCATTTAAAACTGGTTCACACCAGCTCTCCTGCGTGTACTATTAACTGCTAAGATCAAGTCACAAAACATTATTTTGAGGAGAAAGGGTTTAGTGAACCCTAGAAATTGGGTTTGATTTATGCCAGAAAATCTGCCTTTTCACTGCTTGAGATTTCTATGGAAGAAAGCCGCAGTCTTTTACCAAATGGTTTCTAAGGAAACCCCTTATAGCACAGCATTGGAAAACAATTTGGTTGTTAATGAGAAATGGTTCTCACGGTGGGAAAGTGTTTACTGAAAGAAAAGGCTTCTGGAGTTGGCGGTCAGTCTGTAAAAAGAGTTTACCGCTCTACAGTTACGTTTATGAAATTTCTAGATACAGCAAACATTTTTAGGTCCCATTTTCCAGTCATTCTCGCTTGTAAATATATTTTTTAAAGAAGCTAGGGCAATAGAAAAGCTCTGTCTTAAAGTTTAGATACTTGAACTTGCAAAAATATATTCAAACAAGTTGTCTTCCAGAATCTTTGCACTCCAGTGAGTTTTTCAGTCTGTTTTGGAATTGTGACATTCCAGAATTTATATGTTAGCATTGAAATATAAGTAAATTAATTTTGCATAAAATATTTCTAAAAATCCTAAAATACAGTAGGGTATTTATATATTTTTAAAACATTTTAAAAATGTATTCTGAAATGTCCCATAAGTTGTATTTATTTTACTTCTTTAATTTCTCCATAAAAATAAAATAATTAATTGCAATGAATATTTTAACTATAATCCTTTTGTAAGAATTTCAAGATTAAATTTTAATATCTAATGAAGCACTAAACCTTGTAGTTAAAAAATAAATGCTAAATATACACGAATTCTTCTAAATGTACCTATTGAAGTCAGACTCCAAAATAACTACACCTGTATTTTCCTGATAATCTTTAAGTAATGAAAGCCAAGGAAACTCATGCAATAACTTTAAATAGATTTTCATCTGTAGCATGATTCAGAAACATGAATAAATATATGACAGGAACCAAAAAAGTGACCATCAGTTCAGAGGAAAATATTTAGAAATATTTCTTGCTTTGGGATTGTTAAAAGTTTTCAAGTCTGTTTAAAAATATAATACTCAGTTGTTAAGTCACTTGAAAGCATATTGCTATATTGCTTTGCCCAAAGCTGCCATCAGTCCATCTGTCCACAAATGTGTTTTCTGCTTTAGACTTTCATACAAGGCAGAGTTGCCAAGAGTCTTGGTGTTGTCTTCAGTTGTTTTCCTCATTTGACCCCCACCTCCTTTCTCTTTCTTCTCTGGTCTTTGAACTTCCTCCACTTTGGGCAGCTGCTTTCATTTGCAACTCTGCTTTGAGCAGGGAAAAAATTCTGCCAATGAAAACAGGAAAAATAAGAAAACAAGAAGGGTTGCAAGTGTTTTGCATGTGTTGCAGCTCTCCGGCTGTCCACTTTGGGGATCTTCCACCATTGGGTAGTATACTGAGAAGGAATCTGTTGTTGGAAACTGACCCTAGGTGACCAGAGCTTATCTAAGGGACATTTTTCTTCTCATCTTAGAATCAGTAAATTTAGAAATCATTTGTGTTAAAAAGAATTGTGAAAGTGATATTTTATGTTTACTCACCCACTCCATATTCTGAGGGTGTATATTCATCATTTGGTTTGGTCAGATCTATGCTATTGTTAAGTTACAGTTTATATATATATATATAAAATATATATATATATTTTAGAGACAGGGTCTCACTGTGTTGCCCAGGCTGGTCTTGAACTCTTGGGCTCAAATGATCCTCCAGCCTCAGCCTCCCGAGTAGCTGGGACTACAGGCGCTTGCCACTGTGCCCAGCTATAGTGTTTTTGATTATGACAGTTGAGAAGGAGAGAATATGACCTTTTTTTAACTCTCCTTCATTCCCTGCAATACACACAAAAAACCTCACAGGGCAGAAACTTCCCTAACTTTCTCAGAGTAGTATATGATAGATATGCATGCACAATACATGAGAGTACTTCATAAATATTAGTTCATGAAGCTAATGAAGAAAACATCTTTTCTAAGTCAAAAAAAGAGCAAGCAAATTCTTAATAGTTGCTGTTATTATGCCAATATGCTTGATTTTTGAAGTTTTGTGAGATCTTTTTTGAGTGGCTATAAAAGGAAAGAGATGTAAGTCTTGTCTTCGTTAATAAAACATCGGGAGGACTGATTGATGGTGGTATCTGAATAATATACTCAAAATTATAATGTAGTTTCTGACTTGGCACATCTATCTTGTTTTCACTTCTTTGCTTCCTCCTTTTTCCACAGTATCCACTGCAGCACCACAGGATGGTTCCCCAGATAAGGCAATAATCTAATAAGGCAGCTGTAGATCTCTGTGTTAGAATTAAGGAAGGAGTATTTGTCATTACTTCTGTAACCCACTCTGCATCCACACTCACATACAATATATAGTGAATGAAAAAATCGCTCAAGCAAAATGTTGCCTCCCTTTGACCTTGTCTGAGTGCCATTCATTGTTATTATCAGAACTGAGCAGTAAATGGCAAGAACCACACAGAGTTGTAAACAAGTACACGTGAGAAAAAGAAATAACTGTATTTGCTGAGTCAAAATCCACGTAAAGGAGAGGATCACATTTCCCTTTCTTGGAAACACTTTTGAAAATATTTACAGTCCCAAGTTCAAGTTAAAATATTCTCATTAATTGCTCTGTGTTAGACTCTTCACTAGTAGCTGTGAATACAGAGATAATGAAGTAATCTTCCTCATGGAAGAACTCACAGACTAGACTTATGATAACCTCTCTTCTCCTTAGAATTTGAAGGACTTCAGATGGTTTCCCCTAGATTTTTGTTTTGTTGCACAGTGTTACTCGTATTCACTTAATGAATCTCTAATGAAAGGCCTATTTGGTGGTATAGTAGGAGTCCTAATGATGAATAAGTCCTAATGATGAATAATTCCTAATGATAAATAAGACATCATTAGGACTTCTACTTTATCAGTCTGTTTTACAAGTCCCACTCCACTAGACTGGGGCCTTCTGGAGGGTAGGTTCCAGAAGGCCCCAGTCTAGTGGAGGAGTGAGACTTGTAAAGTGGAAATTATAGTACAATTTTTATAGAAATGATCAAATCGTATACTTTCTGGAACTCTTGATTTCTGAGATTGATAGATCTTACCAGTCAAATGAGAATACACATAAGGTGTTGTAGCATTGTATCTGGCAGATTGAGAGGACCCAAAAGATGTTAACTGCCTCCTTTACCATTATCACCTGTACCTTTCCTATTTCACTATTCTTATGCTAGATATTGAATACAAATCTAGCCCTTCCATAGTTGACCTCTTTAAATGTCTCATTAACAAAAGTCAATCTACTTTCTAGGTGACATGAGACTCCTTATGTATCAGCCTATCATTATCACTTATGTTCTTCCACAGCTCCTGAATATCACGTGTGGTGATAAACACGAAAATGTATGAAAAATTGTATTCACTGAGAGAAAATGGAAGGCTTTTCATTCTACTTCCACATTTTCATTCCAACAGCTTTTCTCTTTTGGAAGATGAGTACTGAATCTTGCAATGAAACTTTTTAAACTTAAGGTATATTTTAGTGAGTTCCACGCTGTCTGACTGTCTGTCTGATGCCGTCATGAATATTCAATTAAGTTTTATTTTATTTATTTATTTATTTATTTATTTATTTATTTATTTATTTTTGAGACGGAGTCTCACTATGTCACCCAGGCTGGAGTGCAGTGGCATGATCTTGGCTCCCTGCAACCTCTGCCTCCCGGGTTCAAGCGATTCTCGTGCCTCAGCCTCCTGAGTAGGTGGGACTACAGGCGTGCACCACCATGCCTGGCTAATTTTTGTATTTTTAATAGAGATGGGGTTTCACCATGTTGGCTAGGCTGGTCTCAAACTCCTAACCTCAAGTGATCCACCCACCTTGGCCTCCCAAATTGCTGGGATTACAGGCATGAGCCACTGTGCCCAGCCAAATATTCAATTAACTTTTAGATCAGGGTTTCTGAACCTCAGCTCTACTGACATTTCCAGCCAGATAATTCTTTGTTGTGGGCTGTCCAGTGTGCTGTAGGATGTTTGGCAGCACCCCTGGCCTCAACCTACTAAATGACAGCACCCCTGCACAGCTCTGACATTCAAAAATGACTCTAGACATTGCCAAATATCCCTGGGGGTTAAAATCATCCCCAGTTGGGAACCACTGCTTTTGATCATCCGGCCATTGATTTTAGGCCCATAGGTTGGAGCTATGTGACTACAAGGGTGTGTGGTCTTTCTTCTGGTAGGTGTAGGACTTCAGTCTGCCATGCTCCTTCACATACTCAGTGCCTAATTTGTGCAAGGTACCAGCAAACCATGAGGAGAAACGTGGTCCATGTCTCAAAGAAACTCATAGTCTAACAATTTGTAAATTAAGTTGATTCTTCAGGTTTTGGAAATACGCTAGGTGATTCTTGGTAATGCTTTGAAGTGGTACTTTGAGCTTCTTAGGTAGCTGTGATAAATTTCCACAGTTGGATATTATTATGTGTTATCAAAATACTTCCAAAGCAGTGGCTAACCCCTATACTTTTCTTGAAATTTTTCATTGAATAGTTGATTCTTGGGTAAGGAATGGATTGAAATTTGCAGCTTTGTTTTACTGGGATATTTGCTTGTTGTTTTAATGTTTAAACCTTATCCCTCCAAATCTTTTATAAATCAACACTTGTGTTGTAGATTTGGAGGATAATAACAGCACCTGTCCTGATACATAGAGTTCTTATTGTTTAGACAGCTGTCTACACTCTGAACATCAGCTGTCTGTATTCTGATTTCAGGGGTGTGTATGTGATCTAGGTTTGAACAATAAAAATATTGAACCCCCCTTCCCTGTACCTACAATTGTTTAAGAGATGAAAACATGCAAAAGTTGGTATAAATTTCAATTCTAAAAGAGTATTTGTATAGTAAAAATCTTACAATTATGTAACTGAAGCTAACCTAAGTGTTCAGCTTACTATCAAGTATATAAAAACCTTAAAAAGCCTTTAACAATAACAAAAAAATTCCAAACACTGTAATTAAGCATTTGATTCATTTAAAATCAAGTATGGAGCAACATATAATATAGCATTTAATATCACATTTGAACTGATAAATCATTAGGACAACTTAGTTAAATAGTAATAAGAGAGTTAATCCCCAGGAGTATAGCATTTCTCTGGCATTTATCTAGTCCTTTGTATATAATAAAGTGGTTCAGCTCTTCATTCATAAAAACTGTATTAGGAATCTGAGTCATATGGTTTTCTGTGTGACAATTTAGACACTTTAGCCTTTGCATTTCAGAAACACTAGGAAAGTTTTTATTTGTTTGAAATAGATTCCAATGATCTGTTCTATTTTTTTCTGATGAAAAGGGTAAAGGGAAATTTCTCTGACTTCTAAACTAACTTGAGAGATTTCCCTATTGCCTCAGTCTATCCTCCCACCCCTAAGCTAGATAG
Source organism: Chlorocebus sabaeus (assembly GCF_047675955.1). Taxonomy (NCBI): domain Eukaryota; kingdom Metazoa; phylum Chordata; class Mammalia; order Primates; family Cercopithecidae; genus Chlorocebus; species Chlorocebus sabaeus. The sequence goes on along the minus strand of NC_132923.1, from coordinate 35,527,262 downwards.
AAAGACAGATATTTGTGTACATACTATAACATTGTTTAAATGATACTTGTATTATTGTTCTGAAATAGCCATACTTTAAATGGTTTCAGATAATTAGCTTCAGTTTTGCTAATATAATTTATGTAAGTCATATGGCTAGGTCAAACTTAGTAGAACATTTGGGAAGAAAGGTATTTAAAAATATATTTTATGATGAAAACTATCTTGATAAATTTCCTTATTTATTTTATATGATAAAAATCATTAGTTGCTCCCTAATAAAATATCACTTAACTTACATTACAATGCTGGGCATGTATTACAAGTTGCTCATTTGTAGAGCTAATTTTTGTAGCATATTAGAGCTAATTTTTGTAGCATATTTGCATGTGTGCATAAAAGATTGTGACAGAGATAAGAGACATAAGTGAAACATGTTCACTTATTCACAATATAAGAGAATATAATCTATTAATATTCAAATTAAAAACTAGATAGCAAGTCAGTAGTTCATTTAGTTGAGAAACTTAGGGGAGGATGGGGAACTAACAATAATGGTACGATTATTATCATTCCCATTTTACAGACAAGGAAAATGAAGAAGCACAGAGACGTTAAATAAAACTCTCTCAAGGTCATGCAGCTGAGAAGAGACTGGACTTGAACTTCAGTGCCAGCCCTATTAATCACTATGCTGTACTGTCTCTCAGGTTCTTATGCCTTTGTTTGAAAAACATGGTTCCCTGTGAAATTTTACATGTAGAAGAAAGCTTCATACTGTGAGAACTCTCAGGATATAATTATTTCAGACAGACACTGGGAACATAAGATGGCTTATCAATCTAAAATGGCCTTCCTGTCGTTTGGATTAAACTGAAACCATCCCTAATTCCAGGGATAGGTAGATGATCCAGGTTTGGACAATCTAAATATTGAACCACCCTGGACCTACAAGCGTTTCTGGGATGGAAACATGCAAACGTTGATCTAAATTGTTGTTCTAGGCAGCCCAATACATTTCTCTAATGCCTGGTGAGCTCTAAATGTCTCTACATGTTTGTTGCAGAATGAATGAGAATAAAAGTTTTTTCTTAGAACATATCCCTGACATTAGGTGTGGGATAAAAGTGGAAAATGCAGTTTGCCTTATAATAATACCTTTCAGAAATGACTTTTCTATAACAGCCATTCACCAGTATTCTAAAGGGCACCTGTCAAGGAGTCACTGCATTTTCAAAAGTACGTTTATTTTCACATCACTTGCCAAAGTCGATCTATTATCATCACATTATGCCCCTAGTATAGAGATGGCCGCTAAATTAGAAGTAGATATGAATTGCTGAGACCTAGAAGCTTAGTTCCCTTAGAAGCCTTTTTACCTGAGGGCAGGGAGTATAGTGAGGATCACCTGCTTTGAGTCATACTGGCTTGAGGTTGAATCGTAGCTTTGAAGTCAACTGAGGAATCGCATACTATGCACAGCATGACCAGCGGCATACTGTGCAATTCCTCAGTTGACCGAGTAATTATAATCACCCATAGGATTGTTTTGTGAGTTAAAGGAAAGCTATATATACTCGCATAAAATAAGTTGTATTATTTTACTTTCTTTTACAACTCTCAGTTGCAGGGATAAAAGGGAAGGAAAGAGGGAGGGATGGAAGGAGAGAATAATGGAAGGAGGAAGGGAATGATAAAAGAAATTGGCTCAAAAAATTAACTCGTTACTGAAATATTAAGGGTTCAAACAATATTCTCAGGACTTGGTCTCTGCATTTCTCCAGCCTATTTTTCTTAATACTTGCTTTAACTGTCAAAGAAGTTACTTCCTAATGTCATCCTTTAGCAACTCTAAACTTACACATCTTGCCAGTTTCTAATATAACATAAAAAAGAGCAACTCTCCCCAGAAATACCTATAGAAGTCTTGGCCTCACTTTGATGAGACAAATTTGCATGTTTCTATTCCTAAAACAACTGTAAATTCAGGGGGGTTCAATAGTTTGTTAGATCACATGCCTGTCCCTGGAATCGGATAGTTTCAGCTCAATCCAAAGCAGGGGGACCGAAGGCACAGGAAGCATGGTTGTCCAAAGAAAATTGTTGATAGTGTTACCAAAAGAAAGGGAATGAATATTAGATGGTAAAATCAGGAAAAAAAAATGTCCACTACACTGTCACTTAACTAAATAGCAGTTATTATTGTGTTTTGTGCCACTTACAAATTCCTATTAAACCTACTACTACATTTTAAAAAATCACTCTATTTAACAACTTTATTCAGAAAATATATTTAGATTTCCAATTTGGGATATTGCAATACATCTTCTACCTTTGCTTCAAGATTAATATAATTAGCAGGAATTCCTTAATAGGCCTATGTGAAACTCTCATTTAACTTTTATGAACCTCAGTTTTCTTCTCATTGTCTAAAGAGTTACAGTTTTCTTTACTTTTGGCCAAGGTATCTCTGCTCCCTGCAGAATATAACAGATTGTTGTCTTATAACTTTTCTCCTTTCCTCTTGTTCCAGAAGCAACAATTACTTCTTCTAGGCTAGGTTATTTTCTTTTTTTTTCCCCCTCAAACTGCTGATAACTATATACATACCACTACTTCTGGCTTCTCTTTTTTTACTTTGGCTCTAGATGGAATGATAGGGTACACATAAATGTTCACGTGGGCTCTGGCGTATACCAGGAACTGAAGTAAGGTACATGGACATCTTGAATATTGTTAACTGTGAGATGGGCAAGCCTATGCCTTTGCAAATAAAGGAGGATTGGGAAGGATTAAGGTGAGCTTTCTTGCAAATAGATGGGTCATGGTAATAAGGAATTCTGAATGCATGAACAGTGATGCTCAAAAGCAGGGGGTCTTCAAACTATACTCAAGGACCAAATCATTGCCTCTTTTTATAAGTGAAGTTTTATTAGAATACAGCTCCATCCATTCATTTAAGTGTGGTCTATGGCTGCTTTAGGACTTAAAATGCCAGAACACTTGTGACAGAAACCTTCTGGCCCCCAAAGCCTAGAATATATGCTATCTGGCTCTTTAAAGAAGTTTGCCAACACCTGCTCCATTGTAAGGAAAATATTAGTCGGGTTCTAACAGAATTGCTTGTTGAACTAGGGTTTAAAACACATGGTAGAGACTCCACTGTTATAACCAGAGAGAAGACTGCCAAGAATTAGGATAACTTGTTCTCAGGCAAAAGGGCTACGTAAAAGGCAGAATCTTAGTTCCGCAGGGCTAGTGCAGGAGGTGAGGAGGCAGGGGTTACAGTGGTGTCCGTGGGTCATTGTTCATGCAATGGATACTCAGTCTGATTGAGGGATACATGCGAGGCTAGAATTTGTGCTGAGTCACCAGATTTAAGATCTGAGAAAAATGACGTACATTTCTTCACTTCAAAGACGTGGGGGCCATTAATCCAGATTTTCCTCTTGTTGAACTAACTCAGGAATGGAAAACAACCTTGGTGAGGAAATGGGACACTGAATAGGGATACTTCCTACCAGCCCAAGACTAGGGTTAGGGAAGGACTCACTTATTGGTAAGAAAGGATTTTTGCCTCTGCAGACCTTTACTTAGACCTGTACTTAAATGAGGTAAAAAGTGAGAAAGCAATATTTCTGAAGTGCCTACAAACCTGAGGAGTCTTTCTCCATTTGTATGTTACTCAAGATCTCAAAATGCCACAACTCTTTAAAAGGGCTCCTTCTCTCCTTTGTATCGGTGACTTGCAACATGCTATTTGAATCTTTCAGTAGGCTGATCTGTTTGGCTAATGCTATAACCCAAATTAATTGTTCTTTCCTCCATGTTTTTATCTTATCACAGTAGTCAGCATATCTTGCCTTGTATTATACTTACATGTGTACATGTAGTCTTCTCCCAGACTAGCCATTACTTGAGAGTGAAATTTTAGCCTTACCCATCTAAATATCCCCTGAGTGCTTGTCTAGTGAATGCCTAATTGTAATGCCTATTGACTTAAATGGAATTTAATTAAATGGGGTTTGTTTTATTCTGCTAAGACTGTAGTAGATGTAGGCACAAGTCTGATTCTTTTCTTATAACCACCATTTTCCCCTGTTATGGATATATCAAATTACCACCCTTCACATCTCCTCCAGATTAATTTGTCTTGAATGAGCCCCTACTTGACCACAGCTGATTAAATTCCCCCAAGGGAACTCAGCCACATAGGTTTTGTTTGTTTCTTTTTTGGTTGCAAAAAGCAGAAAGGTGCATATGCAACAGAGACCATCTTAAATACGAGAATTGTTAGAGTAGCTCACAGAATCGAAGGTATCACTGAACAAGCGAGCTTCAGGAGGCTGGAAACCAGGACAATTCTGAGGACTCGAGCATTGAGAACTCAAGAACTCTTTGACCCAGAGCACCCCAAGGCACCTCCACTTAAGACTCAAATTCTAAGGATCTGTGTAAGCCAACTGGATTCAATAATGTAACTCTGTGCTCAGGAAACAGGTGGTTCCTTTTTGTTTTTTGTTTTTTTTTAAATCAGAAATTGGAGTTAAGAGGATGCAGGGAGAGTGGTAGACAAACGGAAACGAGTGTTACCATAGCAATCTATTAGAGGGCAAACTAAGCCACCAGGAGTCTCTCAAGAATGTAAATTTAGAGGCCAAACAAACAAATGTTATGAGTGACTTTTGGCTTAAATATCATGTAGACTAAGACTGGAGGCGCAGTGGAGAAGCAGGGAAAACTGAGAGCTGAAAGAAGCAAAATGAAGGATAAGACTGAGCATCCCCTAAGATGGACAAGGTGGCTTCATTTCCTAATGGTTTCTCCTCTTCTTTTCCTTGAACCTACCAATGTGTGGTTATTTTCCTTGCAATATTGTGTTGTAAGATATCCTTCCAATTTATAAACAGAAAGGATAGTAATTCCTTCATGTTAGAATATTTAGCTATAGAATAATAGGAATCAAAATTATCTTAGATATCAAAGAGTACAGAACATCAAAGATAATCTGAGGCAACAAGACACAAATCCCACTTGTCAATTCTGCCATTTGGTGATCATGATGGTAGTGATTTGAGATATGTCTAGCTAAGTACCAATCACTATTTTAAGCATTTACATGTATTGTTCTCTCAAAAGCTCTGAGAGATAGGTAGGATTATTAGCCTCATTTTACACATAAGAGAGCTAAAGTATAGAAATAAAAAGTAATGGAGCCAGGATTCAAATTTCCCAATTCAACATCGAAGCCTAAATTCTTGAAAGTGCAGGTCTCTTCACAGACTTCAGAAATTCTGCAGCATACAAGAAATCTTAAGTTTTAGGGTGGTTCAAAACCTTTTAAATCCCTTTGAGTCAAAAATTTCTCTTTTTTTCCAGATCCTATTCAAATGTCAGTGTTACTATTTAGCCTTGGATATCTCCGTTAAAGGCAACTTCTTTCTGGACCAAGAAATAAAGCTTTACATCAGCAGCTTCCATAACAGCAATAATATGAATGACCATTTACTGAGCAATTGCAATGCACCAGGATTATGGTTTATGAGCACTTTATGTTTATTATCTCACAACTCACTGAGTTAGATACTCTTCGCAACCCAGTGAGGTAAATACTATTACTTCCACAGTATATATTATTATATAATAAAATGCTTAGAATATACACACAGTAACTAAACAATACTTATAAAATATGGCTCTAGATATGTTTGATAAATATTTGCCGAATGAAAACATGAAGGACTCAATTAGCAATATCTCTCTGCAACCTTTAGCCCTTGAGAAGCATGTAGAAAAGAGGAGCTGTCTTCTCTTTTAGCAAAACTTCTGTCAGAGATGGTTTCCCCTGACTTAGACAGTTGTGTTTTTTTCCCTACAGAATGATTCAGTCTCAGAATTATTCTTTAATCCTCAATATTTCCATTAAGAAGAGCTTCTATGAAGTGCTTCAAAAGTACCCAATGTAAAGGAGTAATAATGACTCCCTGCTGGTGAGCGAAGTGTGGAGGACACAGGTCCCTTATCCATCCACTGGATGCTGCCCTGTTTGGCCTGAGCCAGTGTGGGCAGAAATACAGATGCCAAGAACCTGTCTTGCTTCTATTTTCACTGGGTTACTATATCTCCTTTGTAGTTCAACCTGCAAATTACTTTGAGAAGAAGAGCTACACCTCTGGACCAATGTAGTAATATATTTGTATTCCTTGCCAAAGTAGGAAAAAAAATACAGAATCTTTCAAAATTGAACTCGAGGGCAACTAATTTAAATTCCTTTCCTTTCATGTTGAAAATCTTTTGACTGGGTTATTCTGAAGCCATAGCATTAGGTTACAGTTTACTTCTCTGTTACTTTACCATCTTTAAATTTGGCACCTTCAGAAGGTTGTTCTGTGCGTTTTAAAAAAAAAAAAAAAGGAACTACAGTTGGATATTGTATTGTTGATGACCATTATTGGATTTTGGATTCTTTTGTGTGTTTGGGTCTCGGTTTTTTTGGTGGTTGTTTGTTTTCTAGAGACGGGGGTCTCACTATGTTGTCCAGACTAGATTCGAGCCCCTGAGCTCAAGGGATTCTCCAGCCCCAGCCTCCTGAGTAGCTGGGACTTCAGGCACCTGTCACCACGCCCAGGGACAGTTACTTGATTCTTAATAGTCCAGTCATAATGAGACAGGATACTGCATAAGCCAAAGACCACACAAAGTATCAATGTTAAGTGTCAAGAGGGTGTGGAGGAAGTGGGTTACAACCACTTTGTCTCCCAACTGTTGTATGTTTTGCCTTTAAGTTTTTTTTTTTTTAAGTACATTAAACTGTAGTGTATTCAGATGTGGCTGAAACAACGACAAAACATTAGTTTTCTTTAAATATGCATGACTTTTAAGCTTTTTCCCTTTCCCAGTGACTTGCTTCTCCACTAAGCTCTTTTTTTCTCTTTTTTTTTTTTTTTCTCAAATATTATTGTTTCATGTCACTGTGACAGGTTTAGTCTACTGGAAATTCCTATGTTCTCTGTAATTTAGGTTTTAAGCAACATATGATTTATCTTGTTATTTAAAAAAAAACTATCTGTCTTTTTTAGTATTAGTATTTATTATTTTTATTATTAGTATTTAGTAATAGTATTTATCTGACTCTGACATCCTTAATATTCTTCTATAGAAATTGTGATGAAAGAACAGATAAGCCTAAGTAAATCTAGCGTGTGGAGCTCCTTTAAAATGTGAAGATTGTCAACTGGTTAAAAGTAAAACTTGGTTTTGTCCTAAATATCCTTGCTGGGCCTATTATGCATTTAAAAAGGGGCCACAGCCCATTTGCAAGGCTTCTGAATGAACTCCATTCATTCTGTACTTGGAAATGTCTCTTCAGCCACAAAAAGAAACAATAGTTATAACCTAATTTCTTTGGCGCCAATATCAGCAGAAGAAGAGCCAAGAGACCATTATGAAAACTCTAGTAAGTTCTCTTGGTGATTATATAATTCTGTATTCATTGATCATATTTCTGTATTTAAATAAGTACATTTTAAAAAACGTTATAAAGTGGATCGGTAATGCTGTAATATCACATTTCATGTATTATGCAACGTTTTTTAAATGGAGTACTCTAAAGTAATTTGCTTCTTACGGTTACCAACGTTTAAAAAATACCCTAGCATGCACTCCGAGATTTTAAGAGGAAAGCCTTTGTGCTTTTCATTACTGTATTTTGAAACCTGAGAGTGCAAAACCAATTTTCTTAGGTAAACCCCTTAGTCAGTTTCCACATTTACCTGTAAAAGTCAGTGGAGGGCATACATCTGGAAGTAGTAGTGGTGGTACACAATGTGTGTTAATATGATTTCCAAGGGGTATCTAGAGTGAACTTTCTTAAGCACAGATCTGATCTGAGCATGCCGCTCCTTTCTTAAAACCTTTCGTTGATTTTCCATTTCCCTAGAAGGAAAGCCCACTGGAGCATGGGCCTTGCAAAGTGCTCTTTCTGGCTTCTGCCTACCTGCCTTTGCAGCTTCACCCCTACCATCTTCCCTGAATGAACTTTTGTCAGTGGCCTCGCTCTTTCTTCCTATGGGATGTTGTTTCTGCATGTTCTTGCAGGGAATTCTCTTTCTCCCAACCCTGTTTCATTCCTTTAATCTGTACAACTCTTTCTTATCCTGAAGTCTTTACCTTAAGGTTGCCTTTTCAGGAAGACTTTTAATTATATTAACTAATTAGTTAATAAATAGTCTGATGTATTTGGAGCTGAGTTTCTATGGGGATTAGTTGCTGGAGGGTAGTTTAGAGCCAGATTGTGAAGGACTTTCTAAACTGTGCTTTCAAGGTTTTGAACAGGAAAATGATGTAGGCTCTCTGTTTTTTAAAAGTTTGGAGGATGGCTTGTGTCTTAAAAGAATATGTAACATAACCATTTAATTTGTGAGTAGTGGACTAAGGAAACACCACTGTAACCGTTTTCTCTCTGCGATAATCCCATCTTCAGCCTCTCAAGCACTGTGAACAACCACTTTCTCTGGCTGTCTTCTTGGAGCCCCTGCTAATTCATTATTGAAAAATACCTGCGGCCTGCATTTGGCCTTATGTTGTCATTTACTTGGTAAGTAATGCTAAATATAATATTAACTAAAATTAAAAGACCATTAAATTATTGGATAGTGTCTACTATAGTGGTTAAGAGCACAGGCTCTGGAGAGATCTGATTTAAAATTTGCTTTGCTCTGCCACTTGCTAGCAATATAGATGTGGACAGGCTATTTAGATAATTTTCTTAGCAAAATAAACTTGAACTGAAGGGTAAGAGATTGAGGCAAGGAAGGTAGACCCTAAAGCAGTTTGCCAAGTACAAAATCTCTTGGAATTTGAGTGTTATCTAAAAATCCATGTGAATCTCGTATTCTTTTCCACAATACATTTCTGTTTGTTTTAATATAAAAATACTTTTAAGTTGGAGGAGGGGGTTAAGTGGGTTGGTGATTACTGCCTCAAATTTTCTGTACAATTATTTCTCCAGGAAAACACACATTGCTTATTCATGGCTTGAAGCAGTATTTTCTTTTAGACATACTTTTATATTACACAAGCATGTGAACAGACTAAGGAAATTACCAGAAATGTAAATATAATATCTCATTAGAGCAGAAATTCTGCATTGATCTTCAGCCACAGATTTACAGTGTTTACCCCAATATTACTATATTCTAGCTAAAATGTTAAAAATCTAGCACAACAGTGTTACAAAATAAACTGATTATTTCCTTCCCTTCACCATGTATACATCTAGATTATTCCATTCTTTCTAGTTACTCTTACAGGAACCTCAAGAGGCATGCTGGTTTATCTCTTTTCCTGCCTCCCCCCAAATATTTTAGTTAAATATTTTATTGTTTATACAATCCATCCTAAACATGTAATTCTTTGTATCACTTCTTTTCTGTTTATTTCATGCAGTCAGCAGTCCATTTTAGGCTTTTGCCATTTTTTTCTTGCCTGTAGTATCACTGTGAGTTCAAGAATGAGTTTTCTATATACATTCTCTTTCCTCTTTTGTTTGAGCTGTGAACTGTATTCTTTCATTGTCTCTGCATCAGCTACAAAATTAAGTATTGATTTCCAAAACAGGCCTGCCTTCCCCATGTTATGCTTACCTTCATTTCCAGCCCAAAATATTCCTTTACTCTCCTTAATGGTCCATCCTTTACAGCCAAAATGAACCTTCCACTCTTCCCTGAGCATCCACCGACTCGCTTGTCTCCAGGCCTCAGCACCAATTATTCCCACTGCTTGTCACTACTGTGTACATTGCCCAAAGCCTGTCGCACAGGCCTCCTTCTCCTCCATAAATCCTTCCTTGATCATCCCAGCTGAATGTGTGGGGTCTCCCTCTCCTTTCATTGTTTCATTTATGGCACAGATGTTTATCAAATGCCTGGTGTACATCAAGCGATAAACCAGTGCTAAGGATTGAGTAATAACTAGGGCAGAATTATTACCCACTCTAATGGAGGTTATAATCCAACACAAAAGTGGTGTTGATAACTAATTTCAAGTTTCATGTGTTTTCCAGGGTCTGGCAGGGTGTTTAGAAGGCTACACCTTAGGCTGGGGGTCAAGAATGTCTTCCCTGATGTGAGGTTTACACAGAGATCTGAAGAATGAAGAGTCCAGCTAAGTGAAGTGGGAGCGGATTAAGGGAATGCAAGGACATGAAAGAGTGTCCTAGGCAGAAGGAACAACATATGCAAAGGCCCTGAGGTGGGAGTGAAGAAGGAACATTTGAAGAACTGAGAGAAGGTCACTGTGGAAAGCCAGATGCTGTGTGATATGAATAATGCAACAGGGGAAATTGAGATATTAGCAAAAGAGGGATTGATGACCCATGGGCTTGAAGATGTACTGGAACTAAAGTAAGGAGCGAGGATAAATTAAAAGAGGGAGAAACTGGAGAAACAGAGTGCTTGGAGACCGTGATGAATTTGAGAAAAGGATGGTGATAGAGTTGACCTAGCCAGCTAGAAGGGTAGTGCTTTTTAGTCAGTGAGCCCTCCATCCCATTTCTCATTAAATCTTGTAATGCTTTCTCACTTCCTATATTCTGTCATATTTTATAGTTGTTTATATAATTATCTTATTTTTATACCAATTATAGTTTCCCTGGGTGCTTATTATGGGTTAACAATTATATTATTATTAATAATATGGGTAAATGTTCACAAAGAAAGAAGTCTTTGTTGCTATTCTTATTTCTTTAATCTTTGATCAGGGGTTTTTATTTATGAATTCATCTTATATATCACTTGACAGACACTGAATGCTGAATGCCACAGAGTACATGACACTTTAGCAGCATAAAGAAAGGCACCAAAACCAAACAGCAAACTACATGCTACAAAACAACAATTTTTGGAATTAATGAATGAGGCTAATTTTCTGGAGTCCTCTCTCTCTTTCAAAATATAGCAAGTGTTAGTATGGCCGGGCATGGTGGCTCATGCCAGTAATCCCAGCACTTTGGGAGGCCGAGGCCGGCAGATCACCTGAGGTCAAGAGTTTGAGACCAGCCTGGCTAACCTGGGGAAACCCTGTCTCCACTAAAAATATAAAAATTAGCTGGGCATCGTGGCACGTGCCTGTAATCCCAGCAACTCAGGAGGCTGAGGCAGGAAAATCACTTGAGCCTGGGAGGCAGAGGTTGCAGTGAGCTGAGATTGCAACACTGCACTCCAACCTGGGCAACAGAGTGAGACTCAAAAAAAAATGTAGGAAGTGTTAGTATGTCTAGGTCTATTCACAGGTTTGGAAGGAGAATGGGGATAGAAGACAGAGCAGAAAATTAGTGGTAGGATTCAGTAGATCAGATCTCTTAGCTTCTTAGTACCTTTGATATTTAGTCCAGTTACTGAATTGCTCTTCAATTCTCCACTTAGAACTTCTTTTCATTCCAGTGGGATTGCTTCACACTTATGAGAATTAAGGTACTTATACAAAGCCATTTTCAGAAAGGAATCACTAATATTATTAATAAACACATATTTGTTTTTCTGTTACATTGAGTTCATTGAATCTCATTTGTATTTTCTTCATATGTTACCTTATACAGATATAGGCCGGATGTCCCTGTTTTTTCAGCTGGCTGTTAGATAAATTCACCATACATTCACTTTCAACCTTGTGTGTAAAAATAAAATTAGTTACATGAAGTAGTCATCCACATGACATAAGATACCTAATTTTAATAGGAAATAATATTAAAAGTGTAACTCTTAGAAAATGTTAGTGATCATCATCTTCTTCTATTTTTTCTCCTAGGTACTTCCTAAGGGTGGCTACTCCAATGTAGCTGTAGTATATGTACTGAAGGAAGATCCTCTCATACTGCCACAGCCAACAGATAAAGTTGTGAATCTTTTTTGGGAGAAGCCGTTAAGGACAGGTCTGTGAAATGGAAGAATCTCTGGATCACTACAAAGTCTGGCTCAGTGACTATGGCTTTGCAAACACTAAACATTCCTATCTCAAGTCCTGTAGATGACTTGAAGTAGCATACACAAGCATGCCTTATAAACATCTTCAGTCTTTATCAACTCTTTGGAGATTCAGCCATTCTTTTTTGTACTTTAGGGAATTAAATAATTTTATAATGTGGTATAAATCTGAGCATGGCAGATGGTAGAAGAAATTTTGTCATATATTTTTAAAGAAATAAAAATGTATTATGTTTTAAAATTCCTTTAGCTGTTTTTCTTACAAAGCTCCCAACAACGTAGTTACCAAGTAAATTATCTCAGATGTGATTTTTCAGTCCTTGCTAATCTGTTTATAAAATCTTTTGCTATTTTGTAATTTTATCATTTATGTCTGTCCTTAAGTGTTCATTTGTTTTTATGTCTCTGTATGTCATGTTTATTTGAGCTGTTAGTGTAAAGTAAAACAAGAACTCCCTGCATCTTATAGCATAAAAAGCAATGTTTTTCACATTCTTACCCTAATAGAAACCCGCATTCACAGAGTGATGGCTAATGCTCTACCTTTCTGCAATTCCTAGTCATAGAACTGTCCAAGTCTCACATGACCTGCCTCTTGAAGAAGAAATATACCACGAGTTACTTCCTAGCTATACAGGTTAAGAAACTCAAATGACCCACTAACTAAATGTTGTTTCTTAACAAAAACACTATGGTCTATCATCATAACAATGTCAACTTCTCACATCATCATTTTGAATCAACAACATGCCATCATATCAAAGAGAACTTATCATGTTAGCATATTGAATATAGAATTACAGTACAGCTATTTCCAAGACCTAAATGAGTGTCGTATATAAGAAGAGCAGTGGTTTAGAAATAAGGCGATCTGACATGCTTATCTCAGTTCTGCTATGGGTATTTAAGGCTAATTATTTAAATTCTCTGGGCTTTACTTAAAAAGGGAAAAGAAGTAGAGGCATGCCCATTCCTTTTAAGAATATGACCCAGAATTTCCATGCATCATTTCTGCTCATGTACCTTTGGCCAGAGCGTAATCAGTTTGTCCCAGGTAGTAGGAAAGGAGGCTGGAATATGTGGCCTTTAGCTGAAACTTCGAAGATTCTAAAGGAATTGGACTATTGAAAGACAAGTAACGGTCTTTGCCATTGCTTTCTTATCAAGAAAGCAAATGCTCTCTCAGACCCTCCTCCCCTGCCCCACTGAGTGATTCCATCAGATGAATCACTATCTATGGCAGCATACCATTATGAAAACTGTGCAGCAGATTTCTGCTTAGGCCATAATTGAGCATATAGTTACCCCTAGATTTAAGGAAGCTGGGGAAGCAGGAAACAGAATTGACATGATTGGCTTTGACCAAAGTTTCACAAACTTTCTTGGTTCACAGCTCCCTTGGGTTCTTAATAGTTTTTTTCATGGTACTAAAAAAATACATAAAAGCTTCATTTACAATTTAATAACCATTTGAACTACGATACATAAGTTGAAAGAAAAGTAATACCTTGGTCATTCTTAGATAACCACAGTTACTACTGGGTTATATATACCTGTGGGGCACTCTACAACTTCTCAAACCTTGGACTCAGATAGGATGGTGCCACCCTTATGTCTTGCCAGGCAGTGCTTGCTTTTTATCACAGCAACTCCTGAAAACCCAGCTTTGCAGTGACATAATATTCTAAAGAAATGTAGCATGGTCTAACATGGAAACTGTGAATCACCCCAAGCTAAAAGCTAATAGTGGGCATGCTGTCTGGCAGAGGTTGAGTCCCTATTTCCCTTGAAAATTTGAATATATTATAGCCTCACCAGTGAGTTTACTTTAACACCTTTGAGGGCTGGGCACACAGTTTGGGAACCATGGGTTTAGACTAATCATCGTTTATTTTCTGGGCTGGACATATTGCTCCCTAGACAAGAATTAGTCTTTTAGGGGGGAAGAAAGAAGAATGGAAACTATTTAGGAAACTAACTATTTCAGCCCCCCTGTATTCCACTTAAACTACATGATCTTTAAGAAGAGAGACTTATGTCTGTTTTTACACACTGTTTTCTGTGTGGCATAGTTCTGGGTACTTAGAAGGAACATAGAGGCTGGGTACAGTGGCTCAAGCCTGTAATCCCATCACTTTGGGAGGCTGAGGCAGGCAGATCCCTTGAGATCAGGAGTTCAAGACCAGCCTGGCCAACATTGCAAAATACCATCTCTACTAAAAAATACAAAAATTAGTCAGGTGTGATGGTGCACGCCTGTAGTCCCAGCTACTTGGGAGGCTGAGGCAGGATAATTACTTGAACCTGGGAGGCGGAGGTTGCAGTGAGCTGAGATTGTGTCACTGCACTTCAGCCTGGGTGACAGAGCGAGAGCGAGACTCTGTCTCAAAAAAGGAAAAAAAAAAAGAACATACACATTTATTAAATGATTATGAAATGATTATATGATCAATGAAATATGATTAATAGTATTAACCAACCATAAAATGCCAGCTCATAGGAAATTTGTTGCCTATACAACAGGCTTCTGTGTACATTCAAGGACCTGGACTATGCCTTCCTAGTTTCATACCACCAGTGCCCAATAATTATTTGGTATATTGTAGGTGAGAGAAAAATGTTGATCAAATGAATGGGTGAATGTCTCAGTGAGAGCTAGTTCTGTCCCAAACACCATTACAAAGGAGTTTCGTTACATGCTAATAAAAATGCTTATTAGTGGACTCTTAATGTAAATCCTCATGTTGACTGCCAAGAAAGAAAAATAACCACTTTCTCTTATCACTATGGATCTAAGGCTTTTTTTGTTACCACAGTCACCACGAGAAAAACTGACAAAAGGAGAAAAGCAGAACTATTCTGAGGTATAAGATGAAGTTTTCTTAAAATGGTTTATATTGTCAGCAGCTAAACTGTTTCACTATTCAGGATTATTACATAAAGCCCAGAAAGTGACTATTTTCAAAAGAGCTACCAAACTTTATAAGTATAAAGATATAATCAAACTTTATAAGTATGATTACTATATCATTTGAGCAAAATGTATCTTTCTCCTTTTTCTTGTTCCATAGCCCAAATTGGTTTTTGTCTATTTTCATGGTTTTGCCATTCTAGCTCATTCTGTTTTCTTGGGAAGCCATGCAAGCTCTTTGGTTTCCATGATTGTAAAGTGTATGGCTCTGTGACAACTCCATAGAAGAATGCATATGTGCTAGTGCATTAGATTTGTCTAGATCTAAAAATTATCTATGGTTAGTTGATTGTTTTCAGTAATATATTTAGAAAACTATTTGTGTGTCTGTCTCTATTGCTAAATCAAAGGTATTTTGAAGGCAGGGACTACGCCCTTTTTGTTTTTGAATCTCCAGAGCATTGCATCTGAACTCTGGGTACAGAGTAGGTGCCCAATTCATATTTGTCGAGTTAATAAACGCTTTCTTCGCAAAATTTTCCCAATAGCACAGTACAGAGTTTGTTCACAATAAATACTGAGTGTATTTTTATTTTGTGAGAGCCTAAATCATTTTTAATTCTTTCAATGTTCCTGAAAACTAAGAGACAGGATTTATTCTTCCTCTTTTCTAAATGGAAAAATATAATTATCCTTAATGATGGATATCAAATATTGAATTTGTACTATACAAGAAATAATTTATTGACTTAAAATGTTTTAAAGCGTTCTTTCTTTTTTTGAAGAATATTATATTTCTTTGTTAATGTATTTCTTTTTTACCAGTTTAATAAAAGCTTTTGCTGGGCATTTCTACATGTTCAGGGGCCAGACTAATGTTGCAGTTGTATGTTCCTATAGTTTATTTCAAAAATGCATTTTTATTTATTTTTTGAGCATGAAAGTAATATATGCTCAGTGTAAACAATTAAGTCATTATAAATATATTTAACAGGAATACCAGAGATAACTTCTGTTAATAATTCAATGTATTACTACAATTTTTTCTATGAATTTAATATAATAATATTGTTGGAAATTTTGATACAATTATTTAAGTGAAATTTAATCATACTGCACATACTATTTTGGAGTTTTTTTAATAGTGTATTTAAACTTTTAAGTGCAAAAGATTTTCAAGACTAGCAAATATAAGTCTACTTTATTCTGTGTAATTGCTAGAGCCTACATTCAGATGTTTGCAGGACCCGATCCTCCTACTTTAAATTACTTACAAATTTAAATTTGTAATTAAATTGCTTATATAATTGTAGTTTTCATATCTGTATCCCTAAATATATTATAAATTCCATGCCTAACACATACCACATGAAACAGTACATATAATGGCAATAGGTGCTATGAATGAATGAATGAGTAAACTTTCTTTACAAAGCCTGTGCTCTTTCCACAATGCCACACTTCCTCCTCTTAGTGGTTCCTTTATATACTATGGAAATTTTCATAATATCATTATTAATGGTTACATTATTTTGAGTTTTATTATTTATGTTTAGGTCAATTGTGAAGGCAGAACTAAGCAATTTAGAAATTCAGAAATATAGAAATAATAATTATATACAGACACACCTTGAAGATATTGTGGATTTGGTTCCAGACAAGTGCAATAAAGTGAATATTGCCACAAAGCCAGTGACACATATTTCTTGGTTTCTGAGTACATATGAAAGTCATGTTTACACTATACTATAGCCTTTTACATGTGCAATAGCATTGTCTAAAAAAGTACGTAACTTAATCAAAAATACTTTATTGCTAAAAATTGCTAATGATCATCTGAGCCTTCAGGGAGTGAATCTTTTTGCTGATGGGGGGTCTTGCCTTCATACTGATGGCTGCTGACTTATCAGAGTGTTCAAGACTGGGGTGGCTGTGGCAATTTCTTAAAATAAGACAGTGAAGTTTACCATATCAGTTGGCTTCTTTCACAAAAGATTTCTCTGTAGTATGCAGTGTTTTTTTGATACCATTTTACCCACAGTAGAACTTCTTTCAAAATTTGAGTCAATTCTCTCAAACCTTGTCACTGCTTTATGAACTAAGTTTATATAATATTCTAAATCCTTTGTCATTTCAGTAGTGTTCACAGCATCTTCACCAGGATTAGATTTCATCTCAAGAAATGACTTTCTTTGCCCATTCATAAGAAGCAACTGCTCATCCAAGTTTTATAATGAGATTGCAACAATTCAGTCCCATATACAGGCTTCATTTTATATTCTTGTTCTTTTGCTATTTCTATTACATCTACAGTTACTTCCTCCAGTGAAGCCTTGAACTCCTCAAAGTCATTCATGAGGGCTGGAATCAACCTCTTCCAAACTCCTATCAATGTGGATATTCTGACCTCCTCCCATGAATCATGAATGTTCTTAATGGCACCTAGAATGGTGAGTCCTTTCCAGAAGGTTTTCAATTTCCTTTGGCCAGATCCACCAGATAAATCACTATCTATGGCAGCTATAGCCTTATGTGTTTCTTAAATAATAAGACTCAAAAGTCAAAATTACTTCTTGATCCATGGGATGCAGAATGGATGTTGTGTTAGCAGGCATGAAAACAACGCTGTAACTTCCTTGTACATTTCCATCAGAGCTTGTGAGTGAATAGGTGCATTGTCAATGAGCAGTCATATTTTAAAAGGAATCTTTTTTTCTGACCAGCAGTTCTCAACAGTGGGCTAAAAATATTCAGTCAACCATGCTATAGACAGATGTGCTGTCATGCAGACTTTGTTGTTTTATTTATAGAGCACAAGCAGAGTAAATGTCACATAATTCTTAAGGGCCCTAGGGTTTTCACAATGGTAAATTAGCATTCGTTTCAACTTAGGTCACCGGCTCCATTTGCCTCTCATGAGAGTCAGCCTGTCTTTTGAAGGTTTGAAGCCAGCCATTGACTTCTTCTCTCTAGCTATGAAAGTCCTAGATGGCATCTTCTTCCAGTATAAGGTTGTTTTATCTGTGCTGAAAATTCGTTGTTTAATGTAGCCACCTTCATTTATAGTCTTATCTAGATCTTCTGGATAACTTGCTGCAGCTTCTACATCAGTACTTGCTGCTTCACCTTGAGCTTTTATGTTATGGAGACAACTT
This sequence comes from Chlorocebus sabaeus, assembly GCF_047675955.1. NCBI lineage: Eukaryota > Metazoa > Chordata > Mammalia > Primates > Cercopithecidae > Chlorocebus > Chlorocebus sabaeus. The sequence continues at coordinate 35,509,236 of NC_132923.1, read as the reverse complement.
CTTGATCTCATGAACCAAGCTCTATATCTGTAAGCTCTTCTGCTTCTGCTTCCTCACCTCTCTCAGCCTTTATAGAATAGAATTGAGTTATGAACTTGCTCTGGATTAGGTTTTGGCTTAAAGGAATGTTGTGACTGCTTTGATCTTCTATCCAGTCCAATACAACTTTCTTCATATCATCAATAAGGCTGTTTTGCTTTCTTATCATTCATGCGTTCACTGGAGTAGCACTTTTAATTTCCTTTAATAACTTTTCCTTTGCATTCAAAATTTGGCTGTTTGGACACCTGGCTTTTGACTATTTTGGCTTTTGACATGAATTCCTCACTAGATTAATTATTTCTTGCTTTTAATTTAAAGTTAAGAGCCAAGAGATGTGACTCTTCCTTTCATTTGAACACCCAGAGGCCATAGTAGGATTATTAGTTGGCCTAGTTTCAAAATTGCTGTGTCTCAGGGAATAGGGAGGTCCAAAGAGAGGGTGAGAGACAGGGAAACAGTCATTTCGGTCGGTTAGTCAGAGCATACACATTTATGAATTAAGTTCACTGATATATATAGGCACGACTCATGGTGCCCTCAGACTAATTACAATAGTAACATGAAAGATCACTGATCACATAGCATCAGAACAGATATAATAATAAAAAATTAGAAATATTGCAAAATTTACCAAAATATGATTCAGAGATAAGAAGTAAGCACGTGCTGTTGGAAAAATGATGCCAATGAACTTGCTCAACACAGGATTGCCACAAACCTTCAATTTATAAAAATGGCAGTATTTGTGAAGCACAATAAAATGAAATATGCCTGTAATGACAAAAAAACACAGATTTTAAAATTTTTAAGTAATTAGATCTTATCAATTTTGTCAAGGTTTACATGACACAGGCTAAGGATTTTACTTTTTAATTTAATGCTTAATTCCTTGACTTTATAGCAGGAAAAAAAGTAATATCTCATGAATTTTTTGTTATAGCACGGGGCACAATTTATACCAAATATTTTTATTTTCAAGTGTGGCTTTAAAATCTTGTAGAAGTCTATCTTTCTCTTCCAGAGAGTGGTACATTTTAAACCTTTTTAAAAGACTTTATTCTTATAGAGCAGTTTTAGATTTATAGCAAAATTGAGCAGAAGGTGTGGATATTTTCTATATACCCCCTGCCTCTCCACATGCGTGGCTTCCCCCATTATCAACATCCCCCATCAGAGTGTTAGATTTATTACAACGGATGAACCAACACTGACACATTGTTGTCACCCAAAGTCTTATAGGTTAGTGTTCACATTTCACATCGTACCCGCTATGAGTTTGGACAAATTTATAATGATGCATATGTGAAGGATAATTTTGCAAGATACAGAATTCTTGGTTGCTGGTTTTTTTCTCTGCCACTTTAACTATTTCACTCCACTCTCTCTTGCTGCGTGGTTTCTGAGGAGAAGTCAAATGTAATTTTTATCTCTACTGCTCTATATGTAACATATTCCTCTCCCCACCCCTACCGCCGGCTTCTTTCAGTTTTTTTCTTTATCTTTGACTTTCTGTAATTTGAAAATTATATATATAGATATATATATGTAGATATTCTAGCATTTATCCTGCTTGATGTTCTCTGAGCTTTCTGAACTTTGGTGTCTGGCATTCATTTTGAGACGTTTTCAGTCATTACCATTTTGAATATTTGTTCTGTCTGAATTTTAGTCCATTCAAGCTGGTCTAACAGAACACCATAGACTAGTTGGCCTATATATAACATACATTTTTCTCCCATAGTTCTGATGGCTGGGAAGCCTAAGATCAAGAAGCTAGCAGATTTGGAGTCTGGTGAAGGCTTGCTTCTTGGTTCATACGTGGCTGTCTCTTGACTGTGCTCTCACATGGCAGAAGGGGTGAGGGAGTTCTCTGGGGTCTTTTTCATAAAGGACTAATCTGATTCATGAGGGCTTCACCCTCACGATGTAATTACCTCCCCAAACCTCCACCTCCAAATACCATCACACTGGGGATTCAGTTTCAACATAAAAATTTTGGGGGCACACATTCATTCAATTTATAGCATTCTATCCGTGGTCCCTTAAAGTTTACGTTTTTCTCATATGCAAAATATCCCCATTCCATCCCAATAGCCCTAAAGTTTTAACTCATCCCAGCATTAACTTTAAGTCAAGAGTCTCATTTAAATAGGTCAGGTACTGGTGACACTTGAGGTATAATTTATCTTGAGGTAAATTGCTCTCCAGCTGAAATCAGACATGTCCTGTGCATTATATACAATGTTCAGACAGGCATAGGATGGACATTCTCCTTCTAAAAGGGACAAATAGAAAAGAAAAAAGGAGTGACAGGTCTAAGGTAAATGTAAAACCTAATGGGGCAGGCAACATGAAACATTAAAGCTTGAGAATAATCCTTTATGGCTCTCTGCTTTGCCTTCCAGACCCACTGCTGTTGTGGTCCCAAATCCACATCTCTCATGGGTGAGAGTTGCATGTTTGTGACTCTTGTGAGCAGCAATTCTGGCTCACTGGGGTTCCATGCTTGCACCTCCCCCAGGCTGGAATCATACACTGGTGGCTCTGCTGGTCTGATGGCATGGAGGTAGCCTCACCCCCTTGTCTCCACTGGGCATTGCCCTAGTAGGAACTTTTTGCCATGGCCCTACCCATGCTGCTGCTCTCTTCCTGGGCCTTTTGGCTGTCCTTGTTGGGGTCTTGTACCCGTGGCTCTGCTGGGAAGTCCTGCCTTTGAAATATACGTGGAGGCAGCAAGGCCCTCCTGGCTTTGCTGGGTGCACCCCATTTCACAGGTCTCTGTGTGGGCCCCACCCCTGAGCCACTGGAAAGGGATATCCTGGCCCATGTGGACTGGAGACATGGCCCCATCCTTTGGAAACTATTCTGACCTAGACCCTTGCACTCTGGGTCTATGATGGGAGGTAAAGCCCTGATAACCTCTGAACTGTTATTTTTCCATCATCTTAGAGAGTAGCTTCTGGCTTCTATTGAGATGGCTGATCAGTACTAACATCCTTTTCAAATAGTTGCCTGGCTATGCGCTTAGTGTTTTCTTCTGACCGTGATTTCTCTGTTTTTACGGTATGGGTATGCTGAGAATTTTCCAAATCTTTGAGTTCTGCTTCCTTTTCGCTTAATAATTCTGTCTTTAAGTCAGTCATTTCTTTCTTTCTTAAATTTTACTAAGAGCACTAAAGAGAAGCCAAGCTGCACCTTTAAGACTTCTCTTTGAAATTTTCTCAGTCAAATGTATCCAATTTTATTGCTCACAAGTTCTACCTTCCACAAAACACTAGAACACAGCACAATTCAGCCAACTTTTTTTATAACCACTTTCTAACAAAGATAGTCTCTCCTCCAGTTTCCAAAAGCATCTTCCTCACTTCTTTTTGAGACTTCATCAGAATGACCTTCACAGTCCATCTTCCTACCAATATTCTGTTCAGAATTACTTAGGCATGCTCTAAGAAGGTTGAGGCTTTCTCTACCGCTGTGTTTTTGTTTTTGTTTTTGTTTTTACCATGACCTCACCAGAATCACTTTTCAAAGTCTGCTCCCAGCAATGTAGGCTTTTTCTAGCATGCATTCCAAGCTTTTCCAGCCTCTACCAATTCCCCATTTCAAAAGTCGCTTCTGTGTTTTTAGATATTAATTACAGCAGCACCCCACTTCCAGGTACCAATTTCTGTCTCAGTTCATTCAGGTTGCTAGAAAAGAGTACCACAGCCTGGGAGGCTTTTAAACAACATTTGTTTCTCACAGTTCTGGAATCTAAAATGTCCATAATGAAGGCGTGGGTAGATCTGGTATCTGAGGAGGCCCACTTCCTGGTTCATTAACAACCTTCTGTTTGCTGTGTCCTCACATGAAGGAAGGGGCAAGAGAGCTACCTGGGGTCTCCTTTGTATGAACACTAATACCATTAATGAGAGTTTTATCCTTATGACCTAATCACCTCCCCAAAGCTCTACCTCCATATACCATCATATTGGCAATTAACTTTCAACATATGAATTTGGGGGAGATATAAACATTCAGTATATAGTAGTTTTGTCTCTCTTCTTCTTCTTGTATTTTTTATTATACATATCTTCTATCTTTGTAATTGTCACACAGCTCTTAGATATTTTGTTCTGCTTTAATTTTTTTCATTCTGTTCTCTTTCTAGTTTTGGAGGTTTCTCTTGATATATATCCTCAAGTCCAGAGATTCTTGCCTCAGCCATATCCAATCTACTAATAAATTTATCAAAGGTATTTTTAATTTCTCTTAAAGTATTTTTTATTTCTAGCATTTCTTTTTGGCTATTTCTCTGAATTTCCATCTCTCTGCATACATTGCCCATCTGCTCTTGCATGTGTAATTTATCCCTTGGAGCCCTTAGCATCTTAATCACAGTTTCTTTCCTTCTTTTTTTTATACTTTAAGGTCTGGGATACATGTGCAGAACGTGCAGGTTTGTTACATAGGTATACACGTGCCATGGTGGTTTCCTGCACCCATTAACCCATCATCTACATTACGTATTTCTCCTAATGCTGTCCTTCCCCTAGTCCCAAACTCCCCCAATAGGCCTCGGTGTGAATCACAGTTGTTTTAAATTATTTGTCTGATAATTCTAACATCCCTATCATGTCTGGCTCTTTACTTGTTAGAACAGAGTGGGAATATCCAAGCTCTGATACTTGCTGTCTCTTCAAACTTTGCTTTTGCCTTTTAGTATATGGTATGGTTTGAATATGTTTCCCAAGGTTCATGTGTTGGAAACTTATTCCTTGCTGTGACAGATACGGTTTGTCCCCACCAAAGCTTATGCTGAAATTTGACCCCGAGTGTGATAATATTGGGAAGTAGGGCTTAGTGGGAGATAGTTGGGTTACGGAGATGGATTCCTCACAAATCATATGATGCTGTTCTCATGGTAGTGAGTTCTCATGGAAATGGATTTAGTTCCTGAGAGAGTGGGTTGTTATAAAGCCAGGACGTCCCTCAGGTTTCCTTCTTTTTGTACATGTTCATTTCCCCTTTGACCTTCTCTGCCATGTTGTGATACAGCATGAAAGCCCTCACTAGAGTCAGGGCCAAGCCCTTAAACTTCTCAGCCTACAGAATTATGAGCTAAATCAACCTCTTTTCCTTTTAAAGCACCCATTCTCAGGTATTCCTTCATGGCAACACAAAACAAAGACAATCCCCACTGCAACAGTGTTAAGAGATGGGATCTTTAAGAAGTGATTAGGTCATGAAGGCTTTGCCCTCATGAAACAATTAATGCTGTTATCGCAGGAGTGGGTTTCTGATAAAAGGATGAAGTTGACCCCCTTCCCAATCCTGCATGCTCTTTTGCATTTCTGCCATTCTTCCATGGGCTGGCACAGCAAGAAGTCCTTTGTCAGATTTGCCCATCAACCTCGGACCTCCCAGCCCCTAAAACCATCAGCTGAATAAATACCTATTCATTGTAAATTACCTAGTCTCAGGTATTCTGTTATAGCAATACAAAGTGGGCTGAAAGAGTATGCCTTGTAATTTTTTCTTGATAACTGAACACGGTGTACTGGGTAAAAGGAAGTGCTGTAAATAGGCCTTTACTAATATGGCGATAAGGTGTTGGGAAAGGGGAAACTTTCTATAGTCCTATGATTAGGTCTCTATCTTTTAGCAAGCCTATTTCTCTGGACTCTGAATATCACAATTGTTTCTTAGCCCTTCCCTTTTTAAGTAAAATAGGACAGCTAGAGTAGGCTGAGGTTGGTTATTTCAATTCCCTTAGGTTAGTTAGGCTCTGATGAAACCCCAGCAGGTGGCTCTGGTTAAACAGTTTCTCCTAAGAGTAGACCTTGTTAAGAACAGAGCGCTCTGGCATGTATCAAAGTGATTTTTCTTTCCTTCCTACTGCCAGAAGCACAATGTAATTTTCTCCAATAATTAGTCTGATAATCTGGTCATGCTGCTGATGGTAAAACATACAAAAGCATGGTGGTCCCCTTATGACTAGGTCTTCCAGAGTTTTTATCTCTCAGACTTGTCTACACATAGCCTCTAGCAATTCACCAATTAGTTTAGGTTTTCCTACCTCCGCAGTGGCTCCAATGGAGGTTTCTGCTCCAGTATATTGTTATTCTCTGTATCTGCCTGTCCATCTTGCTAATTCTGGGGGCAACAGTTTGCCCTGTGACCTCACTTCTCTTATGGACCCAAGAAGACTTGATTTTTCAGTTTGCTCAGCTTTTACTTGTTAGAACTGAGTGGCAACTTCCCAGCTCCTTAAATGTGAAATTGGAACCTGGAAGTCTTGGAGATTACTTTTTCAAAATTAAAAAGACAGTGATAAACAGTCACAAAACAGCTTTACTTAACTTTTCCAATATATTTCTCAGGCCAGTCTCTTTCAGACATTCAAAAAGAAAGAGTTTCTAACCTTAAAATAATTAAATGACAAACGGTAACAGCTGCTAGTTATCTCCCAGCGGCTGTTCCCATGGTGGTAGGGCCTCAGATGTGTGGTCATTTGCAATGGACACAGCATTTCTAGCTTGCAGCCAGGCACAGCCAATAGCAGGAGAGAACAAGGTGTGTTCCTTTCCTCTCTTGTCTTCTGACCCTTTCCCTGTTCTGCTCCTCTGGAATGTGATGTTGCCATGTTGAGACCGTGAGGTTGAAGCCTTCAGGAAAGAACATCAAGATGAATGGAGTCTGAGTTCCTGACAACATGGAGCATCATGCCAGCCATGAACCACTTCTGAGACATCCCTGTGAGACAAAAATAAACTTCCATGTTCTTTAATTTGTCATTTTGGAGAGTTTTCTGTTATTTGCTGCAAAACCTGATCTTAACTAACACAGACATTGAATCTGAAATTCCCAGGAAAATCCCTGTAAACCTATTGCTTGCCACAAATAACTGGCCTCTACCAGTAGCATTCTACTAAAAAGAACATATGTGGCATTATCCCTTATTTATAGATAAATAAAATAAGGACCAGAGAAGTTTCCATTCAGATTCTGAATCTAATGCTCTTCCTAAGAAACTGCTTTGCATGCTAACCAATGAGTAATAAATTAGAATACAGAGTCAATGTCAGCCTTTTGTATACAGTTCTGTTATTTGTTTCAAGATATTAATCTCATCTAGTTACTCACAGCCACCCTTAAAGCAGGTTCTTAAGTGACAGAACTGAGGCCCAGAAAGTGTCATCTGTACAAGGTAACACAATTGGACAGTGCACTAGCTTCCTGGTTTCCAGCTTTTATGATTTGTGTCATATTCTTCACCAATCTTTTAAAGCCTCATCTGTCATAAAGTATATTATTTAACATTTTATCCACCAAGTTTGATCAATAATATTTTCCATCCCCATTGTAGACTACAGGCTGTCCTTTTCACACTTAAATCTATAAAACTGAGAGAAGGGCATGAGAATCAAGAAGATGTTATTGTTTATTCAATAAGGTAATGTTTACTTCCACATCTGGGAAGGAGGAGATTTTGAAAGGAAGAGTAGACAAGGAGTATATATGACTTAAAACACTCTCTGAGTTCAGGGAAACAATCCTTCTAATTGTTACTGATACACTGGACATAGATAACAAATAAGATATCATTTCCATGCTGCAGAAAATCAAGCAGTCTATTCATTGACTGAAATAATAAAGCCTGATTGAAAAATCCACAGGCAGAAAAATCCCAATGGCTGCTTTGCGTGCTCTAGTTAGTTCAAGCTGAAAGTTTTAGTATGCGGTTTGCATTTGCTTTCATGCCCCAGTGCACTCAAATTTCAGTATTATTCAGTTTCCTGAGGAGCCCAAATATGAACAACCTTAATAAACAATATTTTCCTCCACTTCCTATATGAGTGTTTAAGGTAATTGCTCTATATTGCTTCTGCTGTAGCCTGAGATCATCAAAAGCATAATCGGTATATGTAATGAGCTGACCTTGACCTTTTCTTCAATCAACTTTAAAAAGAAACCATTTCTGTTGGGTCTCTGATGGATTCTCTTTTTAATTTGTCTGCTTTTGTTGTGTATTTTATTCCTTTTTGCTCGTGTGGCAGAGGGACTGAATGTTGATGACTGAAAGTTTGGATCTTTTCCAGGCATTTATTTTGGGACAAGTTCTCAGTCTGTTGGCACAAATACCTACCTGCCACCCCCGTCCTGCCCTCTCCTCCCCACGGTACGACCGACATACATCTACCCTTTCTCCCTTATGTAGTGGGAAGAGTGGGAGTTCTTTTGACAATCTCTATAAACTGAAGTATTTATAGCAAATTTCTGGGTAGACATAGATAAGGCCTAGGGAGTTTGTTAAGGGTAATAAAATTAATTGCTTTACTTTTTTTAAATAAAACATTCTTAAACCACTTCTGAGCCGTTCTATCATTAAATTTGCTTCTATCTTGAAACTTTCCTTAATAGTCAATTCTTATGCAACTTCCTTTTTCCCTTTGACAGCATGAAGCATTTTATTCACATGAGTTTTCCTGGTATAAACATTTGTATTTGAAGGAGTTGGAAGATGCAGCTCACGGTAGACTCTTCTCTCTTTTGTACATCCCACTATTCATTTAAGGATCCTAATTCTCAGAGTTTGCACTTTCATATTCTCACGCCATAATATTCTGAGTATGGCGAAGCTTTGAAATGCAAGTTAGAAGTGCTGAATATTACTGGATTGACTTTGATTAGTCAATAACCTCTTTATTTCTTATTGGTGAAACACATGTATAATAACTAGAAATCAACTGATCTATACATTTGCTTTGACAAATAAGTATAACTAAAGTTAGAGAAACAGTGCTGGGTAAATAGTGCATAAAATAATTGCAAAGAAAGGGATTCTTGTTATTTAATTGGCTTGAATTAAAGGAAAAAAACAGGTTTTTTTTCAAACATTATAACATGATTAGCTTGAAAAGATCTTCCTGCTGAATAGTGTAAGATATTTTTTCAAAATATACCTCAATAATAATAGCTATTTTTTCAGCAGTCCTAAGAGGGTAGGTAAAATAATATTATATGTTTTGTTTTTTTAAAAAAGTGAAGTACTCTCTTTTATGACTCCTCAGTTCATTTCCTGTCTTGTAGGTCCAAGTTCAGTTCCATATTAGGCATAAAAATTCCTGTAATTATTTCATATCCCAACAGTTTCTACCTCTGAACTGTTCGTTATATATTTCATATAACTTCTTACATTTATTCTAATACTTTCTTATACATAATATTATTGTTATTATCTAGAATTTTGAAATATGTCCTCCATCTTCTAAACTGAATTTTAATTTGCTGGAAATAAACGATTGCATAGTCTCATTTACTCTCAAAGTTTTATCTACTAATGTAGAATAAGTCTTAACCAATTATTCGAGATTTAGCTTGCTCTGCAGTTCTTTTGCATTAGAATGTATAAACATTACTGTAGGCTCAATTCATATTAGTCTACTTAAGTAAACAAGAAACAGTTCATTATGATCAGTTTCTCAAACTTACATACTATTTCCTTCAAGAAAATAACTTTGTTTTGACATGTGTAACATTCAGTGTAATCCACTGTAGGATCAAAACATAAAAATCTTTGTGTTATGGAAAGGGAGGCAATAACTAAAGTTTTACAATAAACATATTTTACATTTTGCAGTGTTTTATGTTTTTCAAAAATGTTTTTATGTGCCTCTTGAAGGTAAAAGCGAAACACATTTTAATGTTATAACATCATTTAATAATGAATATTAGATTTTACCTGGAGTTCTTTGAGAAACAACAAGGCATGGCGGAAATATTAGAATCAGAGTGCCTAAGTTTGAATCTTGACCCCACCACTTGCAAGCTGTATGACCTTTGTTAAGTTACTTAACCTCTCTGTGTCTCATTTTCTTCGTCTGTAAAACAGGAATGATTACAATAATTGGTTGTAATATATTAATGTATATCATGCATTTAAAGTCAGGCCTGGAACTTAATTAGCCCTGGGTAAATTTCTGCTTATACTATTATTTGGGGAAAATTTTCAATGTATCGTGATTTATTGTTGTATTCAGATTTATTATCTAAATTATAATATAAAAATGGATATACTGGAGTTGATAAAATAGTTTTATTCCTCTAACTGTGATGCAAGAAACATAGGTATAACCACAGTGTCTTAAACTTTCCTATAAGCTATGCTTCACCAAGTACATCAGACAATTCATTATCATGTGCTCAATAGATACCTGCTTATTGTTAATTAACTGCATAGCTGACTTCCTATTGCTGGATAAGTGTTAAAATTTAGTCTCTTTAAATTTATTTTGCTTGCTTAAGTGGCAGGCTTTTTTGGACAATTGAAATGTACACACAGAAGTTATATATATATAAACACACACACACATATATATATCTTCTTTAGTCTTATATATGACTAAAAATATATATTATAAAAAGTGTTAATCTCTCCAATGCCACTCTATTCCTCTTATAAGCATCCTTATAATCCCATTTTCCAGAGGTTTGCTTCCTATTCCCCCTAGGTTTTGATATGCCGTGTAAGCATAACTATGTGTGTACATATACGCATACACAGGATGTTTTTTCTCATAAAATTGGTATTTACCACACATAATAATCTTCTATTGTGTTTTTTCATATCACATACTTCTAACTTGATTAATACATGTAGACTTCACTTGATTCTTTTCTAATTTTTCTGAAAATCCAGAAGCATGTAAAAACATATGTACAATGATATATGTAGCTATATAGTGAATGTCCATACATCCATTACTCAGGTTAAGAAGAACATTGCCAGTATATCAGAAACCCTATCTAATAGCTACAATAGTGTTCCAGTTTATGTCTATATCTTAATTCATTTCACATTCACTTATCAATAGATATTTAAGTTACTCCTAATATTTTGCAGTTACTAATAATGCTGTAATGAACATCCTCTGTTTTACTTTTACATTCTCATGTAACTGTGCCTACATGACGGATTCTTAGATGTGAGATTTGTAGGTCATAGAATGTACACTTTTTAGATTTGAACAGCAAAAACTAAATTATCCTCCAAAAGTTTGGGTAAATTTATACTTCTATGAGCGGTATAATAGAGTTTATTCCCCCAGACCCAGCACATATCCAACAGTTGTTGTGTTCAATATTTTTAATTTTTCTAATCTGATTAGAAAAAAGTTTTATTTATTTTAATTTCTATTTCTTAACTGGTGAAGTTTAGCACAATTTCATATATTTATTAGGTACTCGTATTTCTTTGGTGAATTGCCCATTCATGTACAAAACCCATTGATACTATTGGATTTGTTTATGCTTCCTTACTAATTTGTAGTAGTTCTTTATAAAACAGATATATAAGTCATTTGTCTGTTATATGTCACATGGATTTTCTTCTGGGTACTATTTTAAAGTTTTTAATGTATCATTGAATGCATGAAGGTACAGGTACTGTAAGGCTCAAGAATTAATATTTAATAAGCTATTTTTTTCACACATATTTCCTCACAGTATTTTAACCTCTTACAGAAAGGTTATTTAAAGCAGTTGGATTACTGAATCTAAAATTGCATTTGCCATTTTGGTTTCCATTTGTGAATATGCACCTACACATCAAGTAATTTGTGCTTAATTTTTTTCATTCTCATGGACAGAGAATGTTAAATTGCTAAGAACCCTGTAGTATTAGTGGACCATTTTAGAGGTGTGTATCTAGTTTTCCAAAGAGGCGATTTATTTCTATATTCAATGAATCATTATATAAAAGCTATCTATTCTTCAGTAAAAGTACAATTACACTAGTTTAGAATTAAATTAGTTCTCAATACTTCAAATCACTTTTCTTAACAAACTTTTGTGTGTTTTTTTTTTCCATTTGTTTGTTTTTGAGACAGTCTCACTCTGTCACCCAGGCTGGAGTGCAGTGGCGTGATCTCAGTTCACTGCAACCTCTGCCTCCTGGGTTCAAGTGATTCTTGTGCCTCGGCCTCCCGAGTAGGTAGGATTACAGGAGAGCGCTACCACACCCAGCTACTTTTCTGTGTGTGTGTGTGTGTGTGTGTGTGTGTGTGTGTGTGTGTGTGTGTGTTTTTAGTAGAGATGAGGTTTCACCATGTTGGTCAGGCTGGTCTTAACTCCCAACCTCAGGTGACCTGCCTTCCTTGGCCTCCCAAAGTGCTGGGGTTACAGGCGTGAGCCACCATGCCTGGCATTAACAAAGGTTCTTATATGTACCTCTAGTGTGTCTCTTGGTATGTTTTAGAATTTTTTTGTTTCTAGTATTTGTTTTATTATCTCTGAGAAGTAAGGAGTGTGTCTTATTGACAGCCTGTAAATAGAACAGATATTCTGTCACTTGAATTTTTAAAATTTACTATTTTCTAATTTGATTTAAAGTTTTTTGGTTTAGTATCTATAGAAAAAAATGAAAGAAAACATATTTTGAGAAACAGGAAAATCTGATCTATGCTTTCTAAAGACTATAACATGCTTCACGATATAATTTCTCTTCAAATATGTTTAGTACATTTAATGTGTTTTTAATGTGTTAGAAAATAAATATATTCTCTCTGTTTTTTCATTCTCTGCTAATTGTATGCTGCTTGTTGTTTAGTTCATATGCATGAAGTAGCTAAATGTTGGCAAGAACTTTTAGCTGGGCTCAGCTTTTAGTAAGCCAAAAAATTTTGAAAGAAGATGGGCATTCTTTAGCTTCCAAAATGTTGACTCTGGATTTAGCAGCCACTAAGTAATAATAGACTACCCACTGACTCAAAGGTCAGAACCACAAACTGATTAGGACATCATGATTATGTGAAGAAAGAAACATAGGGTTATCTAGTGCCAAGTCTGAACCGGATTGTGTCCTGTGACCTACTTTCCTTGCTCTCTATGGATGGAACATGCAGCCGTATTCTCTGGAGACTATTAACAGTTATTATTCAAAATGTAAAGGTTTTAAAGAAGTCATATATTAATTATTCCAGCCTACCCAGCAATATTATTGATGTGGTTAATTTGTTTGAGCTATATGATGTAAAGAACATTGTAATGTACAAAAATAAAGGCAAGCAATGTTACTGGAAGACTTGATGTAGGCAAGTATTATAAACTTCACTGCTACCTATGTAGGTTACACAGATCATGTTACATTGTTGATAGATACACATTTAAACAGCAGTTTTAGTCACATACATAGAATTCATCCTTTTAATACGTACAATTCAGTGTTTTCTTAGTACATTTACAGAGTTATACAACCATCATCACTATTTAATTTCAGAATATTTTTATCAATCCAAAAACAAGCCCCATGCCATTAGCAGTTACTCCCCAAAGTTGATTCTTTGGAATAGTAGGCAAAATTGATAAGTCACTGACTAGATTGACCAAGGAAAAAAAGAGAAAAAAACACAAATAGAAAATGCAGACTTGAAAGAGATAATAAGAGAATATTTTTATTATATTATCATAAAAATCTTTGTCAATAAATTTGAAAATTTAGATGAAATTTTCAAATGGACAAGTTCTGAGGAAAACATACTATACTAAAGTCAATGAAAAAAGACAAAAAACTGAATAGTAACTATTCTAACAACTATTACAGAAAATGAATTCATATTCAAAATCCTTTCCACAAAGAAAAGTCTAGGTTCAGATAACTTTACCAGTGAATTGTATCAAAAATTTAAGAAAAGATGAATCTCTTCTGTTCGAATCTATTCTGATAGATTAGGATCTGTTCTAATACAAACTCTTCCATAAAATAGAAAGTAAGCAACTTTCTTTCTGTTTCAGAAGACCAGCATGACCTTGTCACCAAAATTCAAGGACATTATGAGAAGAGAAAATTATGGGGGAAACATATTATTATCTCAATGATGCAGAAAAAGCATTTGATAAAATATAACATCCTTTTTTGATAAACAGAAAAATTGTATCTAGGAATATAAAGGAAATTCATTAATCTGATAAGGGTCTCTACAAAGAAACAATTAGTAAATATGATACTTAATGGAGATATGCCAAAAACTTTATCTTTAATATCTGGAGGAAGGCAAGGATATTCACTATCACCACTTATATTCAGCCTTGTTCTAGAGGCCTGAGCAAGTGCAGTAGGGTGAAAAAAATACACTGATTGGAAAAGAATACATAAAATTGCCATTATTGGTGAACATGATTGTGTTGAATGAAAATTCAAAAGCATCTACAGATAAATTATTAGAAATAGCAAGACCGATGACTATAAGGTCAGTATTAAGCAAACAACTACCAATCTTAAATCTCCACTTAGATATCTCAGAGTCATCTCAAACTTAACAAAGTTCCAAACTCTTGGTTTTTTTTCCATCACAAATCTATCTCTCCTCCATCCCAATGTCCCCGTTTCTGTCAGTGGCAACACCATTTACCCAGTTACTCAAGCCAGAATTAAAGGGTCAGCCTGGGTCTAGCCTGTGTACTGCTTTTGTACAAATTAGAAAAGGTCTCCATGGTGGTAGCCCCATGCTAGGGGACATGACTTGGTGGACCAAGTGTGAGCTGGGTTTCAGCTCCTATTTGCCTTTCTCAGTTAAGTGCTCTTATGCAGTGAACATCCTGCACAACTGTGTATGACAGCTCTGCCTTGATCTTCCTCTTTTCCCCAAACTCAATTAATTCACAAATACTGCCAAGCTTATCTCCAAAATGTATCTTGAAACCACTCTCTTTTCTTCCTCACTCCTTCTACCTTAGTTCAAGCCACCATCACCTCTCACCTTCACTACTATGTAACACCATTGTAGCTGGTCACTCCATTTCTGTTCCTGCTCCCTCAATTTCCCCATAGCATGTGAAGTGATCATCTTAAGACATAAATCCAGTAACATTCATCTCCTGCTGAAATTCTTTAATAGGTTCCCGTTTAACTTAGAAAAAAGTCCCAGCTCTTTACTATGAGCCACAAGGCCCAGCATGATCTGATCCTGTCTATGTTTCTCACCTCATCTGTGCCACTGCCTCTTTGCTCTTCTGCTCCAGCTGCATTAATCTTATTTCAGTGTAATTAACACACCAAAGATCTTTCCTACCTCAGGCTTTTGCACATGCTGGTCCGTTTTTGTGAAGAAAAACATAATATAATTAATAACTAGTATTTGTTTTGTTCATGCTATGTGCCATGTACTGTTCAAAGTACCCTACAATCATTAACACGTTTTATCTTTACAATAGTTTTATGGAATAGGTAATACTGCCCTCCATATTTCACAGATGGGGAAACCAAGGCATAGAGAGGTTAAAGAGGTTGCCTAAGGTCTCACAACTTGTAATCAGTGAAACCAGGATGAGCTTCTTCACATTCTTTGTACAGCAGCCTCTTCTCATCCTCCAAGTCTCAGGATATTAGTCCTGTACCTGGGGAGGCCTTTCCTGACCACTATATCCAGGATAGGTCCCACTGTTAGTCGCTATCTCAGCTCCTAGCCTGTGTCCTTCATAGTGTGGACAATAACTTATTGTTATTATTTTTATTTTTCCCCATCTTCCCCACGAAAATGTAAGTTCCATGAAGACAGAAACGTGATATTCAAGCATCAATATGCCAAACACTTTAAAATATAAAATGATGAATGAGAACACCTTTTCAACATCTAGCACATTACTTTGGACACAATAACCACTCAATAAATGTTCACTGAATTTATAAGATTGATATCCCTTTCCTATTCAGATATTATTGACTTGCAGAAAAATAAATGTTTTATAATTTAAAACAAAATAAAAAATGCTACTGAAATTACTCCTCGATCAGCTTAACGGGTTTTGCTAGAAACATCCTACCTTTGCCTGACTCACTGTAGAGAGTATAAACCAGACAGGAAGCAATGTGTCTTGCTGTGAATTAAAGATAAGCTAATAAAATTATCTTTCAAAAATAACTAACTCACTGTTGAGATTTTTTCTGATTATGGGCCACATTCCATGGGTTTAGTAGTAACCATTACTTTATTTCAATGGTAGATTTACTTAGGAAATAAACAGTATTTTCTTATTGATTGAATGACTTAATTTATTCTGATGTTCAGCCAGGTTTCTTATCAAAAGTGGCAGAAACTAATTGGCTAATTGAAGTGAAGGAAATTTCTTGAGAAGGCTTCAGGGTCACAGAACTTAGAGGAGACCGGGGCATGGGAGGCTTGGAAATAGGCAGGAACCAAAAGGTCACCAGAGCCAAAAAGCGTGAAGCAGCCCGGAGTTACTGTGTCCTCGCTGGATGGCCTGATCAGGGTGCCACCACCACTGCTGCCATCGTCCTCCAGTCCTGGCATCACTCATACATACGAAATGCCGTGAGCAACCATCTGACTCACCTCACTCATGCGTTGGGCTGCCCAAGTCTCAGTTCTCACTTTAAGACTACTCAGTTAATTCCCCACAAAGAAACTAAGTGTCTTTTACATAGGGAAAAGCAGAAACATATGTTTTCATCTTTTAAAAATAATTCTGAATTGTGTTAATGGCATAGGTTTTACCCAAGCATACAGATCACAACATTAGAAGGGACTTGACTCTTCCTTTAGCCAAAACTCTTATGTTGAATTAGGCATTAAACAAGAAATAAAAGTGAGTATTGTCATTGAAGAGTGAAATGTTAAAACATGATGAACCTTCGTGAATAAGTCATGTGTGAAACAGCCTTGTAGGAATCAGAAGGTAAGAGTGCCATCCACATTCTTTGCAGAACTGGAGAAGAGTCTTGCATTCAGGTCATGACCCAGCCGTATTTTCAATTACCTAACTAGCCTCTTCACATGGTTTCCCACATCCACACATTCAATTTGGGACATTCTGAGTTTGAGCTCAAGCTCAACATGTATAAAACTGAACTCATCTCTTCCACACCTGCTACTTCTCCTGTTTTCCCAATATTGATAAATGCACCACTATCCAATCTAGCCACATAATCCAGAAACTCAGGATTCATAGATGACCATTCTATATCTCACCCTACACATGCCGTCGTACCACTACATTCTGTCAATTCTTCCTCCATCTTGCTTTTTGAATGTATGCCTTCCTCCATTCCCTTTTGCTAGTATCTTGGTTCAAATTCATGGTATCTGTATTTCTCACCACCCAACTTATCTTGCAGTTTAGCTTAATTTTAGTAGGTCCCATTGTTGCCAGTAAGCCGGTTCAGGTTCTTGTTTTTGCATCACAAAGTAATTCGAGAATGAGTCCAAAGTAAGAGTAAGCAAAGAAGTTTATTGCAAAGCAAAAGTGCACTTTGAGAGGCAGAATGGGTTGCTCCGAGGGAGCGACAGCAGTTAGTGCCTTAGGAGGAATTTCTTTTATGGGAGTAGTATATACATATGCAAAAAATACTGGTGAGGTCAAGTGTGTAAAGGTAGACCTGCAGCTGGCACATGTGCTCAATATCTACAAGCTCTAACAGGCATCACATGTAACATTAGCAAATAAAATCTCCACCTAGGGCTGTCTTTTTTACTATTAAAATGAGGAAAATGTTACTATTAATATAAGCTAAAACTTGACACTTGTTGCACATGCGGGATCCTGGAGAAGTCCCTGCCCCCCAACCTCCAGGCAGGAATTTGTAGCTAATAGCTTCTTGGGCTTTTGGCGCTGATTGGCTGGAGATTGGGGAAGCTACATCAGGAATATGGGGCTTCTGTTCTCTTTCCCAGGCCATACTGGGTATCAGAAACATGTAACCATCTGGCAGTCTGCTCATACACTGTAGGATCACCTATCTTGCACAAGAGTTAGGTGCCGATGCACGAAGGTGCAGGTGAAGAGGACCCCTTGCGAAAGGTGCCTGCTAGGCTTCACGCAAGGGGACAAGTCTGTATGGCCTTCTACCCTCGCTTATCCTGCCTCACCATAGGATATCAAGTTTAGGCTATTAGTTACAGTGTCAGCCATACATCCCACAACTTATTCCCATTTTACCTGGACTACCTAAATTCTGAATATATCCTGCATTTTCATATGACTTAGATTTTAATATGCTGCTATTTAGTTAGTTAATCTTTCTACCTGCTTCAATCACTCCTGTCCTTCTTGTTTGCTTGGTAAACTTCTACTCCAAACTTCCAATTTCAGTTTTATTGAATTTTTCCTGAAGACCTTCCCATATCAACCACCACCTTCCCAAATAGTCTCAGGCGTTTCCTCTGAGCTCCCATAGCACCTGTACACACTTCCCTAGATCGCTTCCTTGCTCATTATTTGTTTATACGTCTGTTTTTCCTTTTGGACTGGAAGCTTCTTGAGTGCTGGGACTGTTGCTTATTTACAGTTGTGTTTTCTCCCCTTAACACATTCATTTAGTACCTGGTTCACCACAGGCAATGAAACATATTTGTTTAATAAATGAATGAAGCACGCATCATTGAATAGAGTATGTAGACAAAGATGAGACTGTAGAAAACTCCAGAAGCCAAACTGAGGGAGTGCCTCTGTACCCTGACTGTGTCCTGCCTTTTACCCAAGCTGCACTCAAAATGGAGGAACTTCAGGAAAGCAGCCCTTATCAATTCCAGATTCTAAAACCTCTTCTCCCTTGCTTTCCCCAATTATTATTACCTCGTTACATTTACCTAGAATACAAACTCTGCCTTCTGCTCCCATTTCTAGCCTAGAACTTGCCTCAGACACCTCACCATGGATTTGGTCCATTCACCTGTGAGCCTCAGTGTTCCTCTTTACACACAGTTTATTTTGTCTTCTTCTTGCCATTTTATCTCAAGTGACTACACCCTGAGCCAGCCTTTGACTCCCAGACTATGCTTCAGTGTTAGTTCTTATGGCCCACATTGCTTTGGGGGGTCAGGCCTAAAGGTAGGGAGAGATATATAAGGCAGTGCCATGATAAATATCAGCCTAACTTCACGAGAGAAATAAGAGTCATAGGGGAGACAGTCCAGAGTACAACCCTGACAATTTTATCTGAAAACATCTCTTTGTCTTCACGCCGCTTTTCATAGCCTAGTATACACATACCACATGAGTCCACACATGCATGCCTTCTTCCTTTCATTTATTTCTTTTGGCCTTCATTGAGCTCTTTCTGATCACCAATCACTATACTAGGCTCTAGAATAAAATATTTTAGAATAAAGAAGTTTCCCCTGCTCTTCCGATTGCTTATCATCTGGGATGGAGGGATAGTTCCATGAGTGATAAGTATAGGATAATAAAATAAAATGTCAATTGAACACAAGCCCAATAGTAACAAAGCAAAGGGAAATGCAGTCATAAAGGTAACACCAAGTGTCTGACGAACCAAGAACATTAAATAGTTCATCCGAGGCTCCCCATAACCTGCCCTATCTTATCTTTTCCAACCTTAATGCTTTATACTGTTACATACTCTATACTCCAACCAAATGTAAGACTACCATAGAAGACGCTCATTATGAAATTTAGACAGTTTATTTGTGGGATATATTTTCTTATAGTTCCATGAATACCAAAAGGGCTATGGCAACAGCTTATAATTTCTATAGTCTTGTATTTCAGCGTGGCAAAGTAAGGTTGATTTATTTTGGGAAGGTATTTTGATAGGGTAACTTTGTGTTGAATATAGTCAACCTTCTGCTAGCATTATGTATAATGACAAATAATCTAAATGTAGTTTCACAGATAATCTAAAGTCACGTGTAGATTTACGATGTATTTTCTGCTTTTCTGCTCTGCCATCTCCCCTAGGAAGGATTTCCCATAGTTTTGCCCCTTTTAAGGCAAATGTCAACAATTAAAATGTAATATTAACAAACATTTTCTAACCACATGCCACTGTTGATATGTTTCTGATGGATAATGAGGAAGGAAGCTGTTTAACGACTAAACATTGTCTTGCATTATCCCTAAAAGCATAATCAGATATATGTTAAAATGACACATTTTTCTCGGGTGTGTGTGTGCAAACAACTTGCATAAAAATAGTCTAACTTCTGTACCAAAGAGGTGTACAATACATGTAACTATAGGGTTCACTTGTAGTATGTTAGAACCCACCTTTGGGTGGAGTTACATCACTGCCAACGGATATAGTTGTTGTGGTTTATTCTAACACTTTCGGTCACTTTGAACAATCAAGGTTGTTTGATCCAACGTTAGAAGACTGCATTTCATGAGAACCAAGACAACATCTACTACAGCTGTCTGGGCCAGCAGCGTGCGTCACACCACAGACAGCCTGCCCAGCCACTTCTTTCCGGTTCCTGTTTTTGTCTGAAAATGGCAAAGTTGGGAATTAAAACTTAGTTGTAAGAGTCCCCAAATGTAATACTTTGTAATCAAATGTAATTGTTAGCAAAAGCACATTTGTTTTTGAAATCAAATATAAATGTGCATATAGTATTGATTCCTTTTTAAAATAAATTTGAATGCGTCTGATGAAGCAGCACAGTTACACCCTTTTCCTTCTGTATTTTTAACCTTTATCAGAACACTAGCTCTCCAGACTTAGATTACAAGTGTGCTCTGTTTCCCTTTGCCTCAAACACTTTCCTTGGTAACTAACTGCACTGCTGCTTCTGTGTCCTCATTTTAATCTCATGCTTCAGCAAATGCAATCTGGCCCTGCTCTCAACAAACTGCTTAATCAAAGCTTGCCCATCTCCCAACCTCATTGGCCACTTTCAGGTCATCATTTTATCAATCTTTGTTTAAGTCTTCAACACCAACTATCTATGCACTCTTCTCTTGACTGTTGCTAACTCGCAAATATATTTCAGTCCTCTTTTCCACTCTAACTCTTAGACTTCTGCTGAATGTCTTTGACCTTTTTCTTTCCCCTCTCACTTATTTTCTTCCACAGCTTTTTTTTAAGTGCTAAAATGAACTTAAAAACACAAAAGTAATGAATGTCTGTTGTAACAATACAAAGAGTGCAGGGAGCTATCCAGTAACAAATTAGCAATCTTTCCTTCTTCCCATATGTATACACATGTACATTTATATATTTGTATTTACATACATGTATATCATATATTCATACATATATGTATTTACCAATGACTTTCTTCACAGAATTGGAAAAAACTACTTGAAAGTTCACATGGAACCAAAAAAGAGCCGACATTGCCAAGACAATCCTGAGCAAAAAGAACAAAGCTGGAGTCATCAAGCTACCTAACTTCAAACTATTCTACAAGGCTACAGTAACCAAAACAGCATGGTACTGGTACCAAAACAGAGATATAGACCAATGGAACAGAGCAGAGACCTCAGGAATAACACCACACATCTACAAGCATCTGATCTTTGACAAACCTGACAAAAACAAGCAATGGGGAAAGGATTTCCTGTATAATAAATGGCACTGGGAAAACTGGCTAGCTATATGTAGAATGCTGAAACTGCATCCCTTCCTTACACCTTATACGAAAATTAATTCAAGATGGATTAAAGACTTAAACGTTAGACCTAAAACCATAAAAACCCTAGAAGAAAACCTAGGCAATACCTTTCAGGACATAGGCATGGGCAAGGACTTCATGACTAAAACACCAAAAGCAATGGCAACAAAAGCCAAAATTGACAAATGAGATCTAATTAAACTGAAGAGCTTCTGCACAGCAAAAGAAACTACTTACAGAATGGGAGAAAATTTTTGCAATCTACTCATGTGACAAAGGGCTAATACCCAGAATCTACAAAGAACTTAAACAATTTTACAAGAAAAAAAATCAAACAACCCCATCAACAAGTGGGCAAAGGATATGAACAGACACTTCTCAAAAGAAGACATTTATGCAGCCAACAGACACATGAAAAAATGCTCATCATCACTGGTTATCAGAGAAATGCAAATCACAACCACGATGAGATGCCATCTCACACCAGTTAGAATGGCAATCATTAAAAAGTCAGGAAACAACAGGTGCTGGAGAGGATGTGGAGAAATAGGAACCCTTTTCCACTGTTGGTGGGACTGTAAACTAGTTCAACCATTGTGGAAGACAGTTTGGCGATTTCTCAAGGATCTAGAACTAAAAATACCATTTGACCCAGCCATCCCATTACTGGATATATACCCAAAGAACTATAAATCATGCTACTATAAAGACACATGCACGTGTATGTTTATTGCGGCACTACTCACAATAGCAAAGACTTGTAACCAACCCAAATGTCCATCAATGATAGACTGGATTAAGAAAATGTGACACATAGACACCATGGAATACTATGCAACCATAAAAAAGGATGAGTTCATGTCCTTTGTAGGGACATGGATGAAGCTGGAAACCATCATTCTCAGCAAACTATCACAAGAACAGAAAACCAAACACTGCATGTTCTCACTCATAGGTGGGAATTGAACAATGAGAACACTAGGACACAGGGTGGGGAAACATCACACCCCGGGGCCTGTTGTGGGGTGGTGGGAGGGGAGAGGGATAGCATTAAGAGAAATACCTAATGTAAATGACGAGTTAATGAGTGCAGCACACCAACGTGGCACATGTATACATATGTATACTTTGTGCACATGTACCCTAGAACTTAAAGTATAATAAAAAATAGATAAATAAAAATAAATTCCATTTTTATCAAAGAAAAAAAAACACACAAAAGTAATGAATGTCTGCTGTAATAATGCAAAGAGTACAGCGAACTATCCAGTAAAAAAATTAGCTATCTTTCCTTCTTCCCATATGTATACACATATACATTTATATATTTGTATTTACATATGTGTATATCATATATTCATACATATATGTATCTATATGTATATTTTGTTACAAAAGTTGGGTCATACTAGATACTGTTGTACAACTTATTTTTTCCTTTAGAGAAAATCATGAATATCTTTCCTAATCAATGCATATGAAGACACCTAATTCTTTAAAAGGCTGCATAGTACTATACTTCTAAATTATTTATGCTCATCTCCACATGGTTATTCCACTAGCTAATCAAACTCAACAAACAAAACCCCAAGTTAAAATTTTCATTCTAAACTGTATATCTCTAAACTGTATTACATATTTAGTTAATAGTATCACTATCCTTTGATGTATGTAACTTGAAAATGAGCACTACAATTTTCCCTAAGTCATGAGCATGGATTTCTCTATTAGAAATGTTCCCTTGGGTGTGCCACAGATGCTTCGGGCTCTGCATTTTCCAAATTGGGTCTTCATTTGGTGGCACCATTCTCAGTCTGGTAGTTCAAGCCAAAAATCTGGGAATCAGCTGTTTCACATTCCATGTCCCTGAGTGTGTCCAGTTTTGCCACCTATCTCCTGATTTTGTTCTATCCACTCTATTATTACTGTCTTAAATAGGGATTTCATTATTATTCATCTGACTTGTTGCAGCAGTCTCTTTACCATTTTCCTCTCAATCCCACCCCCCATCCATTCACCAAGCTTTCATCAATGTGTTTCTCATCTGCCCTAAAGGGCAAAATTGCCAGCTGCCAGGCAGTTTAAAAACCTTCACTGACTCCCATTCACCCAGGGAATAAAATTCATGCTCTTTAGCTTGCAACACAAGGA
Organism: Chlorocebus sabaeus; assembly: GCF_047675955.1. Classification (NCBI taxonomy): domain Eukaryota; kingdom Metazoa; phylum Chordata; class Mammalia; order Primates; family Cercopithecidae; genus Chlorocebus; species Chlorocebus sabaeus. The sequence goes on along the minus strand of NC_132923.1, from coordinate 35,485,693 downwards.
TTTTTATTCCCTACTCAGCTCTCCAATTTCATTTCCCGTTAGGTTCCAGTTACCTTTTGCATTTTATGCTTTTGCAATATCAAAATGCACATACACACACACACACGAAAAAATTTTGGGGGGATCTATACATGCTTACAAATACTAATTTCTTTGTGTGAGATGGCGCTCTATACCTCCTTATCTGGACAATTCCTATTTATTTTTCAAAGTCCTGCAGAACCATCCCTTCCTCAACGAAGTCTTCCCTCACTCTTCCCAGACAAAATACATTACTTATTTCTTTACTTTTTATGAACATTGTATGCACATTACTGCCTGTGCATGCAGTATTATTGCATATTATTTATATATATGTTATTACATATCTTTACTTAAGTGTCACCTCTAGCTGTTTGATGGTGAGGGTCAGATATTAATTCATCTTTGGATATTTAACACCTACCAAACTTCTGGCACTAAGTAAGTGCTCCATAAATTTTTATTGTGGTAAATTGCATAGCATTTTTATTCCTTTGCCTTCCTCAGCAGCTATATCCAGCCACTTAACATCTCTTTACAATGCTACCTCCTCAATAGTAGTACTTCTCTTTTATTTATTTCATCTCCACTATTAGCATAATACAAGAGCTTATTCTCTTTTATTCATGCATCCAGTGGTATTTGTCAAATGTGTGTGGTTTGGGGGATATAAAGTTGTGGGAAACATGTCACTTGGCCTGGAAAAGCCCATGATGATTCACTGAGGGGACAGATAGACAAACAATCATTCAAGGAACTTCACTGATTTTCCATCCCATAGTTTTCCCCTAATCTTAGGTCTCCTTCGCAGCACCCTTAGACAAGGGTCTTAGCATGTTTCCCAAGCTGGTCTTAAACTGGGCTAGCATGATCCTCCTGCCTCAGCCTTTTGAATAGCTGGATTACAGGCATGTGCCTCTATGCCTAACTTCCCTCAGAGCAATCTTCATGTGATCAAATTATTATTTTTTTTGCCCAAAATCCTATAGCTTCCTATTTATTGCAAAGTAAAAACTCACCATTTAGATTGGCAGTCAGGACGCTATGCCTTTTATATCTTATTCCACAGCTCTCCCTTCCTCCTCTACTTCCTGATTTCTTGCCCATTTGTCAAAGATTAATTAAGATGATACCTTTTTCATGAAGTCCTCCAGGACCCTTCTAGGAATAATAAGCATGTCACTTCTTTTGTTACAACATTAATGTGCATCCTGCTTTGTGTTAAAATTATTTATGTATGTATCTATCTTCATTATAAATTGGGACAAGAAAAGGATTTGAGAAGGTTTTTTTTTTTTTTTGACGTCACAAAATGAGTACTAACAGAAGTATTGTGGGCTTTGAATTTGAAGCTTATGTGTTATTCCATGTAAAGGTTATTCTATTTTTGTATTATGTAGTTCTCAATGACATTTCCATCTATGAGCTTTATAGAATCAAACACCATGATGGTAAAATTTATTTTATTTATAAAGAATATGATTATTTTATGAAATAACTTCACACCAAATATAACTTAATTCTCTAGAAAGGATTTTATTGCCTAGAGTCACAGTGGAATTACATAGCAACGAGCCTTCATTAATGAAGAGTAATTATTTTACTGTGGTAATCTCAAATGCAAAGTAGTGTTACAATCGGTATATAGAATTATACTCGCCAAATGAATTAATACTGCGTACCCTTCTGATTAAAAGATCAAAGATTTTTTAATCATGTCTTTGCACATTTTGCATATAATCTGCTGAATCCAGTAATAAGTGATAACAAACCTATCATTTATGTAAATGTTCAGAAGCTTGACAATAAAGTAATGAAACTTGAATTAGCTCTTATGGAAGAATGAGGAGTCCAAATATACAATCTTTGCATATGCATGCAAGGTAGGATAATTCTTTTTTTCTCCCCAGTTGAGAGCCCTTTTCTGATGCAAAAGTGATTCTATGTTGCTTTTAGATCTTTATTTGATACACTGGGCTGGAGGGCAGATTACTGGAAAGAGTTGTGGTGAAATGCAAGCAGAAACATTGGCAGCCATGGAAGAACTGCATAATAGAGAATAGTTTTCCAGGTATATATCAGTTAAAATTAAATAGTATTTCTCTGAATACACTATATTTCTTAGTGTTAGAATTAAATATTCTGATATGATATACATTTTATTAAAATATTTTATTTCTACATTTTATTGAGATGCAATTTGGCTGTTGTAGGAAAAGGATCATGGACTTCAGAGTCAGATAATCAACTGTGGCTTTGGGCGAGGTACTTATATTCACTTTATTTCAGCTTCTTAATTTATACATCTTTAAAGGATTGTTGTGAGGATTAAATCCGATAAGATATGTAAAGCAACTAGCACAACCCTTGGCAGCACTCCTTTTCTCTTTCTATATGTTATATACACATAAATTTTATTTGAGGGTAAGTTGCCTCTAGCCCTTATATTCTTGAATGCATATTTTCTTAGAAATAGGGATGTTCTCTTATATGAACACAGCAGTTATATGCTTCAGTGAATTTGATCTTCATGTAATACTTTAATCTACCATTTGTATTCCTATTTTGTTATTTTGTAAAGACTAGGTCTCACTATGTTGCCTAGTTAGTCTTGAACTCCCGGACTCAACAGATCCTCCTGCCTTGGCCTCCCAAAGGGCTAGGATTACAGGCATGAGTCACTGCACCCGGTCTGTATTCTAATTTTGTCAATTGGTCCAGTGATGTTCTTTATAGCACTTTTTCCTCTCCAGCACAGATTCCAGCCTAAGGTCATAAAATTGAATTTAATTGTCATGTTTCTTTAGTCTCTTGTAATCTAGAGCCTTTCTACAGCTTTTGTCTTTCATAACGTTAATAGTTTTGAAAGAATGTAACTTCCCTTCCCCCTTTCATAGAATGTGCCTCATTTACATGTTTTATTTCACAGATGAAAATTTCATGCCTCAAAGATCTTATCTACCCCTAGATTATAAAAATATTCAAGTATTTTTTCTAGTTCTTCTAATAGTCCATTTTGAAAGATCTTTGATTCATTAACTGATGATCAATAAACAAAATGTGGTATCTTCATATAAAAGAATATTATTCAGCCACAAAAAGGAATGAGGTACTGATACATAGTGTAACATGGGTGAACATTGAAAACGTTATGCTAAGTGAAAGAAGGCAGACAAAACATACAAGTAATGAGTCTCTGTTATAACAATACAAAGAATACAGTGACTATTCAGTAAAACATTAGCTATCTTTCCCTCTTCTCATGTGTGTACACACATATATTTATATATTTGTATGATGTGTATGCAAATATATATAGGGCACATATTATGTGATTCCATTTACATGACATATACAGAACAGGTAAATCCATACAGACAGAAAGAAGATAAGTGGTTGCCAGGGGCTGCTGGGAGGGGAGGGACTGCTTATTCGGTATGGAGTTTCTCTTTGGGATAAGAAATAGTTTCTGGTTGTGATGATTATACAACACAGTAAACTGTATACCTTAAAATGCTAAGTATTATGTTATATCTATTTAATCACACTGTATAAAATATCTTTGGTCCATTTACAATTGGTTTAAGGCATCAGATAGGAATAAGCTTTCAGTTTTTTTTGTTTTTGTTTTTGTTTTTTTGCCAGCTGACTATCCCGTCACCCCAGTGTCTAAATGATTAACCTGTTTTGATCTACTTATTGGAAATGTCTCCTTTAATCATATTATATGTTCTTATATACACTTGAATCTTTCTCTAGACATTCTTTTCTAGCCCAGAGTTCCATTTGCCTTCCCAATTCCAACACCATAGCATTTTATGCAATATAGGTTTATATCATATATTATATATATAGATTTATATCATATGTCATGATATTTTGTAGGACCAGTTTTCCTGCTCAATTCTTCACTCCCAGAACTCTTCTTTTTCAGAATTTTCCTAGAAATTCTTTAATGTTTATTATACAAGATAAATATTATAATCTCTTATTCAAGTTCCTTGTTAAGGCTGTTTTTTTTTTTTTTACAGAGACTTTATTTTTTAGAGTAGTTTTAGGTTCACAGCAAAACTGAGCAAAAGGTGTAGAGATTTCCAATATATCCCCTGCCCTACACATGTACAGCTTCCTCCATGATCAACAGCCAGCACCACAGTGGTACATTTCTTACAATTAATGAACCTACATTGACACATCATTATCGCCAGGTGTTTATTGTTTATGTTACGTTAGGGCTCACTCCTGGTGCTGCACATTCTGTGGATTTGGACAAACGTAGAACGACATGTATCTGGCATTGTATTATCATGAAGCAGTTTAACAAGCCTAAAAATTAGCTGTGCTCTGCCTATTCATTTCTCCCTGACCTCTAATCCCTGGCAACTACTGATCTGTTTACTGTCTCCACAGTTTTTCCTTTTCCAGAATATCACGTAGTTGGAATCAAACACTGTGGATTCTTTCCAGACTGACTTCTTTCTCTTGGTAATATGCATTTAAGTTTCTTCCATGTCTTTTCCTGGCTTGATCACTCATTTCTTTTTAATACTGAAATATTCCATGGTCTGGATGTACCACAATTTATTTATCTATCAACCTAATGAAGGACATCCTGGTTGCTTGCAAGCCTTGACAATTATTAATAAAGCTGTTATAAATACCTGTGTGTGGGTTTTTGTGTGGATAAAAGTTTTCAATTTATTCATTTGAGGACCACGATTGCTGGACTGTATGGTTAAGAGTATGTTTAGTTTTGTAAGAAAGTGCCAAACTGTCTTCCAAAGTGGTTGTGCCGTTTTGCATTCCCACCAGCAATGAATGAGAGTTCCTGTTACTCCACATTCTTGCCAGCATTGGTGGTGTCAGTGTTTTGGATTCTGGCTATTCTAATAAAACGTATAATGGTCCATTGAAATCTTGATTTCAAAGTTTATCATCTAATTTGAGGTTAGCTCTCCATGATTCAAATCTTTTATGTCTTTGAGTGGAGATTTGTAGTTTTTTCCAGTAAGTCCTGAATATTTTTGTGAAATTCATTTCTACTTATTTATATATGTATGCTATTATCAATGACACATTTTATTTCACATTTTCAAACTAATTTTGTGTCTGAGAGTCATTGATTTTTATATATTTCTTTTGTACTAATTGTCTTATTGAACTCTACTTATAGATGACATAATAGATCCTCCTTCCAAGTTCGTATCTTGTATCTATATGCATTCTTGAGTACTTCTCATTCTACACACTCTTCTTCCATTTGTCATGAATCCTTCTTTTTAGCTGTGATCCTCAAACCTATTTTGCATTCCAGACTTCTCTCCAGAATTTGAGATTCGTGTATTCTTTTATTATTCCTCCGGCAAATATTTACTGGGCCCTGGCTGTGTACTAGACCGTGTTCTAGATATATCTCTTGGGAGAGAAAAACAACTAACTCCTAACAAATAAAGTTCTACTTATAAGAGAATAGCACTGCTCCTTTGTTATTATGATGGTAAGTTTTGAAAGATAAAACATTAGATAACAGAGAACTTACAGTTTTTCAAATAATTTTATAAAAATATTCCAAAATGACATTGAATCATTATCTTGCAATGTATTTTGATGTCCCTATCACTCTTTTGATCTTAGAAACCTATTTTTACATATTTCAATTTACATCACAGTAAGGAACTTCGAAATGTAATGTTGTCTTACCAAAAGAATATATGGTGTTAACTGTCATGAAGATTTAAACCAGTGATCCCAAATAAATGTGTTAAATCCTTTACTTGTGTGGTTAACCAAGTAGATTTTAAGTTGAAGATTAAAATTTATTTTTTATGTTTTTCCATTGGCTTGCTTTGATGAGTCATGTAAAGTCGGATTAGCTCATCTTCATACCTCTGTCAGAATATTAAATAACTAGTATCATTACTGAGAAAAAAAGTGTTTATGAAGTTGATTATAAGCTACTATGGTTATTCTGTAAGAAGAAAAAGTCAGAAAACCAAGATTTAGGATCCAGATCTACAGGGAATAGTTAGGTGATCTGGAAGAAGTCGTAGCTCTTTTCTTCAGCTATAAGATGAGATTAAGTGTATATTAAGTACTTGCTCCTTTACTGCCGAGGAAGGTTAAAAGAATAAATAAAATAATACATGAAGACCTTATGATCTCCTTGTTATTGATGAATCCTAGGAAAGGTCACCTAGTTAAGCCTTCATTTCAGCGCAAAGAATCCCGTCTCTTGTCTTCCTAACAAGTAGATAGATAGCAAGTCTCTCCTTGTGTATTACAGAAATCAAAGGTTATAAAGTCTTCTATTTAAAAAAAGGAGAGTTATTAATACAAATCACTTTAACATATCCTCTAGTGGCTAGGGCTAAAATGAGGAAAATCATCTTGACTATCAGTTATTTCTTTATAAAAAATATTCTGAGGGCGTATGGAATTATCTCATGTAAGACCGTCTGTAGACAATGCCAAGTGATATGGAAAATATAAATAACATAATAGATGTAAATCTAGTTCTAGCCGCTGTACACTTAGAAGGGTTTCATTTCCACAAAAAGAAAGAGCTTCGATTTATTAATATTTAAAATTTGGGATAATTATGGGTTATATTTAACAAATGTAACATTTTCTACTCCAGTGTAACTCAGTAAACATAAAATGTAGTAAGATTCTGAAAGCAAAATATTTCCTATCAGTGCAAGTAAAATGTGTTAAAGTTTTTGCTTTATATTCCCAAAATGAAAAAACAAAGCAACATTTAAAGTAGTCACAAAAAAAGTGCTTAAGGTAATGAAAACATTAATAATGGCCCAGCTAATATATTATCTATCAACCACTTCTATCAGTTAAATGAGAGCATGGAACATATACTATTTTCATTATAAAAACAATTGAATAAAAACTGGAAAGCATGACTATATAGGAAAAGCTGTAGAAAAACTTGCTTTTTCTGGTTTCAACATCACTAACATCATTCCTCCTACAATAAACAAACAGCCCATTTAACTAATGAATTTTCATTGTCTCTCGCCCGCAACGAAATCGGCAAACTAAAGACTCACATAAAATTCCCTTATAGTATTTTCCTTCCTCTACAAAAAATTTCAAATACAACCAGTTATTACCAAATACATCCTAAAATACTGTTTTCTTAAATTTATGCACATTTTCTTTACAGCATTTACTAAAAACAATTCTATGTTTTTAGGAAGAAAGTAATGAAGCTTTATTGCTTCTTCAAATGGTTTCAGAGAAACTCTTGAAAGTTCCTTTACTATCTTTTTCTTTTCAGATGAAGTACATCCTGTCTGAAGCAGAATTACTAACAAACTGAAAGCAAGCACTTCAGGGTAACTGGATTAAACAATATATTACATTTTAAAAGGTAGCTCTGAACATACCAGAGGAAAGCCTTTGGTATAATAATAGAAAAAAAAAAAAAACCCTTTGAGGGCTGTGGTAAGCCACAGTCATTTTTAAAATACCTGTTAAACAGAAAGAGTGGCTCGTACTAGTGGTCAGTGTGTGAGAAATTCAAACTGTTTAGGGTTTCAAGAAATCAAATCTCAGAATTGGTGATCACAGGTATTTTTCTCTACATGGTAACTCAATTTATAGAATTTTATAGTTTGTGATAAAGGGAATATATTTTCTGATAAGTTTAACAAAATTATGCATCTATGCATTATACTTTGTCAGAAGCAATAGGGAGCTTATATTGAAGAAGGTTTGCATCTCTTGGTGTTATTTCCCTAAAAATGAGACAACTCAGGGACCATTGCTATCAAGGAAGGGACAGAGCAGAACCCTGACACCATTTGTCACCCACACCCGAAACATGGACAACAGTGATGCTTTACCTTTCTCTTCTTCAATTCCCGAATCCAGATATTCACTGGTCTGCAAATGATGCCTATTCAGTATCTCTTGAGAGTATCCACTTTTCTCTCTCCCTGCCTCTGTAACATAAATTAGGCCACCATTGCATCTCACCTGAAATTTTGTAATAGCCTCCCGATCACAGCCACTCTCACCTCATCCGGCCCATTCTTCCTGTGGCAAAGTGGTTTTTCTAAACTGGAAATCTCCCTCATGTAAAACTCTTCAATAATTTGCAGCTACTGTCATGAAGTCCATTCTTCCTTCCTTATATGGCTTATAAGGCCCTCCAAGATCTTAACCTCCCTCCACAAATACCTCACCAGACTCACTCCTTTACCCTCTTAATTACTAAAACTGCACTTCCTTGAATAAGTGATGTTCTTACCTCCGAGTCTTTGCACATTTCCCTCTTGCCTCCCCAGTGTCATCTCAGCATCTCCTCACTGGAGCATCACTCCACATGGGTCCTGAATGCATTAAATGTGTTCTGTTTCAGGGCTAAGTGTGTCTTCTCTGACTCGAATGTCCCCCCCCCACCCAGTTATGAAGTATATTTATGTGACCCCAACATGTTACTCTCAACAGCCGTATGGAAAAACCGACATGAGGAAGAGCATATACTTTAATCTCATTCATTCTCCATACTGCAACCAGGGTGATATTTCCAAAGTTCAATCATGTTACTACTCCTGTTTAAGACCTACAGTGATTGCCTATTACCCTCAGGATAAAGCAGTTGGCGGATATTTGCTGAGTGAATGATCAACTTTTATCTTTTCAAATCATGAGAATAACTTTAAGGTTGGACATTATTCCATTTTTTTCAGGTAAGGGCACTAAGGCTAAAAGAGCTTTAAAAACTTACCCCACAGTCAAATGGCCAGGTTTGTCTGACTTCTGAAGCTGTGCCCTTTCTATGTTACACTGCCTGTCTTTTCTATTCAAAGATGGCCTTTTCATGCAGACAGTGAAGAAAGACTGCTGATTGCATAGTGGATTTCTGTCAGTCATGCACAAGTAAATAATCTCTGATTCCAACAATGTTGTAGCAATTGCTTTACAAAATTATCTTGCACTGCAGTAAAACTGTAATTAACCAGAATCTTCAATTAAGCAGAGTTTGTTTTAAGAGCACTCAGAGGAAAGACATTGCAAACTTTAAGACAAAATAGCCATATTACCACCAAACACAAGCTGATATAATTTTCTTTTTTTTTTTTTTTTTGAGACTAGGTCTCTCTCTGTTGCCCAGGCTGGAGCACAGGGTACAAACACGGCTCACTGGAGCCTTCACCTCCCAGGCTCAAGCAATTCTCCTGCCTCTGTCTCCTGAGTAGCTGGGGCTACAGGCATGTACCACCACAACTGAATAATTTTTAAATATTTTGTAGAGATGGGGTCTCGCCATGTTGCCCAAGCTGGCCTCAAACTCCTCAGCTCAAGCCATCTTCTTGCCTCAGCCTCCCAAAAATGCTGGGATGACAGGCATGAGCCACCATGCCCAGACTACATAGAATTTTTAAGAGATGTTTCCAAGGTATAACTTTGAATTTTTATATATTGAGCTCCATGGTTTATATTGTCTTCTATGGCACGTATAATAATCATCAAATAGAGCTTATATCAGAATAGTGCCTGGCACATAGTAGATGCTCAGTAAATTTGTGAATAATGAATAAATTAAGGAATGAGAAAAGCAAAAGCCTCAGCATTCTAAGATCCAGGATCATTTTCTTATTTATGGTTGTCATATTCTTCCCATGAAGGGAAAATAGTAAATGAATATATTTTAGCTAGGTTTTTCACTATGTGGGTCAAAACAACAAAAGAGTTTTCTCATCCTTGCTAAACTAGAAAACTCGTTCAACCAAAACAACTTATTTCCTAAATATACTGGTAAAATATGCATATTAGCCTAGTTTTTAAAGTTTCTATTGAAGTTTAACATATACTTGTATTTATATTCAATATGGATTTGGCCACATTGAGAAAGAAGATTGACAAAGTTGGCTGAAATGGAAGTTTTGAGCTTATTGGTAAATTATAAATATTAGAATTATCCCTGTCTACATTAAGATTTCAGATTCCTGGCCTGGCACGGTGGCTCACACCTGTAATCCCAGCACTTTGGGAGGCCAAGGCGGGCGGATCACAAGGTCAAGAGATCGAGACCATCATGGTCAGCCAACATGGTGAAACCCCGTCTCTACTAAAAATACAAAAATTTAGCTGGGTGTAGTGGCACATGTCTGTAGTCCTAGCTACTTGGAGGCTGAGGCAGGATAATCGCTTGAACCTGGGAGGCAGAGGTTGCAGTGAGCCGAGATGGCGCCATTGCACTCCAGCCTGGGTGACAGAGCGAGGCTCTGTCTTTAAAAAAAAAAAAAGATTTCAGATTCCCTCTGGGTCATCTTTTTCTTAACCCTCTTCACAGTAATATACTGTGGTGTTACCTATCATAATTTTAATCAAGTTTAATTTATTATCATATTTGTTATATTAAAACAAAAGTAGAATACTCATTTTCTGAGTGAAATATACAATAGATCATTTTTACTCAGGGAAAAGTTACCACTGGAATTATATACATCACATTCTATACTTCTAGGTCTTTATTTTTATAATAAAAATTACATTTCTAATATTGTTTTCAATATTTTAATAAATAAAGCTCTAATATGAAGAATCTGAAGATGCACAATAGAAGGAAATTAAATCTTATCTCTCCTTTAAAACAATCAAATCATTATTTGCATTACTGGTTATAATGTCTGATCGGCTTTGGGGTCATGCTGTAAATAGGGCCAGAAAATGTGGGGGTTGGAAATCAAGCTTGAGTTTCCATTGCAATGAAATTATGATTTGGTTATGATACACTGACAACTTGTATCATCTTTTTTTTTTTTTTTTCCTCTTTCACCCAGGCTGGAGTACAACGGCATGGTCTCAGCTCACTGCAACCACTGCCTCGCAGGTTCTAGCGATTCTCCTGCCTCAGCCTCCAGAGTAACTGGGACTACAGGTGCGTGCCACCACACTTGGCTAATTTTTGTATTTTTAGTAGAGATGGGGTTTCACTATGTTGGCCAGGCTGGTCTCAAACTCCTGACCTCGTGATACGCATGCCTCGGCCTCCCAAAGTGCTGGGATTACAGGTGAGAGCCACTGTGCCCAGCCCAGTTTGTATCAAGTTTAGTTACATCCTCATTGTTTATGAATGTAAGTCTAATATCCCACTACCTCTAAAGGAATCTGTATGGGAAATTAATATTTTTCAGCAATCTTAAGGGTTTCTGATGGAAATGAATCCCATCCTGAGACATAGATGAGATTATTTTAGTACTAAAAGTTTTGATACATTTAATAAAAATTCGTTTTCAACCATGGCACAATATTGAAAAATTTGAAAAAAATCTTGGGGTGGGGTTAACAATTAGGTTAATAGTAAAGATGATAGATTTTTCAGAACCCCTTTTTGACAAGACCTGGGCTTCTGGAGAATGCGATTACAACTGTTTGCTCATCTACCTGGCTGGGGAAGCACAATGGCACACTATTTTTTGTTCGGGGAACCTTCTCTGATTCTTGAATCACATAAAGAACAGCCACAGTAAGCCTGGAGTAAGAAGCACATCTTCACAACAGGTTTGAGAAGAGGAGGAAGTGCTGCATGCATTGTGCATCTATGCAAATTCACATGACTGTGTGTGGGGGCACTTTGTGCAGGAGAATCCATCTAGCGTTGCTTTCCTCCCTGAGTCTCTGAGGGTTGGGCTTCCTTCCTGCTGTAAAGTGGGGTGGGAATCTCTCTGAAACCACTCTGTTTCCCTGCCTTGTTTTTTAACTCCCTGTGAGCTATGCAATAGATCAAGCTCATTCTCTTTGTTGACATGCTCAGCTTTGCCTTCTCATGCATCTGACTTCAATGTTTTTCGTAGTCTTCAAATGAACTTTGTATGAAACAGAGCAGCTGCCTGTAACAGATAACAGCAAAGCACCCGGGTCATAGACCAGTGTGGTCAGCGGCTCCTTCCTAAGCTGCAGTCTGCTTCTTTGAGGATTGCCTGAGTTCTCAACTGCCACAGATCAAGAAAATCTAATCATGGTTTGATTCCAGGAGAGAAAAAAAAATCAGTTTAAAATTCAAAGTATTAATGTAATCATTTATGAAAACAAGAAACCTCTAAAAGTCTGTTTCAGAGAGTTTAAAGAGGGAAGGAAGCAGGAAGGAAATCCCCTCAACAGTTTTATCTAGAAAAAAATAAAATTGTATCTATGCCACCTCCATGTTGACAAAAATAATGCAGAAGAAGAACCTGGTGGACATACTTTTAATTAGATCAGTGATGTTCACAGGATCAGGTACAAGAGCATTGGATATAATCTATTTGATTTATACTCATGACTGCATACTTAAAAGAATTTCATACCCTGTGCTGCTCCTTCTCAGGCAGCTTAGTGGTTATTGTGGATCATGAACCACACCTTTTTGATCAGATAAAACTAAAATGTGATGATGAGGGGAGAAAAAAAGCCCTATGTTCATTACCATTGCTTATAAAAATATATAAGACATCAGATATCTGAGATGAAAATCAATTTATTAGACTTCTTGTTAAGTTTGTGGCAACATTTTAAACAATAATATTGCTTATCAAATCACCTTTTATTGGGTTAAAACCTCCTGCAGCATCTAAGCTGAAAGAAGACTTCACTGATTCATGCTTACATTTGAGTTTTTAAAACACCACCTCTTCAGGTAAACTACTTTGACAGTTATTTTGCATACACCAATAAGACTTCACTTGTGCAGTGAACAATCTACATGAACATATTTGATGGTCCCTCAAATTTCCCAAAATCTTTTTTCTTTTCTTTAAAAACACTTTTTTTATTTCCATTGTTTTTGGGGAACAGGTGGTGTTTGGTTCCATGGAAAAGTTCTTTAGTGGTAATTTCTGAGATTTTGGTACACCCATCACTTGAGCAGTGTACATTGTACCCAATGTGTAGTCTTTTATCTTTCATCCCCCTCCCACCCTTCCCCCTCAGTCCCCAAAGTCCATTACATCATTCTTATGTCTTTGCATCCTCATAGCTTAGCTCCCACTTACAATTGAGAACATACGATGTTTGGTGTTTGGTTTTCCAATCCTGAGTTATTTCACTTAGAATGATGACCTCCAATTCCATCCAGGTTCCTGCAAATGACATTATTTCATTCCATTTTATGGCTGAGTAGCATTCCATGGTGTGTGTGTGTGTGTGTATCATATTTTCTTTATCCACTTGTTTGATGGGCTTTTAGACAGACTTCATATATTTGCAAATGTGAATTGTGCTGCTATAAACCAAAGTCTTTTTCTAACCCAACTGAAACCCTTAAACTCCTAGTGTATAGAAATTTGGAAGCTACCACGGGCATCAAGTCTTTTGACTCTAGCCTTAAAAAGCTCTAGAATACCCTCCTTTTTATGCTCACCACTAATGACATATGACAAGCCTTTGAAGTCACTTTCCTACACTCTTCTAGGAAAGCTTCTAACTGATCGGATTGCCTCCTGTCTACTCTTTACATTGATGATGGAATTGTCCTTTCAAAAGTGGCACTGATAGTTTCACTCTTCCTCTTAAGAATCTTCAGAAGAGTGAAAACAAAATAGGTTACAAAAGTGACATGATATTTAATCACTTTAGCCTCTGAGGCACCCTGGGTGGGAGAAAGCAGCCAGAACCGCAGTTCATTGCCTCCGACTTGAAGCAACTTCTATCGGTAACCCAGCATATTATCCAAATATTACTATTTTTATTTAAGTCATTACATAAGAGCTCCAACAGCACTGCTGTAAAGCAACAGTTCTTAACTGAGACCTGAGAACCCCCGGAGAGCAATGTATGGGCATTAAGATATTTGAGATGCTCCATAGGTTTCTGGGGAGTGGATCCATAGAAAGGATCTATTCTTTAGGGGACCATACCTGTTAAAAAGTTAAAAACAGATCCACAGTACACATTAGTTTTAGGCGGTTCTATACTATCTGCACAACCTCAGCAACAACCATTTTTTCCCCATGCATCTTATATTCCAGCCACAGCAGACTACTTGGCATTCTTTTCAACCTTCAGAGGTTCTTCAGCCCCTATCCTTCTGCAGCGTTATCTCCATTTCTTACCTTAGGCTTCACCAGTGAAGAATAGTTGCCAGTTCTCTGAAATCATTTTCAAGGGTCAATGCCCTGTCATATACTATCATCAGCTTGAAATGTTCTTACAATCTACCTGGCGAACCCCTCCACATCTGTCAAGACCCACCTTAAACTCCACTTCTCCGTAAAACCTCCTCTTACTCCTAAGGAATTCATTGCTCTTGTTTTCATGTTGCCACTTTATTCAACATTAATTTCACTAATTTCTGCTCATTCTAATGAACTTAATATGTTTCTCCCCACTAGACTTTATGCTACTTGAAAGCAAGGTCTCTAATTTTTTCATCTTTATGTGCCTAGTATATTGTTTTTAGTTGACGTTTAATATACATTTGTTAGATGGCTGTTCGTCTCTCTCCACTTCCATATGTGAAACTTGGACTTCCTTTGAAGATCTGGATAAAATCCCACTTCTGAAAAACCTCTTGACTCCCCAAGGTCAGGGGCTACTCTCTCCTGTAAAACACAGTAGTTCACACACAAGTCTACTGTACCAGTTACACCAATCTCTTACCTTGCTCAGGCGTAGAACTGAGGGCCTTCAGTTTGCAGCCTCAGCCCTTCTCAGTTCCTTGGCTTAATCCTGACAAAGGAAGCAATTGCAGCAGTGATTTCAGACCCACCAGTGAAATCCATCCCCTCCTCAACACCACCAATAACAACAACAACAACTCCTTTTTTTTTTTTTTAGAGCTCTCATATCTTTACCTGCCAGCCCTCTCTCTCTAGAAACTGAACCTGTATAGCCCTTATCTGGGAAGCCTATTCCAAACGAGAGAATTTTGCAGGAATCATAACATTCTGTCTTTCTAGTCTTAGTATTTCCAACCCACCTTAGAAATCAGTGCTCAACCAGATATTGCCTAATATTGCAGACTGAACTGCTTACCACTATGTTGAGGAAGAGTGACCTTACAGCCAGGGTAGTTTTTCTGACCAAAGCCAGCTACATCTGTTTTCTGCTTTGTT
Organism: Chlorocebus sabaeus; assembly: GCF_047675955.1. Taxonomy (NCBI): domain Eukaryota; kingdom Metazoa; phylum Chordata; class Mammalia; order Primates; family Cercopithecidae; genus Chlorocebus; species Chlorocebus sabaeus. The sequence continues at coordinate 35,470,616 of NC_132923.1, read as the reverse complement.
CCTTCCCCAAAAAGCCTGGAGCTAATCGTACAGTCACAATGTTTAATAATCCATAATGCTTAACACAATGACGTCCCATAGCAGATGCTTAACATGAGTGAATGGACAAATGAACATCCAGTTATAAATATAGAGAACTGGATGTTTAAAATATATCTATAGTCGTATATACACATATGTGTATATATATGAAGTGTATATGTACTTATATATATAAGCATATATATGAACTATATATATGAAATATGTATATACATATATATATATATATATATATATATATATATATATGAAGTAATGGAAACTGTGGTGAAAACCTTGTTTATAGCAGACAGCTATTCCTTGGCCCTAGTCATTTGTCGACACATGAGCACATGGGACCAGGAATACCAGATTTTCCACCTTTTCAAGACAAACTGAACACTCAGATTTTTCTGTGAATTTTTTGATATTTTGGCTGGAAGAAGCATGGTTCGTGTCCAGTGCACCTGTACAGGATTCACATGTGGTTAAGTCAGATATTAACAAGGGTAAAACATAGAGGCCGGTTGTCTGTCTGTGAGTTTGAGTGCTAGCTGAGTGTCAGTATTTCTGGAAAGAAGGGACAACAGCAAACATTCCATGTGCAGGAGTTATCGTGATAGAAACCGGCTTGGTTCTTTTGGTACTCTGCCACTGTTCTTTTCAGCTGATGATATGCCCCTGCCAAAACAAGAAGATCCAGAAAGTCAGCGCCTGGTGGCATTAGTAATCTGAGACAGATAATTTGAGTGATGTTGATTGAAGAATAACTGTGCTCTAGTAAGGAGATTAGGATGATTCCTTTATTGTCTCCTGCCAATGCTTTATTGGAAGAAGAGCCTGGAAAAATATGGGCTCAATAAATACTTGCTGAATGCGTGAATGAATGAACAAATATATTGTTCTATATTTATGGAAATTGTTAGAAAACAGTTCAGTGTTTTTTTTCTGTGAAAATTTTCCCTAATCAAAAGAGCCTTACCTGGTACAGTGAAGACATGACGCTAAGTGAAATAAATCAAACACAGAAGGACAAATATTGTATGATTTCACTTACATAAAGTACTTAGAATAACCACATTTATAGAAATAAAAAATAGAATGGCAATTACCAGGGAGTGGGAGTGTCGGTAATGCGGAGCTGTTGTTTAATGGGAACAGTTTCAGTTTGGGAAGATGAGAACGGTCTAGTGATGGATAGCGGTGATGTATGCACAGAAAATGTGAATATACTTAATCCTACTGAATTGTACACTTAGAAGTGGTAAAAATGATGGCCTTGGGAAAGGCTCCTGTGTTGTTGAACCTGCTCAGTTGTGGGTGCAGCCTTGCACCAGGCAGCCCAACCCTGCCCTAAAGTAAATTTCCAGAAAAAGTCTTTCCTGGGTTGTGAATCTGCAGTAACAGGTGTGCACATCCTAGCAGCAGTTTGATGATCATGGATGAAACTGCAAACAGGACAAAAACAAACAAAAACAAACAAACTATAAATAAATAAAATGGTTAAAATGGTAAATTGTATGTCATGTCTATTTTGCCACAATAAAGAAGTGAATTATTCATAATTGTGATCTGCATTTCTGGTTTATATGGGGTTTTTGGTCAGACTCCTTTTTGCCTTTACCCTACTTCTGCCCAAATTAATTGTTCTATCCCCTGTGTATTTGTACACACACAAAAATGGTGTGTGTGTTTGTTAGTTTGTGTAGGCACTTAGATAATCCAGAGACTGAAAAGTATATATTAATCTCTTTGCAATTTCACAACTTGGTCTTTAGAGAGTCTTATTTCTCCAAATATGCTTTGTTCTAGTTCTTCACAGTTTTTTATTTATTCTTTGCTTTTGTTTTTTGTTTGTTTTTTGAGACAGAGTCTTGCTCTGTTGCCCAGGCTGGAGTGCAGTGGCTCTGTCTCTTCTCATTGCAGCCTCTGCCTCCTAGGTTCAAGCGATTCTCATGCTTCAGCCTCCCAAGTAGCTGAGGTTACAGGCATATACCACCACATCTGGCTACTTTTTGTGTTTTTAGTAGGGACAGGGTTTCACCATGTTGCCCAGGCTGGTACCAAACTCCTGGTCTCAAGTGATTCGCCTGTTTGGACCTCCTAAAGTGCTGGGATTACAGGTGTGAGCCACTGCAGCTGGCCTAGTTTTAGATAGCTTTAAATATTGATGTCATGTGGCAATTACCATGGAGTGGATATTGTCTATTGGGGTTTGTTTACTGGAAGTACTGCTTCTGACTTTCAGAAGAATATGAGAAAAAAAGCATGATGTCCACCTCTCTTTCTCTAACTTCATTTCTAATCACTCCACTTAAGTCCTATATAACTTCATGCCTAGACAATTATATTAGTGTTCTACTTTTAACTCTTAGCTCATTCAGTGTTTACTGCACTATTCAACCATATTGATTTTCTGAAACAACTTTTTCCTAATACATGACTTTATTTCCTATTTCACAAAGGTTATATCAAGCATGGGTGCTGTTAACTTCCTGCCCTTCCCCTACTTCTGTATACTTCTATAAACATCTCTGCATGCTGTGACCTTGCCTGCTTTCCCTGTTCCAGAAGGAGAGTTTCACACTCCTACTTCCTAGCAAAGGCTAATCCAGCCACCTGTGCTCCGGCTTTCATTCCCTCCCACCTTCTCCAAGACCTACAGCTATCAGCTGTCTCTTTTCTTTCCTGTGTCTTTAGCTTCTTCCTCTCTTTCAGCTCCTTCTCTCTAGCCTATAAACAAGCTCCAGTCTTTTGCAGTTTGCAAAACAAACAGTGCTTTTCTCACCATCCTGAATTTCTCCTTCTATTCATTCTTAAGCCTTTGAAAGACTGAGGTCTGTTCACTTTCTCCACTTTCTTTCCACTCCTACAGTCTCCTGCCACCCCTCAACTGAAACTGCTCTATGATTATTACCCATGGCTGCTTAGGCGCCACATCCAGTAGGCAGTTTTCATTATTTATTTATCCAACCTGTTTGCAGTTTTGACAACGTTGGCCTTTAAAATCATTCTTTCCTTGGCTTCCAGGGAACCACTTCTCTTAATTCTATAATTGTTTCTTCTCCCTTTTCCTCTGTCTACCCTCAACTATTGTGCATCCTATTTTGCCCTTTGGAGTCCCTTCTCAGCCTGCACAGAGGTGACAATTCCAGGCCAATGGCATCACCATAGGCTAATGACTCCAAAATCTCTCCCTTAGCCTCCGCATTCTCCCATTTTCTAAACTCAGTTGCAAACTGAACATGTCCACCTGGATGTGCAGTTTAATTCCCTTTCCCCGATCTACCCCCCAACCTCTGCTTTCCATAGCTTGGTACCTGGTTATCAAGGGCCCATGCAGAAACATGGAAAAGATTCTATTGTCTTCCTTTTCTAAATAACTAATCCAATTAGGATTGTGTGCTGTGTGCATTTCACTAAAGTGTCTCTTTAAGACTAGTTCCCTTAATTGTCTATCCTGCATGGCTCTTTAGCTATTTAGCTAATAGATCTTTAACTATTCACTTCCTCAAATAAGTTAGCACCACATTAAGAATCTTATAAAATATTCTTTATTTACTATAAAACTGTCTATAGTAACTTCCAAATCTTTTTTAAGAACATCTGGAAATTTAGGCCAGAAACTTGATTTATTAATAATTAAAATATAGCAATGAAATAGCACTTCACATCCATGAGGATGGCTATTTGGAAAAAAAAAAAGAAAGAAAATAACAAGTGCTGGCAAGGACATGGAGAAATAGGAACGCTTGTGCACTGCCAGTGGAAATGTAAAATGGTGCCGCTATTGTGGAATGCAAAATGGTGATTCCTCAGAAAATTTAACATGGAATTATCATAAGATTCAGTGATTCCACTTGTATGTCTATGCACAAAAGAATTAAAAGTAAAGCCTAGATCAGATATTTGTACACCAATATTTATAAGAGTATTATTCACAATAACCAAAAATGGAAATGACCCAAATAACAATGAATGGATAAATGTATCAGCAAAATGTAGCATATACATACATACAATGCAATATTTTGGCCTTTCAAAAAATTAACATTCTGATAATACTACAACATGGATGAATCTTGAGGATATTATGCTAAGTGAAATAAGCCAGATACAAAGGACAAATGTGATTGCTCTTATCTGAGGTACCTAGAATAGTTAAATTCATAGAAACAGAAAGTAGAAATAGTGACTTCCAAGAGGTGTGGGGAAGGGATAACAAGGAACTACTTTTTACTGAGTGTAAAGTTTCTATTTGGGATGATAACAAATGTCTTCAAGGTGAATATTGGTGATATTTGCACAACAACATGAATGTATGTAACACTGTTGAATTGTACACATAAAAATGGTTAACATGGTAAATTTTATGTTATGAACCTTTTCCTACAATTAAAAACATTAAAAATATATATATAGAATTTTTCGAAACTTTCATTTCTTTAGCGTTCTGGAAGAATTTACTCTGTCCTGAATGACACAAAGGAATGGGAACTAACCGAAGCACATGATCTCTTGGCAAAATCAGAGATGTCAATGGGCAATTTGAAACCTCTGAGTGAAAAGAAATAGAGAGCATCTATAGATGTGAGGGTGATCTGCTGCAAAACCTGTCCCTCTAGTGATTGCAGAAATTCCTTCTTTCCTTGTCTGTTTGCATCTCCCCAGATGTCTGGCAGCGGAGTGTGAGTTTCTCCGCTTGAATTGGACTCTTCCTACTGCTGTTAAAGGAAACCATGAATACAGTGCACCCAATAACAAAATAGAACTATTCCTAAGAAAAAGAAAATTTAAAATACATACATTTGTAGAGTAATTCTAAAGCAATCCAAAGGCTGAATAACAGACAAAAGCAACTCAAGATCAGAACAAAGCTTTGGGAGGTCTAACAGGGAAATGCATCATTGTTAAGCGGCAGAGTAAATACAGCATGAAAACTCAAAACTGCTTATCTGTGTGGTTTTCATAGTGTCAGTATATATGCAGAGTTGGTCTGACTGCACTGAAAGCCATTAAAGGTCATGGAAGTAAAAACAAAAGTCAGACCGTCTGTGTGAAACTTTGGCAAGCAAATGCCAAGTTTCTTCAACATTTTCTCAGTTCTGAAGAAGTGAGCGAGAGGTGGCAGTAATGGTCTTTCTCTTTCTCTCTCTGTCTCCCCCCCTCTCTCCCTCTCTCTCTCAATTGTAAATTAAAGCATTATTTTCTTTGTGGCCCCACAAATAGAATTCAATATTACAGTGAAGGTTACCAATGAAAGAGATGATCTGTTCCTTTTAATATCTATTTATTTTCATGCATATTGCACCATAGTTAAACTGAGAACTTTGTCCTTTTAAATTGACCTGCTTTGGGGAAAAAATACGCACTCCCTTAGAAAAGACCTCCTCCTTGTCAAATCAAAATTGCTTCAGATCAGTGAAGACCACAGGAATACTCACTGCATCCACATAGAATCAGGATGCCAGAAATAGCAGATCACATGTTTTTCTTTAGTTGTGCAACACAGCTTTTGAGTACAGATCAGGAAGCTGCTGAAATGTTAGGTAGATATGGGTGACAAATTATGTTGGTTGAAAAAATAGCTACACTCAGTGGGATGAACATGCCTAGGTATTTACATTTACTCAGCAACTGGGTACTGGAGATAGTGTTTTGTTTTGTTTTGTTTTGCAGGGGGGTGGAAAAGTATGGAAAGGAAGCAATATGTCAATTCTGCAAGCATTTACAGAATGATTGCTATATGTGGGACACTATGCTAGGTACAGTTGTGAGTTACTTAAAGCTCAACAAGTGTTGAGTAATTTCCCGCAAGGTCTCATTGCTAATAAATAACAGAACATAGGCCTTTGTAATTCTAAAGTCCGTGTTTTTAACCTCTATTCTATGTTACTGCTCAATTACATTTGTTAAAAGGGCAAGGTTCTGCATTATATGTTCCTCTGTCTGGACTCCCCCTGTAACACCTGAATCAGTCTTCCCTAGTAGTTTCCCTTTCCTCAGTCCTCTTCTATAAACCAAGACATTCAAGAGGTCTTACTCACTGACGCTAAGTTTCATGTACCTCTGTTGCTGCTACTACAACTACCATTGCTACAGTTAATAGCACTAGTTCTATTATAATGTTACTGTTACTAACCATGAGGATTGATAAAATTCATTGAGTACTTACTATATGGATGGAACTCTGATAAGAATTTTGCACTTGATCTTAGCCAAAAGGCCAAGAAGTGATTGCTAGGGATTTTGTAAACCTTATTTCATGTAACACTTTCAATGGTAGTTGGAGGTGCATGCACTGGAAATAGACTTTTCTGGGGTTAGGTGCTAGCCTCTTTATTCATTAGCTGTGTGACCATGGGCAAGTTGTTTAACTTTCTGGACTTTTGATCTCCTCATCTATAAAATGAAAATAATAAAAATATCTGTCTAAGAGAAGTTTGGAGAAAATTGTATAATGTAATTTAAAGAAATGGCTAGCATACCTGATAAATATTGGCTATAAGTTGTCATCACTATTATAAAAATACTATTAATATTTTCATCCATTGGTAAAATCCCTGCCATCTTCATACTGCCCATCTATGAAGAATTTTACCTTGGTTTATTTTTTGTAATTATTTTTTTTTTATTTCAGTTCCCTGTCTGAAACCCTATTTTGATCCTCCGTTCAATTGTCTGGATTCTTAGCCCTCTGTTTTATTCCAGGGGACTGGATATTGTCCCTACCTGCTGCTTAGCCTCTGACTGGGTTACTGCATATCACCCACTTCTGCCTAACATCTCACCTAAGGTAGAGCATGCATCATTACAATTACAGAGGATTCAAAGATGAAAAGAAGTAGTCCTGTCCTAAAACAACTTATAATCTTTAAAAAATAGAAAATATCATATCAGACATAACTTATACATCTCCTTGGATACCAGTGGCCTTGCCTCTGCTGCCTCCCAGGCCATTAGCTTCTCCTTGGAAGCCTCTGAGGTACACTTACTTTATTACTCATGCAGTTCTGCTGAATGGAGCCAACTAATTGCTTCTCCAAGAGTATCGGCCCTCCACCGTGGTTGCCACCGTGCAACTGGGTAACCAGCCATATGCCCAGAGTCTCTGGCTACTTCTGCCACTTATAGGTTCAGATGAAACACTTCACCACAGGGCATGGTTTTTGGCTTCCTGATCAGCTAGATATTACATCTGGAAGTACAGGAAAATTAACTCCCTGTGGGATCAGTTTGAGTCAAAGAAGGGAAGCAAATAATAATTCTCTCACCTCTCTCCCTTCCAACCACAGTTTTCCAGGGTGGCTGAGCAATAAGCGTAGCAAGCGATTCAGTCTCTCTGTGGCTTATTTTGAAGCAGTGGCTTGGCATGATAACCTATTACTTCTCATCCTTCCCAGACTCACTTCCTTTTCCCTCACTCTCACTGCCCTGGGATTGCATCTTCCATACAAAGTTTAATCATTTAATCCATGCCTCAGGGTCTGTTTCCTAGGGAACTCAGGCTAAGAAAAACATGAGTAGAACTATTAGGCACATTCTGATAACCTCCCTAATAGGGTTACTAGAAGCACTCTGGGAACCTGGAGGAGGAAGAGAAGATTAATTTAGCTGGATTTTAATACGAAGAATGGTTAATATTTACCTCTTGCTAAATGCCAGTCACTATCTAATGAGCCTCACATGTACTATGATTTTCCTCATTTTACATACGAGTAAACCAAAGCGAAGCAAAGTTAAATAACTTACTCCAGGTCATACAGCCTACTGGTAGAAGTTAGGATTCAAATTTTACCATAAAGATAATGCTCTTAATTGCTAGTCTTTGAAAAAGTTATGCAAAATGCAATAAGGGGCCAGGCTTGGTGGTTCACGCCTATAATCCCAGCACTTCGGGAGACTGAAGAGAACTGATCCTTTGGGTCTAGGAGTTCAAGACCAGCCTGGGTAACATGGTGAAACCCAGTCTCTATTTAGAAAGTTTTTAAAAAGGCAGTGAGGGAAGAAGATCAAGTCAAATGGACTCTGGAGCTCCAAAATTTGAAACTGGTGAGTCAAAGAATGAAAGGAGAGTCATTAGGCTTAAGATAAGAGAAGATATGGAATAAGGAGAGATCCTTATGTAGCCTGGTGTTCTTTATGATCATTCCTCTTCACACAGCCATCTCTCACCACATCTTTCCCCTTCTCCAACACACAACACACTAATATAACTGAACAGTTTGTCTTCAGGGTTAGCACGTAACCCCATGTTTCCCTCCCACTAACTGTTTGCCTGAAAGGAAAAAAAAACATACACTTCGTAGATAAATCCTCTCATTCCACACTTACAGATAAGGAGCCTCTAAAAGCAAATATCAGACTTCGTTTTAGCCATAAATGATGTTATCAAACTCTTTCCTGTTTTGATGGAGGGGGACAGTTAGAAGGCAAGAAAGCCCTGGGTCCCTGGAAGGGGACAGAACATTCTGTAGGCAGGAAAGATGGCCTTACTAATTATACAATTTATTCATGGCTCTTCATGGTTCATCTTCATCTGAGAACAAGCAAGAAAGAGCTAGTCATAGCAGTCTTGTGGGGCCATGCTTTGACAAATCATCATGGAAACCATGATCAGATAAGAAACATAAGCAGAGATCTAATCCATGGTAGGATATTTATAAAAAATGGACAGAATTCTGTTTGGAATGTCAACTGTTTTAAACATGGAAATTGTAATCAGATGCTGGGTATTATGAAACGTAATGACTGTTACAGTTCAAATTTAGTTTCAACAAATGTTTTTACAAGAAAATCCTCTATGGAAATAACATCGTTTCTAAGCTTAATCTTGGAACGATAGACAATTTTGTTAAAATCGTATTTGTTATATTTTATCAGTCAATAATGGATGTGATTATAGAATTCATTTTATAAGGCATGCCCCATATGTGTGTGAGATGCTAGTGAGGAAGATCAATAGGAAATAGCAATATTTGAAGTAAAGAATTGCAGTCCTCTAAAATGCCCAAGCATAACTTTTAAAATAAAATTTCCCATGAGTCTTAGCCTATTTAGACTACTAGAACAAAATGCCTTAGACAGGGTAATTTATAAACAACAGAAATTTGTTGCTCATGGTTCTGGAAACTGTGAAGTTCAAAGTCAAGGCACCAGCAGATTCAGTGTCTGGTGATGGCTTTAGGGATGACACATTGTTCTTGTGTCCTCACGTGGCAGAAGAGACAGAAGGAGTAAATAGGCTGCCTCAAGCCCTTTAGAGGGGTACTAATTCCATTCATAAGGGTGAGTCTCCTCCAAGGCCCCGCCTCTCAATACCATCACCTTGATGGTTAGGTTTCAGCATATGAATTTTGGAGGGATACAAACATTCAGACCATAGAATCATATACATTAATTTTTAAAAAATTTTTCCTCAATTTTACTTCGTGTCCCTGTGTGTTTGACGTTCCTAGTCATATCACCATTTTGAACAAGGACAGCAACTTATTAGTGTTGTTACCTAAGCTTGTGCATTTTGTAGTTGTTCAATACCATAAGGATCCCCATGCTAATGAATCCTTTTAATTACATCTGATTTTACAAACATTTGGATATTCGTTTGGCTAAATTTAGTTAACTTTAGTTAACCAAACAGTCAGGGGAACAGCACTGATGCACTTCCCTGCACTGTATAACTGTCTTCTATGAGACAAGAGAAATCTATTTCATGATGGTTAAAAGCTCCCCATGGTCCCACGAGCTAATTAAAATAAATTAGAGTCGTGCTTAGTAGCAATAGAAAATTAATATTTAATTTAAAATAACTAGTTTTAAATTACATTTTTGTGTGTTTTCCACAGTTCATTAAAATCATTTTTATATCAAAATTGAGTAACATAAAATGTTAGCTTTTCTATTTCCACTGTAAAATAATTATCACGAGTTGAGTGGGGTGCAGTGTCTCATGCCTGTAATCCCAGCACTCTGGGAGGCTGAGGCGGGTCGATCACTTGAGGTCAGGAGTTCAAGACCAGCCTTGTCAACATGGCAAAACTCCTTCTCTACTAAGAGTACAAAAATTAGTTGCGCATGGTGGTGAACACTTGTAATCCCAGCTATTTGGGAGGCTGAGGCATGAGAATTGCTTGAATCTGGGAGGTAGAGGTTGCAGTGAGCCGAGATTGCACCACTACGCTCCATCCTGGGTGATGAGTGAGCCTCTATCTACAAAACAAAAACAAAAACAAAAACAAAAACAAAAAAAAATAATCATGGGCTGGGTCCAGTGGCTCACACCTGTAATCTCAGCACTTTGGGAGATGAAGGAGGGAGGATCACTTGAGGCCAGGAATTTGAGTGCAGCCAGAGTAACACTAGTGAGAGCCTGTTTCTACAAAAAATTTAAAAATTAGCTAGATGTGGAGGTGCACACCTGTAGTCCTAGCTTCTCAGGAGGCTGAGGCTGAGGCAGAAACCCCACTTGAGCCCAGGAGTTCGAAGTTGCAGTAAGCTATCATTGTGCTACTTGCACTCCAGCCTGGGTGACAGAGCCAGACCCTGTCTCTAAAATAAATAAATAAATAAATAAATAAATATTAGCACAAATTTAGTGGCTTAAAATAATGCAAATTTCTTATCTCACAGTTCTACAGGCCAGAAGTCCAGTATGAGTTCCTTCCTGTTGGCTCTAGAAGAAAATCACTTCCTTGCTCATTCAAGTGTTAACAGAATCCAGTTCCATGTGGCTGAAGGACTGAGGTCCTCATTTTCTGCCCGATAGTGAACTGAGGGCCATTACTGTGGCCATTTAGAGGCCACTGTAGTCCCTGATTCATGGCCTCCTTCCACCCTAAAAGCCAGGCATGTTGGGTTGAGTCTTTGTTGCATCTCTTTCTGACCACAGCAAGAAAAAAGTTCTCTGCTTTAAAAAATGCATGTAGTTCGATTGGACTCACCTGGGTTGTCCAGGATATTCAGGACAGATAATCTGAAGGCCCATAACCTTAATCACATCTGTAAATTCCCTTTCACCATGTAAGATGACATATTCACAAGTTCCAGAGACTAGGACAGGGACATCTTTGGGGGCCGTTATTCTGTCTACCATACATGAAGAAGCACATGGGTGGTGGAGGGAAGAAAAATTATCTAAGACAAAACTATGTTTTACACATTTTTTTTTTCCCCAGAACATGTCTCCCAAACATTGTCCCTGTAAGTGGTTTAGAACTCTTGAAATGTCACGCTTACTGGTTTACAGTGCATAACTTAACAGTTTACAGTGCAGAAGATATCCATCATGAAGCATGACACACTGGCACTGTTTTCTTTTGTTAGAAGGTCTGTTGGCCTCTCCTTTTTAGGGTATTATGCCAACCAGCATCAAGAGCCTCCTGACTTTCTGACCTCATGGTCTGATATCTGGATCTTACAAACTGCTCTAAATGTTCAAGGTGAACTGTGGCAGTTCTCCAGAAGTATATAGCCTTTCTGGAGAATCTACTCCAAACAACAGGACATGCTAATTGTGGATCTCTCTAGGGGATCAAAGTTACTTTTAGGTGAACTCCAATGAGGATCTGATTTAATCCAGTTATATCTAATAGTCTGACCAGCAGACTTTTCTGGTGGTCATTTTTTTTATGTGGGTTTGGACCATCGATTTAAGTTACTAGACTATTGCGGTAGCTTTCTAATTCATCTCCCTGCTTCCAGTCTCTCCCCACAATATCTTATCCTCTATATTATCAGAACAGTGGGAATTCTCAACTTTTTAGTGTTTAACATCCCTGAGGAATGCACTACCTTTCCATTAGTAACAGTGCCTCACAATGGTAGTACTTCTCTACACAAAGTCTGTTAGTTTATAAAAGAATCCTAGATGATTCTGAGTCCCCATTACTCACCCCCAAATAATTCTGCAACCTCCTTTTTATATACTTTAAGGGGGCATAGGATCATCATCATCATAAAATTTTTTGCCTGTAATCCTAGCGACCTGGGAGGCAGAGGCGGGAGGATCACTTGAGCCCAGGAGTTTGAGGCTGCAGTGAGCCATAATCACGCCACTGCACTCTAGCCTGGGCAACAGAGTAAGACCTTGTCTCTTAAAAAGTAACAAAAAAAAATAACAAACCTTTTTATTGTCATTACAATAACACGCATTTCTTACCATGTGCCAGATATTGTTCTAGGTGCTTTATGTATGTTAATTACTTTAATCTGTGTTAACTGCTCTGATTAAACCAATGTTTCAGATGAGAGAAATGAGGTTAAGTGACTTGCTCATAGTCATATAATTAAATTAATAAGTGAGGGACCTGTGATATAAACTCAGATTCCATACTCTCAACCACTAAGCCAAATTATAACCCAGCACCCTCTGTTAAGAATCCAGGATTATCTATTTGCTAAAACATAAATATTATCATACCACTACTTTTCAAAACTTTACATATTTTATTTATTTATTTTTATTTTATTTTATTTATTTTGAGGTGTAGTCTCACTCTGTCGCCCAGGCTGGAGTGCATTGGTGCACTCTTTACTCACTGCAACCTCCACCTTCTGGGTTCAAGTGATTCTCTTGACTCAGCCTCCCAAGTAGCTGGGATTATAGGCACACACCAACACGCCTGGCTAATTTTTGTATTTTCAGTAGAGACAGGGTTTCGCCATGCTGGTCAAGCTGACCTCAGGTGATCTGTGTGCCTCGACCTCCCACAGTGCTGGGATTACAGGCATGAACCACCGCGCCCAGCCTAAAGATTTTAGCATAGCGTTCAAGACTCTTGATTATCCATATCCAACCTCAAAACTGATCCTAATGATTTCATTCTAGTATCCCATCACATTTGCTTCCATTCAGTAAACATGGATTGGGTATTTTGATCTAGGTAAAAAGGGTATAAAGATCCTACAAGGTACATCAGAGAAACAAAGAAATAATGGTCATAAACAGAGAAGGGGATTTACTTATTGAGGCTTTATGTGTCAGGCACTGTGCTGTTCCATGTATTTACCCCTTACAGTTGGGATAGCAGTGGTACAACTGGGATTTAAACTCTGGCCTGTCTCCAAAGCTCATGGTTTTTCCATGATACCAGAGGTTTTCAAAATTTTTCTTTCCTGTCAAGTAACTTATTATTGAAATAGAAATAAGCCAAATAGATGACAGCAGAACTTCTCTGATTAATCAGATGTGAAGCCCAGAACCCCGACCTACCTCCATCCCCAGGTCTCTGACAGGACACCACAGAGCTCAATTTGGAAACCATGCACGCCACAGTGCTGCTTTTCTTTGGTTTGGCCTTTTAATAATGTACAAAGTGCAATAGTGTAAATAGTGTAGGGTGTGCAATGCATTTTGGGAACTAAAAAATAAAAGGAGGAACCAGAACTAAATTTTATAAAAGAAAAGTAATTTCCACAGAGAAGGTTACATTTGACCTGTGTCTTAAAAATGGGTAGGGGTTTTCCAACAGAAGAATGAAGTATGAAGTCTTAAGGCAGACACAGCAATATAAATATCCTGACCACGTTTGGCATTCTCATATTTCATTGCCTTTAAAAACAAAAATGGAAACTTGGTGCCTGGACAGTATAGTGTGGTCATAAGAGACGAGGTTGGAAGACAGGGGACTGGAACTAGACATGCTGGACTAGCTACTTCAGTGCCTCGTTCTTCATCTTTTCATGTATGAATTCAGAGGATCTCACTAGGGACCAATAAAAACTCCTTCAAGCCATAGAAACATCATTCTGTAGATCATGTACAATTTCTTTTCTGCTATTTTATCTGCAAATGTAGAAGAAAAACTATTACAAGTGTCATGATTATGAGCTGGGGTTTTACTACTCACTTGCTTTATGATTCAGAGCAAGGTTCTTAACTACACTATGCTTGAATCACCCTAGTTAACTACATAAGGTTGTTGGAAAAAGTATGTTAATGCACATAAAGTACATTGCCTGCTGTATATCAAGGGTTTAATAAGTGTTAACTATAATTATATATGTGTGTGCACATAATGCATATGTACATCTACTTGGGTAGAACTTTTAAAAGATTCACAGGGTATACAGAATATGTAGACTTCAAAAATGCAATAAAACAAGAAAAGTATCTTTGTAATCTTAACTAGAAGTAAGTGTTTCCAACATTAAAAGCTGGACTTTTCGTTTTAAAAAAAAAATGTTAAAGTTTTTTTAATTGACAAATAACGATTGTACGTATTTGGAGAATACATAGCGATGTTTGGATCCATATAATGTGTAGTGATCAGATGAGGGTAATTAGCATATCCGTAATTTCACGTATTTGTCATTTCTTTGTGTTGAGAACATTCAATATCATCCTTCTAGCTATTTGAAACTATACAGTATTGTAAATTATAGTCATCCCACAGTGATATAGAACACTAGGACGTATTCGTCCTATCTAGCTGTAATTTTGTGTCCTTTAACAAATCTCTCCCTGTTCTTCCCATTCTCTTACCTTCCCAGACTCTAGTATCGCCTGCTCTACTATTTACTCAAAAAAAGTGGATTTTTACGTATTGCTTTGACTTTAGGTCAAAAAAGTGAAGGAATTGCATCTTCTTATCTATCCTTTTGGTCCTTGGAAAGACTTATTTTCTTTATTGTAGTTTGTTTTCTAGAAAGAAATAATCTATCCAACTTCTAAAACTCCATATTTAAATGTCTGTTTTGATTTAATTCAACAAGAAAAATAAGGATAATAGCTCTCATGTTTAATATACATGTGTGTCAGGCAATTTTAGACACTTTACTCAGATAATCTCATGTATCCTCACAACAATTTTATGAAATAAATATTCTTATTCCCATTTTACAAATGAGTAAATAGAGGCAAAGAGGATTAAAGATTCTGCCCAGGTCATGTGACTAAGAATTGCAGAGCCAGAATTCTGTCCCAAGTACTGCCTTGCTGGTCACGTTTGACTTTCCCACTTGCACTGCAGGACCCAAGCTGCTTTCTGAGGAGAGCAGGGAGCTGCCCTGAGATCAACACTTGGTCCTGTTCTATCAGTACTTACGAAAAATAGCTACTGATCTAAATTCTCTAGGTATCCGAATGTCCTTCAATAGATGGAAGAGTAAACTGAATGTGGCATATCCACACAATAGAATATTTTTTGGCCATAAAAAGGAATAAAGTACTGTGCTAATACATGCTACAACTTGGATGGACCTTGAAAACATTATGCCAAGTGAAAGAAGTCAATCAAAAAATACCACGTAATGTATGGTTCCATTCATATCAAAGTCCAGAACAGAGAAATCTATAGAGACTAAGATGGTTGCTTAGAGATAGGAGGGCGGGGGACAACGCAGTAATAGCTAAAGAGGATGGAATTTCTTTCTGAGGTGATAAAAATGTTCTAAAATTGACAGTGTTGATGGTGACACATATCTGGGAATATACTAAAAGCCATTGTATGGTATGTTTTAAATGGGTGAATTACATGGGATATTAATTATATGTCAACACAATTGGTTTTTTTTGTTGATGTTGTTTTTTGTTTTTTGTCTTTTTTGAGACAGAGTCTCACTCTGTTGCCCAGGCTGGAGTGCAGGGGTGCGATCTCGACTCACTGCAAGCTCTGCCACCTGGGTTCACGCCATTCTCCTGTCTCAGCCTCCCGAACAGCTGGAACTACAGGTGCCTGCCACCACACCCGGCTAATTTTTTGTATTTTTAGTAGAGACGGGGTTTCACCGCGTTAGCCAGGGTGGTCTCGATCTCCTGACCTCGTGATCCACCTCCCAAAGTGCTGGGATTATAGGCGTGAGCCACCACACCCAGCCAACACAATTGTTTCTAAGAAATTATCTGGGGACTTTTAAAAAATGCTGATTCCTGGCTTTGCCTCACCCCACCCACACCTCCATCTCAACTCCTACCTCTGAGTTTCCAGTTCAATAAATCTGGGCTGATTCTCTGGAAATGTGTATTTTATCAAAGGTGCCCCCAGTCATTCTTGTGATAATGCATGTTTGGCTGTTACTGCTCCAGAAATGGGTTGGGCTGGCCAAGAACTAACCTAGAAGTAGGCCAAACGTGTTGAAACCCGGAATTCCTGGGTGGACATGGCTCTTTTTAACTGGCATGATTTTCAGGGTGGCTGGTGGAATACCAAAGTCACTGAATATCAAATATCACAAAGTTGGCTTGGGCACTTTTTTCCCCCGGGAGTAAAGCAGTGTCCAGTAAAATCTGGAAGAATATTGTTTTACTGGAACATCTTGAGATTCCTGTTGAGCAAGCTTTTTCCTTTTTGCATAATTTTGGTGATCCTCTTTGCTCCATTGTAAATGAGTTCCCAAAGTTCTTCTTCAGTTGATTTTCTATATGGCAAGTTAGTAGAGTATCTTATTTCTGAGAGGTGGAGATGAATGAAAAAAATAACTTAATAGAGAGAAAGCACATCAACTCCATGAGAAGGAATTATACTGAGAAAGAAGTAATGACAAAAGTTTAGTGTCTGAAATTTTATATTTTAATGACAGATTGGCTAAATGATCAGAAAATAGACTTAAGGAAATGACACTAAATTGGAAGGAGACAAAATAAATGAGCTTCTAACTAATGTTTAACCATATTTCATGATTATAAATATTAAACCAGGTACATTTCTGGGGTTTTTACTATTCAAATATAAAAATTTGGGCCCCTGAAGAGAACAACACTACATTTTATTGTTCTAAAATTACAAATGCTTTTGAGTATTTCTAGAATGTGATATACTTTTTCTGACTAAACAGCATTACCTCTTAGTTAAGGTCCAATGCTGCAATTTGACCCCTTCTGGCAAATTAAATATAATTATGCAAACTACTAGGATTTGAGCCTAATCTAATTAATACGGTACATATGAAGCAGATAACAATTTCCCTGGTGGAAAACTAGATTGTCTAATTTCATGTTTGAAATGTGGTTTAGGAAAACATTGTATTATGTAAGAAAGATTTCATTATCTTATATATTCTGTTTACTCAGCCCCATAGTGGACATGTTTAGAAAAATAAAGCCCAAACTGGAATCTTCAAATGATGACATCTCATTTCAGAAATTTAAAGTTACAAAATAAGATAATCCATGAAACTAGAAAAAGAATAATTTCATTTAGAGATGATTGCTTTTTCTCTAATAAAGTACAAACATAGCACTACTATAATTTTTCTCTTTATATAGCCATAAGCAGTACCAAATATGATTTAATGGAGATAATTCTGTTCATTTAAACATAAAAGTTTAAGGGTTTAAAACTGACCTAGATTAAACGCATACCAATAAATTCCAATCACAAACTTTCTGGATGATATTTATAATCCTGAGATTGAGTGCATGCTTTTTAAAATGCCTGAATCCCATTAGCATTAATCAGTGCTGTATGTGTGCACTGAGCAGAAATCAAGAAAGAATTTGTTTTAATGCCCCTTACCAAGAAAACGAAAGAAACTATCTGCTTCATATGGAAAAAAACAGATCTTTTTTTGTTGCTTTTCTCATACGAAAGTGAATTCTATATGTAACTGAAGTCCTGGTTTAATAACATTGAATATTCTTTTTTCATCTAAAGGAAGTGCACAGGGTTTAGCGAGACAAGGAGCTTTCTCAGGCCTGTGTCATTTCCAAGTGTGTGAACACAGTCTTTGCTCATTTGTTCCTTAGCTCCTCGGGGAGACTGCCAACAAGCAGGCCAGCTCTCAAGCTGTATTGTGCAAAGATTTCTAGCCCACAGGAGTTGGATATTTTTTCCACAGGTAAAAATGTCAATGTCATAAAGCTTTCTAACCACATGTTGGAGATCAACAACTTTTAGAAAGCAGTAGCCTGTGTTTCTTACTTATTTTTAGCAGAGAAACATCAGTTTGGTGGATAAAGAGAAAAAGTTGTGTTGAGCATTCTAATGCTGTATTTTCTACTCTGCTTCTAAACCTGTAATGACAAATATATTCCTGAGAAATAAAGCAGTAGAAGCAGTGTTTGTGTTGTGAGTTTGTTTATGTGCTATTAAACAAGCACAAGTGTAAGTGATGCTAGCAGCTATTTTCATTGTGCCAGGGATTCCCCACCCATGGGCTACACACCTCTGGGATGGGGAAGGCGGCACAGAGTTATAGTAAAGAAGGGAGGAGGGGGCAATAATCCTCATGTTCGTGTGGATTTTTAACCAAGTATTATTAAAAATGCAACCACCGTAATGTGATATGGAAGGGCCCTCAAATATTTTCTATTAAGAACAAAAATAAATCATCTCATATCTTAAATTTACTTCAGAAATGATCTGAAGTGGGATGAGTGAGTAAAGCACAGACAAAATAAGGTGGGTCATGAGATGATAATTGTTAAAGCTGGGTGATGGACACATGGAGGTTTGTCACAGTCTCTAACTTAGGATTTTTTTTTGTAATTTTTCAAAATAATAAGCTTAAAAATATTATGCTTAGAAAGGTCAGAGACCTCTGCTTTTATACTAAACTATTAAGTAATTTTGCTTAAACATTCTTGAACTGGGTACCCAATTGATAACAAATATGAAAGCAGTCAAGTTATTAAAGCAAAGATTAAAGTGGGTTACAGAATGCTACGTAAGAGATACAATGTCAATATACTTACTATACGGGTACCGAGATCTAGTTTTTACACGTAATCTAATTTTTATCTCACACTAAATACTGGAAAGGAACATAGCATTTGTGTACCCATAATGGGTTATAAGTTATATAGACTGAGAAAAGCCTGAAAATCAAAATGCATTTATCACAATTACCTGTTATACCCTTTTTCCTTTCTCCCTCTCCGCCCCTGTCTCTATTTTGCTCTAATTCGGTGCTATTTACCTTAGTAAATAGTTTGAAGATATAAAAGTTTGAAGATAATGACCTATTTCATAATTTAAGCAGCAAACACAGATGAGAATACATCCTTTTGGGCTATTACTCACAACCATTTCGTCTGCGACAACTGTTCTACTTTTCTTTAGCCTTGGCAAGCTCTTCAGAACAACATTTCCTTCTTTTCATTCTTATGCAGGGTGATTGTTTGGTGCTGATACAACATTGACTTTTCCCATAATTTAGCTTAGAGTGTTTTACACTGGGGAATTTCAATGTGTTTAAATTGTAAAACTTTTTCCAAGCATTTTTGTAGCAGAACTCCATGTTCTAATAGCCCCGGCAAAGTTGTTTTCAATATTTTTTCTCCACGAATTTTCATGAAGGTTTAATTCCATTTTACCTTTGTCAATTTTCCCCAAAGATAAATTAAGACACACAGAGAGATTGCCATTTCCTGTCTGAAGTCTCATTCCTGTGTACAATGGTGGTCTTTTTTATTTAGGCCTACGCCATTCCATCAGGGTAAGTAACTTTCTAACTAGTCATTAAGAGCAACTTCTGGGAAATTGTGATGCAATCCCACATGTCAGCCAGGTGAGTTACGTTGGGATCAAAGATTATGTGATTATATGTATGTGCGTTCCTTTGTCATATAAGTTATACTCTGGCTTATCACTGCATGATAACTTTACATCAGCTTCCCACATTCTTACCTCTTGGATGATACATATGGTGAGCTGACCAGTGGGTTTTAAGATGTAGTAGCAGAAGAATCCAACAGACTACTGTGGATATTTTAGCTGAGATAGGAATTTTTAGGTTGTTCATATTGGCTTTGGGGATGAATTGCCATGAGTCTGGGCTCTCAAGGTATTGTATTCTGCTTTCTTCAGTAGGTTTTGGAGATAATTTCAGAAACGTCTGCATTTCTTGTGAAAATACTAGAGATAGTGATGTGTTCCTGTAGCATAGTGGGCTTTAAATTTTCCTGCTCACGTACAGCCTAATAGAATTTTGAAAAATTTGGTACGTCCCCCTTTCACATTGTTAACAGCTGAAAACTTTTCTTGTTAAGTTCAAGTAGTTGCAGAGGATATGATTTCCCTGGTGTTGCAAATATTCTCCTTAAAAATACAACTGCTACATCACTTTTTAAGTAATAACTAATGTAATCTAAATATTATGGCAATTCAATACCCCTACTATCCATTTAAAAACACATTATTAAGGTTTCTTTAATAGATATTTACATCATTTTTTTCCTTAAACTCATGTTTCCATTTCACTTTGCCAAGGAATTTTGTTCCAATATAAGTTTATGCTTGAACAAATTGATGACCCTATGTTTCACTTCAATCAAAGGATTTGCATAAATAAAAAGGTATGTAAATTTTGCTTCCCTGTAATCATAACACCCAAACTTCTAGAGGACTCACATTACAATTATTAGCAGTATATAATTGATCCAAATGATTTTAAACATTGACAACAAGAGTTAATGTAAGTAAACATTTACTTAAGAAGTAAATGTAATTTTACTAGAAATACATCTGTTAGTGAGATAAATGTGCAGGAAACTGGGCTTTTTAATTTTTAAAAATTCTGCTTCTTTTATTTTCTGTTGTTTTAGGACTTGTTTTGCTTGACAATCAGTTTATGTGTATTCATGAATAGTTATTGCTTATTGCTGGAATGAGATAATTTCAGAATTGATACAGTCCCTACTTTTTATTTTTATACATGCGTGTATAAAAATACAGAGGTTGCAGTGAGCCAAGATCGTGCCACTGCACTCCAGCCTGGATGACAGGGTAAGATTCTGCCTCAAAATAATAATAATAATAATAATAATAATAATAATAATAATTTGGAGATCTATCAGTGCACAACTTCATGAAGTCTCACACTTGGCTACTACTTCCTACTGCCTTTCTTATAGAACCTCATAAGTGAGAAACATATCTCAAAAGTTTCACCAAGACCTCCCAGGCCCCATGCTACTATTAGCCTGAATGCAGTTCGTTTCACTGCTTCTTCTCTGAGTAGCGCCAGTGGGCAGGTGGTCCACAAGCAACACATTCACAGACTGGCTCCTCTAACTGGAGAGGGGACCCTGCCCCAGCAGAGAGCCATGGGTGCTTCTCAGTAACTAGATGAGTGGAAGCCAAGCCCCAGATGCTGTCCTACGGTGGCGTCACATTCCTCTGCCCTATCCTCATCTGTTAAATGTGGATTACTATTAATAGCAACCTCTTAGGGTTAACTCAGTGTTGCACTGAGATGCTATATGTAAAACTTTAAAAGGTTACGTGAATGTTAGTAGCCCCATGTTGAGGATGTTTGAATATGATCTGTCCCAATCTTGTTGATCTCCTCATTAGATAAACTGGGTCTACTCATAGAACATGATGTTAGGACACATGCAAAAATGTGGCCCAGCCATTTGGACCTGCATTTTATTCTCTAGTCACTTGGTTTCTGAGCAAGGATCTCATTAACCACCTAGGTCCCCCTTGTTTAGATGAGCATTTGGACGCTGAGAGGTTGTTACCTCAGCAGTGTTTCCTTCAGGTAACCTTTGATGCTTTCCCTCTTGTTCCACACATTATGTGGTATTGGGCAGGAGACACTCCTATCTTCTTTCTTGGCCTCTTTTAGGCTGGACTAATCCCAGACAAGCCCTCACTGTAGACAGGGAATTGGATAAATATGAACACAACTGGAGATACAATGAAGAAGAGAATTCAAATAACTCAGCCTGTTCATTAAATAAATCTAGATAAAATTAAGTACTTAAAATAAGAAAGCTTAAGGGAAAGTGACAAAACACATTTAACAAAGTACACAGCTTTCTTTGGGGCAATAATGGTTTACTTTTATTTTTATAAAAATATCTATTAGGAGTATTTACATAGTGAAAAATTAGACAAAGAATAAAATATTTAACAAAAGCTTTATTGTATCTTTTTCTATTTTTCTTTCTTCAGATTTCATTTTGAAAGCTTTCAATTTATTGATCAGAAGTTTGCCTCAAATCAATGCTACACAGCAACTGCTGAAGTAATTTGAGATACGTGGTATTAAGTTAAAAATTCCCCTCTAAACTTCATGTTCAATCAACTTTCACTGTGAAATAGGATTTGATGACATTTAATGCTGACTCTCTTGATACAAAGGGTTGGGAAAAGGTCACTGAGTCAGTTGACATTTGCTGTGTACCCACTGAGAGTGTGACACTGTGGTAAGTATTACTATGTAGTAAGTATTAAGTATGAGGCACTTCATGGATCTGAAGGACTCCTCGAAAGTGAGACTTATTCAATGAAAAAGAAACTTTTATATGCTTCCTACTCAAACTCTGGTGAATCTTTTCACCTTTATTTGTACTTGGGCCAGAGGGAGCTGTGACATCAAGGCAGTGATAAAGAAATAAGCCAGGGACATAAGGAATGGTATGACAGGAGAACACATGTAATCAAATATAGGTAGCTCCAAATTAACTAGTACAGTGCTAAGAATCTTCTGAATGCTCAGTTAATATTTATTGATGAGGCCATTCACACACGCATGTCCTTTCTTTCCCCAAATCCCTTTGCAGGCAGCACACTGGAGGTTGTCTGGGCTCTGAAGTTCATCTTATAATATTCTCTCTGCATTAAAAGAAATACACTCTGAGGTCTGAGACAGTTCGAGAACTTTCAAACTCTTTTTAAACTTTTATAGTCCCCATATAATTTAACTTTTCTAAAAGTTTATAGACATGCTCATTTTCTTTAATTTTTTTTTCTTATTTCTTTGTTTATTGTGGTAAATATACATCATGTAAAATTTACCATTTAACAGTCTTTAAGTATATAATTCAGTGGCATTAAGTACATTCACAATATTGCACTGCTTTTTTTCTAGCTGAATAGGATTCTCAATGTCCCTGTGACAGAGATGAATGAAGTATCAGCTGAGAAACAATTGTAGTCAGCTTAAAGGACATTCCATAATCACAGAATACTCAGTAGGGGACACAAATACACATCACATAGGAATTGAGTAGATCCCAAATACCATCCAAGGAGGCAGGAAAGCCCCATGACTGTTGTGTAATGGGCAGCATCCGACCTTTGTTGGAACAGATTGTCTTATAGCAGGTCAATAAAAAATTGGCATTGCTGCATAATTAATGAACTGAAAAATGGATGAATGAGATTTCGCTCTAATTAATGTGCCCCTAATATCTGGCATGAAAGCAAAGCTGTATTAATTCGTAGAGTGGTTATTGTGTGTATATGATTGTGTGTGGATGTGGCGTGTCTGTCTGTAGGCACAGTTTGCCATATTTTATTTGCAGCCTGTTTCTTTCTCTGCTTTCATCCTTCTTCCTCATTCCCACCTTCTCATCACTCCTTTTGTTCTTCTCAGAACTGCCATTATGTTTTTATATGTGGATGAGGGAGAAGGATGACAGATTGAATGATTCAATTTTTAGATGGATGTCTGAGCATACATGAATTAATCAATATTTCATAATCTAGGTGATGAAATCCCCTCCTTTCTTAAAGCATGAGGACATTATGCTTTGTGTGTGCAGCTTAACTACTATTAAGGTAAATGGAAATCAGGCAGGCAAAGCCCCTTTCTTGAGTTGATAGCATGCACTAGTGTGCATCATTGTCAATTATACATCAACTCTTAATCATCTTGGGAGGGAGGAGAGGTAAATCCTGCTGCTGAGCCGAAGCACCTCATGTAAGGATTATTGGCCAGCATTAGGATCTGAACTTAAAATCTTAATTCTTTATTTTCTTTCTAACTTATTCTTCTACTGTTAATTAAGTCAAATATTCCCCTAGGAAGTGAGTGAATGTATGTGTGCTTGCAAATGGGGTGGGAAGGAGGTGAAAATAAAGAAACACTGAAGGCAAGAGGAGGAATATTTTTGCATTCATATTTTAGGACTACTAAAATGTGTAGTTCATTTTTCTAAAATCTTGAATCTGAATATTTGTCTGCGTGTATAATGTCTTCTATTAAGTGTATAGTTCTTGTATTTTTAGTTCCAGGCATGAAATAATCTCTATTGAAAGATTTACTCCTCGTTTGGCTAGACATTTCTTCATTCGACAGATATTTATGAAATCTATTATATGCCAGGTAGTAAGTGCTGCAAAGATAATTAAGCTTTTACCATCAAGGAGCTCCTTGACTAATGAGAAAAACTGACATAAACAGGCATTTTAAAATGTATGAGCATTCAGCTTGCTAGAGCTTAAGTTCAAGCTCAAGATTGGTGAAAGGAGAGGCTGGAGATGTAGGGAGAGACCACGCTGTGGAAAGCCAGTCCGGTGAAGATGCTGTCATGAACAATGGTTTGAAATAATAAAAATGGAGCTCACACTCCTGGACAGTTTAGCACAAGCCTTCCAGGCTGTGGCTGTACCTAGAGCACTGAGTCTTCTGCTAGATCTCCTGCATTTGCCTACATCCTGGAGAAGAGAGGGAGGAGTTAGGCCTGAGTCCACCCTGGAGTGGCACACATCAGTTCTTCCCATGGTGATCATATGGCCCAGTTTATGCCTGAATTCTCAGCACAACAAGAAATAGTGTCCTCTTTCACTCTTAACAGTGTCTCGGTTTGGACAATAAATTATCTGATCACACTAATTTCTCCCATATTCTATGGGTTAGAGTTCAATCACCTGGTCACATCTAACTTCAAGGCATGCTGGGAAATCTATGTGATCAAGAGGAGAAGGCAACGGATATTGTAGAATGCAAGGCACTTTCTGTTGCACGTGTCAAGGGGTTTAAAACTTTATTCTCCATATCCATTGCCTTTTGTACATGCTCACCTAAATATGAATATTTCTTTGAAGTCTTCCAGTGTAGTTTGAAATTCATAGGGATCATGCATCCTGCTCCATATACGTGTGTTTTTCTTAAAATAAAATAATGTACTTTCTTTCTTCAAAAATCTTTACAAATAAGTAATGCCCCAGGAATATTTTCCATTCTTTGTGGAAGAAATTCTTTGCAGGTGTGTGCAAATCATATATCTGCATATATAGAGATATCTAGAAGACTTTCAATAAAACATTAACCATGCTTATTTCTGATGGTAGAATTGGCGATGACTTCCTTTCTCTCTGCATTTTTCCATACCATTTTGGAATTTTAAAATAGTTTTTATTAGTTTTATTAGTTACATTAGTTTTTATTTTAGTTTTTTTTCACTTTTATGAAAAGCCACCTCCTATAGCATTGGCTATATGAATATCCAACTTGGAACACCCAGCACTGAACAAACCATCAGGTAGAAGAATGACCTGGCCAGATTTTCATTTTAAATAGGACATTCTGCTGCATGGAGTGCAGTTTCCAAAAGACAGAGACTGGGAACAGGGAGACCAATCCAGACTGTTATAGGTATCTAGATAAAAGACGAGAGAGTCTGATCTAGGTTGGTGATAGTAGGAATGTTTGGAGATTAAATCAGTAGAGTTAAACCAAAAAAGAATTATTGATAAATTTGACTAGGTAAACACTAAAGGTTTTGCTTCTTCAAAACATCATAAAATTAAGTTTAAAAAGCAAGGGACAAACTGTAAAAAACACTTGTGAGATATGAATGATATGAAAGATGGGAAAGGTTGGCATCCTGAATATACTAAGAGCTCTTAACAATAAGAGAAAAGCATTCTAATATGAAAATGAACACAGCAATTTATCAAAGAATAAATATGGCTTCCAAAATGTTAAAACCTGACCAAAGATAAAAAAAAATACTGGAAATAAAAATACAGTCTTCATTATCATATTAGTGAAGATAGTCACAGAATAAAGCACAGATATATGCACAAAGTGTTCATCTTGGAACTGTTAAAAACAATGAAAATTGAGAAAATAATTCTTTCAATGAAAGATTTGTTAATAAATTATTATAGATCCCCCTATTGGAATATTAGGTAATAATTAAAAACTATTGCATAGATCTATAATATTGAAATAGAAAGTTGTGCATCACAATGCCTGTGACCTATTATTAAGTAAAAACTGGTTATCAAACTTCAAGCATAACATGCCAACTTTATGTAAAATTCTGTGTGTGTGTGTGTGTGTGTGTATGCAAAACGTGTATCTGCATATATAGGGATACCTAGAAGACTTTCAATAAAATATTAAAACATGCTTATTTCTGGATGGTAGAATTGGAGACAGCTTTTCCTTTTTCTCTGTATTTTTCCATGTCATTTTGGAATTTTAAAATAGACACCATGCACTATTTATATAATTTTTAAGTAAACAAAGCTTTATTATTTGGGGAAAAAACAAAACCCAGTAGGTATTTTTTACTCCAAGGGTGTAACAATTAAGGAGGACTTGGTGATTGATTGGTTATAGAGAGCAAATGTGAAGGATTGGGCAAGGATGACTTTCAATTTTCTCATTCTTTGTAATAATTCACTGGCACTGAATGAAAGACAGTTATCCTCTCTCCTATCCCTTTACCCTGTTGTCATTCTTTTTGCTTTGCAACTTGTCATCCAGATTCTTCTCCTCCTAACACTGTCCCTGGATTCCCTGAAATGCTTGTTCCAACGCTAACAGCCCCTCTGCATCCGTTACCTTATTTCAGAATGCTTTCTCCATGTTTTCCCTAACTGAATGGCGGAGGATACGAGATGAGACATGGTGCTGGAAATGACTGACACAAATATTCTTATACCAGTACAGGTTGTTTTGATGACAGCATCCTATAATGAGGGTCCCAACCTAGTATCAGAGAAGATGGGAGATGAACAAATTTATGAAGGTCCCAGTACCAAGTGGACCTGTCTCAGGGTGTTCAAAGTAGTTGGGAGGTCCAGGGACAGGATAAACATTGCCAACAGATTGCAAAGTCTGGTAAGGAACAAGGCAGCCCTCATGCTTGTCTGAACTGATTGTTGAGGGCAGGAGAGGAGGCACAATAGTGAAAGTAATGGCCAGTCCTAGTTAACAATCTACAAGGAACTGCCAACTCATTATTTTTCTTTATCACAGTTTGCTTTGCAAACCAACAAGCAAAAATACCAAGCTATTCATATATAAGCATAAGTGCCATCTGTGTAAATATAAATACCAAACACTAGAGCTCTTCAATGATCAAGAGACATTAAAGATTGATGTCAGATATATGTCCACTTCTTGAATCTTATTCTTTAGGGCCACCAGTCCCCAGATACCATCTTTGTCTTTTTGTCATCATTGAGATCTTTGCCATTCCAGGCTAACTCATCCCAGTGTTCAAGAGCCACGTCGCCGCCGCTGCCGCCGCCTCCTCCTCCTCCTCCTCCTCCTTCTTCTTCCTCTTCTTCCTCCTCTTCCTCCTCCTCCTCCTCCTCCTCCTCCTCCTCTTCTTCTTCTTCTTCTCCTTCTTCTTCTTCTTCTTCTTCTTCTTCTTCTTCTTCTTCTTCTTCTTCTTCTTCTTCTTCTTCTTCTTCTTCTTCTTCTTCTTCTAATTCTTCTTCTTCTTCTTCTTCTTCTTCTTCTTCTTCTTCTTCTTCTTCTTCTTCTTCTTCTTCTTCCTCTTCCTCTTCCTCTTCCTCTTCCTCTTCTTCTTGTTCTGGGATACATGTGCAGAACATGCAGGTTTGTTACACAGGTATACATGTGCCATGGTGGTTTGCTGCAACCATCAACCCATCAACTATATTAGGTATTTCTCCTAATGCTATCCCTCCTCCACCTGCTAAACCCCAACAGACCCTAGTGTGTGATGTTCCCCTCCCTGTGTCCATGTGTTCTCATTGTCAGCTCCCACTTATGAGTGAGACTATGTGGTGTTTGGTTTTCTGTTCTCGTGTTAGTTTGCTGAGAATGATGGCTTACAGCTTCATCTATGTCCTTGAAAAGGACATGAACTCATCCTTTTTGTGACTGCATAGTATTAGATGGTGTATATGTGCCACATTTTCTTTATCCAGTCTATCATTGATGGGCATTTGGGCTGGTTCCAAGTCTTTGCTGTTGTGCTTAGTGGTGCAATAAACACACATGTGCATGTGTCTTTATAGTAGAATGGTTTATAATCCTTTTGGTATGGACCCAGTAATGGGATTGCTGGGTCAAATGATATTTCTGGTTGTAGGTCCTTGAAGAGTTGCCACACTGTCTTTCACAATGGTTTAACTAATTTACACTCCCACTAACAGTGTAAAAGAGTCCCTATTTCTCCACATACTCTCCTGGCTTTGTAATGATCACCACTGTAACTGGCATGAGATGGTATCTCATTGTGGTTTTGATTTGCATTTCTCTAATGACCAGTGATAATGAGCTTTTTTTCATATGTTTGTTGGCCACATAAATGTCTTCTTTTGAAAAGTGTCTGTTCATATTCTTCTCCCACTTTTTGATAGGGTTGTTTGCTTTTTTTCTTGTAAATGTGTTTAAGTTTCTTGTAGATTCTGGATAACAACCATTGTCAGATAGATAGATTGCCAAAATTTTCTCCCATTCTGTAGGTGGCTTGTTCACTCTGATGATAGTTTCTTTTGCTATACACAAGCTCTTTAGTTTAATTAAATCCCATTTGTCAATTTTGGCTTTTGTTGCCATTGCTTTTGGTGTTTTAGTCATGAAGCCTTTGCCCATGCCTATGTCCTGAATGGTATTGCCTAGGTTTTCTTCTAGAATTTTTCTTGTTTCAGATCTTACATTTAAGCCTTTAATCCATCTTGAGTTAATTTTTGTATAAGGTGTAAGGAAGGGGTCCAGTTTCCAGTAAGAAGTCAAATCCCTGAATAGACCAATAACAAGTTCTGAAATTGGGGCAGTAATTAATAGCCTACCAACCAAAAAAAAAAAAAAAAAAAAAAAAAAAAGCGCAGGACCAGAAGGATTCACAGCCAAATTCTACCAGAGGTACAAAGAGGAGCTGGTACAATTTCTTCTGAAATTATTCCAAACAATATAGAAAGAGGGACTCCTCCCTAACTCATTTTATGAGGCCATCCTTATACCAAAACCTGCCAGAGACACAAAAACAACAACAACAAAAAAGAAAACTTCAGGCCAATATCCCTGATGAACATCTATGTGAAAAATCCTCAGTAAAGTACTGGCAAACCGAATCCAGCCCCACATCCAAAAGCTTATTCACCATGATCAACTCTGCTTCATCCCTGGGATGCAAGACTGGTTCAACATATGCAAATCAATAAGCATAATCCATCACATAAACAGAACTAATGGAAAAAAAACACATGATTATCTCAATAGATACAGAAAAGGCCTTCGATAAAATTCAACACCCTTTCATGCTAAAAACTCTCAATGAACTAGGTATTGATGGAACATATCTCAAAATAATAAGGGATCTTTCTGACAAACCCACAGCCAGTATCATACTAAATGGGCAAAAGCTGGAAGCATTTCCTTTGAAAACCAGCACAAGACAAGTATGCCCTCTCTCACCACTCCTATTCAACATAGTATTGGAAGTTCTGGCCAGGGAAATCAGGCAAGAGAAAGAAATAAAGGGTATTCAAATAGGAAGAGAGGAATTTAAATTGTCTCTGTTTGCAGATGACATGTATATTTAGAAAACCCCAATGTCTCAGCCCAAAATCTTCTTAAGCTGATAAGCAACTTCAGCAAGTCTCAGGATATAAAATCAATGTGCAAAAATCACAAACATTCCTATACACCGATAACAGACAAACAGAGACAAATCATGAGTGAACTCCCACTCACAATTGCTACAAAGACAATAAAATACCTAGGAATTCAACTTACAAGGGATGTGAAGGACCTCTTCAAGGAGAACTGCAAACCACTGCTCAAAGAAATAAAAAAGGACACAAATAAATAGAAAAAACATTCTATGCTCATGGATAGGAAGAATCAATATAGTGAAAATGGCCATATTGCCCAAAGTAATTTACAGATCAATGCTATCCCCATTAAGCTACCATTGACTTTCTTCACAGGATTAGAAAAAACTACTTTAAATTTCATATGGGACCAAAAAAGATCCTATATAGCCAAGACAATCCTAAACAAAAAGACCATATCTGGAGACATCACACTACCCAACTTCAAACTATACTGCAAGACTACAGTAACCAAAACAGCATGGTACTTGGTACCAAAACCGACATATAGACCAATGAAACAGAACAGAGGCCTTGGAAATAATGCCACACATCTACAACCATCTGATCTTTGAAAAACCTGACAAAAACAAGCAATGAGGAAAGGATTCCCTATTTAATAAATGGTGTTGGGAAAACTGGTTAGCCATAAGCAGAGCCAGTCATTTCTTAGTCTGCATTGAACTCATGCCAAACTATTGTTTCTCACTATTATTATCTAAAAGACAACATGTACTAGAAATGTGAGACAGGAAATGTCCATCTGACCTTATTACGGTAGAAGGAATTTTCCAGAGTCCATATGCTGATGTAATTATTTTAAGAATTATTTTTATTTTTTAAAGTGGTAGATCCTTAGAACAATTGTCTTTGCTGTCACTGGCATAGCACATGGCTTATCATTTTCCATTTGGAGGAATAGAGCACTGTAATTGCTGCAATCAGGTTTTATATTATTTTCTAATTAGGTTTTAGGAGTTCTTTTTATTTGCTTGGTTTATTTGTGTGTGTGAAATGTAACATATATATTTGTATGTCTTAAGCTTTACTTCCTTTGGAAGGGCCTTAATTTATTTTACATAGAAAATTTGTCCTTTTTCTACAAAGCTATGACCATATAACTTACTTCCTTCTGTTCCAGTATTGTACTTTATGTAATTTCCTGTAAACAGCAGCAAATAACTTCAGTATACACTGGCTGTTTGTTCAGTGTTCCTGCAGTACTTACAATGGACATTTCTCAGCATAATTAATCTCTTTTTAAAATTTGGCCCTATTCTTGTCAGCACCAATACTATACTTTGAAATGAATGGAAATGCAGTAGTCATTGAAGGGATATGGACTAAATCCTAAACTGGGTTTAGGGATGAGGTGACAAGGGAAAGAACTCTCACAAACCTGGTGCTTTGTTTCTCCTTGGTGAAGTGAAAAGCAATGAGCTATACTCTGTGAAAGAAAGGAAATGGTGCTGACGAGTTTTTTCCCTAACCACTGTCCACCTGTGGTTCAGAACTAGCAGAAGTCAATTAGTTATTTAGTTTGCTAGCACATTTAAGTGTGACATTTGATTTATATGAGCATCAAGAACTAGATATTCAGGCATAATTCAGGTCCTTTTTCTCTTTCATTATAATGAGTAACTTTAATTCTTGTTTTATATTTGCTTGAATCCATTATCTGTTTTTAATCCTGTATCTTCTGCGTCTGACAGGCTCCATTTCATCCATTTTTTAGTTGTCTTTTTTTTTCTATATAGTTTTACAGAATCCCGCAAATCCTTTTCTCCCATTAAAATGCTATCACTAGTAGTACTATTTCTAATGCCAATTTAAACCTTTTTATTCCAGCATACTTTGTGCAGAATGAATTAAGTGTATCTATAGAGAATGAATGATTGGTATTCAGCCAAGCATTGCCTGTGTCTTTCCATGACCAAAAACAAGTCAGGTGAAAAGGAAAAAAAAATCAGTGAGTCTGTTGTTTCATCTTTATGACTCTGAACAATCTATTTGTATATTTTGGGAAAATTTTTTCTCATTGAATCACTGTGTATATTTATCATGTATTCAACTGATAACTGAATTTTCATTATATAGCTATATGGTAAAAAGTTTTGAATGAGAAACTACTTTTTATAGCCATTTCAGAAACAAGTGAGGTCAGTGAGCATCTTGTTTTAGGAAGAGGGGGATGGTGGGGACACTGGACTGAAAGGAAGTCCTATGTCAGAGGGCTCTGTGCACATTTTCCTGAAGTACCTCAGCTATGCTTAAATGTAATCTGTTATTTTAACCAATCATAATGGTTGCATTTTGCCTTTTCTCATATAAATTATAAATTTGATGACTTATAAATATGGCAAAAGTTTATTTTTCAGGATGCCTCTCCCTTCTCTAACTCGAACAGACTAAATTCTGTTTCCAAAGACTTCAAAAGCGACCAGATTATTGTGAAAGGAGAAATACTGTTTTCAAGGGCTGCTGATAAGGCCTGTTAGCCAGAAGAAACAGCCTGAATCATTCAAAGGTTTTCCACCTGGCAAAGAAATGTGGTAAAAATCTTGCCCAGATCTGCATGTGCTAAGCATCCAGGTAAGTTAGAGCATCATATTAATGGCACACAGTGAAGAAACGAAAGGTAAAACTATAATGCAATGTATTTCTGTGCCTCATGTTGAAACTTCATATTCAAAGGGTAAAGGGACTTCATTCTTCTTCTCCTTCCCCAGCTTGTGTATTGCAGTTTTGTATTGAAATGTTCTCTGGATTCATAAAATATTTAGGGACTACATAAAGAAGAAAGACTTTGGAATCAAAGGCAAGGTTCACCTAACACAACTTCTGTTAGAAGAAACTAGGAAATCAGGATCTATCAAAGGCCCAGTGTTAATCGGTACCAGTTTCTCACTGTGTTTTGATTAGAAGAACATTGAACAGCAAACATTTAAGGATTTGCTTGACTGAATATCCACTTAAAGTTCTGATATCTAGTAATGTCAGAGGTATTGCCTTGGTAAATTGTACAGGTGAATTGTTAAAGATGAAAACATAACATATATTTATTGTTTGAATAACTTTAGAGAGAAAATGCTATTTATTTTTCAGAATCAAGTGTAATTACTATATCAAAAATCCACAGAATGTGAAAGTATAAAGGAAAACTATCAGGTGAGACTCAATTATTTTTATTTCAAAGATATAGGTAAAAATGTGAACAGATCGGGAGGCTGAGGCAGGATAATCACTTGAACCCGGGAGGCGGAGATTGCAGTGAGCCAAGATTGCACCACTGGACTCCAGCCTGGGCAGCACGAGACTCTGTCTCAAAAAAAAAAAAAATGTGAACAGATATATTGACATAAAATTCATAAAACATATGAATACATTAAAACCTAGGAAGCCGGCCGGGCGCGGTGGCTCAAGCCTGTAATCCCAGCACTTTGGGAGGCCGAGACTGGCGGATCACGAGGTCAGGAGATCGAGACCATCCTGGCTAACACAGTGAAACCCCGTCTCTACTAAAAAATACAAAAAACTAGCCGGGCGAGGTGGCGGCGCCTGTAGTCCCAGCTACTCGGGAGGCTGAGGCGGGAGAATGGCGCAAACCCGGGAGGCGGAGCTTGCAGTGAGCTGAGATCCGGCCACTGCACTCCAGTCTGGGCGACAGCGCAAGACTCCCTCTCAAAAAAAAAAAAAAAAAAAAAAACTAGGAAGCCTGGTTGCCTCTGAGCATAAGAGTTGAGGACAAATGTGTCAAGAATACTTTGCACGGCTTATACTATTGCAGTATTTGAATTTTTTTTCTTGTACATGTATAATTTTTTTAAAAAGAACAAGAAATATTGTACAAGTGTAACTATTTTTACTGTAAGTTTTTGTTTCCATAAAACTACAATTAAGCGTGTGGTCAATAGATCCTGTTATATAGCTTTGATATCCTTTGAATGTGTATACCTGGTAACACTAGCTCATGTTTGTAAATCCTTTGAAACTCTTAAAATGATTTTACATACATTACCTAATTTGTAAGATTGCAAAACTGTTACATTAGCTTTTCTGGTATTCTTGTCTTAATACGTGATTATCATATTAAACTGCAGTGTTGTTTTTTTTCCATCATGTCACACACACAAAATAGGAAACCAGCAGTTGTGATTTTCTTCAGCAATTCTTAACGTAAGTTTTTAATAGTTTAGTACTTTTCTTTCATAAGTATTAGACCAAGCTGTAATGGAATTATACGACTCATGCTTTCAGAACAGAGCCTTCTGTTACTCATGTGTTTATCCTGATGGCCATATGACCATGTGAAGTTCCGTCACGATGCTAAGGGATGTTACATTTGTCTTATCCACTGAACTCAAGCCAGGGTGTTGGAGAATTCAGTAGCTGAATCTGAGGGTAAATTAAAATACCAGTCAAAATTAAAAGGACTGTGTGAAAGGGGAGTGAGCCTACAGGCTATTATGAGATTTGTCCTGCCCAGTTTAACACAACGCCTTCTCTGCTGAAGGGTAAGTAGGATGACTTTTCACACAAATAGAAGACTAGGTCAGAAAAAAGATCCACTCGCTTTCCTTCTGCTTGGCTTACTGGACTTGCAGGCAGACCTAGGTTTTCCTATTTTATTAATGGTTATGGAGCTGAATTTCTTTCCAACAGAAGTTGTTATTTGAGTTTAGCAACATTGATAAAATTGGCACATCAAACCACTTTATACTGAAAAGGGCTTCATGGACAGTGACCTGCTGTGAATTGGCTGACAGTTGAAATGATGAACAATGCTGTTTAGTTCTGCGCTTTATGCCTGCCAGAGACTAAGAATAACTTGACCAATAAGGAGGGCGGATCTTTGTTAGCCTTTCTGCATTATTTCTTCCAATTTAGTATTTAACCTCAGGAAAGAATCAATCACATGTGGGTGGCTATTCGTTGTAATATTTAAAGGAAAAGGAGCACAGTGGTCAAGGGTGAAGGCTAGGAGTCAAAGAGACTTGAATTCAAATTCCAGCTCCACCCTTTACCACACATGGGAACATGGGCAAGTCACTTCACTTCTTTAACCATCGGTTTCCTCATTCCTAAGATAAATCTTGTTGGAATGATTTTTTTCAAAATGAATTAAGTGTATAATAGAGGGCCTACAGTTTTATATGGTTTATATAATTACTAAAATTTTTTGTGTATGATTATAATAACTACATACAAAATTTCATGGCAAATGCATAAAAACTGACTATTGACTATGCCATCCCCCACTCCACTCCCCACCATTCATTCCTAAGCCCACTCCAGGCAGGCAATCCGCCATTCCACTGATACTACACTTGACAAGGTCACCAATGACACTTACACTGCTAAATGCAGTGGCCAGTTCTCAGTCTTCATCAGAGTTCAGCATTCAGCAGCCTTTGGAAAAGTTAATCTTGCATTCCACTGCCTGCCTTGTTTTGTTTTCCTAATCTCTAAACATTGGAAGGCTCCAGTGCTCCATCCTCTGGCCTCTTCTCTACCCATAACTCCTCCCCTGGTGACCTCATCTGATCTTGAAGATTTGCTATCATGTAGATGCTACTGACTTCTCAAATATATATTTCCAGTTCACATCTCCCCCATGACTTCCAGGCTTCTTTATCCAACTGCCTGTTCAATGTCTACTTGAATGTCTTAGGTGGTTTCTCAAACTTTGCATGTGAAAAACTAAACACCTTGATCTTCCTAAAAATCTGTTTCTCTATCATTTAGTTGCTCAGCTAAAAACTTTGGAGTTAGACATATGGACAGCCCACCCCAAGGAAAGAATCAGAGGAGAAGGGACACAAGACCCCAGAAACACACGAAGCACCTTAATATGCATGCTGCATCTCTCTAAAATGGTGGAACCTGTTTACCTGCTCTGGAGAATGGCTGCCTGGGGCAGACATATGAATTATTCTTATGCTGTGCTTCCTGTGTTCCACAGTAATGGAATTGTAGCTGCAATGCAGTTGCCAACCAGGAATACAATTTCTCAGCCCCACATCTTGCACCTACAGCTAAGTGTGGCCATATGACCAGTTTTCATCAATTAAGTGTGAATAGAAACAAAGTGTACCACCTTCAAGTGGAGACTTTGAAGAAGCAGGGCAGCCATCCCTTGTTCTCTTTCCCCTTCCGCTGGTGGGATACAGATGACAATAAGGCCTTGGGTTTTGAGATAGCCACAAGATGCAAAATGCCTCAGACCTGAGTCACAACGTGGAAGAGAAAAGCCTACTTACCTGGAACACCCAGCCTGGTCTATAGATGAACAAGAAATATAAACTTCTATTATGTTTGAACATTACAGAGTTTGTTCTGTGATAGTAGTTTATCTCACCCTAACTAAACTGTTTGCATATCTTTCAAGATAGGCCCTCCTTCCCTGAAAGTGACTTCTTCATACATGTAATCTATATTTTAATTCATATTCTCCAAAGCATATCTACATCTATTCAACTATTTTCATGTATTCCATCAACAGAAACTTCATATAAATAAATATATATGAAGATTTTTTTTTTAAGACACTTTGGAGTTATCCTTGACTCTGTCCTCTTTTCTCACACTCATATCCAAACTATCAAGAAATCTTGTTGACTGAACCTTCAAAATCTATCCAGGATTTAACTACTAATCAACCCCTTCTCCTCTGTCAGTCTGTCCCCCTACATTTCATCTTGATCATCCTTAGAAACTCCTAACCAGTCTTGTTGCTTTCACCATTGTACTTCCAGACTATTCTCAAATGGCAGCCAGTCAATGAGATCCTGCTGCACTTCTGCTCAAAACCTGCAAATGACTTCACCTCACTTAGGGTAAAACCAAATGGGACCTGCACAACCTGGCCTCACCTCCTAGTGTTTTCCTCCTTGCTCATTCTGCCCAGTCACACTGCTCTTCTTGCTTTCCCAGGAACGTGCTAGACACACACTCTCATGTTTGGGCTTTTGCTCTTGTTTCCCTTCCCAGAATACTCTCCTCAAGGATACGCATATATCCAGCCCCTCGTCTCCTTCAAATTTTAGTTCAGATACCACTTTCTCAATGAGGGTTTTCTGACCAGCCTATTTAAACTTAGAGTCTCCCCTTATCTAAAGCCTTGTCTTCCTTCCTGCTTCACTTTTCTTCATGGTAATTACCACCATCTGACTTATATTTGCTTGCCTTTCTTGTTGATCTTCTGTTTTCCCCACTCAAATGTAGTCCATAAGGGAAGGGATTGTTGTTTCATTTGTTCACTTCTCTATCCCCTGGGCCTGAGCCTGGCTTTGGGTAGACACCCAGTAAATGTTTGTTCAAATGAATAAATGAATGAGTGGCATTTACTACCTTATACGGTATTATAATATAAAAGCATATGATGCAGAGAATTAGGAATCTAGAAACTAGTTGTGACTGAGCCTGCTATGAACAAGGTTATGTGGACAAGTCATTTCACCTCTCTGAGCCTCATTTTTCTAATATTTAAAATCTACCCTCCAGAGCTGTAAAATGTTCAAATACAGATTATCTTAGGGAGTGCAGTCTCATGCTTGCACAATGAAAGAAGTTAATTTCTACATACCTTCCATGTACCCACAGTCAATGTTTTATGTAAGCCTTGCCTCAGGAAAATTAAGGTCTGTATGAGCAGATTTTTAAAAAATTGTCACCGAAATAAATACCCAATTAAGCCAAAATCTTCTCTAGAGACAGGATGCAATGGAGAAGCTCTAGCAGAATTGGGTCCCGTCCTCTTTTAGGGTGCATGAGAAGGAAATGAGAAATGCACATTCAATGCCTTCTTTATATCCTTGCACGCTTATTAGAGTTTGAATTAAAGAACAAGAAACAAAAAAGACTTTGCATTTTTCATCTTTAGCCAAGCTCCCCTGGTTTACATAGTCATAATATAATTCAAATGATCATTTTTGGAGTTTTGATTTTTAGTGCTCTTTTTCTCAGCTAGGAGAAATGAATATCTGATGCTTTGTTTTACCAAATTGTAGTATGAAAACTGAGTAATGCTATAAAGCTTTTTAAATATTTTAGAGGTATAGTAAGTGAACTATTTTATAAGTTTCTGGGATTTTTGGAAATTTATTTTTATTTTTATTTTTTATCGAGACAGGGTCTTGCTGTGTTGCCCAGGCTGGAGTGCAGTGGTGTGATCTCAGCTCACTGCAACCTCTGCTGCCCAGGTTCAGGCGATTCTCATGCCTCAGCCTCCCAAGTAGCTGGGACTACAGTCCTGCGCCACCTCACCTGGATAATTTTTTTTTTTTTTTTTTTTTTGTATTTTTAGTAGAGATGGGGTTTCGCCATGCTGGCCAGTCTGGTCTCGAACTCCTGACCTCAAGTGACCCACCCACCTCAGTCTCTCAAAAGGCTGGGATTACAGGTGTGAGTCACTGCGCCCAGCCTGAACATATTTTTCATGTTCAATATAATGATAACTACCTAGTAAAATCTTACTTGTTCAAATTCCCTTGATTTATTTTCTAACAAATACCTCAATATTTCTCTTATATGCTAGTCACTTATCAAATAGATTCCCAGTGAACCTTTTGATTGATTAATGTATAACTTGATCAGGTACTGAATTTACATTTGCTTAGTGAGGCCCACCTTGAAAAATAGTGCAAATGATTTTTTCAGATTAGATAGGGAGAAAGAAATCATACAAATACTAAAAACAAACTTTAGGAGTGGCTGTTAATATGTAAGATTTTCGAGGCCCATGATAAAGGGATTCTAGTTCTAGATCTGCTTTCCACATTCTTCAATCCCAAGGGACATCTTCAGCATAAGCTACTGACTGACCTGGCTAACGCTTCATGCAACCTTTCTTGAGCTTTGGCGTTTGTCCTGTTTGCCCCTCAATCCTCATAAGGTCTCCTTGTGCATGTGCCCCTCCCTGAATTTGTGTGTGAGTTGCTGTCTCATTCCTGGTATATGTTCCTTATGTTTTTATTTCCTATCTTTTAGTATGTAAGTAGGTAGATAGATAGATTGATTGATGACTGATTGATAGAAATAGATATATAATTTATTTTCCAATGGGTAGATCTTTAAGGTTTTCAGGCATGGGAGTAATATAACCACCCTATCCCTCTGTGTGGTAGGATAGGGTAGAGTATGGCTGTGGCCAGAGAGACCAACAGAACAGTGTAAGAAAGTATAAAAGTCTTGACCTATAGCATAGATATGCAAGAAATAAATGAAGACACTGCAGTTTAATGTGCTATTTGCAAGTTTTAAAAGTCTGTCAGTGGGAGAATTGAATAGCAAATAAAGTTTTCATTGTTAACTTTGTAACGATAAGTTTCTGATCATCTGTAACACAACAATAAAGTAAGAAAGCTCAAAAGTATTCTCAAATTTCCCCATCAGGGAATAATTTCTTCCTGAATATCACTCACGGCTTCCTGAAATAATAATGCAGTATAACTCTTTTATTTAATTGACACCTATGAGCCAATTTCTATTGTCTCTCCGCCAACCCTCCTACTCTTCACCAGTCTGGGTTGGCACTGTATCTATGTATTCACATACATAGTATTCTTTTCTTATATCTATCCTAGAATATGTATGTATAACACCATAATACAAGTCTACTGTCTCTTATCTGCAATCACAAATCCATATAGCTCTGAAAACCAGAAGTTTGTTTTATGATTGGTGCCAAAATTTATTTTGCAGCAAAACCTGGCTTGAACAGACATGAGGCTTGCTAGCTGATATGCCCCACTAGATGGGGAGCTTTATGGAGGCGGTCTTGATTCCTCCTGTCTGCCTGGTATCTAGTATATCTCAACAAATATCAAATATTTGGAATAAGCAAATGAGTATTTTCTATCAATTTAATATATTTGAATTTATTAGTCTTCCTCTGTTGTTCTTATTTATTTATTTGTTTTTTGAGATAGAGTCTCACTCTGTTACCCAGGCTGGAGAGCAGTGGCATGATCACAGCTCACCACAGCCTCAAACTCTCAGGCTCCAACAATCGTCCTGCCTCAGCCTCCTGAGTAGCTGGGACTACAGGCACGCACCATCACACTCGGCTAATTTTTGTAGAGATGGGGTTTTGCCATGTTGGCCAGGCTGGTCTTGAACTAGGCTCAAGGGAACCACCCACCTCGGCCTCTCTAAGTGTTGGGATTACAGATATGAGCCACTGCGCCTGGCCTCTGTTCTTATTTTTTAAATGTTAAAACTTTGAGAAAACAAGAGTTAGGGCTAATAAGTGCTTTTCCAAAATTTATTTTTAAACTGAAAATAAAAACATTTGGTTAGACTGAAAAATCAATGACAGAACCAAGAATAATATCATGTTTCCTGGGTTTTAGATTAGTATTTTCTTACCTAGATAAGACTAGTATTATGAATGCCAGATAACTCCAAGGTCAAGAAAAACAGCTTTCTTTAAAATCTATTAAAATCTTATGAGTGAAAATGATGAAAATAATGTTATTTTACTCCCGTGCCTGAAAACACTTAAGGGCTCCCCAATGGGGAAAAAAATATAAATCAACATCTATGTATGTATATATTTACTTATATACATATTATACCACTAAAAAATCAGAAATAAGAATGTAGAGCAGATAGATCAAGAATGAGATAGCAACTTATATACGAACTTAGGCAGGAGAACTTGTAAATGTATTTTGAATATTTGATGCTTCTCCAAATTATTTCACCTTTTCTTTATGCATGCTTTTATGTGGGTTCACACATATAAAAATTATGTATATTGTACACAAGTTCTTATTTTTTTCTACATTTTGAGGAAATTTTGAGGAAGTAAACTTCTGCTTTATGAAACATCCACTCATGATATCAATAATTGCCAAATAGAATCTTTTTCATAAAACACTCATGACCTAAATTGAAAAACATAAAAATTTTATTGAAGTTATAAATGTCAGTACACAAGTACTGTTATCAAATATTAGAATTATGATATACCCTAACATCTATTATTCTGCCTTGCATTATCATTCTAAATTTTGTAAATATTTCTTGGGTCATAAAGAAAGAAATTTCTCTTTGAGCCATCTAACTTTCTTCCTTCTAATATTCAATTTATTGAATAGGATGCCATTCTATTTCATTTGATGAATTCTCATCTGATGTCCATTTACAGTTCGCCCTTAAACAACATGGATTTGAACTGCATGGGTACATTTATACGTGAATTTTTTTTAGTAAATATATTGAAAAATTTTTTGGAGATTTGCGACAATTTGAAAAAACTTGCAGACAAACTGCATAGCGTAGAAATACATTTTAAAACATTTTTTGGCCGAGTGCGGTGGCTCAGGCCTGTAATCCCAGCACTTTGGGAGTTTGAGGTGGGCAGATCACCTGAGCTCGGGAATTCGAAACCAGTCTGGACAACATGGTGAAACCTCCTCTCTACTAAAAATACAAAACTTAGCAAGGCGTGGTGGCGGAAGCCTGTAGTCCCAGCTACTTGGAAGGCTGAGGCACAAGAATCACTTGAACTCGGGAGGTGGAGGTTGCAGTAAACCGAGATTGCACCACCGTACTCCAGCCTGGGTGACAAAGCCAGACTCCGTCTCAAAATAAATAAATAAATAAATAAATAAATAAATAAATAAATAAATAAATAAATTTTAAAGTTAGGGCCAGGCATGGTGGTTCACTCTTGTAATCCCAGCACTTTGAGAGGCTGAAGCAGAAGGATCATTGGAGCCCAGGAGTTTGAGACCAACCTGAGCAACGTAGTGGTATCCCATTGCTACAAAAAAAAAAAAAGTAAAAAGTTAGTAAGTTGTGGTGGCACTCCTGAAGTACCAGCTACTCAGAAGTGGGAGGATCACTTGAGCGTGGAAGGTTGAGGCTGCAGTGAGCCTTGATAGCAAACACTGTACTCTAGCCTGGGTGACAGAATGAGACCCTGTCTCAAAAAAAAAAAAAAAAAAAAAAAAAGAAAAGAAAAAAAACCCCATAGAAATAGAAATATAAAAAGTCAGATATGTCATGAGTGCATAAATGCATAAATATATGTAGTTACTAGTCTATTTTATCATTTACTGCCATGAAATACTCGAGTCAGTAAAACCAACCCCTTCTCTTCCTCTTCCTCTTCAATCTACTCAACATGAAGACAATGAGAATGAAGACGTTTATTATTATCCACTTCCATTTAATGAATAGTAAATATATTTTTTCTTATGATTTTCAAAACATTTTACTTTCTCTAGCTTACTTTATTGTAAGAATACAGTATATAATACAAGTAATATACAAAATATGTGTTTATTGACTGTTTATGTCATTGGTAAGGCTTCTGGTCAACAGTAGGGTACTAGTAGTTAATTTTGGGGGGTAATTGACCATGTGGAAGTCAGCACACCTAACACCCATGTTATTCAAAGGATTCATGGGTCAACCGTATTTCGCTATTTTTATCTATTTGCAAGTTATTAATTGTTTTATGTATAAAAACAACAGCTTTCTCATCATCATTATAATGTCAATTGTTGCATCCTTATACTATTAATATGATAAATATACATTTATACTTCAAATAACATAAAAGTAGGCATTAATCAGCAAAACAGTTCAGGAAAATTAATTTGGCAGGACTGAATAAAATGGACTTGAAGAAAGGAGGCTTAAAGCAGAAATATATTGGCTAAGACTCCATTGACATTATCTAAACAAGAATTAATGAGTTTCCCAACTAGGAAAGAAATGGAAAGAAGGGACAGTTTTAAAATGTAATGCAGGGAAAATTGATGCATTTTGGTAACTTGTTGAATATAAGAAGCAAAAGAGACTATCATAATTATTAGATATTTCAGATAGAGGATAATGTGGGCGTGAGAGAAAGAGATGCCAAGATGGTAATAAGTAGCAGAGAGAAGGCCAAGGAAATACTTATATTTCCTTAAGTTGGGAAATACTTATACTTGAAGAATGCAGGAAGGAAGGAATGAGCAGAAAGAGCTAAGCAAAAGCAAAAGAACGATTTCACAAAAACGAGGATTTAGGGAAATAGTGGGCAGCGATATTCAATGCCTCAGGAAGGGCTCTAGATTTTATGAGTAGGAAGTCTGGCGACCTTTAAGAGCACAGGGTTCCATAGAAGGGTGAGGACAGAAACAAAATTTAAAAGGATTAAGGGATGAGTGAAGGGTAAGAAAATGTGACAGTATTTTTTCAAAATGAATAATCAAGCAATGAAACATGAAGGAACCTCAAACCCATGCCACTAAGTAAAAGAAGCCAGTTTGAAAAGGCTGCATTACTGTATGATTCCAACTACATGACATTCTGGAAAAGGCAAGCCATGGAGACAATGAAAAGATCAACCGCTGCCAGGGGTTGCAGGGAAGAAAGGATGAACAGACCAAGCACATCAAATTTTTAGGGCAGGGAAAGTAGTCTGTATTTAACTATAATAGTGGGTACATGTCATCATACATTTGTCAAAACTTGTAAAATGTACACCAAAAGTCAACCCTAATGTGAACTATGGACTGAGTGATTATGATGTGTCAGTGTCATTCATTGGTGGATCAAATGTACTCTGGTGGGAGATGTTAATGGCAGATGTTGGCCGGGCACAGTGGCTCACGCCTGTAATCCCAGCACTTTGGGAGGCCGAGGAGAGCGGATCACGAGGTCAGGAGTTCAAGAGCAGCCTGGTCAAGATGGTGAAACCCTGTCTCTACTAAAAATAAAAAAATTAGCCGAGTGTGGTGGCAGGCGCCTGTAATCCCAGCTCCTCGGGAGGCTGAGACAGAAGAATCACTTGAACCCAGGAGGTGGAGGTTGCAGTGAGCCGAGATCACGCCACTGCACTCCAGCCTGGGCGACAGAGCAAGACTCCATCTCGAAATAAATAAATTAATTAATTAATTAATTAATTAAAATAAAATGAAGTCAATTTTAAAAGAATGTATAACCATTTTTAGTTAATATAATCTCCTGTGTTACATACCTGTATTACTTTTGTTGTATCATTTTATAGCCCTTAAAAATTTCAACAAAATATAAAGATGTATTTTTGTGACCAGTGAAATACGTGGCGTGAAGTGATATTGTTCAGCTAAATATATGATAGATATAAGAATTTAGTTACATTTCTGGAATGACAGAGTGGTGATGAATTTTATAGTATTATGACTTAAATAAGAAACGTTAGGTCTTTCTTCAGATGTCTATTGTATGTTCCAGTTATTTATTGCTGTGTGTAACGCACCACACCAAAACTTAGTAACTTAAGACAGTCATTTGTTGTTATGTTTCATTTTTCTGGGGGTTGACGAAGCTGAGCACTACTCAGCTTTGTGTCCTTCAAATGGTTGTAGAAATATGACAGATGAGGCTGGAATTATCTGAAAGTTTCTTTACTCACTTGCCTGGCTCCTAGGCTAGGATAGCTAGAATACCTATGGGCTGGACAGGAATTTTCTCTCTCTCTTGTCTATCCACACAGCCATAGTGTGGCTTGGGTTTCAAAACAGCGTGGCATTTCAAGAGCAAGAATTCCAGGAGACCCAGGTAGAAGCTTCAAAGTGTGGGAAGTGCTGGAAGTCATGTAGCGTCACTTCCACTATATTCTATTTAGCAAATCTGTCACAAATGAGCCCAGATTCAAGGGAGCAGAGCAATAGACAGATACAGGGAGGAGAGAAATTGATGGTAGCCAACCTGAAAACAAGAAACAAGCTACCACAATCTATTTAGGGGATATTTATCAAAACATATAGCCATACATGCACAAACAGCACACACGTGCACACATACACAAGTGCAGATAAATACATTTTTATGAAAAAATAAGAATTATTATGAATGTTCAAGTATACAATAATATGCAAAGGTAAAACCTTAATAATTAAAGTAGGAAATAAGACTAACTTCTAGAGGAGTAATCAAAGACATTGTATTTTTTTTTTTTTTTTTTTTTTTAGTAAGATCAAGTAAGTCATTCCAAACTGTCTGGCCTCCTATCCCAAAACATCTCTGAACTTCTCAGTTCAAGAAGTAAGTTCCAGAATTTATTTGGCAAAAGTAGCTTATGTTTGCAATGCTGTCTCGGTTTTCCAGTCTATCTCCTAGTCATAGACCCCAAAGTCCACCAGCCTTTATGCTTCTGGCTACGTGCTTGCAAAAT
Source organism: Chlorocebus sabaeus (assembly GCF_047675955.1). Lineage (NCBI taxonomy): Eukaryota > Metazoa > Chordata > Mammalia > Primates > Cercopithecidae > Chlorocebus > Chlorocebus sabaeus. The sequence goes on along the minus strand of NC_132923.1, from coordinate 35,425,955 downwards.
CTACTATGTAGTTCTGATTTTGTAATTTTCATTTCAACGAACATGAAAACTTTTAACACTCAACGTCCAGAAAAGATCTTTTCTTTTATTCCCTTTCCTCTAGGAAATTTTCTTGTAGTTTTCTTCTTTCATTCAATTTTGATAAGACTTCTTTCTTTGAAATGACATTTAAAAATAAGGTTAACACACAAGTTGTTACTTTAATGAAGCATATAACGTCTACCTTATAAAATTTTTTGAATGCTTTAGAAACTTGTCTTCGCTGCACACAGGCAGAATGGAGTAATATTTTAAGATTTCCTGCAACTAGAAAGGTATGGAAAGTCTTACTGATTTATATTGTGTCCTGACTTCCTGAGGCAGTTTTCCTAATGCTATTCCATTTCAGTCATACCACGAAACAGAGCTTGCTCATTTATTGTTTTTTTTTTTTTAATCAGAATTCAGTGTAGAACTTTGTATTTCAGTTTTATTTGTTGTTTCTTTAGCTTAATTTCTATGGAATTTTATAGTAATAGCAGTTTTATTTTATAAAACTTCTCTTGCTTGGAGGATAATTCTGGAAGCATTTGAGAAAAAGAATTCCCAGTTCAATTTTCAAAATTATTTTCAAAAATAAATAATCTATTCAACATAGTGTTCCACACTTGCATTTATTGCCTGTACTATGTAATTAAAGATTTTATTATCTATAGTTACTTGGGAAGACACATTTTTTACATCAGTGTTTGTTTCTTGGGACAGGAAACATATATTACAGTTCTTTTGTATTCCTAAAGTACCGTAGTTCTCTTTTTTTTTTTTTTTTGGAGACAGAGTCTCATTTTGTCACCCAGGCTGGAGTGCAGTGGCACGATCTCAGCTTTCTGCAGCCTCCACCTCCTGGGTTCAAGTGATTCTCCTGCCTCAGCCTTTTGAGTACCTGAGACTACAGGCATGCGCCACCACACTCGGCTAATTTTTGTATTTTTGGTAGAGATGGGTTTTCGCCATGTTGGCCAAGGTGGTCTCGAACTCCTGACCTCAGGTGATCTGCCTGCCTCGGCCTCCCAAAGTGCTAGGATTACAAGTGTGAGCCACCGCGCCCAGTCTTAAAGCTTGTACCGTAGTTCTAGACATATGCTATGTAGATGCTCATTTGATAAATGGGAATTGATGTTGTATTCTTTCCATTCAATTCTTGTAATGTGAGTCTTACTTGCCTTCCTTAACCATACACCACAGAAGCATTATAGACTTTCTTTTATTTTTTTCATCAACTTTTATTTTATGTCCCAGGGTACATGTGCAGGATATGTAGGTTTGTTACATAGGTAAATGTGTGTCATGATTGTTTGCTGCACAGATCAACCCATCCCCTAGGTATTAAGTCCAGCACCCATTAGCTATTCTTCTCGATGCTCTCCCACAACCTTTACTCCCACACAGGCCCCTGTGTGTATTGTTCCCCCACACCATATACCCGTGTGTTCCCATCCTTCAGCTCCCACTTATAAGTGAGAACATACAATGTTTGGTTTTCTGTTCCTGCATTAGTTTGCTGAGAATAACAGTTTTCAGCTCCATCCATGTCCCTGCAAAGGACATGATCTTGTTCCTTTTTATGGCTGCATAGTATTATAGACTTTTTAATGATATAGCTTAGGCTTAATAACACTGGTTATTTGTGCATAGGGTTTTTCTGATTTAAATCTTTTCCCTAAATATTAAAACAGAAATGAGAAAATTTAATCTTTCTGAAAAGATCTCCTCTCTCTGTCATCTGGTTTTTAATGGCTTTTTATTAATACAGTCTGGAGCAGGGGTCTCCAACCCCCAGGCCACAGACAGGTACCAGTCAGTGCTTGTTAGGAACCATGCAGCACAGCAGGAGGTGAGTGGTGGGAGAGCGGGCATTATTGCCTGAGTTCTGCCTCCTGCCAGATCGGGGCGACATTAGATTTTCATAGGAGTAGGAATCCTTTTGTGAACTGTGCATGCAGGGGATCTAGTTTGTGCACTCCTTATGAGAATCTAATGCCTGATCATCTGAGGTAGAACGGTTTCATCCTGAAACCATCTCCCCAACCCAGTCTTGGAAAAATTGTCTTCTACAAAACCAGTCCCTGGTGCCAAAAAGGTTGGGCATTGCTGTTATATATGATAGCTGAAGCATATATACCAGGACTTCTTTTTTAAGTTCAAAATATAATTAGAGGCAACACACATTAAGATTTGTTTGTCTGTTTGTTTGTGACGGAGTCTCCCTCTGTCGCCAGGCTGAAGTGCGGTGGTACAATCTCGGCTCACTGCAACCTCCGCTTCTCAGGTTCAAGTGATTCTCCTGCTTCAGCCTCCCAAGTGGCTGGGACTACAGGCGTGTGCCACCATGCCCAGCTAATTTTTTGTGGTTTTAGTAGAGATGGGGTTTCTCTGTGTTAGCCAGGATGGTCTTGATCTCCTGACCTTGTGATCCACCCGCCTTGGCCTCCCAAAGTGCTGGGATTGCAGGTGTGAGCCACCACTCCTGGACTAAGATTTTTTTTTCTTTAGTTTTTTTCTTTAAGATAGCCTCACTGTGTTCCCCCAGACTGGAGTGCTGTGGCAAGATTAGGGCTCACTGCAGCCTTGACCTCCTGGGGTCAAGTGATCCTCCCTGAGTAGCTAGGACCACAGGTGCATCACTACACCCAGCTAGTGTTTTTTATTATTTTGGTACAGACAGGTTCTCCCTATGTTGCCCAGGCTGCCCTCAAACTCCTGAACTCCAGTGATCCTTCTGCTAAGTGCTTTGGGAGCACTTTGCCTCCCAAAATGCTGGTATTATTTGTATGAACCACTGTGCCCAGCCCTCATTAAGATTTAAGAGAAGACTTTTACTCCCTGCATGCAATGGCTTATACTCACAAATCTCAGCAAATATCAGTTCTTCAAATGACATGACACTGACAAGAAATGGAAAGAACCGTTAAGAATAATAAAAAAGAGAAAGCTAACTTACAGTGACATAGAAAGAAATGAGACATTTCCAGAGAAGTAGTCAGTTCTTGTGATTATTAATATTCTTCCTTCTAAACTGACTAATAAATAGCATTTTCAGTTACTTGTACCTTTGAAGCTTTCTGCAGCAGCATTGTTTCCATCACTATGACATACATCTCCTGAGTACAACTCTTAAAATTAACCCTTTTGAGGTTGCCATTGGTTTCAGTTTCTTTATATTCTTCTGCCTCTCACCCAGAAAAGTAAATCATTTTCTCTAAATTTGTCATCTTTTCTACTCTGTTACTGACCCATCTTCATATTTTAATTTCCCTTATTTTTTGCAGTCTGAACGAATGAAGAAATCACCTTTGTATCTTATTTTAAGTACACATCAAAAATTCGATTCCTTTTGGAGTTTTTCAAAAGCATTCAATGGTGGAGGAGTTATAAGGAGAAGCGAGGTCAGATGGTTAACAGGAAGTGGGTAAAGTGTTTCACTGAGGAAGAATATGGGGGTAAAGAACACACAATAAAAGGAGACAAAGGAAGAAGTGGGGCCCTGTGGAAACAAGAGTCATAAAGACATAGAAGTGGAGCGCCAAATGTGTGTATTTCTTTACAAAGATGACAAAATTTGAAAATACACGTCAGTGACAGTGGCTGGCAATCAATTACCACGATAGACCATAATGAAAGCCGGGTGGGCAAGTATTCATTTCTTAGAGGAATAACTTTGAAAGGCTCAGATAAGGTTTCTGGTGTAAAGGAAAATACTCTACAAAAATGGATGCTTAAGTGTGCATGGGAGGGGCTTCTGGCAGTGTTCTATTTCTTGACTTTGTTAATGGTCAGTTATGCATTTGGGGATAATTCATTGAGTAATATACTAATTTGAGGCACTTTTCTGTGTGGGTGTTATATTTCAATTAAAAATGAAAGAGTAGCAAATAATAAATATTTGGCTTCCAACTTATTCAACTTGGTACTGTGTTCTTTGAGCCCATTACAGATTACCTAAACCAGTCATTATCTGTGTCTTTCTGAAGAGATCTGGTGATTTTCTTCTAATTCAAATCAACTTAACAAACATTTATTGAGTGTCCAAATGTGCAAGACACAAAAGATGAAAAACTGCCTTCAAGAAGCTCACAGTCTAATGCGGAAATATAATGCAATGGGGTTAGAACAACTGCCTGAGCATGTAAATGGTGTCATAGTAAAACTGGGAATTCAGGAGCAGCATGGAAGAAGTAAGAGAAGGTTTTGTTCAGTAGGTGACTTTTGAACCAATTAGCCAGTTCATACTGAAGCAGAAATTTCCTAATGTAGGAAAAGGCATTCCATACATAGGCAAAAGCAACACCCCACTATTTGTAAGTTACAAGTAGATCAGTATTGCCAAGTTGTACACTCCTAGGTTGTATGAGTGGAGAGTTCAGAAGCAGACCTTATCTAAAACATTAGAAAGCCAAATGCAGTGGCTCACGCATGTAATCCACTTTGGGAGGATCACTTGAGCCCAGGAGTTTGAGACTAGCCTGGGCAACAAAGTGAGACCCTGACTCTACAAAAAAATTTAAAAATTAGCCAGGTGTAGTGGTGCACACCTGTAGTCCTGCTACTTGGGAGGCTAGGGCAGGAGGATTGCTTGAGCCCAGAAGGTCGAGACTGCAGTGAGCCATGATCATGCCACTGTCCTCCAGCCTCAGTGACAGAGTGAGACCCTGTCTCAAAAAAAATAATATAAGATAAATAAGTAAATAAATAAATCATTAGAATATCAGGCTGGGTGCAGTGGCTCATGCCTGTAATCCCAACACTTTGGGAGGCCGAGGCGGGTGAATCACTTGAGGCAAGGAGTTCGAGACCAGCCTGGCCAACATGGTAAAGCCCTGTCTCTACTAAAATTACCAAAAATTAGCTGGGTCTTGTGGTGCGTGCCTGTAATCCCAGCTACTCAGGAGACTGAGGCACAAGAATCACTTGAACCTGGAAGGTGGAGGCTGCAGTGAGCCAAGATCCCACCACTGCTCTCCAGCCTGGGCAACAGGGCAAGACTCTGTCTCAAAATAAATAAATAAATAAATACACAATACGTACATACATACACAGACAATTAAATAAAAATTTTAGAAGATCATAAGTAAGGAGAAGATAATGCTGTCCTCCATCTCCCATATATAATGCAAGATAAAAATCAATTCTAAACCGTAAAGTAAGTGTAGGGAAATCCAACAAGTTTCTAATTTTTTCTGAGATTACTATTTTGATGCATTTTTAAGAGCAAAAAAGAAAAGTCTTTTTCTAACATTCTTCTCTTTTTGAAGGTATTTTAAGAACTTACAGCAAAAGGTCAAATAATAATAGCATCCATAACTAGCAACTTACTGATGCCTTACTATTATTCCAGGCACTATGATAAATCCTTTAGATAGATGATTTCATTGAACCCTCTGGAGGCAACAGCCCCTAGGAAAGATACTATTATTACTACTAACATTATCATTGTTATTATTGACTTTAAATGTTAGAGCTTAGAGAGATTAACTAATGTATCCATGGTCACACGGCTGAAGTGTGATTGAGCTGGGATTGACTGACTGAGCACAGACTGATGACGGGACCGGAAGTCCTTTCCTCAACATCATACTGCCACGAAATCTTAGAATATGCCAAAGTAGATGTGTTGGCAAGGGTCTTTGCTCTTTGCAGTGCTCCTTAATCCTCAGATTTGTTCATTTATTCAGTTAGTACTAATTGAGTACCTATATGTGCCCACACTGTGGTAGGCATTGAAGATACGGAGTCAATATTACAGAAGTGATCCATACCTCACAGAGTGATTGTGGCAAGGAAGTGCCAGTGGAGCTTGGGAATTTGGGAAGCCCTCTCTGAAGAAATGAGGATTATATTGAGATCTGAAGGATGAGCTGAAATGGCCTAAGTGAACTGGAGAAGAGAGTTTCATGCATGGTAAATACGAAGGTGAGGTGATATACAAATGCCAATCTCAGATCCCCTTTTAAGGAAGGACTTGATGGCCCTGGAGCTAGCAGTGCCAGCCCTTTCAGGCATTGCCTCAGCTGCAGGGGCACACCTCACCCAAGATCACACCCTTCCACCCATTTGTGTGCTACCTCTGATGAGCCACTTCAGTTTCAGAGCACTGTGTGCCATTAGCTGAGGCTGTCAGACTTGCGTCTTGGCTTGATTTCTCCCACTTCCCATTCTGCTTCCGCCTCCTCCCTTCCCTGGGTGTTGACTCAAGAGCACTCTCCAATAAACATCCTGAACTCTAAACTCTGCTTCAGAGTGTGCTTCCTGGAGAACTCAATGTCCATTACAGCATGAAAAGCCTTGATGAGTAAGATGCTAAGAAGCATTCGGAATGGCTGTAGATTGTGTGGGAAATAGATGAATCCAGGCCAAAAATGAAGACGTGGGTCAAATCATGAAGTACCTGGTAAACCATGTTGAGGATTTCCCTAAAAACAGTGGCCAGTAGGAAGCCTTTGTTGAATATTAAGCAGGAATGACATAATCAGATTTGCTGACATAATCAGTTTTGAAATATCACTTTGGGCCCAATGCGGTGGCTCACACTTGTAGTCTCAGCACTTTGGGAGGCTAAGGCAAGCAGATCGCTTAAACTCTACTTCGAAACCAGCCTTGGCAACATGGCAAAACCCCTCTACAAAAAATCTAAAAATGAGCTGGGTGGTGGCACATGCCTGTAGTCCCAAGTACTCAGGAAGTTGAGGTGGGAGAATTACCTGAACCCTGGAAGGTTGAGGCTGTAGTAAGCTGTGTTTGTGCAACTGTATTTTAGCCTGGGCAACACAGTGAGACCTTGATAGGGAAAGAAAGAGAGAGAGAGAGAGAGAGAGAGAGAGAGAGAGAGAGAGAGAGAGAGAGAGAGAGAGAGAGAGAAAGAAAGAAAGAAAGAAAGAAAGAAAGAAAGAAAGAAAGAAAGAAAGAAAAGAAAAGAAAGGCAGGGAGAGAGAGAGGAGAGAGGGAGGGAGAGAGAAGAAAGAAAGAAAGACAAGAAAGAAAAAGAAAGAAAGAAAGAAAGAAAGAAAAGAAAGAAAGAAAGAAAGAAAGAAAGAAAAAAGAAAGAAAGAAAGAAAGAAAAAAGAAAGAAGAAAGAAAGAAAGAAAGAAAGAAAGAAAGAAAGAAAGAAAGAAAGAAAAGAAAGAAAGAAAGGGAGGCAGAGAGGGAGGGAGGGAGGAAGGAAGGAAGGAAGGAAGGAAGGAAGGAAGGAAGGAAGGAAGGAAGGAAGAGAAAGAAGGGAAGGGGAAGGAAGGGCAGGAAGGGAGGGAAGAAAAGAAAGGAAGAAAGAAGAAGTATCACTTTGGCTGTAGTGATAGGGTTCTTTCAGAAATCATTTTCCTTCTTCTAGATATTTATGGTAAAATAAAAACACCAAACTATCTTTCCTGTCCATGAATCATTGCTTTTCATTCCTTCACTTTATCACTAAAAGCTATTAAATCTGCTCCATGGTTTATGCAGGACAGTCGTGTAAGATATCATTTAGCATTAGCTTCTTCAGAGACCATAGAAAATAGTATTACGTGTGGACTTGGCAAGCTATCTCTTCTATGGTGATAAAAGCAAACTGTTCTGTGTTGCTGGAAAAGCTTAAGGTGATAAGTCGCTAGAGACATGACCTCCAGATACAACGTCAATGTCCTCCTGCCAATCATACATCTCCGGTTCTGCTTTCTTATTTTTATTCTTCACCTTAATTCCCAGATAGGTGTAGTATATAGTAGTTATATTAGTACAGTTCATTTGGACAGGAGTAACTTGGCAGTCAAGATTAGATTTTCTTTAAAGCTTTGTTGCAGTACAATTGACATACTATAACTGCATATACATAAAGTGTGCAATATATAACACACACCCACACATTTGTGAACCCATCATTAACAGTCAAGATAACAAATATTTCCAGCACCCCAAAAGTTTCATTGTACCTTTTTGTCATCTCTCTCTTTTCTTTTATCTCTCTCTTGCTCTCTTGCTCTCTTCCTTTCCTTCTTCCCCTGGCAAACACTGATGTACATTCTCTCACTATAATTACATTCACTGTCTTTAATTTTATATAAGTGTAATCATGTAACATCTATTATTTTTTGCCTGGCTTCTTCCATTCAGCATAATTACTTTGAAAATTAGATGTAAAATGTTTACCTAAATTATATTCTATATAAGTCATCAGACCTGTTACACATAAGAAACTGTCTATTTATTTACACAACATTTTACGCATTGTAAGTACCAACAGTGGAAGTGATGTTCAGATTTTTAAGTATAATTATTCATTGTGCTTCAGATTGAAATTTTTGATCTAGCAATCAAAGCAATTTTTTTGAACTTATAAACCAAAACACATGATCTGTGATGTTTCCTAAGAAGTCTATATTTGAGGGAACACAAATAAGACATTTGATAAAAGACTCTCCTCTCACAGAAAAATGTGACCAAATAACCTAGAAAATTGGAAGCTAAAGAGCAGTTGTTACAAGGTATGGAAATTAGAGGACACAGGGTGATTTTCTGTATTTCTTTAAGACAGTTAAATTGGAGGCTGCTCCCTCAACACAAACACACACATGCGCACACACAAATACTCACACACATGCATATATAAACAATACTACATTTTTTCTTCCATAAAGTGCTTTTAGCAAAGCTTAGTTCAGCAATTGTTTTACATTACCATTTTAATTTTGTTACATCTCTAAAAAGGATAAAAATTAAAGATAGTTTTTAAAGTATCATTATATCCAAACCTTGACACTATTTGATTCTACTTGTAAAATGCAAAACTTAGAATAGGTCATGAAATAACCTCTTTTAACTTTTTAAAAATATTTTTTCAGCCAGGCACACTGGCTCAAGCCTGTAATCCCAGCACTTTGGGAGGCCGAGGTGGGTGGATCATGAGGTCAGGAGTTTGAGACCAGCCTGACCAACATGGTGAAACCGCATCTCTACTAAAAATACAAAAATTAGCAGGGCATGGTGGCACACGCCTGTAGTCCCAGCCACTTGGGAGGCTGAAACAGGAGAATCGCTTGAACCCGGGAAGCGGAGCTTGCAGTGAGCCGAGATCGCGCCACTGCATTCCAGCCTGGGCGACAGAGCCACACTCTGTCTCAAATACATATGTATATTTGAGATACAGACGTAAGATATACACATAAGAGGCACTCAGTGTATATTTCTCAAATGAATGAAACAAAGCTTTCTGCTCTTTGACTACTTTTTCTCTGATACCATGTCTCCTTAATTTTATATACCTGAGAAGCCAATGTTACCACTTCCTTCAAGACAGCATACTCTTAATCTGACTGAAATTTGTGTAAAGTTCATTAATGTGTTTTTCTTTCTTAATGTGTGTGCCTTTACATTTTAATCTTTTTATTCTATTTTTGTAGCTTAGGCCTTTTTATATTGTTCTAGAGAAAGCATGGCTGACTATTTTCTACTTTTTAGTTTCTGGCTTACTATTTTGCACATTAACTGACACAGCCTAAGAAAGGATGCCTTTTACAGTCCCATAGGGCCAGTAACAAATACTTTGTAAGTTCACAGTGGATTCAACCTGATGCATATTATTTGCCAGTTAGGGATGATATGATCTGTAAATTTTTACATTGCACCTTCACTAACCAGAAACCGTTGTTTTCTTTGATACGTATTAACTCTGATACATCACAAGAATGGAATCCTGTTATCTTGCGCTGGCTGGGAATATTACGGCAGCAGGGAGGTTTGTATGGGTTATAGCTCAAGTTTTCTTTTATTTGTCAAATGTTTTGTCTAGTTTTAATACTTCTGACAGTGTTTTTAAAAACCCTTTTCTGTATTTTTAACTTGGATTTGTTAATTTTTCAAATAATTTTTTAAATGTAATTCTTCAGTTCAGTAACCAGACAACCCCATGGATGTCTGAGTGTATGTACCTACATAAATTTGCATCTATTTGAAAAATATTCTAAAATCCTTTGAGACTCTAGTGGAGAAAACAGTGAAATGAACTTTTGGTATCTAGATAAAGATGTTTATCATTTGACTTACCTAAACAGGATATGAACAGTACTGATTTTCTTCTAGAAGCTTTAACACTGATTTTATTTGTAAGCAAAGAAATTAAAAGAAAGAAAATTGACAGCTTGATTCTTCCTGGGATTTCCTTGTATGTTTTCCTCATAGTTTGTAGTTAAGAAACAATAGAGCTTAGTTGCAAGAAATGGTAACAACAGAGTATAATTTTTAAATATCAGTTAAACCAAGGTAATGACATAGCTCATGTCAGTTTCTTAAAAAAATAAATCTTAAAAGAGAATTCTGTCTGATTCTTTCTCTCCCTTCTCTCTCTCTTCTTTCTAGTATGATTTGGCTTTGTGTCCTCACACAAATCTCATCTTGAATTGTAATCCCCAGGTGTTGAGGCGGAGACCTGGTGGGAAGTGATTGGATTATGAAGGCAGTTTCCCCCATGCTGTTCTCGTGATAGTGAGTAAATTCTCACAAGATCTGATGGTTTATATATGGTAGTTTTTCCTGTGCTTACACACCGTCTCTCTCACTTGCTGCCATGTAAGATGTGCCTGCTTCTCCTTCCACCATGACTGTAAGTTTCCTGAGGTCTCCCCCAGACACATGGAACTGCAAGTCAATTAAACTTCTTTTCTTTATAAACTACGCAGTATCAGGCAGTTCTTTATAGCAATGTGAGAACAAACTAATTCTTTCTTTCTTTCTTTCTTTCTTTCTTTCTTTCTTTCTTTCTTTCTTTTTCTTTTTCTTTCTTTCCTTTCTTGCTTCTTTCTTTCATCTTTCTTTTCTTTCTTCTTTCTCTTTCTCTCTCTCCCCATCCCTCCCTCCCTCCTCTTTCTTTTTCTCCCCTTCCTTCCTTCCTTCCTTCCTTCCTTCCTTCCTTCCTTCCTTCCTTCCCTCCCTCCCTCCCTCCTTCCTCTCTCTCTCTGTCTTCTTGGAAAAGGTCTTGCTCTGTACCCAGGCTGGAAATGCAGTAGTACAATCACAGCTCACTGCAACCTCGAACTCCTGGGCTCAAGAGATCCTCCCACCTCAGCCTCCTGAGTAGCTGGGATTACAGGCACATGCCACTGCATCCTGCAAATATTTTTTTGTAGAGATAGGATCTTGCTATATTACCTAGGCTGATCTCCAACTCCTGGCCTCAAGCGATCTTCCTACCTTGGCCTCACAAAGTGCTGGGATTACATGTATGAGCCACTACACCCAGCATTATCTGACTCTTTTCTTCATACCAACCACTGCAAAAGTCCTAAGGCAAATTGTTGGCTCTTTTCATTCCACCACACTGTACTGATGGGATACAGAAGAGCACCAGCACCCTTTCAGGGCCGTCCACTAAGTCTACATGCCCAGCTCTTTAGTTCTTCCATAGAATCCTTTTTCATTGCTTCATATGCCTTATTATTAACTTGAACAATAAATTAAATTTTTGTATTTCTACTGTTAAGTCAGTACTATGTATATAAACTGAAATTCCCAGCTTTGCTTGGAACACGGTGCTCACTAGAGGAATGGAAATTCAATTTAAAACAATAGATAGGGAAAGCAGAAAGAGTAAACAAAATGTGGAAGGGTGAGGCTTACTCTGATGAGTGACTAAGCAGCAGCTTCCTGTGGGCCCTTTAAAGAATGACTTTTTAGAAAATGTTCTTCCCTGTTAGTTCTTAGTTGGAAAGCAGCTCAACTTGAAAAGATGCTGGTAGTTAGGTAAAACACAGATAAATGGGGTTTATTTTTTCAATGCAATAGAGACTATGTTATTCTAATAGTCATAGTCTCTAAAATGGTTCATTTTTTTTTTTTTTTTTGATGGAGTCTTGCTCTGTCACCCAGGCTGGAGTGCAGTGGTGCCATCTTGGCTCACTGCAACCTCCGCCTCCTGGGTTCTAGCAATTCTCTTGTGTCAGCCTCCTGAGTAGCTGGACTACAGGTGCCCGCCACCATTCCTGGCTAATTTTTGTATTTTTAGTAGAGATGAGGTGTCACCATATTGGTCAGGCTGGTAAAATGGGTCATCTTCTACTATGTTTTAATAAGAAACTGATACTTATTCATATTCATATAGATTCTTAATCTAGAAATTCAATCCATAAACTAGATCCTTTATGCATTATATAAAATATAAATTAATTTCTTTCATTAAGTGTTATGTAAATTTATAATACAGTAACACCTGTTACAATTTTTAAATATCTAATGGACTTTAAATACCCAGCACCACTAAGAAGCTTGCTGTTGCCTTGTGTCTATCAGTGTTTTCACTCTAAGTTAAATGTACATTCCACAACAACAAACCACATATTTTTTTTTTTTTTTTTTTTTTTTTTTTTTTTTTTTTTTTTTTTTTTTTTGAGACGGAGTCTCGCTCTGTCGCCCAGGCTGGAGTGCAGTGGCCGGATCTCAGCTCACTGCAAGCTCCGCCTCCCGGGTTTACGCCATTCTCCGGCCTCAGCCTCCCGAGTAGCTGGGACTACAGGCGCCCGCCACCTCGCCCGGCTAGTTTTTTGTATTTTTTTAGTAGAGACGGGGTTTCACCGTGTTAGCCAGGATGGTCTCGATCTCCTGACCTCGTGATCCGCCCGTCTCGGCCTCCCAAAGTGCTGGGATTACAGGCTTGAGCCACGGTGCCCGGCTTTTTTTTTTTTTTTGAGATAGGGTCTTGTTCAGTTGCCTAGGCTGGAGTTCAGTGACACTGAGCATAGTTCACTGCAGCCTCAATCTCAGGGCTCAAGTGATCCTCCTACCTCAGCCTTCCAAGTAGCTGGGACTACAGGTGTGCACCACCACACCCAGCTAATTTTTAAATTTTTTTGTAGAGATGAGGTCTCACTATCAGGCTGATTTTGAACTCCTGGGCTCAAGTGACCCTCCTGACTCAGCCTCCCAAGGTGCCGGGATTACAGGCGTGAGCCACCACACCCAGCCACAAACCACATTTTACTCTTCTCTTTTTATTTACATCCGCCAAGTCAGTGCTAAGTACAGAATTGATGCTTAATAAATACTTGATTGATTGAGTTATGTGAATGTGTGAGAAGTCAATAGAAGTAGCCATGAACTGTCAAACTTCAGACTATATGGTTAGAAATTCATGCTCAAAGGAAAGAGCATGGGGAGCTTGAAGTGAATCCTTGCTCAGGAATATACAAGCGATGTGACCATGAGGAAGTTACTTAACTTCTCTGAGCTTCAATCTTCTCAATAAAATGATATACCATCTCACGCCAGTTGGAATGGCGATCATTAAAAAGTCAGGAAACAAGAGATGCTGGAGAGGATGTGGAGAAATAGGAATGCTTTTACACTGTTGATGGGAATGTAAATTAGTTCAACCATTGTGGAAGACAGTGTGGTGATTCCTCAAGGATCTAGAACCAGAAATACCATTTGACCCACCCATCCCATTACTGGGTCTATACCCAAAGGATTATAAATCATTATACTATAAAGACACATGCACATGTATGTTTATTGCAGCACTATTCACAATAGCAAAGACTTGGAACCAACCCAAATGCCCATCAACGATAGACGGGATAAAGTAAATGTGGCACATATACACCATGGAGTACTATATAATCATAAAAAAGGATGAGTTCATGTCCTTTGCAGGGACATGGATGAAGCTGGAAACCAACATTCTCAGCAAAGTAACACAGGAACAGAAAACCAAACACCGCATGTTCTCACTCATAAGTGAGAGTTGAACAATGAGAATACATAGACACAGGGAGGGGAACATCACACACCAGAGCCTGTCACGGGGTGAGGGGTTAGGTGAGGGATAGCATGGGAAAAATATGTAATGTAGATGATGGATTGGTGGGTGCAGCAAATCACCATGGCACGTGTATACCTATGTTACAAACCTGCACTTTCTTCACATGTATCCCAGAACTTAAAGTATAATAAAAAATAAAATTAAATTTTAAAATGAGGATAATAATAATTGCCTTAGCATTATTGCAAAGATTAGACATAAATGATTTGAAATGGCTGGCATGGGGCTGGTCCACTGCCTTGAATTCATGATGCTATTTCCATTTGACAGATGAAGAGAAAGGTATCGTTATTGAAGTAATTGGTACCTGATCACACGGCCATTAAATGGCAGAGCCAGGGTTCAATGTCAGTTTTATCAGACTCTGAATCCAGTGTGTAACATTTCCTATATTGTGGTCACTTTTTGGAAAGGTCATGTCCGGGGCAGATAATGAATAAGAGGGGCACCAAAAGAAGGCAGGTAACAAATGAGGATAGTGCCTTTCGCACTTTTTGATCATGACCCACAGCATTACATTGTAAACCCTGAATACATACACATACAACTATACAAAACAGTTGAAGCTTACTGCACATGTTGTAGTTAGATATCTATTTTCCATTCTATTTCATGTTTTTAAAATTCCGATTACAGCAGGCTGGATGGTGGGGGACTTAGGAGGTGTTGAGATGCATGGGTCATTTAACAACCTCAGTCACAGGTCACCAGGCAGAGCTCTCTGCTCTCTCTGCAGCCTCAGTCTCCTCATCTGGTAGTGGTCTTTGCCCTGTAAACAAACTGTAAACACATTTGCAGGGAGCTGAGGACTGGTCCTTGCCTGGCCACAGGTATAGGTCAGCCTAAAGCACCAGGATTCACAGGCCAGGTAGGTCAGGAGACAGGAAGACAGGGCCCTGGCTGCCGGGAGTAGGTGCCTTTCATGTCAGTACCAATTTGCCTGGCCCTTCATGAAACTGAGATAAATGGAAGAGCAGAGCCTCCTCAGGCCACAAAGCAGGTAACTCAAGCAAATGGTCAGAATGCAAACGGTACCCAGGAGTGTACAGCAGTGAACAGAACAGTTCCTGCCCTCATGGAGCTAACCTGTAACAACCAAGAAAACAATTAAATAGGATAGCAGAGGCACAAGAGTCATACTAATGGGCCAGACAGATGAGGAAGATGAAGTTTGGCTATCTCTTTTTCCTGCAGCCTACTCTGGTTTTGTCTTAAGCCAAGTCAAGATTTTACAGGCTCCTTGTCATTCTTCACTAGTGAGTCAAGGAAACTGTCATGAGAATGCCGTACACACTGCTGCTCACAAGGACTAGGAAGATTGAATCTGGGGAGAGCTACTGATGGAGAGGCTGGGAACAGTTCCAGTTCAAAATCGGAAGTGGTTTTGAGAAGCTGAAAGATTTGAGGCAGGGGAGCGATTACTGGGTTTGTTGGGATTGGGGAAATTTCAATGTCCAGAGATCTTAACACCTGATGAATAACTGAGGAATAAAACTGTATGACCAACCCTAAACAAGAGTACCTTATTGCTATTTCAAATCCAAGACAGATATATTGCTAGAGCCAATTATGTTGAAAAGAAGAAAAAATGTAGTCCAAGTAGACATCCCAGGGGAGCTAATCTCTTTGGGGCAGGAGACATGAGGAGTATGGATGACCTAGAGCAGCATTACAGAGAAACAAACTGTAAATGTCTCTCACAATCATGATGTGTATATAGTAAATAGTATTAAAATTAAATTACCACTGCATTTGATAATGCTATTCACTAAGTGATATTCACATAAAACATTTCTTTGCTTAGGTTAAAAGTGTATGGGGGCAGGGGTAGGCTTTTCAGTTAAATAGATCTTTATATTCATTAGAAGTATCTTGAGGGTTTTGACCTTTACAAAAAAGGGGAAGCTGCCAGTAACTTCTCATTTTGATCCTGCTAATTTCTGGATTATATATGTAAGTTTAAAAAATTCTTAAAATTTTGTTTTGTGACGTCTGTTCAGTGGCAAGAAAGAAAAAGAAAAAAAAAAAGCTTGTTATGATTTACTAAATTGATTTAATACCTCACTAATGGGCCATAACCCATTTTGAGAAACTCTTAGAATAGGAGATTGTTAATAGTAATCCACGTAAGAGATGTTGGTAGCAGAACTAAAGTAGTAGCAGTGGAAATGGGAGAAATAGATGTGATAATTATTTGAGAAGTAGAATCAACATGTCCTTATGATTGTTTGAAGGGAACAGACACAGTGAAAAGGTTTCAAGCTTGGATAACTGGTTACCGTTCTTCAGATAGGGAGCACTGGAGGAACAACAATTCGGATGGAAAATGGCTTCTATTTGTGATGCCTAGGGCCATCCAGATGAAGATGTCTAGTAAGCAGTTAAAAGTGTGAGGTGGAGAAAAGCAGAGGCATCTGGGGTGGAAATACAGATTCACCAGTATGCAGATGATGTTTGAAGCCATGGCAACAGATGAGACTCCCTGGGGGATTGGTGGGGAAGGTGAGGCAAAAGTGGCTGAGGATTCGCTGCAGGAAAGGCAGAGGGAGAAGAGGAAGAGAGGAGATGGACAGACTCCAGAAAAGTAGAAGGTAGAAGAGAAGAGCCTTTGAAAAATGCTTTTAGTTATGTGTTCTCATGATATCACGCACTGTTGATAGCATTGAATCATGGTAGAGTGTGGGTGGAAGAAGGCGAACGGCAATGCACTGTATCAAAGAGTGCTGGAACTGGAGAAGCAGGTAGTCCCATGTCAACCTTCACCTCTGCAGGTGGCTTTCTTCCCTATGGAATGAGAGCTTTGAGTTAAATGATCTCTGTGGTGTTTAATTTGAAGCAGAGGGCGGATGGGTGGAGAATATGGGAAGATATGAAAACTGACCCATTCATTCATTTATTCAACAAATATTTATGAGTTCCTATGATGTTTAGGTACCGTTTTAGTCATGAGGCATTAATGATGAACCAGACAGACTATAAAACCTGACACTGTAGTGAGGGAGACAGACTATAAACAACTAGACAACTTAAGTAGGGTACTGATAAGAACTCTGAAAAAGGATAAAGTGAGCAATAGGGTAATCTGGGCAGACTTCTTTCTGTGTCTGTGTGAGGGCCGAATGAAGTGAGGGTGCATTAATACCAGGGGCTTACTGAGGAAACTCCTTGGAGAGGGAGACAAGTTTCGAGGTCTGGAGCAGGAATGACTTGGCATATCAGAGAAACAGCAGGAAGGGCAAAATTAAGTAAAGGCAGTGCAAAGAGAGAGCTGCAGATGATTACTTGTAATCGAAACCAGACTAGCTTGGGCCTTGTTGGCCACAGATTTCTTTTGCAACTAGGAAACTATTGGAGTGTTTTGAGCAGGTAAATGACTTAATGATTTATGTTTTTAAAAGTTCACTTTGGTAGCTGTATGTACCATAGATGGCAAAAGTAAAAGAAGGGAAATATGATCGAGATCAATGATTTTAGTATTCCTGGTAAGAGAAAATGAGGGTGGGATTAAAATGGCAGGCTGAGAGCTAGTACCAACTAACCTTAATTGAGCACCTACTATATCCAGGCTTAATTCTAAGTACTTTATATGTGTTGACATTATTTCTACAAACAACCCTATGAAGTAGGTGCTATTGTTATTTCCATTTTACATATGAAGAAAATGAAGCAGAGAGGTGAGGTCACTTGGCCAGGATTATACAGCTAGTAAGTTTAGAGTCAGAATTCAAACCTAGTCAATCTGCCTCCAGAGCTTGCCTACTTAATCTCTGTGCTAAACAGAAATCAGAACAGATTCTAAAGATACATCTGACAGATCTTGATGGATTTAATGTTGAGTATGAAAGAGATGAAAAGAACCAAGGAAAACTCCCAGGACTTTGTCATGAGCAACTGTGTGATATTTATTAAAATGAAGAAGACTAAGCAGGACAGCAGGAATAAAAAATTCTGCTTTGGCTTGACACAGAGTCTTACACCTGTGATCCCAACATTTTGGGAGGCTGAGGCAGAAGGATTGGCTCAGGAGTTCAAGAACAGCCTGGCTAACATAGTGAGACCTTGTCTGTACTAAAATTTTGAAAAATTAGCCAAGCATGGTGGCACATGCCTGTAGTCTCAGCTACTTGGAAGAATGAAGTGGGATGATCGCTTGTGCCCAGGAGATGGAGGCTGCAATGAGCTAAGATCACACCACTGCACTTCAGCCTGGGGGATAGAGCAAGACCTTGCTTCAAAAAATAAAAAAACAAATTCTGCTTAGAACATACTGAGTTCAAGATGTCACATTGACATAGATAGCTAGAGACATTTGGTGGGCACTCCAAGCTCTTTCATGTTTGACAACAGACAGCTCTCTTTAAATATAAAGTAGAAACAATATAGCGTTATGTTAACAAAATATTCTGCTGAAATCAACCTTTGTCAGTCTTTCCCCAAATTCTTAGTAAAATGCAGCTCCCATTTGGGGAATTGATTGAGTGGAATGATTAATATAACCACAGCAAAATACCCAAGCCAGCCAAGATCTCACTTCTATCAGCAGTCAGTCAGCGAGCAAAGGTTTTTAATAAGAAGTTCCCAGAAATCTCGTTACCTCAGACCTCAGACAGGAGCACCACATACCTGCAACTCTTTACTTTCATAGAGGGCAAGTTCTCCCAGGTAGAGAATGAAAGTTGACATTGATATTGCCACCCTGGTACCCCCGCCTCCACTGCTGCTTGGACGTCTGCTTAGGTCACTGGACCTTGCCTGCATGACACACAAGATTGCTCAATCCCAAACCTGCTCTGACTTACAAAATACTGCCCCCTTGTCCTCACCGCCCCCGACTTCAGTATTTGACTTTTTATTTCATCTGACCTCAGATGATTCAACCCCTTTAGGCAGGCTCAAACTTAAGGTTCACTCACCTAATCCTGCCTGACCAAACTTGCCTCCTACTTCTGGTGCTGAACCTGACGTCTTGGAGCACTTTGTGTGAGACACTGGGCTGGGAATGATCTCCACATTGACTACATGATGGTCACACAGGTTTAGACATTTTTAGTACTCATCAAACTAGATATGTAGAGCGTTCAATTTAAAAATACCTCAGTTTTTTTTTAAATGATATTATTCTAGGTACTTTGCAAGTTTCCACTTCCCCCGCCCCCAAGAAGCTTACAATCTGAAGAAGGCATGATACAGAACAATAGCAGACAATATCTAAGTGCCAAGAAAATAACCCCAAAACAAAGGCTGTGGTAATTGGATTGTAAAGGAAAACTTCACAGAGAACATGGTACTGATTTAAACATGGGAATTCAGTAGACTGAAAAAGCAAAAAGAGAGAGAAGCAATTATTTTGCTACATTAAATGTGGTTGTGCTCTCCTTTACTGCAGTATTCTTTTCCTTGGATCCATCCATGACATGACTCTCGTCATCCTCTTGCTTCTCTAGGTGATCTCTATCTCTCACTAGGCAAGGGAAATGGTACGAGGCAAGGCGTAAGTATGAGAATTAAAAGAAATTTTAGGAGACAATGAGTAGACCAGACTGGATTTGTTTTCAGAAACTGGAAATTAATATTGGGAGTGTCCAGCTTATTCAGGATCTTCACTGCCAGGATAAGAAGTTTAGAAAGTATTGTTTGGGTAATACAATATTGTAAGGAGGTATGAAAGTGGTTGAGCAAGAGAATGTTCTCTGCATTTTAAAGGAAATTGATTCCCTCCTATATTCCACTGAAGAATCACTGGCTTATGCGACTCAGCTGGACACAGGCCTTCTGCATATACTGTAACAAAGCCTTTGAGGAGAGGAGCCAAAGAAAAATGTCCCATCTCTGGGTATTCAGTTTTTCATGCAGACTTGGCCTTGTTTTCATCTCACTCTAAACCCTTTTCTGTCTTTAGTCTGAGCTCTGTTCTGGCAGTATTTTTACATCATTTTCTTTTCTTTTCCTTTTCCTTTTTTTTTTTTTTTTTAAGACAAAGTCTTGCTCGGTCACCCAGGCTGGAGTGCAGTAGTACAATCATGGCTCACTGCAGTCTTGACATGCCAGGCTCAGCTGATCCTCTCACCTCAGCCTCACGAGTAGCTGGGACTACAGATGTGCACTACCACGCCTGGCTAGGTTTTTGTATTTTTTGTAGAGATGGGGTTTCACTATGTTGCCCAGGCTGGTCTTGAACTCCTGAAGTCAAGGCATCCACCCACCTCAGCTTCCTAGAGTGCTGAAACTGCAGGCATGTGCCACAACACCTGGCCTACATTTTCTTCTTCTTCTTCTTCTTCTTCTTCTTCTTCTTCTTCTTCTTCTTCTTCTTCTTCTTCTTCTTCTTCTTCTTCTTCTTCTCCTTCTCCCTCTCCCTCTCCCTCTCCCTCTCCCTCTCCCTCTCCCTCTCCCTCTCCCTCTCCCTCTCCTCCTTCTCCTTCTCCTTCTCCTTCTCCTTCTCCTCCTCCTCTTTCTTCTTCTTTTATATCTGAGATGGAGTCTCCCTCTATTGCCCAGGCTGGAGTGCAATGGTGCGATCTTGGTTCACTGCAACCTCTGCCTCCGAAGTTCAAGGGATTCTCCTGTTTCAGCCTCCCAAGTAGCTGGGATTACAGGCGCCTGCCACCACGCCCAGCTAATTTTTGCATTTTTAGTAGAGACTGGGTTTCACCATGTTGGCCCAGGCTGGTCTCAAACTCGTGACCTCATGATCCACCTGCCTTGGCCTCCCAAGGTGCTGGGATTACACGCATGAGCCACTGTGCCTGACCCTACATTTTCTTCTTGACTTGACTTTACTATCAATCTTTACAATGTTTGGGGACCTGTGTTAAGTACCCTGAAGGCTCACCTACTCTTCTAACAGCTTTTGCTAAAGAATTCTGGTGACAGAGAAAGAATCAACCCCTTTAGTCCTTATTTTCTTTAATTATTTTGCTACATTAAATATTGTTGAGCTTTTATTTTTTGCAATGTTCTTTTCCTTGGATCCATCCAAGGTGTGACTCCTGTTATCCTATTTCTTTTCTGGGTGATCTCTGTCTTTTACTAGTTTCTCCAGTCTTCCAGAATCCTCAAAGTAAACAATTCCTCAAGACTCCATCATCACTCTTCTCTTCTACATTTTCTACCAGGCAATCTTATCCACAACTACATTTTCAACTATCTTCTCAGTGCAGATGATTCTAAAGATGGATCATCAAATGACTGGTATTTGTTTCTGCCAAGATGCCTGTGCACCAACTTAATCTCAACATGTCCTAAAAGAAGCCATTTTTTTTTTCTAAGGTAGCCCTGCCTGGCTTCCCTGTTTGCAGAAGACGCAGAGGACGACATCATTATAGTCTAAAAATTTACTCCCAAAACCTTAACATACATAGATTAAATCCCTTCTCTATGTTTCTTTTCAACCTTTTGACATTTTTTTTTTAGCCAATTAACGTTTTATCCTATTTATTACATGCTAATTCTCATCTATACTCTTTTTTCCATTTTTCCTACTACCCATTGGGTCAAGTCTTCATCTCCTCTTACATTGACCATTTAAAATGAAGTTCACTTGAATCTGTCCTATATACTGCTGGCAAAATATTCTCCTTAAGACACTGTGGCAGGGCATGGTGGCTCATGCCTGTAATCCTAGTACTTTGCGAGGCTGAGGCAGGTGGATCACCTGAGATTAGGAGTTCAAAACCAACCTGGCCAACATGGTGAAACCCTGTCTCTGCTAAAAATACAAAAAATTAGCCAAGTATGGTGGTGTGTGCCTGTAGTCACAACAATTCAGGAGGCTGAGGTAGGAGAATCACTTGAACCCAAGAGGAGGAGGTTGCAGTGAGCCGAGATGGCACCACAGCACTCCAGCGTGGGCAACAGAAAGAGACTTAAAAAAAAAAAATACACCATGTCCCTCATTTACTCAGAATCCTTCAGCGACTCCCATTCTCTTAAAGTGATAAAGACAAACACCTTACCCCAGCATCCAAAGTTCTTGGTACACTAAATCCAATCTACCTTTATAAATTTATATGGTACCATTCCTTTCAGCATCATGTGATCCACACAATAACTACTCACTGTTTCCTGAACATTTCCAACACTCTGTTACCCCCGCATTTCTGCTTACACTGTCTGTCATGATTAGCCACTCCAATAGAAACCCCTCCATCCTCCAAGGTCCAGCTCAAATTCAAGTTGTATCAGTCAGGACTGAGGGAAAAAGAGATTGGATAACTCTACATGTATTTTCTCTACTCTGTAATATCTAGTGCAGTGACCAATGCAAACTAGGTTTTCAATCAGTGAATGTGGAAATGTTATCTGAATGTAAAGATACCATTCTTAATGTCTCCAATGCAGTGCTAACATTTCTTTTTATATAATTTTTTTACCTTTTAAAAATTATGTTTTGGCCATGAGTGGTGACTCATGTCTGTAATCCCAGCACTTTTGGAGGGAGGTCAAGGTGGGAGGATCCCTTGAGGCCAGGAGTTCAAGATCAGCCTGGCTAACATAGTGAGACCTTGTCCTAAATAATTTTTTCCCAATTAAAAAAAAGAATTATGTGTAATTCACTAATACATTTTCATCGTGAAAAAGAAATGAACATATTTAATGGAAAACTGAAGGCTGTTGACTATCTCCAATCTAGTTCCCCACTAAAAGGGTCACAGTCGTTGTGCCATGTATGTCTTTCCAGAGCCATCCCTGTGCTTTTGTGTATCTATACAAATAAGTAGTTGCATTCATGAGGGACGAATCAAAACATATTTAATTATAAGAATGCTGAATTGTAAGTTTAAAATCAATGTACACATGGATATGAAATATTCATAAGCAGTGTCATAACCATTTTGAGTATGTAGATATTCTTAATAATAATGCTGTATTTTTTGAGCATTTGTTCTACTAAGCACTCTTCTAAGTGCTTCAGGTAAGTTATTTAATTCTTACAACACTGAAGTAACTGCTGTTATTATCCTCTTCATTGAGGTGAGGAACTATAGCCCTATCAAAGTTTGGTATATACCTAGGGTCATACTTCCAGCTAGTAAGTAGAAGAGCTGGGATGCTGATCCAGGGAATTTGGCTCTGGAGCTTGTATCATTCATGCTTCATACTGCTGTTCACTGAGACAGGATACTGTTGACTGTGACTTTTTCTGCTATGTCCTCATGGTTTCTCCTCCATCATGGTGGTAGCTGCTCCATCCCTGGGCTCATTCCTCCCCATGTGCGCACACATTTCTGATGACTGCCTGGTAGTAGCTCTGATCTGACTATTCAGTTAAGTTGAGAGGGAGAGGGGACTAAAATTAAACAGCTACTTGATTATATTCATTCTTCCCAGTAGTATAAGCTCTGAATAGCCTTTAAAAAGTAATCATAATGTAAGCTCCATAGTGTACAACACCACATTCCTCATACCTGGCACATAGTAAGCAGGCAGTAAATATGTATTGAAATGAATTGAATTGCAAACAATTGACCAGGGAACTCCTGAGTTGGTCTGTTCCCTCTTCCAACAACTGAGGGATAGTTATGGAAGCCATGAGGGGAAGAAAGGGATGAAGAGAAAGAGCTACACAGGCTTTTTATTTTGCTTATTTTACCAATGCATGTATATGGTAGAAAGATGAAATAGAAGAGTTTATAGTGAAAAGCAGCAATTCCCTGTCCCACCTCCCCTGACTGCCAGTTCCTAACCCAGGGACTGGGGCTATCACTTGAAAGGTTTTCTGTTTTTAGTACTTCTTGTGGCTAGTGTCATACCTTTAAATAGCATGTCTATATCATTGCTTCTTTAATCAACTTTAGAAATGAACATTGTAATTCTTCTAAGAAATATGAGGATTTATGAGCCTGTTCTTTGAAATATGAATGTGTGGTAGGCCAGGGGTGACAAGAGGTAACCCTGTTTCTTCTCTAAGGATTGCCAGAGTTCCCTGTGCATAGCTCCATTAAGGCAATCAACAGGTTTCCTCATGCAGGCTGAGTAACTTGAGGACATTAGTCATCTCCTTAACTTTGTGTTTCCAAGACTTATTGGTGACTTCCAGGTAGCAGGCAAGCTCATTTACATCTATTTCTTGAAAGGATCAATGAATGACTTCTGTTGATAAAGGTACTGAAAAGCTGATGAGTCATGAAAAAGGGAAATTCTTAATAACTGATCATCCAAGAAGTAAGTAAACAACTGGTTATACTATTCACTGACCAAATCTTCCTGCCACCCCAAACAGTCAAAACTTGGTATTACCAAATCTTGTCTGCACCGAGCATGGATGACGCGCATCCCCAGCAAGGGGAAATGTTCTCAGTTTCTAAATTAGTAATAATATAAGCTATTTAAATGTAAGAATTACTATCTAGAAGAAAATTTGAGAAATATAAAATTATGGTTGGTGAATTACTTTACTATTTAAATTAAGTAATCTTTTCAAAGAGGAGTGGGAAATGTATTCAATTTTTTTTCTTATTACTTTTTTTTAACCCAAACCAAAAATGGTCACTATATTCAACTTGTAACAAGTATTTTTAAATACTAATTTTAATCAAATTTAACTTTATTATATTCTAGTCTAGAATTGGAACCTAAGCATTAAATATCCAGGGGCACCATTAGCTATTTTCAAAAATAAATGTAAGTTCCTCCCCAAATCTAATTTTTTTCCTAATGTCTCATTTCAGTAAATGACATCGCCATAGACTAAGTAATCCAAGACAAAACTTGTTTTCTTGGCTTGTCTCTTGCCTCCTACATATGGTCTGTGATCAAGTCCTGGTAGTTCTATTTTCCTAATATCCCTCGCATCTGTCTTCTCCACCACTCCCTTTGCAACTCCCTTCATTCGGGAAGGCTTTCATTAGTTTTTTCAAGGTCTTTGCAAGAGACCTTCAGTCTTCAGTCTCCATCCCCCTACTCAGCCATCCCTCTGCCATGTACCACCAGAGTGGTCTTTTAAAAACACGAATCTTATATTTGTTCAATGTACCCAAGTTGCAAAATAAATTATGTAAAGTTATCCTACTTAAAAAATATTTTCTTCATTGCTCTCCATACTTGCCAGTGAAAAATTTCATAATTAAAATTTTAAAAGAGGTCTTCTTCAGACCTCTGTCAAAGCATTTGTAGCTAGATAGGGAACAAGAAAGCAGACGGTTTCTAAAAGTCAGGAAAGGTGGTAGTATCACATCTCTCTGTCAATTTTGGATGCAGCCCATAGTCAACGAATATAGAGAACAGGAGTAAAGGAGAAGATTGATAAGAGATAGGCAACTCTAACGCTCATGTTCAGGATCAAGCTCCACCTCAGTGATGAATGGAGAGTTGGGCAAGGCAAGGAAAGCAAGGCATAACTGCAGGAATGCAGGGAATGCAGAAATCCAGAGGCTCCTCAGCACCCAGGCCTATGTCTGACCACACAGATTCTCAGGCTGCTCTCAGCAAGACTCAGTTCTAGGCCTCACCTCCACATTGAGCTTAGTGCTCCTAATATACTGCCTGCCCCCTGGCAATTGAGTCTGGAAGAGGATTGAGCCTTAACTCTGGGCAGCAAGAAAGAGTATACCCTGGTTGCCCCCAGTTCCAGGAAATTCGGGTCTGTAGAATCACATGGAAATATAAACTGTTAACTTCACTATCATTGAATGGAATAATTTACATTGCATTAAAATATACCAATGTATAGTAATTCCATGAAAGTTAAACCACTGCTTCCAAGATTCACTAAAAGTCAAAATGCTATTTAAGTGAAGTCTTGCTCAGAGAAATGAGCATAATGGTTTTATTCTTTGTAGATTATAATTTTTATCAGTGATGTGATTAGGCATTTTTTTTTTAAATGTTGCAATTTAGAGAGAAAAACAAACACTAGACTTTGACTCTCAAATGCTGCTGTGTAACTCTATGAGTTTTATGTAATTTTAGTCAATCAAATGTAACTTTTTTTTTGCTTTGAATTAGGTATTCATTTTTTTCTGAAAAAAGAGGATAAGGAATTGTTAAACTCAATGAACTGCAATGAAAAATTGATCCATCTTCCCTAACCATTATAGAAAAGATAACACAAAACTGAGATTGGTATTTACACAAAAACAGAATCATTATGGTAAAATAAAGAGCATTTCCAATCAACTTGTTCTCTTTCTTTAAAAAAATGCTAAACATTTTTTTCATTTTATGTGGTACATTTCTATCACTGATTTCCCTTTTTGCCTTTATCTAACAGAATGTTGCATTTTATATTTACTTTTCAAATTACTTTTAAACAACGGAACCCTCTATTGTCAACTCCAATGAGAGGATTATTTTAAGTATTAAGGTGTTTAGTCTTAACTCAGCTACCATAGGAGGAAAAGACTACTGTATTTGGAAGTCCTTACACATAACCATAGCACATACACAAATGAGAGGAATGGGCAGGCATTCAGAGATATGTTTTACCTTCAGTGACTCAATTGATTTTGATACAATGCTTCCACATAACAATGGATTTTAAAAATCAGTATCACAGGTTCTCTTAAAGAAAGGATTTGGATGGGAATAGAGAGGCCAGATCTCTTAAAATGACTAGGAATGACAATTGACCTTTGAACAACACAGGTTTGAACCGTGTGGGTCAACTGAAACTCAGGTTTTTTTTTCAATAAGTGCAGCTGGACCTCTATATGCAGGTTCCACCTTCACGACCAAAGGTGAATGGAAAATACAGTATTCGGGGTATGCAAAACCCACGTATACGGAGGGTGGACTAGGGGACTTCAGTAAGTGTGGAATTGAGTATCGGGGAAGGCGGGCCCAGGAATCAATCCCCTTTGGATACAAAAGGACAACTGCATTCTACATTGAAATGGTTTTTAATGGTTGCCAAAAAGGACAAAAAGAAAGAAATTTTATTATAAAATGAGAAGCCTTCCTTTTAAATAGCTTATTAAATAGAACTTTTAAAAAAAATCTGTGCAAATATTGAAAAACATAAAACATATTTTAAAAAATGAGTTGCATCTCTTTAAATGATCAGTTTCAATGTTAACTTCTCTGGTTTATTGAATTATTTTAAAATAGGTAAGGTTTAAGTATTTGTCCTTACTTTGTTTCTCCTGCATACTTGAGTTGGTACATTGTCAAGTCTTAACCACCGTAAAAGAAGTTTATGATATTAGAAGAATCACCAAAGCCAGGTAAAAATTAAGCATAATAGATAATATTTTGTTCTAACTTTTGCCTTCACATTATATTTGATAATAGATATACCCTTTTTTATGTTTGGCAGTCATTCTACTAGGTTATAGGAACATATGGGCTTATGAAGTTGTATCCAAAATACCACTGTGCTGATCCCATCATCAAAGAATTTGGCTTATAAAGACCCTTGTGATTACATTGGGCCCACCCAGATAATCCAGGTTAATCTCCCTATTTTAAGATCCTTAACTTAACCACATGTGCAACGTCCCTTGCCATGAAAGCATTATATTGAGAGATTTTGAGGATTTGAATGTGGACATCTTTAGGGGAGGGCGACAGTATTCAACCTAACATGGCCTTGTTACCTGTCTTCTTTTATTCTACTGTATTATATTTTTCCACATTTATTTTTTGCCATTAGGTGTTATAATAAACAATGTATTTGACTTGTTTTAAAATTATTCACTCTATGTAATGGATATTGCCTATTTTTGACTCCACAGTGGATAAGGCTTATGGAAGGTGGGCCCAAATTCTTGCTACAGAAGTTAAGGGGCCAAGTCCTCTCTCTCCTCAGGTTTGGCATTTAGGCTGTGATCCTGTGACTGTGGTTCAGCCCATGTAGGCTCCAACTCCATGTCATAGAGACTGTTAGGTATTACTCACAGGAGGGTAGTGGCAACGAGGGTCCAATGGCAGCATATCCACCCGGCTCCTTGGCTGTGCTTCCTGCAGTCTAACCTCCCTTTGTTCCTGCCATTTATTTCTGAACTTGGGCTTCCAGTCTTCCCTTCTGAGAGCTACTCGTTACCTTTCAAATGAATTTCTTTTGTGCTTGAGTTAATCAGAGTTCGTTTCTGTTGCTTTTACAAAAAAAAAAAACTTCATTGATATCAGGTTCTTCTTATTGTTATTTAAATGATTGATTGTAGCCTAGGGTCTCACGATAATTATGTATCACTAACTGGGTATAAAAAATAAATCATCCCAGCACTTTGGGAGGTCGAGACGGGCGGATACGAGGTCAGAAGATCGAGACCATCCTGGCTAACACGGTGAAACCCCGTCTCTACTAAAAAATACAAAAAACTAGCCGGGCGAGGTGGCGGGCGCCTGTAGTCCCAGCTACTCAGGAGGCTGAGGCAGGAGAATGGCGTAAACCCGGGAGGCGGAGCTTGCAGTGAGCTGAGATCCGGCCACTGCACTCCAGCCTGGGCGACAGAGCGAGACTCCGTCTCAAAAAATAAATAAATAAATAAATAAAAAATAAATCACAGTAAGAGGGAAAGCATTTATTAATCCAGACTCTTAACCCCATTATAGCTAGATCCTATACAACAAGGAATGGTTCCTCGAAGATGATCTTGAGACACATAATACCTTTTGATCATCAAGGAATGATTTACGTTTTGTTTGAGTATTGAGGATTTTTTATGAATTGAAAGTGCCAAATATGAACTTCACTCTCAAACAACCATAATACTTGATCAACTAGAATGCTCTAAGTCTTTAATCATGAGATAAATAGAAATGTGTTTAATAGTTCTGTCATATTTGCCATAACTTGATTTTTTGTAGTTTAAAAATTTGGGTATTACAGTAAATTTTGAGAAAACAGCACATTAAAATATGTTCATTGTTCGAATGAACGTAATGTTTGTGTTTAGCCTCCTTGGCGGGTAATATTTTGTCCATAACATTTATTGAATGCAGGCCATGTGCTAGCCTCTGTGTGAGATGCTGGGTACAAAGATGAATAAGACTACTGGCTCCTTGTACAATGCCTGGCAGTGGCAAGAGGCACTCAATGAATGCTTTCTGAATTAATGACATAATCCCTGCCTCTAAGGAGCTCTATCCTGTGGGAAAGAAAGACACCTAATTGGGGCATACCATGTGCCCAAAATAGTGAATTTGAGTGAGAGTGAGTATGGAGAGGAACTGTCGGCATGTTTCAGGTGCTTTCGTAAGTCCTTAACTTGGTGTCGAGGTCACACTGTCCTGTCCAATGACACCTCCTGGCTCTGTCAGAATTGTTATTCAGGCCTCTCTTTCCAGGCCTTCATAGTTAAGCTTGTGACACTGTGTTTGAACTTCTATTAATAGGCCTAGTCAGCATCTCAGCAGATTGCATCTTAACATCAAACAGCCAGAATCCCCAACAATGACTTCTTGGCGCAAAGCCAATCCTCAAGCATCAAAGCCATATTCCTTGCAAATCAGCTCCACGTGATGATAAATAATGGCATCAGGATTCCAAACCAATTATCTCATACTGAAAGGCATATTCTTCAAGGGCACACTGGGCTTTATTTAAAAAAACAGTAACATTGCTGATGCTAGCCCTGAAATGTCAACAATGGACACAGCCAGTTAATGAAAGGAATAACCAGAAAAAGGTGTATAATTCATGTCCCCCACATTACACTAACATGGAAAAGTTCAAGAAAATATGTGTTTAGGCACAATTTTAAAGTGCCTGACTTGAGCCCCCACTGGTAAAATTGCTGGAACCCCATCTTCATCTGGAACAGTGCAGTGGAGTAGAAGCATGTGCTTTCAATTCAGATCTCAACACTTGTATTAGCTATGTGATTTTACACAAATCATTCTCTAAGCTCCAGTCTCTGCATCTGTAAAAGGAGAGATATTAAGCTCTACCTCATGTATGTTTTATGGATAGCAATAGCATGTCAACACTCCAATAAATAGTAGCTTTATGGTTAATTAGAACTAGTATGCCAAACACTATACTAAGCTCTTTATAAACGCTATTTTAGTCCTCATGCCAATCCTGTGAGTTAGGTATTTTACCCCCAATAAGACATGCATAAAGTGAAACTCGGATTAATTACCCAATACCCCAGGTGGCGAGAGAGAGTGAATTCAAACTCAGGCTACTGACTTCTGTGACCAGACTCTTCGCCACATTATGTTCTCTCTGACAGCATCAGGGTCTCCTTTTTGCTGGCTTGTTCCTCTCTGTTGCTCCCATGACTTCTACTGTATCTCTGTTGATCTCACCAGGACAAGACAGTCATCATCACTGTGTTCCCCTGGTTCACTGGACAATCTGTCTGTTGGGTCAAACTCCCATGGCAGATATGCAAGAAAGAGTCCCTGAAAGAACCCTCATTTAGTTGACTCAGTTTAAAATAAAATATTATATTTGACTCAGCAACACAATACCCATCAATCATCTGTAACTAAGCCATTAACTAAAGCATATTGGGGAAAACACTGGCTTTGTGGGGTCTGGAAACTTGTATTTAAGCCCCAGATCAGGGATCATGAGCTGTGTAAATTTAATCAGGCGTTTAATCTCTCTGAGCCTGTTGTATTCTGAGTTAATGTATGTGTCTGGTTATTCTACGGTTTTCCCCTAGATTCATTCTCTCTCCCCCAACCCCCAGTTCTCTGCTCATTTCTATACTCTAAGGATTTGCTGCCTCCTACTAACCACATTGCCAGGATTCCCTTGCCATCTGGCTTCTAGTTGATTTTAGCAACAGATCAGAAGGTGGGAAGAGAGAGGGAACAAAACAATTCTGTCCTCGCTCATGCTTCTGTACCATATATTGGGAAGCAAACTGGGAGGCCCATCTTGCTTGGCTTCAGCTTTTCATGGAGCTCTGGGTAATATCGTTTTCACTCCATATCCCTTAGGTTCTAGGGCAAGTAATGGCTTTTTACTCTTGCTAATCTCTGGGTGCTTCAGCATCCATTGTTTGCTCTTTAACCTCACAACTTCTGTAAGTAGTTCCTTCATTAAAGTCTCTTCATTGCACCCTCTGCGAAAATTCTATTTTTTGCTTGGAACCTGACTGGTATAGTCTGTGAAAGGGTGTCAAAACTGTAGAGCACTATCTATAAAAATACAGGTCATTGGCCAGGCACAGTGGCTCACAACTGTAATCCCAGCACTTTGGAAGGCCAAGGCCAGCGGATCACTTGAGGTCAGGAGTTCAAGACCAGCCTGCCGACATGGTGAAACCTTGTCTCTACTAAAAATATAAAAATTAGCCAGCATGGTGATGTGCACCTGTAGTCCCAGGTACTTGAAAGGCTGAGGTGAGAGGATCACTTCAGTCTGGGAGGCAGAGGTTGCAATGAACCAAGATTGCATCACTGCACTCCAGCCTGGGTGACAGAGAGAGACTCCATTTTAAAAAATGAAAATAAAAAAAAGAAAAAGAAAACCAAGGTCATCAAGTTATTATTTATTATTATTATGCCATATTTTCACCATCAATACTATATTCTGAAGTTTGTAAAACTTTTCTGGTTATATCTATATATTGCATCAGCCCATAAAGTTTTTAAAATGTCAGAAACTGGTGATCAAGTTTATGTTCATGTAGAATAAAGTGCATTGGAGTCAAATGTGCTTCCTCTTTATAACTTAGGAAATGGTCAGAAAGTTGAACAGTTATCAGAATGGAAAAAATTCCTGTCTGATAATTAAACTTTCTATCCTCAAGAAACAAGTGCCTAATGTGGAATAAGTAGGTATTGGTTTTGTACAGACCTAAATAGGAGTGTATCTGTGTTTGTGTGTATCTATATGCACATATACATATATGGCATTTTTTAGCAAAGAGACTGTGGTAATTACTGCCACACACAGCCATTGTGGTGACTCATTTTATTTCTAGTATAAGTATCTCATTTTGGAGGTAAGAATTCATATTCATTGTAATTTTTATTTTTATTTTATTTATTTGTTTTGTTTATTTATGTATTTGTTTTTTGTTTTTTGTTTTTTTTTTTGAGATGGAGTCTCGCTCTGTCACCCAGGCTGGAGTGCAGTGGTGCAATCTCCACCCACTGCAACTTCTACCTCCCAGGTTCAAGTGGTTCTTCTGCCTCAGCTTCCGGAGTAGCTGGGATTACAGGCATGCGCCACCACGCCTGGCTAATTTTTGTACTTTTAGTAAAGGCGGGGTTTCACCATGTTGGCCAGGCTGGTCTCAAACTCCTGACCTCAAGGAATCTGCCTGCCTGGGCCTCCCCAAATGCTTGGATTACAAGCCTGCACCACCATGCCCGGCCTATTCATTGTAAAATGTATTTGAACATTAGCAGTTTTTCATAACAAGGTCTTAGGCTACTTATAATTACTTTTTTAAAATAATGGTTTTTAAAATAAGAATAGCCTTTTCCTCAATATATTCAGAAAAACCATGGTTATTACATGCACATTAAAACTACTTTTGTGTCTAAGGAGTGAACTTCTGGATAACTCCTAAGGAAAAACAAAATGAATTCTCATTTTTGCTGTTTCAGTATATATACTGTAATTTTTTTGTTTGTTTTTTGAGATAGAGTTTTGCTCTGGTTGCCTAGGCTGGAGTGCAGTGGCGCAATCTCGGCTCACCGCAACCTCTGCCTCCCAGGTTCAAGCGATTCTCCTGCCTCAGCCTCCCGAGTAGCTGGGATTACAGGCGCGCGCTGCCACGCCCAGCTAATTTTTTGTATTTTCAGTAGAGACAAGGTTTCACTATGTTGGCCAGGCTGGTCTCAAACTCCTGACTTCGTGATCTGCCCACCTCAGCCTCCCAAAGTGCTGGGATTACAGGTGTGAGCCACCATGCCCGGCCTACATACTGTATTTTTAAAACTATAGTAATTATTTTAATGACATACTTCTATCTACTTATATGGGAAGATATATTAGGATTCCTTGATTGTAAGCAACAGAAACAATGTAAGGCAATTTTACAGGAAGGATATATGAGGTAGCTCAGTTAAGTTTGGGGATCCAGATGGCAAGAACCAATGGATGATCTCTTCAGGATTCTGCCATCAGAAAGTCTTGGCTGCAAATGTTTTCTGACCCTGAGTCACCCTGCTCAAGATTCAAATCCTAGGAGAATCAGCCTGGACTGGCTCAGGTCCCAGGCACACAGGTTGGCCAAGGGAGTTGGGTCGCTTGATTGGCAATCCTGGCATGTCATGGAGAGGGATGCTTTGCCAAAGAAAAAGGAGGGTGCTAGGACCAGGAAAAGTGGGGAGAGATTCTAGGCTGGTAAAAAGAACAGATTCTCCCACAAATGCCTTTGGAGCATATTATGACATATTAAGATATTGGATATGTTTTAAAGATACTTTCATCTTTAAAACAATTTCCACAATTTGGACATTGGGACACTAAGAATATTTCATGACCCTAGGCTTGAAAGGTGGCCCCATATTTGGTTCTGAAAAATTCTTGTAGAAACTGAAGTTTCACCTGGATTGCCCTGAGGGGTGTGCAGTCAGGAAATACTTTCCCTGATGCTATCCTTCATGGCTCAGTTAACATGCCTTGGATAAGGAGAAGTAAGGGGTACACAGCTACTGGCAAGTTTTCCTTGTCACAATAAAAATATAATATTACAGTACTGGCAGCAACAAAGACTTACCCTATCTCCACCCCTCCAGTTAAAAACAATGGTTTGGATTTCAGGAGCCTCTCAGTTGACAAAACAAACATGAAGAGCCTTTGAAAAGTAGTTATTAACTTTAGGGTAAGTGCTATGCAGATGATGCATGTTTTTTCAGATTTGCTTCGCCACCATGAAATTCTTGGATTAATATAAAATATTTACTCACGAGGGCAGAAATTGTATTAATATTGCTTGCTGCCATATCTTCTGCACATAGTAGGCACTTAATACATATTTTAGAGTAAATGGACCAACAACTTTTGAATACACCTACTATTCAAAAAGAACCTGGGTTCAGTGGCTCATGCCTGTAATCCCAACAATTTAGGAGACTGAGGTGAGAGCATCCCTTGAGGCCAGGAATTCAAAGACAGACTGGGCAACACAGCAAGACCCTGTCTTTACAAAAAAGAGAAAAGAAAAATTAGCTGGGCATGGTGTGCACACTTGTATTCCCAACTACTTGGGAAGCTAAGGCAGGAGGATTGCTTGAGCCCAGGAGTTCGAGGTTCCAGTGAGCTATGATCGCACCACCACAGTCCAGCCTGGGCAAGACAGCAAGACCCTGTTTCTAAAAATAAATAAATATATAAGAAACTTTATATGAATAGACTTTTTTCCCAGAAAATTGTATTAAAAAGTGAGCAATTTTTGCTGTCAGAGTGTGTAAAACCTTTGAAACTTTTGGAAGGAAAGAAAATACATTTTAACCATTTCATCCTGGTTTGGATTTAGGGCTTAGTTTCAACTATTTTTAACATACCGTATAATTTACCTGCTTGTAATGTTCATTGTCTATTTATACCTGCTAGAAAGTGTTTTTTCCTTTTTTTTTTTTTTTTTTACTGCTCACACTGTAGCATAATATTTCCCTGTTAAAGATAGCTCTTAAAAAGAATATATACAATAGGACCATATTCTTGGTTATTTGCAGAGTTCCCAGAAGATTTGAACCCCAGTGAAATCTATTCCATTCCAAGAATAATTTCAGAGTGGGTTCTGGCTGAGCCTCTATCTTCTCAAATTCATGGTTCAAAAAGTTATTTATAGTATTTAATAAAACGTTAAAGGTTTTATTTTATTTTCTTTTCTCTTTTCTTTTCTTTTGAGACAGAATCTCACTTTGTCACCCAGGCTGGAGTGCAGTGGTGCCATCTCGACTCACTGCAACTCTGCCTCCCAGGTTCAAGCAATTCTCCTGCCTAAGCCTCCTGAGTAGCTGGGATTACAGGCCTGCACTAGCGCACCTGGCTAACTTTTACATTTTTAGTAGAGACAGGTTTTTCTATGTTGGCCAGGCTGGTTTCGAAGTCCTGGCCTCAAATAATCCACCCACCTCGGCCTCCTAAAGTGCTGAGATTACAGACATGAGTCATGGTGACTGGCCTAAAGGTTTTTCTTTAAAACTGCATTTTTGTATAATACCTACTTAAGTTTAATCCTTATTAAAAGTGAACCAGTGGTGCTCATGTTCCAAAAATCAGTTAGCTTGATGAAGATTATCTACAGAAAATACAAAAAATATTAAAGAGTAAAGTAGAACTGAGCAAAGAAAATCATTCTCTACAATTAGTTTCCTTTTCTGCTTTCAGAGGTAAAAAATAGCACCTATGTAGCAGCTGGAGTCATGCTTCTTATATAATTAATAAAGGCATGGGTTTTTCACGAATTTTTTTCCAGGGACCCTAAAAGTTTTAGTAATAGCATTGTAACTGGGTATAATTTTCTTCTCTGCAGAATACCATTTTCAGAGAAAAGTAAAGGGACATCTGTCTTGTAACAGCTGTAGCTATTTTACAAGCAAAAAAAATAAAAAGAGTAAAATGTCTTTCTATGTTACTTAATTACTAGTCAAATATAATGACTCTTTATGTATGAATGCTGTTCTTGTGAATTAATTCTAGTATTGAAAAGACTGCCAGTAGTAATTTTAGAACATAACGTATACTCTTCAAATGTATATGTGATTCTGTAACTATGGACCTTGTAGGCTTCAATCGCTTGCTCCTTCAACTGGTACTTATTGATGCCATGTCATATGCCAGGCATTGTGCCAAGGAGACCACAGTGAACAGGATGACAATGTCCCTGGCCTCATATAGTTTGTAATCTAGTAGGGGGATACCCTTTTGCAAAATGTTACACGAACTGACTGTGAGTTAATATGTGCTACAAAAGAGAATAGAGAAGAAACGTGGCATGCGACATTGGACTTGACACACTTAGGAGGATCAGGGACAACTTTCCTGAGCAGTGATGTTTAAGGTAACACCCAAAGGATGAAAAAGGAATTGGCCTAGTGTGAGGAGACTGCTGGGCTGGGGGAGAGGGTTGGTAAGAATATTCTTGCAACGAGACAAAGTACATGACAGCCTGCACACTTAGAAAAGAAAAGAAGTCTGCTACGACTAGGGAATGAAAAACGAGGAGGTAGGAGGAGCAGGAGATAGAAGTAGAAAGGTTGGCAGAGGGTCTTAGAGGCCTTGTTAAATGTTTTGGACTTTCAAAAATTTTCTTTTTGCTTATTTTGAGACAGGGATCTCAGCTCTGTTGCCCAGACTGGAGTGCAGTGGCACGATCTCAGCTCACTGCGACCTCTGCCTCCCCAGATCAAGCCATCCTCTCATCTCTGCTTCCCAAGTAGCTGGGACTACAGGTGCATGCCACCATGCCCAGGTAATTTTTGTGTATACATATATATATATATTTATTTGAGGGGTGAGAGCAGGTAAAGATGGAGTGTTGCCATGTTGCCCAGGCTGGTCTCAAACTCCTGGGCTCAAGTAATCCACCCACCTTGGCCTCCCAAAATGCTAGGATTACAGGCATGAGCCACTGCACCCAGCCCAATATTTTGGACTTTATACTAAAGATAAGAAACAGGCTGTGAAGGATTCGTGGTTTTTTTCTTCCTCTTCTCAGAAAGGAACATTTAATAGGGACCTACAGACAGAAGCCATGATGTCTGGGTGGCCACAAAATGAGATGGCAGATAACCATACCATTATCCATCCCACCTCCCTCAGACAGAGCACTTATATACCATAGGAGAAGAATATGTAGCACAATTGAAGTAGACTCTTTAGGGAAAGGCAAGAAAATGCTATGTGAATCTGCCTAAGGGGAGGATTTACAGTAAGTGCATGCTCTTACACAAGGAACAGTAGATAAAATAGAAATCTCAGAGGCCTTCCCAGAACAGGGGTTAATAAAAGTCAGTATGGAAGCTCCACATCCAAGATTGAGTTGCTTTAGCCTCCACGCTCCATCCCGTTAACACAGTTCTTAGTTTCACATGCCCTCGTCTTCTGCAATGGCTCCTGAGCTGTTAGAGAGGGTGCTTGATATTGTGTAGTTTTAGCAGCAGCGCACTGGCAGTGGAAAACAGATCTGACCCAGTGGGATTTCAAATGAGGGAGATTCACAGGTTTCGTTGAATCATCTCTAGTCTTTGAAATTTTGGTTTTGTTAGAAGAAGTAAAACAATGAAAGACACACAGCATTAATAATTTGATATAATACACACAAAGATTATAATCAAAAAATAATTTGTATGCAAGAACAATAACAAAAAATAACCTTTTCCATTAGAAAGCCAACTAAAAGCATTGTTAAATGAAAACCAAAAATTAAAACCTGGTTCTTCTTTAGAGATTTCTTGTGGCCAGGAAATAATTCAGGATTTAGCCCAAATTATAGTCAAAAAATTAAAACTGAAAAACAATGGTCAGGGCTGGAATCTAAATTTTTCTCTCTCCAGTTTCTCCATTAATACCAAGGATTAATCATAGTAGGACCAATTTATTTGCAAAATAAATTTTAGTCTATTGTACTTGGCCTGATTATTTGTATAAAGTATAGCAAGAATAGTTACAGGTCATATAGACTTTTAAGTTGGCTTTGCTGGAACTTTTATAAACAATTTTGAATTCAACTTTTTAAAAGCCCCAAGGCTAGAAGCCAAACCAAGGATTCACCATCAGACTGTGCTGATAATACCTGTATGAATTCCTCTCTTCTTGTGGTCCCAAAATATCTTGAGCTTCCTGGGCTGGAAAGTGACATTCTTGACTTATCACAGGTCAGGAACTTTGTTAAGGGAACTATTTAGACAAGGTACCAGGCCAGTCTTTCTATGGAGATTCTTGTTGGCTCTTTGAAGACGATTGGAGCTTCCGGATAGATGAATACACGGAGGTTCCTGGAGGATGGCACACCCAAGGAGGAAATGGAAGCTCCACATTCCTTCTCCCATACCTTGCCTTGCATGTTTCTTCATCTGTATCCTTTGCAACGTCCTTTATTATAAGCCAGTAAACGTAAATGAGGTGTGTATAACTGTTTCAAGTTAAGAAACTTGTCCAAAGCCCTACAGCTACTAAGCAGCTGGGCTGGAACTCAGGATTAACTCTGCCTGACTCCAAAGCCACACTACTCATGCAGCTTCCCAAGGTTTTTGAAGTTCTGGAGTATGACGCTTCTGCAATTGAAGCAGGATTCCTTTGAGATTCTCATCCATCAGAGATGGGTTCTTGCTTTGTTGCCCTGACTGGTCTTGAACTCTTGAGTGCAAGTGATCCTCCTGCCTTGACTTC
This sequence comes from Chlorocebus sabaeus, assembly GCF_047675955.1. NCBI lineage: Eukaryota > Metazoa > Chordata > Mammalia > Primates > Cercopithecidae > Chlorocebus > Chlorocebus sabaeus. The sequence goes on along the minus strand of NC_132923.1, from coordinate 35,387,943 downwards.
TCAAAGGGAAGGTGACTCTTTTTCAAATGCCTAAATCTCAACAAGAATCACAAGGCATGCAATGAATCAGGGAGCCAAAGCCCAAATGACGGAATAAAATAAATCACTAGTAATGAATTATAAATGAATAAAATCAATCTCAGTTCCTCAAAGCAGTCTGATCATATTTGAAAATATGCCATTATAGTCAAAGCCTTAGTAATATCAGTGTTTCCAATTGTGTCAAACAAAAGCCATTATGGTCCATGAGAGGAGATGGCAGATCCCACCACATTTTGCTTTTATTTTATTTTATTTTTAAAATATTAATTTTGAGATGGAGTCTCACTCTGTCACCCAGGCTGGAGTGCAGTGGCACCATCTTGGCTCACTGCAATCTCTGCCTCTTGGGTTCAAGTGATTCTCATGCCTCTGCCTCCTGAGTAGCTGGGATTATAGGCACATGCCATCTCGCTTGGCTAATTTTTGCATGTTTAGTAGAGATGAGGTTTCACCATGTTGGCCAGGCTGGTCTCAAACTCCTTACCTCAAGTGATCTGCCCACCTTGGCCTCCCAAAGTGCTGGGATTACAGGCATTCACCACTGCACCCAGCTGACATTTTGCTTTTAAAAGCTTCTTCTGTTAGAGGATTGACACTACCAAACTTCAAGACTTACTATAAAGTAACAATAATTGGGATAGTAATATTGGTGAAAGAATAGAAAAATACATCAATGGAACTGGACAGAGAGCCCAGAAATAGACCCACATAAACATAGTCAACTGATCTTTGACAAGGGAGCAAAGGAAATAACAATGGAGCAAAGATATTCCTTTAACCAAATGGTGATGCAACATCTGCACATCCATGTGCAAAAGTATGAATCTAGACACAGAATTTACATCATTCAGAAAAGTTAATTCAAAGTGAATTATAGGCTAAAATACAAAACACAGAACTATAAAATTCCTAGAAGATAACAGAGGACAAAATCTAGGTGACCTTAGTTATGACAATGACTTTTCAGATGCCCCATCAAAGGTACAATTTATGAAAGAAATAATTGATAAACTGGACTTTTAAAAATTAAAAACCTCTACTATGGAAAAGACAATGTCAATAGAATGAGAAGACAAGACACAGATTGGGAGAAAATATTTTTGGAAGACGCATCTGATAAAGTTATTATCTGAAACATACATAGACCTCTTAAAACTCAACAATAAGAAAACGAACAAGCTAATTTTAAAATGGGCTAAAGGAGCTTCACAGACACCTCACCAAAAGCAGATACACAGAATGCAAGTGAGCATATGAAAAGGTATCCAACATCATCTGTTATTAGAAAATTGTAAATTAAAACAACAATGAAATACCACTCCACACCTATTAAAACGGCCAAAATCCAGAACACTCACAATGTCAAATTTTGGCAAAGAGACGAAGCAACAGGGACCCTCATTCATTGCTGGTGGGGATGCAAAACCATACAGCTACTTTGGAAGATAGTTTGGCAGTTTCTTACAAAACTAATCATACTCTTATCATGTAATCCAGCAATCACGCTGTTTGGTATTTACCCAAATGAACTGAAAACTTACATCCACACAAAAACCAGTACGTGGATACTGATAGCAGTTTTATTTATAATTGCCAAAGCTTGGAAGCAACCAAGATGTCCTTCAGTGGACGAATGAATAAACAAACTGTGGGATCTCCAGACAATGGAATATTATCCAACGATAAAAAGAAAAGAGCTATCAAGCCATGAAAAGACATAGAGGAAGCTAAATGCATATTATTAAGTGAAAGAAGCCAATCTGAAAAGTTAACATACTGTCTGATTCCAACTATATGACATTCTGGCAAAAGCAAACTCATGGAGTTAGTAAAATGACAAGTGGTTGAAAGGGGTTAGGGGACAGAGAGGGATGAATAGGCAGAGCATAGAGGATTTTAAGGCAGTGAAACTATTCTGTACAAAACTAATATTTTTTCTTTCTTTCTTTCTTTTTTTTTTCCCAGACGAGTCTCGCTCTGTCGCCCAGGCTGGAGTGCAGTGGCGCGATCTCCGCTCACTGCAAGCTCCGCCTCCCGGGTTCACGCCATTCTCCTGCCTCAGCCTCCCGAGTAGCTGGGACTACAGGAGCCTGCCACCACGCCCAGCTAATTTTTTTGTATTTTTAGTAGAGATGTGGTTTAGTAGAGATGGTCTCGATCTCCTGACCTCGTGATGCACCTGCCTCGGCCTCCCAACGTGCTGGGATTACAGGCGTGAAAAACTAATTGTTAGATACAAGTTATTACACATTTGTCCAAACCCATAAAATCCACAACACCGAGAGTGAACCCTAATGCAAGCTATGGACTTTGGGTGACGTATCAGCATAGGTCGGTCACTTGTAACAAGCGTGCCACTGTGGTGTGGGATGTCAATAATGAAAAAGGCTATGCATCGTTGGGGGTAATGCGGTGTATGGGGATTCTGTGCACTTTTCACTCAATCTTGCTATGACTGTAAAACTTCTCTAAAAATGAGGTTTATTAATTTTTTAGAAAATGCGATTATTAAGCTAAAGAATTTTTAAAGTTCTTTTCTGACTCCTAAGTGGAGAATGAAGCACTCAGTGGAGATGAGCAGGAGTGGAAGGTGAGGAGGCCACTGCAGTAATTCAGTGAGAGGTAATGATGGCCTGGACCCAAGGTGGCAGTGGAAAAAGAGACAAGTGGACAGATATGAGATGTGTCTTGCTGACAGAAATGATGAAACTTGCCGAAGGACCAGATCTACCAGAACAGGCAAAAGACAATCAATAATGACTAGAAGTACCTTTTATTGAGAACCAGAAGATGGGAGTGAGTGGTGGGTGGCTGTGAAGCACAGGGTTTTTTGGAAGGGGAAATCGTAAGTTCAGTTGTTGAGTTTGAGTTGTCTGAGATGTCAAGGGGAGATATCAAGTAGCTTATTTTTGTTTGTCTGTTTTTACTTTGTAGCAATAGCAATTTAACTCCCTAAAGCTACAAACTTCTCAAAAGTGATCTTTCTTGATTTGGATTTAAAATTTTTCATTTGTATAACTGAAGGGCCCATTTAGATAGTTTTCCAAAAATAAAAGAATACTCTGACTCAAAGAGTATTCAAGTGTCACATTCTCCAGAAAACTGCTTGCAGTTTTGAAATGAATTTTTCCAGCTCCATTGCTATCCCCACAGAGGTTTCAATAATTTTGAAGTCAACTTTCAGGCAGCTCAGCCTCAGGTAAGAAACTCTCCCTCTAGTAGCCTCTTTAAGAACACCCTCAGAGCCTGCGTGCCTAAGAATGCAAGCTCAGCTGCGCGTGCAGAACTTTATGCTGAATTTTGCATATATATTTTCTTCTCAGGCATCTCTACTACACTGTAAACATACTAGGGATGGGAATTTTATACCCTTAGTAGTGGTATATATGCAGTGCTAGATATTTGTGAATTGGATTATTATAAAGGTATATCTTTTTTGATGTCATAAAACCTATAACTCATTAGTGAAGCACAAAAATTTAAATGTGACGGGGAACTGGGAAGTCCAAAAAGAAAGCCAACTTTGAGCCACTGGGTTTTCAGTTAGAGATCCAATGCTGTTTTACCTGAAGCCAAGTCATTGCTGAAAAAACGGAACCAAGCAACTAGTTGATTTCTCTATGCAACAGCAAACGACCAGTTTGACTGATTTCTTGCACTGAATTAACTGAATTTAAGAACTTGGTAGTTATTTAACTAAGGCTCATACAGTATCAGTATTAGGTGTACATTCAGTGTCTCCATAAATACTTTTACGAAAGCTCTAGATTTTACATTGGTGATTTAGAGGTTTTGATGCTTTCTTTTTGGCTTTTACTGAGAGGTTTTTTTTTTTTTTCCAAAGCAGAGAATTTTCACTTTCTAAATTAAAAAAAAATGGCATTTAAGGAGAAAGAAATATCACTGTTTTTTGTGATTTTTAAATCATTCAGTCAACAAATATTTGAGTCATTGGACTCTTCTGGGTCACCAACAAAGCAATGATCTGCTAGAATTTGCACTCTGGTGGGAAATTGTTGACAAATAAATTTCAAACAAATCATACGTTGGGTGATAATTTAAGTGCACTGAAGAAAAATAAAGTACGCCTGAGGAGATGGAGTGTAGAGGGGATGTGTGCATTTTTAGCTAGGAGTCAGGGCTGGCTTCTCTCAGATGACATTTGATCTGAGACCTGCATGAAGTGAGGGTGTGAGCTATTTGAGAATAAGAACATTCCAGGCAGAGAGAATAGCAAGTGCAAAGAAAGGCCTCATCCAAGACTGGCACACAATGATTTTTCAGTGTATTTAAATCCACGAGCTTCATTTATTTTCCCTTTTGTTACTTAAGGCAGATACTTGCATTTTGAATAAGCAGGACATCAAGAGAGTAATTACCATACAACCTTCTGAAATTCTTCTGTGTTTAGCACTTCACATTTAGTGATAGAGATAAAACTCTAGCAATTGGAAATCCTTGTCTGAATTGTGGGAACGTACACAAAGCACTTCATCTGTTTATCCCTTGGTTTTTCTCTTCAATTGTCAATGCCCCTCCTGCCACAGAGAACAGATTTAAAAATTGCAGAAAATGGAATATACAAGAATTAGGATGAACATGGAGGCAGAATAACATGTGAAGACAAAATTTAGTAAGCCAGTTGAGTCTAAACAATACTTAAATGATACTTAAAAGACTTAAAGGGCTCTGAGTAAACATGTTAAGATCCCTTAAGCACTTGAGAAGCATTTGTTTATTTCACGTTTATGAGAGCTGGTTTTGACCCATTTCTTTCATTCGGTAAAGGCTATCTCCTCAACAATGCTTGATTACACTCATTCTTGTAATCCGGGGGATTGTAAAGAAATTAGGTCAATTTTACTTTTTAAATACTTTCTAATTTAGATGTCTCACTTATTTAATTTGGCCTTTTCCAGGCAATAAGGTTTAATGTGATTTTGCGATGTTGATTTTAACAATTAAATTTTCAGGGACCATAATATTTATAACTTATGTAAATAAAATTTTCTATTATTTCATCATGCAGAATTTGCTGGCTAATTTTTTTTCAGATCAGGAGGATATAATTAAGATGGTCTGACTTAAAATACATAGAAGGACCTGAAGCGCCCCAAAAAGACTGGATAAGCATCTTTCAGTGCAACTGAAGCAATGGGACAAGGAGAGATAAAACTTCTGGCTACAGGAGAATAAACTACAGACTGAGGCCACCAATTGTGCCTCTGTTATTTGAAATTCAATATAAAAGCAGAAGGACACTGTGATTTATTATTTAGCTGCTTTCAAATGGTCCACTCCATTTGACACACTTCAGGATGAGTATGAGAGACTTTATTTATTTATTTATTTATTTATTTATTTATTTATTTATTTCTATGTACCAGGGACTGCACTAAGTACTAATATATGTATAGCGTACAGTAGTAAGAGATAGACAAAATGTTAGTCATTATGGAACTTACGTTCTAGTGGGAGGGTCAGACAATAAACAAATAGATAATGATTACAGAAGAAAGAATACTTGTTGGGATTCCTCCCTCCCTCTTTTACTTCCTTCATGTATTTATTTTCCTCAGCTCCTTCCTCCCTCCCTCCCTCTCTTTTTTCCTCCTTTCCTCCCTTCCTCCCTCCCTTCCTTCCTTCCACATTTTTAATTTGAACTGCTTTTTGAGTGCTGGTGAGAAGCCAGGAGGCTACAATTTGTTATCTGGCCCAGCTGTATATTCACTATGTGACCTCTGGCAACTCACTTTCCATCTTAGGGGTATTCCCTGTAAAACATAGGGAACAAATAAATTCAAAGCTGTGAACTTGCTTAAAAGCACAGTAATCCCTTCTATTTGCCAAACAGCGTTGTGATATTAAAATGCCTTTATATTTCTTACCAATTAAAAGTACTTATTTTTTATGTAGGCACAATTCAGTTTATTTATTTATTTATTTGTGAGACAAAGTCTCGCTCTGTCGTCCAGGCTGGAGTGCAGTGGCGCGATCTTGGCTCACTGTAACTTTTGCCACCTGAGTTCAAACAATTCTCCTTCCTCGGTCTCCCAAGTAGCTGGGATTACAGGCACGTGCCACTACACCCGGCTAATTTTTTGTATCTTTAGTAGAGACAAGGTTTCACCATGTTAGCCAGACTGGTCTCCAACTCCTGACCTCAAGTGATCTGCCCGCCTCAGCCTCCCAAAGTGCTGGGATTACAGGCATGAGCCACAGCACCTGGCCTCAGTCAATCTCTTTAAACACATAAACGTGACTGCAATCACTGTTCTTTCCTCCACATGGCCTGGTTTGCCGGATGATGCGGAATGAGATGCTTTCTTTATGCTGATAGTTCCAAAGGGCCCTTAATTACATTAGCAATTAGTAAGAAGAATTGGATCATTTTAGAGACTGTTGAGAATGACCTAACAAGAGAGAATACAAATGTAAAAGACACAAAATTTCAGGCCCGTAAGACGAGGTTGGAAACTTTAGAAAGACAGAGTCTATAGAAAATAAAAGCTGTTGGAGAATCTGTCTCCAATCTGTTTCCAAAATAGCTAGAGAAGTGATTCCTTAGAAAAGTCATCTATTAAGCAGATTTTCAAAGCTGACAAATTTGATTTATTTTGTATACATACCAAAGTTTCTTCTGGTATTTGTATTCACTGAATGTGTGTGTGTGCGTGCGCGCGCGCGTGTGTGTGTATGTGTGTGTGTGAGTGTATGCGTGTGTGTGTATGCGTGTGTATGCGTGTGTGTGTGTGTAGACACAGAGTCATTTTTGTTGTTTTCCCTCATCCTCTATTTTAAAAAGTTCGATCATGAATATTTAGGTTTCACCGACATGTTAGTTACAGACATGTAAACGTAATTCCACAATTGGGCAGAGAGTACTTCCAAAATTTGCCTGAGGAGAAGGTGAAATGGAATGTTAGGGCTGTCCCCTGGGGTTCCACTGCCTGGCAGGTGTGGCCGGCAGGTGAGGGAGCCACAGCCATGTGTTTGCCTGGAGCAGCTCCTGGCATCTACCGCCCCATGCTCTGGCTGTCTGGAGCCCTTGCCCCACTGGCCAAGCAATGCTCCATGACAGAATAGAGGCCCAGCCAGGCCTTTTTATTTCAGGCTCTGCAGTTGAAGGAATCATAAATTGGGGAGAAATGAGGGAAGCAGGGCCCAGCAAGGCAAGTAACAGTGTGCTAGGGGCAGAAAGGACTTCAGTGGCCCAGAGAGGGGAGACTTGCCCTAGGCCACTAAATGAGACCCCAGATGGGCCTTAGGGTGCTTGCCTCAAAATTCTCCTCACCAGGCCTTCTGCCTCTCAGGACAGGGCAGAGTTTTTCTCAGGCCTCCCTGATGCTGTGCCAAGGAGCCCTGAGCCTGTCATGGCACATCAGTATTCAATACCACCCACTCGGAGAGGCCAACCCTGGCCACCCAGAGGAATGACTCAAGGCAATCATCCTGTCCTAGCTCTCAGCATGGTACTCATTGTCATCTGATATTTTCTTACATATTTATTTGCTTATTCATTTGTCTTCTTTATGGGAATATAAACTCCGTGGTATCAGGAACCTTATCTGTCTTTTTCATGGCAGCAGTCCCAGTTCCTAGAAGAATGCCTGCTGGTTCACAGTAGGTGCTCAATAAATAATTGTTAATACATAAATGAATGTCCAGCTCATCATTATAATTTCAGAACTGCTTTATCTTAGTTTCTCATTGGTCCTTAATCACCAATGCTTTGGAACATTACAGCTCTTATTTTTTCCTGGTATACGTGTATTAATCTGTAAACATACACATGAGACTTTTTTAAGGAACCTTGCTATATTTTTGTATGTGAGGAGCCCCTTCTTTCCCAAGACTTGGTTGTTTACAGTCAACCCTACTGTCAACCCTAAATAAGCAGAATGAACAGATCTTAAAAAGGTATTTAGAAAGACAGCTCTGATGGTGATGTGGCAGATTAGAGCTGAGACTAGTTAGGAGAAAGCCGTTGTGAAGAGCACGTAAGGGCTTAATAAGGATAGTGGGAGGATGACGAGGAAATGAAATGAAATCAGAAGACCCTTCAGAGAACAACAGTCTTGGCGGCAAATTTCATATAGGAGGTGAGAGAGTGAGCAGTCGGAACAAATGCTGAGTGTTCTAACTTTCCCGTGGAGGTGAGTGGTGATGCCATTAACTGATATATATGTAAACCAAACAGGTTGAGTTGTTTTGAGAAGAAAGAGGGTGAAATGACATGGTTGGACCTCAGATATTTTGATTTTGAGGTGTTTGTGGGACATGCAGATGGAAGTTTCCAATAAATACTTGGACATTAAGTTTTGGAGCTTAGAAGAAAGGTAGGACTGAATATGGACAGTTCAGAGTTGTCTGAATATAGGCATATGTGAGAGATTAAGCCCTGGAAGTAAATAAGAAAGTCCAGCAGACTGCAAACAAATAAAAGGGAAAACTAAAAAATGTAGCATTTGTAGAGGCAATAGGTACAGTGGTAAAAAGCTGAGAGACTTTGGACAAATTACTTAAGTTTCCTGTGCCCTTGGTCTCTTCATCTGTGAGATGGGTTATTTAATAATACCTACCTGAGTTGTTGAGAAATGTATTACACACAAAGTGCCTATTTAGTACAGTGCCTGGCACATAATCCAGATTATAGCATTATTGCCCAGGAGTAAGGATATTTAAGGTAATACAGGAAAAGAAGCCAAGTAAGAGTGCTGGGAAAGAGTGATCTGAGTCAGAAGAGAATGAGACAGAGCAGTGTCACAGAAAATAGAGGGAAGAGTTTGAACAAGTGGGTGGTCAACAGTGTCAAATGGCCCAGTGTGCTCCTTTAGAATGAGAAGTCAGTAGGGGTCCTTTGCTGTGATGATTAGGGAGTCATTTGTGTCCTTAGAAAGAGGAAGGTCAGGAGAGCTTCATGGATGGGTTGAAGAGAAAATGAAAATGACCTCTGTTCAGAGATGGTGAATTGAACACTTTCACTTCCCTCCACTCTTAAAACTTCACTGATGTAATAGTAAAGGGATTTTTTTTCATAAACAAATAAAAGGAAAAGACAGATGACAACAACCAATTTTGGAAACTGAAAAGAAGATAGATGAGTGTTAATTTACCGAGCGCAACTAAGAAAACAGAAAACTAGAGCTGTAATGAAGGAAACACAGAAGGAAGCTGAGTTGCTCAATAGAACCCAAGGAAGGCCCCCAAATTAGGGGTTGTAGGTACTTCTGAAAGTCGGGTTGAAAATTAAGATGAAAACTGAAAGTCTGCTTAAAAAGTTGTTAGACTATCCTCTTTCCTTCATCCTGTCCCACCAAGATCCAGCCCCAACCCAGCAGAGCCAGGACTGTTTTTTCCATATTGGGGCAGAAGACGGGGTAGAGAGAGTGAACAGAATGACTTTGTGGAAGGCCACAGTAGAAACGGGAGGGTTAAGCTGAAATCTATATGCTGAGTGATGAGGTAGCCCAGCTCCATTCACCCACTCTTCCAGAATGCTGAAATCAGGTTTACATCTTCTGGAAAGAAGAGTGAAAGGTTTTTCTTTAAATAAATGAATATCCCAGAAGAAAAGACCTAAAAGATAGTGACAGTCAGGAGTCTCCCAGTGAAATGGCTCAGCCGGATAATCTTGCAGCAATGTCTACCTGTTAACAACATATAGTGCTCCCATAGTGTGTGTGTGTGTGTGTGTGTGTGTGTGTCTAAAATATTAACAAATGTCATCCAAGGATCATCAGTGATGTTAGCTAAGCTGCTAACATGAAAGTTAGAGACTTAAAAAAAAAAAAAAAAAAAAAAAGCAACAGGATGAAGACAACGTAAAACAAACAAAAAAAAGGAGAAAATAACATGTAACACTCAGAAGACAGAAATGAGTTCTTAAATATTTGATAGTAGAAATTAAAATCTCAGTTAACTTATTCTGTATTGCTGCATCTTAGCACAGAGTAGGGTCTTAGTAAATATTTGTTGAGTGAGACATAAAGGCTTGCAAAGTGCAGTCAAGAAAATACCACACGAAGTTAGAAAAGTGACCTATGTGATTGATTCAGGAGTTTTATCATCAAAATAATATTTTTTTTTAGTGAAAGAATAAAGAAAATAGAGAAAGTGAAATTAACAAAAAATAATTTGAAGATTTAATTAATTTAAATAACTCATCTTAACTGAAGGATGTTTATAAGTTGAATTTTTCAATGGGTGCCTAAGAAAATATATGGAAAAAGAGTCAAAGAGCCATGGTTGGGCAAATCACTGTGAACTTTCAGAAAACTCAAGACAAAGAGAGAATCTAAGAAGCATAGATGGAGGTGGGAAGTGGAGTGATAAATTGTCCTATTTACTGTGGCTGTGTAACAACAAATTGCTCTAAAATTTAGTGGCTTAAAACTATAACATACTTACTATGTCTCATGATTCCTGACAGACAAGAATCCAGAGGGACTCAGCTGGGTTGTTCTGGCTTAGTGTCTCAAGAGGTTTTAGTCTGTGGCTTGGGCTTGGACATTTCAAAGGCTTCCATTACATATCTGGGAAGACTTGACCAGTCGGGACTGAGATAGCTGAGGTACCTTCTCATTTCTCTCTCTCTCTCTCTCTCTCTCTCTCTCTCTCTCTCTCTCTCTCTCTCTCTCTCTGGGTCCCTCCTCCTCCTTCTCCTCCTCTCATGTGGTATCTATATCATTGTAATGGTTTGAACGTATGTGTTCATTTAAAGTTCATATGTTATATAATGTAATTTAAACCCCAAGCTGATGGTGTTAAGAGGTGAGGTCTTTGGGAGGTGATTGAGGATGGAGTCCTCAAGAAAGTATTAACGTCCTTATAAAAGAGGCCCCAGAGAACTGCCTGACCTTTCCATCTCTTCTGCCATGTGAGGACACAGTGTTCTCCCCTTCCACTATGTGAAGACATAGCAACAAGATACCATCTTGTAAATACACTTAGATTGAGATACCCATCTCGGAAGCAGAGAGCAGCTTCACCAGACACTGAATCTGCCAACACCTTGATATTGGATTTCTCAGTCTCCAGAACTGTAAGCAATATATTTCTGTTGTTTATAAATAACCAGTCTGAAATATTTTATTGTAGCAGCAGGAATGGGCTAAGACAATCATGATGTGAGCTCACAAGTTGCTCACACTTGCATAGGCGAGAGAGAGAGAGAGAGAGAGAGAGAGAGAGAGAGAGAGAGAGACCACATTAGCCATTATTATTATTATCTAGCCTTGGAAGTCAGGTAGCATCATTAATATCTCATTCTGGTTACAAAGGTCCACCAGGTTCAAGTAGAGGCAGCATAGATTCCAGCTCTGATGGAGAAGTATAAATGTTATATTATAGAGAAGAGCATGTAGAAAGGGAAAAAGGAATTAAAACAGCTAACACAGAAAGAGTAGGGAATCAGAGCAGCATCAAAGTTCTTAATAGCAACACTGGATACCAGAAGACAATGGAAAAATGCCTTTTAAATCCTCAAGGGAAATAACTTCTAACCTAAAATTCTGTATTCAGTCAAATTATGAGTAAAGAATGAAGACAGAACAAATACATTTTTATACATTCAACTTCTCAGGGAATTTATTTTCCATATTATATTAACCAGGAAATTTCTGGAAGCTGAGCTCTGTCAATAGAAAGACTTAAACAAAGAACGAAGGAGATCCAGGAAATGAAACTCCAACCAGGAGACCGGTGAAACCAACAACCCCGGGATGAAAATTATGCAGCAGCTGGGACTGGAGAGGAAGACAGATAACTCAGGAGTGATGTGTCCTTGAGTTTGATATATTTTCTCATGTATTTTAATGCTCCGAGAATGTGTGGATAAATTGTAATAAGTACATAGAAAACTGAGCAAAGCAAAAAATACCAAAAGTATACATGAATATACGTAATATATGTAATATACATGTATATACATGTATAATATATGTAATATATATTATATATACATAAATATATCATAGTATGTGCATGGCCAAACTGTAAGCAAAATCCGCATAGTCATAAGAATATATAAGTGTGGGAAATTATGTATGTTGGGGGGAAGGGGCAGAAGTGTGGGTTTTTTTGTTTTTTGTTTGGTTGGTTTTTTTCTTTATCTCCTATAGGAAGGAAGCAGTGTGTTTCAGAGAGCTGAATCCTAATATTCAAAGGACAAAGTCAACACATAATATCTAAAGTCGAAAAAATAAAAAAAGTGTTGGCTGGGCGCGGGGGCTCACGCCTGTAATCCCTGCACTTTGGGAGGCCGAGGTGGGGGGATCACAAAGTCAGGAGATCGAGATCATCCTGGCTAACACGGTAAAATCCCATCTCTACTAAAAAGACAAAAAATTAGCTGGGTGTGGTGGCCGGCGCCTGTAGTCCCAGCTACTAGGGAGGCTGAGGCAGGAGAATGGCGTGAACCCGGGAGGCGGAGCTTGCAATGAGCCGAGATCGTGCCACTGCACTCCAGCCTGGGCGACAGAGGGAGATTCCGTCTCAAAAAAAAAAAAGAAAGAAAGAAAGAAAGAAAAAGACTACAAAATTAGGTATGAAATGAATACAATTAGAATAAGAAAAGACATCACAACAAATTACTAATTTAAAAAAGTGGCCGGGTGTGGTGGCTTACGCCTGTAATCCCAACACTTTGGGAGGCCAAGGAGGGTGAATCACGAGGTCAGGAGTTCAAGACCAGCCTGGCCAATATGGTGAAACCCCGTCTCTACTAAAACTACAAAGATTAGCTGGGCATGGTGGTGTGCGCCTGTAGTCTCAGCTACTCGGGAGGCTGAGGCAGAAGAATTGCTTGAACCAGGGGAGGCGGAGGTTGCAGTGAGCTGAGATCGTGACACTGCACTCCAGCCTGGGTGACAAGGTGAGACTCCAGCTCAAAAACAAAACAAAAAAAAGTGAACAAACATCATGAATCGTACAAGTAACAATATTTTCATTAACCAACTGCTTTAAACATTTTATGACTATTTTTTCTTACATCCTTGGCTACATATCCTTCAGTCTCCTCTTCAGAAAATAAAATGTTAAAATATAATTTTCTTTAGAGAGAATGGAAAGGTAATTTAGTCTTCCTTCTGTCAGGTTTGATTAATTTTTTTTAATTGATGGCTTAGAAAATTTCTTTCAGCTTCAAAATTAATTATTGATAGCATTATGGTAAGTTTTTAGGACTGTTGCTAAATTTCGGAAAATTCCTATGACTTGATTTTCATGGATAAATAGTGACATTTCAAAGCATTTCAAGTTTTCTTGTGCTGTAATCATAAATACACTTAGATTGAAGTAATTATTAACCTATCTGTTATTGATGTCTTTATGTCATACTGACATATTCTGAACTTTACAGTGTCTTTGCTCATGTCAGGGTTTTTTGTGTGTCAAATCAGCAGGAAATTTACCTTTTTCTAGTTCTTATGATTAATTGTTCTTCATTATATAGGTTATCAACAATCAAATAACATATATTCACTGTTTCTGTTCAAAACATGCATCTTCCTTTTAATAATGTATCATGCTCTGGATATAATCTAAAGTCAGAATGATTTTTATTTATTCAATTGCTCATTTTAATTGTTTTTGTTTCATATTTTATGCATTTTTAATATGAATTTTCTCTCAACCTTTTAATTTATAGATAACAAAATATTCTTTATATAAGGCTAGTCTGTAATTTCTCACATATTTCATTGAAATAATCCTACATTTATAATCAATAGCATACAAATATGTGAAAATTTTGATTACTCTTTTTTATGTGATTTCCATTAAAAATGGGAAAAAAAAGGCCAAGTGGAATTACTCACACCTGTAATTCCAACACTTTGGGAGACCGAGGTGGGCAAATCACTTGAGGTCAGGAGTTCGAGACCAGCCTGACCAACATAGTAAAACCTTGTCTGTACTAAAAATACAGAAATTAGCCAGCTGGTGGCGAGCGCCTGTAATCCCAGCACTTTGGGAGGCCGGGGTGGGTGAACCACTTCAGGTCAGGATTTTGAGACCAGCCTGGGCAACATGCAGAAACCCCATCTCTACTAAAAATATAAAAATTAACTGGGTGCAATAGTGTGCACCTGTAGTCCCAGCTACTTGGGAGGCAGAGGCAGGAGAATCGCTTGAACCCAGGAGGTGGAGGTTGCAGTGAGCCAAGATCATGCCACTGCACTCCAGCCTGGGCAACAGAGTGAGATTCTGTCTCAAAAAAAGGCAAAACAAGTGTGATGTGCCTATATATACTGAGTTACTAAATATATTCTGCGAAGAATAGAACTTTTGTTTTAATTAGGTGTCAACAAGAATCAAATCCTCAAATTACAATTTGCATATGGTATTTTGGATGAATTTCCCCCAGATTAGCTCCTGGCTCAGTCATGTGACACTAGCCTTGCACTTTTGTATCATGACAGCCATAGAGGGTAGTTGAAGTAGTCTTATAAGCCAAAAATACCTTCAACAACTCCAAAATCACTCCTACACGAGGGAGAATGGGATAGAGGGAACATCCTAATGGAAGAAGACAGTGATCTGTGTCAGTCATAGCCAATTTTGGTTAAAATACCATGCTTTTAATATTTTACAAAAACATATAACCTTGGGGACATATTGCTGGGTTCCTTCCAGGACTTGGAGGTGAAGGACTCAAGTTTAAGTTACATTGGTTTCAAAGTTAATTTGCCTCTAACAATAGCAGTAAAGTTTAGAAAACAAACTGTGTGTAAGTGGCTTGACAAACCAGAGAAAGCTGAGACCTAAGCCCATAGCAGGAGGATCGTAGAAGCAAACCAAATTCCCACTACAGATCCTCAAATAAGAGGACTTAGAAGCTCCAGGTATTTATGAAAATGGCAGTAAATGCTGATCTGACAATAAGAAGCCTGATTATAGGGTATCCACTATAGTAGTGAGAAAATATTTCACACTCACCCAACCACTGCTCTCTAGCCCTATTGTACTCATTGCCTTCATTATTTTACTTTCTGTTTATTTTCCTGTTTGATTTTTTTTTCTTCATGTCAGATGAGTAATGCGCTGACTTCGTAACAAGGTTCAAGGATGGCACATCGCACGCATGTGCATAAATACCCAATGATCACGCTCATAAACTACAAAAGGATTCCTTTTTGATTTTTAAATAAAATTGTTTTAATTAAAATAAGCTACCAAATATCCAGCCCTTCATCTCCAACCTGTACAATAGGATAAGTGTCAGTACCCTCATTCCAGCAGAAGACTGGGGTTTCTTCCTGAATAGGTTAAATCAGAAGGTCATTGGAGTCAGAGACACCTGATGGAACTGATTGTGTAAAGGGGGTTCCCATCATGGTGATTCAGTTCAAATCTAAATATCAAATGGTGTGATGTTTCCTGCTTCTCTCTCCCACTTTTCTTTCTTGGTTCACTCTGGAAAATGCTACAAGGCAGACAAGAGATTTTAGGATTCCTGGCTGGTGAAACTGACGTACCCAAAACTTGAGAACTCCAGATATTGACATTTGGTATACTCAACAAAAGTATTTATTCTGATCATTTACCACCCCTCCATTGACAAGCCCCTTGTTGACTGTGAAGTCAACAAGACTTCACAGTGATTGGAAAAATTGGCGAACCAGGGAACCTCTGAGGACTAATGCTCTTCTTTTCAAGTTTTGTACTATTTGATCTTTTTAAAATGATGTGCACAAATCAGTTTTCTGATTTGCCTCTATTTTAGCCTCTGTTTGAAATATAAATCTGAGATACCAGAGATCATCTGACAACTGGCAAAGTCAATGGCACAAAGAACTGAGAGCAAAACAAATAGGAAAGTGTGGCAACAAAGAAAATAGGAGAAAATGTCAACAATAAAAACAACAACACTCTGATATCCTCAGAGATGAGTAAAGATGTGGTATCCCTAACATAAGAACAGGGTTCTGTAGCAATGTAACATTCAGAAAAGAAAAAGAGAGCCCTTGGAAATCAAAGTATGATAGTGAAAAGAGAGCTATTAACTGAAGGATTGAAAGCACAAAAAGGAAAATAAAATGGAAGGAAATTTAAAAATCAGCCTAGATAGATGGTCCGCAATCTGAATAGTGGGATTTGCAAAAAGGGAAAATAGAGAAACCAGAGAAGATGAAGTTATTAAAGAAATAATTTCAGATATTTTTCAGAACTGCAAAGGACTTAGAAAATCAAGGCATATCATCATGTCACTCTGGAATACTGAAGAGACAGAGAAGTTTCTAAAAACATCCAAAGACAAAAAATAGTAGGATGTGAAGTTTTGAAATCAAAATAGCTTCATACTCTTTATCAGTAGCCCTAGAAATTAAAAGACAAGAGAGTAATGCCTTCAAAATTCTCAGGGAAAATGACTTACAACTTTTAACTTGATACCCAGTCAAAATATTATTCAAGTAGGGAATAGAATATTTAAAATGGGCTGGGCACGGTGGCTTACGCCTGTAATCCCAACACTTTGGGAGGCCGAGACTGGTGGATCATGAGGTCAGGAGATCGAGACCATCCTAGCTAACATGGTGAAACCCTGTCTCCACTAAAAATACAAAAAAAAAAAAAAATTAGCTGGGTGAGGTGGTGGGCGCCTGTAGTCCCAGTTACTTGGGAGGCTGAGGCAGGAGAATGGCCTGAACCCGGGAGGCAGAGCTTGCAGTGAGCCCAGATTGCACCACTGCACTCCAGCCTGGGCGACAGAGTGAGATTCCATCTCAAAACAAAACAAAACAAAAAAGAATATTTAAAATGTCAGATGTGCAAGAATTCAGAAAGTTTATAACATAAGCATCCTTCTTCAAGTTAATTAATACTCCTTAAGCATGGCAGAAAATCTATAGATAATGTTATAAGGTTGATAATCAAGAAATAGAGGTATAAAACATGGGATTTCGAGATTTGCAAGTGGCCACCATAAGAAAATCAACAAAACTTCACAGTGGTGGGAAAAATTGGCGAACCAGGGAACCTCTGAGGACTAATGCTCTTCTTTTCAAGTTTTATACTATTTGATCTTTTTAAAATGATGTGCACATATTATTTTGACTTTAAAATTTTATCAGAAAATTAAAAAACAAAGTGAATAAAAAAATGAAAAGTGGGATGGTGAAAGCAATGATTGTACTTAAAGATAGTTATAGATGAAGGTGGTGTGGTCAAGTCAACTTCATACCTGGGATGCAAGGCTGGTTCAACATATGCAAATAGATAAACATAATCCATCACATAAACAGAACCAATGACAAAAACCACATGATTATCTCAACAGATGCAGAAAAGGCCTTCAACAAAATTCAACATCCCTTCATGCTAAAAACTCAATAAACTAGGTTTTGATGGAATGTATCTCAAAATAATAAGAGCTATTTATGACAAACCCACAGCCAATATCATACTAAATGAGCAAAAGCTGGAAGCATTCCCTTTGAAACCCAGCACAAAACAAGGATGCCCTCTCTCACCACTCCTATTCAACATAGTATTGGAAGTTCTGGCCAGGGCAATCAGGCAAGAGAAATAAATAAAGGGTATTCAGATAGGAAAAGAGGAAGTCAAATTGTCTATGTTTGCAGATAACATGATTGTATATTTAGAAAATCCCACCATCTCAGTCCAAAATCTCCTTAAGCTGATAAGCAACTTCAGCAGAGTCTCAGGATACAAAATCAAGGTGCAAAAGTCACAAACATTCCTATACACCAATAACAAACAGAGAGACAAATCATGAGTGAACTTCCATTCACAATTGCTGCAAAGAGAATAAAATACGTAGGAACACAACTTACAAGGGATGTGAAGGACCTCTTCAAGGAGAACTACAAACCACTGCTCAAGGAAATAAGAGAAGACACAAACAAATGGAACACCATTCCATGGTCATGGATAGAAAGAATCAATACCATGAAAATAGCCATACTGCCCAAAGTAATTTATAGATTCAGTGCTATCCCCATCAAGCTATCATTGACTTTCTTCACAGAATTAGGAAAAACTACTTCAAATTTCATATGGAATCAAAAAAGAACCCACATAGCCAAGACAATCCTAAGCAAAAAGAACAAAGCTGGAGGCATCATGTTACCTGACTTCAAACTATACTACAGGGCTACAGTAACTAAAACAGTATGGTACTGGTACCAAAACAGAGATATAGACCAATGGAACAGAACAGAGGCCTCAAAAATAACACCACACATCTACAGCGATCTGATCTCTGACAAACCTGATAAAAATAAGCAATGGAGAAAGGATTCCCTATTTAATACATGGTGCTGGGAAAACTGGCTAGCCATATGCAGAAAACTGAAACTGAACCCCTTCCTTACACATTATACAAAAATTAACTCAAGATGGATTAAAGACTTACATGTAAGACCTAAAACAAGAAAAATCCTAGAAGAAAACCTAGGCAATACCATTCAGGACATAGGCATGGGCAAGGACTTCATGTCTAAAACACCAAAAGCAATGGCAACAAAAGCCAAAATAGACAAATGGGATCTAATTAAACTAAAGAGCTTCTGCACAGCAAAAGAAACTATCATCACAGTAAACAGGCAACCTACAGAACAGGAGAAAAAATTTGCAATTTATCCTTCTGACAAAGGGCTAATATCCAAAATCTGTAAAGAACTTAAACCAATTTACAAGAAAAAAACAACCCTATCAAAAAGTGGGCAAAGGATATGAACAGATACTTTTCAAAAGATGACATTCATGCAGCCAACAAACATATGAAAAAAAATCTTATCATCACTGGTCATTAGAGAAATGCAAATTAAAACCACAATGAGATACCATCTCATGCCAGTTAGAATGGTGATCATTAAAAAGTCAGGAAACAACAGATGCTAGAGAGGCTGTGGAGAAATAGGAATGCTTTTACACTGTTGGTGAGAGTGTAAATTAGTTCAACCATTGTAGAAGACAGGGTGACGATTCTTCAAGGATCTAGAACTAGAAATACTATTTGACCTAGCAATTCCCTTACTGGGTATATACCCAAAGGATTATAAATCATTCCACTATAAAGACACATGCACACATATGTTTATTGTGGCACTAGTCACAATAGCAAAGACTTGGAACCAACCCAAATGTCCACCAATGAAGGACTGGATAAGGAAAATGTGGCACATATGCACCATGGAATACTATGCAGCCATAATAAAGGATGAGTTCATGTCCTTTGCAGGAATATGGATGAGGCTGGAAACCATCATTCTCAGCAAACTATCACAAGGACAGAAAACCAAACACTGCATATTCTCACTCATAAGTGGGTGTTGAACAATGAGAACACATGGACACAGGGAGGGGAACATCACACACCTGGGTCTATTGGGGGTTGGGGGGCTAGAGGAGAGGTAGCATTAGGATAAACACCTAATGCAGGTGACGGATTGACAGGTGCATCTAACCACCATGGCACGTATGTACTTATGTAACAAAACTGCACGTTCTGCACATGTACCCCAGAACTTAAAGTATAATAATAATAATAATAGTAATAAAAGATGGAGGTGGTGGGTGGGTGGGTGAAGCATTTTCTCTGTGGTGTCGAGAATTCTCACAGGTATGTAGCTTCTTAATCCCCACAATGACTGAAAGAGGCAAATATCATTGTTTAATTTTACAGATGAGGAAACAGAGTTTCAAGGAAGTTAAAGGAACTTGCCTAAGTCACATAGCTTAGAACTGGCAATATCAAGGCTGAACTTAAGTGTCTGTTCCAAGGTTCTGTCATGTTCCACTAATTTTGAATGTTGGCAAACAAGAGGAGAGAGAGATATTGGGACCTAGGATGAAGGGAAGAAAGAGTTTTTGGTAGAGAAAACACATGAACATTTATGTAAATTGAAAGTAAAGAGTCCGCAGAAGCTAAGAATTGAAAGTACAAGGGAGAATAAGAATAATTGAGCCAAGTCTCAGAAAGTTTGGAGGAAGCAGCATGATGACCTGGGCAAGAGTTTGCCTTGGAAAAGAGTAAAGTTGCTTTTACTTCTGAAACAGGTGGGAAGGAGGTAAGGGTGGGTAAAGTTGCTATTAAGCTGGAACTTGGAGAGGAGGGAAATTGAGATGGTCATAGTGTTTCCTCCTTGAAATAAGAGGCTATTCTCCTGTGAATAGACAAATAAGGGAAAGCCTGGATCTTTACCAGTGATTGGGTCAGGGGAGGGAAGAGGGGAGAAAAGGGAGCTGGAAAGTGACTGGAGCAATTAGCAAAGAGAGTAAGGCTCAGGTTTGTAATCCCAGCACTCTGAGAGCCCAAGGTGGGAGGACTGCTTGAGCACAGGAGTTCAAGATCAGCCTGGGCAACAAAGTGAGACTCCTGTCTATACAAAAAATAAAAATAATAATTATCAGGACATGGTGACTGGTGCCTATAGTCCCAGCTGCTTGGGAGGCTGAAGCAGGAGGATCGTTTGAGGGCAGGAGATCAAGGCTTCAGTGAGCTATGATTTTGCCACTGCGCTACAGCCTGGATGACAGAGCAGAGCCAGATCCTGTCTCAATTGAAAAAAAGAAAGAAAAAAGAAAGGAAAAGGAAAAGAGTAGAGTTGTAATATTTAGCAAATAAAAAATATAGCTCATGGCTGGGTGTGGCGGCTCATGCTTGTATGAAGTTGTAATCCCAGCACTTTAGGAGGCCAAGGCAGGTGGATCGCCTGAAGTCAGGAGTTCGAGACCAGCCTGGACAACATGGTGAAACCCATCTCTACTAAAAATACAAAATTAGCTGGATGTGGTGGTGCATGCCTGTAATCCCAGCTATTCAGGAGGCTGAGGTAGGAGAATTGCTTGAACCCAGGAAGTGGAGGTTGTGGTGAGCCAAGATCATGCCACTGCACTCCAGCCTGGGCAACAGAGTGAGATTCTGTCTCAAAAAAAAAAAAAAAAAAAAAATAGCTCACCCAGTTACATCTGAATGGCCACATTAATGACAAATTTTTGTTTAGTGTATGATCCAAAGATTATGTGGTATTTTATCTGGAAACTCTTAAAGAGAAACACTAAAGCATGTGTAAAGAATGACAAAGCCACTTTGAAATCAAAAATTGGAAATGGAGCAAACTTAAGGTAGGAATATTGGCCTTGACTTGTAGGCAGCAGCAGAGAAGGAGTTGTACTAGCAGTCAGGAGATAGCTTGAGAATGCAATTTTTAAGGCCTCCCTGGAGAGCAATGGGAAGAGACTTATATGGGAACTAGAGACTTGGAATTGGCCAGGACACCATTGCTGGAAACATTTGCCTACTATCTAATTTTACATAAGTGGATCATCTACAATTATATCTCATAGATGTGTACTAAAGATGAATATTATTAAATAGCAATCTGCAAAGTATTTAGACTCTGTAAAACACTTTATCAGTATTGAATGTTAAAAACCAGTGGTATTCACAAGAAAACAACTGATATCCCCATGGAAATTCTTGGACCTCTTTGAGGTTTATCATGGTGGTCTGGAGTAGTGGTTAAGAGTCTGCAGCCTGTCCCACATTAACCAGGCTGCTTAATATGTCTGGGAGTCCGTTTCCTTGTTTGTAAAATTAGAATAATTATAGTGCCTAACTTGTAGGATTAAATGAATTAATATGTGTAACACTGTGTGAAATACTAAAAGTACAATGTTACATGAGATATCATAGGCAGACAACAAGAGGTTTTAGAAAACATTTATTAATATGCATATGTATACACTTAGTATGCATATGTAGAAAACAAGTGATTTGAAAAGGACATTCATTAGCATACTTTTCTATGAATTTTGTAGACACATACAGTCAGAAATGCATGCAAATGTGAAACTTTAAATCTAGAAGTCTGTTTCCCTCTAGGAACATATATTTCAATTCCTTAACTGTTTATTGACTGATAGCGTTTGAGCCACAAGGCAAGGCATTTGCAGTATTTAGGTTTTGGAACCCAGCTCTGCCACTCACTAACTGGAAAATCTACAAGTCACCTTAGTTGTCTGAGTGACACTTCTCTCAACAATAAAATGGCCAGGAATGCTTGCTTACTTCACAGAGCAGTAAGGTTAAATTAACCTAGCACATGCTTGATACAGACTAGGTGTGAAATTTCACTTTGATTCCTTTGGCTTTAAAGAATGCATAAATTAGTGTGGGTGGGGGCAGGTGAAAGGGGAAATGCCAAGTCCCCCGTTTTGTTGTGCTGGGTAGACACAATGTATCTTTTCCCCTTTAAGAGAAATAAGTCTTCAAATCCAATTAGGATCTACTCTGGAGTCTTAGAGGACCGTTATCTTAGTTTCCACATTATATGCACTGTACTGTTATTGAAGTTGTGGGTATGTATTGGGTGCTTCGCCGTTGATGAGTGCTTTAAAACAGCTGTGAATTAACTGTCACTTCATTTTTTTTTTTTTTTTTGGCAAACTCACAAAATCCCAGAAGTCAGGGGTCTGTTGTTTATTCATTCTGCCTCCTTCTGAGTCATTCAGGTACAGGGTGTGTCTGCCAATTGAAACTGCACAGCGGAGGAAGTTTTTGAGTTCACATCTGCCGGGATGGGAAAGCAGTGCGACCAGGGACTGGGTGGAAACCTTTACAACAGTAGGGCAAGGGCAGAAGCGTCCTGAGCTTGTCACGCAGGCAGATCTGACCAAGGCCGCCTCTCAGCCTCACATTCTTAAGTAGCATTTAAGCAAAAGAAAAGGGTGGGCAGGTTGCTAGTAATGAGATTTGAGGCCTCTGAGTCGACTCTCAAGCAGAAAGTGAGAGAAGGGTGCCGGCCCCTGCTGGGCAGCTGCAGTTGCTCCGCAGCGCGGGGCCGAGAATCTTCCCCTTTGGAAATTCCGCAGCTGCCCAGGCGTTCTGAATCTCTCAGGACTCAGCAGCAGCCCACCTCCTCAACGACCTCTCCATTGGCCAGAATCTGGGACACACAGTCTGACTTTGCGCTCAGCTCAGGGAAACCCCTCGCTCAACACCAACACCGGCGCTGGTTCATTTCTCTGTGCACTCCGGGAAGTCCACTGCCTCTCAGACCGCAGTTTCGAGGAGCACCAGGATCTGGGGTGGCGCGGGGAGAACAGGAACCTCCCGGTCCGTTCTCCCTCCCCGGCTGCTTGTCTGCTCTGTACTTCTCGCAGCCCCTTCCCAGCGTCTCCTCCCCAGAGCGCCGCCGAGACCCGCCGGGCCGCGGCTCTGGTTTTCTGCTGCCCGCGCGAAAGTGGCTCGGGGAGCTCCCGGTCACAAGCTCAGCACACCGATCCTCCTAGGGCTGCGGGGGGTGTGGGACCAGGGCGGTGCGCTACGAGGTTCCGGGCCGTCCTCTGCCCCTTCAGACTTTTCGAGAGAAAAGTTTCCCAAGTCTCTCCACCTCCTTTTTTTTCAGGGGCTCGGGAGAATCCTCTCCACCACCAGGGATCAGCGTGTATCGGGGCGAGGGCAGTGATTTATACATTAGAATCCAGGGGTTACCGGGCTCCGCCCCTTTTCTCTCTCTCTCTCTCTTTTTTTTTTCTTTCATTTGTTGTTTGGGGAGGAGGAGTTCTTTTTTTTTTTTTTTTTTTTTTTTTTTTTGCTTCTGCCCCAGATCTTTCCTGGACAGTGCTTCTCAGCAGTTCAGATCCGGGGGCCCCTAGCTGGCAGAGGGCGTGGGGGGTTAAGGCATTAACCCCTCCCAGCGTCTTCCTGAAGAAACCACCGAGCCTCGGCGCGGCGCTGGGTGACTTCGCGTAGCAGGCAGGGAACTGGCCGCGGCGAGCGGGACTGGCCATTGGAGTGCTCCGCTGCGGAGGGAGGGGACCCCGACTCGAGTAAGTTTGCGAGAGCACTACGCAGTCAGTCGGGGGCAGCAGCAAGATGCGGAGCGAGCCGTACAGATCCCGGGCTCTCCGAACGCAACTTCGCCCTGCTTGAGCGAGGTAGGGGGCGGCGAGTGGCGGGGGACGCGGGCGCGGGGAGCCCGGCTGCGGTAGGGCTTAGGTGTCAGAAACGAATTTTTAAACCGAACGATACAAACAAAAACTTTGAAAACATGCATCTCTGGGCGCTGAAAATTTGCATCTGTGGGCTACTAAGGAGCCCAACTCGATCGGATTTTTCTTGGGCACTTGTGATTTACGGAGTTTGGAAAAAAAGGTTAATTCCCAACTGTGGAACCTACGGGGGTAGGGGCAGTGAAAGCTGCGGTTGGTCGGAGGAGTAGTAGGGAAGGTGCTAAATTTTGGAAATCCTATAGACAAAGAATATGGTGGGTGGTGTGGGGCGTAAGTAATGGCTTAAACTAGTACTGCCCAGGAGCAGGGTATAAAATTAGTTGGGGGAAATGTGGAGCTTCTTGGCTTGAGCAGCCTCTGCTGTTCGCGGAGTTGCTGGGATTGCTCTCATCTCTGTTACCTCATTTTATTGCACTGCTGAATTACCTTGAAATATTTAAGCAACTTAGAAGTAGACTTCTGCTGACCCGTGCGGTCTTAGAAAGTTAGTTTCTTTGTAACTTTCTCGTCCTAGGAGAGAAGTCAACGTGTTGGGGGACGGCAGTAAATAAAACTGCCCACGCAAATTTAGCAATGCACCAGGGAGCAGTTTAATGTGAGTTTCTGAAGAGTAGTTTTGCACTCGAAATTAAAAGTGTGGTAGCATGTATTATTGCTGTCATGAGTAGTTTGATTTCTCTCTTGTATGTTTTGCCTCAACTAAACAAAGCAAAAAATATTTATGCGATCAACTAGTGTACGAAACTTCTGGGATTTGCTGCAATCTGTTATGAATGGTTTTAACTGAATACCTTTAAATTTACTTGCCCTGGCTTGGGGGCGGTTGGGCGGGGGAGGCGGGGAGAAGAAGAAGAAGAAAGAAAAGGCAGTCGCTTCACGGAGGCGCTAAGCTTTCCTGTTTACTGCAAGGCGGGGCGGGCCTGGCTGCCCACACCTCACTGCGCCCTCCGACCCTAGGCACACCTGCTCCTAGAGAGTTATTAATAGAGCCCCCAAATGACTTACGCTTTCAAGTGATTTTCCCGCAAATCTGATTTCTTGCATGGCAATTAGGAGGTGGTGCTCGTCTCTTTGAACGGGGGAGCTAGGGGTGGGCATGGGGAACAGAGGTGTGTGTCTCTACCCTCAGACTGGCAGTCTAGTCTTTTCCGAGGAGAGACGTGGGCTGGTGTTGAGCGTGCAGCTGAGCTGGTGACTGCTTTAGACAATTTCATGGCTGGAAATACGGGGGTGGGAGGGTGGGGGGTGGCGAGAGGGCAGGAGTGGGGTTAAAATGGGGTGTGCTCTCTAGGTTTCCCATTCCCCCCACTCCTTGTTTTCCATCTTCTTTTTTGTTTGTTTGTTTTTGTTTTGGTCAACCCAGAGCCAACATCATAATTCCCACTTCTCTTTGAGTGAATGTGGCCATAGAGTTTCTCCCTCTTTTTCTTCCCCCTCTTCCTTTTTTGAAAAAAAAAAAAAAGGAAGAAAAAAAGATTTTTTTTTTTTTTTTTTTAAATCTCTCTGGGCCCTGAAAATTTGCATCTCTGGGCTACTAAGGAGCCCAACTCAATCGGATTGTTCTTGGGCACTTGTGATTTATGGAGTTTGGAAAAAAGGTGAATTCCCAACTGTGGAACCTACAGGAGTAGGAGCAGTGATTTTTTTTTAAAAAAATCTCTCTCCCTGAGCTCTTCCCAAGTTTCTTTAAAACAAATCAACAGTAACACAATTGGAGCAGTGCCTTAGCTAGAATGAATTATGCCAGTATGCTGTGGCTCTTTCCCTGACTCTCTCCTCTGACTTGTTTAAGGCTGCGGTTTCTGAGGCCCTCTCCAGCCAAGGAAAAGCTACACAAAAAGCCTGGATCACTCATCGAACCATCCCTGCAGCCAGTGAAGGCTCTCTCGCCCTGCCCTCTAGCGTTCGTCTGGAGTAACGCCACCCCGACTTCCTGGGGACACAGGGTTGGCACCATGGGGTCCACCAGCGTCCCGCTGGTCAAGGCCCTCCGCAGCTCGGTCTCTGACTACGTCAACTATGATATCATCGTCCGGCATTACAACTACACGGGAAAGCTGAATACCAGCGCGGACAGGGAGAACAGCATTAAACTGACCTCGGTGGTGTTCATTCTTATCTGCTGCTTTATCATCCTCGAGAACATCTTTGTCTTGCTGACCATTTGGAAAACCAAGAAATTCCACCGACCCATGTACTATTTTATTGGCAATCTGGCCCTCTCAGACCTGTTGGCAGGAGTGGCCTACACAGCTAACCTGCTCTTGTCTGGGGCCACCACCTACAAGCTCACTCCCGCCCAGTGGTTTCTGCGGGAAGGGAGTATGTTTGTGGCCCTGTCAGCCTCCGTGTTCAGTCTCCTCGCCATCGCCATTGAGCGCTATATCACGATGCTGAAAATGAAACTCCACAACGGGAGCAATAACTTCCGCCTCTTCCTGCTGATCAGCGCCTGCTGGGTCATCTCCCTCATCCTGGGTGGCCTGCCCATCATGGGCTGGAACTGCATCAGCGCGCTGCCCAGCTGCTCCACTGTGCTGCCGCTCTACCACAAGCACTATATCCTCTTCTGCACCACGGTCTTCACTCTGCTCCTGCTCTCCATCGTCATTCTGTACTGCAGGATCTACTCCTTGGTCAGGACTCGGAGCCGCCGCCTGACGTTCCGCAAGAACATTTCCAAGGCCAGCCGCAGCTCTGAGAAGTCGCTGGCGCTGCTCAAGACCGTAATTATCGTCCTGAGCGTCTTCATCGCCTGCTGGGCACCGCTCTTCATCCTGCTCCTGCTGGATGTGGGCTGCAAGGTGAAGACCTGCGACATCCTCTTCAGAGCGGAGTACTTCCTAGTGTTAGCTGTGCTCAACTCCGGCACCAACCCCATCATTTACACTCTGACCAACAAGGAGATGCGCCGGGCCTTCATCCGGATCATGTCCTGCTGCAAGTGCCCGAGCGGAGACTCTGCTGGCAAATTCAAACGACCCATCATCGCCGGCATGGAATTCAGCCGCAGCAAATCGGACAATTCCTCCCACCCCCAGAAGGACGATGGGGACAACCCAGAGACCATTATGTCTTCTGGAAACGTCAACTCTTCTTCCTAGAACTGGAAGCTGTCCACCCACCGGAAGAGCTCTTTACTTGGTCGCTCGCCACCCCAGTGTTTGGAAAACAATCTCTGGGCTTCGACTGCTGCCAGGGAGGAGCTGCTGCAAGCCAGAGGGAGGAAGGGGGAGAATATGAACAGCCTGGTGGTGTCGGGTGTTGGTGGGTAGAGTTAGTTCCTGTGAACAATGCACTGGGAAGGGTGGAGATCAGGTCCCGGCCTGGAATATATTTCCTCCCCCCCTGGAGCTTTGATTTTGCACTGAGCCAAAGGTCTAGCATTGTCAAGCTCCTAAAGGGTTCATTTGGCCCCTCCTCAAAGACTAATGTCCCCATGTGAAAGCGTCTCTTTGTCTGGAGCTTTGAGGAGATGCTTTCTTTCACTTTAGTTTCAAACCCAAGTGAGTGTGTGCACTTCTGCTTCTTTAGGGATGCCCTGTACATCCCACATCCCACCCTCCCTTCCCTTCATACCGCTCCTCAAAGTTCTTTTACTTTATACTTTAACTACCTGAGAGTTATCAGAGCTGGGGTTGTGGAGTGATCGATCATCTATAGCAAATAGGCTATGTTGAGTAGGTAGGCTGTGGGAAGATGAAGATGGTTTGGAGGTGTAAAACAATGTCCTTCGCTGAGGCCAAAGTTTCCATGTAAGCGGGATCCGTTTTTTGGAATTTGGTTGAAGTCACTTTGATTTCTTTAAAAAACACCTTTTCAATGAAATGTGTTACCATTTCATATCCATTGAAGCTGAAATCTGCATAAAGAAGCCCACTAAATGATACTAGCCAGGATCCTTAGTGTCCTAGGAGAAACAGACAAGCAAAACAAAGTGAAAACTGAATGGATTAACTTTTGCAAACCAAGGGAGATTTCTTAGCAAATGAGTCTAACAAACGTGACATCTGTCTTTGGCACTTTTGTTGATGTTTATTTCAGAATGTTGTGTGATTCATTTCAAGCAACAGCATGGTTATATTTTGTTGTGTTAAAAGTACTTTTCATGATTTTTGAATGTATTTGTTTCAGCAGAGGTCATTATATTGGATTTTTCTAACCTGTGTTAACACCATTGAATGTGTATTTCTTAAGAAAATACCACCCTATTGTGCCCTTAAAAGCATTACTTTAACTGGTAGGGAACACCAGAAACTTTTCAGTCCAGCTGTTCATTAGATAGTAATTCAAGATATGTATAAATATTACAAAGGATAAAAATATATTACTGTCTCTTTAGTATGGTTTTCAGTGCAATTAAACCAAGAGATGTCTTGTTTTTTTTTTTTAAAAAAAATAGTATTTAATAGGTTTCTGACTTTTGTGGATCATTTTGCACATAGCTTTATCAACTTTTAAACATTAATAAACTGATTTTTTTAAAGATCCTTTTGTGAAGAGCATTCTTAAAAGTAATTATTGAATCGTTCTATTGGATTATGTAGTTCTTTGGAATAAAAATTAAGGACAAATTTGTTATTCTTTAAAGGATTTTTACCTTAACTAGGGTGTGAAAAAAGATGTGGTTTGTTTAGAAACCACTCTATCTTTTTCAGGAAGAGAAACTTCAATAAGTTAACACTGAAGAGTAGTAAAGAATGACATAAAAACCACCAACCTTCTGAATACCACATTGGCTAGTAAGTAGAATTGTTTGAGTTTTAAATTGCATTTAAGCCAAATAAATTAAATACAATAATTCTGTCATCAAATATGGGTTTTTAAAGAAGTTATACACAAAAATGTGGTTGTAAACCTAATTTAAATGATGAGATTCAATCATCATTCAAACCCATCAAAATAAGCATACATTCTTGGCCTTTCACCAACATGTTGTGGAAGTGGGGATATGGATATGGGTATTAAATCGTGTGTTTTTTTTGTTTTTTTTTTGTTTTTTTTCAGGACACTGTCTTGGCTTCCCCAGCCTATCTTCTGAACCACATAGAAGTATACAGTACCAGTGAAGTAGCTAACTGTAAAATGTGGGCTGAGTAGCATAACACTTTTATCTGAAAACCTTCAATTCACAATATCTGAAAGCCTTCACATTCTCGGTCATTAATTTTTCCAAATACAAAATGAAAGGAAGGGCAAGCATCACAGACTTATTGTAATAGTTAATTCTTGTTTTTGATTATTGTCATCTTTGGGGGGTTAAAGTATTTTGGCATGTTTGGCTCTCTAATCCGATTGCTACTTTCAGAATTTGTGCTTTCAAGTGTCATTGAATATGCACAGGACACAGTTGGGACATGAAGATAAACCTCACCTAATAGAGTAGATGTCATTTCTGGGTAAGGTTAACTGTGGGAAACAGAAATGTATTCACTAAAGAAACCTTAGGTCACAACCTCCAGTTTCCTGAAGGAAATGCCAAAAATGCTCCAAAGACAAAAGGCTGGAAACAAACTGGAATGTCTCTCTCCATCTGTCTGCTAAGGCGGAAGGAATGATTTCATGTTACATTCACTTCCTAGACTTTCGTTACAGTCAAGTATAATGGAAAAGTATGTCCATTTTGTGTTTCTGTGGAAGATAAAATGTTCATATTTTTGGGCTTATCTTCAGAAGCACAGGGGTGATTCATGATATGGGGGAAGATGGGATAGGGTGGCTGGCTTTGGGAGATGGGGAGCTCTTTGGTGACACTTTTCCCCCTGTGAACACATTATCCAATGATTAGATGTACTTTCTTCCTGGAAACTCCAGACTCTGCATTTCATTCCAAGAAAGCTGGGTAGTCATGGACTGTGGTTTTGCTGGGCACATGTGTGGTAGAGCCCCAGATCTGACCAAGAAGCAAAGACTTAAGATGAAGGAATCCTTGGTTGTCTCCCAACATGAGTATCTGGTTTTAATTCAGTGTATTCTCAGAAGTGAGAATAAGAAAAAAATCTTAGTAATTATATGTTTATACTAAAAAATACACATATAAGGCTTTGATTTTAATATTGTAGTGTTTTTCAAGAGGAGTAAAAGAGATAGCCTGGACAATACTTGACATATTCTTGTAAAAAGTTCAATTGACTCAAAATAGTCAGGAAAGTTATGAAGTAACATCATATAATACTTTATCCCCAACAATATTAAATGTGATTACAATTTTACAGAATATTCAAATCGAAATGTTATATAAGACAAATTATTATTCTTGCTTTTACATCTCCTTAGGAGAAACATTTAATTGTTTTAAAAATGTTTTATTTATTTTTTAGAAATGAGGTCTCACCTTCTTGCCCAGGCTAATATGCAGTGGCACAGTCATAACTCACTACAGCCTCTAATTCTTGGGCTCAAGTGATCCTCCTGTCTCAAGCCTCCCATGTAGCTGGGACCACAGGCACGTGCCACCCTGCCTGGCTGATTTTTTTTTTTTTTTAATGTTTTGTAGAGACAGGATCTCAATATGTTGCCCAGGCTGGTCTCTAATTCCTGGGCTCAAGTGATCCTCCCACAGATTTGTCTGTGTTTTCTCTAAATAGGTTATAAATACCTTGAAGGAGGAATCACAAATAACTAAAAGAAACTTTTGTAGAGATTATCAGAGTATTATTTCCCTGTGGACAGAGTAAATGTACGATGATGAGAAATCATAATGAACTACAACATTTTCTCCAGCCTTTCTTCCTTCCTGCTCCTTTGATGTATACTTCACATGGTCCAAGAAAAGGGACTCAAAATACTTTTTAACATACACCATTGCCTTCACTGCAATACTAATTGGAACTAGAGTTGTCTTTCAGAACATTCAAGCAAGCAAGGTTTACTTGAATAAATAAAGGCCTTATATGGATTATGTATGAAGAAAAAGGATCTTAAACCAGTGGTTTAAAAAGCTAGGAGAGATAGGAGGAAGAGCATAGTGAGGGGTTAGACCTGCATTTATTTCAGTCTTTCACAATCTTTGACAAGAACCAGGATCCAGAGTAGTTTGAGTTCATGTTGAAGACATCTCTCCTAATACATCCGATCTCTTGTTCCCTACACTTTCTTCTTGGATTCAGACTCAGGTAATTTCTGGTTTTCCCATGCTCTCTTTTTTATCCCTTTGAGGACAAAAGGATTAAAAAATCAGACTTAGCTCTGGTTATAGTCATTAGCAAGAGCCAAGTGTGGACTGTGGACTTGAGTGAACAGGAATTGCTACATTTTATGTATATCCAAACTTGATATATGGAGTATCTTCATATATCCAACTAGAAGCTTCCATATTAGTAATGGATAAATACACCATGGTAAATTAATACAGTGGAATATTATTCAGCAATGAAAAAGGACCTAATACTAATCTTGCAACCATTTTCATGAATCTTAAACCTCTTATGCAACCACAAAAGAGAACATACATTACGATTTCATTTATGTAAAAGTTCCAGAATAGGCAAAACTAATATATGGAGGTATAAATCTGAACAGTGGTTGCCTGGGGTAAGAGGATAAACTGGAAAGGAACATGAGGGAAATTTGTAGGTTGTTAGCAATGCTCTATATCTTAATTTTAAGGACATTGTTCACTCAGATGTGTATATTTGTCTAAACTTATGTAATCATATTCTTAAGACCAGTGAAATTTAAAAATATCAATATGTTAGACTTTCACTTCTGCGTATAAGGACTATATGAGACTTTCTCTGTGAAATTGTGGGAAGGTTCCATGAAGTTCAGTAGGAAGTGGCAGCTGGGCACAGTGGCTCACGCCTGTAGTTCCAGCACTTTGGGAGGCCGAAGCAGGAGGATAGCTTTGAGCTCAGGAGTTCAAGAACAGCCTGGACAACATGGCAACATCCGTTTCTACAAAAAAAAAAAAAACAAAAAAACAAAATTCGCTGAGTATGATGGCTCACACCTGTAGTCCCAGCTATTTGGATGGCTGAGTCTGGAGAATCACTTGAGTCCAGGAAGTGGAGGCTATAGTGAGCCGAGATCCGGCCACTGCATTCCAACGCCAGCCTGGGTGACAGAGTGAGATCCTGTCTCAAAAAAAAAAGAATGTGGAAAAGGTTCCAAACTGTTTCATGAAAGGGTAATATGCTTTTTAAGTATTATCCCATGACCCAGAAATAAAACTTTAGAACGCTAAATAATTGTGACGTGATAATAGCCTTTGCTTCCATAGGATGAGAATTTGGCTTAGTATTGGTATTTGTAATCCCTGAAGAATTTCTGTGTCTTGACAGAGTCTAGAGATGTAATGAAACTGTCACAATAAAAGTTTATTGACATTTGGATTTCAGTTCTAGGAATATATGATGGGTTGTTAATAGCTTTATGAGGAATGGACCTTGTATACATTGCAAGGATATGTAAACATGCTAGTATTGGAGACACACAAATTGGAGTGTGCCAATTTCTTATCATGGCCACTTGACCAACCCTATAAAAGGCATTCAGTCAGATAATAACACTCGCCCTGGGTGTAAGCACTGCATTGTTAGAAGAAATAGGCAGAGACACAAAGGATGTGGAAGACAAACTTATGTTCCTGTGGGTTTTATTTTTTAATAATTTCAGCTGTTATATTAGATTCAGGGGGTACATGTGCAGGTTTGTTACATTGGCATATTGCTGTGATGTTCAAGTTTTGGGTATGAATGATCCCATCACTGTGGTAGTGGGCATAATACCCAACAAGTAGTTTATTAGCCATTGTCCCCCTCCCTCTCCCTCCCTTCTAGTAGACACTGGTGTCTGTTGTTCCCTTATTTATTTATTTTGGAAGGTCTCACTCTGTTGCCTATGCTGGAGGGGAGTGGTGTGACCATAGCTCGCCGCAGCCTGGAGCTTCTGGCCTCAAGCAATCTTCCCACCTCAGCTTCCAGATAGCTGAGACTACAGGTGCGTGCCACCACACCTGGCTAATTATTTATTTTTGTAGAGATAGGGTCTCGCTTTATTGCCTAGGCTGTTCCCAAATCCTTACCTCAAGCAATCCTTCCACCCTGGCTACCCAAAGTGCTAGAACTACAGGCGTGAGCCATCATGACCAGCCTGTTTCCATCTCTATGTCCATGTGTACCCATCCTGTGAGTTTTATAAGCTTGCAGCCAGACACATTGTTACCTGCACTCCCCTGTCTGAGGGTTCTTTCTTTCAGCCAGCTCTGGGAGTAACTGGACAGAGAAGAAGTGCTTCAGGTGCTGCACTGCTCCTTGGACAGGTTGATTAGATACAAAGCAGAAATAGAAACAGAAAAGAAGGGGCACGGTTACTTGAGTTAACAAGGAGCAGGGAGAGGAAGGACATTGTTCATCCATTTCCCTGGAGCTCTACTACTATTATTACTCCACTTTTCTGCTGCTTTGTTGATACCAGAGCAGAAAGAAAAACCTTGGAAGAAGTTACTGGTGTGGGTCATGCTTCCTACTCCCATTCCTCTAGACAGGTTGGCACACTCACCCACTCATCCACTCAACAAGAATGCTTGCCCTGTGCTGTGTGCTGTGGATCTAGGGGCAAATATAAACAGAGGTCCTGCCTTCCTAGAGCTTGCAGGATTCATTCCTTCAGCTCTGGCACTCCTGTGGCTCCCTCCTTTTGGGGTCCAAGTACCCTGATATGGCAAGAGAAAATTCTTTCTTTGTTTTCCTTTTTTGACACGGAGTCTCACTCTGTCACCCAGGCTGGAGTGCAGTAATGTGATCTCGGGTCACTGCAACTTCTGCCTCCGAGGTTCAAGCGATTTTCCTGCCTCAGCCTCCTGAGTAGCTGAGATTACAGGTGTGTGCCACTATGCCAGGCTAATTTTTCTGTTTTTAGTAGAGACGGGGTTTCACCAAGTTGGCCAGGCTGGTCTCGAACTCCGGGGCTCAAGTGACCGACCTGCCTGGGCCTCCCAAAGTGCTGGGATTATAGACGTGCACCATGACATCCAGTCAAGAAACAGTTCTTTTTTTCCCCATGAGTTTGTTCATTGTTGTACACTTCCTCTAATATATTGAATTCTTTAGCAGTGTAAAATAATTTCATTTAACAAATACAATTAATATTGGCAGTTTTTCATCATTGGCTTTTATTTAATTTATATCTCTAAATTACTTAAAATTAAATAATGAAGAATAAACTCAGAATTGGAATGGAGAGAAGTTCCTTATGTTATTGGGTATGGTTGTAAATATCAGTATTTGTATTCTGTTTTTCAGCATCTAGGCCCCACGTAATCAAGAAGCAACTCTGTAAAATAAAAGCAGTCAACACTGTCTTTAGTTTCTATCTCTCCTTAGTGTTTTTCTTCCTAGATCCCTACTGTGAACTGTGCTAGGTGGAGTTGCTTGGTTTATAATGTGCAAATGAAGTGTACATTTGAATATGTCGTAGGTGGTGTCCTTATTAAACTTGGATGAAAAAGAAAGGAGAGAAAAATTCACAATTCAAGAGGATAAGCAGACTTATCTACTAATGAGCCATTGCAAGTCACCTAGAGGACTTGAGAGAGGAGCCTAGGCAGGTCTTTTGTGTGCTGTATGTTCAGTGATTGCTTGAGGCCAGGGGCCTGGGGATAACTCCCTGAGCAGCCCAAGAACTCTGCACTCATCTTATACACCAGCTCTACTGAATCCAAGCTGACCTGCTCACATTTGTGTGCCATTTCTATGAGGAAGTCTCTTGAGAATGCCAACAGCTCAGATACCTGCTCGTCATTACCAGATCTACCCCTCAAAGCATAACGTCCGCTGGTGGGAGGGTGAGTAGTTTCAATGTTTTGTACAAAAGAGAGTATATTTATTTCTAATTTCAGAGTTTCTCTTGCTCCTGTCTAGACACTTCAGAGAAAAACAAATTCACGTCACCAGTAAAGTTATGTTCTATAATAAGAGAAGACTTGCGCTAAATCACTTGTAAAGACATTAACTGTCATCTGCCTGAAGAGTCTTCCCTCACCAAGCTTCTGCAGATCTTCTGAGGTACCAGAAATAGTGGTTAGTTCTCACATGCTGTTCTGCTTCAGCTAACTTCATGTGGCCACCTGCAGAAATAGTTCTTGGTTTCTCTTCCTTGTCTAGATGCTGGTCAAGGCAGCTTTCAGAAAAACACAGATTTTCATATTCCCATTCACACGTGCAAAGTGAATTAGGGTACCAAAGAGTTACCTAGATTATTCAATCTGTAAAATCTTTTGCCTCAGTTGAGTGAATATTGTATATCAACACTTTTTCCAGCTACATATTTATACTATAATGGGAACCCATTTATACTATATATACTATTTATACTATAATAGTAGGAGTTGCAGAATCATAAGAAATTTAGGACTGGGTACGGTGGCTCATGCCTGTAATCCCAGCACTTTGGGAGGCCGAGGTGAGCGGATCACGAGGTCAGCAGTTCGAGACCAGCCTGACCAACATGGTGAAACCTCATCTCTACTAAAGATAAAAAAATTAGCGAGGCGTGGCGGTGTGTGCCTGAAATCCCAGCCACTCGGGAGGCCGAGGCAAGATAATCACTTGAACCCGGGAGCTGGAGGTTGAAGTGAGCCGAGATTGTGCCACTGCATGCCAGCCTGGGCAACAGAGCGAGACTCCATATCCAAAAAAAAAAAAAAAAAAAAAAAAAAGGAAGGAAAGAAATTTAGAAGACACAACCACAAGAGCTTTCCTTTATGTATTTATTAAGGAGACAGGGTCTTGCTTGTCACCCAGTGTGGAGTACAGTCTCATGATCCTAGCTTACTGCAGCTCCAAACTAAGTGATCCTCCAGCCTCAGCCTCCTGTGTAGCTGGGACTACAAGGTGCATGCCATGTTGGCTACTCTTTTTTTTTTTTTCAAGTAGAGATGGTTGAGGGGAGAGGGGTCTCACTTTGTTGTCCAGGCTGGTCTTGAACTTCTGACTTCAAGCAATCCTCCTGCTTTGCTGCCTAAAATGCTGGGATTACAGGCATGAGCGACTGTGCCCAGCCTTGGACCTTCTAATTGCAAAGATGCAAAAAGACCCATATAATATATATAATATACATCATAATATATACATAATATATATCATCTCATTTTATATATTCACTGTATTAATTTTTCTGTTAAAAAACTATGCTCATTTAGTGTTTTATGTTGTTTTTTCCAAAAATTAGTGATTTTGAATTGTGGGCCTAATTAGCAAAAATTGAAATGTGTTAAAGTAATTTAAACATCTATAGGGGATTTGTATCAAATGGAGTCTGATCTCAGTTGTTTTTTTTTTTAACTTTTAGTATTTTATTTTTAATACAGACAGAGTCTCACTATGTTTTCCAGGCTGGTCTCGAACTCCTGAGCTCAAGCAATACTCCTGCCTAGGCCTCCCAAGTGCTGGGATTACAGGCATGAGCCACCATGCCCAGTCTCTACTCTCAGTTCATTTTCTAAGCAATTTGTTACAAGCCAGTATTGTTGCTGAAAGGCGTACTGCAGGGACAAGAGATGTGCCAAGGTTGATGTGGTCTTCAGAGATGGAGAAGGGTGTGATTCCTAGAATTATTTGGCATCTTTCTACACTCATCTGGGTTTTCTCTTAGATTTATAAAAAGGCCAGTGTTGGGCATTCTGAAAAAGTCTAAGTTAAATGCTAATCAAGGCACTAGAGTATATATTTGAAGTTTGTGTGTTAACACCTATGTGTTCAGGGCAACAAACTACTAGTGTCAGTAGTTAGCTGCCAGTAGTTAGCTGCTCTGAATACTTAGGATACCTAAATATACATCAGATTTCTCTCTAGAGAAAAAAAAAAAATCAGTATTTTGTTTGTCTTCTCCAAAAAGGAATCAATTAATGAACTCGTTCTGCTCCCAAAGTAAAAGTTTAGAATAAGTGTATTAACTCAATGCAATGTTCAACATTGTTTGAAAAATCTGAAGTATTTTTATAATTTTATTTTTTTCTTTTCCTTTTTTACCCTTCACACACTTGAATCTAAACTATTTTTAACTTGAAGAATGAACAGTTGTGTTTTAAAATACAACATGTACCAGGAAAGGGAGATGGAAGTAAAAATATATAAATAAAATACATCACAATCTTCAGATAGGTGGATTTTGGAAAGCAATCTATGATTTTCTAATTCTTTAGTGCTCAGAGTCTCCTCTAAAACCTAGTTCTTCCTATATAATTTTTGCTAATGGATAGAAAAACTTGTGGGATATTCAGAGGAATTAATTAAACATTGAAGATATAAAAGCACACAAGAGATGACTTTCATTGTAAAGTCATGCTGTCATCAAATGGTATGATTTCTTCCTTGGTAAGGGCAGTTTTCAGGCTACCAGAGCTGCCTCTGGTCATGTCACGGTCGAGTTCTGGCACTGCCAGCTGATGTTACTGGTGGTTTACTCATATGGAATTAAATGTCTGTGTTACCACAGTAAGTTCACATTAGTCTTTGCATTTCATTATCAAGAATGCACTGGTAACTGGCAGGAAACTTCTATTTGAAGCATAGTAATCAGAACATTTTCTTATTGTTAAAAGCACTCTTACTTCTTCCTTACTTTCATTTAAATCTATCTAAAGGAAAAAGAGGATTTTGTATTCCACACAAAAGAAGTTTTAGACATTGGGGATTACTATAGTTTCTCTGTGTTATAAACGATCTCCATTCTTTATATGTCATTCCATGAACTTTTATTTAATTTGGAGGAAATCCATAGCATTCACTCATATATCAGAGGCTGTGACATCCTGGCTAAAGCTATTGAAGTTGGCAGCATCATTTCCTCTTCCCAAATTCCTTTTTTGGTAAGTTTAAGGAGAAGCACAAATTGAGGGTGCAACTTTGTTTCCCGTAGTTTTGAACTGGCAGGTTGTCCCCGGGATTTGTGGCTGCCTACTTGAACAATCCCTTAGGAGAAACACCATTCACATTTCATGGCTCTCACTAGGAATCATTAACAGCTCAGTGCAGAGTTTTGCTTTTCACTTAACTTGTAAGAGAATGAAGAGGCCTTGCCAAGGTTCAGAAAAGGATAACAAAGCATAAGCCCCTTAATGGGATGAACTAACATAAAAGTCTAAGTATATGGAGCTCTTTCCCACAAGTAGGACCTGATTCAGGGACTGGTATTCAGGCTGACAATCACCATATACAGGAAACAGTAATGTAAATGAAAGTAATTTCCTTGAAATGAGCCAAGTTACGGGGTTTGGGAAAATAAGGATCTATCTGTTAGCTTTGCTAAGATCAGGATCTTTGATTGACAGTGCTTTCCATGAAATGGTATATTTTTATTGAAGAGAATCATAGGATCTAGAAAGTATGGACTTTAGTGAAGCACTATTTGAATTCAGCTTTAAGCAGACTGAAATAGCTCTTTATATTATTGAATTGTCTCCATATATAGTTGTTGGTTAATTAACAGATCTCATAAAATGGCATTTTATATACCATGCATGGCAAAGCAGTTGACAAGCAATTGTAATATTAAAACAGAACTTCTGGCCTGGCCCTGATTCCTTTGTTATAGTGTTGTAATCATCTTCAGCCTGTTTGCCACAGCACTGAGCTAGCCAGTGTACCTCTATCATTTGGTTTTTAGGGGTCCTCAGGATAGATCTCCGCTTCAAGACTAGATGAGGGTAGCCACTTAAGTCCTGAGGTCATTGCCGCATCTAGACAGTTGAGGAGACTTGCGAAGCTTTCCTGGTATACTCAGGTGTAGTTCTTCTTGTCTGCCTAAATAGTCAGATATTCGGAATCAGTGACTGCTCTCAAATACCTCCAGGAACCAGGCAGAGAACTTACAGGAGTGAAGTGGCCTGGGGAGAGAGTGATGAACTTGAGAGTGAATGTCCATCTCAGTGGAGAAGTCTTTATCCCGCTCCAGCTTTTTGTTGCTAGCTGAGACGTTGGCCCAGTGTTGTCAGTGTTCCAAAGCATGAGGAACATATGGGCTTTGATGTATAATCTCCCAATTTTTAAATGATGCTAATTTGATTAAAAACAATTCTTATACAGGCAAAATATGACACAATGGTATCCACACCTGAACCCTGGGCTCCTCTTTGGCATCTAATATAAATTAAAACAACTGAGTTCTCAGAGCTGAGCTATTCACCTGAAGGTCCACTATGGGTGCTAAGTCAATTCCCTACTGGAGCAGTTTCTGTCTGGTGGCCTGGGGTGTGACAAGCAAGGGTGGAGTTGGGAAACAGGCTAGCTCAGGTTTTAGTACTATGGGGAGATGTCTTAGTTGGCATATCTGATCATCTGAGGCTATCTCATATCTGTGAAACATCTCCAGCTCCTGATTTCCATTGTATGGTGAATGGAATGTATGGTGATGGGCACAAAAACAGTGGCATCTCAACCTTTCTTTTTTTTTTTTTTTTTTTGAGATGGAGTCTCGCTCTGTTACCCAGGCTGAAGGGCAGTGGCGTGATTTCGGCTCACTGCAAGCTCCGCCTCCCGAGTTCACCACATTCTCCTGCCTCAGCCTCCCAAGTAGCTGGGACTACAGGCGCCTGCCACTACGCCCAGCTAATTGTGTGTGTGTGTGTGTGTGTGTATGTGTGTGTTAGTAGAGACGGAGTTTCATCGTGCTAGCCAGGATGGTCTTGATCTCTTGACCTCGTGATCCGCCCGCCTCGGCTCCCAACATCTCAACCTTTCTCAAAGGTGACATCTTGTACACTGTAGTAGCATAATGGGAAATTCAGACAGGCACATCATATCAGACCCTTTCCAAATGCTGGTTCTGCCTTCATCTTCCCATTCTAAAATTTCTTCAAAAATTAAAAGCTTAAGGTGGGTGCGGTGGCATGTGCTTGTAATCCTGGTTACTCTGGAGGCTGAGATGGGAGGATCACTTGAGGCCAGAAGTTT
Source organism: Chlorocebus sabaeus (assembly GCF_047675955.1). Taxonomy (NCBI): domain Eukaryota; kingdom Metazoa; phylum Chordata; class Mammalia; order Primates; family Cercopithecidae; genus Chlorocebus; species Chlorocebus sabaeus. Next base: position 35,348,026 of record NC_132923.1, on the reverse strand, counting down.
GAGAGTTTGGAAGAGACCTTGTCTACCAAAAAAAAAAAAGTTAGCCAGGTGTGGTAGTTCCAGCTACTCAGGAGGCCAAAGCTGGAAGATTCATTTGAGCCCAGAAGTTTGAGGCTTCAGTGAGCTGTGATTGAGCTGCTGCACTGTAGCCTAAGCAACAGAGCAAGACCCTGTCCTGAAAAAAAGAAAAAAAACAAAAACTTAGGCAACATAGTGAGACCCCCCCACCCAGTGGGACATATATTTATATATATAAATATAAATATAAATAATATATATAAAAATAAATGAAAGCTTATAAATGTATTGGCAAGTCTGACTTTCGCACTTTTCAATTAGCTATACACAACAGTACTGTGAAGTGTGTATTACTATCAGTGCCCAGAGGATGCAGCACATCTGAGGCTAATGAGAGGTGAAACAACTTCCCCACATAACGAGTCACCAGTGAAGCTGGCTTTGCCTTTCCATTACACAGTGAAGCCTGGAAAACTTCCCCAGGCTTCCCCAGATTTATGATCATAGATTCACTGAGTTGGAAGGAACCTTAGAGATTAACCTGCTCAACTGTCCCATTTCAGAGATAAGTGACTCACTCTTGACTCCTACTCATTTCTCTTGCCCTTGTCTATTTTGAAATCATAGTTGTGCTAGCAAGACAATGTTGAAAAGTGAAAGGTTTGTGTTGCTGGTTTTATTGCTATTTTTACCTCTCCAGCTTTATTTCTCCTAGATCCCGCCAGATTGCCTTTAGACCCTTCCACTACTGGCCCTTGCTAACTTTTATAACTGAGATAAATGAAATGCAAGTGTTTGAAATTACAATGATTTTGCTTCCGCAGCAATGTGAATGTCTGTTGAATTTAGGGGGAGTGGCAGATCAAAGCAGAAGGGCGTGGCACATGTTAATGAAAATGTGGTGTGTGACCAAACACAACCCACCAGAGGATAAAATCGCAGGCTATGATTTCAGTGGATGGTGGAGTTTTGTGCGGTCAGTCACTGGACCGACCGAGACGTCACCGGAAACCCAAGAAAGAACTTATTTTGTGCAATCTGGCCCGTGTTGTTGTTTATTTTGATTACACAAAGCTCAAGGGCTCTTTTAACATTAAGAGTGCTTATTTCAGCTAAAGTACTGATTAGGGTTATGATTTCCCTTTTTAAAATTTCCTTTCCTTTTTTCTGGGATTGCACTGTGGTCTCCTACACACTTCTTCCTACTTTCCTGTAATTTCTTTCTATCCAGAAAATAATTAGCATTTCAACATAGATATAACAAATGCTGTAATATCAGTGCTACCTTCGTGGTGTGATGTACAGGAAGAATCATGGAGATTTTTGCTGCTGCTGTTGTTTTTGAGACAGGGTCTGGCTCTCTCATCCAGGATGGGGTGCAGTGGCGTGATCTTGGCTCACTGCAACTCTGCCTCCCGGGCTCAAGCAATCTTCCCGTCTCAGTCTCCCAGTCTCCCACCGTGCCCGGCTAATTTTTTTTTTGTGGCGATGTAGTCTTGCCATGTTGTCCATGCTGGTCTTGAAATTTTGAGCTCAAATGATCTGCCTGTCTGGCAAAGTGCTGGGATTCAATGGGATTTCTAGTATACGAAGATTTTTCCCCCACATGGGAGGAAATATGTTAAGTCAGAGTAGTCAGTTTGGCCTGTGTTTGAATTCTGTCTCTACCGCACAGTAGGTAGGTGGCCCTGGCGAAGTTATTCAACCTAGCTGAAATGCAGTTCATTTCTTTATGAAATAGTGATAGGTCGGGCAAGGTGACTCATGCCTATAATCCTAGCACTTTGGGAGGCCGAGGAGGGCAGATCACTTAAGATCAGGAGTTCCAGACTAGCCTGGCAAACATGGTGAAACTCTGTCTCTACAAAACATACAAAAAATTAGTCGGGTGTGGTGGCCTGTGCCTGTAATGCCAGCTATTTGGGAGGCTGAGGCAGGAGAATTGCTTGAACCTGGGGGGCAGAGGTTGCAGCGAGCCGTGATCACGCCACTGTACTCCAGCTTGGGTGACAGAGTGAGACTCAGTCTCAAAAGAAAAAAAAAAAAGAATCGCTGATCCGCACGTTCCTGCTCCTGACTCACGGCTGTTGGCTCTTGTGAGGAGCAGTCGGTCAGGAAGCCGACGTAGCAGCCATGGCTTTTAAGAATACTGGGCACTTTGGGAGGCCAAGGCGGGCGGATCACGAGGTCAGGAGATCAAGACCATCCTGGCTAACACGGTGAAACCCCATCTCTACTAAAAAATGAAAAATAAATAAAAAATAAAAAAAAATTAGCCGGGTGTGGTGGCCGGTGCCTGTAGTCCCATCTACTCGGGAGGCTGAGGCAGGAGAATGGCATGAACCCAGGAGGCGGAGCTTGCAGTGAGCCGAGATCACGCCGCCACCGCACTCCAGCCCGGGCGACACAGCGAGACTCCGTCTCAAAAAAAAAAAAAAAAAAAAAAAAAGAATTCCGGAAACATAGCCGTGGAGCCGGAGGTGGCAATTCACCGAATTCGAATCACTGTAACGAGCCGCAAGGTAAAATCCCTGGAGAATGTGTGCGCTGACTTGATCAGAGGAGAAAAGGAAAAGAATCTCAAAGTGAAAGGACCAGTTAGAATGCCTACCAAGACGTTGAGAATAACTACAAGAAAAGCTCCTTGTGGTGAAAGTTCTAAGACATGGGATCGTTTCGGGATGAGAATCCACAAGCGACTCATTGACTGGCACAACCCTTCTGAGAAAGTTAAGTAGGTTACTTCCGCCAGCATTGAGCCAGGAGTTGAGGTGGAAGGCACCATTGCAGATGCTTAAGTAAACTATTTTAATAAATTGATTACCAGTTATTAAAAAAAAATAGTGATAATAACATTAACTTCAAAGACTGTTGTAAGATTTAAATAGGATTATATTTGGCTGGGTGCAGTGGCTCATGCCTATAATCCCAGCACTTTGGGAGGCTGAGGTGGACGGCTCATGAGGTCAGGAGATCGAGACCATTCTTGCTAACACGGTGAAACCCCATCTCTACTAAAAAAATACAAAAAATTAGCTGGGTGTGGTGGCACCCGCCTGTAGTCCCAGCTACTCAGGAGGCTGAGGCAGGAGAATCACTTGAACCCGGGAGGTGGAGGTTGTAGTTGGCTGAGATCCCACCACTGCACTCCAGCCTGGGCGACAGAGTGAGACTCTGTCTCAATAAATAAATAAATAAATAAATAAATAAATAAATAAATAAACAGGATTATATTTTTTAAAGTCTGGCCCAAGATAGATGATAGTCAACAAATGTTCATTTACTCGTTCATTTAACGCGTATTTATGGAGCACCTACCATGCTCCATGTACTGCCAACAGAGCAGTGAACAAAATAGACAAAACTCTTGCCACGGCCAGTTCCCTGTCTTCTTCCTACTTTACACTGACCCTCCCTACTAAAACCAGACCTCATTAGATGAATATTCCTGCTTTTTCAAAGAATTCATTCCTTTGGAAGTTCTGCTAGTCAACAACTATGTTTTGTGCTCAGATTCCCTTTTTGCATGAGACCAAAAAAAGAATGTATGATGGAATTGCAAAATTTGACCTACATTGCAACTTGGATGTGCAGAAAAATGAATTTATTTAGTCTATCCTATTCTGTCTTCCCTCCAGAGCCATTTACGTTCTAGTTAGAAGGGGGAATAATGTTAACTAAATGACTGGTTTAAAATGTAGTCCCAATCAGTAATTTAATCCATTTGAATGCTGTTCTGCCTCCTTTGGATAAAAATGCTAAAGTTAAAACCAAACAATACAAAAAAAAAAAACAAAAAAAAGCTGAGGTTAGGTCAGGCATAGTGGCTCATACCTGAAATCCCAGCACTCTGGGAGGCCAAGATGGGCAGATGGCTTGAGCTCAGGAATTGGAGACCAGCCTGGGCAACATGGCAAAACCCCATCCCTACAAAAAATACAAAAATTAGCTGGGAGTGGTGGTGTGTGCTTGTAGTCCCAGCTACTTGTGGAGACTGAGGCAGGAGGATAGCTTGAATCTGGGAGGTTGAGGTTGCAGTGAACCTAGATTGCACCACTGTACTCCAACCTGGGTGACAAAGTGAGACTGTCTCAAAAACAAAAACAAAAACAAAAACAAAAACAAAAATTGCTAAGGCTCTCAGGTTCTTCCTCTTCTGCTTGCCTAGAGTCCTGGGGAAGGGCTGAGGTCTATGCAACCTCATGGTGGTGGGGAGGAGGTGGCGTCCTCAGCCACAGTTCCCTGCCTGCCTGACCTCCAGCCAATTATCTCTTTCCCATTTGGTATTGCTTGCCCTGGGGTGATTGCTTGAGTGGGTGTGACCTGTGGTTGGTCTCACTGGGTCTGGTTAAAGTCCTGTTGTGTGCTCTGGCTGACCTGACCTCATTTCAGTTTCCCCTGGTGCTAGAGGTCCCTTTGAAGCTTGGTTGGCTTTTCATCCAGTCCTGGCTTTACCTGCCTCTGATCAGCAGAGAGGCTTGCTCTTTCTGAGTCCTCTCTACCTCGCTCTGTCTGACCATGTCTGACCTACCTAGGGGTGGGCTGGGTCCCTAGGTTTCTATGGGAGCATGCCACACACACAGCCCCTTCTTTCAAGTTCGTGAGTAGTCTTTGCAATAGTGGCCCCCACTCTGCCTTTGGAGTTAACTTTGCTTTCCTAGTGCCCCTTTCCCTACCTGGGCCAAACTCAGAAGAGTTGTGGGAGGGGAGATTAGGACAACTTTCACCATTTCATTTCCCTCTCTCTCTGCTTTTCACAGTTCTCCACGCTCATAAAGGACTAATCTGTCTTTCTTTCTATTCTGTCTTCTTCCTGTCTCTTCCTAGCTTAATCTTAATGACAAGCAGGTTACCTTCTTTTTATTTTTGTTTTAAAATCATATTGATCAGAAATCTCCATGCTTGGTTGTTAAAATACTAATGCCTTACAAGGGAGTTCAGCAAATCCCTTTTCAAGAGGCTTGTATAAACCTACTTTCTGAAAGACAGAAGCAGAATGTCACTCTTTCTCTTGTTCTTCTTCTATAGTAAATTCAGACTTTCCATCTGGGCAAGTCATTGGCTAGGGCAGACTAATGTAAAAATTTCTACTCAAGGAGGCAAAAAAAGATGCACTTTGATATTCAAAATTTGACTTGTTACAGAAGCATGACTGGTGCCTTAAGGAACTCATTGTTTATTAGCTTTATGGTTCTCTGACCATCCAGGTGACTGGACTGTACCCAGGTGTTGGCGGCCCTGGAACTTTTCTTTCTGTCTGTTGACTTGGAGTTGACAGTGGTTGTAGACCTTTAAGTCAGACCTCTCTTCTTGATCCCAATGTGCCCTTTGCTTTCTCTAAAAGGGTCTCCCTTCCTCTTATTTTTCCTTATCCTCTTCTCCATCTTTGCTGTCAGACCTCTCTCTCTCTTTCTTTCTCCTGTACTTGCAGTTTTCTCCCACAGTGGACACAGGTACAGGCATATGCATACACACAAAAACATACAGCATCACTTCCTCTTTGTTCGTATATGTACATTTACAGTCCCCTGTTACTTTAGCTCTTTTTCCAGGACTTTCTCTTTTGTCCATTTATATATGTGAATATTGACTCTTTACTGTGATGATAATCATTGCTGTAATTTATTGAACACCTGTCATATACTAGTGATGAGAAAAGTCCTTTTATATTGCCTCTTTCATTTAATCCTTAGAATCAACATTGCATGTAGCAAGAAACTGAGGCTGAAGGAAATTTTTAAAAACTGTGTTCAAGGATACAGAACTATTAATTGGCAGAACAGGGACGTGAACCTAGGTTTCATTGGCCCTAAAGACCATTCCACAAAAGAAAATCATTACGAACAAAAATGTAGGTCTTTGAGTAAAGATTTTATGTAAATTGAATTATCCTATAATAACTCTGAACATGAAACTCAAAACTTAGTTTATGATGACTGGTCTAAAAGCTATCACTTTGAAGAGAAGAATGAGGAACTCCTTTTCAGAGATGATTAATGCTTGATGCAATTCTATTAGAAGTGCTGACTAATGGTCTGATGACTACTTATTTTGATCTTGGTGTTGGTAAAGAGAACTTTACACGCCAGGAAATGGAAAAAAATACAGATTTTAGCCACTTAAAATTGCTAACAGTGAAGGTCTCCATATTATTTTGGTTCCAGCTTCTTTTTTTTTTTCTTTTTTCTAGGCTAATTTAACCACTTCCTTCTCCATTCTTGAGAGTTTTAAAAATGTCTTTTGAGAGACAAGAGTCTTGCTATGTTGGCTAGGCTGGGCTCAAACTCCCAGCCTCAGTGATCCTCCTGCATCAGCCTCCCAAAGCACTGGGATTACAGGCATGTGCTATGCCTGGCCTGTGTTTTGTTCTTACAGACTAAATTATTTTCCCCTGTTCTGTTTAGATTATGATTAATTTAAAATATCAGATTTAATTTTCCATTTTAAAGCATCTTTCACGATCTATCCTTATTTTCTCCCCTTTCTTGTTCATAGTTTTTCCCTCTCTCTGGCTTTGTTTTGTGCATTCTTGCTCATAGTGCTCTGCCCCATTAGGTTACTGAAAATAAAATGTACTGGAATCCTAATCTAATCTCTAAAATCCTGGCCATCACAACTAGGGTTCTTTGAAGTTTGCTTTCAACTTCTGTGCAAGGATGGACAATTCATTCACCAGTCACAGTTGTGCCATTGTGGCATTTGGAGGTGGCGTACAGAGCCCTGCTGGTTTTTTTTTTTTTTTTTTTTTTAATTCTCTGAGGTTTTGCTAAAAGATAAAGGGTGGGTCAAGGAAAAAACCTGATTAAGCACTCACTAAAGAAAAAAAAAATGTGAGTGACTGAGTGTGTGGACATGCACACGTACGTGTGTTTTCGTGTGTGTGTATGGTGGGGGATGTCTTCGAGAGTGTAGGGAGAATAATTCTCCCTAAAGAATGTGTAGTTATTTGATACGAAGTACTCCTCAGCAGCCTCTGGAATCAAAGTATACTTTCTATCAGATTCAAATGATGATTCAGAGTGGTTATGGAGCTGGCATTTTAAGAATTAGAGAGGAGAAAGGAATAAAAGGAGAGTCTTCAAAGGATTGTATAAACTAAACTAAAACATATTTAATCTCTTTCCTCTCACGCTGACATCTCGTTCTTCCTTCTGATTTCCTTGATTGCTTTGTCTTTAAGGGAGAACGAAGAGGATCCTTTTAGAACTTCCTATCTCATAATAAAGAAAGATTTCATAGGTTCCTGTTTCAGAGGATGGGGATACATCCTTTTATCTTAAAAGAGAACAATGTTAGTTCCTAGAGTTTCTGTCATTTTGAAATAGAGATTTTTTTTTTTTACCTTGGGCTGCTGTGACTTTCAGGAAACTTTTCACTGGTGATATCAGAGGTACTTTGAAGAAATGATCCTTGCTAATCCATTTTGATCCATGTGCAATACCGCAGCTATTGATGGGCGTAAGGTATTAACAATAACCAATTTCTATATGTCATATTTATTAACTGTTAAATTTTAAGAAATTATTTGTATAAACATAGGGATATCCTTGACTCACGTAGCCTCTTTATGAGTTTGTCTTATTTGTGTACATGTCATTTGACTCATGGGTCCCCTAGAGAACAACGTGTGCAGGTGATCCTTAAGCGTTTAAAGCAATCATGATGTCAGCCTGAGGTGACAGGCAGTAGCGCCCAGATCTCAGATGGTGGCTGAGACTATTCACTCTCAAGATCCACCAAGCAGAAAAGTGAGATGTCCAGGCAGATCTGCTTCTGGTCCTTTCCCCAAGTATTTTGCTTTATATTCTTTGGAAGAAATGCCATTTTCCCCTGCCACAGTTGCCTAGGAAAAAAAAAAAGAGAGAGAGAGAGAAAAGGAAAAAGAATGCAGTGAATATGCCGACCTTTGTAGATGAAGAAGCGGTCACCAACCCACTTGGAAAAGGGCGTGCATTCTGAGTCATTTCTCTAGTTGTGATCAAGGCCTAGCTTTAACCATTGTGCCTCCCATTCCTCAGGCCCAGCCCTACCCTTAATCAATAATGGCCCTTTGGATTGAAATTGAGGAAAATCAATTAACTGGTGGAGGTAATTGCATCCAAATAACTGCAGGGAAAAATCAGTAATCAGGAACAGAGATGCTGAGCAGATAAAAAACTTAGGAAATGAAAGACAACAATTTAGTTTCTGATTGAGTCTTCTTGTACTTTTACTTTTTTTTCTTTTTAATTCAAATTCGGGTCTTATTCAAAGAGTGTAAGTAGCTTTCAAAAAGAAAAGTTTAGAATTATTAAAAAAAAAAGTTTAGAATTAAAAAGAGTATTCTTTTCCTGTTAGGTAAAACGAGCCTAATTAGTTGTTCAGGAAAATACTCCCTAGGAAACTATGGCGAAATAGTACAATATCCAAAAGATCAGCCAATAGGTCAGAAAGCCTCCCTGAAGAATCAGGAAACATGATAATAGTGGGTTTCTGTCCCTTTTTTGTTTGCATGGATTACTCTCTTTAAAATATCACCTTTAGGAATGTGTTGCCAGCCCGCTTCCTTCAGCTGTGATCTCCAAAGGAAACAGGGAGGCTTACTAGGAACTGTGGGATGCCAACATTCAGATCATTTTCAACTTCAAGAGAGGGAAATGAGGACAAAGATTTCCAACAATTTGAACAACATGCCTGTCATTGTCAGCAGGCTTAAAACGAATCATATGGTTTTCAGAGTTTAGGAGGCAGGCTAACTCCCTAAGAAGAAACTAAGTTTATAGAAGACAAAGAGCAGGGTTAAAAAAAAAAAAAAGCAGTTATTTGGTAGTCAGGTTAACTTCCTGATTGGAATAAGATAGACAAGTTGCGAAAACACACTTGGTTCCTCTGAGCACACTTTTACTATCTCTCTTGGGTTCAGACTTGATAAGAGAGAAAAGGCGAAGTTTTATTTCTTATACACAGAGACGTTGTAGAGTGGAAAACAACACCATTAAGAGTGTGGAGGAGTCATTCATTGCCTTCTTTCTGACAGCAAGCAGTCACAGGATGGAACTGCTTCTGGCATTCAAGCAGTGAAGAGACTTCTGAGGTCAAAGCCACAAACCCTGAAGTAATGGGAAGCCATGCATATGCTTTCTGAAGTCTGGGAGCTTCTTTTAGAAGAGAACAGGAATTAGATTAAGCTAATGTTGCTGAACACATGAAATTTGTTGTTGGCAAATTACGGAGCTCAGGAAATTATCAGCTTCTACAGGGCATTCCAAACTTAGCCCCAAAGCCATGGCAAATGTTGAAGAGCAGAGAAAAGCTTCAGTCAGGCTAGAGCAAAGAACTCCCAGACCTCATGTCTGATACAATTATAGGCTGCAAATGGGGAGGAGGAACCATGGAATCCGCATGTAAATGGCAAAGTCTACCAGCAACCTGATATTGGCTCTAAAATTAACTTTTATTTACATAAGCAATGCATATAGAAAAATTAATAACTACTGCTAAAATCTAAAAAATGTAACCTTCATTTTCAATATCCAGAGTTAACGTTATAACTGGCACATAATAATCACTTAAGAGATGTTACCCATTTAAAAGTGTATATTTATGTATATATATTTATATCTCTTTTTGTTTGTTTGTTTGTTTGTTGGAGACAGAGTCTCGCTCTGTCGCCGGGCTGGAGTGCAGTGGCGCGATCTCGACTCACTGAAACCTCCGCCTCCCAGGTACAAGTCATTCTCCTGTCTCAGCCTCCCAAGTAGCTGGGACTACAAGTGTGCACCACCACACCCAGCTAATTTTTGTATTTTTAGTAGAGAAGAAGTTTCACCATGTTGGCCAGGATGTTCTTGATCTCCTGACTTCAAGTGATCCACCTACCTTGGCCTCCCAAAGTGCTGAGATTACAGGCGTGAGTCACCATGCCTGGCCCTCTTTTTTTTTTTATTTAGAGGCAGGGTCTGTCTCTGTTGCCCAGGCTGGAGTGTGGTGGTGCAATCATAGCTCATAGCAATCTTGAACTCCTGGGCTCAAATGATCTTCCTGCCTCAGTCTCCTGAGTAGCTAGGGCTACAGGTGCATGCCACCAAGCCTGAATAATTTTTAAATTTTTTGTAGAGAAGGGATCTTGCTATGTTGCCCAGGCTGGTCACAAACTTCTAGCCTCAAGCTGTCTTCCCTCCTTAGCCTCCTAAAGGGTTGGGATTACAGGTGTAAACCACCACACCCAGCCTATATTCACTTAAAAAATCTACTTTTGTTGCTGAGCAATATATTGGGAATATTTTTTCATGTCAAGAAATGTATCTTGTGTCTGAGTGTGGTGGCTCACACCTATAATCCCAGCACTTTAGGAGGCCAATGCAAGACACTCACCGGAGGCCAGGGGTTCGAGACCAGCCTGGGCAACACAGTAAGATCGTGTCTCTAATTTACAAAAAAAAGAAAAGATAAAAAGAAAAAAAAATAGCCTATGTGGTGGTCCCAGATACATGGGAGGCTGAGGTGGGAGGCTGAGGCAGGAGGCTCTCTTGAGCGTAGGAAGCCTAGGCTGCAGTGAGCCATGTTCACACCATTGTACTCCAGCCTGGGTGACAGAGCAAGTCCCTTTCTCAAGAAACAAACAGAAAACAAAAAAGAAATATATCTTGCTTTATTTTCTTTGTTTTACCACTAATATCTGTATGCTTTTATGACATAAGACAGAATATCGACTATCTTTGCTCTATCTGTGAATCAACAGACCTTATCTATAAATTCAGTGAAATCTCCTCTAGTGGGGAAGGAGATCATAAAAACTACAGAGCCTTAAAGGGCAAACAAAATATTGCAGAGATTGAATGTGCGTGTATTTATAGGAATATATGCAAAGATAAGAATGAAAGAAATGACGATCCATTTTGAGCCTAGAAAAGGGAGGTGAGCCCCTCCCTTCCTTACCATACACCCTGCCCCCTCTCTCCAGATGTGCTCTTGGTGGATGGGTCACTCCAGGATTTCCTGATTATAATGAGGAAGCACAGCTGATCACGCCAGTAAGTTCAGATTGAGATCTCATCACCTTTTGACCTTCAGCCCCACCCTCTGTTTACCAGTCTGAAAGCTGGCACACATGACTCTAAATGGAAGTAAAAAGAAAGAAGGCAAAAAACTGAAGTGACATGTGCCAAGAGGCTGTCAGCTCTTCAAAGCCACACCTTGTTTCTCTCTTCCTGTGTAATGATGAGAACCAGAGCCTTGAGCCATCATAGTTTAGGATAGAGACAGATCTGCAATGCATAAAACAGAGACCTACCCAAGACTGTTATATTTCATTGAGAAAATAAAAGGCATCAGATGAGAACTTCTTCATTCTCCACCATCAAATCAACAGTCTGGCCTACATCTCTCCCCATCTTCTTTTCTCATAGTTTTGTGCTTACCAAAGGCTATCCTTTCCAATTCTGTCCTGGGACCCAGCTGCTCTATCAACCAAATATTGTCCCTATTTCTTCTCTTATTATTTTCTCCACCATCATTCATCTCTTTCCCCAACTACAAACATACTCTAATAGATACCAAATTAAGAAGTAAGCACAAATAAACAAAAAGAGCTAGAATCCTTTGTAAGCCCTTATTTCCCTTCAGCTACCACCTCCCCCCACATTTTTATGTTCCCTTGTACAGTAAAGGGGTGTTTTATGAATATGTATGCTGTCTTCACTGCCTGAACTCCATTTCATCCTTCAACACTCTGTAATCTGGCTTCTGTGTATTGCACTTGCTAAAATAATTTTTGCTCAAAATTATCAGTGGACTTCATGTTGACAAAACAATGGACATGTTTTTTGTCTTTTATTTGTTAGCTCCTCAGTTTTATTCCACTTGGTAGATAATTCTATCTATCTTTTCTGACTTCAGTGACCCTTTGCTCTCCTGGATTTTCTTCTAGCATGCTGATTGCTCTTTCTCCATCTCTTTTTGCCAGCTTTCCTTCTCTAACTGACTTCTACTGGGTTGGTTTGATTTAGGGTTAGGTTCTGGACGCTCTTCTCTTTACTCTCCACATTTTCCCCCTAGAGATCTCATCCATATTCATGGCATCAGTTAGTGTCTATATGCTGCTGATTCCTATTATGGAGACTGTGGTACACCACCCAGA